>NC_141007.1:7523738-8839141 GCF_052327205.1 Somniosus microcephalus
CATGGATTTATGAAAGGAAAATCGTGTCTGACAAACCTACTGGAGTTTATTGTGGATGTAACTGGTAGATTATATAAGGGAGAACCAGTGGATGTGATGTATTTGGATTTTCAAAAGACCTTTGATAAAGTCTCACATAAGAGGTTAGTGTGCAAAATTAAAGCACATGGGACTGGGGGTAATATACTGGCATGGATTGAAAATTGGTTAACAGACAGGAAACAGAGAGTAGGAATAAATGGGTCTTTTTCGGGGTGGCAGGCGGTGACTAGTGTGATACCGCAGGGATCAGTGCTTGGGCCCCAGCTATTCACAATCTATATATATAAACGGATACATCTGTCTGTCTGTCTGTCTGTCCTTCAGTGTGCGTCTGTCCGGCTATGCACTCTAAAGTTATAGAGCGTACCTACACGTGCGTTACATCAAAAGAAAGCTTACCATTCCAAAACGGTCGTAAGCATATTTACGTTTCGGCCGGACAAAAATTGCGCCCGCGGTATCCAAAAAACGTTCAAAATTCCGCTCATTAGCATCTCATTATCCGCTCATCAGCAATAGAGTGACGTCGAGGTCGACCAATCGTACGCCGGGTTCCTGGCGCATGCGGGCAGGCCCTCCTACAGTCGAGTGACAGGACGATTGACCAATCCTACGCTTTGGTGACCTGACGTCGACCAATCGGTGCGTGTGTGGGCGGGCCTTATCGTTCTGAACCAAGGTGAGTAGCCGCCATCTTGCTTCCATTCTTTTTCCCGCTTTCTGCGTCTTTCTTTTCAAATATACATTTCCAGCAAAAAAAAAGTTGCTTTTAAAACACAAATTGTTTTTTAAAAAAGTTAATTAATTTGTACATCTTTTCTCTAACCTCTATAATTTTCCTACCTTTCACCGTTTTTGTAGGCCTCGAAGCCTCGGCCTCTCCTCTGGACCCATGCCTGAGCTAGGCACCTCCTGGCCCCAGTCAACAAGCGGCCCCCGATTGCTGCCATCTTTGTGAAGGCTGAGGGGCGGGCCTCAGCCGAGCGTCGCTACCGCCGCCATCTTAGTAAAGGCGGGTGGGGCAGGAGTCAACGCGCGCGACTTGAGTCCGGCCCGGCCTCACGTGGTAGGTTGCACGGCGGCGTCTCTCTCTCTGCTCTTGAAGCTGGCTCGGACGGGGGGGAGGGGCTCGGGAGATCGGGGGAGCCTCGGGAGATCGGAGGGGGGGCAGCCTTGGGAGATCGGGGGGCGGGCCTCGGGCGATCGGGGGGGCAGCCGCGGCAGATCGGGGGGGCAGCCTCGGGAGATCGGGGGGGCAGCCTCGGGAGATCAGGGGGGGCAGCCTCGGGAGATCGGGGGGGCGGGCCTCGGGAGATCGGGGGGGCAGCCTCGGGGAGAGGGCAAGCCTCGGGAGATCGGGGGGGCAGGAGATTGAGGGGCAGGGCTCGGGGGGCAGGGCTCAGGAGGGCGGGGCTCGGGAGATCGGGGGCGGGGCTCAGGAGATCAGGGGGCGGGGCTCAGGATATCGGGGCGGGGCTCGGGGAGGTGGGGCGCGGGAGGCGGGGTGCGGGGGGCGGGGCTCGGGCTGACGGGGTGCTCTTCTCCCCCCTCCCCCTCCTTCTCCCCTCCCCTCCCCCCTCCTTCCCCCCTCCCCCTCCCCCTTCCCCTTCCCCTTCCCCCTTCTTCCCCCTCCCTTCTTCCCCCTCCCCCTTCTTCTCCTCTCCCCCTTCTTCCCCCCTCCCCCTTCCTTCCCCCCTCCCCCTTCTACCCCCTTCCCCCCAGTCGCTCTCTCTTCCCCCCAGTCGCTCTCTCTTCCCCCCAGTCGCTCTCTCTCTTCCCCCCAGTCGCTCTCTCTCTTCCCCCCCAGTCGCTCTCTCTCTTCCCCCCAGTCGCTCTCTCTCTCTCTTCCCATCACTCTCTCTCTCTCTCTTCCCCCGTCGCTCTCGCTCTCTCTCTTCCCCCCAGTCGCTCTCTCTCTCTCTCTTCCCTAGTCGCTCTCTCTCTCTCTCTCTTCCCCCAGTCGCTCTCTCTCTCTCTTCCCCCCAGTCGCTCTCTCTCTTCCCCCAGTCACTCTCTCTCTTCCCCCAGTCGCGCTCTCTCTCTTCCCCCAGTCGCTCTCTCTCTTCCCCCAGTCGCTCTCTCTCTTCCCACCGTCGCTCTCTCTCTTCCCCCCGTCGCTCTCTCTCTTCCCCCCAGTCGCTCTCTCTCTTCCCCCCAGTCGCTCTCTCTCTTCCCCCAGTCGCTCTCTCTCTTCCCCCCAGTCGCTCTCTCTCTTCCCCCAGTCGCTCTCTCTCTCTCTTCCAACAACAACATGCCCTCAAAAGACCCTCGGCACCGCCGGGCACTTCAGCTAGTATCTATATATATATAAAAGGATTGATCTGTCTGTCTGTCTGTCCTTCAGTGTGTCTGTCCGGCTATACACTCCAAAGTTATAGAGTGTACCTACACGTGTGTTACATCAAAAGAAAGCTTACGATTCCGAACGGTCCATAAGCGTATTTATGTTTCGGCGAGACAAAAATTGTGCCCGTGGTATCAAAAAAACGTTCACAATTCCGCTCATTATCCGCTCATTAGCATAGAGTGACATTAAGGTTGACCAATCGTACGGTCGAGCGACCCGACGGTCGACCAATCGCTGCGTGGCGGGGGCGGGTTCGTCGCGCGTGCGGGCGGGGCCCTCCTAGAGTCGAGCGACAGGACGATTGACCAATCATACGCTTTGGTGACATGACGGTCGACCATCGGTGCGTGTGTGGGCGGGCCTAATCATTTTGAACCGAGGTGAGTGTCAGCCATCTTGATTCCATTCTTTTTCCGCTTTCTGCGTTTTTCTTTCAAACCTACATTTCCAGCAAAAAAAATTGCTTTTATTAAATTGTTTTAAAAAAACTTCATTCATTTGTAAATATTTTCTCTAACCTGATGATTCTTTTTCCTACCTTTCCCCGTTTTTGTAACGCCTCAGAACCTAGGCCTCAAAGCCTGGGCCTCTCCTGCCCAGCCACGCCCGAGCTAGGTAATTGTCCCACGGTTTCTGCTAAGCTCCTCCGCCCCCCGCCGTCACGTTACAAGGGGAAACGGCGTCGGCCACGGGACATACATAGGGTGCACGCGCAGCAGGAGCAGCTGAGACGCGGCGTCTCTCTCTGTTCCCCGCTCGGCTCGGGCGGGGGGGCGGGGCTCGGAGAGCGGGGCTCTCGGGAGTGCGGATCTCGGGTGGGGCTTGGCGAGCGGGAAGGGTTACCCCGGCAACCGGGCCCGCCGGCCGTCTCTCACAGCCGCAATCGGCGGTCTTGAAGCCAGCTCGGGAGGGCGGGGCCATGTCAATGCGTGGGGGTGGCACGGAGCTCCGCGGAGCCATCGCCGGCGCTGGGCTCGGGTGCTTTGTGGCCTGCGGCCGAACGGCGCTGTGGACCTCGAGCTGACTGGGGCGCTGGACTCGGCTGGGCCATGTCTTTGCGGGTGTTCGCCTCGGCCAACGGCATCAGGGTGACGGCCGAGGCTGCCAAAAGCATCCAAGGGAATGCGTTCATCCAGGTGCCGAGGGCAGGGCCCCGGGGCGGAAAAAGGGATTGGAGCGGGGGATGAGGGCTCGGGCAGGGGAGAGGAAGAGGGAGGAGGGAGGAGGGAGAGAGAGGGAGGAGGAGGGGGATAGGAGGAGGGAGGGGAAAGGGAGGAGGGAGGGGAGAGGGAGGGAGGAGAGGGGGAGGGAGGAGAGGGGGAGGGGGAAAGAGGGAGGAGGGGGAAGAGGGGGAAGAGGTAGGAGGGGGAGGGGGTAAGAGGTAGGAGGGGGAGGGGGTGGAAGAGGTAGGAGGGGGAGGGGGAAAGAGGTAGGAGGGGGAGGGGGAAGAGGGGGAGGGGGAGGGGGAGGGGAGGGGGAAGAGGGGGGGAAGAGGGGGGAGGGGGTAAGAGGTAGGAGGGGAGGGGGGAAGAGGTAGGAGGGGGAGGGGGGAAGAGGTAGGAGGGGGGGAAGAGGTGGGAGGGGGAGGGGGGAGAGGTAGGAGGGGGAGGGGGCACGAGGTAGGAGGTGGAGGTGGGGAAGAGGTAGGAGGGGAGGGGGGAAGAGGTAGGAGGGGGAAGAGGTAGGAGGGGGAGGGGGGAAGAGGTAGGAGGGGGAGGGGGAGAAGAGGTAGGAGGGGGAGGGGGGAAGAGGTAGGAGGGGGAGGGGGGAACAGGTAGGAGGGGGAATGGGGTAAGAGGGGGAGGGGGGAAGAGGTAGGAGGAGTCGACGTTTCATCAATTAGAGGCATTTCCTAATTAAGAAAAAGTCACAGAAACGGATACAGATTCTATTGGCATCATTCGAACAACCAGCAAAGATTCAGCATCAAACTATGTCTGAGTTTCTGCTTCACAGAGGCGGTCAGAAGCTGCAACATAAGACTTCAAGCATTACTAACTACACCCTGGATCCCAAATATTAACCAGAATTATATTCAATGTTTGAAGTATTTTAAACTACATAAAATTTAAATGTGGAACAAGTAACAGTATTTTGAAATTATTAAATCGCAGATTAAAAGCCTTAAGAAAGTGGCTCCTGATTCCTCCGGTCAGAGGGTAGCTGGCTTCATTGTCCTATAACACAGTCATCGCAATATAACCCACGGTCACCGTGGCTGGGCTCTAAGTCCAAGCCCTTCCCCACGGTCTCAACCATCCCGCCAACCTCACAAAATGGCGGCCACCCTTCACCCACCGGGCTCTGAGTCCAGCCCCTTCCCTCACTCTCACCTTCCCTCTCTCTCTCTGTCTCTCTCTCCTTCCCTCTCTCTCTTTCTCTCCTTCCCCCCTCTCTCTCCTTCCCCCCAGTCTCTCACTCTCTCCTTCCCCCCAGTCTCTCTCTCGCTCTCTCCTTCCCCCAAGTCTCTCTCTCTCTCCTTCTCCCCAGTCGCTCTCTCTCTTCCCCCAGTCACTCTCTCTCTTCCCCCCAGTCACTCTCTCTCTTCCCCCCAGTCGCTCTCTCTCTCTTCCAAGAACAACATGCCCTCGAAAAAGCCTCGGCACCGCCGGGCACTCCAGCTAGTATATAAATGATTTGGATGAGGGAACCAAATGTAATATTTCCAAGCTTGCTGACAACACAAAACTACGTGGGATTGTGAGTTGTGAGGAGGATGCAAAGAGGCTTCAAGGCGATTTAGACAAGTTGAGTGAGTGGGCAAATACATGGCAGATGCAGTATAACGTGGATAAATGTGAAGTTATCCACTTCGGTAAGAAAAACAGAAAGGCAGAGTATTAACATAGACATAGAAGATAGGAGCAGGAGTAGGCCATTCGGCCCTTCGAGCCTGCTCTGCCATTCAATGAGATCATGGCTGATCATCCAAATTCAGTACCCTGTCCCTGCCTTCTCCCCATATCCCTTGATTCCTTTAGCCTAAGAAATATATCCAACTCTTTTTTGAATATATTTAATGAACTGGCCTCCACCGCTCTCTGTGGCAGAGAATTCCACAGGTTCACCACTCTCTGGGTGAAGGAATTCCTCCTCATCTCAGTCCTAAATGGTTTACCCCTTATCCTTAGACTATGACCCCTGGTTCTGGACTCCCCGGCCATCATAAACATCCTTCCTGCATCTAGTCTGTCCAGGCCTGACAGAATTTTATAGGTTTCGATGAGATCCCCTCTCAATCTTCTAAACTCCAGTGAGTATAATCCCAATCGACACAATCTCTCCTCATATGTCATTCCTGCCATCCCAGGCATCAGCCTGGTGAATCTTCGCTGCACTCCTTCCATGGCAAGAACGTCCTTCCTCAGGTAAGGCGACCAAAACTGCACACAATACTCAAGGTGCGGTCTCACCAAGGCCCTGTACAACTGTAGCAAGACATCCTTGTTTCTGTACTTGAACCCTCTTGCTACGAAGGCCAACATACCATTTGCCTTCTTAACCGCTATGTACTTGCCATAGAGGGAGTGCAGCGAAGGTTCACCAGACTGATTCCTGGGATGGCAGGACTGTCATATGAGGAGAGATTGGGTCGACTATTGTTTAAATGGTGATAGATTGGGAAATGTTGATGTACAGAGGGACCTGGGTGTCCTTGTACACCAGTCACTGAAAGCAACATGCAGGTGCAGCAAGCAGTTAGGAAGACAAATGGTATGTTGGCCTTCATTGCTAGAGGATTTGAGTACAGGAGCAAGGATGTCTTGCTACAGTTATACAGGGCCTTGGTGAGACCACACCTGGAGTAGTGTGTGCAGTTTTTATCTCTTTACCTAAGAAAGGATGTACTTGCCATAGAGGGAGTGCAGCGAAGGTTCACCAGACTGATTCCTGGGATGGCAGGACTGTCATATGAGGAGAGATTGGGCCGACTAGGCCTGTATTCACTAGAGTTTAGAAGAATGAGAGGGGGTCTCATTGAAACGTATAAAATTCTGACGGGGCTAGACAGACTGGATGCAGGGAGGATGTTTCCCCTGGCTGGGGGATCTAGAACGAGGGGTCACAGCCTCAGGATACAGGGTAGGACATTTAGGACTGAGATGAGGAGAAATTTCTTCACTGAGAGGCTGGTGAACCTGTCGAATACTCTACCACAGAAGGCTGTGGAGGCCAAGTCACTAAATATATTTAAGAAGGAGATAGATAGATTTCTAGACACAAAAGACATCAAGGGATATGGGGAGAGAGCGGGAATATGATATCACGAGGTATTCACACCAATTAGATTAATTAATTCAGATGTAGTCCGTGGCCAGGGTCAGGATGGTGTGACTAGAAGTGAGGCAGGTACGGGGATCCAGGAGGTAGTGTTGGAGGAGCCGCAGCCCTTGCACTTGTCCAACAGGTTCGAGGCTCTTACTCCCTGTGCGGATGGGAACAGGGACTGTGGGGAGAATGAGCAACCTGGCCACAGCACTGTGGAGCGGGGGGCCATTCAAGTGGGGGGAGTTAAAAGAAATGTTGTAGTGGTAGGGGATAGTATCGTTAGGGGGATAGATAGAGTTCTTTGCAGCTGAGAGCGAGAGTCCCGAAGGCTGTGTTGCCTGCCTGGTGCCAGGGTTAAGGACATCTCCTCTGGACTGGAGAGAAACTTGGAGTGGGAGGGGAAGGATCCAGTTGTCGTGGTCCAAGATGGTACCAACGACATAGATAGGACAAGGAAGGAGGTTCTGCTGAGGGAGTTTGAGCAGCTAGGGGCCAAATTAAAAAGCAGAACCACAAGGTACCTGAGCCACGAGCGAATTTGGCTAGGACAAATAAAATTAGAGAGTTAAATGCGTGGCTCAAAGACTGGTGTGGGAGAAATGGGTTTTGCTTCCTGGGACACTGGCACCAGTACTGGGGCAGGAGGGAGCTGTTCCGTTGGGACGGGCTTCACTTGGCCAGTGCTGGGACTAGAGTCCTGGCGGATCATATAACTAGGGCTGTAGAGAGGGCTTTAAACTAACTAGTGGGGGGGAGGTTCCTAGAGAGCAAATAATATAAATGACAACAGAGAAGGTCATAGACTTAGGTAGCAGTGGGGAAATTAAAAACCAGAGCGTGTCAGGAAGGGGCAGAAGGTATGGAGTAAAAGGTAAAGTAATAAAAAGGGCAAAAGCAGGAACTAAGTGTCACAAAACATCTTTGAAAGTTCTCTATCTGAATGCACGTAGCATTCGTAACAAAATAGACGAGTTAATGGCACAAATAACTACATATGGGTATGATCTTGTGGCCATTACAGAAACATGGCTGCAGGGTGACAATGCCTGGGAATTAAACATACCAGGTTATTTAACGATCAGGAAGGACAGGCAGGAAGGAAGGGGAGGTGGGGTGGCTATGTTAATAAAGGAAGGAATCACTGTAATACAGAGAAATGATATTGGGTCAAAAGATCAGGATAATGAAACAGTTTGGGTGGAGGTAAGGAATAATAAGGGGAAAAAAACACTAGTGGGCGTAGTCTATAGGCCTCTGAACAGTGGCAACTCTGTTGGACGGAGTATCAATCAGGAAATAGTTGAGGCTTGTAATAAGGGAACATCTATAATTATGGGGGATTTTAACTATCATATTAATTGGACAAATCAAATTGGGCAGGGCTGCCTTGAGGATGAGTTCATTGAGTGTATTAGGGATGGGTTTCTTGAGCAGTATGTAACCGAAACGACCAGGGGGCAAGCAACCTTAGATCTGGTCCTGTGTAACGAGACAGGATTAATTAAAAATGTCCAAGTAAAGGATCCCCTTGGAATGAGTGACCATAACATGGTTGAATTCCATATTCAATTAGAGGGTGAGAAGGTTGGATCTCAAACAAGCGTGCTAAGCTTGAATAAAGGAGACTATGAAGGTATGAGAGCGGAATTGAGTAGAGTGGATTGGGAAAATAGATTAAAGGGTAAGACGATACATGATTAGTGGTGTACATTTAAGGAGTTATTTTACAACTTCCAAAAAAAAAATATTCCACTGAGAAGAAAAGGGTGTAAAAGAAAAGACAGCCATCCGTGGCTAAGCAAAGAAATTAAGGATAGTATTCGACTAATAACAAGGGCATATAAGGTAGCCAAATCTAGTGGGAGGATAGAGGATTGGGAAAACTTTAAAAGACAGCAAAAAATAACAAAGATTGATTAAGAAAGGGAAGATAGATTATGAAAGTAAATTAGCAAAAAATATAAAAACAGATAGTAAGAGTTTTTATAGTTGTATAAAAAGAAAAAGGGTGGCTAAAGTAAATGTTGGTCCCTTAGAGGATGAGACCGGGAAATTAATGGTGGGAAATATGGAGATGGCAAAAACACTGAATGAATATTTTATATCAGTCTTTACAGTAGAAGACACTAAGAATATCCCAACACTGGACAAACAGGGGGCTAAAGGGGGGGAGGAGCTAAACACGATCAAAATCACTAAGGAAGTGGTACTCGGTAAAATAATGGGACTCAAGGCGAATAAATCACCTGGACCTGATGGCTTACATCCTAGGGTCTTGAGGGAAGTGGCGGTAGGGATTGTGGATGCATTGGTAATAATTTTCCAAAACTCCCTGGACTCGGCAAAGGTCCCGGCAGACTGGAAAACTGCTAATGTAACACCCTTATTTAAAAAGGGCAGTAGACAGAAGGCTGGAAACTATAGACCGGTTAGCCTAACATCTGTGGTAGGTAAAATTTTGGAGTCCATTATTAAGGAGACCGTAACAGGACATTTGGATAATCATAATTTAATAGGACAAAGTCAGCATGGTTTTATGAAGGGGAAGTCATGTTTGACAAATTTGCTGGAGTTCTTTGAGGAAGTAACATATAGGGTGGATAAAGGGGAACCAGTGGATGTAGTGTATTTAGACTTCCAAAAGGCATTTGACAAGGTGCCACACAAAAGATTATTGCTTAAGATAAAAAATCACGGGATTGGGGGTAATATTCTGGCATGGATAGAGGATTGGCTATCTAACAGAAGGCAGAGAGTTGGGATAAATGGTTCATTCTCAGACTGGCAATCAGTAAATAGTGGTGTTCGGCAGGGGTCAGTGCTGGGTCCCCAACTCTTTACAATCTATATTAACGATTTGGAGGAGGGGACCGAGTGTAACATATCAAAGTTTGCAGATGATACTAAGATGGGAGGGAAAGTAGTGAGTGAGGAGGACATAAAAAACCTGCAAGGGGACATAGACAGGCTAAGTAAGTGGGCAGAGATTTGGCAGATGGAATACAATACTGGAAAGTGTGAGGTTATGCACTGTGGCAGGAAAAATCGTAGAGCAAGTTATTATCTTAATGGCAAGAAACTGGAAAGTACTGAAGTACAAAGGGATCTGGGGGTCCTGGTGCACGAAACTCAAAAGGTTAGTATGCAGGTGCAGCAAGTGATTAAGAAGGCCAATGGAATGTTGGCTTTCATTGCTAGGGGGATAGAATATAGATATAGGGAGGTATTGCTTCAGTTGTACAAGGTATTGGTGGGACCGCACCTGGAATACTGCGTACAGTTTTGGTGTCCATACTTAAGAAAGGATATACTTGCTCTCGAGTCAGTACGAAGAAGGTTCACTCGGCTAATCCCGGGGATGAGGGGATGGACATATGAGGAGAGGTTGAGTAGATTGGGACTCTACTCATTGGAGTTCAGAAGAATGAGAGGCGATCTTATTGAAACATATAAGATTGTGAAGGGGTTGGATCGGGTGGATGCGGGGAGGATGTTCCCGATGATGGGTGAAACTAGAACTAGGGGGCATAGTCTTAGAATAAGGGGCTGCTCTTTCAAAACTGAGATGAGGAGGAACTACTTCACTCAGAGGGTGGTAGGTCCATGGAATATGCTGCCCCAAAAAGCTGTAGAAGCTACATCATTACATAAATTTAAAACAGAAATAGACAGTTTCCTAGAAGTAAAGGGAATTAAGGGTTACGGGGAGCGGGCAGGAAGTGGACATGAGTCTAGGTTCGGATCGGTCATGGCCCTGTGGGTAGCGGAGCGGGCCCAGGGGCCGTGTAGCCTGATCCTGCTCCTATTTTGTGTGTCTAATTCTGTTAGATTCAGGAGATGGTTCTGTGATAGTGGATTGGCGGTTAGGATCAGATCAGCCATGATCTTATTGAATGGTGGAGCAGGCTTGAGGGGCCGATTGGCCTACTCCTGCTCCTATTTCTTATGTTCTTATGTTCTTATGAGATAGAGGATCAGCCATGATCATATTGAAGCAGGCTCGAAGGGCCAAATGGCCTACTCCTGCTCCTATTTTTCTATGTAAGAAGTCACAAAACACCAGGTTATAGTCCAATAGTTTTATTTGAAATCACAAGCTTTCGGAGCACTGCTCCTTCATCAGGTGACGTGGAGAGATGCATAAAGACACAGTTTATATAGTCAGAGAATAATGCCAGATGATTACAGGTAATCTTTCTAACTGCCATTTATCACACCTCGGCAGAGAGATAATCACAGCAATCAAAGGTGTGAATGGTGTCCAAACAGGTTAGTCAGGAAAACATTACATCAAAGAACAATGAGGTGGGGTCACAAGGGGTCAAATGTTGCAGATGCTGGGGTCTGTATGTAAAACAAAAAACAGACAAAAAAGCATTTTTTTTGCTGGAAATCACAGCAGGTCTGGCTGCATCTGTGTAGAGAGAACAAGCCAACAACGACTCGAGTCTGGATGACCCTACATCAGGTGGGGTTACATGTAGCGTGGCATGAACCCAAGATCCCGGTTGAGGCCGTCCTCATGAGTGCGGAACTTGGCTACCAGTTTCTGCTCTACGATTTTGCGATGTTGTGTGTCTTGAAGGCCGCCTATGGACAAGCCCTGCGAATACACAGGATCTGCTCAGACGAGGAGGAACGCGATGGACACCTACAGACGCTGAAAGATGCCCTCGTAAGAACGGGATATGACGCTCGACTCGTCGATCGACAGTTCCGACGGGCCACAGCAAAAAATTGCAAAGACTTCCTCAGAAGACAAACACGGGACACAACCAACAGAGTACCCTTCACCGTCCAGTACTTCCCTGGAGCGGAGAAACTACGCCATGTTCTTCGCAGCCTTCAACATGTCATTGATGATGACGAACACCTCGCTCAGGTCATCCCCACGCCTCCACTACTCACCTTCAAGCAGCCGCCTAACCTCAAACAGACCATCGTTCGCAGCAAATTACCCAGCTTTCAGGAGAACAGCGACCACGGCACCACACAACCCTGCCTCGGCAACCTCTGCAAGACATGCCAGATCATCAACACAGATACCATCATCACATGTGAGGACACCACCCACCAGGTACATGGTACATACTCATGTGACTCGGCCAACGTTGTCTACCTCATACATTGCAGGAAAGGATGCCCTGGAGCATGGTACATCGGCAAGACCATGCAGACACTGCGACAACGGATGAATGGACACCGCGCAACAATCGCCAGGCAGGAGTGTTCCCTTCCAGTCGGGGAACACTTCAGCAGTCAAGGATATTCAGCCTCCGATCTTCGGGTAAGCATTCTCCAAGGCGGCCTTCAAGACACACGACAACGCAAAATCGTAGAGCAGAAACTGATAGCCAAGTTCCGCACTCATGAGGACGGCCTCAACTGGGATCTTGGGTTCATGTCACGCTACATGTAACCCCACCTGACGTAGGGTCATCCAGGCTCAAGTCGTCATTGGCTTGTTCTCTCTACACAGATGCGGCTGGACCTGCTGTGATTTCCAGCAAAAAAAATGTTTTTTTGTCTTTTTTTTGTTTTTCATACAGACCCCAGCATCTGCAACATTTTACCCCTTGTGACCCCACCTCATTGTTCTTTGATGTAATGTTTTCCTGACTAACCTGTTTGGACACCATTCACACCTTTGATTGCTGTGATTATCTCTCTGCTGAGGTGTGATAAATGGCAGTTAGGAAGATTACCTGTAATCATCTGGCATTATTCTCTGACTATATAAGCTGTGTCTTTATGCATCTCTCCACTTCACCTGACGAAGGAGCAGCGCTCCGAAAGCTTGTGATTTCAAATAAAACTGTTGGACTATAACCCGGTGTTGTGTGACTTCTTACATTTGTCCACTCCAGTCCAACACCGGCATCTCCACACCAAGGCTATTTTTCTATGTTTTCTATGTTGTCATTGTGAGGCCAGGTTACATAAGCCCTCGGTTGTGATGTAGCCCTGGGTCATGTGCCCATATAAGTCCTGCCCGCTCTTTGTGTAATAAGTAAGACTTGACTGAAAAAAATCAGTGAAAGAGTGAAGCCAGGCAGATAAAGGAAGGCTACGGGCAGGAGAAACATGGGCTTCAGGCCTGGTGGAAAAGTGCTGAAAGGGAAGAGCCATGTTAAGTCAGGTGGCAGAAGGAAGCCAATCGAGGGGAAAGGAGCAGATTCAAGGTTACTCGGGGGAAAAACATAGCAAAGAGATTTTGTGCTCAGAAAGTTTAGTGCAGCGAGGGAATGTGTGTCTACATATTCGGCACTCTGTCTTTTTAATCCACTTTGCTTGTAAAGTGTTTTGCATGTTGATTGAAGTAATAAAGGTATTGAACCTGAAGCAATGACTAATTTCATTACTACTCAAGTAAGAAGACAAGGTGGGTCTTTTTACCAACATCTGGCGAGCCAGCCATGGCCTGAACTTGCATTTTGTTTTTTTTTAAAAATCCGGTGGCGGGGCTGGGGGGTGGAGGAGAGACAAGAAGAGGGTCATTATCGGACTGAAGCGAAACCTGGGCCACGAAGGACTCAATCTAGATGCGCTCTGGGACAGGAGGTAGACTACTTCCACAGTCGGCAACCCATGGCAACAGATTCGCTGCAAGACCCAGGATAGTTAGGTATATTTCTTAAGGCTAAGGGGATCAAGGGATATGGGGAGAAAGCAGGGACAGGGTACTGAGTTTGGATGATCAGCCATGATCGCATTAAATGGCGGAGCAGGCTCGAGGGGCCGAATGGCCTACTCCTGCTCCTATCTTCTATGTTTCTATGATAAAGACGTTTTATGTATGAGTCGTACGCTTTGTATAGGGGGAGTAGAGCAGATACAGAAGTGTACGGAGAGTGGAGGAGCCATTGCACTAGTCACACAGACCTCAACCTCCACAGGCATCACAGAAAGGGGAGGTTGTTGAAAGGGAAAATAGGGGAGACTGATCACCTCCAATAGAGGCCAAATCCAGACAGGAAAGTGGCCAAATAAATAGGGGCCAAATCCAAAGGGGAAACCGGCTCAAAGAGGTCATAAAATAGATAAAATAGTAAAACAGATAACAGTAATAAAATGGATAAAAATAATAATGAAGTACCCTCATTGAGGGTGTGGGCAGAAATTTATAAAGGAAGGCAGTTGTTACACTGTGCAGCCCACGTTGGTGCACAGCATGGCAACATAAGGGTTAACAACGATCAGAGAACTGAAATCGGGAGGGAAGAGGAATGCCAGCAGCTGGAAACCAGGGATGGTGATCTAGGCTGTGCGTGAACCCATCTGAGAACTCAGCAACTGAAGGAAAAGAGCAGGGAGTTAGAGAACCTAAACCAGCTGCTGGGACGACACTTCTCAAGGGCCACTAGGGATGGGCAATAAATGCTGGCCTTGCCAGCGACGCCCACATCCCATAAGCGAATTAAAAAAAAGTTCAAAAAGGCAGGAAAAAGGAAGTTAAAGTTGAAAGCAGCACAGAAGCTGGTGGTAAATGCTGCCAGCCTCTGTGGCGTGAAAAATGAAACACAAGAATTACTGAATGAAAGGGAGCTGGAATTTCCGTGTGTATGGAAGTGTGTGTTAAAGCTTGGGAGTTTTCCCGACGACTATGAGTGTTTAAGAAGTTACACCGTTTCTTTTGTCTGAAAGTTTGTCTTTAGAAAATGACCGTTATGTTTGTTTTTAGTGTCAGCGCCACCTACGGTTCTGTGCACAGAAGTAAAAGCCGTTTAACCCTTTGTAGTCTTGTCTTGAATTATGTCTTTCCTACAGACTTGTGCTGTTTTAAGTTTGTTAATTGACTTCTGTAGGTATACACGTGTGTATTATTTGTGAGAAACTTGAGCCACGTTTTTGGATTTTGAACTGATTTAAACTGTGTGAACAGGCTCGCACACAGGGGATATTTGGCCCTTTGAGTTCATAACCCATTACAGGGATCAATATTTTTAAGTTGCATGAAAATGTGAATATTGTTGATTGAGTTTGTTCATTTCAATTTAAGATTGTGCACCCAGAATTGCGGAAAACTTTCTGATTTACATTTGAAGTTAAAGCCGCTGGCGTGGATTTATTTTGACTGAAGTTTACTTGCGCAACTGTGAAAAACAGAGGGATTTAAATTAAAGATGCATCCTGTTGTAAATCAATTTGAACATTTGACCTGCCAGGTGATTGACTCCTCCCCCACCCTGTAAGATTTTGACAAGCAAGAAGTAATCAGAAATTATAAATTCGACTGACAGAAAAAGCACTAAATTAATCTAGGATGGAATAAAGAAGGAGAGAGGGAAAGATTCTCTCCCTTTTCTACTGTTAACAGCTACAGGAGATCTTTTGCTGTCAGCGTAATGTTTCTTTCAAAGACTGTGAATATTTTGGAGCCTACAAACTGTGGGAGGCTCCACCACCAAGTCTTCTGTGTAAGAGTCTTAAAGGTTTTGTTTAATTGTGAAAGCTAACCTTTCCTTCAATTACATTAGTCATTTGGAAAGGGCACCTGAAGAACGATGACGTATTTTACAGGAAACTCTCGATTTACCGGCACCTAAATAACCGGAAATCTCTGTTAACCGGCAAAATTCAGGAGTAGGTTCAGGTAAGTTTTACTTCATATTAGTGGCTGTTCCTGGATCTGTGGCCGTGTAACCGGGGTTCCTGCACCTGTTGCTATGCAACAGGGATGCCTGGATCTGTGGCCGGGTTTCCTGCACCTGTTGCCATGCAACAGGGACGCCTGGATCTGTGGCCGTGTACGTGGCTCTCATACCTTTTACTATAGCTCTCTGTAATCCGGACTTTTTGATAAACTGGCACCACGCCGGTCCCGTCGGTGCCGGATAAAAAAGAGTTTCCTGTACTGGGTTTTTGTAAGCATGTGCTATTTTGATCATTTTATCTGTTCTGTATTGTGTTTAGTTTACGATATTGGCCTGAATTATAGTGGAATGAATGAGTTAACTAGCCTAGTGAAATTCTGGTTATTGTAATTATGTGGAGACTTCACATATTATAAAGAAAATTCTGCTGTTTTAATGGCTTTTCAATTCCTAAGGATAAAAAAAAGATTTGGTAGGATCTTTGTGCAAGTTTTAAAAGCTACAAAGATTTTTTTGGGGGAAAAAAAAAGTAAAATGGAATTTGGTTCTTCATTTGGCAAAGTTTCTTAAAATAAAATGTATGTGAAGTGGTGCGATTGCTGGCGTCTGACAATATCTTATAAACATGCAAAGGAGTTAACCCTTTCTGCTGACAGCTGTTTTTAATTCACCAAGCAACAACTTTTGTATTGCTGAATGTAAACATATATTGGACATTATTAAATTTGTTTCTTAATTTAAGTGGATATTTTACCACAGTGACAGAAAGAAATCATGAATTGACAAATTAACCCACTGGGCTCTCGAGAAGAGCCACAATGGATTCTCTGGTTTTCTTTCAAACAGGAGACCCTGGTTTTCCGCACCACATGAATATTGGTGGCGCAGCAAGAGATCCAGTAGTTTTAAGAATTTAAGACCTTATCAGCAGACTTCAAATGTCACAGCGTGGTGAAGATTTGGACTTAAGATTTTGCCTTTCAAATGGCCTTAACCCATTCAGGGTCATTTGTTCACTTCTGAGGTTATGTGCTTGAGGAGGAGAGACATGGGAGTTACTGCCAAAATAAATTGCAAGCTCTTCTGTCTCTAATGTAAAACCACCAAACCTGGCTATCATTTGTTTCTGTAATTGGAATTGATAAGTGTGGTGATTATTCCTTGATTAGTAAAAGTATTGTGATTCGTTGTTTGTTAACTGCCTTGGGATATGTGTTGTAATCTCATTGGTAGTTGATGATCACATGATGTGTTGTGGCTACCTTAAATTCAGTCCTTTTCTAGCTTTAGTTGGGACTGGATGTAGAAAGATATGCTGCTGATTTTAAAGTTAATAAAGCCTAACTTTGGAAGGCAAATCTATTCTTTATTTCAATTTATTAACTTTATGTTAGAATGGAGCGATATCTTCAACCAGAACGATTCAAGGCTGACCCCAATTCTGCTGGAGTGGATGATAAATGGAAACATTGGTATTGTACATTTTAAAACTTTTTGGGCGTGTTGGATCAAGAGGCTTTAAATAAGCTGAATATGCTGATCAACTACATTGACCCGGATGTATATAAATATATTTTGCACTGTAAAACTTATGAAGAGGCTACTTCTACATTGGAAAAGATTTTTGTTAAACCAAAGAATGAGGTATTTGCACGTCATCTTCTATCTGCCCGTAGGCAGCAGGTGGGAGAATCTTTGGATACTTATTTACAAGCACTTCGGTGCCTTAGTGTTGACTGTAATTATAAGGCTGTGACGGCTGAAGACTATAAGGACGAATCGGTACGGGATGCTTTTATTAATGGATTACTGTCTAGATCAATTCGTCAGCGGTTGTTAGAAAATAAGACTCTGGATCTTAAAAGTGCTTTTGAGCAATCTTCTACATTGGATATGGCTCAGAGAAGTTCGGATTCTTATGCTCTTTTTAATCGGCCTGCGACTATGGTTTCGGATGAAAAGGAATTATGTGGACTTAATGGGAGTGGTTTACTAGATTTTGAAACAGTTTCTACTTCGGCGGCCGTTGCCTCTAGGATTCAGAAGTGTTATTTTTGTGGGAATATCCGGCACCCTCGTCTGAAGTGTCCTGCTCGGGAGGCTGTGTGTAGTAAATGCGGCAAGAGAGGTCATTATGCACATGTGTGCAAATCATCAGGTTCAATTACCTTCCCTTCTCCTGGTGTGGGAGGGTCTTCCTCCACTACCTCTTCTGTGACTATTCAGCCTTTAGATAGGGCGTTTATTGCATCAATTTCTGCTGCATTTGCTCATGGCCTAAACAAAGCTATAGTTACGGCTCAAGTTAATGGGTTGAAAGTGAAGGCCCTTATAGATACGGGCAGTACTGAGAGTTTTATAAGTCTTCAGTTTGCGAAGGAGAAGCATTTGAAAATTTTGCCTGTTACGTATCAGGTGTGTATGGCTCAGACGACCCTTACTTCACAAATAGCTGGTTGTTGCTTTGTGAAAATGGTTCTTCTAGGTAATACGTATACTGATATATGCCTATCTGTTTTGCCTAATCTCTGTGCGGATATTTTGATTGGACATGATGTGCTTCAATTACACGAGTCTCTTAGTCTTTCATTTGGAGGGACTAAGCCACCTTTATCTATTTGTGGATTAACCTCTTTATCTATTCCTCCATTATCACTTTTTTCCAATTTGATGTCGGATTGTAAGCCAATTGCTACCAAGTCAAGAAAATATAGTAGTCAGGATAGAGAATTTATTAATTCTGAAGTTCAATGTCTCTTACTGGAAGGAATCATTGAACCTAATTGTTCGCCTTGGCGAGCACAGGTAGTTGTCACGACTAACGAGAGACACAAGAAACGAATGGTGATAGACTATTCCCAAACTATTAATAGGTATACTCAATTAGATGCGTACCCTTTGCCTAAGATTGATGAGCTTATCAATAAAGTATCTCAGTATAAAGTTTTTAGCACTATTGATTTAAAGAGTGCTTATCATCAGATGCCTATTGTTAAGAAGGATCAACCATATACGGCCTTTGAGGCTGGTGGAAAGCTGTATCAGTTTTGCCGAATACCATTTGGTGTTACTAATGGTGTTGCTTGTTTTCAACGGGCAATGGATGCTTTTATAAGTGATAACTCCCTCTCTGACACCTTTTCATACTTAGATGACATCACAGTGTGTGGCAAATCAAGGGTGGAGCATGATTCTAATTTAAAAAGATTCCTTCAAGCTGCGGAAAAAGTTGGTTTAACTTTTAACAAAGAGAAATGTGTCTTTTCGACTACTGAGGTAAATCTATTGGGGTATATTATTTCGGGAAATAAGATTAAACCAGATCCAGAACGTCTGCGACCATTGATCGATTTACCTTGTCCTACTAATTCTAAGGCTTTGCAACGAGTTGTTGGACTGTTTTCTTATTATTCTAATTGGATTGCAAATTTTTCACGGAAGATCCGGCCTCTTATTCGGGTTACGACATATCCTCTATCATGGGAGGCCAGGACATGTTTTGAGAATTTTAAAAAGGATATTTTAGGAGCAGTTGTGCATTCCATTGATGAGCAGGTTCCCTTTGTGATTGAGACGGATGCTTCAGATTTTGCAATTGGGGCTACTTTGAACCAAAATGGAAGACCTGTGGCCTTTTTCTCACGTACTTTGAATAATAGTGAGAAAAGACATTCCTCAATAGAAAAAGAGGCATACGCAATAGTAGAAGCATTGCGTAAATGGAGACATTATTTATCGGGGCGACATTTCACGTTGGTAACTGACCAAAAATCTGTGTCCTTTATGTTTGATGTTAAACATTTTGGAAAGATTAAAAATGATAAAATAATGAGATGGAGGATTGAGTTGGCATGTTACCACTTTGACATAGTTTATCGTTTGGGGAAGGATAATGTTGCTGCTGATGCACTGTCGAGGGCTTATTGTTCGGTGATTCACGGAGATACGCTTATTAATCTTCACAATGCCTTATGTCATCCTGGGGTTACGAGGATGATACACTTTGTACGCAGTAAGAACTTGCCTTTTTCAGTTGAAGACGTCAAGCGGATGACTTCATCATGTTCTATCTGTGCTCGGTGTAAACCGAATTTCTTTAAGCCTCAACGAGCTCATCTTATAAAGGCTACTTCTCCTTTTGAACGTTTGAGTGTTGATTTTAAGGGACCTCTTCCTTCAACTACTCAAAACCGATATATATTTACTGTTGTGGATGAGTTTTCAAGGTTCCCTTTTGCTTTTCCTTGTGCAGATGTATCAGCTGCTACAGTTATCAAATGTCTGACTCAACTTTTTGTCATCTTTGGGATGCCTGCGTATATCCATTCGGATCAGGGAAGTTCTTTTATGTCTTCCCAGTTGAAGGAATACCTTCAGAGTCGGGGAATTTCTACTAGTCGAACTACCCCGTATAATTCCCAGGGTAATGGACAGTGCGAACGATACAATGGGGTGATCTGGAAGGCAGTTATGTTGGCGTTGACATCCCGGAACCTTAAGAATACACAGTGGGAAATGGTACTGCCTGATGCCCTGCATTCCATTAGATCATTGCTTTCAACGGCTACTAATGTGACCCCCCATGAAAGGCTCTTTAACTATCCGCGGCGATCTACTACGGGATATTCGGTACCTTCATGGCTTACTATGCAGGGACCTGTGTTGCTTCGACGCCATGTTAGATTGTCAAAATATGACCCCTTGGTGGAGGAGGTGGAGCTGTTGGAGGCAAATTCCCAATATGCTCATATTCGATTCCAAGATGGGAAAGAAAGTACTGTTTCAATTAAAGACTTGGCTCCTTGTGGGGGCCAGCCCTCTTCTGAGGATAATAATAATGGTCATGATTCGGATAATGTGGATGCTGCTACAGATACTACGAATATTTCCAATCCGATTGCAGATAATCATACTTTTATTAGTCAGCCTTTGATAGATGTTTATGACCGTCCCAGTGCATCTTCTGATGGGATTTCTAATCCGGAAACCGTTGAGAATCGGGATATGGATAGCCTTCCTGTTGAAGATACTTCTGTGCCTTCTGGCGTGGGAGGGCAAGGAATTTCACCAAGGTTAAGAAGGTCGACACGAACAAGATATCTGGTCGACCGATTGAAAATGGACTTTTAAATTGATAGTAATGTTTTAAAAATTGTTGAAATATTATAGTATATTGTTTTAGTTGAGAGATACTTAATACTTATGTGTAATGTTATTATTTGTTGTTGTTCATTTAGTATTGTGTTATGTAAATAGTTTTATTCTCGTGCATAGTTTAGTTGTAAATAATTAATTGTAAATTGTAAAAGTTATTAGGTTAGAGTATATTTTAAAGGAGGGGTGAATGTGGTGAATGTGGTGATTATTCCTTGATTAGTAAAAGTATTGTGATTCGTTGTTTGTTAACTGCCTTGGGATATGTATTGTAATCTCATTGGTAGTTGATGATCACATGATGTGTTGTGGCTACCTTAAATTCAGTCCTTTTCTAGCTTTAGTTGGGACTGGATGTAGAAAGATATGCTGCCGATTTTAAAGTTAATAAAGCCTAATTTTGGAAGGCAAATCTATTCTTTATTTCAATAAGATAAATTGATATGAGTTGCTGGTTCAAGCACTTGGGAATGGGAAAATTGATCTGCATGTTAAGGGGATAATCAAATTTTCATTATAAGAGAGGATTGCAGTCTAGGTGGTTCCTGATCAAGGCTGTGTATCATCAACAAAAGCTTATATACCACACCGGTATATAAGCTTTGTGCATGCCACTGTACCCCCAGTCTAGAGATTACCCTCCTCCAGTAAAGACCTGTTATTTGTTAATGTACAGCATCCGTGTGATTATTTATCTATTGAACCACGGATCTAACAGTGGCGACGAGTGTCGATTCGAATCTACCTGCAACATAAAAAAAAATAAAAAATAAAAAAACAGTCGAGGCCAGGAACACGGGCGTCGACCACGAGCAACCGCCCAGCAGTCAGGCAGAGATCCAACTTCGCAGGGGAGGCTGTGGAGAGCCGGGCTTGGTTCCCCAGCCACAACGAGCAGTAAGAGACCGATGACAGGTCCAGCGCAGACCCTTCCCGAGCAGCGGCGGCTGGAGCCGACCGACGGCGGAGAGAGAGCCGAGCAGCGTCGACGGGGTAAGACAGAGGGTGAAGAGCGCAGGGCGCAGCTGGGGGTTGAACACCGAGCGGCGTCGAGGAAAATAAAACAAACCGGAGAGAGAGAGGGTAAGAAACAGCCGGGTTCTAGACTGAGCGGCGTCGAAAAATATCAAAAGAAGAACGCGCAGAGCACAGCCAGTGCTCACGGGCTGAACAGGGTCCGCGGGGCGAAGAAAGGGGAGACGCCATTGAGCCGCGGACAAGAAGGAAGAGCGCGGGAGGCGCCATTGAGCCACGGAGAAGCAGGGAGAGCGCGGGAGATGCCATTGAGCCGCGGAGAAGCAGGGAGAGCACGAGAGATGCCATTGAGCCGCGGAGAAGAAGGAAGAGCACGGGAGACACCATTTTGAGAAGCAGCAGCGGAGAAGAAGGGCGCGCGCGGGAAGCAAGGAAAGCGCGGGAGACGCCATTTTGTGCCAGCGGAGAAGAAGGGGAAGCGCGGGAGGTGCCATTTGTGATAGTTAACGCACACCCAAGGATGCCGAAGAGTGGCAGTATCTCTACGTTCGACAATGAAGTTGAAGATTGGGCGACATATGTGGAACATATTGAGGTGTACTGCAGGGCGAATGAAGTGCCAGATGCTAATAAAGCACTGGTTCTGTTAAATTCCATGGGTGCAAAAACTTATGGGTTACTGCGAAATCTAATAACCCCAGAGAAGCCGGTAAACAAGAATTTTGAAAGCATAGTAGAAATCCTACAGGACCATTTAAACCCCACACCGCTGCTGATAGCAGAACGATTTAAGTTCCATAAAAGGAACCAACACAAAGACGAAAGCAATGCTGAGTACCTAACGGAACTGCGCAAGCTATTGAAACACCGCCAGTTAGGAGCGGGACTAGCAGACACGTTAAGGGACAAGTTTGTGTGTGGGCTACAAAGTGAAGGAACCCAGAAATGGCTTCTATCAGAAAAGGACCTTACGCTGGACAAAGCTTTCAGTATGGCAGTATCACACGAAGCAGCCACAAGGGGCGCTGCAGAGATACAACGGAGACCGCAAGAATATGGCACCAATGAAATGTCCTATGGAACAGGGAAGTGCTATCGTTGCGGCAGAACAACACATGACCAGAAAGATTGTTGGTTCAAGGACCAAGTGTGCAGACAGTGTGGGAAAGCAGGACACATAGCAAGAGTCTGCAGGTCTGGGAAGAAAACCAACAGTAAGAAATCTCCACAGCAGAAGTACAAAAAGGTACACCAGGTGATGGACAGTGGTTCAGATGAACAGAAAAGTGACACAGACTCCGGAAGCAAGGAGCTGGGTTGTCTGAAACTACATAAGGTAACCGAAATGGAGGATCACCAGACTATCTGGGTTACACTCAAGATAGACGGAGTCCAAGTGGAAATGGAATTGGACACAGGGTCAGCTCTAACAGTCATAAATCAAAGAGACTACAAGCGGCTATTTTCACACATACCCTTGAAAGCTACAGAAATTGTCTTGAAGATGTATACGGGGCAAAATGTCTACCCCAAAGGAAAAATAAGGGTGAAAGTGACATATAAAGGCCAGGAAATACCTAAAATGGATATATATGTATTGCCAAATGGAGGACCACCACTGCTAGGACGTGAATGGATCCGGAAGATACAATTAGATTGGCATTCCATACAGGCACTGAAGGTTGAGGCCAAAAAGGATGACGACGTCACACCTGGACGACTGTCAAAAATGCTAACTGACGCAAAAGAAGTGTTCCAGGAGGGACGAGGAACACTAAAAGGAATAACAGCAATGATTAAAATAGAGGAAAATGCAAGCCCGAAGTTTCTGAAGGCCAGACCAGTGCCTTATGCGATCAGACCAGCTGTTGAAGCAGAGCTGGAAGGGTTGGAACGTTCAGGAGTACTGTCCAAAGTAGACTGGAGCGAGTGGGCTACACCCATCGTTCCTGTAATGAAGAGGTCGTTGAGTAATACGCCTGGGGAACCAAAGAAGGTCCGCATCTGTGGGGATTTTAAGGTGACAGTGAACCCAGTCCTTCACACGGTGCAATATCCGCTTCCAACGAATTGAGGATATTTTCGCCTCGCTATCTGGAGGTAAACGCTTCACCAAAATTGATCTAGCCCAGGCGTACTTGCAAATGGAGGTAGAAGAAGCTTCGAAACATTACCTTACGATCAACACTCATAAAGGTCTCTATCAATACAACCGGCTGGTGTTTGGAGTAGCCTCGGCTCCGACTATCTGGCAAAGGGCGATGGATCAGGTCCTGCAAGGGATTCCAGGGACCCAGTGTTATTTGGACAACATCTTGGTCACGGGCGAAAATGACGGTGATCACCTCGCCAACTTGGGGAAGGTGCTCACCAGATTAAAGGAGTATGGGCTACGAGCTAATCGCCACAAGTGCGAGTTTTTCCAGAAACAGATCTCGTATTGTGGCCACGTCATCGATGAAGAGGGGTTACATAAGTCCCCTGACAAGATTGAGGCAGTAGTCAAGGCTCCAGCACTGGAAAATGTGTCACAACTGAGGTCGTTCCTCGGGCTGGTAAACTATTACCACAAGTTCTTACCAAATTTGTCTACGGTATTACACCCGCTGAACACCCTACTGCAAACGGGGGTACCATGGAAGTGGGATGACGAACGTAGACGAGCTTTCCAGAAGTGTAAAGAATTGATCACATCAAAAGAGGTGTTGGCCCATTTCAACCCAGCACTACCAATTCGTTTGGCATGTGATGCATCACCCTACGGTATTGGAGCGGTGCTGTCGCACAAATTCCCAGACGGGTTGGAGAGGCCAGTAGCCTTTGCGTCTCGGTCACTAACCTCAGCCGAGCGCAACCACACCCAAATTGACAGGGAGGCCCTCAGCCTAGTATGGGGAGTAAAAAAATTCAACCACTATCTGCATGGGTAGAAGTTCACCTTGCTGACTGACCACCAACCACTTGTCTCCATCTTTAATCCTAAGAAGGGCGTTCCAGTGATGACTGCACAGCGGTTACAAAGATGGTCCCTGTTTCTAGGGGCGAATCAATATGAAATAGAATATAAAGGCACGAAACAGCATGGGAATGCTGATGGGCTATCGCGCCCGCCACTGCCTACTGTGGAGGAAGCACCAGCAGTGGACCCTATCGAGATATTTTATTCGTCGATAATTGAACGATTGCCAGTAACAAACGCGGATATAGAGAAGGAGACCCGCAATGATCCGATGCTGTCACGGGTATATGAATTGACGGTGAGGGGATGGCCAACACATGGCGACTCACTGTTGCCAGCATTCTCATCCAGAAGAGAACAGCTATCAGTATGCCAGGGGACAGTGATGTGTGGATCCAGAGTGGTGATTCCACCCAAGTTAAGGGAGAGAGTGCTAAATGAGCTACATGAAGGTCATCTGGGGGGAGTTCCAAAAATTCATGAAAAGGAATGGGGTAAGGCATTACACATCCACCCCGTATCATCCAGCCACAAATGGATTGGCTGAGAGGTTTGTACAAACCTTTAAGAAGGCGATAAAGGCCATGTGCGACGAGGAAATTCCACTACAGCACAAGATGGACAATTTCTTATTAGCCTACCGAAACGCGACACATGCAGTTACCAACCAGACCCCGGCCATGATGTTCTTTAACCGAAGGTTGAGATCTCGTCTGGACTTGCTCAGACCAAATGTGCGAAGAAATGTTGAGAATAAACAATTCCAGCACATCAATGAGAAGCCGACAAGAAGCTTCAATGTAGGGCAACCAGTCTTGGCCCGTGACTATCGAACAGAGAAGTGGCAACCCGGAACGATATGTACAAGGCAGGGGCCATTAATGTACACAGTGGATGTCGGGGAGAACATTGTGAGACGCCACGTCGATCAGATCTTAGCGTCACAGGAACACGTCAACCCCATGTCTCGAGTACCTGGGGATGAACCCGACATACCGGTAGCATCTACTTCAGACCCAGTAGCAGTGGAACCCGATGAACTACCTGATGAAAAGGGGTCAGAATCACCTCTGCACCAAGAACAAGAACCTCTGGAAAGGCGCTATCCCAAAAGGGTCAGGAAGCCACCCCAAAGACTGAATCTATAAATAGACTTTTGTTGTTTAATGTACATGTAAAAATGTTAATTGTTATTTGAATATTAGGGGGTATTATTAATCTAAAAGGGGAGGAATTGTAGTGTATGTGCCTTTAAGTCAGAACCACTTTTACAGCTCCTGTATACTGTAGTACTGGCAGTGAGCACACCAGTATATAAGCTTTGCGCATGCCTCTGTACCCCCAGTCTAGAGATTACCCTCCTCCGGTAAAGACCTGTTATTTGTTAATGTACAGCATCCGTGTGATTATTTATCCATTGAACCACGGATCTAACAGTTACTGAGACCTCCCGTGTCCAGGTTACTGTGACCTCCCGTGTCCTGGTTACTGTGACCTCCCATGTCCAGGTTACTGTGACCTGCCGTGTCCTGGTTACTGTGACCTCCCATGTCCTGGTTACTGTGACCTCCCTTGTCCGGGTTACAGTGACCTCCCATGTCCTGGTTACTGTGACCTCCAATGTCCTGGTTACTCTGACCTCCCGTGTCCAGGTTACAGTGACCTCCCGCGTCCAGGTTACTGTGACCTCACGTGTCCTAGTTACTGTGACCTCCTGTGTCCTGGTTACTGTGACCTCCCGTGTCCAGGTTACTGTGACCTTCTGTGTCCTGGTTACTGTGACCTCCCGTGTCCAGGTTACTGTGACCTCCCGTGTCCTGGTTACTGTGACCTCCCGTGTCCAGGTTACTGAGACCTCCCATCTCCCGTGCCCCGTGTCTGTCTGTCTGTTACTGTGACCTCCTGTGTCCAGGTTACTGAGACCTCCCGTGTCCAGGTTACTGTGACTTCCCGTGTCCAGGTTACTGTGACCTCCCATGTCCTGGTTACTGTGACCTCCCGTGTCCAGGTTACTGAGACCTCCCGTGTCCAGGTTACTGTGACCTCCCATGTCCTGGTTACTCTGACCTCCCGTGTCCTGGTTACTGTGACCTCCCGTGTCCAGGTTACTGTGACCTCCCGTGTCCTGGTTACTGTGACCTCCTGTGTCCAGGTTACTGTGACCTCCCGTGTCCAGGTTACTGTGACCTCCCGTGTCCAGGTTACTGTGACCTCCCGTGTCCAGGTTACTGTGACCTCCCATTTAATTTAGGGGGGAAAATAGAGTGAAAGGATAAAGTGGAACGGCCAGTCCTGTCTACACTGAAAGTTAAGATTTTACATGCTCACAATGATGAGGTTAGATCAGAGTTCACAACTGAAAATGACTGGATAGTTGAACTTGATAGGTGTGAGTAGTTGCCCTGTATTTGCTCTGCAATGGATTCTATCATTTGCGATGTTACAATGGAATGAACTGTTAACACCTGTTAGATCCATGTATTTTTGATGTAGTGTGTCCTTCAATAACTAGACACTCAGACTGCAGGAACAATTCAACAGGTATTTACTGGATGAGGGTTACTCTAAAACTAACGTACAGATCCCTACTCAGGGTTTATATACAGGTGTGGTCACTGCCGGTACTACAGTATACAGGAGCTGTAAAAGTAATTCTCCCCTTAAAGGTACATACACTACAATTCCTCCCCTTTTAGATTTACAGTACCATAACATTCATTTTACAATTAACACTTTTAACATGCACATTACTGAAAATAGTCCATTTATAAATTCAGTCTTTGGGGCAGCTTCCTGATCCTTTCGGGATAGCGCCTTTCCTGAGTCTCTTGTTCTTGGTGCGGAGGCCCCCTGTCGTCAGTTGGTTCATCAGCTTCCGATGCTACTATTTCTGGGGTAGATGCTACCTGTATGTCGGGTTCATCACCAGGTGCGCGAGACATGGGGTTGACTCGTTCCTGTGACTCTAGGATCTGGTCGACATGGCGTCTCAATGTTCTCCCCAACATCCACTGTGTACATTAGTGGCCCCTGCCGTGTGCAAATCGTTCCTGGTTGCCATTTCTCTGTTCGGTAGTCGCGGGCCAAGACTGGTTGCCCTACATTGAAGCTCCTTGTCGGCTTCTCATTGCTGTGCTGGAATTGCTTATTCTCAACATCTCTTCGTACATTTGGTCTGAGCAAATCCAGACGAGATCTCAACCTTCGGTTAAAGAACATCATGGCCGGGGTCTGGTTGGTGACTGCATGTGTCGCATTTCTGTAGGCTAACAGGAAATTGTCCACCTTATGCTGCAGTAGAATGTCGTCATCGTACATGGCCCTTACTGCTTTCTCAAAGGTTTGTACGAACCTCTCAGCCAATCCATTTGTGGCTGGATGATACGGGGCGGGTGTGTAATGCCTTACCCCATTCCTTTTCATGAATCTTCGAAACTCTTCGGACGCAAACTGTGGTCCGTTATCAGAGCAAATCTGCTCTGGCAAGCCGTTCCTGGCAAATATGGTCCGTAGGACTGCAATAGTTTTCTCCATGGTGGTGGACGACATTTTGATCACCTCAGGCCATTTCGAGTGCGCATCCATGGCTATTAGAAACATTGAGTCCATGAATGGACCAGCAAAATCAATATGCACCCATTGCCATGGAGATGAGGGCCACTCGGGATCCACACATCCAGGTCCCCTGGCATACTGACAGCTGTTCTCTTCTGGATGAGAATGCTGGCAACAGTGAGTCGCCATGTGTTGGCCATCCCTTCACCGTCAAGTCATATACCCGAGACAGTGTCGGGTCATTTCGGGTCTCCTTCTCTATATCAGCGTTAGTTACTGGCAAGCGTTCAATTATACTCGAATGAAATATTTCGACAGGGTCCACTGCTGGTGCTTCCTCCGCAGTAGGCAGTGGCAGGCGTGATAGCCCATCAGCGTTTCCATGCTGTTTCGTGCCCTTATACTCGATTTCATATTGGTTCGCCCCAAGAAAAAGTGACCATCTTTGTAGCCGTTGCACAGTCATCATCGGAACGCCCTTCTTTGGATTAAAGATGGTGGTGGTCAGTCAGCAAGGTGAACTTCTGCCCGTGCAGATAGTGGTTGAACTTTTTCACTCCCCACACTAGGCTGAGGCCCTCCCTGTCAATCTGGGCGTAGTTATGCTCGGCTGAGGTTAGTGACCGAGACGCAAAGGCTACTGGCCTCTCCGAGCCGTCCGGGAACTTGTGCGACAGCACCGCTCCAATGCCATAGGGTGATGCATCACACGCCAACCGAATTGGTAGTGCTGGGTTGAAATGAGCCAACACCTCTTTTGATGTGATCAATTCTTTGCACTTCTGGAAAGCTTGTTTACATTCATCATTCCACTTCCATGGTACCCCCGTTTGCAGTAGGGTGTTCAGTGGGTGGAGTACTGTAGACAAATTCGGCAAGAACTTATGGTAGTAGTTCACCAGCCCGAGGAACGACCTCAGTTGTGACACATTTTCCGGTGCTGGAGCCTTGACTACTTCCTCAATCTTTTCAGGGGACTGATGTAACCCCTCTTCATCAATAACGTGGCCACAAAACGAGATCTGCTTCTGGAAAAACTCGCATTTGTGGTGATTTGCTCGGAGCCCATATTCCTTCAATCTAGTGAGCACCTGCTCCTGGTTGGCAAGGTGAGTACTGTCATTTTCGCCCGTGACCAGGATTTCGTCCAAATAACACTGGGTCCCTGGAATCCCTTGCAGGACTTGATCCATTGCCCTTTGCCAAATAGCCGGAGCTGATGCTACCCCGAACACCAGCCGGTTGTATTGGTAGAGACCTTTATGAGTGTTGATCGTGAGGTACTGTTTCGAGGCTTCTTCTACCTCCATTTGCAGGTACGCCTGGGCCAGATCAATCTTAGTGAAGCGTTTCCCTCCAGATAGCGAGGTGAAAATATCTTCAATCCGTGGAAGCGGATATTGTACCGTGTGAAGGACTGGGTTCACTGTCACCTCAAAGTCCCCACAGATGCGAACCTTCTTTGGTTCCCCAGGCGTATTACTCAACGACCTCTTCATTACAGGAACGATGGGTGTAGCCCACTCGCTCCAGTCCACTTTGGACAGTACTCCTGAACGTTCCAAACCTTCCAGCTCTGCTTCGACGGCTGGGCGGATCGCATAAGGCACCGGTCTGGCCTTAAAAAACTTTGGGCTTGCATTTTCCTCATTTTGATCGTCGCTGTTATTCCTTTTAGTGTTCCGAGTCCCTCCTGGAACACTTCTTGTGCATCAGTTAGCATTTTTGACAGTCGTCCAGGTGTGACGTCGTCATCCTTTTTGGCATCTACAGTCAGTGCTTGTATGGAATGCCAATCTAGCTGTATCTTCCGGATCCATTCACGTCCTAGTAGTGGCGGTCCTCCATCTGGCAATACATATAGGTCCATTTTTGGTGTTTCCTTACCGTTATATACAACGTTCACCCTTATTTTTCCTTTGGGGTAGACTTTTTGCCCCATGTATGGCTTCAAGACAATCTCTGTATCTCTCAAGGGTATATGTGAGAATAGCCGCTTGTAGTCCCTTCGGTTTATGACTGTTAGGGCTGATCCTGTGTCCAATTCCATTTTCACTTGGACTCCAGCTATCTTGAGCGTGACCCAGATAGTTTGATGATCCTCCATTCGGATTACCTTATGTAGTTTCAGACAACCCAGCACCTTGCTTCTGGAGTCTGTATCACTTTTCTGTTCGTCTGAACTACTCTCCGTCACCTTATGTACCTTCTTGTACTTCTCCTGTGGAGATTTCTTGCTGCTGGTTTTCTTTCCCGACCTACAGACTCTTGCTATGTGTCCTACTTTTCCACACTGTCTGCACACTTTGTCCTTAAACCAGCAATCATTATGGTCGTGTGTTGTTCTGCCGCAGCGATAGCACTTCACTGTTCCGTATGACATTTCATTTGTGCCATATTCTTGCGGTCTCCGTTGTATCTCTGCAGTGCCCCGTGCGGCTGCTTCGTGTGATACTGCCATGCTGAAAGCCTTTTCCAGCGTAAGGTCCTTTTCAGATAAAGGCCATTTCTGGGTTCCTTCACTTTGAAGCCCACACACAAACTTGTCCCTTAAGGTATCTGCCAGTCCCGCTCCAAACTGGCAGTGTTTCGATAGCTTACGCAGTTCCGTTAAATACTCAGCATTACTTTCATCTTTATGCTGGTTCCTTTTGTGAAACTTAAATCTTTCTGCTATCAGCAGCGGTGTGGGGTTTAAGTGGTTCTGTAGGGTTGACACTATGTTTCCAAAATCCTTGTCCACTGGCTTCTCTGGGGTTACTAGGTTTCGCAGTAAGCCATACGTTTTTGCACCCATGGAATTCAACAATACCAGCGCTTTCCTCTCATCTGGCACTTCATTCGCCTTGCAGTACACTTCTATGCGTTCGACATATGTCGTCCAATCTTCGGCTTCATTGTCGAACGCTGTGATACTGCCACTCTTCGGCATCCCTGGGTGTGGTTAGACTGGCTCAAAATGGCATTTTCCTGTGCTTCCCTTCTTCCCCGCTGCGGCTCAAAATGGTGTTTTTCCGCGCTCTCCCTTCTTCTTGCTGCGGCTCAAAATGGCGTTTTCCCGCGCTCTCCCTTCTTCTCCACTGCAGCTCAAAATGGCGTTTTCCCGCACTCTCCCTTCTTCCCCGCTGACGCTGCTCGTCCCTTGAACACCGGCTGCGCTCTGTGCGTTTTCTTTCGCGCCTCTCTCTCTTCTCCTGTCGACGCCGTTCGGTTCTGAACATTGGCTGCACCCTGTGCACTCTACCCTCTCTCTTCTCCCGTCGACGCCACTCGGTCCTGAACACCGGCTGCACTCTGTGCGCTCTACCCTCTCTTTTCTCCCGTCGATGCTGCTCGGCCTTTTTTGTGCCGTCGGTCGGCTCTAGCCGCCGCTGTCCGGGAAGGGTCTGCGCCGTACCTGTTGCCAGCCTGTTTCGCTGGACCACCGTGACTGGAGAACCAAGCTCAGCTCTCAACAGCCTCCCCTGCGATGCTCAATCTCTGCTGGATGACTGGGCGGTTGCTCGTGGTCGACGCCTGTGCTTCTGGCCTCAACTTTCTTCCACTCTTCTCCAGGAGCGAATCCCTGGGAGGTAATGCAGAGTTGCAGGTAGGTTCGAATCTTCCTTGTCGACACTGTTAGATCCGTGTATTTTTGATGTAGTGTGTCCTTCAATAACTAGACACTCAGACTGCAGGAACAATTCAACAGGTATTTACTGGATGAGGGTTACTCTAAAACTAACGTACAGATCCCTACTCAGTGTTTATATACAGGTGTGGTCACTGCCGGTACTACAGTATACAGGAGCTGTAAAAGTAGTTCTCCCCTTAAAGGTACATACACTACAACACCCAAGCAGCATTCTCGCTTCTAGCAGTCCTAGCGAATGGAGACCACAGCTCCGGCTCAGAATTCCGGGCTGACATCCTGCGGGATACTCACGTCCGTTGGGTGTGGGTGGCCCCGGCCTCATCATATGGGTTGTGGGAGCCCGTTAAACCCTCCCGCCGTATGGAACTAACGGCTGGTATAAAGGTGGCTACAGCCATGGAAGGAGTGTTCCTGTCGCACCCTGTCCGACTGTTACTCAGCCTGCGAATCCTCCCAGGTAAGAGCACAAAGATACGAAAACAACAACAACGCCACCCTGTCAGCCTGCGAATCCTCCCACTGCTTCACACTGCTCTCCAAGTGTGAAGATGCAAAAACAACTGTTAAGACAGTTGAAGTTTGAACAGATGATACAGTCTGGGTGATGTCGATTCATGCCCCATTGTTCCCTCTGACAGATATTGAGCTAACTGGCCTGCAATTACCAGATTCACTCTGCCTCTATTTTTAACACTCTCCGGTGTCCACCTCATCCACTTCCAGCAGAGCCTGAACTATCATTTCTGCAGCCTCGGAAATATCCTCCCAGGCTCCGACAATGTATCCCATCAGGCCCTGGTGCTTTGTCTTCCTTTAGCCTGACTAAGGTATCCAAAATTGTCCTTTTATCCATCGTAATATCACTCATCTTGCTCACAACCACGTCAGGATTCACCTCCTCTCTGATACGATAGAATTATACAACATAGAAGATGGCCATTCAGCCCATCATGCCTGTTCTGGCTCTTTGAAAGAGCTAGCTGATTAGTCCGACTCCACCGCTCTTTCCCCATAGCCCTGCAAATTTTTCCTTCAAGTATTTCTCCAATTCTCTTTTGAATGTTACGATTGAATCTGCTTTCAGGCAGCACATTCCAGATCACAGCAACTCGCTGCGTAAACATTTTTTTCCTCATCTCCCCTCTGGCTCTTTTGCCAATCACCTTAAATCTGTGTTCTCTGGTTACCGACCCTCATGCCACTGGAAACAGTTTATCCTTATTTACTCTATCAAAACCCCTCATAATTGTGAACTCTATTAAATCTCTTAACCTTCTCTGCTCTAAGGAGAACAATCCCAGCTTTTCTAGTCTCTCCAAGTAACTGAAGTCCCTCATCCCTAGAACCATTCGAGTAAATCTCTTCTGCACTCTCACCAAGGATTTGACATCTTTCCTAAAGTGTGGAGCACAGAATTGAACACAATACTCCAGCAGTGGGCTAACCAATGTTTTATGAAGGTTTAGCATAACTTCCTTGCTTTTGTACTCTATGCCTCTAGTGCTGTTGGGGTGGGTTTAAACTAAAATGGCAGGGGATTGGGAACCTGTGCAGGGAGACAGAGGAAAGGGGAGCAAGGATAGAAGCAAAAGACAGGGAGGAGAAAAGCAAAAGTGGAAGGCAGAGAAATCAAGGGTGTAAATCAAACAGGGCCACGGTAAATAATAATTCTAAAAGGACGAAGAGTGTTAAAAAATCAAGCCTGAAGGCTTTGTGTCTTAATGCAAGGAGCATTCGTAATAAGGTGGATGAATTAGCTGTGCAAATAGATGTAAATGGATATGATATAATTGGGATTACGGAAACATGGCTCCAGGGTGACCAAGGCTGGGAATTCAACATCCAGGGGTATTCAATATTCAGAAGGACAGGAAAAAGGGAAAAGGAGGTGGGGTAGCATTGCTGGTTAAAGAGGAGATTAACACAATAGTAAGGAAGGATATTAGCTCTGATGATGTGGAATCTGTATGGGCAGAGCTGAGAAATACCAAGGGGCAGAAAACGTTAGTGCGAGTTGTATACAGACCCCCAAACAGTAATGGGGATGGCATTAAATGGGAAATTAGAGATGCGTGCAATAAGGGCACAGCAGTTATCATGGGTGACTTTAATTTACATATAGATTGGGCTAACCAAATTAGTAATAATACTGTGGAGGAGGAATTCCTGGAGTGTATACGGGATGGTTTCCTGGACCAATATGTTGAGGAACCAACTAGAGATCAGGCCATCTTAGACTGGGTATTATGTAATGAGAAAAGATTAATTAGCAATGATGTTGTGCGAGGCCCCTTGGGGAGGAGTGATCCTCTTCATTCTCTCCCCGTGCGATCCTGTACATTCTCTTCCCGTGTAATAATTTACATTCTCTGCCCGTGTGATCCTGCACATTCTCTCCCCTTTGTGATCCTGTACATTCTCTCCCCGTGTGATCCTGTCCATCCTCTGCCCGTGTGATCCTGCACATTCTCTCCCCGTGTGATCCTGTACATTCTCTCCCCTTTGTGATCCTGGACATTCTCTCCCCGTGTGATCCTGTACATTCTCTCCCCGTGTGATCCTGTACATTCTCTCCCCGTGTGATCCTGTACATTCTCTCCCCGTGTGATCCTGTACATTCTCTCCCTGCCTGATCCTGTACATTCTCTCCCCGTGTGATCCTGTACATTCTCTCCCCGTGTTTTCCTGTACATTCTCTCGCCGTGTGATCCTGTACATTCTTTCCCTGTGTGATCCTGTGCTTTCTCTCCCCGTGTGATCCTGTACATTCTCTCCCCGGGTGATCCTGTACATTCTCTCCCCGTGTGATCCTGTACATTCTCTCCCCGTGTGATCCTGTACATTCTCTCCCCGTGTGATCCTGTACATTCTCTCCTCGTGTGATTCTTTACATTCTCTACCCGTGTGATCCTGAACATTCTCTCCCCGTGTGATCCTGCATATTCTCTCCCCATGTGACCCTGTACATTCTCTCCGCGTGTGATCCTGTACATTCTCTCCCCGTGTGATCCTCTACATTCTCTCCCCGTGTGATCCTGTACATTCTCTCCCCGTGCGATCCTGTACATTCTCTCCCCGTGTGATCCTGTACATTCTCTCCCCGTGTAATCCTGTACATTCTCTCTCCGTGTGATCCTGTACATTCTCTCCCCGTGTGATCCTGTACATTCTCTCCCCGTGTGATCCTGTACATTCTACCCCGTGTGAGCCTGTACATTCTCTCCCCGTGTGATCCTGTACATTCTCTCCCCGTGTGATCCTGTACATTCTCTCCCGGTGTGATCCTCTACATTCTCTCCCCGTGCGATCCTGTACATTCTCTCCCCGTGTGATCCTGTACATTCTCTCCCCGTGCGACCCTGTACATTCTCTCCCCGTGTGACCTTGTACTTTCTCACCTCGTGTGATCCTGTACATTCTCTCCCCGTGTGATCCTGTACATTCTCTCCCATTGAGATTCTGTACATTCTCCCCCTGTGTGATCCTGTACATTCTCTCCCCGTGTGATCTTGTACATTCTCACCCCGTGTGATCCTTTACATTCTCTCCCCGTGTGGTCCTGTACATTCTCTCCCCGTGTGATCCTGTACATTCTCTCCCTGTGTGATCCTGTACATTCTCTCCCCATGTGATCCTGTACATGCTCTCCCCATGTGATCCTGTACAGTCTCTCCCCGTGTGATCTTGTACATTCTCTCCCCATGTGATCCTGTACATTCTCTCCCCATGTGATCCTGTACATTCTCTCCCCGTGTGATCCTCTACATTCTCTCCCCGTGTGATCCTGTACATTCTCTCCCCGTGCGATCCTGTACATTCTCTCCCCGTGTGATCCTGTACATTCTCTCCCCGTGTGATCCTGTACATTCTCTCCCCGTGTGATCCTGGACATTCTCTCCCCGTGTAATCCTGTACATTCTCTCTCCGTGTGATCCTGTACATTCTCTCCCCGTGTGATCCTGGACATTCTCTCCCCGTGTGATGCTGTACATGCTCTCCCCATGTGATCCTGTACAGTCTCTCCCCGTGTGATCCTGTACATTCTCTCCCCGTGTGATCCTCTACATTCTCTCCCCGTGCGATTCTGTACATTCTCTCCCTGTGTGATCCTGTAAATTCTCTCCCCGTGTGGTCCTGTACATTCTCTCCCCGTGTGATCCTGTACATTCTCTCCCCGTGTGACCCTGTACATTCTCTCCCAGTGTGATCCTGTACATTCTCTCCCCGTGTGACCTTGTACATTCTCACCTCGTGTGATCCTGTACATTCTCTCCCCGTGTGATCCTGGACATTCTCTCCCCGTGTGATGCTGTACATTCTCTCCCCATGTGATCCTGTACAGGCTCTCCCCGTGTGATCCTGTACATTCTCTCCCCGTGTGATCCTCTACATTCTCTCCCCGTGCGATTCTGTACATTCTCTCCCTGTGTGATCCTGTAAATTCTCTCCCCGTGTGATCGTGTACATTCTCTCCCCGTGCGACCCTGTACATTCTCTCCCCGTGTGATCCTCTACATTCTCTCCCATTGAGATTCTGTACATTCTCTCCCTGTGTGATCCTCTACATTCTCTCCCATTGAGATTCTGTACATTCTCTCCCTGTGTGATCCTGTACATTCTCTTCCCGTGTGATCCTTTACATTCTCTCCCCATGTGATCTTCTACATTCTCTCCCCGTGTGATCCTGTACATTCTCTCCCCGTGTGATCCTTTACATTCTCTCCCCGTGTGATCCTGTACATTCTCTCCCCATGTGATCCTCTACATTCTCTCCCTGTGTGATCCTGTACATTCTCTCCCCGTGCGATCCTGTACATTCTCTCCCCGTGTGATCCTCTATATTCTCTCCCCGTGTGAACCTGTACATTCTCTCCCCGTGTGATCCTGTACATCCTCTCCCCATGTGATCCTGTACATTCTACCCCATGTGATCCTGTAAATTCTCTCCCCATGTGATCCTGTACATTCTCTCCCCGTGTGATCCTGCACATTCTCTCCCCGTGTGAACCTGTACATTCCCTCCCCGTGTGATTCTCTTCATTCTCTCCCCGTGCGATCCTGTACATTCTCTTCCCGTGTGATACTTTACATTCTCTGCCCGTGTGATCCTGTACATTCTCTCCCCGTGTGATCCTGTACATTCTCTCCCCGTGTGATCCTGTAAATTCTCTCCCCGTGTGATTCTCTTCATTCTCTCCCCGTGCGATCCTGTACATTCTCTTCCCGTGTGATACTTTACATTCTCTGCCCGTGTGATCCTGTACATTCTCTCCCCGTGTGATCCTGTAAATTCTCTCCCCGTGTGATCCTGTACATTCTCTCCCCGTGTGATCCTGTAAATTCTCTCCCCGTGTGATTCTCTTCATTCTCTCCCCGTGCGATCCTGTACATTCTCTTCCCGTGTGATCCTGTACATTCTCTGCCCGTGTGATCCTGTACATTCTCTCCCCATGTGATCCTGTACATTCTCACCCCGTGTGATCCTGTCCATCCTCTCCCCGTGTGATCCTGTACATTCTCTCCCCGTGTGATCCTGTACATTCTCTCCCCATGTCATCCTGTACATTCTCTCCCCATGTGATCCTGTACATTCTCTGCCCGTGTGATCCTGTACATTCTCTCCCCGTGTGATCCTGTACATTCTCTCCCCGTGTGATCCTGTACATTCTCTCCCCGTGTGATCCTGCACATTCTCTCCCCATGTCATCCTGTACATTCTCTCCCCATGTGATCCTGTACATTCTCTGCCCGTGTGATCCTGTACATTCTCTCCCCGTGTGATCCTGTACATTCTCTCCCCATGTGATCCTGTACATTCTCTCCCCGTGTGATCCTGTACATTCTCTCCCCGTGCGATCGTGTAAATTCTCTCCCCGTGTGATTCTCTTCATTCTCTCCCCGTGCGATCCTGTACATTCTCTTCCCGTGTGATACTTTACATTCTCTGCCCGTGTGATCCTGTACATTCTCTCCCCATGTGATCCTGTACATTCTCTCCCCGTGTGATCCTGTAAATTCTCTCCCCGTGCGATCCTGTACATTCTCTTCCCGTGTGATACTTTACATTCTCTCCCCGTGTGATCCTGTACATTCTCTCCCCATGTGATCCTGTACATTCTCTCCCCGTGTGATCCTGTAAATTCTCTCCCCGTGTGATTCTCTTCATTCTCTCCCCGTGCGATCCTGTACATTCTCTTCCCGTGTGATACTTTACATTCTCTGCCCGTGTGATCCTGTACATTCTCTCCCCGTGTGATCCTGTACATTCTCTCCTCTTTGTGATCCTGTACATTCTCACCCCGTGTGATCCTGTCCATCCTCTCCCCGTGTGATCCTGTACATTCTCTCCCCGTGTGATCCTGTACATTCTCTCCCCATGTCTTCCTGTACATTCTCTCCCCGTGTGATCCTATACATTCTCTCCCCGTGTGATCCTCTACATTCTCTCCCCGTGTGATCCTCTACATTCTCTCCCTGTGTGATCCTGTACATTCTCTCCCCGTGTGATCCTGTACATTCTCTCCCCGTGTGATCCTGTACATTCTCTCTCCGTGTGATCCTGTACATTCTCTCCCCGTGTGATCCTGTACATTCTCTCCCCGTGTGATCCTGTACATTCTCTCCCCGTGTGATCCTGTCCATCCTCTCCCCGTGTGATCCTGTACATTCTCTCCCCGTGTGATCCTGTACATTCTCTCCCCGTGTGATCCTGTACATTCTCTCCCCGTGTGATCCTGTCCATCCTCTCCCCGTGTGATCCTGTCCATCCTCTCCCCGTGTGATCCTGTACATTCTCTCCCCGTGTAATCCTGTACATTCTCTCTCCGTGTGATCCTGTACATTCTCTCCCCGTGTGATCCTGTACATTCTCTCCCCGTGTGATCCTGTACATTCTCTCCCCGTGTGATCCTGTCCATCCTCTCCCCGTGTGATCCTGTACATTCTCTCCCCGTGTGATCCTGTCCATCCTCTCCCCGTGTGATCCTGTACATTCTCTCCACGTGTGATCCTGTCCATTCTCTCCCCGTGTGATCCTGTCCATCCTCTCCCCGTGTGATCCTGTACATTCTCTCCCCGTGTGATCCTGTACATTCTCTCCCCGTGTGATCCTGTCCATCCTCTCCCCGTGTGATCCTGTACATTCTCTCCACGTGTGATCCTGTCCATTCTCTCCCCGTGTGATCCTGTCCATCCTCTCCCCGTGTGATCCTGTACATTCTCTCCCCGTGTGATCCTGTCCATCCTCTCCCCGTGTGATCCTGTACATTCTCTCTCCGTGTGATCCTGTACATTCTCTCCCCGTGTAATCCTGTAAATTCTCACCCCGTGTGATCCTGTACATTCTCTCCCCGTGTGATCCTGTACATTCTCTCTCCGTGTGATCCTGTACATTCTCTCCCCGTGTGATCCTGTACATTCTCTCCCCGTGTGATCCTGTACATTCTCTCCCCGTGTGATCCTGTACATTCTCTCCCTGTGTGATCCTGTACATTCTCTCCCTGTGTGATCCTGTACATTCTCTCCCCGTGTGATCCTGTACATTCTCTCCCCATGTGATCCTGTACATTCTCTCCCCGTGTGATCCTGTACATTCTCTCCCTGTGTGATCCTGTACATTCTCTCCCCGTGTGATCCTGTACATTCTCTCCCTGTGTGATCCTGTACATTCCCTCCCCGTGTGATCCTGTACATTCTCTCCGTGTGTGATCCTGTACATTCTCTCCCCGTGTGATCCTGTACATTCTCTCCCTGTGTGATCCTGTACATTCTCTCTCCGTGTGATCCTGTACATTCTCTCGCCGTGTGATCCTGTACATTCCCTCCCCGTGTGATCCTGTACATTCCCTCCACGTGTGATCCTGTACATTCTCTCCCTGTGTGATCCTGTACATTCTCTCCCCGTGTGATCCTGTACATTCTCTCCCTGTGTGATCCTGTACATTCCCTCCCCGTGTGATCCTGTACATTCCCTCCCCGTGTGATCCTGTACATTCTCTCCCTGTGTGATCCTGTACATTCTCTCCCCGTGTGATCCTGTACATTCTCTCCCCGTGTGATCCTGTACATTCTCTCCCCGTGTGATCCTGTACATTCTCTCCCCGTGTGATCCTGTACATTCTCTCCCCTTCGTGATCCTGTACATTCTCTCCCCGTGTGATCCTGTCCATCCTCTCCCCGTGTGATCCTGTACATTCTCTCCCCGTGTGATCCTGTACATTCTCTCCCCGTGTGATCCTGTACATTCTCTCCTCGTGTGATTCTTTACATTCTCTACCCGTGTGATCCTGAACATTCTCTCCCCGTGTGATCCTGCATATTCTCTCCCCATGTGACCCTGTACATTCTCTCCGCGTGTGATCCTGTACATTCTCTCCCCGTGTGATCCTCTACATTCTCTCCCCGTGTGATCCTGTACATTCTCTCCCCGTGCGATCCTGTACATTCTCTCCCCGTGTGATCCTGTACATTCTCTCCCCGTGTAATCCTGTACATTCTCTCTCCGTGTGATCCTGTACATTCTCTCCCCGTGTGATCCTGTACATTCTACCCCGTGTGAGCCTGTACATTCTCTCCCCGTGTGATCCTGTACATTCTCTCCCCGTGTGATCCTGTACATTCTCTCCCGGTGTGATCCTCTACATTCTCTCCCCGTGCGATCCTGTACATTCTCTCCCCGTGTGATCCTGTACATTCTCTCCCCGTGCGACCCTGTACATTCTCTCCCCGTGTGACCTTGTACTTTCTCACCTCGTGTGATCCTGTACATTCTCTCCCCGTGTGATCCTGTACATTCTCTCCCATTGAGATTCTGTACATTCTCCCCCTGTGTGATCCTGTACATTCTCTCCCCGTGTGATCTTGTACATTCTCACCCCGTGTGATCCTTTACATTCTCTCCCCGTGTGGTCCTGTACATTCTCTCCCCGTGTGATCCTGTACATTCTCTCCCTGTGTGATCCTGTACATTCTCTCCCCATGTGATCCTGTACATGCTCTCCCCATGTGATCCTGTACAGTCTCTCCCCGTGTGATCTTGTACATTCTCTCCCCATGTGATCCTGTACATTCTCTCCCCATGTGATCCTGTACATTCTCTCCCCGTGTGATCCTCTACATTCTCTCCCCGTGTGATCCTGTACATTCTCTCCCCGTGCGATCCTGTACATTCTCTCCCCGTGTGATCCTGTACATTCTCTCCCCGTGTGATCCTGTACATTCTCTCCCCGTGTGATCCTGGACATTCTCTCCCCGTGTAATCCTGTACATTCTCTCTCCGTGTGATCCTGTACATTCTCTCCCCGTGTGATCCTGGACATTCTCTCCCCGTGTGATGCTGTACATGCTCTCCCCATGTGATCCTGTACAGTCTCTCCCCGTGTGATCCTGTACATTCTCTCCCCGTGCGATTCTGTACATTCTCTCCCTGTGTGATCCTGTAAATTCTCTCCCCGTGTGGTCCTGTACATTCTCTCCCCGTGTGATCCTGTACATTCTCTCCCCGTGTGACCCTGTACATTCTCTCCCAGTGTGATCCTGTACATTCTCTCCCCGTGTGACCTTGTACATTCTCACCTCGTGTGATCCTGTACATTCTCTCCCCGTGTGATCCTGGACATTCTCTCCCCGTGTGATGCTGTACATGCTCTCACCATGTGATCCTGTACAGGCTCTCCCCGTGTGATCCTGTACATTCTCTCCCCGTGTGATCCTCTACATTCTCTCCCCGTGCGATTCTGTACATTCTCTCCCTGTGTGATCCTGTAAATTCTCTCCCCGTGTGGTCCTGTACATTCTCTCCCCGTGTGATCCTCTACATTCTCTCCCATTGAGATTCTGTACATTCTCTCCCTGTGTGATCCTCTACATTCTCTCCCATTGAGATTCTGTACATTCTCTCCCTGTGTGATCCTGTACATTCTCTTCCCGTGTGATCCTTTACATTCTCTCCCCATGTGATCTTCTACATTCTCTCCCCGTGTGATCCTGTACATTCTCTCCCCGTGTGATCCTTTACATTCTCTCCCCGTGTGATCCTGTACATTCTCTCCCCATGTGATCCTCTACATTCTCTCCCTGTGTGATCCTGTACATTCTCTCCCCGTGCGATCCTGTACATTCTCTCCCCGTGTGATCCTCTATATTCTCTCCCCGTGTGAACCTGTACATTCTCTCCCCGTGTGATCCTGTACATCCTCTCCCCATGTGATCCTGTACATTCTACCCCATGTGATCCTGTAAATTCTCTCCCCATGTGATCCTGTACATTCTCTCCCCGTGTGATCCTGCACATTCTCTCCCCGTGTGAACCTGTACATTCCCTCCCCGTGTGATTCTCTTCATTCTCTCCCCGTGCGATCCTGTACATTCTCTTCCCGTGTGATACTTTACATTCTCTGCCCGTGTGATCCTGTACATTCTCTCCCCGTGTGATCCTGTACATTCTCTCCCCGTGTGATCCTGTAAATTCTCTCCCCGTGTGATTCTCTTCATTCTCTCCCCGTGCGATCCTGTACATTCTCTTCCCGTGTGATACTTTACATTCTCTGCCCGTGTGATCCTGTACATTCTCTCCCCGTGTGATCCTGTACATTCTCTCCCCGTGTGATCCTGTAAATTCTCTCCCCGTGTGATTCTCTTCATTCTCTCCCCGTGCGATCCTGTACATTCTCTTCCCGTGTGATACTTTACATTCTCTGCCCGTGTGATCCTGTACATTCTCTCCCCATGTGATCCTGTACATTCTCACCCCGTGTGATCCTGTCCATCCTCTCCCCGTGTGATCCTGTACATTCTCTCCCCGTGTGATCCTGTACATTCTCTCCCCATGTCATCCTGTACATTCTCTCCCCATGTGATCCTGTACATTCTCTGCCCGTGTGATCCTGTACATTCTCTCCCCGTGTGATCCTGTACATTCTCTCCCCGTGTGATCCTGTACATTCTCTCCCCGTGTGATCCTGCACATTCTCTCCCCATGTCATCCTGTACATTCTCTCCCCATGTGATCCTGTACATTCTCTGCCCGTGTGATCCTGTACATTCTCTCCCCGTGTGATCCTGTACATTCTCTCCCCATGTGATCCTGTACATTCTCTCCCCGTGTGATCCTGTACATTCTCTCCCCGTGCGATCGTGTAAATTCTCTCCCCGTGTGATTCTCTTCATTCTCTCCCCGTGCGATCCTGTACATTCTCTTCCCGTGTGATACTTTACATTCTCTGCCCGTGTGATCCTGTACATTCTCTCCCCATGTGATCCTGTACATTCTCTCCCCGTGTGATCCTGTAAATTCTCTCCCCGTGCGATCCTGTACATTCTCTTCCCGTGTGATACTTTACATTCTCTCCCCGTGTGATCCTGTACATTCTCTCCCCATGTGATCCTGTACATTCTCTCCCCGTGTGATCCTGTAAATTCTCTCCCCGTGTGATTCTCTTCATTCTCTCCCCGTGCGATCCTGTACATTCTCTTCCCGTGTGATACTTTACATTCTCTGCCCGTGTGATCCTGTACATTCTCTCCCCGTGTGATCCTGTACATTCTCTCCTCTTTGTGATCCTGTACATTCTCACCCCGTGTGATCCTGTCCATCCTCTCCCCGTGTGATCCTGTACATTCTCTCCCCGTGTGATCCTGTACATTCTCTCCCCATGTCTTCCTGTACATTCTCTCCCCGTGTGATCCTATACATTCTCTCCCCGTGTGATCCTCTACATTCTCTCCCCGTGTGATCCTCTACATTCTCTCCCTGTGTGATCCTGTACATTCTCTCCCCGTGTGATCCTGTACATTCTCTCCCCGTGTGATCCTGTACATTCTCTCTCCGTGTGATCCTGTACATTCTCTCCCCGTGTGATCCTGTACATTCTCTCCCCGTGTGATCCTGTACATTCTCTCCCCGTGTGATCCTGTCCATCCTCTCCCCGTGTGATCCTGTACATTCTCTCCCCGTGTGATCCTGTACATTCTCTCCCCGTGTGATCCTGTACATTCTCTCCCCGTGTGATCCTGTCCATCCTCTCCCCGTGTGATCCTGTCCATCCTCTCCCCGTGTGATCCTGTACATTCTCTCCCCGTGTAATCCTGTACATTCTCTCTCCGTGTGATCCTGTACATTCTCTCCCCGTGTGATCCTGTACATTCTCTCCCCGTGTGATCCTGTACATTCTCTCCCCGTGTGATCCTGTCCATCCTCTCCCCGTGTGATCCTGTACATTCTCTCCCCGTGTGATCCTGTCCATCCTCTCCCCGTGTGATCCTGTACATTCTCTCCACGTGTGATCCTGTCCATTCTCTCCCCGTGTGATCCTGTCCATCCTCTCCCCGTGTGATCCTGTACATTCTCTCCCCGTGTGATCCTGTACATTCTCTCCCCGTGTGATCCTGTCCATCCTCTCCCCGTGTGATCCTGTACATTCTCTCCACGTGTGATCCTGTCCATTCTCTCCCCGTGTGATCCTGTCCATCCTCTCCCCGTGTGATCCTGTACATTCTCTCCCCGTGTGATCCTGTCCATCCTCTCCCCGTGTGATCCTGTACATTCTCTCTCCGTGTGATCCTGTACATTCTCTCCCCGTGTAATCCTGTAAATTCTCACCCCGTGTGATCCTGTACATTCTCTCCCCGTGTGATCCTGTACATTCTCTCTCCGTGTGATCCTGTACATTCTCTCCCCGTGTGATCCTGTACATTCTCTCCCCGTGTGATCCTGTACATTCTCTCCCCGTGTGATCCTGTACATTCTCTCCCTGTGTGATCCTGTACATTCTCTCCCTGTGTGATCCTGTACATTCTCTCCCCGTGTGATCCTGTACATTCTCTCCCCGTGTGATCCTGTACATTCTCTCCCCGTGTGATCCTGTACATTCTCTCCCTGTGTGATCCTGTACATTCTCTCCCCGTGTGATCCTGTACATTCTCTCCCTGTGTGATCCTGTACATTCCCTCCCCGTGTGATCCTGTACATTCTCTCCGTGTGTGATCCTGTACATTCTCTCCCCGTGTGATCCTGTACATTCTCTCCCTGTGTGATCCTGTACATTCTCTCTCCGTGTGATCCTGTACATTCTCTCGCCGTGCGATCCTGTACATTCCCTCCCCGTGTGATCCTGTACATTCCCTCCACGTGTGATCCTGTACATTCTCTCCCTGTGTGATCCTGTACATTCTCTCCCCGTGTGATCCTGTACATTCTCTCCCTGTGTGATCCTGTACATTCCCTCCCCGTGTGATCCTGTACATTCCCTCCCCGTGTGATCCTGTACATTCTCTCCCTGTGTGATCCTGTACATTCTCTCCCCGTGTGATCCTGTACATTCTCTCCCCGTGTGATCCTGTACATTCTATCCCCGTGTGATCCTGTACATTCTCTCCCCGTGTGATCCTGTACATTCTCTCCCCTTTGTGATCCTGTACATTCTCTCCCCGTGTGATCCTGTCCATCCTCTCCCCGTGTGATCCTGTACATTCTCTCCCCATGTGATCCTGTACATTCTCTCCCCGTGTGATCCTGTACATTCTCTCCCCGTGTGATCCTGTCCATCCTCTCCCCGTGTGATCCTGTACATTCTCTCCCCGTGTGATCCTGTACCTTCTCTCCCCGTGTTTTCCTGTATATTCTCTCCCCGTGTGATCCTTTACAATCTCTCCCCGTGTGATCCTGTACATTCTCTCCCCGTGTGATCCTGTACATTCTCTCCCCATGTGATCCTGTACATGCTCTCCCCGTGTGATCTTCTACATTCTCTCCCCGTGTGATCCTTTACAATCTCTCCCCGTGTGATCCTGTACATTCTCTCCGCGTGTGATCCTGTACATTCTCTCCCCATGTGATCCTGTACATGCTCTCCCCGTGTGATCTTCTACATTCTCTCCCCGTGTGATCCTGTACATTCTCTCCCCGTGTGATCCTGTACATTCTCTCCCCGTGTAATCCTGTACATTCTCTCCCCGTGTGATCCTGTACATTCTCTCTCCATCTGATCCTGTACATCCTCTCCCCATGTGATCCTGTAAATTCTCTCCCCGTGTGATCCTGTAAATTCTCTCCCCGTGTGATCCTGTACATTCTCTCCCCGTGTGATCCTCTACATTCTCTCCCCGTGCGATCCTGTACATTCTCTCCCCGTGTGATCCTGTACATCCTCGCCCCATGTGATCCTGTACATTCCAACCTGTGCGATTCTGTACATTCTCTCCCTGTGTGATCCTGTAAATTCTCTCCCCGTGTGATGCTCTACATTCTCTCCCCGTGTGACCCTGTACATTCTCTCCCCGCCTGATCCTGTACATTCTCTCCCCGTGTGATCCTGTACATTCTCTCCCCGTGTGATCCTGTACATTCTCTCCCCATGTTATCCTGTACATTCTACCCCGTGTGATCCTGTAAATTCTCTCCCCATGTTATCCTGTACATTCTACCCCGTGTGATCCTGTACATTCTCTCCCCGTGTGATCCTGTACATTCTCTCCCCGTGTGATCCTTTACATTCTCTCCCCGTGTGATCCTCTACATTCTCTCCCCGTGTGATCCTGTACATTCTCTCCCCGTGCGATCCTGTACATTCTCTCCCCGTGTGATCCTCTATATTCTCTCCCCGTGTGATCCTGTACATTCTCTCCCCATGTGATCCTGTACATTCTCTCTCCGTGTGATCCTGTACATCCTCTCCCCATGTGATCCTGTACAGTCTCTCCCCGTGTGATCCTGTACATTCTCTCCCCGTGCGATCCTGTACATTCTCTCCCCGTGTGATCCTCTATATTCTCTCCCCATGTGATCCTGTACATTCTCTCCCCGTGTGATCCTGTACATCCTCTCCCCATGTGATCCTATACATTCTCTCCCCGTGTGATCCTGCACATTCTCTCCCCAGGTGATCCTGTACATTCTCTCCCCGTGTGATCCTGTACATTCTCTCCCCGTGTGATCCTGTACATCCTCTCCCCATGTGATCCTGTACATTCTCTCCCCGTGTGATCCTGTAAATTCTCTCCCCAGGTGATCCTGTACATTCTCTCCCCGTGTGATCCTGCACATTCTCTCCCCAGGTGATCCTGTACATTCTCTCCCCGTGTGATCCTGCACATTCTCTCCCCATGTGATCCTCTACATTCTCTCCCCGTGTGATCCTGTAAATTCTCTCCCCAGGTGATCCTGTACATTCTCTCCCCGTGTGATCCTGCACATTCTCTCCCCAGGTGATCCTGTACATTCTCTCCCCGTGTGATCCTGTACATTCTCTCCCCGTGTGATCCTGTACATCCTCTCCCCATGTGATCCTGTACATTCTCTTCCCCGTGTGATCCTGTACATTCTCTCCCCGTGCGATCCTGTACATTCTCTCCCCGTGTGATCCTGTACATCCTCTCCCCATGTGATCCTGTACATTCTCTTCCCCGTGTGATCCTGTACATTCTCTCCCCGTGTGAACCTGTACATTCTCTCCCCGTGTGATCCTGTACATCCTCTCCCCATGTGATCCTGTACATTCTACCCCATGTGATCCTGTAAATTCTCTCCCCATGTGATCCTGTACATTCTCTTCCCCGTGTGATCCTGTACATTCTCTCCCCGTGCGATCCTGCACATTCTCTCCCCGTATGAACCTGTACATTCTCTCCCCGTGTGATCCTGTACATCCTCTCCCCGTGTGATCCTCTACATTCTCTCCCCGTGTGATCCTGTACATTCTACCCCATGTGATCCTGTAAATTCTCTCCCCATGTGATCCTGTACATTCTCTCCCCGTGTGAACCTGTACATTCTCTTCCCCGTGTGATCCTCTACATTCTCTCCCCGTGTGAACCTGTACATTCTCTTCCCCGTGTGATCCTCTACATTCTCTCCCCGTGTGATCCTGTACATTCTCTCCCTGTGTGATCCTGTAAATTCTCTCCCCGTGTGGTCCTGTACATTCTCTCCCCGTGTGATCCTGTACATTCTCTCCCCGTGTGACCCTGTACATTCTCTCCCAGTGTGATCCTGTACATTCTCTCCCCGTGTGACCTTGTACATTCTCTCCCCATGTGACCCTGTACATTCTCTCCCTCTGTGATACTGCACATTCTCTCCTCGTGTGATCCTGTACATTCTCTCCCCGTGTGATCCTGTACATTCTCTCCCCGTGTGATCCTGTACATTCTCTCCCCGTGTGACCCTGTACATTCTCTCCCAGTGTGATCCTGTACATTCTCTCCCCGTGTGACCTTGTACATTCTCTCCCCGTGTGACCCTGTACATTCTCTCCCTCTGTGATACTGCACATTCTCTCCTCGTGTGATCCTGTACATCCTCTCCCCATGTGATCCTGTACATTCTACCCCGTGTGATCCTGTAAATTCTCTCCCCGTGTGATCCTGTACATTCTCTCCCCGTGTGATCCTGTACATTCTCTCCCCGTGTGATCCTGTACATTCTCTCCCCGTGTGATCCTCTACATTCTCTCCCCGTGCGATCCTGTACATTCTCTCCCTGTGTGATCCTGTAAATTCTCTCCCCGTGTGGTCCTGTACATTCTCTCCCCGAGTGATCCTGTACATTCTCTCCCCGTGTGATCCTGTAAATTCTCTCCCCGTGTGGTCCTGTACATTCTCTCCCCGAGTGATCCTGTACATTCTCTCCCAGTGTGATCCTGGACATTCTCTCCCCGTGTGACCTTGTACATTCTCAGCTCGTGTGATCCTGTACATTCTCTCCCCGTGTGATCCTCTACATTCTCTCCCTTTGAGATTCTGTACATTCTCTCCCTGTGTGATCCTGTACATTCTCTCCCCGTGTGATCCTGTACATTCTCTCCCCGTGCGATCCTCTACATTCTCTCCCATTGACATTCTGTACATTCTCTCCCCATGTGATCCTGCACATTCTCTCCCCGTGTGATCCTGTACATTCTCTCCCCGTGCGATCATCTACATTCTCTCCACGTGTGATCCTCTATATTCTCTCCCCGTGTGATCCTGTAAATTCTCTCCCCGTTTGATCCTGTACATTCTCTCCCCGTGTGATCCTCTACATTCTCTCCCCGTGTGATCCTGTACATGCTCTCCCCGTGCGATCCTGTCCATTCTCTCCCCGTGTGATCCCCTATATTCTCTCCCCGTGTGATCCTGTACATTCTCTCCCCGTGTGATCCTGTACATCCTCTCCCCGTGTGATCCTGTACATTCTCTCCCCGTGTGATACTGTACATTCTCTCCCCGTGTGATCCTGTACATTCTCTCCCCGTGTGATACTGTACATTCTCTCCCATTGTGATTCTGTACATTCTCTCCCCGTGTGATCCTGTAAATTCTCTCCCCGTGTGATCCTCTTCATTCTCTCCCCGTGCGATCCTGTACATTCTCTTCCCGTGTGATACTTTACATTCTCTCCCCGTGTGATCCTGTACATTCTCTCCCCTTTGTGATCCTGTACATTCTCTCCCCGTGTGATCCTGTAAATTCTCTCCCCGTGTGATCCTGTAAATTCTCTCCCCGTGTGGTCCTGTACATTCTCTCCCAGTATGATCCTGTACATTCTCTCCCCGTGTGATCCTGTACATTCTCACCTCGTGTGATCCTGTACATTCTCTCCCCGTGTGATCCTTTACATTCTCTCCCCGTGTGACCTTGTACAGTCTCACCTCGTGTGATCCTGTACATTCTCTCCCCGTGTGATCCTCTACATTCTCTCCCATTGAGATTCTGTACATTCTCTCCCTGTGTGATCCTGTAAATTCTCTCCCCGTGTGGTCCTGTACATTCTCTCCCAGTGTGATCCTGTGCATTCTCTCCCCGTGTGATCCTCTACATTCTCTCCCATTGAGATTCTGTACATTCTCTCCCCGTGTGATCCTGTACATTCTCTCCCCGTGTGATCCTGTACATTCTCTCCCCGTGTGATCCTGTACATTCTCTCCCCGTGTGATCCTGTACATTCTCTCCCCGTGTGATCCTCTACATTCTCTCCCCGTGTGATCCTATACATTCCCTCCCCGTGCGATCCTCTACATTCTCTCCCCGTGTGATCCTGTACATTCTCTCCCCGTGTGATCCTGTACATTTCCTCCCCGTGCGATCCTCTACATTCTCTCCCCGTGTGATCCTGTACATTCTCTCCCCGTGTGATCCTGTACATTCTCTCCCCGTGTGATCCTGTACATTCTCTCCCCGTGTGATCCTCTACATTCTCTCCCCGTGTGATCCTATACATTCCCTCCCCGTGCGATCCTCTACATTCTCTCCCCGTGTGATCCTGTACATTCTCTCCCCGTGTGATCCTGTACATTCCCTCCCCGTGCGATCCTCTACATTCTCTCCCCGTGTGATCCTGTACATTCTCTCCCCGTGTGATCCTGTACATTCTCTCCCCGTGTGATCCTGTACATTCTCTCCCCGTGTGATCCTCTACATTCTCTCCCCGTGTGATCCTATACATTCCCTCCCCGTGCGATCCTCTACATTCTCTCCCCGTGTGATCCTGCACATTCTCTCCCCGTGTGATCCTGTACATTCTCTCCCCGTGTGATCCTGTAAATTCTCTCCCCGTGTGATCCTGTACATTCTCTCCCCGTGTGATCCTGTACATTCTCTCCCCGTGTGATCCTGTAAATTCTCTCCCCGTGTGATCCTGTACATTCTCTCCCCGTGTGATCCTCTACATTCTCTCCCCGTGTGATCCTGTACATTCTCTCCCCGTGCGATCCTGTACATTCTCTCCCCGTGTGATCCTGTACATTCTCTCCCCGTGTGATCCTGTACTTTCTCTTCCCGTGTGATCCTGTACATTCTCTCCTCGTGTGATCCTGTACATTCTCTCCCCGTGTGATCCTGTACTTTCTCTCCCCATGTGATCCTCTACATTCTCTACCCATGTGATCCTGTACATTCTCTCCCCGTGTGATCCTGCACATTCTCTCCCCATGTGATCCTGTACATTCTCTCCGCGTGTGATCCTCTACATTCTCTCCCCATGTGATCCTGTACATGCTCTCCCCGTGTGATCCTGCACATTCTCTCCCCATGTGATCCTGTACATGCTCTCCCCGTGTGATCCTCTACATTCTCTCCCCGTGTAATCCTGTACATTCTCTCCCCGTGTAATCCTGTACATTCTCTCCCCATGTGATCCTGTACATTCTACCCCGTGTGATCCTGTAAATTCTCTCCCCGTGTGATCCTGTACATTCTCTCCCCGTGTGATCCTGTACATTCTCTCCCCGTGTCATCCTGTAAATTCTCTCCCCGTGTGATCCTGTACAGTCTCTCCCCGTGCGATCCTATACATTCTCTCCCCGTGCGATCCTGTACATTCTCTCCCCACCTGATCCTGTACATTCTCTCCCCGTGTGATCCTGTACATTCTCTCCCCGTGTCATCCTGTAAATTCTCTCTCCGTGTGATCCTGTAAATTCTCTCCCCGTGTGATCCTGTACATTCTCTCCCCGTGTGATCCTGTACATTCTCTCCCCGTGCGATCCTGTACATTCTCTCCCCGTGTGATCCTGTACATTCTCTCCCCGTGTAATCCTGTACATTCTCTCCCCGTGTGATCCTGTAAATTCTCTCCCCGTGTGATCCTGTACATTCTCTCCCCGTGTGATCCTGTACATTCTCTCCCCGTGTGATCCTCTACATTCTCTCCCCGTGTGATCCTGTACATTCTCTCCCCGTGTGATCCTGTACATTCTCTCCCCGTGTGATCCTCTACATTCTCTCCCCGTGCGATCCTGTACATTCTCTCCCATTGTGATCCTGTACATCCTCTCCCCATGTGATCCTGTACATTCCCTCCCCGTGTGATCCTGTACATTCTCTCCCCGTGCGATCTTGTACATTCTCTCCCCGTGTGATCCTGTACATTCTCTCCCCGCCTGATCCTGTACATTCTCTCCCCGTGTGATCCTGTACATTCTCTCCCCGTGTTTTCCTGTACATTCTCTCGCCGTGTGATCCTCTACATTCTTTCCCTGTGTGATCCTGTACTTTCTCTCCCCGTGTGATCCTGTAAATTCTCTCCCCATGTGATCCTCTACATTCTCTCCCCGTGTGATCCTGTAAATTCTCTCCCCATGTGATCCTCTACATTCTCTCCCCGTGTGATCCTGTACTTTCTCTCCCCGTGTGATCCTGTACATTCTCTCCCCGTGTGATCCTGTACTTTCTCTCCCCGTGTGATCCTTTACATTCTCTCCCCGTGTGATCCTGTACATTCTCTCCCCGTGTGATCCTGTACATTCTCTCCCCGTGTGATCCTGTACATTCTCTCCCCGTGTGATCCTGTACATTCTCTCCCCGTGTGATCCTGTACATTCTCTCCCCGTGTGATCCTGTACATTATCTCCCCGTGTGATCCTGTACTTTCTCTCCCCGTGTGATCCTGTACATTCTCTCCCCGTGTGATCCTGTACATTCTCTCCCCGTGTGATCCTGTACATCCTCTCCCCATGTGATCCTGTAAATTCTCTCCCCAGGTGATCCTGTACATTCTCTCCCCGTGTGATCCTGTACATTCTCTCCCCGTGTGATCCTGTACATTCTCTCCCCGTGTGATCCTGTACATTCTCTCCCCGTGTGATCCTGTACATCCTCTCCCCATGTGATCCTGTACATTCTCTTCCCCGTGTGATCCTGTACATTCTCTCCCCGTGCGATCCTGCACATTCTCTCCCCGTGTGAACCTGTACATTCTCTCCCCGTGTGATCCTGTACATCCTCTCCCCATGTGATCCTGTACATTCTACCCCATGTGATCCTGTAAATTCTCTCCCCATGTGATCCTGTACCTTCTCTTCCCCGTGTGATCCTGTACATTCTCTCCCCGTGCGATCCTGCACATTCTCTCCCCGTGTGAACCTGTACATTCTCTCCCCGTGTGATCCTGTACATCCTTTCCCCGTGTGAACCTGTACATTCTCTTCCCCGTGTGATCCTCTACATTCTCTCCCCGTGTGAACCTGTACATTCTCTTCCCCGTGTGATCCTCTACATTCTCTCCCCGTGTGATCCTGTACATTCTCTCCCTGTGTGATCCTGTAAATTCTCTCCCCGTGTGGTCCTGTACATTCTCTCCCCGTGTGATCCTGTACATTCTCTCCCCGTGTGACCCTGTACATTCTCTCCCAGTGTGATCCTGTACATTCTCTCCCCGTGTGACCTTGTACATTCTCTCCCCGTGGGACCCTGTACATTCTCTCCCTCTGTGATACTGCACATTCTCTCCTCGTGTGATCCTGTACATCCTCTCCCCATGTGATCCTGTACATTCTACCCCGTGTGATCCTGTAAATTCTCTCCCCGTGTGATCCTGTACATTCTCTCCCCGTGTGATCCTGTACATTCTCTCCCCGTGTGATCCTGTACATTCTCTCCCCGTGTGATCCTCTACATTCTCTCCCCGTGCGATCCTGTACATTCTCTCCCTGTGTGATCCTGTAAATTCTCTCCCCGTGTGGTCCTGTACATTCTCTCCCCGAGTGATCCTGTACATTCTCTCCCCGTGTGATCATGTAAATTCTCTCCCCGTGTGGTCCTGTACATTCTCTCCCCGAGTGATCCTGTACATTCTCTCCCAGTGTGATCCTGGACATTCTCTCCCCGTGTGACCTTGTACATTCTCAGCTCGTGTGATCCTGTACATTCTCTCCCCGTGTGATCCTCTACATTCTCTCCCTTTGAGATTCTGTACATTCTCTCCCTGTGTGATCCTGTACATTCTCTCCCCGTGTGATCCTGTACATTCTCTCCCCGTGCGATCCTCTACATTCTCTCCCATTGACATTCTGTACATTCTCTCCCCATGTGATCCTGCACATTCTCTCCCCGTGTGATCCTGTACATTCTCTCCCCGTGCGATCCTCTACATTCTCTCCCCGTGTGATCCTCTATATTCTCTCCCCGTGTGACCCTGTACATTCTCTCCCCGTGTGATCCTGTAAATTCTCTCCCCGTTTGATCCTGTACATTCTCTCCCCGTGTGATCCTCTACATTCTCTCCCCGTGTGATCCTGTACATGCTCTCCCCGTGCGATCCTGTCCATTCTCTCCCCGTGTGATCCCCTATATTCTCTCCCCGTGTGATCCTGTACATTCTCTCCCCGTGTGATCCTGTACATCCTCTCCCCGTGTGATCCTGTACATTCTCTCCCCGTGTGATACTGTACATTCTCTCCCCGTGTGATCCTGTACATTCTCTCCCCGTGTGATACTGTACATTCTCTCCCATTGTGATTCTGTACATTCTCTCCCCGTGTGATCCTGTAAATTCTCTCCCCGTGTGATCCTCTTCATTCTCTCCCCGTGCGATCCTGTACATTCTCTTCCCGTGTGATACTTTACATTCTCTCCCCGTGTGATCCTGTACATTCTCTCCCCTTTGTGATCCTGTACATTCTCTCCCCGTGTGATCCTGTAAATTCTCTCCCCGTGTGATCCTGTAAATTCTCTCCCCGTTTGGTCCTGTACATTCTCTCCCAGTATGATCCTGTACATTCTCTCCCCGTGTGATCCTGTACATTCTCACCTCGTGTGATCCTGTACATTCTCTCCCCGTGTGATCCTTTACATTCTCTCCCCGTGTGACCTTGTACATTCTCACCTCGTGTGATCCTGTACATTCTCTCCCCGTGTGATCCTCTACATTCTCTCCCATTGAGATTCTGTACATTCTCTCCCTGTGTGATCCTGTAAATTCTCTCCCCGTGTGGTCCTGTACATTCTCTCCCAGTGTGATCCTGTGCATTCTCTCCCCGTGTGATCCTCTACATTCTCTCCCATTGAGATTCTGTACATTCTCTCCCCGTGTGATCCTGTACATTCTCTCCCCGTGTGATCCTGTACATTCTCTCCCCGTGTGATCCTGTACATTCTCTCCCCGTGTGATCCTGTACATTCTCTCCCCGTGTGATCCTCTACATTCTCTCCCCGTGTGATCCTATACATTCCCTCCCCGTGCGATCCTCTACATTCTCTCCCCGTGTGATCCTGTACATTCTCTCCCCGTGTGATCCTGTACATTCTCTCCCTGCCTGATCCTGTACATTCTCTCCCCGTGTGATCCTGTACATTCCCTCCCCGTGCGATCCTGTAAATTCTCTCCCCGTGTGATCCTGTAAATTCTCTCCCCGTGTGGTCCTGTACATTCTCTCCCAGTATGATCCTGTACATTCTCTCCCCGTGTGATCCTGTACATTCTCACCTCGTGTGATCCTGTACATTCTCTCCCCTTGTGATCCTTTACATTCTCTCCCCGTGTGACCTTGTACATTCTCACCTCGTGTGATCCTGTACATTCTCTCCCCGTGTGATCCTCTACATTCTCTCCCATTGAGATTCTGTACATTCTCTCCCTGTGTGATCCTGTAAATTCTCTCCCCGTGTGGTCCTGTACATTCTCTCCCAGTGTGATCCTCTACATTCTCTCCCATTGAGATTCTGTACATTCTCTCCCCGTGTGATCCTGTACATTCTCTCCCCGTGTGATCCTGTACATTCTCTCCCCGTGTGATCCTGTACATTCTCTCCCCGTGTGATCCTGTACATTCTCTCCCCGTGTGATCCTCTACATTCTCTCCCCGTGTGATCCTATACATTCCCTCCCCGTGCGATCCTCTACATTCTCTCCCCGTGTGATCCTGTACATTCTCTCCCCGTGTGATCCTGTACATTCCCTCCCCGTGCGATCCTCTACATTCTCTCCCCGTGTGATCCTGTACATTCTCTCCCCGTGTGATCCTGTACATTCTCGCCCCGTGTGATCCTCTACATTCTCTCCCCGTGTGATCCTATACATTCCCTCCCCGTGCGATCCTCTACATACTCTCCCCGTGTGATCCTGCACATTCTCTCCCCGTGTGATCCTGTACATTCTCTCCCCGTGTGATCCTGTAAATTCTCTCCCCGTGTGATCCTGTACATTCTCTCCCCGTGTGATCCTCTACATTCTCTCCCCGTGTGATCCTGTACATTCTCTCCCCGTGCGATCCTGTACATTCTCTCCCCGTGTGATCCTGTACATTCTCTCCCCGTGTGATCCTGTACTTTCTCTCCCCGTGTGATCCTTTACATTCTCTCCCCGTGTGATCCTGTACATTCTCTCCGCGTGTGATCCTGTACGTTCTCTCCCCGTGTGATCCTGTACATTCTCTCCCCGTGTGATCCTGTACATTCTCTCCCGGTGTGATCCTGTACATTCTCTCCCCGTGTGATCCTGTACATTCTCTCCCCGTGCGATCCTGTACATTCTCTCCCCGTGTGATCCTGTACATTCTCTCCCCGTGCGATCCTGTACATTCTCTCCCCGTGTGATCCTGTACATTCTCTCCCCGTGCGATCCTGTACATTCTCTCCCGGTGTGATCCTGTACATTCTCTCCCCATATGATCCTGCACAGTCTCTCCCCGTGTGATCCTGTACATTCTCTCCCCATGCGATCCTCTACATTCTCTCCCCGTGTGATCCTGCACATCCTCTCCCCATGTGATCCTGCACATTCTCTCCTCCCCTGATCCTGTACATTCTCTCCGCGTGTGATCCTGTACATTCTCTCCCTGTGTTTTCCTGTATATTCTCTCGCCATGTGATCCTCTACATTCTCTCCCCTGATCCTGTACATTCTCTCCCCGTGTGATCCTGTACATTCTCTCCCCGTGCGATCCTGTACATTCTCTCCCCGTGTGATCCTGTACATTCTCTCCGCGTGTGATCCTCTACATTCTCTCCCCGTGTGATCCTGTACATTCTCTCCCTGTGTGATCCTGTACATTCTCTCCCCGTGTGATCCTGTACATTCTCTCCCCGTGTGATCCTGTACATTCTCACCCCGTGTGATCCTGTACATTCTCTCCCCATGCGATCCTGTACATTCTCTCCCATTGTGATCCTGTAAATTCTCTCCCCGTGTGATCCTCTTCATTCTCTCCCCGTGCGATCCTGTACATTCTCAGCCCATGTGATCCTGAACATTCTCTCCCCGTGTGATCCTGTACATTCTCTCCCCTTTGTGATCCTGTACATTCTCTCCCCGTGTGATCCTGTCCATCCTCTCCCCGTGTGATCCTGTACATTCTCTCCCCGTGTGATCCTGTACATTCTCTCCCCGTGTGATCCTGTACATTCTCTCCCCGTGTGATCCTGTACATTCTCTCCCCGTGTGATCCTGTACATTCTCTCCCCGTGTGATCCTGTACATTCTCTCCCCGTGCGATCCTGTACATTCTCTCCCCGTGTGATGCTCTACATTCTCTCCCCGTGTGATCCTATACATTCTCTCCCCGTGTGATCCTGTACTTTCTCTCCCCGTGTGATCCTTTACATTCTCTACCCGTGTGATCCTGTACATTCTCTCCCCGTGTGATCCTGCACATTCTCTCCCCGTGTGATCCTGTACATTCTCTCCCCGTGTGATCCTGTACATTCTCTCCCCGTGCGATCCTGTACATTCTCTCCCCGTGTGATGCTCTACATTCTCTCCCCGTGTGATCCTATACATTCTCTCCCCGTGTGATCCTGTACATTCTCTACCCGTGTGATCCTGTACATTCTCTCCCCGTGTGATCCTGCACATTCTCTCCCCGTGTGATCCTGTACATTCTCTCCCCGTGTGATCCTGTACATTCTCTCCGCGTGTGATCCTGTACATTCTCTCCCCATGTGATCCTGTACATGCTCTCCCCGTGTGATCCTCTACATTCTCTCCCCGTGTGATCCTGTACATTCTCTCCCCATGCGATCCTGTACATTCTCTCCCCGTGTGATCCTCTACATTCTCTCCCCGTGTGATCCTGTACATTCTCTCCCCGTGTAATCCTGTACATGCTCTCCCCGTGTGATCCTCTACATTCTCTCCCCGTGTGATCCTGTACATTCTCTCCCCGTGCGATCCTGTACATTCTCTCCCCGTGTGATCCTCTACATTCTCTCCCCGTGTGATCCTGTACATTCTCTCCCCGTGTGATCCTCTACATTCTCTCCCCGTGTGATCCTGTACATTCTCTCCCCGTGTAATCCTGTACATTCTCTCCCCGTGTGATCCTGTACATGCTCTCCCCGTGTGATCCTCTACATTCTCTCCCCGTGTGATCCTGTACATTCTCTCCCCATGCGATCCTGTACATTCTCTCCCCGTGTGATCCTCTACATTCTCTCCCCGTGTGATCCTCTACATTCTCTCCCCGTGTGATCCTGTAAATTCTCTCCCCGTGTGATCCTGTACATTCTCTCCCCGTGTGATCCTGTAAATTCTCTCCCCGTGTGATCCTGTACATTCTCTCCCCGTGTGATCCTGTACATTCTCTCCCCGTGTGATCCTGTACATTCTCTCCCCGTGTGATCCTCTACATTCTCTCCCCGTGTGATCCTCTACATTCTCTCCCCGTGTGATCCTGTACATTCTCTCCCCGTGTGATCCTGTACATTCTCTCCCCGTGTGATCCTGTACATTCTCTCCCCGTGTGATCCTCTACATTCTCTCCCCATGCGATCCTGTACATTCTCTCCCCGTGTGATCCTGTACATTCTCTCCCGTGTGATCCTGTACATTCTCTCCCCGTGTGACCTTGTACATTCTCACCTCGTGTGATCCTGTACATTCTCTCCCTGTGTGATCCTCTACATTCTCTCCCCGTGCGATCCTGTACATTCTCTCCCTGTGTGATCCTCTACATTCTCTCCCCGTGTGATCCTGTACATTCTCTCCCCGTGTGATCCTGTACATTCTCTCCCCGTGTGATCCTCTACATTCTCTCCCCGTGCGATCCTGTACATTCTCTCCCCGTGTGATCCTGTACATTCTCTCCCCGTGTGATCCTGTACATTCTCTCCCCGTGTGACCTTGTACATTCTCACCTCGTGTGATCCTGTACATTCTCTCCCCGTGTGATCCTCTACATTCTCTCCCATTGAGATTCTGTACATTCTCTCCCTGTGTGATCCTGTACATTCTCTCCCCGTGTGATCCTTTACATTCTCTCCCCATGTGATCTTGTCCATTCTCACCCCGTGTGATCCTCTACATTCTCTCCCATTGAGATTCTGTACATTCTCTCCCTGTGTGATCCTGTACATTCTCTCCCTGTGTGATCCTGTACATTCTCTCCCCGTGTGATCCTTTACATTCTCTCCCCGTGTGACCTTGTACATTCTCACCTCGTGTGATCCTGTACATTCTCTCCCCGTGTGATCCTCTACATTCTCTCCCATTGAGATTCTGTACATTCTCTCCCTGTGTGATCCTGTACATTCTCTCCCCGTGTGATCCTGTACATTCTCTCCCCATGTGATCTTGTACATTCTCTCCCCGTGTAATCCTGTACATTCTCTCTCCGTGTGATCCTGTACATCCTCTCCCCATGTGATCCTATACATTCTACCCCGTGTGATCCTGTAAATTCTCTCCCCGTGTGATCCTGTACATTCTCTCCCCGTGTGATCCTGTACATTCTCTCCCCGTGTGATCCTGTACATTCTCTCCCCGTGTGATCCTCTTCATTCTCTCCCCGTGTGATCCTGTACATTCTCTGCCCGTGTGATCCTCTTCATTCTCTCCCAGTGTGATCCTCTACATTCTCTCCCCGTGCGATCCTGTACATTCTCTCCCTGTGTGATCCTGTAAATTCTCTCCCCGTGTGGTCCTGTACATTCTCTCCCCGAGTGATCCTGTACATTCTCTCCCCGTGTGACCCTGTACATTCTCTCCCAGTGTGATCCTGTACATTCTCTCCCCGTGTGACCTTGTACATTCTCACCTCATGTGATCCTGTACATTCTCTCCCCGTGTGATCCTCTACATTCTCTCCCCGTGCGATCCTCTTCATTCTCTCCCATTGACATTCTGTACATTCTCTCCCCATGTGATCCTGCACATTCTCTCCCCGTGTGATCCTGTACATTCTCTCCCCGTGCGATCCTCTACATTCTCTCCCCATGTGATCCTGTATATTCTCTCCCCGTGTGATCCTGTAAATTCTCTCCCCGTGTGATCCTGTACATTCTCTCCCCGTGTGATCCTCTACATTCTCTCCCCGTGTGATCCTGTACATTCTCTCCCCGTGCGATCCTGTACATTCTCTCCCCGTGTGATCCCCTATATTCTCTCCCCGTGTGATCCTGTACATTCTCTCCCCGTGTGATGCTGTACATCCTCTCCCCGTGTGATCCTGTACATTCTCTCCCCGTGTGATACTGTACATTCTCTCCCCGTGTGAACCTGTACATTCCCTCCCCGTGTGATCCTCTTCATTCTCTCCCCGTGCGATCCTGTACATTCTCTTCCCGTGCGATCCTGTACATCCTCTCCCCGTGTGATCCTGTACATTCTCTCCCATTGTGATTCTGTACATTCTCTCCCCGTGTGATCCTGTAAATTCTCTCCCCGTGTGATCCTCTTCATTCTCTCCCCGTGCGATCCTGTACATTCTCTTCCCGTGTGATACTTTACATTCTCTGCCCGTGCGATCCTGTACATTCTCTCCCCGTGTGATCCTGTACATCCTCTCCCCGTGTGATCCTCTACATTCTCTCCCATTGAGATTCTGTACATTCTCTCCCTGTGTGATCATGTACATTCTCTCCCCGTGTGATCCTCTTCATTCTCTCCCCGTGTGATCATGTACATTCTCTCCCCGTGTGATCCTATACATTCCCTCCCCGTGCGATCCTCTACATTCTCTCCCCGTGTGATCCTGTACATTCTCTCCCCGTGTGATCCTGTAAATTCTCTCCCCGTGTGATCCTGTACATTCTCTCCCCGTGTGATCCTCTACATTCTCTCCCCGTGTGATCCTGTACATTCTCTCCCCGTGCGATCCTGTACATTCTCTCCCCGTGTGATCCTCTATATTCTCTCCCCGTGTGATCCTGTACATTCCCTCCCCGTGTGATCCTGTACATCCTCTCCCCGTGTGATCCTGTACATTCTCTCCCCGAGTGATCCTGTACATTCTTTCCCCGTGCGATCCTGTACATTCTCTCCCCGTGTGATCCTCTTTATTCTCTCCCCGTGCGATCCTGTACATTCTCTTCCCGTGTGATACTTTACATTCTCTGCCCGTGTGATCCTGCACATTCTCTCCCCGTGTGATCCTGTACATTCTCTCCCCTTTGTGATCCTGTTCATTCTCTCCCCGTGTGATCCTGTCCATCCTCTCCCCGTGTGATCCTGTACATTCTCTCCCCGTGTGATCCTGTACATTCTCTCCCCGTGTGATCCTGTACATTCTCTCCCCGTGTGATCCTGTACATCCTCTCCCCGTGTGATCCTGTACATTCTCTCCCCGTGTGATCCTTTACATTCTCTCCCCGTGTGATCCTGTACATTCTCTCCCCGAGTGATCCTGTACATTCTCTCCCCGTGTGATCCTGTACATTCTCTCCCCGCCTGATCCTGTACATTCTCTCCCCGTGTGATCCTGTACATTCTCTCCCCGTGTGATCCTGTACATTCTCTCCCCGTGTGATCCTGTACATTCTCTCCCCGTGTGATCCTGTACATTCTCTCCCCGTGTGATCCTTTACATTCTCTCCCCGTGTGATCCTGTACATTCTCTCCCCGAGTGATCCTGTACATTCTCTCCCCGTGTGATCCTGTACATTCTCTCCCCGTGTGATCCTGTACATTCTCTCCTCGTGTGATCCTTTACATTCTCTACCCGTGTGATCCTGAACATTCACTCCCCGTGTGATCCTGTACATTCTCTCCCCATGTGATCCTGTACATTCTCTACCCGTGTGATCCTGAACATTCACTCCCCATGTGATCCTGTACATTCTCTCCCCATGTGATCCTGTACATTCTCTCCCCGTGTGATCCTCCACATTCTCTCCCCGTGTGATCCTGTACATTCTCTCCCCGTGTAATCCTGTACATTCTCTCCCCGTGTGATCCTCCACATTCTCTCCCCGTGTGATCCTCCACATTCTCTCCCCGTGTGATCCTGTACATTCTCTCCCCGTGCGATCCTGTACATTCTCTCCCCGTGCGATCCTGTACATTCTCTCCCCGTGTGATCCTGTACATTCTCTCCCCGTGTGATCCTGTACATTCTCTCCCCGTGTGATCCTGTACATTATCTCCCTGTGTGATCCTGTACATTCTCTCCCCGTGTGATCCTGTACATTCTCTCCCCGTGTGATCCTGTACATTCTCTCCCCGTGTGATCCTGTACATTCTCTCTCCGTGTGATCCTGTACATCCTCTCCCCGTGTGATCCTGTACATTCTCTCCCCGTGTGATCCTGTACATTCTCTCCCCGTGTGATCCTGTACATTCTCTCCCCGTGTGATCCTGTAGATTCTCTCCCCGTGTGATCCTGTACATTCTCTCCCCGCCTGATCCTGTACATTCTCTCCCTGTGTGATCCTGTCCATCCTCTCCCCGTGTGATCCTGTACATTCTCTCCCCGTGTGATCCTGTACATTCTCTCCCCGTGCGATCCTGTACATTCTCTCCCTGTGTGATCCTGTCCATCCTCTCCCCGTGTGATCCTGTACATTCTCTCCCCGTGTGATCCTGTACATTCTCTCCCCGTGTGATCCTGTACATTCTCTCCCCTTGTGATCCTGTCCATTCTCTCCCCGTGTGATCCTGTACATTCTCTCCCCGTGTGATCCTGTACATTCTCTCCCCTTGTGATCCTGTCCATCCTCTCCCCGTGTGATCCTGTCCATCCTCTCCCCGTGTGATCCTGTACATTCTCTCCCCGTGTGATCCTGTACATTCTCTCCCCGTGTGATCCTGTCCATCCTATCCCCGTGTGATCCTGTACATTCTCTCCCCGTGTGATCCTGTACATTCTCTCCCCGTGTGATCCTGTACATTCTCTCCCCGTGTGATCCTGTACATTCTCTCCCCGTGTTTTCCTGTACATTCTCTCCCCGTGTGATCCTGTACATTCTCTCCCCGCCTGATCCTGTACATTCTCTCCCCGTGTTTTCCTGTACATTCTCTCCCCGTGTGATCCTGTACTTTCTCTCCCCGTGTGATCCTTTACATTCTCTCCCCGTGTGATCCTGTACATTCTCTCCCCGTGTGATCCTGTACTTTCTCTCCCCGTGTGATCCTTTACATTCTCTCCCCGTGTGATCCTGTACATTCTCTCCCCGTGTGATCCTGTACTTTCTCTCCCCGTGTGATCCTGTACTTTCTCTCCCCGTGTGATCCTGTACATTCTCTCCCCGTGTGATCCTGTACTTTCTCTCCCCGTGTGATCCTGTACTTTCTCTCCCCGTGTGATCCTGTACATTCTCTCCCCGTGTGACCCTGTACATTCTCTCCCCGTGTGACCCTGTACATTCTCTCCCCGTGTGATCCTGTACTTTCTCTCCCCGTGTGATCCTGTACATTCTCTCCCCGTGTGACCCTGTACATTCTCTCCCCGTGTGACCCTGTACATTCTCTCCCCGTGCGATCCTGTACATTCTCTACCCGTGTGATCCTGTACATTCTCTCCCCGTGTGATCCTGTACATTCTCTCCCCGTGTGATCTTGTACATTCTCTCCCCGTGTGATCCTTTACATGCTCTCCCCGTGCGATCCTGTACATTCTCTCCCCGTGCGATCCTGTACATTCTCTACCCGTGTGATCCTGTACATTCTCTCCCTGTGTGATCCTGTACATTCTCTCCCCGTGTGATCTTGTACATTCTCACCCCGTGTGATCTTGTACATTCTCTCCCCGTGTGATCCTTTACATTCTCTCCCCGTGTGATCCTGTACATTCTCTCCCCGTGTGATCCTTTACATTCTCTCCCCGTGTGATCCTGTACATTCTCTCCCGTGTGATCCTGTACATTCTCTCCCCGTGTGATCCTTTACATTCTCTCCCCGTGTGATCCTGTACATTCTCTCCCCGTGTGATCCTCTACATTCTCTCCCCGTGTGATCCTGCACGTTCTCTCCCCGCCTGATCCTGTACATTCTCTCCCCGTGTGATCCTGTACATTCTCTCCCTGTGTGATCCTCTACATTCTCTCCCCGTGTGATCCTGTACATTCTCTCCCCGTGTGATCCTCTACATTCTCTCCCCGTGTGATCCTGTACATTCTCTCCCCGTGTGATCCTGTACATTCTCTCCCCGCCTGATCCTGTACATTCTCTCCCCGTGTGATCCTGTACATTCTCTCCCCGTGTGATCCTCTACATTCTCTCCCCGTGTGATCCTGTACATTCTCTCCCCGTGTGATCCTGTAAATTCTCTCCCCGTGTGATCCTGTACATTCTCCCCCCGTGTGATCCTGTACATTCTCCCCCCGTGTGATCCTGTACATTCTCTCCCCGTGTGATCCTGTACATTCTCTCCCCGTGTGATCCTCTACATTCTCTCCCCGTGCGATCCTGTACATTCTCTCCCCGTGTGATCCTGTAAATTCTCTCCCCGTGTGGTCCTGTACATTCTCTCCCCGTGTGATCGTGTACATTCTCTCCCCGTGCGACCCTGTACATTCTCCCCCCGTGCGATCCTCTACATTCTCTCCCCGTGCGATCCTTTACATTCTCTCCCCGTGTGATCCTGTACATTCTCTCCCCGTGTGATCCTGTACATTCTCTCCCCGTGTGATCCTTTACATTCTCTCCCCGTGTGATCCTGTACATTCTCTCCCCGTGTGATCCTTTACATTCTCTCCCCATGTGATCTTGTACATTCTCTCCCCGTGTGATCCTGTACATTCTCTCCCTGTGTGATCCTGTACATGCTCTCCCCGTGTGATCCTGTACATTCTCTCCCTGTGTGATCCTGTACAGTCTCTCCCCTGTGATCCTGTACATTCTCTCCCCATGTGATCCTGTACATTCTCTCCCCGTGTGATCCTCTACATTCTCTCCCCGTGTGATCCTGTACCTTCTCTCCCCGTGCGATCCTGTACATTCTCTCCCCGTGTGATCCTGTACATTCTCTCCCCGTGTGATCCTGTACATTCTACCCCGTGTGATCCTGTAAATTCTCTCCCCGTGTGATCCTGTACATTCTCTCCCCGTGTGATCCTGTACATTCTCTCCCCGTGTGATCCTCTACATTCTCTCCCCGTGCGATCCTTTACATTCTCTCCCCGTGTGATCCTGTACAGTCTCTCCCCGTGTGATCCTGTACATTCTCTCCCCGTGTGATCCTGTACATTCTCTCCCCGTGTGATCCTGTACATTCTCTTCCCGTGTGATCCTGTACATTCTCTCCCCGTGTGATCCTCTACATTCTCACCCCGTGTGATCCTCTACATTCTCTCCCCGTATGATCCTGTACATTCTCTCCCCGTGTGATCCTGTACATTCTCTCCCCGTGCGATCCTGTACATGAAATTAAGGGTACGAAATATGAATGAATATTTTGTATCAGTCTTTACAGTAGAAGACACTAAGAATATCCCAAAACTGGACAAACGGGGGGCTAAAGGGGGGGAGGAGCTAAACACGATCAAAATCACTGAGGAAGTGGTATTTGGTAAAATAATGGGACTCAAGGTGGATAAATCACCTGGACCTGATGGCTTACATCCTAGTGTCTTGAGGGAAGTGGCGGTAGGGATTGTGGATGCATTGGTAATAATTTTCCAAAACTCCATGGACTCAGCAAAGGTCCCGGCAGACTGGAAAACTGCTAATGTAACGCCCTTAATTAAAAAGGGCAGCAGACAGAAGGCTGGATACTATAGACCGGTTAACCTACCATCTGTGGCAGGTAAAATATTGGAGTCCATTATTAAGGAGACAGTAACAGGACATTTGGATAATCATAATTTGATAGGACAAAGTCAGCATGGTTTTATGAAGGGGAAGTCATGTTTAACAAATTTGCTGGAGTTCTTTGAGGAAGTAACATAAACGGTGGATAAAGGGGAACCAGTGGACGTAGTGTATTTAGACTTCCAAAAGGCATTTGACAAGGTGCCACACAAAAGATTATTGCTTAAGATAAAAAATCACGGGATTGGGGGTAATATTCTGTCATGGATAGAGGATTGGCTATCTAACAGAAGGCAGAGAGTTGGGATAAATGGTTCATTCTCAGACTGGCAATCAGTAACTAGTGGTGTTCCGCAGGGGTCAGTGCTGGGTCCCCAACTCTTTACAATCTATATTAATGATTTGGAGGAGGGGACCGAGTGTAATATATCAAAGTTTGCAGATGATACTAAGATGGGAGGGAAAGTAGTGAGTGAGGAGGACATAAGAAACCTGCAAGGGGACCTAGACAGGCTAAGTAAGTGGGCAGAGATTTGGCAGATGGAATACAATACTGGAAAGTGTGAGGTTATGCACTGTGGCAGGAAAATCGTAGAGCAAGTTATTATCTTAATGGCAAAAAACTGGAAAGAACTGAAGTACAAAGGGATCTGGGGGTCCTGGTGCACGAAACTCAAAAGGTTAGTATGCAGGTGCAGCAAGTGATTAAGAAGGCCAATGGAATGTTGGCTTTCATTGCTAGGGGGATAGAATATAAAAATAGGAAGGTATTGCTTCAGTTGTACAAGGTATTGGTGAGACCGCACCTGGAATACTGCATACAGTTTTGGTGTCCATACTTAAGAAAAGACATACTTGCTCTCGAGTCAGTACAAAGAAGGTTCACTCGGTTAATCCTGGGGATGAGGGGATGGACATATGAGGAGAGGTTGAGTAGATTGGGACTCTACTCATTGGAGTTCAGAAGAATGAGAGGCGATCTTATTGAAACACATAAGATTGTGAAGGGGTTGGATCGGGTGGATGCGGGGAGGATGTTCCCGATGATGGGTGAAACTAGAACTAGGAGGCATAGTCTTAGAATAAGGGGCTGCTCTTTCAAAACTGAGATGAGGAGGAACTACTTCACTCAGAGGATGGTAGGCCCATGGAATATACTGCCCCATAAAGCTGTAGAAGCTACATCATTACATAAATTTAAAACAGAAATAGACAGTTTCCTAGAAGTAAAGGGAATTAAGGGTTACGGTGAGCGGGCAGGAATTTGGACACGAGTCTAGGTTCGGATCGGTCATGGCCCTGTGGGTAGCGGAGCGGGCCCAGGGGCCGTGTAGTCTGATCCTGCTCCTATTTCGTGTGTCTAATTCTGTTAGATTCAGGAGATGGTTCTGTGATAGTAGATTGGCGGCTAGGATCAGATCAGCCATGATCTTATTGAATGGCGGAGCAGGCTCGAGGGGCCGATTGGCCGACTCCTGCTCCTATTTCTTATGTTCTTATGTTCTTATGTTCTCTCCCCGTGTGATCCTGTACATTCACTCCCCGTGTGATCCTGTACATTCTCTCCCCGTGTGATCCCGTAAATTCTCTCCAAGTGTGATCGTGTAAATTTCTCTCCCATTGTGATCCTGTACATTCTCTCCCCGTGTGATCCTTTACATTCTCTCCCCGTGTGATCCTGTACATTCTCTCCCCGTGTGATCCCGTAAATTCTCTCCAAGTGTGATCGTGTAAATTTCTCTCCCATTGTGATTCTGTACATTCCCTCCCCGTGTGATCCTGTAAATTCTCTCCCCGTGTGATCCTCTTCATTCTTTGCCCGTGTGATCCTGTACATTCTTGGCCCGTGTGATCCTTTACATGCTTTCCCCGTGTGATCTTGTACATTCTCACCCAGTGTGATCCTGTACATTCTCTCCCCGTGTGATCCTGTACATTCTCTCCGCATGTGATCCTGTACATTCTCTCCCCGTGTGATCCTGTACATTCTCTCCCCGTGTGATCCTGTACATTCCCTCCCCGTGTGATCCTGTACATTCTCTCCCCGTGTGATCCTGTACATTCTCTCCCAGTATGATCCTTTACATTCTCTCCCCGTGTGATCCTGTACATTCTCTCCCCGTGTGATCCTGTACATTCTCTCCCCGTGTGATCCTGTACATTCTCTCCCAGTGTGATCCTCTTCATTCTCTCCCCGTGTGATCCTGTACGTTCTCTCCCAGTGTGATCCTCTTCATTCTCTCCCCGTGTGATCCTGCAAATTCTCTCCCCGTGTGATCCTGCACGATCTCTCCCAGTGTGATCCTCTTCATTCTCTCCCCGTGTGATCCTGTACATTCTCTCCCCGTGTGATCCTGTAAGTTCTCACCCCGTGTGATGCTGCACATTCTCACCCCGTGTGATCCTGTGCATTCTCTCCCCGTTTGATCCTGTACATTCTCTCCCCATGTGATCCTGTACATTCTCTCCCCGTGTGATCCTGTACATTCTCTCCCCGTGTGATCCTGTATATTCTCTCCCCGTGTGATCCTGTACATTCTCTCCCCGTGTGATCCTGTACATTCTCTCCCCGTGTGATCCTGTACATTCTCACCCAATGTGATCCCGTACATTCTCTCCCCGTGTGATCCTGTACATTCTCTTCCCGTGTGATCCTGTACATTCTCTCCCCGTGTGACCCTGTACATTCTCTCCCCGTGTGATCCTGTACATTCTCTCCCCGTGTGATCCTTTACATTCTCTCCCCATGTGATCTTGTACATTCTCTCCCCGTGTGATCCTTTACATTCTCTCCTCGTGTGATCCTTTACATTCTCTCCCTGTGTGATCCTGTACATTCTCTCCCTGTGCGATCCTGTACATTCTCTCCCCATGTGATCCTGTACATTCTCTCCTCGTGTGATCCTTTACATTCTCTCCCTGTGTGATCCTGTACATTCTCTCCCTGTGCGATCCTGTACATTCTCTCCCCATGTGATCCTGTACATGCTCTCCCCGTGTGATCCTGTACAGTCTCTCCCCTGTGATCCTGTACATTCCCTCCCCATGTGATCCTGTACATTCTCTCCCCATGTGATCCTGTACATGCTCTCCCCGTGTGATCCTCTACATTCTCTCCCCGTGTGATCCTGTACATTCTCTCCCCGTGCGATCCTGTACATTCTCTCCCCGTGTGATCCTGTACATTCTCTCCCCATGTGATCCTGTACATTCTCTCCCCATGTGATCCTGTACATGCTCTCCCCGTGTGATCCTCTACATTCTCTCCCCGTGTGATCCTGTACATTCTCTCCCCGTGTGATCCTGTACATTCTCTCCCCGTGTGATCCTGTACATTCTCTCCCCCGTGTGATCCTGTACATTCTCTCCCCGTGTGATCCTGTACATTCTCTTCCCGTGTGATCCTGTACATTCTCTCTCCGTGTGATCCTCTACATCCTCTCCCCATGTGATCCTGTACATTCTACCCCGTGTGATCCTGTAAATTCTCTCCCCGTGTGATCCTGTAAATTCTCTCCCCGTGTGATCCTGTACATTCTCTCCCCGTGTGATCCTGTAAATTCTCTCCCCGTGTGATCCTGTACATTCTCTCCCAGTATGATCCTGTACATTCTCTCCCCGTGTGATCCTGTACATTCTCTCCCCGTGTGATCCTGTACATTCTCTCCCCGTGTGATCCTTTACATTCTCTCCCCGTGTGATCCTGTACATTCTCTCCCCGTGTGATCCTGCACATTCTCTCCCCGTGTGATCCTGTACATTCTCTCCCCGTGTGATCCTTTACATTCTCTCCCCGTGTGATCCTGTACATTCTCTCCCCATGTGATCCTGTACATTCTCTCCCCGTGTGATCCTGTACATGCTCTCCCCGTGTGATCCTGTACAGTCTCTCCCCGTGTGATCCTGTACATTCTCTCCCCGTGTGATCCTGTACATTCTCTCCCCGTGTGATCCTCTACATTCTCACCCCGTGTGATCCTCTACATTCTCTCCCCGTGCGATCCTGTACATTCTCTCCCCATGTGATCCTGTACATTCTCTCCCCGTGTGATCCTGTACATTCTCTCCCCGTGTGATCCTCTACATTCTCTCCCCGTGCGATCCTGTACATGAAATTAAGGGTAAGAAATATGAATGAATATTTTGTATCAGTCTTTACAGTAGAAGACACTAAGAATATCCCAAAACTGGACAAACACGGGGGGGGAGGAGCTAAACACGATCAAAATCACTAAGGAAGTGGTACTTGGTAAAATAATGGGACTCAAGGCGGATAAATCACCTGGACCTGATGGCTTACATCCTAGGTTCTTGAGGGAAGTGGCGGTAGGGATTGTGGATGCATTGGTAATAATTTTCCAAAACTCCCTGGACTCAGCAAAGGTCCCGGCAGACTGGAAAACTGCCAATGTAACGCCCTTATTTAAAAAGGGCAGTAGACAGAAGGCTGGATACTATAGACCGGTTAACCTACCATCTGTGGCAGGTAAAATATTGGAGTCCATTATTAAGGAGACAGTAACAGGACATTTGGATAATCATAATTTAATAGGACAAAGTCAGCATGGTTTTATGAAGGGGAAGTCATGTTTGACAAATTTGCTGGAGTTCTTTGAGGAAGTAACATAAACGGTGGATAAAGGGGAACCAGTGGACGTAGTGTATTTAGACTTCCAAAAGGCATTTGACAAGGTGCCACACAAAAGATTATTGCTTAAGATAAAAGATCACGGGATTGGGGGTAATATTCTGGCATGGATAGAGGATTGGCTATCTAACAGAAGGCAGAGAGTTGGGATAAATGGTTCATTCTCAGACTGGCAATCAGTAACTAGTGGTGTTCCGCAGGGGTCAGTGCTGGGTCCCCAACTCTTTACAATCTATATTAACGATTTGGAGGAGGGGACCGAGTGTAATATATCAAAGTTTGCAGATGATACTAAGATGGGAGGGAAAGTAGTGAGTGAGGAGGACATAAAAAACCTGCAAGGGGACCTAGACAGGCTAAGTAAGTGGGCAGAGATTTGGCAGATGAAATACAATACTGGAAAGTGTGAGGTTATGCACTGTGGCAGGAAAATCGTAGAGCAAGTTATTATCTTAATGGCAAGAAACTGGAAAGTACTGAAGTACAAAGGGATCTGGGGGTCCTGGTGCACGAAACTCAAAAGGTTAGTATGCAGGTGCAGCAAGTGATTAAGAAGGCCAATGGAATGTTGGCTTTCATTGCTAGGGGGATAGAATATAAAAATAGGAAGGTATTGCTTCAGTTGTACAAGGTATTGGTGAGACCGCACCTGGAATACTGCATACAGTTTTGGTGTCCATACTTAAGAAAAGACATACTTGCTCTCGAGTCAGTACAAAGAAGGTTCACTCGGTTAATCCTGGGGATGAGTGGATGGACATATGAGGAGAGGTTGAGTAGATTGGGACTCTACTCATTGGAGTTCAGAAGAATGAGAGGCGATCTTATTGAAACACATAAGATTGTGAAGGGGTTGGATCGGGTGGATGCGGGGAGGATGTTCCCGATGATGGGTGAAACTAGAACTAGGGGGCATAGTCTTAGAATAAGGGGCTGCTCTTTCAAAACTGAGATGAGGAGGAACTACTTCACTCAGAGGATGGTAGGTCCATGGAATATGCTGCCCCATAAAGCTGTAGAAGCTACATCATTACATAAATTTAAAACAGAAATAGACAGTTTCCTAGAAGTAAAGGGAATTAAGGGTTACGGTGAGTGGGCAGGAATTTGGACATGAGTCTAGGTTCGGATCGGTCATGGCCCTGTGGGTAGCAGAGCGGGCCCAGGGGCCATGTAGCCTGATCCTGCTCCTATTTCGTGTGTCTAATTCTGTTAGATTCAGGAGATGGTTCTGTGATAGTAGATTGGCGGTTAGGATCAGATCAGCCATGATCTTATTGAATGGCGGAGCAGGCTCGAGGGGCCGATTGGCCGACTCCTGCTCCTATTTCTTATGTTCTTATGTTTTTATGTTCTCTCCCCGTGTGATCCTGTACATTCACTCCCCGTGTGATCCTGTACATTCTCTCCCCGTGTGATCCGGTACATTCTCTCCCTGTATGATCCCGTACATTCTCTACAAGTGTGATCCTGTAAATTTCTCTCCCATTGTGATTCTGTACATTCCCTCCCCGTGTGATCCTGTAAATTCTCGCCCCGTGTGATCCTCTTCATCTTTGCCCGTGTGATCTTGTACATTCTCTCCCCGTGTGATCCTGTACATTCTCACCCCGTGTGATCCTGTACATTCTCTCCGCATGTGATCCTGTACATTCTCTCCCTGTGTGATCCTGTACATTCTCTCCCCGTGTGATCCTGTACATTCTCTCCCCGTGTGATCCTGTACATTCTCTCCCCGTGTGATCCTGTACATTCTCTCCCCGTGTGATCCTGTACATTCTCTCCCAGTATGATCCTTTACATTCTCTCCCCGTGTGATCCTGTACATTCTCTCCCCGTGTGATCCTGTACATTCTCTCCCAGTATGATCCTTTACATTCTCTCCGCATGTGATCCTGTACATTCTCTCCGCATGTGATCCTGTACATTCTCTCCCAGTATGATCCTTTACATTCTCTCCCCGTGTGATCCTGTACATTCTCTCCCTGTGTGATCCTGTACATTCTCTCCCCGTGTGATCCTGTACATTCTCTCCCCGTGTGATCCTGTACATTCTCTCCCTGTGTGATCCTGTACATTCTCTCCCCGTGTGATCCTGTACATTCACTCCCCGTGTGATCCTGTACATTCTCTCCCCGTGTGATCCTGTACATTCTCTCCCCGTGTGATCCTGTACATTCTCTCCCCGTGTGATCCTGTACATTCTCTCCCCGTGTGATCCTGTAAATTCTCTCCCCGTGTGATCCTGTAAATTCTCTCCCCGTGTGATCCTGTACATTCTCTGCCCATGTGACCCTGTACATTCTCACCCAATGTGATCCCGTACATTCTCTCCTCGTGTGATCCTGTAAATTTCTCTCCCATTGTGATTCTGTACATTCTCTCCCCGTGTGATCCTGTACATTCTCTCCCCGTGTGATCCTGTGCATTCTCTCCCTGTGTGATCCTGTACATTCTCTCCCCGTGTGATCCTGTGCATTCTCTCCCCGTTTGATCCTGTACATTCTCTCCCCATGTGATCCTGTACATTCTCTCCCCGTCTGATCCTGTACATTCTCTCCCCGTGTGATCCTGTATATTCTCTCCCCGTGTGATCCTGTACATTCTCTCCCCGTGTGATCCTGTACATTCTCTGCCCATGTGACCCTGTACATTCTCACCCAATGTGATCCCGTACATTCTCTCCTCGTGTGATCCTGTAAATTTCTCTCCCATTGTGATTCTGTACATTCTCTCCCCGTGTGATCCTGTAAATTCTCTCCCCGTGTGATCCTCTTCATTCTTTGCCTGTGTGATCCTGTACCTTCTCGCCCCGTGTGATCCTGTACATTCACTCCCCGTGTGACCCTGTAAATTCTCTCCCCGTGTGATCCTGTACATTCTCACCTCGTGTGATCCTGTAAATTCTCTCCCCGTGTGATCCTGTACATTCTCTCCCTGTGTGATCCTGTACATTCTCTCCCCGTGTGATCCTCTACATTCTCTCCCCGTGTGATCCTCTACATTCTCCCCCCGTGTGATCCTGTACATTCTATCCCCGTGTGATCCTGTACAACCTCTCCCCATGTGATCCTGTACATTCCCTCCCCGTGTGATCCTGTACATTCTCTCCCCGTGTGATCCTGTACATTCACTCCCAGTATGATCCTTTACATTCTCTCCCCGTGTGATCCTGTACATTCTCTCCCCGTGTGATCCTGTACATTCTCTCCCTGTGTGATCCTGTACATTCTCTCCCCGTGTGATCCTGTACGTTCTCTCCCAGTGTGATCCTCTTCATTCTCTCCCCGTGTGATCCTGCAAATTCTCTCCCCGTGTGATCCTGTACGTTCTCTCCCAGTGTGATCCTCTTCATTCTCTCCCCGTGTGATCCTGTACATTCTCTCCCCGTGTGATCCTGTAAGTTCTCTCCCAGTGTGATCCTCTTCATTCTCACCCCGTGTGATCCTGTGCATTCTCTCCCCGTTTGATCCTGTACATTCTCTCCCCATGTGATCCTGTACATTCTCTCCCCGTCTGATCCTGTACATTCTCTCCCCGTGTGATCCTGTATATTCTCTCCCCGTGTGATCCTGTACATTCTCTCCCCGTGTGATCCTGTACATTCTCTGCCCGTGTGACCCTGTACATTCTCACCCAATGTGATCCCGTACATTCTCTCCCCGTGTGATCCTGTAAATTCTCTCCCCGTGTCGTCCTGTACATTCTCTTCCCGTGTGATCCTGTACATTCTCTCCCCGTGTGACCCTGTACATTCTCTCTGCGTGTGATCCTCTACATTCTCTCCCCGTGTGACCTTGTACATTCTCACCTCGTGTGATCCTGTACATTCTCTCCCCGTGTGATCCTCTACATTCTCTCCCCGTGTGATCCTGTAAATTCTCTCCCCGTGTCGTCCTGTACATTCTCTTCCCGTGTGATCCTGTACATTCTCTCCCCGTGTGACCCTGTACATTCTCTCCCCGTGTGATCCTCTACATTCTCTCCCCGTGTGACCTTGTACATTCTCACCTCGTGTGATCCTGTACATTCTCTCCAAGTGTGATCCTGTAAATTTCTCTCCCATTGTGATTCTGTACATTCCCTCCCCGTGTGATCCTGTAAATTCTCTCCCCGTGTGATCCTCTTCATTCTTTGCCCGTGTGATCCTGTACGTTCTCGGCCCGTGTGATCCTTTACATTCTTTCCCCGTGTGACCTTGTACATTCTCACCCAGTGTGATCCTGTACATTCTCTCCCCGTGTGATCCTGTACATTCTCTCCGCATGTGATCCTGTACATTCTGTCCCCGTGTGATCCTGTACATTCTCTCCCTGTGTGATCCTGTACATTCTCTCCCCGTGTGATCCTGTACATTCTCTCCCGGTGTGATCCTGTACATTCTCTCCCCGTGTGATCCTGTACATTCTCTCCCCGTGTGATCCTGTACATTCTCTCCCCGTGCGATCCTGTACATTCTCTCCCCGTGTGATCCTGTACATTCTCTCCCCATGTGATCCTGTACATTCTCTCCCCTTGTGATCCTGTACATGCTCTCCCCATGTGATCCTGTACATTCTCTCCCCTTGTGATCCTGTACAGTCTCTCCTCGTGTGATCCTGTACATTCTCTCCCCGTGTGATCCTGTACATTCTCTCCCCTTGTGATCCTGTACATTCTCTCCCCGTGTGATCCTCTACATTCTCTCCCCGTGCGATCCTGTACATTCTCTCCCCGTGCGATCCTGTACATTCTCTCCCCGTGTGATCCTCTACATTCTCTCCCCGTGCGATCCTGTACATTCTCTCCCCGTGCGATCCTGTACATTCTCTCCCCGTGTGATCCTCTACATTCTCTCCCCGTGCGATCCTCTACATTCTCTCCCCGTGCGATCCTGTACATTCTCTCCCCGTGTGATCCTGTACATTCTATCCCCGTGTGATCCTCTACATTCTCTCCCCGTGCGATCCTGTACATTCTCTCCCTGTGTGATCCTGTACATTCCCTCCCAGTGTGACCCTGTACATTCTCTCCCCGTGCGATCCTGTACATTCTCTCCCCGTGCGATCCTGTACATTCTCTCCCAGTGTGATCCTGTACATTCTCTCCCCGTGTGATCCTGTACATTCTCTCCGCATGTGATCCTGTACATTCTGTCCCCGTGTGATCCTGTACATTCTCTCCCTGTGTGATCCTGTACATTCTCTCCCCGTGTGATCCTGTACATTCTCTCCCGGTGTGATCCTGTACATTCTCTCCGCGTGTGATCCTGTACATTCTCTCCCCGTGTGATCCTGTACATTCTCTCCCCGTGCGATCCTGTACATTCTCTCCCCGTGTGATCCTGTACATTCTCTCCCCATGTGATCCTGTACATTCTCTCCCCTTGTGATCCTGTACATGCTCTCCCCATGTGATCCTGTACATTCTCTCCCCTTGTGATCCTGTACAGTCTCTCCTCGTGTGATCCTGTACATTCTCTCCCCGTGTGATCCTGTACATTCTCTCCCCTTGTGATCCTGTACATTCTCTCCCCGTGTGATCCTCTACATTCTCTCCCCGTGCGATCCTGTACATTCTCTCCCCGTGCGATCCTGTACATTCTCTCCCCGTGTGATCCTCTACATTCTCTCCCCGTGCGATCCTGTACATTCTCTCCCCGTGCGATCCTGTACATTCTCTCCCCGTGTGATCCTCTACATTCTCTCCCCGTGCGATCCTCTACATTCTCTCCCCGTGCGATCCTGTACATTCTCTCCCCGTGTGATCCTGTACATTCTATCCCCGTGTGATCCTCTACATTCTCTCCCCGTGCGATCCTGTACATTCTCTCCCTGTGTGATCCTGTACATTCCCTCCCAGTGTGACCCTGTACATTCTCTCCCCGTGCGATCCTGTACATTCTCTCCCCGTGCGATCCTGTACATTCTCTCCCCGTGTGATCCTGTACATTCCCTCCCAGTGTGATCCTGTACATTCCCTCCCAGTGTGATCCTGTACATTCCCTCCCAGTGTGACCCTGTACATTCTCTCCCCGTGTGATCCTGTACATTCTCACCCCGTGTGATCCTGTACATTCTCTCCCCGTGTGATCCTCTACATTCTCTCCCCGTGTGATCCTGTACATTCTCTCCCCGTGCGATCCTGTACATTCTCTCCCCGTGTGATCCTGTACATTCTCTCCCCGTGTGATCCTGTATATTCTCTCCCCGTGTGATCCTGTACATTCTCTGCCCGTGTGACCAAGTACATTCTCACCCAATGTGATCCCGTACATTCTCTCCCCGTGTGATCCTGTAAATTTCTCTCCCATTGTGATTCTGTACATTCTCTCCCCGTGTGATCCTGTAAATTCTCTCCCAATGTGATCCTGTACATTCTCTCCCCGTGTGATCCTGCACATTCTCTCCCCGTGTGATCCTGTACAATCTCTCCCCATGTGATCCTTTACATTCTCTCCCCGTGTGATCCTGTACATTCTCTCCCCGTGTGATCCTGTACATTCTCTCCCCGTGTGATCCTGTACATTCTGTCCCCGTGGGAACCTGTACATTCTCTCCCCGTGCGATCCTGTACATTCTCTCCCCGTGTGATCCTCTTCATTCTCTCCCCGTGTGATCCTGTACATTCTCTCCCCGTGTGATCCTGTACATTCTCTCCCCGTGTGATCCTTTACATTCTCTCCCCGTGTGATCCTGTACATTCTCACCCCGTGTGATCCTGTACATTCTCTCCCCTTTGTGATCATGTACATTCTCTCCCCGTGTGATCCTGTCCATCCTCTCCCCGTGTGATCCTGTACATTCTCTCCCCGCGTGATCCTATACATTCTCTCCATGTGTGATCCTGTACATTCTCTCCCCGTGTGATCCTGTACATTCTCTCCCCATGTGATCCTCTTCATTCTCTCCCCGTGTGATCCTTTACAGTCTCTCCCTGTGTGATCCTGTACATTCTCACCCCGTGTGATCCTGTACATTCTCTCCCCATGTGATCCTCTTCATTCTCTCCCCGTGTGATCCTGTACATTCTCTCCCCGTGTGATCCTGTACATTCTCTCCCCGTGTTATCCTGTACATTCTCTCCCCATGTGATCCTCTTCATTCTCTCCCCGTGTGATCCTGTACATTCTCTCCCCGTGTCATCCTGTACATTCTCTCCCCGTGTGATCCTGTACATTCTCTCCCCGTGTGATCCTGTACATTCTCTCCCCGTGTGATCCTGTACATTCTCTCCCCGTGTGATCCTGTACATTCTCTCCCCGTGTGATCCTGTACATTCTCTCCCCGTGTGATCCTGTACATTCTCTCCCCGTGTGATCCTGTCCATCCTCTCCCCGTGTGATCCTGTACATTCTCTCCCCGTGTGATCCTATACATTCTCTCCACGTGTGATCCTGTACATTCTCTCCCCGTGTGATCCTCTACATTCTCTCCCCGTGTGATTCTATACATTCTCTCCCCGTGTGATCCTGTACATTCTCTCCCCGTGTGATCCTGTACATTCTCTCCCCGTGTGATCCTCTACATTCTCTCCCCGTGTGATTCTATACATTCTCTCCCCGTGTGATCCTGTACATTCTCTCCCCGTGTGATTCTATACATTCTCTCCCCGCGTGATCCTGTACATTCTCTCCCCGTGTGATCCTCTTCATTCTCTCCCCATGTGATCCTGTACATTCTCTCCCCATGTGATCCTCTTCATTCTCTCCCCGTGTGATTCTATACATTCTCTCCCCGTGTGATCCTCTTCATTCTCTCCCCATGTGATCCTGTACATTCTCTCCCCGTGTGATCCTCTACATTCTCTCCCCGTGTGATTCTATACATTCTCTCCCCGCGTGATCCTGTACATTCTCTCCCCGTGTGATCCTCTTCATTCTCTCCCCGTGTGATCCTGTACATTCTCTCCCCGTGTGATCCTCTACATTCTCTCCCCGTGTGATTCTATACATTCTCTCCCCGTGTGATCCTGTACATTCTCTCCCCGTGTGATCCTCTACATTCTCTCCCCGTGTGATTCTATACATTCTCTCCCCGCGTGATCCTGTACATTCTCTCCCCGTGTGATCCTCTTCATTCTCTCCCCATGTGATCCTGTACATTCTCTCCCCGTGTGATCCTCTTCATTCTCTCCCCGTGTGATCCTTTATATTCTCTCCCCGTGTGATCCTGTACATTCTCTCCCCGTGTCATCCTGTACATTCTCTCCCCGTGTGATCCTGTACATTCTCTCCCCGTGTGATCCTGTACATTCTCACCCCGTGTGACCCTGTACATTCTCTCCCCGTGTGATCCTGTCCATCCTCTCCCCGTGTGATCCTGTACATTCTCTCCCCGTGTGATCGTATACATTCTCTCCACGTGTGATCCTGTACATTCTCTCCCCGTGTGATCCTCTACATTCTCTCCCCGTGCGATTCTATACATTCTCTCCCCGTGTGATCCTGCACATTCTCTCCCCACGTGATCCTGTACATTCTCTCCCCGTGTGATCCTTTACATTCTCTCCCCCTGTGATCCTGTACATTCTCTCCCCGTGTGATCCTGTACATTCTCTCCCCGTGTGATCCTGTACATTCTCTCCTCGTGTGATCCTTTTCATTCTCTACTCGTGTGATCCTGTACATTCTCTCCCCCTGTGATCCTGTACATTCTCTCCCCGTGTGATCCTGTACATTCTCTCCCCGTGTGATCCTGTACATTCTCTCCTCGTGTGATCCTTTTCATTCTCTACTCGTGTGATCCTGTACATTCTCTCCCCGTGTGATCCTGTACATTCTCTCCCCGTGTGATCCTGTACATTCTCTCCCCGTGTGATCCTGTACATTCTCTCCTCGTGTGATACTTTTCATTCTCTACTCGTGTGATCCTGTACATTCTCTCCCCGTGTGATCCTGTACATTCTCTCCCCGTGTGATCCTGTACATTCTCTCCCCGTGTGATCCTGTACATTCTCTCCCCATGTGATCCTGTACATGCTCTCCCCGTGTGATCCTCGACATTCTCTCCCCGTGCGATCCTGTACATTCGCTCCCCATGTGATCCTCTACATTGTCTCCCCGTGTGATCCTGTACCTTCTCTCCCTGTGTGATCCTGTACATCCTCCCCCCATGTGATCCTATACATTCTACCCCGTGTGTTCCTGTAAATTCTCTCCCCGTGTGATCCTGTACATTCTATCCTCGTGTGATCCTGTACATTCTCTCCCCATGCGATCCTGTACATTCTCTCCCCGTGTGGTCCTGTACATTCTCTCCCCGTGTGATCCTGTACATTCTCTCCCCGTGTGATCCTTTACATTCTCTCCCCGTGCGATTCCATACATTCTCTCCCCGTGTGATCCTTTACATTCTCTCCCCGTGCGATTCCATACATTCTCTCCCCGTGTGATCCTTTACATTCTCTCCCCGTGTGATCCTGTACATTCTCTCCCCGTGTGATCCTGTACATTCTCTCCCCGTGTGATCCTGTACATTCTCTCCCCGTGTGATCCTGTACATTCTCTCCCCATGTGATTCTCTACATTCTCTCCCCGTGTTTTCCTGTACATTCTCTCCCCGTGTGATCCTCTATATTCTCTCCCCGTGTGATCCTGTACATTCTCTCCCTGTGTGATCCTGTACTTTCTCTCCCCATGTGATCCTGTACATTCTCTCCCCGTGTGATCCTCTACATTCTCTCCCCGTGTGATCCTTTACATTCTCTCCCCGTGTGATCCTGTACATTCTCTCCCCGTGTGATCCTGTACATTCTCTCCCCGTGTGATCCTGTACATTCTCTCCCCGTGTGATCCTGTACATTCTCTCCCCATGTGATCCTGTACATTCTCTCCCCATGTGATCCTGTACATTCTCTCCCCGTGTGATCCTGTACATTCTCTCCCCGTGTGATCCTTTACATTCTCACCCCATGTGATCCTGTACATTCTCTCCCCGTGTGATCCTGTACATTCTCTCCCCGTGTGATCCTTTACATTCTCACCCCGTGTGATCCTGTACATTCTCTCCCCGTGTGATCCTGTACATTCTCTCCCCGTGTGATCCTGTACATTCTCTCCCCGTGTGATCCTGTACATTCTCTCCCCGTGTGATCCTGTACATTCTCTCCCCGTGTGATCCTGTACATTCTCTCCCCATGTGATCCTGTCCATCCTCTCCCCGTGTGATCCTGTACATTCTCTCCCCGTGTGATCCTATACATTCTCTCCCCGTGTGATCCTGTACATTCTCTCCCCGTGTGATCCTGTACATTCTCTCCCCGTGCGATCCTGTACATTCTCTCCCCGTGTGATCCTATACATTCTCTCCCCGTGTGATCCTGTACATTCTCTCCCCGTGTGATCCTGTACATTCTCTCCCCGTGCGATCCTGTACATTCTCACCCCGTGTGATTCTGTACATTCTCTCCCCGTGTGATCCTGTACATTCTCTCCCCGTGTGATCCTGTACATTCTCTCCCCGTGTGATCCTGTACATTCTCTCCCCGTGTGATCCTGTACATTCTCTCCCCATTGTGATCCTGTACATTCTCTCCCCGTGTGATCCTGTCCATCCTCTCCCCGTGTGATCCTGTACATTCTCTCCCCTTGTGATCCTGTACATTCTCTCCCCGTGTGATCCTGTACATTCTCTCCCCGTGTGATCCTGTACATTCTCTCCCCATGTGATCCTGTACATTCTCTCCCCGTGTGATCCTGTACATTCTCTCCCCATGTGATCCTGTACATACTCTCCCCGTGTGATCCTCTACATTCGCTCCCTATGTGATCCTCTACATTCTCTCCCCGTGTGATCCTGTGCATTCTCTCCCCGTGTGATTCTGTACATCCTCCCCCCGTGTGATCCTATACATTCTACCCCATGTTTTCCTGTAAATTCTCTCCCCGTGTAACCAGTACATTCTCTCCCCGTGTGATCCTGTACATTCTCTCCCCGTGCGATCCTGCACATTCTCTCCCTGTGTGATCCTCTACATTCTCTCCCCGTGCGATTCTATACATTCTCTCCCTGTGTGATCCTGCACAGTCTCTCCCCGCGTGATCCTGTACATTCTCTCCCCGTGTGATCCTTTACATTCTCTCCCCGTGTGATCCTGTACATTCTCTCCCCGTGTGATCCTGTACATTCTCTCCCCATGTGATCCTGTACATGCTCTCCCCATGTGATCCTCTACATTCTCTCCCCGTGTGATCCTGTACATTCTCTCCCCGTGCGATCCTGTACATTCTCTCCCCATGTGATCCTCTACATTTTCTCCCCGTGTGACCCTTTACATTCTCTCCCTGTGTGATCCTGTACATCCTCTCCCCATGTGATCCTATACATTCTACCCCGTGTGTTCCTGTAAATTCTCTCCCCGTGTGATCCTGTACATTCTCTCCCCGTGTGATCCTGTACATTCTCTCCCCGTGTGATCCTGTACATTCTCTCCCCGTGTGATCCTCTACATTCTCTCCCCGTGCGATCCTGTACATTCTCTCCCTGTGTCATCCTGTACATTATCTCCCCGTGTAACCTAGTACATTCTCACCTCGTGTGATCCTGTACATTCTCTCCCCGTGTGATCCTGTACCTTCTCTCCCCTTGTGATCCTGTACATTCTCACCCCGTGTGTTCCTGTAAATTCTCTCCCCGTGTGATCCTGTACATTCTCTCCCCGTGTGATCCTGTACCTTCTCTCCCCTTGTGACCCTGTACATTCTCTCCCCGTGTGTTCCTGTAAATTCTCTCCCCGTGTGATCCTGTACATTCTCTCCCCGTGTGATCCTGTACATTCTCTCCCCGTGTGATCCTCTACATTCTCTCCCCGTGCGATCCTGTACATTCTCTCCCTGTGTCATCCTGTACATTCTCTCCCCGTGTGGTCATGTACATTCTCTCCCCGTGTGATCCTGTACATTCTCTCCCCGTGTGACCCTGTACATTCTCTCCCAGTGTGATCCTGTACATTATCTCCCCGTGTAACCTAGTACATTCTCACCTCGTGTGATCCTGTACATTCTCTCCCCGTGTGATCCTGTACCTTCTCTCCCCTTGTGATCCTGTACATTCTCACCCCGTGTGATCCTGTACATTCTCTCCCCGTATGATCCTGTACATTCTCTCCCCGCGTGATCCTGCACATTCTCTCCCCGTGTGATCCTCTACATTCTCTCCCCATGCGATCCTGTACATGAAGTTAATGGTATGAAATATGAATGAATATTTTGTATCAGTCTTTACAGTAGAAGACACTAAGAATATTGCAACACTGGACAAACAGGGGGCTATAGGCGTGGAGGAGCTGAACACGATCAAAATCACTAAGAAGTGGTACTCGGTAAAATAATGGGACTCCAGGCGGATTAATCGCCTGGACCTGATGGATTTCATCCTAGGGTCTTGAGGGAAGTGGCGGTAGGGATTGTGGATGGATTGGTAATAATTTTCCAAAACTCCCTGGCTCAGCAAAGGTCCCGGCAGACTGGAAAACTGCTAATGTAACGCCCTTATTTAAAAAGGGCAGTAGACAGAAGGCTGGAAACTATAGACCGGTTAGCCTAACATATGTGGTAGGTATAATATTGGAGTCCATTATTAAGGAGACAGTAACAGGACATTTGGATAATCATAATTTAATAGGACAAAGTCAGCATGGTTTTATGAAGGGGAAGTCCTGTTTGACAAATTTGCTGGAGTTCTTTGAGGAAGTAACATATAGGGTGGATAAAGGGGAACCAGTGGACGTAGTGTATTTAGACTTCCAAAAGGCATTTGAAAAGGTGCCACACAAAAGATTATTGCTTAAGATAAAAAATCACGGGATTGGGGATAATATTCTGGCATGGATAGAGGATTGGCTATCTAACAGAAGGCAGAGAGTTGGGATAAATGGTTCATTCTCAGACTGGCAATCAGTAACTAGTAGTGTTCCGCAGGGGTCAGTGCTGGGTCCCCAACTCTTTACAATCTATATTAACAATTTGGAGGAGGGGACCGAGTGTAATATATCAAAGTTTGCAGATGATACTAAGATGGGAGAGAAAGTAGTGAGTGAGGAGGATATAAAAAACCTGCAAGGGGACATAGACAGGCTAAGTAAGTGGGCAGAGATTTGGCAGATGGAATACAATACTGGAAAGTGTGAGGTTATGCACTGTGGCAGGAAAATCGTAGAGCAAGTTATTATCTTAATGGCAAGAAACTGGAAAGTACTGAAGTACAAGGGGATCTGGGGGTCCTGGTGCACGAAACTCAAAAGGTTAGTATGCAGGTGCAGCAAGTGATTAAGAAGGCCAATGGAATGTTGGCTTTCATTGCTAGGGGCTAGAATATAGAAATAGGAAGGTATTGCTTCAGTTGTACAAGGTATTGGTGAGACCGCACCTGGAATACTGCATACAGATTTGGTGTCCATACTTAAGAAAAGACATACTTTCTCTCGAGTCAGTACAAAGAAGGTTCACTCGGTTAATCCCGGGGATGAGGGGATGGACATATGAGGAGAGGTTGAGTAGATTGGGACTCTACTCATTGGAGTTCAGAAGAATGAGAGGCGATCTTATTGAAACATATAAGATTGTGAAGGGGTCGGATCGGGTGGATGCGGGGAAGATGTTCCCGATGATGGGTGAAACTAGAACTAGGTGGCAAAGTCGTAGAATAAGGGGCTGCTCTTTCAAAACTGAGATGAGGAGGAACTACTTCACTCAGAGGGTGGTAGGTCCATGGAATATGCTGCCCCAAAAAGCTGTAGAAGCTACATCATTACATAAATTTAAAACAGAAATAGACAGTTTCCTAGAAGTAAAGGGAATTAAGGGTTACGGGGAGCGGGCAGGAATTTGGACATGAGTCTAGGCTCGGATCGGTCATGGCCCTGTGGGTAGCGGAGCGGGCCCAGGGGCCGTGTAGCCTGATCCTGCTCCTATTTCGTGTGTCTAATTCTGTTAGATTCAGGAGTAGATTGGCGGTTAGGATCAGATCAGCCAGGATCTTATTGAATGGCGGAGCAGGCTCGAGGGGCCGATTGGCCGACTCCTGCACTTATTTCTTATGTTCTTATGTTCTTATGTTCGCTCCCCGTGTGATCCTGTACATTCTCTCACCGTGTGATCCTCGACATTCTCTCCCCGTGCGATCCTATACATTCTCTCCCCGTGTGATCCTGCACATTCTCTCCCCATGTGATCCTGTACATTCTCTCCCCGTGTGACCCTGTACATTCACTCCCCGTGTGACCATGTACATTCTCTCCCCATGTGATCCCGTAAATTCTCTCCCATTGTGATCCTGTACATTCTCTCCCCGTGTGATCCTCTTCATTCTCTCCCCGTGTGATCCTGTACATTCTCTCCCCGTGTGATCTTTTACATTCTCTCCCCGTGTGATCCTGTACATTCTCTCCCCGTGTGATCCTGTACATTCTCTCCCCGTGTGATCTTTTACATTCTCTCCCCGTGTGATCCTGTACATTCTCTCCCCGTGTGATCCTGTACATTCTCTCCCCGTGTGATCCTGTACATTCTCTCCCCGTGTGACCCTGTACATTCTCTCCCCGTGTGACCATGTACAATCTCACCCCGTGTGATCCTGTAAATTCTCTCCCCGTGTGATCCTGTACATTCTCTCCCCGTGTGATCCTGTAAATTCTCTCCCCGTGTGATCCTGTACATTCTCTCCCCTTGTGATCCTGTACATTCTCTCCCCGTGTGATCCTGTACATTCTCTCCCCGTGTGATCCTGTACATTCTCTCCCCGTGTGATCCTGTACATTCTCTCCCCGTGTGATCCTGTACATTCTCTCCCCGTGTGATCCTGTACATTCTCTCCCCTTGTGATCCTCTACATTCTCTCCCCGTGCGATGCTGTACATGAAATTAAGGGTATGAAATATGAATGAATATTTTGTATCAGTCTTTACAGTAGAAGACACTAAGAATATCCCAACACTGGACAAACAGGGGGCTATGGGTGGGAGGAGCTAAAGACAATCAAAATCGCTAAGGAAGTGGTACTCGATAAAATAATGGGACTCAAGGCGCATAAATCTCCTGGACCTGATGGCTTACATCCTAGGGTCTTGAGGAAAGTGGCGGTAGGGATTGTAGATGCATTGGTAATAATTTTCCAAAGCTCCCTGGACTCAGCAAAGGTCCCGGCAGACTGGAAAACTGCTAATGTAACACCCTTATTTAAAAAGGGCAGTAGACAGAAGGCTGGAAACTATAGACCGGTTAGCCTAACATCTGTGGTAGGTAAAATATTGGAGTCCATTATTAAGGAGACAGTAACAGGACATTTGGATAATCATCATTTAATAGGACAATGTCAGTATGGTGTTATGAAGGGGAAGTCATGTTTGACAAATTTGCTGGAGTTCTTTGAGGAAGTAACATATTGGGTGGATAAAGGGGAACCAGTGGACGTAGTGTATTTAGACTTCCAAAAGGCATTTGACAAGGTGCCATACAAAAGATTATTGCTTAAGCTAAAAGATCACGGGATTGGGGGTAATATTCTGGCATGGAGAGAGGATTGGCTATCCAACAGAAGGCAGAGAGTTGGGATACATGGTTCATTCTCAGACTGGCAATCAGTAACTAGTGGTGTTCCGCAGGGGTCAGTGCTGGGTCCCCAACTCTTTACAATCTATATTTACGATTTGGAGGAGGGGACCGAGTGTAACATATCAAAGTTTGCAGATGATACTAAGATGGGAGGGAAAGTAGTGAGTGAGGAGGACATAAAAAACCTGCAAGGGGACCTAGACAGGCTAAGTAAGTGGGCAGAGATTTGGCAGATGGAATACAATACTGGAAAGTGTGAGGTTATGCACTGTGGCAGGAAAATCGTAGAGCAAGTTATTATCTTAATGGCAAGAAACTGGAAAGTACTGAAGTACAAAGGGATCTGGGGGTCCTGGTGCACGAAACTCAAAAGGTTAGTATGCAGGTGCAGCAAGTGATTAAGAAGGCCAATGGAATGTTGGCTTTCGTTGATGGGGGATGGAATATAAAAATAGGGAGGTATAGCTTCTGTTGTACAAGGTATTGGTGAGACTGCACCTGGAATACTGCGTACAGTTTTGGTGTCCATACTTAAGAAAAGACATACTTGCTCTCGAGTCAGTACAAAGAAGGTTCACTCGGTTAATCCCGGGGATGAGGGGATGGACATATGAGGAGAGGTTGAGTAGATTGGGACTCTACTCATTGGAGTTCAGAAGAATGAGAGGCGATCTTATTGAAACACATAAGATTGTGAAGGCGTTGGATCGGGTGGATGCGGGGAGGATGTTCCCGATGATGGGTGAAACTAGAACTAGGGGGCATAGTCTTAGAATAAGAGATTCAGGAGATGGTTCTGTGATAGTAGATTGGCGGTTAGGATCAGATCAGCCATGATCTTATTGAATGGCGGAGCAGGCTCGAGGGGCCGATTGGCCAATTCCTGCTCCTATTTCTTATGTTCTTATGTTCTTATGTTCTCTCCCCGTGTGATCCTGTACATTCTCTCCCCTTGTGATCCTCTACATTCTCACCCCGTGCGATCCTGTACATTCTCTCCCCGTGTGATCCTGCACATTCTCTCCCCGCGTGATCCTGTACATTCTCTCCCCGTGTGATCCTATACATTCTCTCCCCGTGTTTCCCTGTACATTCTCTCCCCGTGTGATCATCTACATTCTCTCCCTGTGTGATCCTGTACATTCTCTCCCAGTGTGATCCTGTACATTCTCTCCCCGTGTGATCCTGTACATTCTCACCCCGTGTGATCCTGTAAATTCTCTCCCCGTGTGATCCTGTACATTCTCTCCCCATGTGATCCTCTTCATTCTCTGCCCGTGTGATCCTGTACATTCTCTCCCCGTGTGATCCTGTACATTCTCTCCCCATGTGATCCTGTACATTCTCTCCCCGTGTGATCCTGTACATGCTCTCCCCATGTGAACCTGTACATTCTCTCCCCGTGTGATCCTGTACATTCTCTCCCCATGTGACCCTGTACATTCTCTGCCCGTGTGATCCTGTACATTCTCTCCCCGTGTGATCCTGTACATGCTCTCCCCATGTGAACCTGTACATTCTCTCCCCCGTGTGATCCTGTACATTCTCTCCCCATGTGACCCTGTACATTCTCTCCCCGTGTGATCCTGTACATTCTCTCCCCATGTGACCCTGTACATTCTCACCCCGTGTGATCCTGTACATTCTCACCCCGTATGATCCTGTACATTCTCTCCCCGTGTGATCCTGTACATTCTCTCCCTGTGTGATCCTGTACATTCTCTCCCCGTGTGATCCTGTACATTCTCTCCCCGTGTGACCATGTACATTCTCACCCCGTGTGATCCTGTACATTCTCACCCCGTATGATCCTGTACATTCTCTCCCCGTGTGATCCTGTACATTCTCTCCCCGTGTGATCCTGTACATTCTCTCCCCGTGTGATCCTGTACATTCTCTCCCCGTGTGATCCTGTACATTCTCTCCCCATGTGATCCTCTTCATTCTCTCCCCGTGTGATCCTGTACATTCTCACCCCGTGTGATCCTGTACATTCTCTCCCCGTGTGATCCTGTACATTCTCTCCCCATGTGACCCTGTACATTCTCACCCCGTGTGATCCTGTACATTCTCACCCCGTATGATCCTGTACATTCTCTCCCCGTGTGATCCTGTACATTCTCTCCCCGTGTGATCCTGTACATTCTCTCCCCGTGTGATCCTGTACATTCTCTCCCCGTGTGATCCTGTACATTCTCTCCCCGTGTGATCCTGTACATTCTCTCCCCGTGTGATCCTGTACATTCTCTCCCCGTGTGATCCTGTACATTCTCTCCCCGTGTGATCCTGTACATTCTCTCCCCGTGTGATCCTGTACATTCTCTCCCCGTGTGATCCTGTACATTCTCTCCCCGTGTGATCCTGTACATTCTCTCCCCGTGTGATCCTGTACATTCTCTCCCCGTGTGATCCTGTACATTCTCTCCCCGTGTTATCCTGTACATTCTCTCCCCGTGTGATCCTCTACATTCTCTCCCCGTGCAATCCTGTACATGAAATTAAGGGTATGAAATATGAATGAATATTTTGTATCAGTCTTTACAATAGAAGACACTAAGAATATCCCAACACTGGACAAACAGGGGGCTATAGGGGTGGAGGAGCTAAACACGATCAAAATCACTAAGAAGTGGTACTCGGTAAAATAATGGGACTCAAGGCGGATAAATCACCTGGACCTGATGGCTTACATCCTAGGGTCTTGAGGGAAGTGTCGGTAAGGATTGTGGATGCATTGTTAATAATTTTCCAAAACTCCCTGGACTCAGCAAAGGTCCCGGCAGACTGGAAAACTGCTAATGTAATGCCCTTATTTAAAAAGGGCAGTAGACAGAAGGCTGGAAACTATAGACCGGTTAGCCTAACATCTGTGGTAGGTAAAATATTGGAGTCCATTATTAAGGAGACAGTAACAGGACATTTGGATAATCATAATTTAATAGGACAAAGTCAGCATGGTTTTATGAAGGGGAAGTCATGTTTGACAAATTTGCTGGAGTTCTTTGAGGAAGTAACATATAGGGTGGATAAAGGGGAACCAGTGGACGTAGTGTATTTAGACTTCCAAAAGGCATTTGACAAGGTGCCACACCAAAGATTATTGCTTAAGATAAAAAATCACGGGATTGGGGGTAATATTCTGGCATGGATAGAGGATTGGCTATCTAACAGAAGGCAGAGAGTTGGGATAAAACGTTCATTCTCAGACTGGCAATCAGTAACTGGTGGTGTTCCGCAGGGGTCAGTGCTGGGTCCCCAACTCTTTACAATCTATATTAATGATTTGGAAGAGGGGACCAAGTGTAACATATCAAAGTTTGCAGATGATACTAAGATGGGAGGGAAAGTAGTGAGTGAGGAGGACATAAAAAACCTGCAAGGGGACATAGACAGGCTAAGTAAGTGGGCAGAGATTTGGCAGATGGAATACAATACTGGAAAGTGTGAGGTTATGCACTGTGGCAGGAAAATCGTAGAGCAAGTTATTATCTTAATGGCAAGAAACTGGAAAGTACTGAAGTACAAGGGGATCTGGGGGTCCTGGTGCACGAAACTCAAAAGGTTAGTATGCAGGTGCAGCAAGTGATTAAGAAGGCCAATGGAATGTTGGCTTTCATTGCTAGGGGGATAGAATATAAAAATAGGGAGGTATAGCTTCTGTTGTGCAAGGTATTGGTGAGACCGCACCTGGAATACTGCATACAGTTTTGGTGTCCATACTTAAGAAAAGACATACTTGCTCTCGAGTCAGTACAAAGAAGGTTCACTCGGTTAATCCCGGGGATGAGGGGATGGACATATGAGGAGAGGTTGAGTAGATTGGGACTCTACTCATTGGAGTTCAGAAGAATGAGAGGCGATCTTATTGAAACATATAAGATTGTGAAGGGGTCGGATCGGGTGGATGCAGGGAAGATGTTCCCGATGATGGGTGAAACTAGAACTAGGGGGCATAGTCTTAGAATAAGGGGCTGCTCTTTCAAAACTGAGATGAGGAGGAAGTACTTCACTCAGAGGATGGTAGGCCCATGGAATATGCTGCCCCAAAAAGCTGTAGAAGCTACATCATTACATAAATTTAAAACAGAAATAGACAGTTTCCAAGAAGTAAAGGGAATTAAGGGTTACGGGGGGCGGGCAGGAATTTGGACATGAGTCTAGGTTCGGATCGGTCATGGCCCTGTGGGTAGCAGAGCGGGCCCAGGGGCCGTGTAGCCTGATCCTGCTCCTATTTTGTGTGTCTAATTCTGTTAGATTCAGGAGAAGGTTCTGTGAGAGTAGATTGGCGGTTAGGATCAGATCAGCCATGATCTTATTGAATGGCGGAGCAGGCTCGAGGGGCCGATTGGCCGACTCCTGCTCCTATTTCTTATGTTCTTATGTTCTCTCCCCGTGTGATCCTGTACATTCTCTCCCCGTGTGATCCTCTACATTCTCTCCCCGTGCGATCCTATACATTCTCTCCCCGTGTGATCCTGAACATTCTCTCCCCGTGTGATCCTGTACATTCTCTCCCCGTGTGATCCTGTACATTCTCTCCCCGTGTGATCCTGAACATTCTCTCCCCGTGTGATCCTGTACATTCTCTCCCCGTGTGATCCTGTACATTCTCTCCCCGTGTGATCCTGTACATTTTCTCCCCGTGTGATCCTGTACATTCTCTCCCCGTGTGTTCCTGTACATTCTCTCCCGGTGTGATCCTCTACATTTTCTCCCTGTGTGATCCTGTACATTCTCTCCCCGTGTGATCCTGTACATTCTCTCCCGGTGTGATCCTCTACATTTTCTCCCTGTGTGATCCTGTACATTCTCTCCCCATGTGATCCTGTACTTTCGCTCCCCGTGTGATCCTCTACATTCTCTCCCCGTGCGATCCTGTACATTCTCTCCCCGTGCGATCCTGTACCTTCTCTCCCCTTGTGATCCTCTACATTCTCTCCCCGTGTGATCCTGCACATTCTCTCCCTGTGTGATCCTGTCCATTCTCTCCCCCGTGTGATCCTGTACATTCTCTCCCCGTGCGATTCTGTACATTCTCTCCCCTTGTGATCCTGTGCATTCTCTCCCCGTGCGATCTTGTACATTCTCTCCCCTTGTGATCCTGTGCATTCTCTCCCCGTGCGATCTTGTACTTTCTCTCCCCTTGTGATCCTGGACATTCTCTCCCCGTGCGACCCTGTACATTCTTTCCCTGTGTGATCCTGTACATCATCTCCCCGTGTGATCCTGTACATCATCTCCCCGTGTGATCCTGTACATTCTCTCCCCGTGTGATCCAGTTCATTCTCTCCCCCGTCTGATCCTGTCCATCCTCTCCCCGTGTGATCCTGTAAATTCTCTCCCCGTGTGATCCTGTACATTCTCTCCCCGTGTGATCCTGTACATTATCTCCCCGTGTGATCCTGCACATTCTCTCCCCGTGTGATCCTGTACATTCTCTCCCCGTGTGATCCTGTACATTCTCTCCCCGTGTGATCCTGCACATTCTCTCCCCGTGTGATCCTGTACATTCTCTCCCCTTGTGATCCTGTACATTCTCTCCCCGTGTGATCCTGTACATTCTCTCCCCGTGTGATCCTGCACATTCTCTCCCCGTGTGATCCTGTACATTCTCTCCCCTTGTGATCCTGTACATTCTCTCCCCGTGTGATCCTGTACATTCTCTCCCCGTGTTATCCCATACATTCTCTCCCCGTGTGATCCTGTACATTCTCTCCCCGTGTTATCCCATACATTCTCTCCCCTTACGATCCTGTACATTCTCTCCCCGTGCGATCCTGTACATTCTCTCCCCGTGCGATCCTGTACATTCTCTCCCCGTGCGATCCTGCACATTCTCTCCCCGTGTGATCCTGAACGTTCTCTCCCCGTGTTATCTGGTAGAATCTCCCCCCGTGTGATCCAGTACATTCTCTTCCCGTGTGATCCAGTACATTCTCTCCCCGTGTGATCCTGTACATTCTCTCCCCGTGTGATCCTGTACATTCTCTCCCCGTGTGATCCTGTACATTCTCTCCCCGTGTGATCCTGTACATTCTCTCCCCGTGTGATCCTTTACATTCTCTCCCCGTGTGATCCTGTACATTCTCTCCCCTTGTGATCCTGTACATTCTCTCCCCGTGTGATCCTGTACATTCTCTCCCCGTGTGATCCTGTACATTCTCTCCCCGTGTGATCCTTTACATTCTCTCCCCGTGTGATCCTGTACATTCTCTCCCCGTCTGATCCTGTACATTCTCTCCCCATGATCCTGCACATTCTCACCCCGTGTGATCCTGTACATTCTCTCCCCGTGTGATCCTTTACATTCTCTCCCAGTGTGATCCTGTACATTCTCTCCCCGTGCAATCCTGTACATTCTCTCCCCGTGCGATCCTGTACATTCTCTCCCCGTGCGATCCTGTACATTCTCTCCCCGTGCAATCCTGTACATTCTCTCCCCGTGCGATCCTGTCCATTCTCTCCCCGAGCGATCCTGTACATTCTCTCCCCGTGCGATCATGTACATTCTCTCCCCGTGCAATCCTGTACATTCTCTCCCCGTGCAATCCTGTACATTCTCTCCCCGTGCGATCCTGTCCATTCTCTCCCCGAGCGATCCTGTACATTCTCTCCCCGTGCGATCATGTACATTCTCTCCCCGTGTGATCCTGTACATTCTCTCCCCGTGTGATTCTGTACATTCTCTCCCCGTGTGATCCTGTACATTCTCTCCCTGTGTGATCCTGTCCATTCTCTCCCCCGTGTGATCCTGTACATTCTCTCCCCGTGTGATTCTGTACATTCTCTCCCCTTGTGATCCTGTACATTCTCTCCCCGTGTGATCCTGTACATTCTCTCCCCGTGTGATCCTGTACATCTCTCCCTGTGTGATCCTGTCCATTCTCTCCCCCGTGTGATCCTGTACATTCTCTCCCCGTGCGATCTTGTACATTCTCTCCCCGTGTGATCCTGTACATCATCTCCCCGTGTGATCCTGTACATTCTCTCCCCGTGTGATCCAGTTCATTCTCTCCCCCGTCTGATCGTGTACATTATCTCCCCGTGTGATCCTGTACATTCTCTCCCCGTGTGATCCTGTAAATTCTCTCCCCGTGTGATTCTGTACATTCTCTCCCCGTGTGATCCTGTACATTCTCTCCCCGTGCGATCCTGTACATTCTCTCCCCGTGCGATCCTGTACATTCTCTCCCCGTGTGATCCTGTACATTCTCTCCCTGTGTGATCCTGTACATTCTCTCCCTGTGTGATCCTGTACATTCTCTCCCCGTGTGATCCTGTACATTCTCTCCCCGTGCGATCCTGTACATTCTCTCCCCGTGCGATCCTGTACATTCTCTCTCCCTGTCATCCTGTACATTCTCTCCCCGTGTGATCCTGTAAATTCTCTCCCCGTGTGATCCTGTACATTCTCTCCCCGTGCGATCCTGTACATTCTCTCCCCGTGCGATCCTGTACATTCTCTCCCCGTGCGATCCTGTACATTCTCTCCCCATGCGATCCTGCACATTCTCTCCCTGTGCGATCCTGTACATTCTCTCCCCATGCGATCCTGCACATTCTCTCCCTGAGCGATCCTGTACATTCTCTCCCCGTGTGATTCTGTACATTCTCTCCCCGTGTGATCCTGTACATTCTCTCCCCTTGTGATCCTGTACATTCTCTCCCCGTGTGATCCTGCACATTCTCTCCCTGAGCGATCCTGTACATTCTCTCCCCGTGTGATTCTGTACATTCTCTCCCCGTGCGATCCTGTACATTCTCTCCCCATGTGATCCTGTACATTCTCTCCCCGTGTGATCCTGTACATTCTCTCCCCGTGTGATCCTGTACATTCTCTCCCTGAGCGATCCTGTACATTCTCTCCCCGTGTGATCCTGTACATTCTCTCCCCGTGTGATCCTGTACATTCTCTCCCTGAGCGATCCTGTACATTCTCTCCCCGTGCGATCCTGTACATTCTCTCCCCTTGTGATCCTGTACATTCTCTCCCCGTGTGATCCTGTACATTCTCTCCCTGAGCGATCCTGTACATTCTCTCCCCGTGTGATCCTGTACATTCTCTCCCCGTGTGATCCTGTACATTCTCTCCCCGTGTGATCCCGTACATTCTCTCCCCGTGTGATTCTGTACATTCTCTCCCCGTGCGATCCTGTACATTCTCTCCCCATGTGATCCTGTACATTCTCTCCCCGTGTGATCCTGTACATTCTCTCCCCGTGTGATCCTGTACATTCTCTCCCCGTGCGATCCTGTACATTCTCTCCCCGTGCGATCCTGTACATTCTCTCCCCGTGCGATCCTGTACATTCTCTCCCCATGCGATCCTGCACATTCTCTCCCTGTGCGATCCTGTACATTCTCTCCCTTAGTGATCCTGTACATTCTCTCCCCTTGTGATCCTGTACATTCTCTCCCCTTGTGATCCTGTACATTCTCTCCCTGTGCAATCCTGTACATTCTCTCCCCTTGTGATCCTGTACATTCTCTCCCCGTGTTATCCCATACATTCTCTCCCCGTGTGATCCCGTACATTCTCTCCCCGTGTGATCCTGTACTTTCTCTCCCCTTACGATCTTGTACATTCTCTCCCCGTGCGATCCTGTACATTCTCTCCCCGTGCGATCCTGTACATTCTCTCCCCGTGCGATCCTGCACATTCTCTCCCCGTGTGATCCTGTACATTCTCTCCCCATGTGATCCTATACATTCTCTCCCCTTGTGATCCCGTACATTCTCTCCCTGTGCGATCCCGTACATTCTCTCCCCCGTGATTCTGTACATTCTCTCCCCGTGTGATCCTGTGCGTTCTCTCCCCGTGTGATCCTGTACATTCTCTTCCCCCCTGTGATCCTGTACATTCTCTCCCCGTGCGATCCTGTACATTCTCTCCCCGTGCAATCCTGTACATTCTCTCCCCGTGCGATACTGTACATTCTCTCCCCGTGCGATCCTGTCCATTGTCTCCCCGTGCGATCCTGTCCATTCTCTCCCCGTGCGATCCTGTACATTCTCTCCCCGTGCGATCCTGTCCATTCTCACCCCGTGCGATCGTGTACATTCTCTCCCCGTACGATCCTGTACATTCTCTCCCCGTGTGATCCTGTACATTGTCTCCCTGTGTGATCCTGTACATTGTCCCCTCGTGTGATCCTGTCCATTCTCTCCCCGTGCGATCCTGTACATTCTCTCCCCGTGCGGTCCTATACATTCTCTCCCCGTGCGATCCTGTACATTCTCTCCCCGTACGATCCTGTACATTCTCTCCCCGTGTGATCCTGTACATTGTCTCCCCGTGTGATCCTGTACATTGTCCCCTCGTGTGATCCTGTACATTCTCACCCCGTGTGATCGTGTACATTCTCTCTCCGTACGATCCTGTACATTCTCTCCCTGTGTGATCCTGTACATTGTCTCCCCGTGTGATACTGTACATTCTCTCCCTGTGTGATCCTGTCCATTCTCTCCCCCGTGTGATCCTGTACATTATCTCCCCGTGTGATCCTGTACATTCTCTCCCCGTGATCCTGTGCATTCTCCCCCTGTGCAATCTTGTACATTCTCTCCCCGTGTGTTCCTGGACATTCTCTGCCCGTGTGATTCTGTACATTCTCTCCACGCGTGTTCGTGTACATTCTCCCCCCATGTGATCCTGTACATTCTACCCCGTGTGATCCTGTACATTCTCTCCCCGTGTGATCCTGCACATTCTCTCCCCATGTGATCCTGTCCATCCTCTCCCCGTGTGATCCTGTACATTCTCTCCCCGTGCGATCCTCAACATTCTCTCCCCGTGTGATCCTGTACATTCTCTCCCCGTGTGATCCTGTACATTCTCTCCCCGTGCGATCCTCAACATTCTCTCCCCGTGTGATCCTGTACATTCTCTCCCCGTGTGATCCTGTACATTCTCTCCCCGTGTGATCCTTTACATGCTCTCCCCGTGTGATCCTGTACATTCTCTCCCCGTGTGATCCTGTACATTCTCTCCCCGTGTGATCCTGTACATTCTCTCCCCGTGTGATCCTGTACATTCTCTCCACGCGTGATCCTGTACATTCTCTCCCCGTGTGATCCTCAACATTCTCTCCCCGTGTGATCCTGTACATTCTCTCCCCGTGTGATCCTTTACATGCTCTCCCCGTGTGATCCTGTACATTCTCTCCCCGTGTGATCCTGTACATTCTCTCCCCGTGTGATCCTGTACATTCTCTCCCCGTGTGATCCTCTACATTCTCTCCCCGTGTGATCCTGTACATTCTCTCCCCGTGTGATCCTGTACATTCTCTCCCCGTGTGATCCTGTACATTCTCTCCCCGTGTGATCCTGTACATTCTCTCCCCGTGTGATCCTGTACATTCTCTCCCCGTGTGATCCTGTACATTCTCTCCCCGTGTGATCCTGTACATTCTCTCCCCGTGTGATCCTGTACATTCTCTCCCCGTGTGTTCCTGTACATTCTCTCCCCGTGTGATCCTGTACATTCTCTCCCAGTATGATCCTGTACATTCTCTCCCCGTGTGATCCTGTACATTCTCTCCCCGTGTGATCCTGTACATTCTCTCCCCGTGTGATCCTGTAAATTCTCACCCCGTGTGATCCTGTACATTCTCTCCCCGTGCGATCCTGTACATTCTCTCCCCGTGCGATCCTGTCCATTCTCTCCCCGAGCGATCCTGTACATTCTCTCCCCGTGCGATCATGTACATTCTCTCCCCGTGTGATCCTGTACATTCTCTCCCCGTGTGATTCTGTACATTCTCTCCCCGTGTGATCCTGTACATTCTCTCCCTGTGTGATCCTGTCCATTCTCTCCCCCGTGTGATCCTGTACATTCTCTCCCCGTGTGATTCTGTACATTCTCTCCCCTTGTGATCCTGTACATTCTCTCCCCGTGTGATCCTGTACATTCTCTCCCCGTGTGATCCTGTACATTCTCTCCCCGTGTGATCCTGTACATCTCTCCCTGTGTGATCCTGTCCATTCTCTCCCCCGTGTGATCCTGTACATTCTCTCCCCGTGCGATCTTGTACATTCTCTCCCCGTGTGATCCTGTACATCATCTCCCCGTGTGATCCTGTACATTCTCTCCCCGTGTGATCCAGTTCATTCTCTCCCCCGTCTGATCGTGTACATTATCTCCCCGTGTGATCCTGTACATTCTCTCCCCGTGTGATCCTGTAAATTCTCTCCCCGTGTGATTCTGTACATTCTCTCCCCATGTGATCCTGTACATTCTCTCCCCGTGCGATCCTGTACATTCTCTCCCCGTGCGATCCTGTACATTCTCTCCCCGTGTGATCCTGTACATTCTCTCCCCGTGTTTTCCTGTACATTCTCTCCCCGTGTGATTCTGTACATTCTCTCCCCGTGTGATCCTGTACATTCTCTCCCCGTGTGATCCTATACATTCTCTCCCCGTGCGATCCTTTACATTCTCTCCCCGTGCGATCCTGTACATTCTCTCCCCGTGTGATCCTGTACATTCTCTCCCTGTGTGATCCTGTACATTCTCTCCCCGTGTGATCCTGTACATTCTCTCCCCGTGCGATCCTTTACATTCTCTCCCCGTGCGATCCTGTACATTCTCTCCCCGTGTGATCCTGTACATTCTCTCCCTGTGTGATCCTGTACATTCTCTCTCCATGTCATCCTGTACATTCTCTCCCCGTGTGATCCTGTAAATTCTCTCCCCGTGTGATTCTGTACATTCTCTCCCCGTGCGATCCTGTACATTCTCTCCCCGTGCGATCCTGCACATTCTCTCCCTGTGCGATCCTGTACATTCTCTCCCTTAGTGATCCTGTACATTCTCTCCCCTTGTGATCCTGTACATTCTCTCCCCTTGTGATCCTGTACATTCTCTCCCTGTGCAATCCTGTACATTCTCTCCCCTTGTGATCCTGTACATTCTCTCCCCGTGTTATCCCATACATTCTCTCCCCGTGTGATCCCGTACATTCTCTCCCCGTGTGATCCTGTACTTTCTCTCCCCTTACGATCTTGTACATTCTCTCCCCGTGCGATCCTGTACATTCTCTCCCCGTGCGATCCTGTACATTCTCTCCCCGTGCGATCCTGCACATTCTCTCCCCGTGTGATCCTGTACATTCTCTCCCCGTGCGATCCTGTACATTCTCTCCCCGTGCGATCCTGTACATTCTCTCCCCATGTGATCCTATACATTCTCTCCCCTTGTGATCCCGTACATTCTCTCCCTGTGCGATCCCGTACATTCTCTCCCCCGTGATTCTGTACATTCTCTCCCCGTGTGATCCTGTGCGTTCTCTCCCCGTGTGATCCTGTACATTCTCTTCCCCCCTGTGATCCTGTACATTCTCTCCCCGTGCGATCCTGTACATTCTCTCCCCGTGCAATCCTGTACATTCTCTCCCCGTGCGATCCTGTACATTCTCTCCCCGTGCGATACTGTACATTCTCTCCCCGTGCGATCCTGTCCATTGTCTCCCCGTGCGATCCTGTCCATTCTCTCCCCGTGCGATCCTGTACATTCTCTCCCCGTGCGATCCTGTCCATTCTCACCCCGTGCGATCGTGTACATTCTCTCCCCGTACGATCCTGTACATTCTCTCCCCGTGTGATCCTGTACATTGTCTCCCTGTGTGATCCTGTACATTGTCCCCTCGTGTGATCCTGTCCATTCTCTCCCCGTGCGATCCTGTACATTCTCTCCCCGTGCGGTCCTATACATTCTCTCCCCGTGCGATCCTGTACATTCTCTCCCCGTACGATCCTGTACATTCTCTCCCCGTGTGATCCTGTACATTGTCTCCCCGTGTGATCCTGTACATTGTCCCCTCGTGTGATCCTGTACATTCTCACCCCGTGTGATCGTGTACATTCTCTCTCCGTACGATCCTGTACATTCTCTCCCTGTGTGATCCTGTCCATTCTCTCCCCCGTGTGATCCTGTACATTATCTCCCCGTGTGATCCTGTACATTCTCTCCCCGTGATCCTGTGCATTCTCCCCCTGTGCAATCTTGTACATTCTCTCCCCGTGTGTTCCTGGACATTCTCTGCCCGTGTGATCCTGTACATTCTCCCCCCATGTGATCCTGTACATTCTACCCCGTGTGATCCTGTACATTCTCTCCCCGTGTGATCCTGTACATTCTCTCCCCGTGTGATCCTGTACATTCTCTCCCCGTGTGATCCTCTACATTCTCTCCCCGTGTGATCCTGTACATTCTCTCCCCGTGTGATCCTGTACATTCTCTCCCCGTGTGATCCTGTACATTCTCTCCCCGTGTGATCCTGTACATTCTCTCCCCGTGTGATCCTGTACATTCTCTCCCCGTGTGATCCTGTACATTCTCTCCCCGTGTGATCCTGTACATTCTCTCCCCGTGTGATCCTGTACATTCTCTCCCCGTGTGTTCCTGTACATTCTCTCCCCGTGTGATCCTGTACATTCTCTCCCAGTATGATCCTGTACATTCTCTCCCCGTGTGATCCTGTACATTCTCTCCCCGTGTGATCCTGTACATTCTCTCCCCGTGTGATCCTGTAAATTCTCACCCCGTGTGATCCTGTACATTCTCTCCCCGTGCGATCCTGTACATTCTCTCCCCGTGCGATCCTTCACATTCTCTCCCCGTGTGATCCTGTACATTCTCTCCCCGTGTGATCCTGTACATTCTCTCCCCGTGTGATCCTGTACATTCTCTCCCCATGTGATCCTGTACATTCTCTCCCCGTGCGATCCTGTCCATTCTCTCCCCGAGCGATCCTGTACATTCTCTCCCCGTGCGATCATGTACATTCTCTCCCCGTGTGATCCTGTACATTCTCTCCCCGTGTGATTCTGTACATTCTCTCCCCGTGTGATCCTGTACATTCTCTCCCTGTGTGATCCTGTCCATTCTCTCCCCCGTGTGATCCTGTACATTCTCTCCCCGTGTGATTCTGTACATTCTCTCCCCTTGTGATCCTGTACATTCTCTCCCCGTGTGATCCTGTACATTCTCTCCCCGTGTGATCCTGTACATTCTCTCCCCGTGTGATCCTGTACATCTCTCCCTGTGTGATCCTATCCATTCTCTCCCCCGTGTGATCCTGTACATTCTCTCCCCGTGCGATCTTGTACATTCTCTCCCCGTGTGATCCTGTACATCATCTCCCCGTGTGATCCTGTACATTCTCTCCCCGTGTGATCCAGTTCATTCTCTCCCCCGTCTGATCGTGTACATTATCTCCCCGTGTGATCCTGTACATTCTCTCCCCGTGTGATCCTGTAAATTCTCTCCCCGTGTGATTCTGTACATTCTCTCCCCGTGTGATCCTGTACATTCTCTCCCCGTGCGATCCTGTACATTCTCTCCCCGTGCGATCCTGTACATTCTCTCCCCGTGTGATCCTGTACATTCTCTCCCCATGTTTTCCTGTACATTCTCTCCCCGTGTGATTCTGTACATTCTCTCCCCGTGTGATCCTGTACATTCTCTCCCCGTGTGATCCTATACATTCTCTCCCCGTGCGATCCTTTACATTCTCTCCCCGTGCGATCCTGTACATTCTCTCCCCGTGTGATCCTGTACATTCTCTCCCTGTGTGATCCTGTACATTCTCTCCCCGTGTGATCCTGTACATTCTCTCCCCGTGCGATCCTTTACATTCTCTCCCCGTGCGATCCTGTACATTCTCTCCCCGTGTGATCCTGTACATTCTCTCCCTGTGTGATCCTGTACATTCTCTCTCCATGTCATCCTGTACATTCTCTCCCCGTGTGATCCTGTAAATTCTCTCCCCGTGTGATTCTGTACATTCTCTCCCCGTGCGATCCTGTACATTCTCTCCCCGTGCGATCCTGCACATTCTCTCCCTGTGCGATCCTGTACATTCTCTCCCTTAGTGATCCTGTACATTCTCTCCCCTTGTGATCCTGTACATTCTCTCCCCTTGTGATCCTGTACATTCTCTCCCTGTGCAATCCTGTACATTCTCTCCCCTTGTGATCCTGTACATTCTCTCCCCTTGTGATCCTGTACATTCTCTCCCTGTGCAATCCTGCACATTCTCTCCCTGTGCGATCCTGTACATTCTCTCCCTTAGTGATCCTGTACATTCTCTCCCCTTGTGATCCTGTACATTCTCTCCCCTTGTGATCCTGTACATTCTCTCCCTGTGCAATCCTGTACATTCTCTCCCCGTGTGATCCCGTACATTCTCTCCCCGTGTGATCCTGTACATTCTCTCCCCGTGCGATCCTGTACATTCTCTCCCCGTGCGATCCTGCACATTCTCTCCCCGTGTGATCCTGTACATTCTCTCCCCGTGCGATCCTGTACATTCTCTCCCCGTGCGATCCTGTACATTCTCTCCCCGTGCGATCCTGTACATTCTCTCCCCGTGCGATCCTGTACATTCTCTCCCCGTGCGATCCTGTACATTCTCTCCCCGTGCGATCCTGTACATTCTCTCCCCGTGCGATCCTGTACATTCTCTCCCCGTGCGATCCTGCACATTCTCTCCCCGTGTGATCCTGTACATTCTCTCCCCGTGCGATCCTGTACATTCTCTCCCCGTGCGATCCTGTACATTCTCTCCCCATGTGATCCTATACATTCTCTCCCCTTGTGATCCCGTACATTCTCTCCCTGTGTGATCCTGTACATTCTCTCCCCCGTGATTCTGTACATTCTCTCCCCGTGTGATCCTGTGCGTTCTCTCCCCCGTGATTCTGTACATTCTCTCCCCGTGTGATCCTGTGCGTTCTCTCCCCGTGTGATCCTGTACATTCTCTTCCCCCCTGTGATCCTGTACATTCTCTCCCCGTGCGATCCTGTACATTCTCTCCCCGTGCAATCCTGTACATTCTCTCCCCGTGCGATCCTGTACATTCTCTCCCCGTGCGATACTGTACATTCTCTCCCCGTGCGATCCTGTCCATTGTCTCCCCGTGCGATCCTGTCCATTCTCTCCCCGTGCGATCCTGTACATTCTCTCCCCGTGCGATCCTGTCCATTCTCACCCCGTGCGATCGTGTACATTCTCTCCCCGTACGATCCTGTACATTCTCTCCCCGTGTGATCCTGTACATTCTCTCCCCGTGTGATCCTGTACATTGTCCCCTCGTGTGATCCTGTCCATTCTCTCCCCGTGCGATCCTGTACATTCTCTCCCCGTGCGGTCCTATACATTCTCTCCCCGTGCGATCCTGTACATTCTCTCCCCGTACGATCCTGTACATTCTCTCCCCGTGTGATCCTGTACATTGTCTCCCCGTGTGATCCTGTACATTGTCCCCTCGTGTGATCCTGTACATTCTCACCCCGTGTGATCCTGTACATTCTCTCCCCATGTGAACCTGTACATTCTCTCCCCGTGTGATCCTGTACATTCTCACCCCGTACGATCCTGTACATTCTCTCCCCGTGTGATCCTGTACATTCTCTCCCCGTGTGATCCTGTACATTCTCTCCCCGTGTGATCCTGTACATTCTCTCCCTGTGTGATCCTGTCCATTCTCTCCCCGTGTGATCCTGTACATTGTCTCCCCGTGTGATCCTGTACATTGTCCCCTCGTGTGATCCTGTACATTCTCTCTCCGTACGATCCTGTACATTCTCTCCCCGTACGATCCTGTACATTCTCTCCCCGTGTGATCCTGTACATTGTCTCCCCGTGTGATCCTGTACATTGTCCCCTCGTGTGATCCTGTACATTCTCACCCCGTGTGATCCTGTACATTATCTCCCCGTGTGATCCTGTACATTCTCTCCCCGTGATCCTGTGCATTCTCCCCCTGTGCAATCTTGTACATTCTCTCCCCGTGTGTTCCTGGACATTCTCTGCCCGTGTGATCCTGTACATTCTCCCCCCATGTGATCCTGTACATTCTACCCCGTGTGATCCTGTACATTCTCTCCCCGTGTGATCCTGCACATTCTCTCCCCATGTGATCCTGTCCATCCTCTCCCCGTGTGATCCTGTACATTCTCTCCCCGTGCGATCCTCAACATTCTCTCCCCGTGTGATCCTGTACATTCTCTCCCCGTGTGATCCTGTACATTCTCTCCCCGTGTGATCCTGTACATTCTCTCCCCGTGCGATCCTCAACATTCTCTCCCCGTGTGATCCTGTACATTCTCTCCCCGTGTGATCCTGTACATTCTCTCCCCGTGTGATCCTTTACATGCTCTCCCCGTGTGATCCTGTACATTCTCTCCCCGTGTGATCCTGTACATTCTCTCCCCGTGTGATCCTGTACATTCTCTCCCCGTGTGATCCTGTACATTCTCTCCACGCGTGATCCTGTACATTCTCTCCCCGTGTGATCCTCAACATTCTCTCCCCGTGTGATCCTGTACATTCTCTCCCCGTGTGATCCTTTACATGCTCTCCCCGTGTGATCCTGTACATTCTCTCCCCGTGTGATCCTGTACATTCTCTCCCCGTGTGATCCTGTACATTCTCTCCCCGTGTGATCCTCTACATTCTCTCCCCGTGTGATCCTGTACATTCTCTCCCCGTGTGATCCTGTACATTCTCTCCCCGTGTGATCCTGTACATTCTCTCCCCGTGTGATCCTGTACATTCTCTCCCCGTGTGATCCTGTACATTCTCTCCCCGTGTGATCCTGTACATTCTCTCCCCGTGTGATCCTGTACATTCTCTCCCCGTGTGTTCCTGTACATTCTCTCCCCGTGTGATCCTGTACATTCTCTCCCTGTGTGACCCTGTACATTCTCTCCCCGTGTGATCCTGTACATTCTCTCCCCGTGTGATCCTGTACATTCTCTCCCCGTGTGATCCTGTAAATTCTCACCCCGTGTGATCCTGTACATTCTCTCCCCGTGCGATCCTGTACATTCTCTCCCCGTGCGATCCTGCACATTCTCTCCCCGTGTGATCCTGTACATTCTCTCCCCGTGTGATCCTGTACATTCTCTCCCCGTGTGATCCTGTACATTCTCTCCCCGTGTGATCCTGTACATTCTCTCCCCGTGTGATCCTGTACGTTCTCTCCCCATTGATCTTCTATATTCACTCCCTGTCTGTGTGGCTCTTGTTAATTAAGTTGGGCTAAATTGTAGAAATATAGATCAATGTGCGAGCCTAGCTCACCATTCAAGGTCAGCCTCGGCCATCCTTTACTTTTCACTCTTTATTTTATTGCGATAATTGAAACACTGAACGTAAACAACAGCTATCATCACTCTACACGACAGTACAATGAACGAGCCCGCGATACAATGTTTCACAGTCTGACACCCCCTGACGGTGAGCACGGCCTGTGCTACAATGGAGATTGCCATGTCACGCACGTAACATTGAATGTGATTCATCGACAGCCCTAAGGAAGACTCTCTTTCTCTCCCTTTGTGCTCGCTATCCCTCCTTCCCCTCCCTCTCCCCCTCTCTCTCCTTCCATCCTTCCGCATCACTCTCATTCTCACTCCCTCCCACTCTCGCTCTCTCCCACTTCCGCACTATCTCCCTTTCCCCTCTCTCCTTCTCCGCCTCACTCTCACACTCTCTCCGCCTCTCTCTCCCTGTTTCTCTCCATTCCCCCTCCCTCTCTCCCTTTCTCATTCTCTCCCTCTCCCTCTCTCCCCCTCTCTCTCTCTCCCCACTTTCCCCGCTTGCCCTCCCTCTCCCCTATATACCTCCCTCTCCCAATGCTCTCCATCTCTTCTCTCTCCCCCCTCTCTCTCGCTCCCTTTTCCTTCCCCCTCTATATCGTTCCTTCACCCCATCTCTCTCCGGCTCTCCCTCTCTTTCTCTTTCCCGCTCGCTGTTCCTCCCTCTCTCTCCCTCTTACCCCCACTGTCCCCTCTCTCTTCCTCTCCCCTTTCTCTCTTCCTCTTCTCCTCTTTCGCCTCTCTCCCTCTCCCCCCTCTCTTTGTCTCTCTCCCTCCATCTCCTCTCTCTCTCCCTCTCCCCCTCTCTCACCATCACTCCCTGTCCCTCGCTCTCCCTCTCTCTCCATCTACCCCCACTCTCCCCCTCTCTCTCCCTTTCCCCTTTCTCTCTCCCTCTCCACCTCTCTCTTTGCTTCTGTCCCCTTCTCTTTCTCTCTCACCCTCTCCCACTCTCTCCCTCTCCCCTCTCTCATCCTGACTCCCCCTCTCTCTCTCCACCCTCCCTCGCTCCCTCTCTCTCACTCTCCCCCTCTCTGCCCTTTTTCTCCCTCTCTCGCCCCCTCTCCTTCTCACCCCCTTTCTCTCTCTCCCTCTCTCTCTCTCTCCCTCTGTCACTCCTCTCGCTCGCCCAATCTCTTTCTCTCCCCCTCTCTCCCTGTCTCCCCCTCTCTCTCTGTCTCCCCTCTCTCTCTCCCTCTCTCTCTTTCTCCCCTTCTCACTCTCCCTCTCTCTCCCCATCCATCCCCCCAGGGATACAGTTGTCCAGTGACAGTTTGACCAAAAGAAAAGTTCCCAGAAATTACGTTATCTGATTTTAAGACATCTCGGTCAGTGCCCTTAGTCTCTTTGTGTGTGTGTGTGTATGAGTGTGTGGGTGAGTGTGTGTGTGTGTCAGGGTGTGTGAGGGTGTGTGTGTGGCTGTGTATGTGGGTGGGTGTGTGTGTGGGCGTGTGTGGGTGTGTGTGTGTGTGTGTGTATGAGGGTGTGGGTGAGTGTGTGTGTGTGTCAGGGTGTGTGAGGGTGTGTGTGTGGCTGTGTATGTGGGTGGGTGTGTGTGTGGGCGTGTGTGGGTGTGTGTGTGGGTGTGTATGAGGGTGTGGGTGAGTGTGTGTGTGTCAGGGTGTGTGTGTGGCTGTGTGTGAGTGTATGTGTGTGTGTGTGCCCGTGATTGTATGTTGGTGTGTGTTGATGTGATTGAGTGAAGTGTTGTGTCAGTATGAGAGGTAATGAGTTATGCAGCTATGCTAATGAGAGTTGGAGCCGTGTACACAGTCAGTGAATCAACAACAACAACTTGTATTTATATCGCGCCTTTAATGCAGTAAGACTTCCCACGGCGCTGCACGGGAGAGTTATAAGACAAAAAATTTGACACCGAGCCACGTAAGGGGAGATTAGGGCAGGTGCTTGGTCAAAGAGGTAGGTTTTAAGGAGCGTCTTAAAGGAGGAAAGAGAGGCGGAGAGGTTTAGACAGGGGATTCCAGAGCTTAGGGCCCAGGCAACAGAAGGCACGGCCACCAATGGTTGAGCGATTATAATCAGGGATGCTCAAGAGGGCAGAATTAGAAGAGCGCAGATATCTCGGAGGGTTGTGGGACTGGAGGAGATTACAGAGATAGGGAGGGGTGAGGCCAAGGAGGGATTTGAAAACAAGGATGAGAATCCAGGTATATATGAAACTGGAGTCTACACAAAGCATGATACAGGACAGAAAACAACCCACTTAGACTGTTGTGCTTCTGTTTAAAGTAATTTTTTAGGGCTGGAGCAGGTGAGTGTGTTTGAGATATTAATAGACAGGTTAGTATTTGTAATGTGAAGGGTTGTGAGAGGGAACCCTGTGTTAGTGCCATTAAATACCTGACATTGAGAGAATAGATGTACAACTTGCTACTTAATCAGCTGGACATTCAATAGATTTTGCATTTCAACATGTACTGATTGAAGAAATTGAGTCAAAAGCCCCGAGACTCCAGGCCCCAGGTCAGAGTCCAGGCCCCGGGGCAGAGTCCAGGCCCCAGGGCAGAGTCCAGGCCCCGGGGCAGAGTCCAGGCCCCGGGGCAGAGTCCAGGCCCCGGGGCAGAGTCCAGGCCCCGGGGGAGAGCCCAGGCCCCGGGGCAGAGCCCAGGCCCCGGGGCAGAGTCCAGGCCCCGGGGGAGAGTCCAGGCCCCGGGGGAGAGTCCAGGCCCCGGGGGAGAGTCCAGGCCCCGGGGGAGAGTCCAGGCCCCGGGGGAGAGTCCAGGCCCCGGGGGAGAGTCCAGGCCCTGTGGTACGATGTGCTGACTCAGACTGCCACTGTGGCTTCCTGCAAGGAATAAGCAGAACTGGGGTTATATTAGAGCACAGAGCTCCCAACAAGGCTGAACCACAATCAGCACAAAACAAAAACATTTGTGACCGGATCTCCAACAATCTGTGGAAATGTTATTGCTGAAATCAGTCACACAGCTGGACAGAGACAGACAGTGGAGCAATGACTGACACTCTCTAAAGGTTTCTGGAGGAAAATATCTCCAAATGATATTCTCATTGAAGCAGAATCCTTTGTGAAAGTGATATGATAAAGAATCCTGGGAAAGAAAGTTATTATTGAGAGAGTTCAGGGGCCCTGTTAGAATCGATTCACTCTGAGATCTCTCTGTGTAATGTGAGAATCGATTCACTCTGAGATCTCTCTGTGTAATGTGAGAATCGATTCACTCTGAGATCTCTAACTGTGTAATGTGAGAATCGATTCACTCTGAGATCTCTAACTGTGTAATGTGAGAATCGATTCACTCTGAGATCTCTAACTGTGTAATGTGAGAATCGATTCACTCTGAGATCTCTAACTGTGTAATGTGAGAATCGATTCACTCTGAGATCTCTAACTGTGTAATGTGAGAATCGATTCACTCTGAGATCTCTAACTGTGTAATGTGAGAATCGATTCACTCTGAGATCTCTCTGTGTAATGTGAGAATCGATTCACTCTGAGATCTCTAACTGTGTAATGTGAGAATCGATTCACTCTGAGATCTCTAACTGTGTAATGTGAGAATCGATTCACTCTGAGATCTCTCTGTGTAATGTGAGAATCGATTCACTCTGAGATCTCTAACTGTGTAATGTGAGAATTGATTCACTCTGAGATCTCTAACTGTGTAATGTGAGAAAGGATTCACTCTGAGATCTCTAACTGTGTAATGTGAGAATCGATTCACTCTGAGATCTCTAACTGTGTAATGTGAGAATCGATTCACTTTGAGATCTCTCTCTGTGTAATGTGAGAATTGATTCACTCTGAGATCTCTAACTGTGTAATGTGAGAATCGATTCACTCTGAGATCTCTAACTGTGTAATGTGAGAATCGATTCACTCTGAGATCTCTCTAACTGTGTAATGTGAGAATCGATTCACTTTGAGATCTCTAACTGTGTAATGTGAGAATCGATTCACTCTGAGATCTCTAACTGCGTAACGTGAGAATCGATTCACTCTGAGATCTCTAACTGTGTAATGTGAGAATCGATTCACTCTGAGATCTCTAACTGTGTAATGTGAGAATCGATTCACTCTGAGGTCTCTAACTGTGTAATGTGAGAATCGATTCGCTCTGAGATCTCTCGGTGTAATGTGAGAATCGATTCACTCTGAGATCTCTAACTGTGTAATGTGAGAATCGATTCACCCTGAGATCTCTCTGTGTAATGTGAGAATCGATTCACTCTGAGATCTCTCTAACTGTGTAGTGTGAGAATCGATTCACTCTGAGATCTCTAACTGTGTAATGTGAGAATCGATTCACTCTGAGATCTCTCTGTGTAATGTGAGAATCGATTCACCCTAAGATCTCTCTGTGTAATGTGAGAATCGATTCACTCTGAGATCTCTCTGTATAATGTGAGAATCGATTCACTCTGAGATCTCTAACTGTGTAATGTGAGAATCGATTCACTCTGAGATCTCTCTCCCTGTGTAATGTGAGAATCGATTCACTCTGAGATCTCGAACTGTGTAATGTGAGAATCGATTCACTCTGAGATCTCGAACTGTGTAATGTGAGAATCGATTCACTCTGAGATCTCTCTAACTGTGTAATGTGAGAATCGATTCACTCTGAGATCTCTCTCTGTGTAATGTGACAATCGATTCACTCTGCGATCTCTCTAACTGTGTAATGTGAGAATCGATTCACTCTGAGATCTCTCTAACTGTGTAATGTGAGAATCGATTCACTCTGAGATCTCTCTAACTGTGTAATGTGACAATCGATTCACTCTGAGATCTCTCAAAGTGTGTAATGTGAGAATCGATTCACTCTGAGATCTCTCTAACTGTGTAATGTGAGAATCGATGCTCTCTGAGATCTCTCTAACTGTGTAATGTGAGAATCGATTCACTCTGCGATCTCTAACTGTGTAATGTGAGAATCGATTCACTCTGAGATCTCTCTAACTGTGTAATGTGAGAATCGATTCACTCTGAGATCTCTAACTGTGTAATGTGAGAATCGATTCACTCTGAGATCTCTAACTGTGTAATGTGAGAATCGATTCACTCTGAGATCTCTCTAACTGTGTAATGTGAGAATCGATTCACTCTGAGATCTCTAGCTGTGTAATGTGTGAATCGATTCACTCTGAGGTCTGTAACTGTGTAATGTGAGAATCGATTCACTGTGAGATCTCTAACTGTGTAATGTGAGAATCGATTCACTCTGAGATCTCTAACTGTGTAATGTGAGAATCGATTCACTCTGAGATCTCTGTAACTGTGTAATGTGAGAATCGATTCACTCTGAGATCTCTAACTGTGTAATGTGAGAATCGATTCACTCTGAGATCTCTAACTGTGTAATGTGAGAATCGATTCACTCTGAGATCTCTAACTGTGTAATGTGAGAATCGATTCACTCTGAGATCTCTGTAACTGTGTAATGTGAGAATCGATTCACTCTGAGATCTCGAACTGTGTAATGTGAGAATTGATTCACTCTGAGATCTCTCTAACTGTGTAATGAGAATCGATTCACTCTGAGATCTCTGTGTGTAATGTGAGAATCAATTCACTCTGAGATCTCTCTCCCTGTGTAATGTGAGAATTGATTCACTCTGAGATCTCTAACTGTGTAATGTGGGAATCGATTCACTCTGAGATCTCTAACTGTGTAATGTGAGGATCGATTCACTCTGAGATCTCTCTGTGTGTAATGTGAGAATCGATTCACTCTGAGATCTCTCTCTGTATAATGTAAGAATCAATTCAATCTGAGATCTCTATCTGTGCAATGTGAGAATCGATCCACTCTGAGATCCTTCTGTGTAATGTGAGAATCGATTCACTCTGAGATCTCTCTAACTGTGTGTGGTAAACCACTTTTATCGTTCACTATCGTTACACTATAGTCATCACTGTTATATCGTTACTCTATGGTTATCACTGTTCACACTGTTGTATCACTGTACAAGGTCGCCTCTTGTCACGCTGTTATACCTGGGCTGACCTCTGCTGACTCCGCCCACGGCTCCACCTACCTGCCCAGGTATAAAGGTGGTCGACTGGCTGGTATTCCTCCTTGTTGGATCCGATCACCCACGAGGGTGGGCTCTGTTATTTAGCCAATAAAAACCTATAGTTACTTTCTTAACTCGTCGCTTTTCATTGGATAAATTGATAGGTATATCAATTTTATTGGCTAAATTTTAAAATGTTGTTACTTGAGCAGCCAAACGAGCAGCCAGAGGAGCAGCCAAACGACCAGCCAGACGCCCAGCTACAACGGCCATAGCAGCCGGCTTGGCTGCGAGCCCTCCGACCACCGTACCTGGATCTAAACCCACAGGCAGCAAACTCAGCCCTCGACTTCAAACACTGGCTGAGCTGTTTCAAGTCCTACCTGGGCGAATCCGGCGTGCCTCAGAAATCCAAGCTGAGAGTTCTGACCGCTCAAGTGAGCCCTAAAGTATTCGCACTCATCCGGGACCTTAAAACATACGAGGACGCCATCAACCGGCTGAAACGACAGTACCAGAGCCCGGTAAATTCCATGTATGCCAGACACCTCCTAAAATCCCACCCGCAACAGCCAGGAGAGTCTGTAGATGAATTTTTACAGGCGCTACAAGCACTCGGCAGGGACTGTAACTTTAAAGCGGTAACGGCGGCAGAAAATACTGAAGACAATGTCCGCGATGCCTTCGTGAAAGGCCTGTGGTCCGACTACTCACGGCAAAGACTGCTTGAAGCAAAGGACCTCGACCTGGACAAAGCTGCAGCCCTCGCTCGCTCCCTAGAAGTGGCCCATCGGGACCTCGAGGCATATTCCAGGTACTGTAACTCGCGACCCTGGGACTTGGGACCGACCCCGACCGCAATGCCCCCCGCAGCACCCCCCCTGGGACCTACCTCAGCGTCGGCGTCCCGGACCCGATCGGGACCGCCACCCCCGGTACCGGCTGCGACATCGGACCCCCGCGATCGGGCCGCCGGCTGCTTCTTCTGCGGCCAGGCGAAACACCCGAGGGCACGCTGCCCAGCCAGAAACGCGACCTGCTCGAGCTGCCTGAAGAAAGGCCACTTTGCAAAGGCCTGCAGAGGGAGATCAACAGAGGCCAGCAGTGCCTCATGCGAGCTGTGGGGGCGGCCATCTTCCATCAAGGCCACAGAGGCCAGCATCCCCACATGTGAGTCATGGGGGCGGCCATCTTTGATCCAGGCAACCGACACCAGCAGTGCCTCATGTGAGTTGTGGGGGCAGCCATCTTCTCCGCCATTTTGTCCAACCTCGTGGGCGCCGCCATTTTACCCACCACGCTCGACCGCCACCGTGCCTCCAGACCCGACCACCGCCTCACCCGCAGACGACAGCAACTCGCTCAGCTATACACTAGCCTCCGTCACACTGGACCAAGCCCGCCCGCACCACCTGTCCAAGTCCATGATGGACATCAAAGTAAACGGCCACGCCACGACCTGCCTGTTCGACAGCGGAAGCACGGAGAGTTTCATCCACCCAGACACGGTGAGCCACTACTCCCTCACTGTCCGGCCAACGCGCAACCGGATCTCGATGGCATCGAGGTCCCACGCCACAGACATCAGCGGCTACTGTGTTGTGACCCTGTCGGTTAAGGGCACGGAGTATAAAAATTTTAAACTCCTCGTCCTGCCCCAGCTATGCGCTGCCGTCCTACTAGGTCTAGACTTCCAATCCCACCTCCAAAGCGTCACGCTAGCATACGGCGGACCCCTCCCCCCACTCACAGTTGACAACCAACAGATTTTAAACCGCCCACCGCGTAACACCTGCGGCCTATCCACCCTCAAGGTCCCGCCACCTTCCCCGTTTGCTAACCTCACCCCCGACTGCAAACCCGTCGCTACCAAGAGCAGACGGTACAGCGCCGGGGACAGAGCTTTCATTAGCTCTGAGGTGCAGCGCCTCCTGAAGGAGGGCATCATCGAGGGGAGCACCAGCCCCTGGCGTGCCCAGGTCGTGGTCGTTAAGACCGGCAATAAAAACCGCCTGGTCATCGACTACAGCCAGACCATAAACAGGTACACCCAGCTGGACGCATACCCCCTTCCCCGCATATCTGAAATGGTCAATCAGATCGCACAATACCGAGTATTCTCGACCATCGACCTTAAGTCGGCCTACCACCAACTCCCTATCCGCCCTGAGGACCGCCAGTATACCGCCTTCGAGGCGAATGGCCGCCTCTACCACTTCCTTAGGGTCCCCTTCGGCGTCACCAACGGGGTTTCGGTCTTCCAAAGGGAGATGGACCGAATGGTTGACCAGAACGGGCTGCACGCCACGTTCCCCTACCTAGATAACGTCACCATCTGCGGCCGCGACCGGCAGGACCATGATGTTAATCTGGAGAGATTCCTCCGTACGGCCCAACGGCTGAACCTCACCTACAATAAGGAGAAATGTGTGTTTAACACCTCGCGCCTTGCCATCCTCGGCTGTGTAGTAGAGAATGGAATCATCGCCCCGACCCCGAAAGAATGCGCCCCTCATGGAGCTACCCCTCCCCCACTGTCCAAAGGCACTAAAGAGAACCCTGGGGCTCTTCACCTACTATGCCCAATGGGTGCCCAATTATGCGGACAAAGCCAGACCCCTCATGAAGTCCACATCCTTCCCCCTTACGGAGGAAGCGTGCGCAGCCTTCTCCCTCATTAAGGGAGACATTGCCAAGGCCACAATGCACGCAGTGGATGAGTCCATCCCCTTCCAAGTGGAGAGCGATGCATCCGACTTCGCCCTAGCCGCTACCCTTAACCAGGAGGGGAGACCGGTGGCCTTCTTCTCAAGGACCCTACAGGGCCCTGAGATCCGACACTCGTCGGTCGAGAAGGAGGCCCAGGCGATTGTGGAGGCGGTACGACGCTGGAGGCATTACCTGGCAGGCAAACGATTTACCCTCCTCACCGACCAGCGTTCGGTCGCTTTTATGTTTAATAACAAGCTGAGGGGCAAAATCAAGACTGACAAGATCTTGAGGTGGAGAATCGAGCTCTCCACCTATGATTATGATATCTTGTACCGGCCAGGTAAGCTGAACGAACCCCCTGATGCTCTTTCACGAATTACATGTGCCAGCGCGCAAATTGATAGACTTCAGACCCTCCACAACGACCTCTGCCACCCCGGAGTCACCAGACTTTACCACTTCATTAAGGCCCGCAACCTGCCCTACTCCATCGAGGAGGTCAGGACCATAACCAGGAACTGCCAGACCTGTGCCGAGTGCAAACCGCACTTCTTTAGGCCGGACAGAGCAAGCCTGATCAAGGCCACCCGCCCCTTCGAGCGTCTGAGCATCGACTTTAAGGGGCCCCTCCCGTCCTCTGACCGCAATGTGTACTTCCTCAACATTGTTGATGAGTACTCCCGTTTCCCCTTTGCCTTCCCCTGCCCAGACATGACCAGTACCACGGTCATTAAATGCCTGAACGACCTCTTCGCCTTGTTCGGGCTCCCAAACTATATACATAGTGACTGGGGCTCCTCCTTCATGAGCGAGGAACTCCGTCAGTTCCTACTAGCGAGAGGTATTGCTGCAAGCAGGACCACCAGCTACAACCCCCGAGGGAACGGGCAGGTGGAAAGAGAGAACGCGACGGTATGGAAGGACGTCCTCTTAGCCTTAAAGTCTAAGGGCCTCCCAACTTCCCGCTGGCAGGAAGTCCTCCCGGCAGCGCTGCATTCCATCCGGTCACTGCTGTGCACTGCCATCAACGCCACCCCCCATGAAGGAATGTTTGCTTTCCCCAGGAAGTCGACTACAGGAACCACGCTACCAACCTGGCTGACCTCTCCGGGGCCCGTCCTGCTGTGAAAGCACGTGAGGGCCCATAAAACGGACTCCCTGGTCGAGAGGGTGAACCTCCTGCACGCCAACCCCCAGGACGCCTATGTGGCATACCCAGACGGGCGAGAGGACACAGACTCCTTACGAGACCTCGCACCCTCGGGCACTCCTGAGAGACCACCGTTACCCCCCCCACCACCCCCCCAATGCCACCCGAGGTAGACGGCATGCCGGAACCCCACGAGCCTTCGCCGACCACGCAGACACCAGCATTAACACCGGATAATGCAACACCGCCGCTGCGACGATCAGAAAGGCTTACGAGGCCTCCGGACAGACTGACATACCAGAACTGGTAGTACACTTCACCCCGCCGGACTCAAATCTAAACAAGGGGTGAATGTGGTAAACCACTTTTATCGTTCACTATCGTTACACTATAGTTATCACTGTTATATCGTTACTCTATGGTTATCACTGTTCACACTGTTGTATCACTATACGAGGTCGCCTCTTGTCACGCTGTTATACCTGGGCTGACCTCTGCTGACTCCGCCCATGGCTCCACCTACCTGCCCAGGTATAAAGGTGGTCGACTGGCTGGTATTCCTCCTTGTTGGATCCGATCACCCATGAGGGTGGGCTCTGTTATTTAGCCAATAAAAACCTATAGTTACTTTCTTAACTCGTCGCTTTTCATTGGATAAATTGATAGGTATATCACTGTGTAATGTGAGAATCGATTCACTCTGAGATCTCTAACTGTGTAATGTGAGAATCGATTCACTCTGAGATCTCTAACTGTGTAATGTCAGAATCAATTCACGCTGAGATCTCTGACTGTGTAACGCGAGAATCGATTCACTCTGAGATCTCTAACTGTGTAATGTGAGAATCGATTCACTCTGAGATCTCTCTAACAGTGTAATGTGAGAATCAATTCACTCTGAGATCTCTGACTGTGTAATGTGAGAATCGATTCACTCTGAGATCTCTAACTATGTAATGTGAGAATCGATTCACTCTGAGATCTCTCTGTGTAATGTGAGAATCGATTCACTCTGAGATCTCTAACAGTGTAATGTGAGAATCGATTCACTCTGAGATCTCTAACTGTGTAATGTGAGAATCGATTCACTCTGAGATCTCTCTAACAGTGTAATGTGAGAATCAATTCACTCTGAGATCTCTGACTGTGTAATGTGAGAATCGATTCACTCTGAGATCTCTCTGTGTAATGTGAGAATCGATTCACTCTGAGATCTCTAACTGTGTAATGTGAGAATCGATTCACTCTGAGATCTCTCTCTGTGTAATGTGAGAATCGATTCACTCTGAGATCTCTAACTGTGTAATGTGAGAATCGATTCACTCTGAGATCTCTAACTGTGTAATGTGAGAATCGATTCACTCTGAGATCTCTGACTGTGTAATGTGAGAATCGATTCACTCTGAGATCTCTCTAACTGTGTAATGTGAGAATCGATTCACTCTGAGATCTCTAACTATGTAATGTGAGAATCGATTCACTCTGAGATCTCTAACTGTGTAATGTGAGAATCGATTCACTCTGAGATCTCTCTAACTGTGTAATGTGAGAATCGATTCACTCTGAGATCTCACTCTGATTAACGTGAGAATCGATTCACTCTCAGATCTCTAACTGTGTAATGTGAGAATCAATTCACTCTGAGATCTCTCTAACTGTAATGTGAGAATCGATTCACTCTGAGATCTCTGTAACTGTAATGTGAGAATCGATTCACTCTGAGATCTCTCTAACTGTAATGTGAGAATCGATTCACTCTGAGATCTCTCTAACTGTAATGTGAGAATCGATTCACTCTGAGATCTCTCTAACTGTAATGTGAGAATCGATTCACTCTGAGATCTCTCTAACTGTAATGTGAGAATCGATTCACTCTGAGATCTCTAACTGTAATGTGAGAATCGATTCACTCTGAGATCTCTAACTGTGTAATGTGAGAATCGATTCACTCTGAGATCTCTAACTGTGTAATGTGAGAATCGATTCACTCTCAGATCTCTAACTGTGTAATGTGAGAATCGATTCACTCTGAGATCTCTAACTGTGTAATGTGAGAATCGATTCATTCTGAGATCTCTAACTGTGCAATGTGAGAATCGATTCACTCTGAGATCTCTCTGTGGTAAACCACTGTTATTGTTGTTCACCGTTGTTGTTGCACACTGCTGTACCTATGCATGCCTCAACATGTCTCGGCTGGCTCCACCCACAGGCCCAGGTATAAAGGTGATTGACCTGCAGCCCCCTGCCTTCTTGGAACCCAGTCAACCACGAGAGGCATGCTCTGTTCTTTGCTAATAAAAGCCTTTAGCTACTCTCCTAACTCTCCGTCTTTTATGAGTAATTGATAGCGCATCAATTTTATTAGCAAAAACAAAATGTCGACAAACGCTGAGCAGCAGGCTGCTGCACCAAACGCTGAGCAGCAGGAGCTGCTGCGAGCCCTCAGACCAACATGCCTGGACCTAGACCCCCAAGAAGCGGGTTCGGCTACCAAATTCGCGCATTGGCTGTGTTTCTTCGAGGCCTACCTGCAAGCCTCAACTGTGACCCAGGACGAAAACAAGTTGGAAATCCTGGCCTCAAAGGTGAGCCACCAAGTTTATACAATAATCCAGGACGCGACGACCTACGCGGCGGCTATCGACCTGCTAAAAGGGCAATACGCACGCCCGGTAAATACGGTCTATGCCAGGCACCTCTTAAGATCCCGCAGACAGCAGCCCGGGGAATCGGTGGAGGCCTTCCTACGGGCACTACGGATACTCGGCCGAGACTGCGATTGCAAAGAAGTATCAGCCGCAGCACACACGGAGGGACTGATCCGAGATGCTTTCGTTGCGGGTCTAAGGTCCGACTACTCCCGGCAGAGACTGTTGGAAAAGGGAGAAATGGACCTGAGAAAGGCAGTGTCCCTCGCGCTCTCGCTCGACGCGGCCCACAGGAATATGGACGCCTTCTCCCCTAACCGCTCCGCAACGTGGACGCCACAACCTTGGGTCATGGGACCGCCACCTTCAACTGCTGCTGCGATGTCCAAGGCACAGAAATGTTATTTTTGTGGCCAGGCAAAACACCCGAGAGCACGCTGCCCGGCAAGAAACGCTACCTGCTCCGGCTGCGGGAAGAAAGGACACTATGTCAGCGCCTGCAAAGGTAAAACCGCTAACGCCAGCAGCGCCGCGTGCGAACCGTGGGGGCAGCCATCTTGTCCACCATCTTGGGCTCCCCCAGCCGCGTGGGGATCGGGACCATGGGCGCCGCCATCTTGTCCGCCATCTCGGACGTCTCCAACTTCAACCACGGGGGACCCGGACTCAACCACCGCCTCATCTGACAACCACATCGACTCGCTCGACCATACGCTGGCCTCCGTGACGCTGGACCAATCTCTCCCTCATCAACTGTCCAGGTCCATGATGGACATTACGGTAAACGGCTGTGCCACTACCTGCCTTTTTGACAGCGGGAGCACGGAAAGCTTTATCCACCCTGACACGGTGCGCAGTTACTCTCTCCCGGTCCTGCCGACGCGACATCGGATCTCTTTGGCTTCCAAAGCCCAGTCAGCGGACGTCGGTGGCTACTGTGTAGTGACCCTTTCAGTAAGGGGCACAGAATACAAAAATTTTAAACTCCTGGTCCTGCCCCATCTTTGCGCTGCCGTTCTACTGGGGTTGGATTTTCAGTGCCACCTTAAGAGTGTCACATTAGCGTACGGCGGACCCCTCCCCCCACTCACAGTCTGCAGCCAGCAGCTTTTAAATTGCCCGCCGCGCACCATTTGCAGCCTCTCCACCCTTAAAGTCCCCCCCCACTTGTTCGCTAACCTCACCCGCGACTGTAAGCCCATCGCTACCAAAAGCAGGCGTTACAGTGCCGGGGATAGGAGCTTCATTAAATCCGAGGTAGCAAGACTCCTGAAGGAAGGGATTATTGAAAGTAGCACCAGCCCATGGCGAGCACAAGTGGTGGTAGTGAAGACTGGCGAAAAACAGCGCCTAGTTATTGACTACAGCCAGACGATCAATCGCTACACCCAGCTAGATGCATACCCACTCCCCCACATATCTGACATGGTCAATCAGATAGCACAATACCGGGTGTTCTCGACGATTGATCTGAAGTTGGCATACCACCAGCTCCCCATCAGGGCTGAGGACCGCCAGTACACAGCTTTTGAAGCTGACGGTCGTCTCTACAACTTCCTCAGAGTTCCCTTCGGCGTCACCAACGGGGTTTCATTCTTCCAACGGGAGATGGACCGGATGGTTGACCAGAACGCGCTCCAGGCCACTTTCCCCTATCTAGACAACGTCACCATCTGCGGCCGCGACCAGCAGGACCATGATGTTAATCTAGAGAAATTCCTCCGTACGGCCCAGCGGCTGAATCTAACATACAACAAGGACAAATGTATGTTTCGTACCAAGCGCCTTGCCATTCTTGGCTGTGTAGTGGAGAACGGAGTCATCAGCCCCGACCCCGATAGGATGCGCCCCCTTATGGAGCTCCCCCTCCCCCACTGCCAAAAAGCACTGAAGAGATGCCTAGGGTTTTTCTCGCACTATGCTCAGTGGGTGCCCAACAATGCGGACAAAGCCAGACCCCTCATCAAGTCCACCTCCTTCCCCCTGACAGCAGAGGCCTGTGCAGCCTTCACTCTCATAAAAGGAGATATTGCGAAGGCCACAATGCATGCAGTGGATGAGTCCATCCCTTTCCAAGTGGAGAGCGACGCATCCAACTTTGCCCTAGCTGCAACCCTTAACCAGGCGGGGAGACCCGTGGCCTTTTTCTCAAGGACCCTCCAGGGCCCAGAGATTCGACACTCCTCTGTCGAAAAGGAGGCCCAGGCCATTGTGGAAGCTGTGCGACATTGGAGGCATTACCTGGCCGGAAAACGATTTACCCTGCTCACTGACCAGCGTTCAGTAGCTTTTATGTTTAATAATAAGCAGAGGGGCAAAATCAAGAACGACGAGATCTTGAGGTGGAGAATCGAACTCTCCACCTACAATTACGATATCTTGTACCGGCCCGGGAAACTCAATGAGCCCCCAGATGCCCTATCACGTGGTACATGCGCCAACGCGCAGGTCGATAGACTGAAGACCCTCCACAATGACCTCTGCCACCCGGGGGTCACCAGGTTTTTTCACTTCATCAAATCCCGTAACCTGCCCTACTCCATCGATGAGGTCAGGACCATGACCAGGAACTGCCAAATCTGTGCCGAGTGCAAACCGCATTTTTATAGGCCAGACAGAGCAAGCCTGATCAAAGCCACGCGCCCCTTTGAACGGCTGAGCGTCGATTTTAAAGGGCCCCTCCCCTCCTCCGACCGCAAGGTGTACTTCCTCAACATAATTGATGAGTACTCCCGTTTCCCGTTTGCCATCCCTTGCTCAGACATGACCAGTACCACGGTCATTAAATGTCTGAATGACCTCTTCGCCTTTTCCCTAGCTATATTCATAGCGACAGGGGCTCATCCTTTATGAGCGACGAACTCCGGCAGTACCTGCTCTCGAGAGGTATCGCTACAAGCAGGACCACCAGCTACAACCCCCGGGGGAATGGCCAGGTGGAAAGGGAGAATGCGACGGTCTGGAAGGCAGTCCTTTTAAACTTGAAATCTAAGGGCCTTCCGACCTCTCGCTGGCAGGAAGTCCTCCCTGCGGCGCTCCATTCCATTCGGTCACTGCTCTGTACAGCCACCAATGCTACCCCTCACGAGAGAATGTTCTCCTTCCCCAGGAAGTCCACATCGGGGATCTCGTTACCGACATGGCTGACTTCTCCAGGACCCGTCCTACTGCAGAAGCACGTGAGGTCCCATAAGACGGACCCCCTGGTCGAGAGGGTGAGCCTCCTCCATGCCAACCCTCAGTATGCTTACATGGTGTACCCGGACGGGCGGGAGGACACAGTCTCCATACGAGACCTCGCACCTTCGGGGGCTCCCGAAACACCTCCCTCGCCACCCACCACCCACGCCTACCCCCAGTACACTTACGTAGCGTACCCGGACGGGCGGGAGGACACAGCCCCCACACGAGATCTCACACCTTTGGGTGCCCCTGAAACACTACCATTGCCATCCACCACTACCCACAGCCCAACCCCACTAGACGGCATGCCGCAGCCCCAGGACCCGTCATTGACCACCCAACCACTCAATGAGACGCCAGATTCAACGTTGGATGCTGCACCATCACCGCCGCCACCACGACGATCAGGACGGCATACAAGGCCACCTGATAGACTTACTTACACGAACCTTTAGTACACTTCACCCCGCCGGACTTAATTTTAAACAAGGGGTGAATGTGGTAAACCACTGTTATTGTTGTTCACCGTTGTTGTTGTTGTTGCACACTGCTGTGCCTATGCATGCCTCAGCATGTCTCTGCTGGCTCCACCCACAGGCACCAGGTATAAAGGTGATTGACCTGCAGCCCCCTGCCTTCTTGGAACCCAGTCAACCACGAGAGGCATGCTCTGTTCTTTGCTAACAAAAGCCTTCAGTTACTCTCCTAACTCTCCGTCTTTTATGAGTAATTGATAGCGCATCACTCTCCAACTGTGTAATGTGAGAATCGATTCACTCGGAGATCTCTCTCTGTTTAATGTGAGAATCGATTCACTCTGCGATCTCTCTCCCTGTGTAATGTGAGAATCAATTCATTCTGAGAACTCTAACAGTGTAATGTGAGAATCGATTCACTCTGAGATCTCTCTAACTGTGTAATGTGAGAATCGATTCACTCGGAGATCTCTCTCTATTTAAAGTGAGAATTGATTCACTTTGAGAACTCTCTAACTGTGTAATGTGAGAATCGATTCACTCTGAGATCTCTAATTGTGAAATGTGAGAATCAATTCAATCTGAGATCTCCCTGTGTAATGTGAGAATCGATTCACTCTGCGATCTCCAAATGTGTAATGTAAGAATCGATTCACTCTGAGATCTCTCTCTGTGTAATGTGAGAATCGATTCATTCAGAGATATCTGACTGTGTAATGTGAGAATCGATTCACTCTGAGATCACTAACTGTGTAATGTGAGAATCGATTCACTCTGAGATCTCTCTAACTGTGTAATGTCAGAATCAATTCACTCTGAGATTTCTAACTGTTTAATGTGAGAATCGATTCACTCTGAGATCTCTCTAAATGTGTAATGTGAGAATCGATTCACTCTGAGATCTCTGACTGTGTAATGTGAGAATCTATTCACTCTGAGATCTCTCTAAATGTGTAATGTGAGAGTCGATTCACTCTGAGACCTCTAACTGTGTAATATGTGAATCGATTCAATCTGAGAACTCTCTAACTGTGTAATGTGAGAATCGATTCACTCTGAGATCTCTAACTGTGTAATGTGAGAATCGATTCACTCTGAGGTCTCTCTCTGTGTAATGTGAGAATCGATTCACTCTGAGATGTCTCTAACTGTGTAATGTGAGAATCGATTCACTCTGAGATCTCTAACTGTGTAAAGTGAGAATCGATTCACTCTGAGATCTCTAACTGTGTAATGTGTGAATCGATTCACTCTGAGATCACTCTAACTGTGTAATGTGAGAATCGATTCACTCTGAGATCTCTCTAACTGTGTATTGTGAGAATCGATTCAGTCTGAGATCTCTAATTGTGTAATGTGTGAATCGATTCACTCTGAGATCTCTAACTGTGTAATATGAGAATTGTTTCACTCTGAGATATCGGACTGTGTAATGTGAGAATCGATTCACTCTGAGATCTCTCTGTGTAATGTGAGAATCGATTCACTATGAGATCTCTAACTGCGTAATGTGAGAATCGATTCACTCTGAGATCTCTAACTGTGTAAAGTGAGAATCGATTCACTCTGAGATCTCTAACTGTAATTTGAGAATCGATTCACTCTGAGATCTCTAACTGTGTAATGTGAGAATCTATTCACTCTGAGATCTCTCTCTGTGTAATGTGAGAATCGATTCACTCTGAGATCTCTCTCAGTGTAATGTGAGAATCGATTCACTCTGAGATCTCACTGTGTAATGTGAGAATCGATTCACGCTGAGATCTCCCTAACTGTGAAATGTGAGAATGTATTCACTGAGATCTCTAAATGTGTAATGTGTGAATCAAATCACACTGAGATCTCTAACTGTGTAATGTGTGAATCGATTCACTGAGATCTCTAAATGTGTAATGTGAATCAAATCACTCTGAGATCTCTCTAACTGCATAATGTGAGAATTGATTCACTCTGAGATCTCTAACTCTGTAATGTGAGAATCGATACACTCTGAGATCTCTATCTGTTTAATGTGAAAATTGGTTCACTTTGAGATCTCTAACTGTGTAATGCGAGAATCAATTCACTCTGAGATCTCTCTAAGTGTGTAATGTGAGAATCGATTCACTCTGAGATCTCTCTAACTGTGTAATGTGAGAATCGATTCACTCTGAGCTCTCTCTCTGTGTAATGTGAGAATCGTTTCACTCTGAGATCTCTAACTGTGTAATGTGAGAATCGATTCACTCTGAGATCTCTAACTATGTAATGTGAGAATCGATTCACTCTGAGATCTCTAACTGTGCAATGTGAGAATCGATTCAGTCTGAGATCTCTCTCCGTGTCATGTGAGAATCGATTCACTGTGAGATCTCTAACTGCGTAATGTGAGAATCGATTCTCTCTGAGATCTCTCTATCTGTGAAATGTGAGAATCGATTCACTCTGAGATCTCTCACTGTGTAATGTGAGAATCGATTCACTCTGAGATCTCTAACTGTGTAATGAGAAAATTGATTCATTCTGAGATTTCTCTCTGTGTAATGTGAGAATCGATTCACTCTGAGATCTCTCTAACTGTGTAATGTGAGAATCGATTCACTCTGAGATCTCTAACTGTGTAATGTGGGAATCGATTCACTCCGAGATCTCTAACTGTGTAATGTGAGAATCGATTCACTCTGAGATCTCTCTGTGTAATGTGAGAATCGATTTACTCTGAGATCTCCAGCTGTGTAATGTGAGAATCGATTCACTCTGAGATCTCTCTGTGTAATGTGAGATGCGATTCACTCTGAGATCTCTAACTGTGTAATGTGAGAATCGATTCACTCTGAGATCTCTAATTGTGTAATGTGAGAATCGATTCACTCTGAGATCTCTTGCTGTGTAATGTGAGAATCGATTCACTCTGAGATCTCTCTGTGTAATGGGAGAATCGAATCACTCTGAGATCTCTGACTGTGTAATGTCAGAATCGATTCACTCTGAGAACTCTCGAAATGTGACATGTGAGAATCGATTCACTCTGAGATCTCTCTCTGATTAACGTGAGAATCGATTCACTCACAGAACTCTGTGTAATGTGAGCATCGATTCACTCTGAGATCTCTAACTGTGTAATGTGAGAATCGATTCACTGAGATCTCTCTCTGTTTAACGTGAGAATTGATTAACTCTGAGATCTCTAACTGTTTAATGTGAGAATCGATTCACTCTGAGATCTCTAACTGTGTAATGTGAGAATCGATTCACTCTGAGATCTCTCTGTGTAATGTGAGAATCGATTCACTCTGAGATCTCTAACTGTGTAATGTGAGAATCAATTCACTCTGAGATCTCTAACTGTGTAATGTGAGAATCGATTCACTCTGAGATCTCTAACTGTGTGATGTGAGAATCGATTCACTCTGAGATCTCTAACTGTGTAATGTGTGAATCGATTCACTCTGAGATCTCTCTAACTGTGTAATGTGAGAATCGATTCACTCTGAGATCTCTAACTGTGTAATGTGAGAATCGATTCACTCTGTGATCTCTCTATGTGTAATGTGAGAATCGATTCACTCTGAGATCTCTAAATGTGTAATGTGAGAATCGATTCACTCTGAGATCTCTAACTGTGCAATGTGAGAATCGATTCACTCTGAGATCTCTAAATGTGTAATGAGAGAATCGATCCACTCTGAGATCTCTCTAACTGTGTAATGTGAGAATCGATTCACTCTGAGATCTCTAACTGTGTAATGTGAGAATCGATTCACTCTGAGATCTCTAAATGTGTAATGAGAGAATCGATCCACTCTGAGATCTCTCTAACTGTGTAATGTGAGAATCGATTCACTCTGCGATCTCTCTAACTGTGTAATGTGAGAATCAATTCACTCTGAGATCTCTAAATGTGTAATGTCAGAATCAATTCACGCTGAGATCTCTGACTGTGTAACGTGAGAATCGATTCACTCTGAGATCTCTAACTGTGTAATGTGCGAATCGATTCACTCTGAGATCTCTCTAACCGTGCAATGTGAGAATCGATTCACTCTGAGATCTCTAACTGTGTAATGTGAGAATTGATTCACTCTGAGATCTCTCTAAATGTGTAATGTGAGTATCGATTCACTCTGAGATCTCTCGCTGTGTAATGTGAGAATTGATTCACTCTGAGATCTCTCTAAATGTGTAATGTGAGAATCGATTCACTCTGAGATCTCTAACTGTGTAATGTGTGAATCGATTCATTCTGAGAACTCTCTAACTGTGTAATGTGAGAATCGATTCACTCTGAGAACTCTAACTGTGTAATTTGAGAATCGATTCACTCTGCGATCTCTCACTGTGTAAAGTGAGAATCGATTCACTCTGAGATCTCTAACTGTGGAATGTGAGAATCGATTCACTCTGAGATCTCTAACTGTGTAATGTGAGAATTGATTCATTCTGAGATCTCTAACTGTGTAATGTGAGAATCGATTCACTTTGAGACCTCTAACTGTGTAATGTGAGAATCGATTCACTCCGAGATCTCTAACTGTGTAAAGTGAGAATCGATTCACTCTGAGATCTCTAACTGTGTAAAGTGAGAATCGATTCACTCTGAGATCTCTAACTGTGTAAATTGAGAATCGATTCACTCTGAGATCTGTAACTGTGTAAAGTGAGAATTGAATCACGCTGAGATCTCTAACTGTGTAATGTGAGAATTGATTCATTCTGAGATCTCTCTCTGTGTAATGTGAGAATCGATTCACTCTGAGATCTCTCTGTGTAATGTGAGAATCGATTCACTCTGAGATCTCTAACTGTGTAATGTGTGAATCGATTCACTCTGAGATCTCTCTAATTGTGTAATGTGAGAATCGATTCACTCTGAGATCTCTAACTGTGAAATGTGTGAATCGATTCACTCTGAGATCTCTAACTGTGTACTGTGTGAATCAATTCACTCTGAGATCTCTAACTGTGTAATGAGAGAATCGATTCACTCTGAGATCTCTAACTGTGTCATATGAGAATCGATTCACTCCGAGATCTCTAACTGTGTAATGTGAGAATCGATTCACTCTGAGATCTGTAGCTGTTTAATGTGAGAATCGATTCACTCTGAGATCTCTCTGTGTAATGTGAGAATCGATTCACTCTGAGATCTCTAACTGTGTAATGTGAGAATCGATTCACTCTGAGATCTCTAACTGTGTAATGTGAGAATCGATTCACTCTGAGATATCTGACTGTGTAATGTGAGAATCGATTCACTCTGAGATCTCTAACTGTGTAATGGGAATTGATTCACTCTGAGATCTCTCTGTGAATGTGAGAATCGATTCACTCTGAGATCTCTGACTGTATAATGTGAGAATCGATTCACTCTGAGATCTCTAACTGTGTAATGAGAATCGATTCACTCTGAGACCTTTCTGTGTAATGTGAGAATCGATTCACTCTGAGATCTCTGACTGTATAATGTGAGAATCGATTCACTCTGAGATCTCTAACTGTGTAATGAGAATCGATTCACTCTGAGACCTTTCTGTGTAATGTGAGAATCGATTCACTCTGTGATCTCTAACTGTGTAATGTGAGAATCGATTCACTCTGAGATCTCTAACTGTGTAATGAGAGAATCGATTCACTCTGAGATCTCTCTAACTGTGTAATGTGAGAATCGATTCAGTCTGACATCTCTCTAACTGTGTAATGTGAGAATCGATTCACTCTGAGATCTCTAACTGTGTAATGTGAGAATCGATTCACTATGAGATCTCTAACTGTGTAATGTGAGAATCGTATCACTCTGAGATCTCTAACTGTAATGTGAGAATCGATTCAATCTGAGATCTCTAACTGTGAAATGTGCGAATCGATTCACTCTGAGATCTCTAACTGTGTAATGTGAGAATCGATTCACTCTGAGATCTCTAACTGTGTAATGTGAGAATCGATTCACTCTGAGATCTCTAACTGTGTAATGTGAGAATCGATTCACTCTGAGATCTCTAACTGTGTAATGTGAGAATCGATTCACTCTGAGATCTCTCTCCGTGTGTAATGTGAGAATCGATTCAGTCTGAGATCTCTAACTGTGTAATGTGAGAATCTATTCACTCTGAGATCTCTAACTGTGAAATGAGAAAATTGATTCACTCTGAGATCTCTCTAACTGTGTAATGTGAGAATCGATTCACTCTGAGATCTCTAACTGTGTAATGTGTGAATCGATTCCCTCTGAGAACTCCAACTGTGTAATGTGAGAATCGATTCACTCTGAGGTATCTGACTGTGTAATGTGAGAATCGATTCACTCTGAGATATCTCGCTGTGTAATGTGAGAATCGATTCACTCTGAGATCTCTCTGTGTAATGTGAGAATCGAATCACTCTGAGATCCCTGACTGTGTAATGTGAGAATTGATTCAATCTGAGATCTCTCTAACTGTGTAATGAGAATTGATTCACTCTGAGATCTCTCTGTGTAATGTGAGACGCGATTCACTCTGGGATCTCTCTCCCTGTGTAATGTGAGAAAGGATTCACTCCGAGATCTCTAACTGTGTAATGTGAGAATTGATTCACACTGAGATCTCTCTAACTATGTAATGTGAGAATCGATTCACTCTGAGATCTCTCTCTGATTAACGTGAGAATCGATTCACTCTCAGAACTCTAACTATGTAATGTGAGAATCGATTCACTCTGAGATCTCTCTATCTGTGTAATGTGAGAATCGATTCACTCTGAGATCTATCTCTGTTTAATGTGAGAATCGATTCACTCTGAGATCTCTCTAACTATGTAATGTGAGAATCGATTCACTCTGAGATCTCTAACTGTGTAAAGTGAGAATCGATTCACTCTGAGATCTCGCTCTGTAATGTGAGAATCGATTCACTCTGAAATTTCTAACTGTGTAATGTGAGAATCGATTCACTCTGAGATCTCTAACTGTGTAATGTGAGAATTGATTCACTCTGAGATCTGTAACTGTGTAATCTGTGAATCGATTCACTCCGAGATCTCTAACTGTGTAATGTGAGAATCGATTCACTCTGAGATCTCTCTGTGTAATGTGAGAATTGATTTACTCTGAGATCTCTAGCTGTGTAATGTGAGAATCGCTTCACTCTGAGATCTCTAACTGTGTAATGTGAGAATCGATTCACTCGGAGATCTCTTACTGTGTAATGTGCGAATCGATTCACTCTGAGATATCTGACTGTGTAATGTGAGAATCGATTCACTCTGAGATATCTCTGTGTAATGTGCGAATCGATTCACTCTGAGATCTCTCTCTGATTAACGTGAGAATCGATTCACTCTCAGAACTCTAACTATGTAATGTGAGAATCGATTCACTCTGAGATCTCTCTATCTGTGTAATGTGAGAATCGATTCACTCTGAGATTTATCTCTGTTTAATGTGAGAATCGATTCACTCTGAGATCTCTAACGGTGTAAAGTGAGAATCGATTCAGTCTGAGATCTCTAACTGTGTAATGTGAGAATCGGTTCACTCTGAGATCTCTCTCTGTGTAATGTGAGAATCGATTCGCTCTGAGATCTCTCTCTGTGTAATGTGAGAACCGATTCACTCTGCGATCTCTCTAACAGTGTAATGTAAGAATCGATTCAAGCTGAGATCTCTGACTGTGTAACGTGAGAATCGATTCACTCTGAGCTCTCTCACTGTGTAATGTGAGAATCGATTCACTCTGAGCTCTCTCACTGTGTAATGTGAGAATCGATTCACTCTGAGATCTCTAATTGTGCAATGTGAGAATCTATTCACTCTGAGATCTCTAACTGTGTAATGTGAGAATCGATTCACTCTGAGATCTCTAATTGTGCAATGTGAGAATCTATTCACTCTGAGATCTCTAACTGTGTAATGTGAGAATCGATTCACTCTGAGATCTTTCTCTGTGTAATGTGAGAATCGATTCACTCTGAGATCTCTCTAACAGTGTAATGTGAGAATCGATTCACTCTGAGATCTCTAACTGTGTAATGTGAGAATCGATTCACTCCGGGATCTCTCTCTGTGTAATGTGAGAATCGAATTACACTGAGATCTCTCTCTGTGTAATGTGAGAATGGATGCACTCTGAGATCTCTCTGTGTAATGTGAGAATCGAATCACGCTGAGATCTCTAACTGTGTAATGTGAGAATCGATTCACTCGGAGATCTCTCTCTGGTTAATGTGAGAATCGATTCACTATGAGACCTCTCTGTGTGTAATGTGAGGATCGATTCACTCTGAGATCTCTCTCTGTGTAATGTGAGAATGGATTCACTCTGAAATCTCTAACTGTGTAATGTGAGTATCGATTCACTCTGAGATCTCTAACTGTGTAATGTGGGAATCGATTCACTCTAAGATCTCTCTAACTGTGTAATGTGAGAACCGATTCGCACTGAGATCTCTTAACTGTGTAATGTGAGAATCGATTCACTCTGAGATCTCTAATTGTGTAATGTCAGAATCAATTCACTCTGAGATCTCTAACTGACTAATGTGAGAATCGATTCACTCCGAGATCTCTCTCTGTGTAATGTGAGAATCGAATCACGCTGAGATCTCTAACTCTGTAATGTGAGAATCAATTCACTCCGAGATCTCTAGCTGTGTAATGTGAGAATCGATTCACTCTGAGATCTCTCTAACTGTGTAATGTGAGAAGCGATTCACTCTGAGATCTCTCTGTGTAATGTGAGAATCGATTCACTGTTAGATCTCTAACTGCGTAATGTGAGAATCGATTCACTCTGAGATCTCTAACTGCAATTTGAGAATCGATTCTCTCTGAGATCTCTCTAACTGTGTAATGTGAGAATCGATTCACTCCAAGATCTCTCTCTGTGTAATGTGAGAATCGAATCACGCTGAGATCTCTAACTGTGTAATGTGAGAAGCGATTCACTCTGAGATCTCTCTGTGTAATGTGAGAATCGAATCACGCTGAGATCTCTAACTGTGTAATGTGAGAATCGATTCACTCTGAGATCCCTCTCTCTGTGTAATGTGAGAATCAATTAACTCTGAGATCTCTCTGTGTAATGTGAGAATCGATTTACTCTGAGATCTCTAGCTGTGTAATGTGAGAATCATTTCACTCTGAGATCTCTAACTGTGTAATGTGAGAATCGATTCACGCTGAGATCTCTAACTGTGTATTGTGAGAATCGATTCACTCTGAGATCTCTAACTGTGTAATGTGAGAATCGATTCATTCTGAGATCTCCCTAACTGTGTAATGTGAGAATCGATTCACTGTGAGATCGCTAACAGTGTAATTTGAGAATCGATTAAGTCTGAGATCTCTCTCCCTGTGTAATGTGAGAATCGATTCACTCTGAGATCTCTGACTGTATAGTGTGAGAATCAATTCACTCTGAGATCTCTAACTGTGTACTGAGAATCGATTCACTCTGAGATCTCTCTGTGTAATGTGAGAATCGATTCACTCTGAGATCTCTCTCCCTGTGTAATGTGAGAATCGATTCACTCTGAGATCTCTAAATGTGTCATGTGAGAATCGTTTCACTCTGAGATCTCTAACTGTGTAATGTGAGAATCGATTCAGTCTGAGATCTCTCTAACTGTGTAAAGTGAGAATCGATTCACTCTGAGATCTCTAACTCTGTAATGTGAGAATCGATTCACTCTGAGATCTCTAACTGTGTAATGTGAGAATCGATTCATTCTGAGATCTCTCTCTGTGTAATGTGAGAATCATTTCACTCTGAGTTCTCTAACTGTGTAATGTGAGAATCGATTCAATCTGAGATCTCTCTAACTGTGCAATGTGAGAATCGATTCACTCTGAGATGTCTGACTGTGTAGTGTGAGAATCGATTCACTCTGAGATCTCTCCAACTGTGTAATGTGAGAATCGATTCAATCTGTGATCTCTAACTGTGTAATGTGTGAATCGATTCACTCTGAGATCTCTATCTGTGTAATGTGAGAATCGATTATCTCAGATCTCTAACTGTGTAATGTGAGAATCGATTCACGCTGAGATCTCTAACTGTGTAATGTGAGAATCGATTCACTCTGAGATCTCTAACTGTGTAATGTGAGAATCGATTCATTCTGAGATCTCTCTAACTGTGTAATGTGAAAATCGATTCACTGTGAGATCTCTAACAGTGTAATTTGAGAATCGATTCACTCTGAGATTTCTCTCCCTGTGTAATGTGAGAATCGATTCACTCTGAGATCTCTAACTGTGTAATGTGAGAATCGAATCACTCTGAGATCTCTCTAACTGTGTAATGTGAGAATCGATTCACTCGGAGATTTCTCTCTGTTTAATGTGAGAATCGATTCACTCTGAGATCTCTCTAACTGTGTAATGTTAGAATCGATTCACACTGAGATCTCTGACTTTGTAATGTGAGAATCGATTCACTCTGAGATCTCTAACTGTGTAAAGTGTGAAACGATTCACTCTGAGATCTCTAACTGTGTAATGTGAGAATTGATTCATTCTGAGATATCTGACTGCGTAATGTGAGAATCGACTCACTCTGAGATCTCTCGCTGTGTAATGTGAGAATCGATTCACTCTGAGATCTCTAACTGTGTAATGTGGGAATCGATTCACTCTGAGATCTCTAAATGTGTAATGTGGGAATCGTTTCACTCTGAGATCTCTAACTGTGTAATGTGAGAATCGATTCAGTCTGAGATCTCTCTCACTGTGTAAAGTCAGAATCGATTCACTCTGAGATCTCTAACTCTGTAATGTGAGAATCGATTCACTCTGAGATCTCTAACTGTGTAATGTGAGAATCGATTCATTCTGAGATCTCTCTCTGTGTAATGTGAGAATCATTTCACTCTGAGTTCTCTAACTGTGCAATGTGAGAATCGATTCAATCTGAGATCTCTCTAACTGTGTAATGTGAGAATCGATTCACTCTGAGACGTCAGACTGTGTAATGTGAGAATCGATTCACTCTGAGATCTCCAACTGTGTAATGTGAGAATCGATTATCTCAGATCTCTAACTGTGTAATGTGAGAATCGATTCACACTGAGATCTCTAACTGTGTAATGTGAGAATCGATTCACTCTGAGATCTCTAACTGTGTCATGTGAGAATCGATTCATTCTGAGATCTCTCTAACTGTGTAATGTGAAAATCGATTCACTGTGAGATCTCTAACAGTGTCATGTGAGAATCGATTCACTCGGAGATTTCTCTCTGTTTAATGTGAGAATCGAATCACTCTGAGATCTCTCTAACTGTGTTATGATAGAATCGATTCACTCAGATCTCTCTTTGTAATTTGAGAATCGATTCACACTGAGATCTCTGACTTTGTAATGTGAGAATCGATTCACTCTGAGATCTCTAACTGTGTAAAGTGTGAAACGATTCACTCTGAGATCTCTAACTGTGTACTGAGAATCGATTCACTCTGAGATCTCTCTGTGTAATGTGAGAATCGATTCACTCTGAGATCTCTCTCCCTGTGTAATGTGAGAATCGATTCACTCTGAGATCTCTAACTCTGTAATGTGAGAATCGATTCACTCTGAGATCTCTAACTGTGTAATGTGAGAATCGATTCATTCTGAGATCTCTCTCTGTGTAATGTGAGAATCATTTCACTCTGAGTTCTCTAACTGTGTAATGTGAGAATCGATTCAATCTGAGACCTCTCCAACTGTGTAATGTGAGAATCGATTCACTCTGAGACGTCTGACTGTGTAATGTGAGAATCGATTCACTCTGAGATCTCCAACTGTGTAATGTGAGAATCGATTCAATCTGAGATCTCTAACTTTGCAATGTGTGAATCGATTCACTCTGAGATCTCTAACTGTGTAATGTGAGAATCGATTATCTCAGATCTCTAACTGTGTAATGTGAGAATCGATTCACGCTGAGATCTCTAACTGTGTAATGTGAGAATCGATTCACTCTGAGATCTCTAACTGTGTAATGTGAGAATCGATTCATTCTGAGATCTCTCTAACTGTGTAATGTGAAAATCGATTCACTGTGAGATCTCTAACAGTGTAATTTGAGAATCGATTCACTCTGAGATTTCTCTCCCTGTGTCATGTGAGAATCGATTCACTCTGAGATCTCGAACTGTGTAATGTGAGAATCGAATAAATCTGAGATCTCTCTAACTGTGTAATGTGAGAATCGATTCACTCGGAGATTTCTCTCTGTTTAATGTGAGAATCGATTCACTCTGAGATCTCTCTAACTGTGTAATGTTAGAATCGATTCACTCAGATCTCTCTGTGTAATTTGAGAATCGATTCACACTGAGATCTCTGACTTTGTAATGTGAGAATCGATTCACTCTGAGATATCTGACTGCGTAATGTGAGAATCGATTCACTCTGAGATCTCTCGCTGTGTAATGTGAGAATCGATTCACTCTGAGATCTCTCTGTGTAATGTGAGAATCGATTCACTCTGAGATCTCTGACTTTGTAATGTGAGGTTCGATTTACTCTGAGATCTCTCTAACTGTGTAATGAGAATCGATTCACTCTGAGATCTCTCTGTGTAATGTGAGAATCGTGTCACTCTGAGATCACTCTCCCTGTGTAATGTGAGAATCGATTCACTCTGAGATCTCTAACTGTGTAATGTGAGAATCGATTCATTCTGAGATCTCTCTCTGTATAATGTGAGAATCGATTCACTCTGAAATCTCTCTGTGTAATGTAAGAACCGATTCAGTCTGAGATCTCTTAACTGTGTAATGTGATAATCGATTCACTCTGAGATTTCTCTAACTGTGTAATGTGAGAATCAATTCACTCTGAGATCTCTAACTGTGCAATGTCAGAATCAATTCACTCTGAGATCTCTAACTGTGTAATGTGAAAATCGATTCACTCTGAGATCTCTCTCTGTGTAATGTGAGAATCATTAACTCTGAGTTCTCTAACTGTGTAATTTGAGAATCGATTCAATCTTAGATCTCTCAAACTGTGTAATGTGAGAATTGATTCACTCTGAGATCTCTCTCTGTGTAATGTGAGAATCATTTCACTCTGAGTTCTCTAACTGTGTAATGTGAGAATCGATTCAATCTTAGATCGCTCAAACTGTGTAATGTGAGAATCGATTCACTCTGAGACCTCTGTGTAATGTGTGAATCGATTCACTCTGAGATCTCTCTAACTGTGTAATGTGAGAATCGATTCAATCTGAGATCTCTAACTGTGTAATGTGAGAATCGATTCACTGTGAGATCTCGAACAGTGTAATTTCAGAATCGATTCACTCTGAGATCTCTCTCCCTGTGTAATGTGAGATTCGTTTCACTCTGAGATCTCTAACTGTGAAATGTGAGAATCGAATCACTCTGAGATCTCTCTAACTGTGTAATGTGAGAATCGATTCACTCTGAGGTCTCTCTAACTGTGTTACGTGAGAATCGATTCACTCTGAGATCTCTAACTGTGTAATGTGAGAATCGATTCATTCTGAGATCTCTCTAACTGTGTAATGTGAAAATCGATTCACTGTGAGATCTCTAACAGTGTAATTTGAGAATCGATTCACTCTGAGATTTCTCTCCGTGTCATGTGAGAATCGATTCACTCTGAGATCTCTAACTGTGTAATGTGAGAATCGAATAACTCTGAGATCTCTCTAACTGTGTAATGTGAGAATCGATTCACTCGGAGATTTCTCTCTGTTTAATGTGAGAATCGATTCACTCTGAGATCTCTCTAACTGTGTAATGTTAGAATCGATTCACTCAGATCTCTCTGTGTAATTTGAGAATCGATTCACACTGAGATCTCTGACTTTGTAATGTGAGAATCGATTCACTCTGAGATCTCTAACTGTGTAATGTGAGAATTGATTCACTCTGAGATATCTGACTGCGTAATGTGAGAATCGATTCACTCTGAGATCTCTCGCTGTGTAATGTGAGAATCGATTCACTCTGAGATCTCTCTGTGTAATGTGAGAATCGATTCACTCTGAGATCTCTGACTTTGTAATGTGAGAATCGATTCACTCTGAGATCTCTCGCTGTGTAATGAGAATCGATTCACTCTGAGATCTCTCTGTGTAATGTGAGAATCGTGTCACTCTGAGATCACTCTCCCTGTGTAATGTGAGAATCGATTCACTCTGAGATCTCTAACTGTGTAATGTGAGAATCGATTCATTCTGAGATCTCTCTCTGTATAATGTGAGAATCGATTCACTCTGAAATCTCTGTGTAATGTAAGAACCGATTCAGTCTGAGATCTCTTAACTGTGTAATGTGAGAATCGATTCACTCTGAGATTTCTCTAACTGTGTAATGTGAGAATCAATTCACTCTGAGATCTCTAACTGTGCAATGTCAGAATCAATTCACTCTGAGATCTCTAACTGTGTAATGTGAGAATCAATTCACTCTGAGATCTCTAACTGTGTAATGTGAGAATCGATTCAATCTTAGATCTCTCAAACTGTAATGTGAGAATCGATTCACTCTGAGACCTCTGTGTAATGTGTGAATCGATTCACTCTGAGATCTCTCTAACTGTGTAAGGTGAGAATCGATTCAATCTGAGATCTCTAACTGTGTAATGTGTGAATCGATTCACTCTGAGATCTCTAACTGGGTAATGTGAGAATCGATTCACTCTGAGATCTCTAACTGTGTAATGTGAGAATCGATTCACTCTGAGATCTCTAACTGTGTAATGTGAGAATCGATTCACTGTGAGATCTCGAACAGTGTAATTTCAGAATCGATTCACTCTGAGATCTCTCTCCCTGTGTAATGTGAGATTCGTTTCACTCTGAGATCTCTAACTGTGAAATGTGAGAATCGAATCACTCTGAGATCTCTCTAACTGTGTAATGTGAGAATCGATTCACTCTGAGGTCTCTCTAACTGTGTTACGTGAGAATCGATTCACTCTGAGATCTCTAACTGTGTAATGTGAGAATCGACTCACTCTGAGATCTCTCTGTGTAATGTGAGAATCGATTCACTCTGAGATCTCTAACTGTGTAATGTGAGAATCGATTCACTCTGAGATCTCTCTAACTGTGTAATGTGAGAATCGATTCACTCTGAGATCTCTAACTGTGCAATGTGAGAATCGACTCACTCTGAGATCTCTCTGTGTAATGTGAGTATCGATTCACTCTGAGATCTCTAACTGTGTAATGTGAGAATCAATTCACTCTGAGATCTCTCTGTGTGTAATTCGAGAATCGATTCACTCTGAGATCTCTAACTGTGTAATGTGAGAATCGATTCACTCTGAGATCTCTCTAACTGTGTAATGTGAGAATCGATTCACTCTGAGATCTCTAACTGTGTAATGTGAGAATCGATTCACACTGAGATCTCTAACTGTAATGTGAGAATCGATTCACTCTGAGATCTCTAACTGTGTAATGTGAGAATCGATTCACTCTGAGATATCTGACTGTGTAATGTGAGAATCGATTCACTCTGAGATCTCTCGATGTGTAATGTGAGAATCGATTCACTCTGAGATCTCTCTGTGTAATGTGAGAATCGATTCACTCTGAGATCTCTAACTGTGTAATGTCAGAATCAATTCACTCTGAGAACTCTCTAACTGTGTAATGTGAGAAACGTTTCACTCTGAGATCTCTAACTGTGTAATGTGAGAATCGATTCACTCTGAGATCCCTAACTGTGTAATGTGAGAATTGATTCACTCTGAGATATCTGACTGTGTAATGTGAGAATCGATTCACTCTGAGATCTCTAACTGTGTAATGTGTGAATTGATTCACTCGGAGATCTCTCTAATTGTGTAATGTGAGAATCGATTCACTCTGAGATCTCTAACTGTGTAATGTGAGAATCGATTCACTCTGAGATCTCTCTCTTTATAATGTGAGAATCGATTCACTCTGAGATCTCTCTCTGTATAATGTGAGAATCGATTCACTCTGAGATTTCTCTAACTGTGTCATGTGAGAATCGATTCACTCAGATCTCTAAATGTGTAATGTGAGAATCGATTCACTCTGAGATCTCTCTCTGTGTAATGTGAGAATCATTTCACTCTGAGATCTCTAACTGTGTAATGTGAGAATCGATTCACTCTGAGATCTCTCTAACTGTGTAATGTGAGTGAATCGATTCACTCTGAGATCTCTCTCTGTGTAATGTGAGAATCGATTCACTCTGAGATCTCTAACTGTGTAATGTGAGAATCGATTCACTCTGAGATCTCTCTCTGTGTAATGTGAGAATTGATTCGCTCTGAGATCTCTCTGTGTAATGTGAGAATCAATTCACTCTGAGATCTCTCTGTGTAATGTGAGAATCGATTCACTCTGAGATCTCTAACTGTGTAATGTGAGAATCGATTCACTCTGAGATCTCTCTCCCTGTGTAATGTGAGAATCGATTCACTCTGAGATCTCTGTAACTGTGTAATGTGAGAATCGATTCACTCTGAGATTTCTCTAACTGTGTCATGTGAGAATCGATTCACTCTGAGATCTCTAACTGTGTCATGTGAGAATCGATTCACTCTGAGATCTCTAACTGTAATGTGTGAATCGATTCACTCTGAGATCTCTAACTGTGTAATGTGAGAATCGATTCACTCTGAGATCTCTCTCTGTGTAATTTGAGAATCGATTCATAGTCATAGAGTCATAGAGTTTTACAGCGCAGAAAGAGGCCCTTCGGCCCATCATGTCTGCGCCGTCCATCAATCCCTGTCCAGTCTAATCCCATTTTCCAGCATTTGGTCCATAGCCTTGTATGCAATGGCATTTCAAGTGCCCATCCAAATGCTTCTTGAGTGTTGTGAGGGTTCCTGCCTCTACCACCCTTTCAGGCAGTGAGTTCCAGCTTCCAACCACCCTCTGGGTGAAAAAGTTCCTCCTCAAATCCCCTCTAAATCTCCTGCCCCTTACCCTGAATCTATGCCCCCTTGTTATTGACCCCCCTACTAAGGGGAAAAGTTCCTCTTTATCTACCCTATCTATGCCCCTCATCATTTTGTACACCTCAATCAGGTCCCCCCTCAGCCTCCTTTGCTCCAAGGAAAACAACCCCAGCCTGTTTAGTCTTTCCTCATAGCTGAGGCGCTCCATCCCAGGTAACATCCTGGTGAATCTTCTCTGCACCCTCTCCAAAGCAATCACATCCTTCCTATAGTGAGGCGACCAGAACTGCACACAGTACTCCAGCTGTGGCCTCCCAGCGTTTTGTACAGCTCCATCATAACCTCCCTGCTCTTATATTCTATGCCTCTGCTAATGAAGGCAAGTATCCCATATGCCTTTTTAACCACCTGATCTACCTGTTCCGCTGCCTTCAGGGACCTATGTACATGTACACCAAGGTCCCTCTGACCCTCTGTACTTCCTAGGGTCCTACCACTCATTGTGTATTCCGTTGCCTTATTTGTCCGTCCAAAATGCATCACCTCGCACTTTTCAGGGTTAAATTCCATTTGCCACTTTTCCGCCCATCTGACCAACCCGTTAATATCGTCCTGTAGCCTGAGGCTTTCCTCCTCGCAATTTACCACCCCACCAATTTTCGTGTCATCCGCGAACTTACTGATCATACCTTTTACATTCTCATCCAAATCATTAATGTAGATCACAAACAGCAAGGGACCCAGCATCGATCCCTGAGGTACCCCACTGGACACAGGCTTCCAGTCACAAAAGCAACCTTCGACCATCACCCTCTGCCTCCTGCCACTCAGCCAGTTTAGGATCCAACACGCCAAGGCCCCCTGGATCCCATGGGCTCTTACCTCCTTGACCAGTCTCCTTTGCGGGACTTTGTCAAAAGCTTTACTGAAGTCCATGTAAACCACATCCACAGCATTTCCCTCATCCACACACCTAGTCACCCCCTCGAAAAATTCAATCAGATTGGTCAGACATGATTTACCCTTGACAAAGCCATGCTGACTATCCCCGATTAATCCTTGCCTCTCCAAGTGGAGACTAATTTTGTCCCTCAGAATTTTTTCCAATAATTTCCCTACCACAGATGTTAGGCTCACTGGCCTGTAATTCCCTGATTTATCCCTGCTACCCTTCTTGAATAATGGTACTACGTTAGCTGTTCTCCAGTCCTCTGGTACATCCCCTGTGGTCAGAGAGGTTCTGAAAATTTGTGTCAGAGCCCCTGCAATCTCCTCCTTTGCCTCACACAACAGCCTGGGATACATCTCGTCCAGGCCTGGGGATTTATCCACTTTTTGGCCTGCTAAAACCGCTAGTACCTCCTCCCTCTCGATGCTAATATGTTCAAGTATGTCACAGTCCCCTTGCCCGACTTCTCTGTCTACATCGTCTTTCTCCATAGTGAACACAGAGGAAAAAAATTCATTTAAAACCCCACCTACTTCATCTGGCTCTACACAGCTTGCCACTTTGGTCCCTAATGGGCCCTACCCTTTCCCTGGTTATCCTCTTGCCCTTAATATACTTATAAAACATCTTAGGATTTTCCTTTATTTTGCTCGCCAGTGTTATTTCATGGCCCCTCCTCGCCCTCCTAATTTCCTTTTTAAGTATGCCCCTGCACCTTTTATACTCCTCTAGGGCTTCCTCCGTCTTTTGTCTTTTGTAACTGCCAAAAGCCCCTCTTTTTTCCCTAATGCATTTTTGTATATCCCTTGTCATCCAAGGTTCCCTTTGCTTGTTGGTCCCACCCTTGACCTTTACAGGAACATGTTGGCGTTGTACTCTCTCTATTTCCCTTCTGAAAGCCTCCCACTGTTTTGATGTGGATTTTCCTATAAGTAGCTGCTCCCAGTCCACTTTGGCCAGATCCTGCCTTATCTTATTAAAATCGGCCTTCCCCCAATTTAGAACCCTTATTTCCGGGCCGTCTTTTTCTTTTTCCATGACCACCTTAAATCTCACTGAATTATGGTCACTATCGCCAAAATGCTCTCCTACAGACACTTCCACCACCTGCCCGGCTACATTCCCTAGAATTAGGTCCAGTACCGCCCCCTCTCTTGTAGGACTTTCTACATGTTGGCTCAAAAAGCTCTCCTGGATGCACTTTAAGAATTTTGCACCCTCTAATCCTTTCACACTCTGACTATCCCAATTTATATTGGGGAAGTTGAAATCCCCCACTATTATTACCCTATTACTTTCACACTTTTCTGAGATTTGCCTACACATCTGTTCCTCTATCTCCCCCTGACTGTTTGGGGGCCTATAGTACACTCCCAGCAAAGTGCTTGCCCCCTTTTTGTTTTTAAGTTCTACCCATATGGCCTCATTAGAGGAACCCGCTAATATATCATCCCTCCTTACAGCAGTAATTGACTCCTTAATTAATATTGCAACACCCCCTCCCCTTTTACACCCCCCTCTGTCTCGCCTGACTTCACTCAGAGATCTCTCTGTGCAATGTGAGAATCTATTCACTCTGAGATCTCTAACTGTGTAATGTGAGAATCTATTCACTCTGAGATCTCTAACTGTGTAATGTGAGAATTGATTTACTCTGAGATCTCTCTCTGTGTAATGTGAGAATCGATTCACTCTGAGATCTCTAACTGTGTAATGTGAGAATCGATTCACTCTGAGATCTCTGTAACTGTGTAATGTGAGAATCGATTCACTCTGAGATCTCTAACTGTGTAATGTGAGAATCGATTCACTCTGAGATCTCTCTATCTGTGTAATGTGAGAATCGATTCACTCTGAGATCTCTAACTGTGTAATGTGAGAATCGATTCACTCTGAGATCTCTAACTGTGTAATGTGAGAATCGAATCACTCTGAGATCTCTAACTGTGTAATGTGAGATTCGATTCACTCTGAGATCTCTGTGTAATGTGAGGATCGATTCACTCTGAGATCTCTCTCTGTGTAATGTGAGAATCGATTCACTCTGAGATCTCTAACTGTGTAATGTGAGAATCGATTCACCCTGAGATCTCTGTAACTGTGTAATGTGAGAATCGATTCACTCTGAGATCTCTGTAACTGTGTAATGTGAGAATCGATTCACTCTGAGATCTCTAGCTGTGTAATGTGAGAATTGATTCACTCTGAGATCTCTAACTGTGTAATGTGAGAATCGATTCACTCTGAGATCTCTGTAACTGTGTAATGTGAGAATCGATTCACTCTGAGATCTCTAGCTGTGTAATGTGAGAATCGATTCACTCTGAGATCTCTAACTGTGTAATGTGAGAATCGTTTCACTCTGAGATCTCTAGCTGTGTAATGTGAGAATCGATTCACTCTGAGATCTCTAACTGTGTAATGTGAGAATCGATTCACTCTGAGATCTCTCTCCCTGTGTAATGTGAGAATCGATTCACTCGGAGATCTCTAACTGTGTAATGTGTGAATCGATTCACTCTGAGATCTCTCTAACTGTGTAATGTGAGAATCGATTCACTCTGAGATCTCTAACTGTGTAATGTGTGAATCGATTCACTCGGAGATCTCTCTAATTGTGTAATGTGAGAATCGATTCACTCTGGGATCTCTAACTGTGTAATGTGAGAATCGATTCACTCTGAGATCTCTAACTGTGTAATGTGAGAATCGATTCACTCTGAGATCTCTCTCTGTATAATGTGAGAATCGATTCACTCTGAGATCTCTCTCCCTGTGTAATGTGAGAATCGATTCACTCTGAGATCTCTGTAACTGTGTAATGTGAGAATCGATTCACTCTGAGATCTCTCTAACTGTGTCATGTGAGAATCGATTCACTCAGAGATCTCTAACTGTGTAATGTGAGAATCGATTCACTCTGAGATCTCTAACTGTAATGTGTGAATCGATTCACTCTGAGATCTCTCTCTGTATAATGTGAGAATCGATTCACTCTGAGATCTCTCTCTGTGTAATGTGAGAATCGATTCACTCTGAGATCTCTCTCTGTGTAATGTGAGAATCGATTCATAATCATAGAGTCATAGAGTTTTACAGCGCAGAAAGAGGCCCTTCAGCCCATCGTGTCTGCGCCGTCCATCAATCCCTGTCCAGTCTAATCCCATTTTCCATCATTTGGTCCATGGCCTTGTATGCAATGGCATTTCAAGTGCCCATCCAAATGCTTCTTGAATGTTGTGAGGGTTCCTGCCTCTACCACCCTTTCAGGCAGTGAGTTCCAGCTTCCAACCACCCTCTGGGTGAAAAAGTTCCTCCTCAAATCCCCTCTAAATCTCCTGCCCCTTACCCTGAATCTATGCCCCCTTGTTATTGACCCCCCTACTAAGGGGAAAAGTTCCTCTTTATCTACCCTATCTATGCCCCTCATCATTTTGTACACCTCAATCAGGTCCCCCCTCAGCCTCCTTTGCTCCAAGGAAAACAACCCCAGCCTGTTTAGTCTTTCCTCATAGCTGAGGTGCTCCATCCCAGGTAACATCCTGGTGAATCTTCTCTGCACCCTCTCCAAAGCAATCACATCCTTCCTATAGTGAGGCGACCAGAACTGCACACAGTACTCCAGCTGTGGCCTCCCAGCGTTTTGTACAGCTCCATCATAACCTCCCTGCTCTTATATTATATGCCTCTGCTAATGAAGGCAAGTATCCCATATGCCTTTTTAACCACCTTATCTACCTGTTCCGCTGCCTTCAGGGACCTATGTACATGTACACCAAGGTCCCTCTGACTCTCTGTACTTCCTAGGGTCCTACCACTCATTGTGTATTCCCTTGCCTTATTTATCCATCCAAAATGCATCACCTCGCACTTTTCAGGGTTAAATTCCATTTGCCACTTTTCCGCCCATCTGACCAACCCGTTAATATCGTCCTGTAGCCTGAGGCTTTCCTCCTCGCAATTTACCACCCCACCAATTTTCGTGTCATCCGCGAACTTACTGATCATACCTTTTACATTCTCATCCAAATCATTAATGTAGATCACAAACAGCAAGGGACCCAGCACCGATCCCTGAGGTACCCCACTGGACACAGGCTTCCAGTCACAAAAGCAACCTTCGACCATCACCCTCTGCCTCCTGCCACTCAGCCAGTTTAGGATCCAACGCGCCAAGGCCCCCTGGATCCCATGGGCTCTTACCTCCTTGACCAGTCTCCTTTGCGGGACTTTGTCAAAAGCTTTACTGAAGTCCATGTAAACCACATCCACAGCATTTCCCTCATCCACACACCTAGTCACCCCCTCGAAAAATTCAATCAGATTGGTCAGACATGATTTACCCTTGACAAAGCCATGCTGACTATCCCCGATTAATCCTTGCCTCTCCAAGTGGAGACTAATTTTGTCCCTCAGAATTTTTTCCAATAATTTCCCTACCACAGATGTTAGGCTCACTGGCCTGTAATTCCCTGATTTATCCCTGCTACCCTTCTTGAATAATGGTACTACGTTAGCTGTTCTCCAGTCCTCTGGTACATCCCCTGTGGTCAGAGAGGTTCTGAAAATTTGTGTCAGAGCCCCTGCAATCTCCTCCTTTGCCTCACACAACAGCCTGGGATACATCTCGTCCAGGCCTGGGGATTTATCCACTTTTTGGCCTGCTAAAACCGCTAGTACCTCCTCCCTCTCGATGCTAATATGTTCAAGTATGTCACAGTCCCCTTGCCCGACTTCTCTGTCTACATCGTCTTTCTCCATAGTGAACACAGAGGAAAAAAATTCATTTAAAACCCCACCTACTTCATCTGGCTCTACACAGCTTGCCACTTTGGTCCCTAATGGGCCCTACCCTTTCCCTGGTTATCCTCTTGCCCTTAATATACTTATAAAACATCTTAGGATTTTCCTTTATTTTGCTCGCCAGTGTTATTTCATGGCCCCTCCTCGCCCTCCTAATTTCCTTTTTAAGTATGCCCCTGCACCTTTTATACTCCTCTAGGGCTTCCTCCGTCTTTTGTCTTTTGTAACTGCCAAAAGCCCCTCTTTTTTCCCTAATGCATTTTTGTATATCCCTTGTCATCCAAGGTTCCCTTTGCTTGTTGGTCCCACCCTTGACCTTTACAGGAACATGTTGGCGTTGTACTCTCTCTATTTCCCTTCTGAAAGCCTCCCACTGTTTTGATGTGGATTTTCCTATAAGTAGCTGCTCCCAGTCCACTTTGGCCAGATCCTGCCTTATCTTATTAAAATCGGCCTTCCCCCAATTTAGAACCCTTATTTCCGGGCCGTCTTTTTCTTTTTCCATGACCACCTTAAATCTCACTGAATTATGGTCACTATCGCCAAAATGCTCTCCTACAGACACTTCCACCACCTGCCCGGCTACATTCCCTAGAATTAGGTCCAGTACCGCCCCCTCTCTTGTAGGACTTTCTACATGTTGGCTCAAAAAGCTCTCCTGGATGCACTTTAAGAATTTTGCACCCTCTAATCCTTTCACACTCTGACTATCCCAATTTATATTGGGGAAGTTGAAATCCCCCACTATTATTACCCTATTACTTTCACACTTTTCTGAGATTTGCCTACACATCTGTTCCTCTATCTCCCCCTGACTGTTTGGGGGCCTATAGTACACTCCCAGCAAAGTGCTTGCCCCCTTTTTGTTTTTAAGTTCTACCCATATGGCCTCATTAGAGGAACCCGCTAATATATCATCCCTCCTTACAGCAGTAATTGACTCCTTAATTAATATTGCAACACCCCCTCCCCTTTTACACCCCCCTCTGTCTCGCCTGACTTCACTCAGAGATCTCTCTGTGCAATGTGAGAATCTATTCACTCTGAGATCTCTAACTGTGTAATGTGAGAATCTATTCACTCTGAGATCTCTAACTGTGTAATGTGAGAATTGATTTACTCTGAGATCTCTCTCTGTGTAATGTGAGAATCGATTCACTCTGAGATCTCTAACTGTGTAATGTGAGAATCGATTCACTCTGAGATCTCTGTAACTGTGTAATGTGAGAATCGATTCACTCTGAGATCTCTAACTGTGTAATGTGAGAATCGATTCACTCTGAGATCTCTCTATCTGTGTAATGTGAGAATCGATTCACTCTGAGATCTCTAACTGTGTAATGTGAGAATCGATTCACTCTGAGATCTCTAACTGTGTAATGTGAGAATCGAATCACTCTGAGATCTCTAACTGTGTAATGTGAGATTCGATTCACTCTGAGATCTCTGTGTAATGTGAGGATCGATTCACTCTGAGATCTCTCTCTGTGTAATGTGAGAATCGATTCACTCTGAGATCTCTAACTGTGTAATGTGAGAATCGATTCACCCTGAGATCTCTGTAACTGTGTAATGTGAGAATCGATTCACTCTGAGATCTCTAGCTGTGTAATGTGAGAATTGATTCACTCTGAGATCTCTAACTGTGTAATGTGAGAATCGATTCACCCTGAGATCTCTGTAACTGTGTAATGTGAGAATCGATTCACTCTGAGATCTCTAGCTGTGTAATGTGAGAATTGATTCACTCTGAGATCTCTAACTGTGTAATGTGAGAATCGATTCACTCTGAGATCTCTGTAACTGTGTAATGTGAGAATCGATTCACTCTGAGATCTCTAGCTGTGTAATGTGAGAATTGATTCACTCTGAGATCTCTAACTGTGTAATGTGAGAATCGATTCACTCTGAGATCTCTGTAACTGTGTAATGTGAGAATCGATTCACTCTGAGATCTCTAGCTGTGTAATGTGAGAATCGATTCACTCTGAGATCTCTAACTGTGTAATGTGAGAATCGTTTCACTCTGAGATCTCTAGCTGTGTAATGTGAGAATCGATTCACTCTGAGATCTCTAACTGTGTAATGTGAGAATCGATTCACTCTGAGATCTCTCTCCCTGTGTAATGTGAGAATCGATTCACTCGGAGATCTCTAACTGTGTAATGTGTGAATCGATTCACTCTGAGATCTCTCTAACTGTGTAATGTGAGAATCGATTCACTCTGAGATCTCTAACTGTGTAATGTGTGAATCGATTCACTCGGAGATCTCTCTAATTGTGTAATGTGAGAATCGATTCACTCTGGGATCTCTAACTGTGTAATGTGAGAATCGATTCACTCTGAGATCTCTAACTGTGTAATGTGAGAATCGATTCACTCTGAGATCTCTCTCTGTATAATGTGAGAATCGATTCACTCTGAGATCTCTCTCCCTGTGTAATGTGAGAATCGATTCACTCTGAGATCTCTGTAACTGTGTAATGTGAGAATCGATTCACTCTGAGATCTCTCTAACTGTGTCATGTGAGAATCGATTCACTCAGAGATCTCTAACTGTGTAATGTGAGAATCGATTCACTCTGAGATCTCTAACTGTAATGTGTGAATCGATTCACTCTGAGATCTCTCTCTGTATAATGTGAGAATCGATTCACTCTGAGATCTCTCTCTGTGTAATGTGAGAATCGATTCACTCTGAGATCTCTCTCTGTGTAATGTGAGAATCGATTCATAGTCATAGAGTCATAGAGTTTTACAGCGCAGAAAGAGGCCCTTCAGCCCATCGTGTCTGCGCCGTCCATCAATCCCTGTCCAGTCTAATCCCATTTTCCATCATTTGGTCCATGGCCTTGTATGCAATGGCATTTCAAGTGCCCATCCAAATGCTTCTTGAATGTTGTGAGGGTTCCTGCCTCTACCACCCTTTCAGGCAGTGAGTTCCAGCTTCCAACCACCCTCTGGGTGAAAAAGTTCCTCCTCAAATCCCCTCTAAATCTCCTGCCCCTTACCCTGAATCTATGCCCCCTTGTTATTGACCCCCCTACTAAGGGGAAAAGTTCCTCTTTATCTACCCTATCTATGCCCCTCATCATTTTGTACACCTCAATCAGGTCCCCCCTCAGCCTCCTTTGCTCCAAGGAAAACAACCCCAGCCTGTTTAGTCTTTCCTCATAGCTGAGGTGCTCCATCCCAGGTAACATCCTGGTGAATCTTCTCTGCACCCTCTCCAAAGCAATCACATCCTTCCTATAGTGAGGCGACCAGAACTGCACACAGTACTCCAGCTGTGGCCTCCCAGCGTTTTGTACAGCTCCATCATAACCTCCCTGCTCTTATATTATATGCCTCTGCTAATGAAGGCAAGTATCCCATATGCCTTTTTAACCACCTTATCTACCTGTTCCGCTGCCTTCAGGGACCTATGTACATGTACACCAAGGTCCCTCTGACTCTCTGTACTTCCTAGGGTCCTACCACTCATTGTGTATTCCCTTGCCTTATTTATCCATCCAAAATGCATCACCTCGCACTTTTCAGGGTTAAATTCCATTTGCCACTTTTCCGCCCATCTGACCAACCCGTTAATATCGTCCTGTAGCCTGAGGCTTTCCTCCTCGCAATTTACCACCCCACCAATTTTCGTGTCATCCGCGAACTTACTGATCATACCTTTTACATTCTCATCCAAATCATTAATGTAGATCACAAACAGCAAGGGACCCAGCACCGATCCCTGAGGTACCCCACTGGACACAGGCTTCCAGTCACAAAAGCAACCTTCGACCATCACCCTCTGCCTCCTGCCACTCAGCCAGTTTAGGATCCAACGCGCCAAGGCCCCCTGGATCCCATGGGCTCTTACCTCCTTGACCAGTCTCCTTTGCGGGACTTTGTCAAAAGCTTTACTGAAGTCCATGTAAACCACATCCACAGCATTTCCCTCATCCACACACCTAGTCACCCCCTCGAAAAATTCAATCAGATTGGTCAGACATGATTTACCCTTGACAAAGCCATGCTGACTATCCCCGATTAATCCTTGCCTCTCCAAGTGGAGACTAATTTTGTCCCTCAGAATTTTTTCCAATAATTTCCCTACCACAGATGTTAGGCTCACTGGCCTGTAATTCCCTGATTTATCCCTGCTACCCTTCTTGAATAATGGTACTACGTTAGCTGTTCTCCAGTCCTCTGGTACATCCCCTGTGGTCAGAGAGGTTCTGAAAATTTGTGTCAGAGCCCCTGCAATCTCCTCCTTTGCCTCACACAACAGCCTGGGATACATCTCGTCCAGGCCTGGGGATTTATCCACTTTTTGGCCTGCTAAAACCGCTAGTACCTCCTCCCTCTCGATGCTAATATGTTCAAGTATGTCACAGTCCCCTTGCCCGACTTCTCTGTCTACATCGTCTTTCTCCATAGTGAACACAGAGGAAAAAAATTCATTTAAAACCCCACCTACTTCATCTGGCTCTACACAGCTTGCCACTTTGGTCCCTAATGGGCCCTACCCTTTCCCTGGTTATCCTCTTGCCCTTAATATACTTATAAAACATCTTAGGATTTTCCTTTATTTTGCTCGCCAGTGTTATTTCATGGCCCCTCCTCGCCCTCCTAATTTCCTTTTTAAGTATGCCCCTGCACCTTTTATACTCCTCTAGGGCTTCCTCCGTCTTTTGTCTTTTGTAACTGCCAAAAGCCCCTCTTTTTTCCCTAATGCATTTTTGTATATCCCTTGTCATCCAAGGTTCCCTTTGCTTGTTGGTCCCACCCTTGACCTTTACAGGAACATGTTGGCGTTGTACTCTCTCTATTTCCCTTCTGAAAGCCTCCCACTGTTTTGATGTGGATTTTCCTATAAGTAGCTGCTCCCAGTCCACTTTGGCCAGATCCTGCCTTATCTTATTAAAATCGGCCTTCCCCCAATTTAGAACCCTTATTTCCGGGCCGTCTTTTTCTTTTTCCATGACCACCTTAAATCTCACTGAATTATGGTCACTATCGCCAAAATGCTCTCCTACAGACACTTCCACCACCTGCCCGGCTACATTCCCTAGAATTAGGTCCAGTACCGCCCCCTCTCTTGTAGGGCTTTCTACATGTTGGCTCAAAAAGCTCTCCTGGATGCACTTTAAGAATTTTGCACCCTCTAAGCCTTTCACACTCTGACTATCCCAATTTATATTGGGGAAGTTGAAGTCCCCCACTATTATTACCCTATTATTTTCACACCTTTCTGAGATTTGCCTACATATCTGTTCCTCTATCTCCCCCTGACTGTTTGGGGGCCTATAGTACACTCCCAGCAAAGTGCTTGCCCCCTTTTTGTTTTTAAGTTCTACCCATATGGCCTCATTAGAGGAACCCGCTAATATATCATCCCTCCTTACAGCAGTAATTGACTCCTTAATTAATATTGCAACACCCCCTCCCCTTTTACACCCCCCTCTGTCTCGCCTGACTTCACTCTGAGATCTCTAACTGTGTAATGTGAGAATCGATTTACTCTGAGATCTCTCTCTGTGTAATGTGAGAATCGATTCACTCTGAGATCTCTAACTGTGTAATGTGAGAATCGATTCACTCTGAGATCTCTAACTGTGTAATGTGAGAATCGATTCACTCTGAGATCTCTAACTGTGTAATGTGAGAATCGATTCACTCTGAGATCTCTAACTGTGTAATGTGAGAATCGATTCACTCAGAGATCTCTAACTGTGTAATGTGAGAATCGATTCACTCTGAGATCTCTCTCTGTGTAATGTGAGAATCGATTCACTCTGAGATCTCTCTAACTGTGTAATGTGAGAATCGATTCACCCTGAGATCTCTAACTGTGTAATGTGAGAATCGATTCACTCTGAGATCTCTAACTGTGTAATGTGAGAATCGATTCACTCTGAGATCTCTAACTGTGTAATGTGAGAATCGATTCACTCTGAGATCTCTAACTGTGTAATGTGAGAATCGAATCACTCTGAGATCTCTGTAACTGTGTAATGTGAGAATCGATTCACTCTGAGATCTCTAACTGTGTAATGTGAGAATCGATTCACTCTGAGATCTCTAACTGTGTAATGTGAGAATCGATTCACTCTGAGATCTCTAACTGTGTAATGTGAGAATCGATTCACTCTGAGATCTCTAACTGTGTAATGTGAGAATCGATTCACTCTGAGATCTCTGTGTAATGTGAGAATCGATTCACTCAGAGATCTCTAACTGTGTAATGTGAGAATCGATTCACCGAGATCTCTAACTGTGTAATGTGAGAATCGATTCACTCAGAGATCTCTAACTGTGTAATGTGAGAATCGATTCACTCTCAGATCTCTAACTGTGTAATGTGAGAATCGATTCACTCTCAGATCTCTAACTGTGTAATGTGAGAATCGATTCACCCTGAGATCTCTCTAACTGTGTAATGTGGGAATCGATTCACTCTGAGATCTCTAACTGTGTAATGTGAGAATCGATTCACTCTGAGATCTCTAACTGTGTAATGTGAGAATCGATTCACTCTGAGATCTCTCTCTGTGTAATGTGAGAATCGATTCACTCTGAGATCTCTAACTGTGTAATGTGAGAATCGATTCACCCTGAGATCTCTCTAACTGTGTAATGTGAGAATCGATTCACTCTGAGATCTCTAACTGTGTAATGTGAGAATCGATTCACTCTGAGATCTCTCGGTGTAATGTGAGAATCGATTCACTCTGAGATCTCTAACTGTGTAATGTGAGAATCGATTCACTCTGAGATCTCTAACTGTGTAATGTGAGAATCGATTCACTCTGAGATCTCTAACTGTGTAATGTGAGAATCGATTCACCCTGAGATCTCTCTAACTGTGTAATGTGAGAATCGATTCACTCTGAGATCTCTAACTGTGTAATGTGAGAATCGATTCACTCTGAGATCTCTCGCTGTGTAATGTGAGAATCGATTCACTCTGAGATGTCTAACTGTGTAATGTGAGAATCGATTCACTCTGAGATCTCTAACTGTGTAATGTGAGAATCGATTCACTCAGAGATCTCTAACTGTGTAATGTGAGAATCGATTCACTCTGAGATCTCTGTAACTGTGTAATGTGAGAATCGATTCACTCTGAGATCTCTAACTGTGTAATGTGAGAATCGATTCACTCTGAGATCTCTAACTGTGTAATGTGAGAATCGATTCACTCAGAGATCTCTAACTGTGTAATGTGAGAATCGATTCACTCAGAGATCTCTAACTGTGTAATGTGGGAATCGATTCACTCTGAGATCTCTAACTGTGTAATGTGAGAATCGATTCACTCTGAGATCTCTAACTGTGTAATGTGGGAATCGATTCACTCTGAGATCTCTAACTGTGTAATGTGAGAATCGATTCACTCTGAGATCTCTCTAACTGTGTAATGTGAGAATCGATTCACTCTCAGATCTCTAACTGTGTAATGTGGGAATCGATTCACTCTGAGATCTCTCGCTGTGTAATGTGAGAATCGATTCACTCTGAGATCTCTCTAACTGTGTAATGTGAGAATCGATTCACTCTCAGATCTCTAACTGTGTAATGTGGGAATCGATTCACTCTGAGATCTCTCGCTGTGTAATGTGAGTGAATGAACCACAGTCCCAATTGCAGTGGATCCCTTCACTCTATTCTCAATTTAATTGCTATTCCATTGCTCCCAGTATCTTCTGATCAGTCACTGATGTCCTCTTTTTTGCCATGGCATCTTTTCCCACGTAGGGTTATGGTTAAATTGCGCAGGTGTTGGAAACAGGAAGAGTTATATCAGGAAAAAATGTCATTTCAACCAAGATGGTTAAATCAGCAATGGAGTTGTGCTCTGATCTGGGAAGCAATGAACAGCTGTAACATTCAACCTGATTGAACCGAGTAGGGGTTCACTGAATGAAAGAAACAGTTCCACTCCGGGAGTTTAATTCTTTACATTTTACTGAATCTATACCTCGGATTCCTGGCTGGAAACCCGTACACACGATTTTCTCAAATGAGAGGAACTGTCTCCTGCTCCTCCAGACTCCAGCTGATGGTTTCCCCTGCCTCTCATCCTATGATGGATCATCCTGCTCCTGCCAGGTGTGGGCTCTCTCAACGTACTGTCCTGGTGTGCAGTCCTTTTCTCCAAGTACTTCATCATAATGCCTCTATCACAGGGCCGGTGTCCAGGCCCGGCCAACCAGTTGAAGCGCTGGGAGCCCACTCTACGGTGCCAGATGTACACAGAGGGGCTAGGGCAGGAATTTAGCCATGAGTGTCGTTGCAACGCTGTGGAGGGATGTGTCAGGGCAGCTGCGTTTTGCAGACAGGCCTCTCTGTAAGAGGGAAGCCTGGCAGACTGGGAATACCTGAGTCTGCTCGGTGACCGAGAGTCCAAGTGCACCTGGTCGTAGCCAGACTGCCCTTCCCTTGGATCTGAGGAGTGTTTGACAGTGTTTCCTGTCGGTTCCAGGATCTCACTCTTTAGACTGGGGAATAAGTAAGCAATTTCTCCTCGTGGTGTTGGCTTTTCCAAGTTTCCCGATCTGTCTCGGAGCCTTGAGTTTTCCTCCTGATCCCTTGTTGCTCTGATGTACGAAGATCGCCTGGTCAGTAAGGGTAATTTCTCTGGCTGTGTTCCAGAATGAAACCTGATGCAGGAACTACAGTTTGTCTGGTTGAGATATGACACTGGGGGGAGCAGATTTCCCACAAGCCATTTCTCATTCAATCCAATACAAGATTTCATTGCAGTCACTCTCTCTGTGCCACTCCGAGAGCCAGCACTTCCCACAGAGAAACCCGCCAATTTCCCACAAGGCGAGGGCGGTCTCCTGGTGAAATATTTTCTGTTGTAAATATCCTGATCGTGTAAGTCGTCATTGTTGATAAATGGAATGTCGGGAGACTTCAGATCATTTCCCACATCAATCCCCCTGCTGTGTTGGCAATGCATAGCGAGTTCAGCTGCTGGAATGGGATGAGGGTTGTGGATCACTGTTGCCGGTTTGGCAGCTAGATATTTGCCAACTGACCTGCTCTTGTATTTAATTATTGGCCGATCCGACCATCTTGCCTCCTGTTGTAGAAATGCTGGTGCAGTTGCAGTGTGCGGAGGTGAAGCCAGCGCTGGAGATATTGCTGCGGGAAGGCAGCGAGCCTGGTGTTTGCTGGGAATACCGGGCACAGAAAGTTGTCTGCTCTCCGTGGGACGTGGTCCTTCAATGTGCTGCTTTGGTCCTTGAGGGAAGCTGCTTGTGACGTTATCGCTCGTGCGTGTCCAATGTTCGATTGCCTTTGTGGCGTTCTCCAAGGAACTTTCCACGTTTGTGGACGAGACCAAGTCTTTGGCCGCCTGCAGCATCTTCAACATGTTGGCTTGTGAAAAGCTCGAGGAGACAACGGGAGATGCCACGTGAAGTGGGCTGGGGATCTCCTGCACACCCCTGAAACAGCTGTAGATTCCCTGGAATGGGGGGAGTGAAACAGGCAGCTTTGTTAAAATTCTGTACACCTTCTAAGAGCAGGACTCAGGGCAACTAAAACTCTTTCAGGAAAAATAGAAATGCCGAATATTTTTTAAATGGTGAGAGATTGGGAAATGTTGGTGTTCAGAGGGACCTGGGTGTCCATGTACACGAATCACTGGAAGTTAACATGCAGGTACAGCAAGCAATTAGGCCTTTATTACAAGAGGATTTGAGTATAAGAGTAAAGACGTCTTACTGCAATTATATAGGGCCCTGGTGAGACCACACCTGGAGTATTGTGGACAGTTTTGGTCTCCTTACTTAAGGAAGGATATACTTGTCATACAGGGAGTGCAATGAAGGTTCACCAGACTGGTTCCTGGGATGATGGGATTGTCCTATGAGGAGTGATTGAGCAGACTAGGCCTATATTCTCTAGAGTTTAGAATAATGAGAGGTGATCTCATTGAAACACAAAATTCTTACAAGGCTTGACAGGGTAGATGCAGGGACGATGTTTCCCTTGGCTGGGGAGTCTAGAACCAGGGGCCACAGCCTCAGGATAAAGGGTAGGCCATTCAGGACTGAGATGAGAAGAAATTTCTTCACTCAGAGGGTGGTGAATCTTTGGAATTCTCTACCCCAGAGGGCTGTGGAGGCTCAGTCGTTGAGTATATTCAAAACAGAAGTAGATAGATTTTTGAATATTAACGGAATCAAGGGATATGGGGATTGTGCAGGAAAGTGGAGTTGAGGTAGAAGATCAGCTATGATCTTATTGAATGGTGGAGCAGGCTCGATGGGCCGAAGGGCCGACTCCTGCTCCTATTTCTTATGTTCTTATGTTCAATCTACCAACCAGCTGAGAGATCAGCTCGCCAATCACAAATTGGTTTACTTTTGAGGGGAAGGGTCGAAAAATTTGAATTTGTCAAGGTGAGACATGTCAGTTCTGGAGAATCCTTCTATCCAATCTCTGCTCTCCCAGGGCAGGTACAGTAAGGGTTGGATACAGAGTAAAGCTCCCTCTGCACTGTCCCATCAAACACTCCCAGGGCAGGTACAGGGGGTTAGATACAGAGTAAAGCTCCCTCTACACTGTCCCATCAAACACTCCCAGGGCAGGTACAGCACGGGTTAGATACAGAGTAAAGCTCCCTCTGCACTGTCCCATCAAACACTCCCAGGGCAGGTACAGCACGGGTTAGATACAGAGTAAAGCTCCCTCTACACTGTCCATCAAACACTCCCAGAGCAGGTACGGCATGGATTAGATATAGAGTAAAGCTCCCTCTACACTGTCCATCAAACACTCCCAGAGCAGGTATGGCACGGGTTATATACAGAGTAAAGCTCCCTCCACACTGTCCATCAAACACTCCCAGGGCAGGTACAGGGGGTTAGATACAGAGTAAAGCTCCCTCCACACTGTCCATCAAACACTCCCAGGGCAGGTACAGCACAGGTTAGATACAGAGTAAAGCTCCCTCTACACTGTCCCATCAAACACTCCCAGGGCAGGTACAGCACAGGTTAGATACAGAGTAAAGCTCCCTCCACACTGTCCCATCAAACACTCCCAGGGCAGGTACCGCATGGGTTAGATACAGAGTAAAGCTCCCTCCACACTGTCCCATCAAACACTCCCAGGGCAGGTTCAGCATGGGTTAGATACAGAGTAAAGCTCCCTCTACACTGTCCCATCCTGTGTAGGGGGTTTCTGTATTGAGGGGTCCTGTGTCAGGGGCTCCTGTATTGGGGTTCCTTCTATTGGGGGGTCCTATGTCCGGAGTGTCCTGTGTCGGGGGTCCTGTGTCCGGAGTGTCCTGTGTCAGGGGTCCTGTGTCGGGGCTGCTATAATTTATCGCACCAACGGCAACTTGTGTTTAGGCAGCACATTTTTAGTTCCGGGAAAGGCCCACAGGAAAAAACTAAGACTGCGGAGTTAAAGGGGGAGATATAAGGAGCGGTGAGTGAAGCTTGGTCAAAGAGGTGGAGGTGGAGGAGAAGCGGAGACGGTGAGGGAGGGAATTCCAGAGCATGGGGCCTAGACAGCTGAAAGCACGGCCTCCAGTGGTAAGGTGAAGGAAGGGACAGGGATGCACAAGAGGCCCGAATCAGAGGAATGGAGGTTTGGGATTGGGAGTGGCTTTATAGGTCTGGAGAAGGTTACAGAGATAGGGAGGGGTGAGGCCATGAAGGGATTTAAACATGAGGATGGGAATTTTAAATTTATGCAATTGGAGGAGCAGCAATAGAGGGGAAATGTGAAGAGAAATTGATGCAGAATTGGATACGAGCAGCAGAGCTTTGGATGAGCTGAAGTTTATGGAGGATGGAGGATGGGAGGCCAGGAGAGCATTTATATATATTAATGATGTGGCTGGGGGCACTGAGTGAACAACATCGAAGTTTTCTGGCACGTTCCGATGGGTTGTGAAAGACAGAGAAGGGTGAAGACCGGATTGAAGGGTCAGCAGGTGGTTGATTTAAAGGCACACTCCACCGCAAACCATACAGAATCCTTACAGGGATTGACAGGGTAGATGCAGGGAGGATGTTTCCCCTGGCTGGGAAGTCTAGAACCAGGGGCCACAGTCTCAGAATAAGGGATCGGCCATTTAGGACTGAGATGAAGAGAAATTTCTTCACTCAGAGGGTGGTGAATCTTTGGAATTCTCTGCCCCAGAGGGCTGTGGAGGCTCAGTCATTGAGTATATTCAAGACAGAGATCGATAGATTTTGGGATATTAAGGGAATCAAGGGATATGGGGATAGTGCAGGAAAGTGGAAATGAGGTAGAAGATCAGCCATGATCTTACTGAATGGAGGAGCAGGCTCGCGGGGCCAAATGGCCGACTCCTGCTCCTATTTCTTATGTTCAAAGCGCTATTCCATTGCAAAGGTCTATTACATTGCAAAGTGATATGCAGTTTACAGTCGAAAAATGTGAAGTAGTGCATGTTGGAAGCAACGTTCCCTTAAGCTGCGCGGCTGCACAGTGCTCCAGGGATCCCGTGCAGCTGGCTTGGTGGCTTTTCAATGCAAAAACCGTGCCTAAAGGGGCTGCACAGCACCAAAAGGAATTAGAGGGAACATTGGTTGGAAGTAAGGGTTGGGAAGGACAGTGCACCTTAAAGGGTTGGATTTGAAATGGAGAAATGGTGTCCAGGGCGAACACATGTGCAGGAAGTGTCTCCAGCTGCAGCTACTCAAAATCTGTGTTTCGCAACTGGAGCTGTGGCTGGAGTCACTGTGGAGCATCTGCGAAGCTGAGATCTTCGTGGATAGCATGGTTAACGAGGTGTCACACCGCAGGTAAAGAGTGCACAGGCAGACAGGAAATGGGTGACCGCCAGACAGAGTAAAAGAACTAGGAAGATAGTGCAGGAGTCCCCTGGGTTCATCTCCCTCTCCAACAGATTTTCTGTTTTGGATACTGCTGGGGGAGATGGTTTCTCGGGGGAATGCAGCAAGAGCCAAGTCTGTGGCACTACGAGTGGCTCAGCTGCACAGGAGGGGAGGAGAAAGAGTGGGAGAGCAATAGTGATAGGGGATTCTATCGTAAGGGGAACAGATAGACGTTTCTGTGGCCGCAGACGTGAGTCCAGGATGGTATGTTGCCTCCCTGGTGCCAGGGTCAAGGATGTCACTGAACGGCTGCAGGACATTCTGAAGGGGGAGGACGAACAGTCAGAGGCTGTGGTTCACATTGGTACCAATGACATCAAAACTGAGATGAGGAGGAACTACTCCACTCAGAGGGTGGTAGGTCCATGGAATATGCTGCCCCAAAAAGCTGTAGAAGCTACATCATTACATAAATTTAAAACAGAAATAGACAGTTTCCTAGAAGTAAAGGGAATTAAGGGTTACGGGGAGCGGGCAGGAATTTGGACATGAGTCTAGGTTCGGATCGGTCATGGCCCTGTGGGTAGCGGAGCAGGCCCAGGGGCCGTGTAGCCTGATCCTGCTCCTATTTCATGTGTCTAATTCTGTTAGATTCAGGGGCTAGTTCTGTGATAGTAGATTGGCGGTTAGGATCAGATCAGCCATGATCTTATTGAATGGCGGAGCAGGCTCGAGGGGCCGATTGGCCTACTCCTGCTCCTATTTCTTATGTTCTTATGAGGTCCTGCAACAAAAATTTAGGGAGCTAGGTAGCAGATTAAAAAGCAGGACCTCAAAGGTTGTAATCTCTGGATTACACTCGGTGCCACGTGCTAGTGAGTATAGGAATAGGAGGATAGAGCAGATGAATGCATGGCTAAAGAGTTGGTGCAGGAGGGAGGGCTTTAGTTTCGTGGATCACTGGGTCTGCTTCTGGGGAAGGTGGGACCTGTACAAGCCGGACGGGTTGCACCTGAACCGGAACGGGACCAACATCCTTGCGGGGAGGTTTGCTAGTACTGTTGAGGGGGGAGGGGGGGGCGGTTTAAACTAACTTGGCAGGGGGATGGGATACGGCGTGGAGCTATAGTAGGGGGTGATGCACAGCCAAATATAGAGGAAAAAGCAAGTCAGCCTGGAAGGCAGACCAAATATGTAATGGCACAAGGGAGTATAGCAAGGCTGGATGGCATTTATTTTAATGCAAGGAGTCTTGCGAGTAAGGCAGATGAATTGAAGATGTTGATGAACACATGGGAGTATGATATTGTTGCTATCACAGAGACATGGTTGAGGGAGGGGCAGGACTGGCAGCTCAATATAGAATCTTCAGGTGAGACAGAGGGGGGTGTAAAAGAGGAGGGGTGTCATAATAGTAATCAAGGAGTCAATTACTGCTGTAAGGAGGGATGATATCTTAGCAGGTACCTCTAATGAGGCCATATGGGTAGAACTTAAAAACAAAAAGGGGGCAAGCACTTTGCTGGGAGTGTACTATAGGCTCCCAAACAGTCAGGGGGAGATAGATATGTAGGCAAATCTCAGAGAAGTGTAGAAATAATAGGGTAATAATAGTAGAGGATTTCAACTTCCCCAATATTAACTGGGATAGTCAGAGTGTGAAAGGCTTAGAGGGTGTGGAATTCTTAAAGTGCATCCAAGAGAGCTTTTTGAGCCAGCATGTAGAAAGTCCTACAAGAGAGGGGGCGGTACTGGACCTAATTCTAGGGAATGTAGCCGGACAAGTGGTAGAAGTGTCAGTAGGAGAGCATTTTGGTGACGGTGACCATAATTCAGTGAGATTTAAGGTAGTCATGGAAAAGGGCAAAGATGGACTGGAAATAAAGGTTCTAAATTGGGGGAAGGCCGATTTTAATATGATAAGGCAGGATCTGGCCAAAGTGGACTGGGATCAGCTACTTGTAGGAAAATCTACATCAGAGCAGTGGGAGTCTTTCAGAAAGGAAATAGAGAGAGTACAGCGCCAACATGTTCCCGCAAAGGCCAAGGGTGGGACCAACTAGCCCAGGGAACCCTGGATGCCAAGGGATATACAAGAATGGATTTGGAAAAAAAGGGAGGCTTTTGGCAGATACAAAGAACTAAAAACAGTGGAAGCCCTAGAGGAGTATAGAAAGTGTAGGGGGGTACTTAAAAAAGAAATTAGGAGAGTGAAGAGGGGGCATGAAAAAACACTGGCGGGCAAAATAAAGGAAAATCCCAAGGTGTTTTAAGGGAAACAGGATAACCAGGGAAAGAGTAGGGCCCATTAGGGACCAAAGTGGCAATCTGTGTGTAGAGCCAGAAGATGTAGGTGAGGTTTTAAATGAATATTTTGCATCTGTGTTCACTATGGAGAAGGGTGATGTAGGCATAGAAATCAGGCAGGGGGATTGTGATATACTTGAACAAATTAGTATTGAGAGGGAGGAGGTACTAACGGTTTGAGCGGGCTTACAAGTGGATAAATCCCCAGGCCCTGATAGGATGTATCCCAGGCTGCTGCGTAAGGCAAGGGAGGAGATTGCAGGGGCTCTGACACAAATTTTCAGAACCTCTCTGGCCACAGGGGAGGTGCCAGAGGACTGGAGAACAGCTCACGTAGTACCATTGTTCAAGAAGGATAGTAGGGGTAAACCAGGGAATTACAGGCCAGTGAGCCTAACATCAGTGGTAGGGAAATTATTGGAAAAAATTCTGAGGGACAGAATTAGTCTCCACTTGGAGAGGCAGGGATTAATCAAGGATAGTCAGCTTGGCTTTGTCAGGGGGAGATCATGTCTGACCAATTTTATTGAATTTTTCAAGGGGGTGACTAGGATGAGGATGAGGACGAGGTGTGGATGAGGATAGTGCAGTTGATGTAGTCTACATGGCTTTTGACAAAGTCCCACATGGGAGACTGGTCAAGAAGGTAAGAGCCCATGGGACCCAGGGCAACTTGGCACATTGGGTCCAAAATTGGCTTAGTGGCAGGAGGCAGAGGGTGATGGTCGAAGGTTGTTTTTGTGACTGGAAGCCTGTGTCCAGTGGTGTACAGCAGGGATCAGTGCTGGGTCCTTTGCTGTTTGTAGTGTACATTAATGATTTAGATATGAATGTAGGAGGTATGATCAGTAAGTTTGCAGATGACACGAAAATTGGTGGAGTGGTAAATAGCGAGGAGGGAAGCCTCATGCTACAGGACGATATAGACGGGTTGGTTAGATGGGCAGAACAGTGGCAAATAGAATTTAACCCTGAAAAGTGTGAGGTGATGCATTTTGGGAGGACTAACAAGGCAAGGGAGTACACAATGAATGGTAGGACCCTAGGAAGGGCAGAGGATCAGAGGGACCTTGGTGTGCATGTACATAGATCCCCGAAGGCAGCAGGACAGGTAGATAAGGTGGTTAAAAAGGCATATGGGATACTTGCCTTCATTAGCCGAGGCATAGAATATAAGAGCAGGGAGGTTATGATGGAGCTGTACAAAACGCTAGTTAGGCCACAGCTGGAATACTGTGTGCAGTTCTGGTCGGCACACTATAGGAGGGATGTGATTGCATTGGAGAGGGTGCAGAGGAGATTCACCAGGATGTTACCTGGGCTGCAGCGCTTCAGCTATGAAGAGAGACTGGACAGGCTGGGGTTGTTTTATTTAGAGCAGAGATGGCTGAGGGGGGATAAAATTATGAGGGGCATAGATAGGGTAGATAGAAAGGAACTTTTCCCCTTAGTAGAGGGGTCAATAACCAGGGGGCATAGTTTCAAGATAAGGGGCAGGAGGTTTAGAGGGGATTTGAGGAAAAACTTTTTCACCCAGAGGGTGGTTGGAATCTGGAACTCACTGCCTGAAAGGGTGGTAGAGGCAGGAACCCTCACAACATTCAAGAAGCATTTGGATGAGCACTTGAAACGCCATAGCATACAAGGCTACGGACCAAGTGCTGGAAAATGGGATTAGAATAGACAGGGCTTGATGGCCGGCGCGGACACGATGGGCCGAAGGGCCTCTTTCTGTGCTGTATAACTCTATGACTCTATGACTGTATCTATGACTCTAAAGCGGGGGTGGGGTACCTTGGTGTGCAGAGGCCCAGGTCATTAAAGGTACCAGTAGATGTAGAATGTGACGATAATGAAGCATTTCTGACCATGTTAGAATATTTATTGCATTCTTCCTTTCCGAACACAGCACGAGCATGGTTACGGTCCATCATTGTTCTCTGATTCTGCAGGCTGCGGGCAGTACACGCTACACTTTAGCTCATTTTCATATCTCAGGACATTTTTGGGCACTTTACTTATGTGAAGGACTTAGAGAGGTGCAGAAGAGATTGCCTGAGATTATACCAGGGATGAGTGGGTTCAGTTATGAGCAGAGGCGAGACACTCGGGCCCTGTGGTCGTGTTTCACCACCTAAGGGAGCGTCTGTGTTTTAGGGACCGACTTTATATTCAGGGTAAGTGCAGGAAAAGTGTCTTTGTTGTGTAACACTTTTAGGAGATTAGTAAAGATTGTAATTACTGTAAATATCCTGCCTGTATTGAATACTGTTTACTTACTTGTTCAATAATGTTAATAAATGAGTCTTTTGGTTTCTAGCCTGAGCCTCAGTCTGATGGAATGTGTATTCCACTGCCCACCAAAGTGAGGAGACGGCATGTGATATTTCCCAGTGGGTGGTGAGAGGCACTGCTAGATCCCTGCGTGCCATTACATTTGCCCAGAATCTGGATAGATAAAGGCAGACTCTGTTGTGTAGCTACTGAAGGTCTGCTTATGGGAATGGTCAGCAATGTGAGATCCAAGGAGACTGTCCAGCAGAAAACTCCAAAAGCATAACATAGAAAAGGGCTTAAAAAGTCAATGAAATCCTGGGTCTTGTATCTCGAGGCAAAGAATGCAAAAGTAAAGTGGTTAGTGGAATTTGTGCAAAGGTTGGAGTTCTGATGAACTAAACTGAAGCTATTGCAACAATGCTCGGCGAAGTGAATGAAGCAAATCAGATGTTGGGATGTAATAAAAGGTCAATATTGAACTGAAATAGTGAGGTAGTCCTGCCACGTTATAAATCGCTGGTGCGACCAGCCTTAGAATACTGGGTACAGTTCAGGCCACCACCGTACAAAAAGGATATTTCAGGTAAACTGTGAGTTACAAGGGACATGTCTACATGGTCAGAGCAAACTCCTTGACAGGCCCGGACTGCCAGAGGACCCTAGGATGACCCTGACCTCGTCAGCTTCAGCATAATTCCAACCACACACTGGGGACATCAGCAATCTAAGTCATTCCGTTCGTGAATGGTTCAAGCAAGTGAGTGTGACACACTGGGAAACTGCTATTGATGGTTAGAGTGAGTCCCCCTGTAGTGAACCCTCCTCGCATTATCTGTACGTCTTATCTAATCCCGCCCAGCCCTGTGCACATTACCCACCCAGCCCTGTGCACATTACCCACCCAGCCCTGTGCATCTTACCCACCCAGCCCTGTGCACATTACCCACCCAGCCCTGTGCACCTTACCCACCCAGCCCTGTGCAGATTACCCACCCAGCCCTGTGCACATTACCCACCCAGCCCTGTGCATCTTACCCTGCTGATGGCCAGCAGAAAATCCATCTTGCTGGATTTGTTTACATGGTGTCTCAGCTTCCAGTACAGCAAGTGCTCCCAGGCAAAGACCAGCAGACTGAGGCCCATGGCCACCAGGAGCATGTAGAACACACCAGCCATGTTATCAATATCCAGTTTACTGCTTGTCGCCTCATTCTTCTCATTCTCACAGATTCCTGTCAGCCAGACAGTGTGTAGCTTGTGTGTGTCTCCTGCGGCAAAAGGAAGAGGAAAAAAATGCTTGATTAGACTGGGTGGGATATTAAAGGGTACGGGGAGTGAGGGGGAGATTGGGATTAGACTGGGTGGGATATTAAAGGGTACGGGGAGTGAGGGGGAGAGTGGGATTAGACTGGGTGGAATATTAAAGGGTACGGGGAGTGAGGGGGAGAGTGGGATTAGACTGGGTGGAATATTAAAGGGTACGGGGAGTGAGGGGGAGATTGGGATTAGACTGGGTGGAATATTAAAGGGTACGGGGAGTGAGGGGGAGAGTGGGATTAGACTGGGTGGAATATTAAAGGGTACGAGGAGTGAGGGGGAGAGTGGGATTAGACTGAGTGGAATATTAACGGGTACGGGGAGTGAGGGGAAGATTGGGATTAGACTGGGTGGGATATTAAAGGGTACGGGGAGTGAGGGGGAGATTGGGATTAGACTGGGTGGGATATTAAAGGGTACGGGGAGTGAGGGGAAGATTGGGATTTGACTGGGTGGGATATTAAAGGGTACGGGGAGTGAGGGGAAGATTGGGATTTGACTGGATGCGATACTAAAGTTTATGGGGAGTGAGAAGGAGAGGATGATTAGACAGGGAGAGATATTAAAAGGTTTGGGGATTGAGGAGAGGGGGAATAGACGGGTGGGATATTAAAGGGTACGGGAGTGAGCAGGAGTGTGGGATGAGACTGGGTGGGATATTAAAGGATACGGGGAGTCAGCAGGAGTGTGGGATTAGACTGGGTGGGATATTAAAGGTTATGGGGAGTGACCAGGAGTGTGGGATTAGACTGGGTGGGATTTTCAAGTGTATGAGGAGTGAGCAGGAGAGTGGGATTAGATTGGGTGGGATATTAAAGGAATGGGGAGTGAGCAGAAGATTGAGATTTGACTGTGTGGGAAATTACCGGGTATGGGGATTGTGCAGGAGTGTGGGATTAGACTGGGTGGGAAATTACCGGGTATGGGGATTGTGCAGGAGTGTGGGATCAGACTGGGTGGGAAATTACCGGGTATGGGGATTGTGCAGGAGAGTGGGATTAGACTGGGTGGGAAATTACCGGGTATGGGGATTGTGCAGGAGAGTGGGATTAGACTGGGTGGGAAATTAAACCGTATGGGGAGTGAGCAAGAGAGTGGGATTAGACTGGGTGGGAAATTACCGGGTATGGGGAGTGAGAGGGAGAGTGGGATTAGACTGGGTGGGATATTACTGTGTATGGGGAGTGAGGGGGAGAGTGGGATTAGACTGGGTGGGATATTACCGGGTATGGGGATTGTGCAGGAGAGTGGGATTAGACTGGGTGGGAAATTACCGGGTATGGGGATTGTGCAGGAGAGTGGGATTAGACTGGGTGGGAAATTACCGGGTATGGGGATTGTGCAGGAGAGTGGGATTAGACTGGGTGGGAAATTAAACCGTATGGGGAGTGAGCAAGAGAGTGGGATTAGACTGGGTGGGATATTACCGGGTATGGGGAGTGAGAGGGAGAGTGGGATTAGACTGGGTGGGATATTACCAGGTATGGGGAGTGAGGGGGAGAGTGAGATTAGACTGGGTGGGATATTACCGGGTATGGGGAGTGAGGGGGAGAGCGGGATTAGACTGGGTGGGATATTACCGGGTATGGGGAGTGAGGGGGAGAGTGGGATTAGACTGGGTGGGATATTACCGGGTATGGGGAGTGAGGGGGAGAGTGGGATTAGACTGGGTGGGATATTACCGGGTACGGGGAGTGAGGGGGAGAGTGAGATTAGACTGGGTGGGATATTACCGGGTATGGGGAGTGAGAGGGAGAGTGAGATTAGACTGGGTGGGATATTACCGGGTATGGGGAGTGAGGGGGAGAGTGAGATTAGACTGGGTGGGATATTACCGGGTATGGGGAGTGAGGGGGAGAGTGAGATTAGACTGGGTGGGATATTACCGGGTATGGGGAGTGAGAGGGAGAGTGAGATTAGACTGGGTGGGATATTACCGGGTATGGGGAGTGAGGGGGAGAGTGAGATTAGACTGGGTGGGATATTACCGGGTATGGGGAGTGAGGGGGAGAGTGAGATTAGACTGGGTGGGATATTACCGGGTATGGGGAGTGAGGGGGAGAGTGGGATTAGACTGGGTGGGATATTAAAGGGTGCGGGGAGTGAGGGGGAGAGTGAGATTAGACTGGGTGGGATATTACCGGGTATGGGGAGTGAGGGGGAGAGTGAGATTAGACTGGGTGGGATATTACCAGGTATGGGGAGTGAGGGGGAGAGTGGGATTAGACTGGGTGGGATATTACCAGGTATGGGGAGTGAGGGGGAGAGTGGGATTAGACTGGGTGGGATATTACCAGGTATGGGGAGTGAGGGGGAGAGTGGGATTAGACTGGGTGGGATATTACCGGGTATGGGGAGTGAGGGGGAGAGTGGGATTAGACTGGGTGGGATATTACCGGGTATGGGGAGTGAGAGGGAGAGTGAGATTAGACTGGGTGGGATATTACCGGGTATGGGGAGTGAGGGGGAGAGTGGGATTAGACTGGGTGGGATATTACCGGGTATGGGGAGTGAGGGGGAGAGTGGGATTAGACTGGGTGGGATATTACCGGGTATGGGGAGTGAGGGGGAGAGTGGGATTAGACTGGGTGGGATATTACCAGGTATGGGGAGTGAGGGGGAGAGTGAGATTAGACTGGGTGGGATATTACCAGGTATGGGGAGTGAGGGGGATAGTGAGGTTAGACTGGGTGGGATATTACCAGGTATGGGGAGTGAGGGGGAGAGTGGGATTAGACTGGGTGGGATATTACCGGGTATGGGGAGTGAGGGGGAGAGTGAGATTAGACTGGGTGGGATATTACCGGGTATGGGGAGTGAGGGGGAGAGTGAGATTAGACTGGGTGGGATATTACCGGGTATGGGGAGTGAGGGGGAGAGTGAGATTAGACGGGGTGGGATATTACCGGGTATGGGGAGTGAGGGGGAGAGTGAGATTAGACTGGGTGGGATATTACTGTGTATGGGGAGTGAGGGGGAGAGTGGGATTAGACTGGGTGGGATATTACCGGGTATGGGGAGTGAGGGGGAGAGTGAGGTTAGACTGGGTGGGATATTACCGGGTATGGGGAGTGAGGGGGAGAGTGGGATTAGACTGGGTGGGATATTACCGGGTATGGGGAGTGAGGGGGAGAGTGAGATTAGACTGGGTGGGATATTACCGGGTATGGGGAGTGAGGGGGGGAGTGAGATTAGACTGGGTGGGATATTACCGGGTATGGGGAGTGAGGGGGAGAGTGGGATTAGACTGGGTGGGATATTACCGGGTATGGGGAGTGAGGGGGAGAGTGGGATTAGACTGGGTGGGATATTACCGGGTATGGGGAGTGAGGGGGAGAGTGAGATTAGACTGGGTGGGATATTACCGGGTATGGGGAGTGAGGGGGAGAGTGAGATTAGACGGGGTGGGATATTACCGGGTATGGGGAGTCAGGGGGAGAGTGGGATTAGACTGGGTGGGATATTACCGTGTATGGGGAGTGAGGGGGAGAGTGGGATTAGACTGGGTGGGATATTACCGGGTATGGGGAGTGAGGGGGAGAGTGAGATTAGACTGGGTGGGATATTACCGGGTATGGGGAGTGAGGGGGAGAGTGGGATTAGACTGGGTGGGATATTACCGGGTATGGGGAGTGAGAGGGAGAGTGGGATTAGACTGGGTGGGATATTACCGGGTATGGGGAGTGAGGGGGAGAGTGAGATTAGACTGGGTGGGATATTACCGGGTATGGGGAGTGAGGGGGAGAGTGAGATTAGACTGGGTGGGATATTACCGGGTATGGGGAGTGAGGGGGAGAGTGAGATTAGACTGGGTGGGATATTACCGGGTATGGGGAGTGAGAGGGAGAGTGGGATTAGACTGGGTGGGATATTACCGGGTATGGGGAGTGAGGGGGAGAGTGAGATTAGACTGGGTGGGATATTACCGGGTATGGGGAGTGAGAGGGAGAGTGAGATTAGACGGGGTGGGATATTACCGGGTATGGGGAGTGAGGGGGGGAGTGAGATTAGACTGGGTGGGATATTACCGGGTATGGGGAGTGAGGGGGAGAGTGAGATTAGACTGGGTGGGATATTACCGGGTATGGGGAGTGAGGGGGGGAGTGAGATTAGACTGGGTGGGATATTACCGGGTATGGGGAGTGAGGGGGAGAGTGGGATTAGACTGGGTGGGATATTACCGGGTATGGGGAGTGAGGGGGAGAGTGGGATTAGACTGGGTGGGATATTACCGGGTATGGGGAGTGAGGGGGAGAGTGAGATTAGACTGGGTGGGATATTACCGGGTATGGGGAGTGAGGGGGAGAGTGAGATTAGACTGGGTGGGATATTACCGGGTATGGGGAGTGAGGGGGAGAGTGAGATTAGACTGGGTGGGATATTACCGGGTATGGGGAGTGAGGGGGAGAGTGAGATTAGACTGGGTGGGATATTACCGGGTATGGGGAGTGAGAGGGAGAGTGAGATTAGACTGGGTGGGATATTACCGGGTATGGGGAGTGAGGGGGAGAGTGAGATTAGACTGGGTGGGATATTACCGGGTATGGGGAGTGAGGGGGAGAGTGAGATTAGACTGGGTGGGATATTACCGGGTATGGGGAGTGAGGGGGAGAGTGAGATTAGACGGGGTGGGATATTACCGGGTATGGGGAGTGAGGGGGAGAGTGAGATTAGACTGGGTGGGATATTACCGGGTATGGGGAGTGAGGGGGAGAGTGGGATTAGACTGGGTGGGATATTACCGGGTATGGGGAGTGAGGGGGAGAGTGAGATTAGACTGGGTGGGATATTACCGGGTATGGGGAGTGAGGGGGAGAGTGAGATTAGACTGGGTGGGATATTACCGGGTATGGGGAGTGAGGGGGAGAGTGGGATTAGACTGGGTGGGATATTACCGGGTATGGGGAGTGAGGGGGAGAGTGAGATTAGACTGGGTGGGATATTACCGGGTATGGGGTAGTGAGGGGGAGAGTGGGATTAGACTGGGTGGGATATTACCGGGTATGGGGAGTGAGGGGGGGAGTGAGATTAGACTGGGTGGGATATTACCGGGTATGGGGAGTGAGGGGGAGAGTGGGATTAGACTGGGTGGGATATTACCGGGTATGGGGAGTGAGGGGGAGAGTGAGGTTAGACTGGGTGGGATATTACCGGGTATGGGGAGTGAGGGGGAGAGTGGGATTAGACTGGGTGGGATATTACCGGGTATGGGGAGTGAGGGGGAGAGTGAGGTTAGACTGGGTGGGATATTACCGGGTATGGGGAGTGAGGGGGAGAGTGAGGTTAGACTGGGTGGGATATTACCGGGTATGGGGAGTGAGGGGGAGAGTGAGATTAGACTGGGTGGGATATTACCGGGTATGGGGAGTGAGGGGGAGAGTGGGATTAGACTGGGTGGGATATTACCGGGTATGGGGAGTGAGGGGGAGAGTGGGATTAGACTGGGTGGGATATTACCGGGTATGGGGAGTGAGAGGGAGAGTGAGATTAGACTGGGTGGGATATTACCGGGTATGGGGAGTGAGGGGGAGAGTGAGGTTACACTGGGTGGGATATTACCGGGTATGGGGAGTGAGGGGGGGAGTGAGATTAGACTGGGTGGGATATTACCGGGTATGGGGAGTGAGGGGGAGAGTGAGGTTAGACTGGGTGGGATATTACCGGGTATGGGGAGTGAGGGGGAGAGTGAGGTTAGACTGGGTGGGATATTACCGGGTATGGGGAGTGAGGGGGAGAGTGAGATTAGACTGGGTGGGATATTACCGGGTATGGGGAGTGAGAGGGAGAGTGAGATTAGACTGGGTGGGATATTACCGGGTATGGGGAGTGAGGGGGAGAGTGAGATTAGACTGGGTGGGATATTACCGGGTACGGGGAGTGAGGGGGAGAGTGAGATTAGACTGGGTGGGATATTACCGGGTACGGGGAGTGAGGGGGAGAGTGAGATTAGACTGGGTGGGATATTACCGGGTACGGGGAGTGAGGGGGAGAGTGAGATTAGACTGGGTGGGATATTACCGGGTACGGGGAGTGAGGGGGAGAGTGAGATTAGACTGGGTGGGATATTACCGGGTATGGGGAGTGAGGGGGAGAGTGAGATTAGACTGGGTGGGATATTACCGGGTATGGGGAGTGAGGGGGAGAGTGAGATTAGACTGGGTGGGATATTACCGGGTATGGGGAGTGAGAGGGAGAGTGGGATTAGACTGGGTGGGATATTACCGGGTGCGGGGAGTGAGGGGGAGAGTGAGGTTAGACTGGGTGGGATATTACCGGGTATGGGGAGTGAGGGGGAGAGTGAGGTTAGACTGGGTGGGATATTACCGGGTATGGGGAGTGAGGGGGAGAGTGAGATTAGACTGGGTGGGATATTACCGGGTATGGGGAGTGAGGGGGAGAGTGAGATTAGACTGGGTGGGATATTACCGGGTATGGGGAGTGAGGGGGAGAGTGGGATTAGACTGGGTGGGATATTACCGGGTATGGGGAGTGAGGGGGAGAGTGAGATTAGTCTGGGTGGGATATTACCGGGTATGGGGAGTGAGGGGGAGAGTGGGATTAGACTGGGTGGGATATTACTGGGTATGGGGAGTGAGGGGGAGAGTGAGATTAGTCTGGGTGGGATATTACCGGGTATGGGGAGTGAGGGGGAGAGTGAGATTAGACTGGGTGGGATATTACCGGGTATGGGGAGTGAGGGGGAGAGTGGGATTAGACTGGGTGGGATATTACCGGGTATGGGGAGTGAGGGGGAGAGTGAGATTAGACTGGGTGGGATATTACCGGGTATGGGGAGTGAGAGGGAGAGTGAGATTAGACTGGGTGGGATATTACCGGGTATGGGGAGTGAGGGGGAGAGTGGGATTAGACTGGGTGGGATATTACCGGGTATGGGGAGTGAGGGGGAGAGTGGGATTACACTGGGTGGATTTACATAGTATCACATAATATTTACAGCACAGAAACAGGCCATTCGGCCCAACTGGTCCATGTTGTTTATGCCCCACACGAGCCTCCTCCCACCCCTCTTCATCTAACTCCAACAACATATCCTTCTCTTCCTTTCGCCCTCATGTGTTTATGTATCTTTCCCTTAAATGCATCGATACTGTTCGCCTCAACCACTCCCTGTGGCAGCGAGTTCCACATTCTCACCACTCTCTGGGTAAAGAAGATTCTCCTGAATTCCCGATTGGAATTATTAGTGACTATCGTATATTTATTGGCCCCGAGTTCTCGTCTCCCCCGCAAGTGGAAGCATCTTCTTTATGTTATCCTTATCAAAACCTTTCATAATCTTAAAGACCTCTGTCAGGTCACCCCTCAGTCTTCTCTTTTCTAAAGAAAAGAGCCCCCGCCTGTTCAATCTTTCCCGATAACTATCACCTCCCACTTCTGGTATCATCCTTGCAAATCTTTTCTGCACCTTCTCCAGTGCCTCTATATCTTTTTTAGAATTTGGAGACCAGAACTGTTCACTGAACTCCAAGTGTGGTCTGACCAAGGTTCGATACAAGTTCAACAGAACTTCTCTGCTTTTCAATTCTATCCTTCCAGAAATGAACCCCAATGCTTTGTTTGCTTTTTTTAATGGCCGTATTAACCTGCGTCACTACTTTTAGTGATTTGTGAATCTGTACCCCCAGATCCCTCTGCTCCTCTACCCCATTGAGACACTTATTTTCCAAGGAGTGTTTGGCCTCCTTATTCTTCCTACCAAAACGTACCACCTCACACTTAACTACATTGAAGTTCATTTGTCAATTACACACCCATTCTGTAAGTTTATTAATGCCATCTTGTATTTTGTCGTGGTTCTCCTCTGTATTAACTAGACCCCCAATTTGGTGTCATCCACAAATTTTGAAATTGTACTTCCGATTCCTGAGTCCAAATTGTTTATGTAAATAGTGAACAGCAGCAGACCCGGCACCGATCCCCGTGGAACACCACTTCCCAGCTTCCACCAGTCTGAGTAACTACCTTTAACCCCATCTCTCTGTTTTTTAGCCAGCTTGCTATACGCTCTGCCACATGCCCCCTGACTCCACGGGGGCGATTTTCCCAGCCCCGAGGAGGCAGGTTTGGAGGTGGGACAGTTGGCAAAATGGCAAAAACTGAGGGCGGGTTCGGAACCCACCTCCAACCCGCCTCCGCGCAATTTTGCCGGAGGCGGGTTTGATGGGTGCGATTCGGTCCCGCCTCCATCAGTCGGGAGAGGTAGTTAAGACCCTTAAATAGTAGTTAAGGGCCTCTAAAATCCTATTTTGACAGGCCTTTGTTATTTTGCCACATTTTCAGCGTGTTGCACGACCCTCCGAAACCACGCCAGCTAATCCTGGTGGGTTGACAAGTGGGTGGCCTTCTCACAGCTGCAGCCCCACCATTAAAACGGAGCTTTCATCAGGGAGCAGTTGCAGGTGGCAGAACTTTGGTTCCAAAGGTCTTTCAGCCCTTTTAGCAGGCCTACCGAAGCCGGAGGTGCTGCAGCTTCTATCTCTCAACTGTGGGACCTCCTTGGAAGACCCTCTCCCCGCTTGGACTGAGCGCTTCCCCAACGGAGGTATCTGCCAGCAACATGGGAACCATTTATTTCCTTTCACCATGGAGCTCAGATTTGGATGAGGAGCAGCCACGACAGCAGCAGAACCAGGCAGCTCAGCAGCAAAAGCAGCAGGAGCCCCAACCTTCTGCTCACCCACCTGATGCTGCACAGGGCAGAAGGCGCCAGCGCATGGAAGCACGTCGTGCAAGGAATGCACTCATCCTGGTTAGATTTGCATAGGTTGCCCATTGTGGCACATGTGCTTGGCTCCTTCTTAACACATGATAGACAATGGGCATGAGTCTCTGGCCTCCTTTCACTCTGACCACCAACCTGACCATGCAAGTGTCACGGAGCCCGCAATGTAGAGCTGCCTAAACCGAAATAACAGATGCCATCACGCCAACAGTTTGCCATCACCTAATTTTAATACATTCCCACAGGGATGGCATTTCATCAATAAACAGAAACAATCACCCAATCTACACACAGACCTGGAGGTTATATCCCTTGCTAGCTGGACCCACACAGCCTTGGTTTCTTTGGGTGGCCTCTTCCTCCCAGATGAGGGGAAGAGCACCTCCCTGCTAGCTCTCACCCCATCAACCAGCAAACCCACCGCCTCATCCGAGAACCTCGGGGAGGCCCTTGCCTTGGAGCTGGCCATTCTTCAAGGAGATAGCAGCTTGGAGGTGGTGCAGCATCGACCAAAAACCTGTGGAATGAGCCAAGGCAGCAAGGAAGCTGGATAAGTTACGTCAGCAGAGGTGAGTTTCAGTCCCAAAACACTAATTGGCCCAGGGGAACCCACACCTCTGAAATCAATCAGCCAATTAGGGGAAAATCGCAAATTTTTCCTACCGCTCAGTGGAGGCAGGTTTGGAACCCACCCAAACTGAAACCTGCCTCCATTGGGAAAATCACGCCCAGCATGTTCTGACCTTAGTCAGGAATCTACTATGAGGTACCTTATCGAAGGCTTTTTGAAAGTGGCCTTAAAGGGTATGAAAGAGTATGAGGAGTGAGCAGGAGAGTGGGATTAGACTAGGTGGGATATTAAAGGGTACGGGGAGTGAGCAGAGGTATCGGATTAGACTGGGTGTGATGGTGAGTTCGGAGAGAGTGGGATTAGACTGGGTGTGATGGTGAGTTCAGAGAGAGTGGGATTAGACTGGGTGGGATGGTGAGTTCGGAGAGAGTGGGATTAGACTGGGTGTGATGGTGAGTTCGGAGAGAGTGGGATTGGACTGGGTGTGATGGTGAGTTCGGAGAGAGTGGGATTGGACTGGGTGGAATACGCAACTATTCCAATGCTCTCCTAGCCGGTACCCCAGCTGCCATCCTCTATAAACTTCACCTCAACTCAAACTCTGCTGCCCTTATCTTAACCTGCATCAAGTCCCGTTCACCCATCACCCCTCTGCTTGCTGACCTACATTGGCTCCTGGTCGCCAAGTGCCTTCAATTTAAAATTCCCATCCTTGTGTTTAAATCCCTCCACGGCCTCACCCTGCCGTTTTTCTGTAACCTCCTCCAGCCCTATAGCCCTCTGAGAACTCTGCGCTCCTCCAATTCTGGCCACTTGTTTGTCCCCCCTCTGCCCCAACACTGGCAGCTGTGCCTTCAGCCAGCCAGGCCCCACACTCATCCTCTCCGTCTCTCCCTTCTCTGGAGGGGGAGGGTGAGCAGCCAGTTGTCGTTATGCATATAGGTACCAACGATATAGGTAAAAACCGGGATGAGGTCCTAAAAGCTGAATATAGGGAGTTAGGAGGTAAATTAAAAAATAGGACCTCAAAGGTAGTAATCTCAGGATTGCTACCAGTGCCATGTGCTAGTCAGAGTAGAAATAGAAGGATATTTCAGATGAATACATAGCTAGAGGAAAGGTGCAAGGGGGAGGGATTCAAATTCCTGGGACATTGGAACCGGTTCTGGGGGAGGTGGGACCAGTACAAACTGGACGGTTTGCACCTGGGCAGGACTGGGACCGATGTCCTAGGGGGAGTGTTTGCTAGTGCTGTTGGGGAGGGTTTAAACTAAAATGGCAGGGGTTTGGGAACCTGTGCAGGGAGACAGAGGAAAGGGAAGCAAGGATAGAAGCAAAAGACAGGAAGGAGAAAAGCAAAAGTGGCAGTTGGAGAAATCAAGGGTGTAAATCAAACATGGCCACAGTAAATAATAATTCTAAAAGGTCTAATAGTGTTAAAAAAACAAACCTGAAGGCTTTGGCCTAGAAATTCAGTTGTTTGCGCCAGCCGCTAGCGCCTTAGGAGGAGATGTGGGGCGCTAGGCGGCTAGCGGCCGGGCGCAGCTTGATCTGCGCCTCTCCCCAACTTCAGTAAAGATTTAGCGGCGGCGCAAAGCCTTTGCGTGCGCTCAGCTGCGCGCGCAGATCCTGACGTCATTTCATCGTGCAACGCCCTTTGTGCGCCCCGAACCGGAAATTCAGTGGCGCCGCCCTTCTTTGCGCCTGGCGCCCCCAGCGACTGGTAGAGGGGAACGGTTCCCAGTCGCTGCGGGGCGCAGGGGGCGCTATTTAAAGGGGACTCCTCCTGCAGTATAAGTGGCAGCCATTTTGTGCCAATCCCTCTGTGTGAGAGATGGATATTTGGAGAGAGACAAAGGCAGAGAGCTTTCTGCTTTGACTCAGCGCTTGCACAGGTACTTGTGGCTTCAGGCCAGAGCTTTGCACTTGGATTTCACTTTCAGTGCCATAGCCTTGAGTCGCCACATATAATGGGGGCTGCAATGGGTGGAAACGTTGGCTTTCTGCATTGCATTCAAAGGGACCAGAGACGCCGTGAGAGAGTGCCAGTCATGGCCAGACGGAGATTGGCCAACAGGCGTCGGCACAGGAGGCCTTACCCACCCAGGGTATACCGCCAGCAGTTAGAGTCAAAGAGTCATAGAGTTTTACAGCACAGAAAGAGGCCCTTCGGCCCATCGTGTCTGCGCCGCCCATCCATCCCTGTCCAGTCTAATCCCATTTTCCAGCATTTGGTCCATAGCCTTGTATGCAATGGCATTTCAAGTGCTCATCCAAATGCTTCTTGAATGTTGTGAGGGTTCCTGCCTCTACCACCCTTTCAGGCATTGAGTTCCACATTCCAACCACCCTCTGGGTGAAAAAGTTCCTCCTCAAATCCCCTCTAAATCTCCTGCCCCTTACCCTGAATCTATGCCCCCTTGTTATTGACCCCCCTACTAAGGGGAAAAGTTCCTCTTTGTCTACCCTATCTATGCCCCTCATCATTTTGTACACCTCAATCAGGTCCCCCCTCAGCCTTCTTTGCTCCAAGGAAAACAACCCCAGCCTGTCCAGCCTCTCTTCATAGCTGAGGCGCTCCATCCCAGGTAACATCCTGGTGAATCTTCTCTGCACCCTCTCCAAAGCAATCACATCCTTCCTATAGTGAGGCGACCAGAACTGCACACAGTACTCCAGCTGTGGCCTCACCAGCGTTTTGTACAGCTCCATCATAACCTCCCTGCTCTTATATTCTATGCCTCGGCTAATGAAGGCAAGTATCCCATATGCCTTTTTAACCACCTTATCTACCTGTTCCGCTGCCTTCAGGGATCTATGTACATGTACACCAAGGTCCCTCTGACCCTCTGTACTTCCTAGGGTCCTACCACTCATTGTGTATTCCCTTGCCTTATTTGTCCGTCCAAAATGCATCACCTCGCACTTTTCAGGATTAAATTCCATTTGCCACTTTTCCGCCCATCTGACCAACCCGTTTATATCGTCCTGTAACCTGAGGCTTTCCTCCTCACAATTTACCACCCCACCAATTTTCGTGTCATCTGCGAACTTACTGATCATACCTTTTACATTCTCATCCAAATCATTTATGTAGATCACAAACAACAAGGGACCCAGCACCGATCCCTGAGGTACCCCACTGGACACAGGCTTCCAGTCACAAAAGCAACCTTCGACCATCACCCTCTGCCTCCTGCCACTCAGCCAGTTTAGGATCCAACGCGCCAAGGCACCCTGGATCCCATGGGCTCTTACCTTCTTGACCAGTCTCCTATGCGGGACTTTGTCAAAAGCTTTACTGAAGTCCATGTAAACCACATCCACAGCATTTCCCTCATCCACCCCCCTAGTCACCCCCTCGAAAAATTCAATCAGATTTGTCAGACATGATTTACCCTTGACAAAGCCATGCTGACTATCCCCGATTAATCCTTGCCTCTCCAAGTGGAGACTAATTTTGTCCCTCAGAATTTTTTCCAATAATTTCCCTACCACAGATGTTAGGCTCACTGGCCTGTAATTCCCTGGTTTATCCCTGCTACCCTTCTTGAATAATGGTACTACGTTAGCTGTTCTCCAGTCCTCTGGTACATCCCCTGTGGCCAGAGAGGTTCTGAAAATTTGTGTCAGAGCCCCTGCAATCTCCTCCTTTGCCTCCCACAGCAGCCTGGGATACATCTCGTCCGGGCCTGGGGATTTATCCACTTTTTGGCCTGCTAAAACCGCTAGTACCTCCTCCCTCTCGATGCTAATATGTTCAAGTATGTCACAGTCCCCTTGCCCGACTTCTATGTCTACATCGGATTATGGAGACATGGCTCCAGGGTGACCAAGGCTGGGAATTCAACATTCAGGAAAGACAGGCAAAAAGGAAAAGGAGGTGGGGTAGCATTGCTGGTTAAAGAGGAGATTAACACAATAGTAAGGAAGGATATTAGCTCTGACGATGTGGAATCTGTATGGGTAGAGCTGAGAAATACCAAGGGGCAGAAAACGTTAGTGGGAGTTGTATACAGATCCCAAAACAGTAATGCTGAGGTTGGGGATGGCATTAAACGGGAAATTAGAGACGCGTGCAATAAAGGCACAGCAGTTATCATGGGTGACTTTAATCTACATATAGATTGGGCTAACCAAATTAGTAACAATACTGTGGAGGAGGAATTCCTGGAGTGTATACGGGATGGTTTCCTGGACCAATATGTCGAGGAACCAACTCGAGATCAGGCCATCTTAGACTGGGTATTATGTAATGAGAAAGGATTAATTAGCAATCTTGTTGTGCGAGGCCCCTTGGGGTGGAGCGATCATAATATGATAGAATTCTTCATTAAGATGGAGAGTGAAGTATTTGACTCAGAGACTAGGGTCCTGAATATAAATAAAGGAAACTACGATGGTATGAGGCGCGAGTTGGCTAGGATGGATTAGGGAACGTTACTTAAAGGGTTGACGGTGGATAGGCAATGGCAAACATTTAAAGATCGGAGTTAGATATATTTCTTAAGGCTAAAGGGATCAAGGGATATGGGGAGAAAGCAGGGACAGGGTACTGAATCTGGATGATCAGCCATGATCTCATTAAATGGCGGAACAGGCTCGAGGGGCCGAATGGCCTACTCCTGCTCCTATCTTCTATGTTCCTATGTTTCCTCCTTTAAGACCCTCCTTAAAGCCTACCTCTTTGACCAAGCTTTTGGTCACTTGTTCTAATATCTCCTTATTTGGCTTAGCATCCATTTTTGACTGGTTACAGCTCTGTACAGTGCTTTGGGATATTTTTACGTTATCTAGTGGCACAATGGTTTGGTTTTGGCTTGGCCACAGTCTGTGCTTTGCTCCTGATTAAGCGGGGGCAAGGACTGCAAGAATTCAATGTTCATCTCCACTTGCTTTTCCCGGTGCCACCCATTCCATGATGAAATGGACATTAAATCTTTGAACTTACCATCACCCAGGAACTGTAACAGGGCCAAGTCAATGGCTCTCTTCCACTTGGAGTTTTTCTGCAGAGCTATCCCATAGCCAGTCGTTGCAAACACCTTTCCACTTCCGATGGTAACAAGCTTGCAGCCCTCATCCTTTCCAGCCATGTAATTAAGAACAGCTGCATCGTAAATAAAGGCATCAAGCTTCCTGCAAGAGGGAAAATACATCAACTGGAAAGAGTGCTGATTGGTGTTAGGAACATGGGAACACAGGAATAGGAGGAGGTCATTCCGCCCTTTGACCCTGTTCTGCCATTCAATTAGATCATGGCTGATCTGTATCTTAACTCCATCTGCCCACCTTGGCTCTCTGACCCTTTATACCCTTACCTAACCAAAATCTAGCAATCTCAGTTTTGACATTTTCAGTTGACCCCCAGCCTCAACAGCTTTTTGGATGGAGAGTTCAAGATTTCCATTATCCTTTCTGTGAAGAAATGTTCCCTGACATCACAGCTGAACGGCCCGGCTCTAATTTTAAAGTTATGCCCCCTTGTTCTGACTCCCTCACCAGAGGAAATATTTTCTCTCTACTCGATCATATCCTTTAATCATCTTAACACCTCGATCAGATCACCCTTCAATCTTCTATACTCAGGGGAATACCAGCCTAGTCTCTGCAACCTGTCCTCATAATTTAACCCTTTTAGCCACAGTATCATTCTGGTGATTTAAAATTGTGACGCCTGGTCCGGCCGAACCTATTTAATTGAACAAACTGTCACCTGGAACATGATCTATTCCCTTCATTATCTTATAAATTAAATAATTATTCTGTGTCAGCCGTGACTCAGTGGGTCGCACCCTCGCCTCGGAGTCAGAAACTTGTGGGTTCAGGTCCCACTCCAGAAACTTGAGCACAAAAGTCTAGGCTGACACTCCCAGTGCAGTGCTGAGGGAGTGCCGCACTGTCGGAGCTTTTCGGATGAGACGTTAAACCGAGGCCCTGTCTGTTCTCTCAGGTGGATGTAAAAGATCCCATTGCACTATTTTGAAGAAGAGCAGGGGAGTTCTCCCCCGGTGTCCTGGCCAATATTTATCACTCAATCAACATCACTAAAACAGATGATCTGGTCATTATCACGTCGCTGTTTGTGGGAGCTTGCTGTGCGCAAATTGGCTGCCGCGTTTCCTACATTAGTGATTACACTTCAAAAAGTATTTCATTGGCTGTAAAGCACTTTGGGACCTCGGGGAAACCTGGCAGCTCAAGGGAGGTAAGGACAGCTTCGGGGCGAAGGTAAGTGCCCGTACAGCGCTGCTTGTGGGTCAGGAGGAGCAGGAGTGCTTTCCTCTCAGTCCCCCAAGCTGCCTCTGCTTCCCTGGGATCGGACCACTACCCATCAGACCCCCTCCATGCATAGACACCCCTCCACCCCCTCCCCCCGCCCCAATTGGGGATCAGATGCTTCCCTGGGATCGGACCCCCACCCATCAGACCCCCTCCATGCATAGACACCCCTCCACCCCCTCCCCCCGCCCCAATTGGGGATCAGACGCTTCCCTGGGATCGGACCCCCACCCATCAGACCCCCTCCATCCATAGACACACCCCCACCCCCGCCTCAATTGGGGATCAGACGCTTCTTGGGATCAGATCCCCACCCATTAGACCCCCTCCATGCAAACAAACCCCTGATCAGGGATCTGCCCCACCCCGGGATCGGGAATCAGACCCCTCCGGGATCGAACCCACCCCCGGAGTCGGGGATTGGACCCCCCCCCACCACCACCATGCTCCCACTAGCAGCTGCAGGCTTCTTACCTGCATGTGGGGACTGAAACTCTCCCCCCACCCCCCACCACCGCTTACCAAACCCGCCCCTCTCAATATTGGGGCCAGTATTCCAAGTGCGGCTTGACCAAGGACTTGTACATGTACAAAACAGCGTGCCTCGTCTTATAATCAATTGTCCTATGAATGCACCCCAACACCCTATTCGCTCTAGCTATCGCTTCACGGCATTGCTCATGTACCTTTAGAGATGTATGCACTAGATTTTCCAGATCTCTTTCTTCCTCCAACTTCTTTAACACTTTTCCCTGAATTGTGAATGAGTGTTGAGCATTTGCCTGGCCCACATGTATAACACTGCACTTTTCCAAATTAAACATCATTTGCCAGTCATGTGCCCAATCTCCCAACACATCAGGGTCTGCCTGAAGCAGGCAAGCATCGTCTACAGTCCGAACACTTGCATAGATCTTAGTATCATCTGCAATCTCTCAGATCGTGCCCCAACACCTACATCCAGATCATTAATAAATATAGTAAAGAGCAACGGTCCCAACACAGATCCCTCAAGGACACCACTGGTCAAAGATCTCCAAACAGATTCAAATCCATCTGTAACTACTTTTTGCCTACGTCCTTCCAGCCAGTTCCCAATTTAGCTCAATATATTACCACTAATACCAGAGGCTTCAATCTTGTAGAGAAGCCTCTTTGTGCGGAACCTTATTAAAAGCTTTTTGGAAATCTAAGTAGAGAATATCTACTGGGCTTCCCTCATCCACCACCTTGGTGACTTCTTCAAAAAATACAATCAGATTTGTAAGACATGATCTTTTTATGAAGCCATGTTTGGTGTCCCTACTATGTCCCTCTCTGTCCAAGTATTCATATATTGCACCCCTAATGATTCCCTCAAGCTTCTTTCCTATTACTAATGTCAAACTAACGAGCAGATAGTTACCCGGGTCTGTCTCGTCACCTGTTTTAAAGATGGAGACCACATTAGCCTCCTTCCAGTCTATAGGAACCATTCCAGAGTGCAGTGAGCTATTAAAAATACAGGCTAGGGGCTCGCACAGCACATGCCCCATCTCCCTGAGGACCCTCGGGTGGATATCATCTGGCCTGGCTGCTCTATCTATTTTCAAGTTCTTAATTCTTTCTAAAACAATCTGTTCATCTATGCTAATATTGCTAATTCTGTTAGTAATATTATTAAATTGTAATAGTTGAGCATCATCTTCGAAGGTGAAGACCGATGCAAAGTAATCATTTAATATTTCCGCCATACCCAGCGAGTCCTTTGTAACTTGTCCTTGAACATTCTTCAATGGCCTAATACAGTCTTTGATAGTTCTCGGACTCTTCACGTAACTGAAAAATCTTTCCCCATTACATCCACAACTGTCTATGATCCTCTTTTCCATTTGCCTTTTAGCTGATCGAATAGCAGCCTTCGTTTCCTTGAGTTGTTCCTTTTACTCAACTCTGTTTAGTTGAGTATTGATGTCTTTAATTTATAGAACATTTCTGTTTACATTTTATTTGTCTTTGTACATAACCAGTCAGCCATCTTGGCTTTTTCTTACTGCACTCCCTTCTTTTGACTTTGGGTACATATTTGTCTTCCACATTTTTTATCTTGTTGTTAAAAACTTTCTTTTTGCATTCTACACCCGTCTCATCGCCACCCAGCAGGGTTAGCCCATTTACCCGTTCCAAACCATCTGCCATTTTTGTGAAGTTTGCTGTTCTGAAATCTGGTCCGAGTTGTAGATTCTCACTATCTGCAGTTCTCCCAGCCAATGCAATGGTTTAAATGGGGTCTAACCAGAGCGTTATATAACTGGAACATAACTCACATCTCTTTGTATTCCAGCCCCCGAGAGATAAATTACCTTTTAAGTTACTTTTTGTTCCTGTCCACCAGCTTTTGGTGATTTCTGCACTTGGACCTCTAACTCTCTCCGCTCCTCCACAGGTCCCAGCTTCTCACCATTTAGAAAATACTCTGATCTCTTTCTTAGGTCCAAAGTTGATGATCTCACACTTCCCCACGTTGAACTCTATCTGTCACAGTTTTGCCCACTCACTGACTCGATCAATGTCCCTTTGCAACTTTCTGCTCCCATCGACACTCCTTACTGTGTCTCCTAACCTGGTGTCATCAACAAACGTGGATATACGGCTCTCTATTCCTTCATCCAAGTCATTTATAAATAGTGAAAAGCTGAGGCCCCAGTACCGATCCCTGGGGGACACCACTCCTCACATCCTGCCAACAGGGGTACACACCCATTATTCCTACTCCATCTCCTATCTCCTAATCTATTCCCTACCCATGTCAAAACATTGCCTCCAAATCCACATGCTTCCATTTTTGTTAACAGTCTCTTGTGTGGAACCTTATCAAATTCCTTCTGGAAGTCGATATAAACAACATCCATATCCACCTTATCTACCACGTTAGTGACCTCAAATATTCAACTAAATTAATCAGACACGATTTACCCTTTACAAATCCATGCTGGCTCTCTCTGATCAGCTCATATTTGTCCATGTACTCAGTCACTCTGTCCCTAATAACAGATTCTAGTAACTTCCCACAACAGACGTTAGAATAATAGGCCTATCATTTCCTAGTTTATCTCTCCTACCCTTCTTAAATTTTGGAGTGACATTGGAAATTTCCAATCCAAGGGTGCAATTCCTCAATCAAGAGGTTTCTGCAAAGCATGTTTTATACATTATAGTGATGGGCGCAGGGAGCTCTGTGACCAGCAGGGAGCACTGTGACCAGCAGGGTGCTCTGTGACCAGCAGGGAGCACTGTGACCAGCAGGGTGCTCTGTGACCAGCAGAGTGATCTGTGACCAGCAGAGTGATCTGTGACCAGCAGGGAGCACTGGGACCAGCAGAGAGCACTGGGACCAGCAGTGAGCTCTGTGACCAGCAGAGTGCTCTGTGACCAACAGGGAGCACAGGGACCAGCAGAGTGATCTGTGACCAGCAGAGTGCTCTGTGACCAGCAGAGTGCTCTGTGACCAGCAGAGTGCTCTGTGACCAACAGGGAGCACTGTGACCAGCAGAGTGCTCTGTGACCAGCAGGGAGCACTGTGACCAGCAGGGAGCACTGGGACCAGCAGAGTGATCTGTAACCAGCAGGGAGCACTGGGACCAGCAGAGTGATCTGTGACCAGCAGGGAGCTTCGTGACCAGCAGAGTGCTCTGTGACCAGCAGGGAGCACTGGGACCAGCAGAGTGATCTGTGACCAGCAGGGAGCACTGGGACCAGCAGAGTGATCTGTGACCAGCAGGGAGCTCCGTGACCAGCAGAGTGCTCCGTGACCAGCAGGGAGCACTGGGACCAGCAGAGTGATCTGTGACCAGCAGGGAGCACTGTGACCAGCAGAGTGCTCTGTGACCAGCAGAGTGCTCTGTGACCAGCAGAGTGCTCTGTGACCAGCAGGGAGCATTGTGACCAGCAGAGTGCTCTGTGACCAGAGGGAGCACTGTGACCAGCAGAGTGCACTGTGACCAGCAGAGAGCTCTGTGACCAGAGAGCACTGTGACCAGCAGAGTGCACTGTGACCAGCAGAGTGCACTGTGACCAGCAGAGTGCACTGTGACCAGCAGGGAGCAATGTGACCAGCAGAGTGCACTGTGACCAGCAGGGAGCTCTGTGACCAGCAGAGTGCTCTATGACCAGCAGAGTGATCTGTGACCAGCAGGGAGCATTGTGACCAGCAGAGTGCACTGTGACCAGCAGAGTGCACTGTGACCATCAGGGAGCACTGGGACCAGCAGAGTGCTCTGTGACCAGCAGGGAGCACTGTGACCAACAGGGAGCACTGTGACCAGCAGAGTGCTCTGTGACCAGCAGAGTGCTCTCTGACCAGCAGAGTGCTCTGTGACCAACAGGGAGCACTGTGACCAACAGGGAGCACTGTGACCAGCAGAGTGCACTGTGACCAGCAGGGAGCACTGTGACCAGCAGGGAGCATTGTGACCAGCAGAGTGCTCTGTGACCAGCAGAGTGCTCTGTGACCAGCAGAGTGCTCTGTGACCAGAGGGAGCACTGTGACCAGAGGGAGCACTGTGACCAGCAGAGTGCACTGTGACCAGCAGAGTGCACTGTGACCAGCAGGAATCACTGTGACTAGCAGAGTGCTCTGTGACCAGCAGGGATCACTGTGACCAGCAGAATGCTCTGTGACCAGCAGCGTGCGCTGTGACCAGCAGGGAGCACTGTGACCAGCAGAGTGCTCCGTAACCAGCAGTGAGCTCTGTGACCAGCAGAGTGCTCTGTGACCAGCAGAGTCCTCTGTGACCAGCAGGGAGCACTGTGACCAGCAGTGAGCTCTGTGACCAGCAGAGTGCACTGTGACCAGCAGAGTGCACTGTGACCAGCAGAGTGATCTGTGACCAGCAGGGAGCTCTGGGACCAGCAGAGTGATCTGTGACCAGCAGGGAGCACTGTGACCAACAGGGAGCACTGTGACCAGCAGAGTGCTCTGTGACCAGCAGAGTGCTCTGTGACCAGCAGAGTGCTCTGTGACCAACAGGGAGCACTGTGACCAGCAGAGTGCACTGTGACCAGCAGAGTGCACTGTGACCAGCAGGGAGCATTGTGACCAGCGGGGAGCACTGTGACCAGCGGGGAGCACTGTGACCAGCGGGGAGCTCTGTGACCAGCAGAGTGCTCTGTGACCAGCAGAGAGCTCTGTGGCCAGCAGGGAGCACTGTGACCAGCAGAGTGCGCTGTGACCAGCAGTGACCAGCAGGGGGATCTGCTATCCAACAACAACAACAACTTGTATTTAAACAGCACCTTTAACTTAGAAAAATCTCCCACGGTGCTTCACAGTAGCGTTATCAGACAAAATTTGACACCGAGCCACAAAGGAGCTATTAAGACAGATGAGATAGGTTTTAAGGAGTGAATGAATGAAGGAGAAAGAGATGGCGCGGCAGAGAGGTTTAGGGAGGGAATTCCAGAGTTTAGGGCCTGGGCAGTGTAATGATGTCAGCAAATAGTGATGTTATTTGCCTGTTTGATTATCATGCCTTACCAGCATAATTGCATGTATTGATTTCTTTGTGGGTTCAATGACGAGACATTTATGAAAGAGAATGTCTTTTAATCTAAAGCTTGTTCAACTCTTGACAGCATTTACAGGAGACATCATGCTAGTGATGCATCTAGAACGAAACTGAAACTAAACTAAACTGCCTTGCTTGTCTCGGTCACATGCCCTCTGCTGGTCAGGCACAAGCAATCAATACATGCAATTATGCTGTCAATACAGGCAGCTGAAGGCAATTTTGAACAATTAGAGGCGTGCAGCTATCTCGGAGGGTTGTGGGGCTGGAGGAGGTTACAGAGATAGGGAGGGGCGAGACCACAGAGGGATTTGAAAACAAGGATGAGAAGTTTAAAATTGAGGCGTTGCCAGACCAATGTAGGTCAACAAGCACAGGGGTGATGGGTGAACAGGACTTGGTGCGAGTTAGGACACGGGCAGCAGGGCTTTGGATGAGCTCAAGTATACGGAGGGTGCATGGTGGGAGGTTAGCCAGGAGTGCGTTGGAATAGTCAGTCTAGAGATAACAAAGGCATGGATGAGGGTTTCTGCAGATGAGCTGAGGCAGGGGCGGAGACGGGCAATGTTACGGAGGTGGAAGTAGGCGGTCCTAGTGAGGAGAGGATATGGGGTCGGAAGTTCAGTTCAGGGTCAAATAGGACGGCAAGGTTGCGAATAGTCAGGTTCAGCCTCAGAGAGGGCCAGGGACGGGGATGGCTCGGGAACGGAGTTTGTGGGGGGGGCTGAAGACAATTTAAAGTCTTCCCAATATTTAATTGGAGGAAATTTCTGTTCATCCAGTATTGGATGTCGGACAAGCAGTGTGACAAATCAGGGACAGTGAGGGGCCGAGAGAGGTGGTGGTGAGGTAGTGCTGGGTGTCGTCAGCGTACATGTGGAAACTGACACTGTGTTTTCTGATGATGTCGCCGAGGGGCAGCATGCAGACGAGAATTAGGAGGGGGATTAGGATAGATCCTTGGGGAACCCCAGAGTTAACGGTGTGGGAGTGGGAAGAGAAGCCATTGCAGGAGAGTCTCTGGCTACGACTGGATAGATAGGAATGGAGCCAGGAGAGGGCAGTCCCACCCAGCTGGATGATGGAGGAGAGACGTTGGAGGAAGATGGTGTAGTCAACGGTGTCAAAGTTACATATCTCACAACAGAGATGTAAACAGTGAGAAGGATAGTAGCAGGTTTCAGGAGGACATGGACAGACTGGTGAAATGAGCAGACACACGGCAGATTACAGTGAAGTGTGATGTGATGCATTTTGGAAGGGGAAATAAGGAGAAGCATTATAAATTAAATGGTACAATTTTAAATGGGGTGCAAGAACAGAGAGACCTGGGGGTTTCACACACAAATCTTTGAAAGTGGCGGAACAAGTTGAGAAGGCTGGTAAAAAAGCATTCGGGATCCTGGGCTTCATAAATAGAGGCATATTATAGAGTACAAAAGCAAGGAGGTTCTGGTAAATATTTATAAATCATTGGTGAGGCCTCAGCTGGAGTATTGTGTCCAATTCTGGGCACCGCACTTTAGGAAGGATGTCAAGGCCTTGCAGAGGGTGCAGAGGAGATTTACTAGAATGGTACCAGGGACGAAGGACTTTAGTTGTGTGGAGGGACTGGAGAAGCTGGGGTTGTTCTCCTTAGAGCAGAGAAGGCTGAGAGGAGAGGTGTTCAAAATGATGAGGGGCTTTGATAGAGTAAGTCAGGAGAAACTGTTTCCACTGGCAGGAGGGTCAATAACCAGATTTACGGTACAGTAATTGGCAAAAAATCCAGAGGGGAGATGAGGAGACTTTTTTTTACACAGCAAGGTGTTGTGATCTGGAATGCGCTGCCTGAAAGGGCGGTGGAAGCAGATTCAATAATAACTTTCAAAAGGGAATTGGATAAATACTTGAAAAAGAGAAATTTGCAATCACTGAACCTTGGCCAGTGGCCTGAGGTCATGAAGCGTCTTTAGGCACTGGGGCCAGGTGGTGGGGGCGACACTGCTGGCAGTGACGGCCTTGGTAACGTACTCACACATTGTTCTTTCTGGGGCGCCTCTTGGCCCCTGTGGGTAGAGGGCCAGTCTTGCAGTGTTGACTCCCTGGAGTGCTGCGTGCGAGACCCTCGGTGCTGAGCTATTTGTGTTAGTGCTGAGGCAGTTTTCCCATTTGTTGAGGTTAGGAAGGTAATTCAGCTTTAACAGCTGAATATTCACATTTGGATCTTCTTTTAAACGTTGAATATTTTTTAAAAGGCAGAAAGGGCTGAAAAATGTATTGAATCACTGCATTTTAGAAACATAGAAGATAGGAGCCGGAGTCGGCCATTCGGCCCCTCGAGCCTGCTCCGCCATTCAATGAGATCCTGGCTGATCATCCAAATTCAGTACCCTGTCCCTGCTTTCTCCTCATATCCCTTGATCCCTTTAGCCTTAAGAAATATATCTAACTCCTTCTTGAATATATTCAATGAATTGGCCTCAACTGCCTTTTGTGGTAGAGAATTCCACAGGTTCACCTCACCACTCTCTGGGTGAAGAAATTTCTCTTCACCTCAGTCTTAAATAGCTTACCCCTTATCCTTAGACTGTGACCCCTGGTTCTGGACTCCCCGACCATCGGGAACATCCTTCCTGCATCCAATCTGCCTAGTCCTGTTAGAATTTTATAAGTTTCAATGAGATCCCCTCTCATTCTTCTAAACTCCAGCGAGTATAAGCCCAATCGACCCAATCTCTCCTCATACGTCATTCCTGCCATCCCAGGTATCAGTCTGGTGAATCTTCTTCGCTGCACTCCTTCCATGGCAAGAACATCCTTCCTCAGATAAGATATTTTCCCTTGCTTCAATGTGCATGGCCCTTTAAATTTCAGGGCTGCTCACCGCCCACAATGCATTGTGAGCTCCGCAGTCTCGCGCACAGACGCTCGAGGAAGTAGCAACGCCGGACCAGGACTACACATCGGTCCCAGATCCCTCGTGCAACGCCACCAGGGCGGCGTTTAGCACGGCGACCATTTCGGGCGGCCGTTAACGGCAAATGGCAAGGATACCGATTGCTTTCCAGGTGGAGAATGAATTTTTCCCTCAAAGAGCCAATGGGATTGATGGAGTGCTGCAGGGAGAGGCAGATAGAGAGAGACAGAGACAGATATAGAGAGGGAGGGAGAGAAAGACACATAGAAACAGAGATATATAGACAGGGAGAGAAAAAGGAAAGATTGGCATTTCTACAGCATCTTTCACAACATCCCAAAGCTTTTTACAGCCAATTATGTATTTTTGAAGTATTGTAATGTAGGAAACGCAGCAGCCAATTTGTGTACAGCAAGGTCCCTACAAACAGCAATGTGATAATGACCAGATAATCTGTTTTACTGATGTTGGTTGAGGCATAAACATTAACAGGACACCGGGGAGAACTCCCTGCTCTTCTTTGAAATAGTGCTGTGAGATCTTTTACATCTGAAAGACGGCACCTCTGACAGTGTAGCACTCCCTTAGTACAGCACTGGAGTGTCTGCCTAGATTTTGTGCTCAATTCTCTCGAGTGGGACTTGAACCCATGACCTGACTTAGAGGTGTGCGTACGGCCCGCTGAGCCAGGGCCGACACCATGCTAATAATCGTTCTCCTCGTCCTCTCGTGATGTGCCAATGACTCTGATGCCACGTGGCGTTGTGGGGAACAGGGAGTTGGTTTGAGTGCGCCTTGCCACAGGGGCCCAGTTGATGGTTGTTGATGTTGGTGAGACCCTACAGCTTACCCTGACTTCAAGCTGGTGAGAGCATCTCCGACAGAGCGCTGGTTGTATTTGGTCATGTGGGCGTGCATGTCTGGATAGTTGTTTTTGATATTCCTCTCCGTGCTGCCGTTGGGAACCGTGCCGAATCGGAATGGTGGATAGTGGTCCTGGGGCTTCTGAAACTGTTCAGAACAAAAAGATCACATCAGAACCTCACCGGTTACCAATGAACAAATCCACATTCATCTGACCCTTTACTGACCTTCCTGTTCACAATCCCGCCCGAGTGAGGGGGAGGAGCAGCAGCAGGATTTTCACTGACTGTCTCCAAAAACCCGCTGCAGACTGGCCACTGATTGACGGAGGGTTTCAGCTCTAATCTTGTGAACTCATGTGGTTCGTACCAGATGACAGTAAGAATATATTTACATATGAGGAAGGCCATTCAGCCCATCAAGTTCATCCACCACGAACACCCCGTCTCCCCGGATCTCCCTGAGTCTCCCCGGATCTCCCCGGGTCTCCCCGAGACTTCCCAAGTCTCCCTGAGTCTCCCCGGGACTTCCCGGATCTCCCCGAGTCTCCCTGAGTCTCTCCGGGTCTCTCCGAGTCTCCCCGGATCTCCCCGAGTCTCCCCGAGTCCCTCCGGGTCTCCCAGAGTCTCCCCGGAACTCGCCAGGTCTCCCCGGATCTCCCCGAGTCTCCCCGAGTCTCCCTGAATCTCCCCGGATCTCCCCGAGTCGCCCTGAATCTCCCCGAGTCTCCCTGAGTCTCTCCGGGTCTCCCCGAGACTCCCCGAGTCTCCCTGGGACTTCCCTGAGTCTCTTCGGGTCTCCCCGAGTCTCCCTGGAACTCCCCGAGTCTCCCCAGGACTTCCCGAGTCTCCCTGAGTCTCTCTGAGTCTCCCCGGAACTCCCCGAGTCTCCCCGAGTCTCCCCGAGTCTCCCCGGGACTTCCTGAGTCTCCCCATTGCCACATCTGATTGATTCTTAAATGCTTCCAGGGCTTCCTTCCACCGTTCTGCCCAACGTATATTCCAAGTGTTGTTCACTCTCAGCCTGAAGTATCAGTCCTAGAGCTACTGTTTACTAATGTGAACCTATGCCCCTTGTCCGTTTCCCACTGTTTAATTGAAAGTAGTATTTGAGATTAAGCTCTTCCATACACTTAACTATCTTTTATTGCACTATAAAATCTTGGAACATTAGGAACAGGAGTAGGTCATTCAATGCCTTATTCAATTAGATCACGGCTGATCTGTACCTCAACCCTATTTACCTGCCCTTGATCCATCGCCTTGATTACCCATACCTAACAGAAATCTATCAATCTCAGTTTTGAAATTTTCAATTGACCCCCCGGCCTCAACAGCTTTTTTGGGGAGAGAGTTCCAGATTTCCACCACCCTTTGTGTGAAGAAGTGCTTCCTGACATCACCCCTGAACGGCCTGGCTCTAATTTTAAGGTTCTGCCCCCTTGTTCTGGACTCACCCCACCAGAGGAAATAGTTTCTCTCTATCCACCCGATCAAATCCTTTTATGATTTTAAAATCTTCAAAGTAGATCACCCTTCAATCTTCTAAACTCGAGGGAATACAAGCCCAGCCTCTGCAACCTGTCCTCATAATTTAACCCTTTTAGCCCCGGTATCATTCTGGTGAATCTGCGCTGCTCCCCCTCCGAGGCCAATGTGTCCTTCCTGAGGGGCGGGGCCCAGAACTGAACACAGTGTCCAGATATGGTCTGGAGCTGCTGGGTGCTGACAGATTCCGATTTTGAGCAAGCAACAAGGACACCCTGTTAGCAGTCAACCTCCTCCCTGCTCTGGTTCACAACAACAAGCTTCGTGTAAGCACGAGACACTCCACGGTGTCCTTGTGGAAAAGACTTTATTGATATACAGCACAGTGTTTGGCCAAACTGTATACAGAGAGAGCAGCTTTTCGGTTTCTGTATCTTTCAAGCCCTCTGAAGAACTATTGAAAACCTTGCTCCTTTATACACCATATATTGTGCTTACATCAAACGTACATGTCACAGGTAAGACCTCATGAGGTATCTGCTCCCAAATCCTTTGAAGACTTCATGTAAACTGTTGTTGTTTATTCCACAAGACATCAGCGATGGCCTCTGTGTACGCCGTGCCGAGTACTGTGCACCGGCACAGACCACAAGCTGCCACACTTGACTTACTGATGTCCAACTGCGGTGCGTCAGTGGAACCCTCAAGTCGACCACAACACCCTGGCTGCCTGCGCCACACCCCACATCGCAATGCTGCAACTCTCCGGGAAGTCCAGCAAATCGTGGAAAACGAACGTCTCCAAATCCACCAGGCTCTCAACAACGTCCCTCACAACCGCTTGAAGGCGTGCAAGCCCTTTTGGACCCACGCGCTTAACTTTCGACAATGCGACTTCAACCCTGGTGATACTTGGAAAGCTGAATTGAGTTCACAAGAAGTTACAAATAAACACCTCGTGAAATACCCGACGCAGAAGATCCCTGGCTTCAATCTTCCTCGAAGCTTATGAGCAACCCTAAACTGCATCCACACAAACCGTGGCAGAGCGGGTACTTGATGCACAAATGGAGAAGTAAAAACTCTCCAGTGTGCGACTGTGATCACCCATAACAGGCCATGGAACAGATAACGACTCAATGCCCCATTCACAAATACGACGGAGGTAACACAGCAACACACTCCGCTACTCCTGACACAATTATCCAGCTTCACCACATAAATGGAAAATTATCGCTGTTGCTCTACGTCAGCCACACAAAGCAGTGGTGCACCAAAGCTACTTCCCTTAAACAAGACTTCCTGATCTAACTGTTCTCAAACCTTTTGAAGAGCAGGCTTTGTTAACCGTTATCTTTGGAATTCTCCACCCCAGAGGGCTGTGGAGGCTCAGTTGTTGAATATATTTAAGACAGAGATCGATAGATTTTTGAATATTAAGGGAATCAAGGAATATGGGGATCGGGCGGGAAAGTGGAGAGGAGGTAGAAGATCAGCCATGATCTTATTGAATGGTGGAGCAGGCTCGAGGGGCCGAATGGCCGACTCCTGCTCCTATTTCTTATGTTCTTATGTTCTGAGGAAGGGTGGGGCTGATTAGGGACCAAAAAGGAGATGATCTTGTGGAGATAGAGGGCATGGCTGAGGTACTAATTGAGCACTTCGCATCTGTCTTCACTAAAGAGGAGGATGCTGTCAATGTCACAGTAAAGGAGGAGGTGGTGGAGACATTGGATGAAAATAGATAAAGAGGAGCTATTTAAAAGATTAGCAGCGCTCAAAGTAGAAAAGTCACCCGGTCTGGATGGGATACATCCGACGTTACTGAAGGAGTAAGGGTGGAAATTGTGGAGTCTCTGGCCACAATCTTCCAATCCTCCTTCGATATGGGAGTGGTGTCAGAGGACTGGAGGATTGCAAATGTTACACCGCTGTTCCAAAAAGGGGAGAGGGTTAAACCCTGCAATTATAGGCCAGGCAGCCTGATGACAGCGGTGGGGAAACTTTGAGAGATAATAATCCGGGACAAAATTAATTGGCACTTGGTAAAATATAGGTTAATAAATGAAAGCCAGCATGGATTTGTTAAAGGCAAATCGTATTTGACTAACTTGATTGTGTTACATAAGAACATAAGAAATAGGAGCAGGAATAGGCCACTTGGCCCCTCGAGCCTGCTCCGCCATTCAATAAGATCATGGCTGATCTTAGGCTCAAAGCCACTTCCCTGCCCGCTCCCCATAACCCTTCACTCTCTTATCTTGCAAAAATTTGTCTATCTCCACCTTAAATGTATTTAATGACCCAGCCTCCAAAGCTCTCTGGGGCAGAGAATTCCACAGATTTACGACCCTCAGAGAAGAAATTCCTCCTCATCTCAGTTCTAAAAGGGCGACCCTTTATTCTAAAACTCTGCCCCCGAGTTCTAGATTTCCCCACGAGGGGAAACATCCTCTCTGCATCTACCTTGTCGAGCCCTCTCAGTATCTTATATGTTTCAATAAGATCACCTCTCATTCTTCTAAATTCCAATGAGTATAGGCCCAACCTGCTCAACCTTTCCTCATAAGTCAACCCCCCCGTCTCTGGAATTAACCTAGTGAATCGTCTCTGAACTGCCTCCAATGCAAGTATATCCTTCCTTAAATAAGGAGACCAAAACTGTACGCAGTACTCAAGGTGTGGTCTCACCATTACCCTGTACAGTTGTAACAGGACTTCCCTGCTTTTATACTCCAACCCCCTTGAAATAAAGGCCAACATTCCATTTGCCTTTTTGATTACTTGCTGTATCTGCATGCTAACATTTTGTGTTTCATGCACAAGGACCCCCAGGTCCCTCTGAACTGTAACATTTTGTAATCTCTCTCCATTTAAATAATAATTTGCTTTTTTATTTTTCCTGCCAAAGTGTATAACCTCGCACTTTCCCACATTATACTCCATCTGCCAAATGTTTGCCCACTCACCTAGTCTGTCTATATCCCTTTGCAGGTTCTTTGAGTCCTCTGCGCAACTTGCTTTCCCACCCATCTTTGTATCATCCGCAAACTTGGCAACATTACACTCGGTCTTTGATGAAGTAACAGAGAGGGTGGATGAGGGTAATGCGGTTGATCATAGAACCATAGAAAGTTACAGCACGGAAGGAGGCCATTTCGGCCCATCGTGTCCGCGCCGGCCAACAAAGAGCTATCCAGCCTAATCCCACTTCCCAGCTCTTGGTCCGTAGCCCTGCAGGTTACAGCATCCCAAGTGCACATCCAAGTACTTTTTAAATGTGGTTAGGGTTCCTGCCTCTACCACCCTTTCAGGCAGTGAGTTCCAGACCCCCACAACCCTCTGGGTGAAGAGATTTCCCCTCAAATCCCCTCTAAACCTTCCACCAATTACTTTAAATCTGTGCCCCCTGGTTTTTGACCCCTCTGCTAAGGGAAATAGGTCCTTGCTATCTACTTTATCTATGCCCCTCATAATTTTATACACCTCAATAAGGTCTCCCCTCAGCCTCCTCTGTTCCAAGGAAAACAGACCCGGCCTATCCAGTCTTTCCTCATGGCTAAGATTCTCTACTCCCAGCAACATCCTTGTAAATCCCCTCTGTACCCTCTCTAGTGCAATCACATCCTTCCTGTAATGTGGTGACCAGAACTGCACGCAGTACTCTAGCTGAGGCCTAACTAGTGATTTATACAGTTCAAGCATAACCTCCCTGCTCTTATATTCTATGCCACGGCTAATAAAGGCAAGTATTCCATATGCCTTCTTAACCACCTTATCTACCTGGCCTGCTACCTTCAGGGATCTGTGGACATGCACTCCAAAGGTCCCTTTGTTCCTCTACACTACTCAGTGTCCTACCATTTAATGTGTATTCATTTTCCTTGTTAGCCCTCCTCAAATGCATTACTTCTCTGGATTGAATTCCATTTGCCACTGTTCTGCCCACCTGACCAATTTATTGATATCTTCCTGCAGTCTACAGCTTCCTTCTTCAGTATCGACCACACAGCCGATTTTAGTATCATCTGCAAACTTCTTAATCATACCCCCTATATTCAAGTCTAGATCGTTGATATATACCACAAAAAGCAAGGGACCGAGTACTGAGCCCTGCGGAACCCCACTGGAAACAGCCTTCCAGTCACAAAAACACCCGTCAACCATTACCCTCTGCTTCCTGTCTCCGAGCCAGTTTTGAATCCAACTTGACACTTTGCCCTGGATCCCATGGGCTTTTAACTTCGTGACCAGTCTGCCATGTGGAACCTTATCAAAAGCCGCTATGCCGTGGATATGTGGTCGGAAGCTCATTTCAGAGTCAAATATGACACCAAGGGTGCGAACAGTGTGGTTTAGCCTCAGACAGATGCTCGGGAGAAGGATGGAGTTCGTGGCTTGGGAACGGAGTTTGTGGCGGGGACGGAAAACAAGGACTTCAGTCTTCCCAATATTTAATTGGAGAGAATTTCTGCTCCTCCAGAACTGGATGCTGGACAAGCAGTCTGACAATTTAGAGACAGTGGAGGGGTCGAGAGAGGTGGTGGTGAGGTAGAGCTGGGTGTCGTCAGCATACACGCGGAAACTGACACTGTGTTTTCGGATGATGTCACCAAGGGACAGCATGTAGATGAGAAATAGGACGAGGTCAAGGATAGATCCTTGGGGGACACCAGAGGTAACGAAGTGGGAGTGGGAAGAGAAGCCATTGCAGGTGATTCTCTGGCTACGATTAGATAGATAAGAATGGAACCAGGCGAGTGCAGTCACACCCAGCTGGACGACGGTGGAGAGGCGTTGGAGGAGGATGGTGTGGTCAACCGTGTCAAAGGCTGCAGACAGGTCGAGAAGGACGAGGAGGGTTGGTTTACCTTTGTCACAGTCACATAGGATGTCATTTGTGACTTTGATGAGAGCCGTTTCGGTACTGTGGCAGGAGCGGAAACCTGATTGGAGGGATTCAAACATGGAGTTTGAGTTCAAAGATGGGCACGGACACATTCAAGGACTTTGGAGAGGGAAGGGAGGTTGGAGATGGGGCGGTAGTTTGCAAGGACGGAGGGGTCAAAGGTTGGTTTTTTGAGGAGAGGGGTGATGACGGCAGATTTGAGGGAGAGGGGGACAGTACCTGAGGAGAGAGATTCATTAACAATGTCAGCTAACATGGGTGCCAGACAAGGAAGTTGGGTGGTCAGCAGTTTGGTGGGAATAGGGTCGAGGGAGCAGGAGGTGGGTCCCATGGACACCACCCGTTTTTGGGCAATATCCAATTTCTAGTCCATAGTAAACAATGAGGAGGATGGAAACAGGACATCGACAGGCTGGTGGAATGGGCAGACACATGGCAGATGGAATTTAATGCAGAAAAGTGTGAAGTGATACATTTTCATAGGAAGAATGAGGAGAGGCAATATGAATTAAATAGAACAATTTTAAAGGGTGTGTAGAAACAGAGAGACCTTGGGGTATATTGTTAAATCTGTGAGTTGTTCAAGTAATTAATACTCAGACTTAATCAGTAACAATAAAACAGGTCTTTACTGGTTGGAGGTAGGGACTATACGTAGGTCTTTACTTCATGCCCACAGGCGGGAACTGAGGGGAGATCAGTACCCACAGTACTATTTATACCCCTATGGCCAGGAGTGGTACTGCGTATCACTACGCCCAACAAGTAGTGCAGTCCTGTCCATAGGTTCAAAGTAGCACACATATTACATACACAACATTCCTCCCTTCCTAGCTTTACAGTCATCTCCCCATTTAACATAACGTAATAACATATATACATATATAACTTCAGGTTTACATAACAGAATAACATAGATACATAGATAACTTCATGTCAAAACAGATCACAGATTCAGTCTCTGCAGAAAACAGTTCACAGATTCAATCTCTGTGGTGGAGTCGGTTCACGTTGCTGGAGTGACTCATTCAATAGTCCTTCCATGGATTTAACAGTTTGAACTTCCGAACTGAATTGGCTCCGTTCGGAGGGACCACGTGTGTGATCTGGTAGAGGTGATAATGGTTCAGATGGGTCATCTTCTGTTTTTACTTTTCCTTTTCTGCTTCTTGGAGACTCTCTGGGCTCCATTGTCAGCTGCCACAGCTGCCAGCTGCATGCGCAGTTCCTCCTTCTCTTCCTCCTGTTTCCGTCGTAGAGCCAGCTTCTCCCGATGTTCCGTAGACTTTTGGTGCTCCTCCATGATTTCTGCACTTTGGGAGTCGAAGTTACAAGCTGGGCAGGACAGGACATCGTAATATTCGGTGTCGTCCACCAGGTCATAGTAATATTCGGTGTCGTCCTGAGCTAGACCAGTGAGAGGGTCGTCTATTTCCTCCATACCCAGCTGGACGTTAGCCAGCTCTTGTTCCAAATCCAGACATCTTTCCTGAAGAGACTTCTTCATGTGTACCTCTGCATCCAGCTTTTTCTGGGCTTTCAGCAAGTCGTTTACTAGTGACCTCATTTGTGATTTTAATACTTCAACTTCCTTTGGAGATTGATTGATCGGACTATGCAATCCCTCTACCGGAGCAGCTGTTTCAGCGGTCTGTTGCTCTACGTTGACGTGAGTCAGCGTACTTTTGGCATCCAAGGGCTGCTCTGTTGCAGTCATCTCAGTCTGTGTTGCCACCTCAGCTCTTCCAATAACCTTTGAGAGCTCCGAACCCCTTTCGTTTGAATATTGAAGTTCGTGTTCAAGTTTTTCCCATTTCAGAGTCCTGTCCTTCAGCATATGCAGGAGTTGGCTGACCGTTAACTCCTCTGACATCAGACGTTTTGTGTGCTCCTGTTCCATTTTCTCCATCAGCTGCTTCTGTTGTCTTTCCAGATTCTCCAACTCTATATCAAAGAACTCTTTCGTTGCATTCAACTCTTGCTCACAACGGCGAAGCATTTGTTCTAATTGCTGTTGTAGTTTGAAATGGAGTTGAGTTCGAGCCCGGTGTCCCTCAGAAATGGGCACATCAGTAGACTTGCCAGACTCAGAATCCACAGTTAAACTATGTTGTTGTTGCTCAGTGGAATTCTGTGCTGAAACTTTGTCTTTTGCACCTGAGTTGGGCTTACCATCATCCGTTCCAGAGTCTGGGCCGACTATCTTCACCGAGTTCTCACTCGTTATTGTTTGTAGGAAATGCCAGTCCATATTCATTTTCCTAATCCACTCCCGTCCTAGTAGTGGAGGACCTCCTTCAGATATCACATATAAGTCCATTATTTGACTGTCTTCGCCCTTGTGGACCACTGCAACCTCTATTTTCCCGATGGGGTACACTCTTTGCCCCGTGTATGTTTCCAATATAATCCCCGTATCCTGTAGGGGAATATGTTGGAATAACTTTCCGTAATCTTTCTTATTTATGACCGTCAATGCCGATCCAGTGTCCAATTCCAGTTTTACTTGGACTCCTTCTATCTGAAGAGTGACCCAAATTGTCTGGAGGTCTGCACCCTTACCAGCGTTGAGTACTCTTAAGCTAGCCAGTTCATTACTGCTAGCGTCTGAATCGGACTCCTGTTCGGTCACCTTGTGTACCTTTGCGTATTTTCCTTGCGGTGACTTCTTGTTGCTGGTCTTCTTCGCTGACCTGCATACTCTAGCTATATGTCCAAGCCTACCACAAGTTCTACATTCTTGGTTTTTAAACCAACACTGGTTCTGATCATGCGTTGTCTTTCCACAACGATAACATTTGCCAGAACTCACACCCAATTTGTGTGCACTGAGCTCCGGTGACCGTAGCTGCATTACTGCCGTGCCTCTCGCTGCGGCTTCGTGTGCTGCTGCCATAGTGACCGCCTTCTCAAGCGTCAGCTCATTCTCCTCGAGCAGTCGCTTTTGTGTATCCTGTTTAAATAAACCACACACAAATTTGTCTTGAAGTGCCTCTGTCAGTCCCGTTCCAAACTGGCAATATTTCGCTAATTTACGCAATTCCAGCAAATAATCAGCATTGCTTTCATGCTGTAGCTGCCTTCTGTCGTAAAATTTAAATCGTTCCGCTAGCATCAGCGGCGTGGGGTTTAGATGATCTTTCAGGACAGTAACAATCTCATCGAACGTCTTATCCGCCGGTTCATCTGGTGATAACAGGTGTTTCAATTGCCCGTATGTCTTCGCACCCATTAAATTTAATAATGTTAGAGCTTTATCTTGGTCACGAATTTTATTGGCCTTACAATAATTTTTTACTCTTTCAACATATATGGCCCAATCTTCGAGGTCACTATCAAAGGTGCTAATATTCCTGTGTTTAGGCATTGTAGATTTGCAATTTCTCAGATTTTTTTTTTTTTACTGATGTCCAAGATGGCGGCTTCCCGCTCTTGCCGTCGTCCTCCGCCCACAAAATGGCGGTTTTCCCGCGCTTGGCGGTCTTCACCCGTCCCCCAACGCCGTCTCCCTTCAGCCCCCGAGTGCGGCCCTTATCTTCGCCGCGATCGCCCGAGTGCGGCCCTTATCAGCGGATGCGATCGCTGGATCGCGAAGCGGCTCTCGGCTCTTATCAGGAGATGCGATCGCTCCGTTGAAACGCCTCCCGCTCGAAGCGGCTCTCGCGCCCTATTCCTCCAGCTCCCCCAGCCCCGTTCGTGCGGCCAACGCGGTCGACTGCCTGTCGCGTCGCTGCCCGGCTCGGACAACGGCTTACCCACCACCAAGCTGGAGAAGAAGCTGACGGTCGCCAATGGAGGCTCCGAGGTCAGGATGTCTTCCAGTGGGGTGGAGAGGGTGGAAACCTCTCTGCAACGTCCTGGCTGTGGACGAAGCTGCCGTGGAGTGACTGCCGCAGGGTCCGAATCAGACTCGTCGCCAGTGTTAAATCTGTGAGTTGTTCAAGTAATTAATACTCAGACTTAATCAGTAACAATAAAACAGGTCTTTACTGGTTGGAGGTAGGGACTATACGTAGGTCTTTACTTCATGCCCACAGGCGGGAACTGAGGGGAGATCAGTACCCACAGTACTATTTATACCCCTATGGCCAGGAGTGGTACTGCGTATCACTACGCCCAACAAGTAGTGCAGTCCTGTCCATAGGTTCAAAGTAGCACACATATTACATACACAACATATATGTGCACACATCTTTGTAGGTAGCAGGACAAGTGGGAAAGGCTGTTAGAGTAATAGAGGCATAGAGTACGCTGAACCTTTATAAAACACTGGTTAGGCCTCAGCTGGAGTATTGTGTTCAATTCTGGGCACCATACTTTAGGAAGGATGTCAAGGCCTTGGAGAGGGTGCAGAAGAGATTTATTGGAATGGTACCAGGGATGAGGGACTTCAGTGATGTGGAGAGACTGGAGAAGCTGGGGTTGTTCTCCTTAGAGCAGAGAAGGTTAAGAGGAGATTTAATAGAGGTGTTCAAAATCATGAAACAGTTTTGATAGAGTAGATAAAGAGAAACTGTTTTCATTTGGCAGAAGGATCAGTAACCAGAGGACACAGGTTTAAGTTGATTGGCCAAAGAACCAGAAGCAACATGAGGAAACTTTTTTTACGCAGCGAGTTGTTATTATCTGCAACGCGCTGCCTGAAAGGGCGGTGGAAGCAGATTCAATAGTAACTTTGAAAAGGGAACGGGATAAATGCTTGAAAGGAAATTTTTTTGCAGGGCTGTGGGGAAAGTGGGAGGGAGTGGGACTAGTTGGATAGCTCCATCAAAGAGTCGGCACAGGGACGATGGGCCAAATGGCCTTCTTCTGTGCTGTATTATTCTATGATTCTATCAGAGTGGTACCCCCATTAACATGCTATATTGAGTTTAGTATCCCCATTAACAGGTTGTAGATTTCAGTGTGTTGTCATTAGGAGACATTGTGGTTCCAGCATCACTGTTAATAGGTTGTTTGGGATCAGGTGTCCCTATTAACAAAATGTAAGGATTACAGTGTCTCCATTAACGGATGTTATGCATTCCTTGGTCCCCATTAATGGGCTGCATGGATTCCAGAGTACGGCTGTTACCAGGCTCACTGGATTCCAGTGCATTATCGTTGACTTGCTTTGTGGAATCCAATGTCCCAATAAGCAAGCTATATGGATTTCAGTGTCCCCATTAATGGGCTGCGTGTATTACACTGGTCTCATTAACAGGCTGCTTGGTTCCAGTGTGCCCATTAACAGTTTGTGCATGTTCATGGTTGTGTGCCCAAACCTCCAGTAACATGTTGATCATTGTTTTGCAATGATTAACATGTGCCTGGATCCCAAGCTCTGACCCTCCATTACACGATCCGATCTTCTGTTATTTGTGGAGGAGAGCATAAAGTGACACGAAGAGGATTGGCTGGAGGATCGCAGTGTAGCAGCAGCCTGGCCATTGTGTGAAACACGCTGGAAATGTTGGGATACGTCTGCTGTTTAACGGTGTGAAGCCCAATTTACCTCATGGAGCTACCCCACATTACATAGGATTACATAGGATATACAGCACAGAAACAGGCCATTCGGCTCAAGCAGCCTATTCATGCTCCACTCAAGCCGCCTCCCATCATTCCTCATCTAACTATCAGCATAAACCTCTATTCCCCTCTCACTCATAGGGTTATCTAGCTTCTCCTTAAATGCATTCATACTATTCACATCAACTACTCCCTGTGGTAGCGAGTTGATACAGAGTAAAGCTCCCTCTACACTGTCCCATCAAACACTCCCAGGGCAGGTACAGCACGGGTTAGATACAGAGTAAAGCTCCCTCTACACTGTCCCATCAAACACTCCCAGGGCAGGTACAGCACGGGTTAGATACAGAGTAAAGCTCCCTCTACACTGTCCCATCAAACACTCCCAGGGCATGTACAGCACAGGGTTAGATACAGAGTAAAGCTCCCTCTACACTGTCCCATCAAACACTCCCAGGGCAGGTACAGCACGGGGTTAGATACAGAGTAAAGCTCCCTCTACACTGTCCCATCAAACACTCCCAGGGCAGGTACAGCACGGGTTAGATGCAGAGTAAAGCTCCCTCTACACTGTCCCATCAAACACTCCCAGGGCAGGTACAGCACGGGTTAGATACAGAGTAAAGCTCCCTCAACACTGTCCCATCAAACACTCCCAGGGCAGGTACAGCACAGGTTAGATACAGAGTAAAGCTCCCTCTACACTGTCCCATCAAACACTCCCAGGGCAGGTACAGCACGGGTTAGATACAGAGTAAAGCTCCCTCTACACTGTCCCATCAAACACTCCCAGGGCAGGTACAGCACGGGTTAGATACACAGTAAAGCTCCCTCTACACTGTCCCATCAAACACTCCCAGGGCAGGTACAGCACGGGTTAGATACAGAGTAAAGCTCCCTCTACACTGTCCCATCAAACACTCCCAGGGCAGGTACAGCACGGGTTAGATACAGAGTAAAGCTCCCTCTACACTGTCCCATCAAACACTCCCAGGGCAGGTACAGCACAGGTTAGATACAGAGTAAAGCTTCCTCTACACTGTCCCATCAAACACTCCCAGGGCAGGTACAGCACGGGTTAGATACAGAGTAAAGCTTCCTCTACACTGTCCCATCAAACACTCCCAGGGCAGGTACAGCACGGGTTAGATACAGAGTAAAGCTCCCTCTACACTGTCCCATCAAACACTCCCAGGGCAGGTACAGCACGGGTTAGATACAGAGTAAAGCTCCCTCTACACTGTCCCATCAAACACTCCCAGGGCAGGTACAGCACGGGTTAGATACAGAGTAAAGCTCCCTCTACACTGTCCCATCAAACACTCCCAGGGCATGTACAGCACAGGGTTAGATACAGAGTAAAGCTCCCTCTACACTGTCCCATCAAACACTCCCAGGGCAGGTACAGCACGGGGTTAGATACAGAGTAAAGCTCCCTCTACACTGTCCCATCAAACACTCCCAGGGCAGGTACAGCACGGGTTAGATGCAGAGTAAAGCTCCCTCTACACTGTCCCATCAAACACTCCCAGGGCAGGTACAGCACGGGTTAGATACAGAGTAAAGCTCCCTCAACACTGTCCCATCAAACACTCCCAGGGCAGGTACAGCACAGGTTAGATACAGAGTAAAGCTCCCTCTACACTGTCCCATCAAACACTCCCAGGGCAGGTACAGCACGGGTTAGATACAGAGTAAAGCTCCCTCTACACTGTCCCATCAAACACTCCCAGGGCAGGTACAGCACGGGTTAGATACACAGTAAAGCTCCCTCTACACTGTCCCATCAAACACTCCCAGGGCAGGTACAGCACGGGTTAGATACAGAGTAAAGCTCCCTCTACACTGTCCCATCAAACACTCCCAGGGCAGGTACAGCACGGGTTAGATACAGAGTAAAGCTCCCTCTACACTGTCCCATCAAACACTCCCAGGGCAGGTACAGCACAGGTTAGATACAGAGTAAAGCTTCCTCTACACTGTCCCATCAAACACTCCCAGGGCAGGTACAGCACGGGTTAGATACAGAGTAAAGCTTCCTCTACACTGTCCCATCAAACACTCCCAGGGCAGGTACAGCACGGGTTAGATACAGAGTAAAGCTCCCTCTACACTGTCCCATCAAACACTCCCAGGGCAGGTACAGCACGGGGTTGGATACAGAGTAAAGCTCCCTCTACACTGTCCCTTCAAACACTCCCAGGGCAGGTACAGCACGGGTTAGATACAGAGTATAGCTCCCTCTACACTGTCCCTTCAAACACTCCCAGGGCAGGTACAGCATGGGTTAAATACAGAGTAAAGCTCCCTCTACACTGTCCCAGCAAACACTCCTAGGGCAAGTACAGCACAGGGTTAAATACAGAGTAAAGCTCCCTCTACACTGTCCCTTCAAACACTCCCAGGGCAGGTACAGCATGGGTTAGATACAGAGTAAAGCTCCCTCTACACTGTCCCAGCAAACACTCCCAGGGCAAGTACAGCATGGGTTAAATACAGAGTAAAGCTCCCTCTACACTGTCCCTTCAAACACTCCCAGGACAGGTACAGCACGGGTTAGATACAGAGTAAAGCTCCCTCTACACTGTCCCAGCAAACACTCCCAGGGCAAGTACAGCATGGGTTAAATACAGAGTAAAGCTCCCTCTACACTGTCCCATCAATTGAGCCATTGGTTGTGTCAATGATTCAGCCACTGGTTGGGCCATTGGTTGTGCCATTGGATGGGCCATTGGATGGGCCATTGTGGATGGGCCATTGGATGGGCCATTGTGGATGGGCCATTGGATGGGTCATTGGATGGGCCATTGGATGGGTCATTGGTTGGGTCATTGGATGGGCCAATGGTTGAGCCAATGGTTGGGTCATTAGTAGAGCCAATGGTTGGGCCGAGCCTTACTCTGAACACACAAAGGTGGGAGCTGTTTTACAGAATTGTTTCTCTACCTTTTAAAAAATTCAGTGGGGAACAGTTGTGATTTTTATCAAAAGCTACTGTGTCATGCTGTTTATCTCATTTTAAGATTTCAGCTTTGCTTTTTACTTCTTAGGCCTTTGACGTGTTTGCTGAGCTGGAATAGCTGACAGGAAGTGGGAGGGAACTGACGACCTTCCTGCCTGGGAGTCTCCGTGGCTAGTGGTCTGCTTGAATCAGGTGGAGGGAGGCAGCTTGCCTGCTTCAGCCATGGCGTGGGGTAATGGGGGCCTTTTCATGGCTGGGAAATGGGGGGAGCCCAAACCTTCCTTGCGAGGTCCGGGGGAGGACAACTGCCTCCTAGAGGTCGATTTTAATTCCCCTTCCTGGCAGGAACAGTGCGTGGAAGAAGTTGATCTCAGGCAGGTGGACTCACCTGTCCGATGTTTCTCTATTACCGCCTGGGGACGTTTCATCTTCGCCAACTGTTCAGGAAGAAGGAGGAGGAGACAGAGATGGAGGAGATGGAGGGGGAGGAGGAGGAGGAGGAGGAGGAGGAGGAGAAGGATAATGAGGAGACAGAGGAAGAGAAGGAGGAGAAGGTTGAGGAGATGGAGGAGGAGATGCTAGAGGAGGAGGAGATGGAGACTGAGGATGAGGATGAGGAGATGCAGGATGAGGAGATGGAGGAGGAGGTGGTGGGGAAGGAGATGATGATGATGATATTGTTGATTGATGATTGATGAAGGTGATGATGATGGAGGAGTTGTTTCAGTGTCGACGGGCGAGGGTTCTGAATTTACAGCTGATGGGATCAGTTCTTGATGCAACGCTGATAAGGTGGGCTCTCGATTCGGATCCGTTCTAGATTCAGCACCAATGATGCAGGTTGTATATTCAGTAGTGCTGGGTTGTGCCTTACCTTTTTGTCACTGAGACCTGAGACAGTGTCAATGAACTGCTCCTGAATCATAAATGCTGCCAGGTTTGCTGTGTAACTTGCCAGGAAGATGACAGCGAAAAAGGCCCAGATTAAGACCATGATTTTGCTAGTTGTTCCTTTGGGATTTTCAATGGGGACAGAGTTGTTGAAGACCAGTGCCCAGAGAAGCCACACCGATTTCCCTATAGTAAATGTTGGACCTCCTGTAACTGTGGAGAGACAATCAGATACAAACAGTGAAAACAGCTGCCAGCATGTTCTTCCATCCACTTTCTATCTTACAAATACCAGCAAACAAGGTGTACTTAGTGCTGCCCTTTCACCTGTAATTGACCCCTTCACTACAGACAATCATTTACCAGAAATCACGAGAAACTATTTGGTGAATCTCAAGAAATTGAACCCTTAAGCTTTCCTCATGATTTCAGTTGCTGGTGCCCAGAATCTGATAGGTAGGTGGTACAATGGGTTAGGATACTGATACACACTAGGACCTAATGAAAAATCTAGCCCAAGCATAGGGAAGGAGAGTTTTTCCATCATGGAAAGATGGTTAGTGTTAGAACAACCTCCTCACATCCTATGACTCACGGAGACGTTTGGCCCCCACGCTTTCTATTTTGCCAACGAAAGGGCCGATACAGCTGGGTGTTGCCCAGTTCCCAGGTTACATCACCCCAATGACCAATGTCAGTTACAGAAGCCAATCTCACTGCCTGACATGGAGTGGTTGTCCAGGGTCAGCAGGCTGGCTGCTGCCCTCACTCTCGATGGCTAATTTCTGCCTTGTTCGTTTTACAGTGGTGTGTAATTCACCTCGGACTCCTCCTCAACCTCCTCCATCTCCAGTGGACGGGAAGAAGTTTCTTGTGCTGCTACAGCCCCCCGTTTATAAGGAAGTGGTGGAATGTGGAAAAGTATCTGGCATCGCAATAAGTGGAAGCGGGAAACCGTGTGTGAGTGAATGATGGAGCCTCGCGGGACCTGCTAAAGTTGAGCTGCTGCTGCAGGAAGTGGTCGAAGGACTTGTATTTACACAGCACCTTTCCCGATCTCAGTCCCAAAGTGCTTTACAGCCAATTAAGTATTTTTGAGGTGCAGTCACTGTTGTAATGTAGGAACCACGACAGTCAATTTGCACACAGCAAGCTCCCACAAAAAATAATGAGATAAATGACCAGTTAATCTGTTTTAGGAGTTGGTTGAGGGATAAATATTGGCCAGGACACTGGCGTGAACTCCCCTGCTCTTCATCGAGTAGTGCCATGGGATCTTTTACACCCACTTGAGAGGGCAGACAGAGCATCAGTTTAACGTCTCATCCGAAAGACGGCACCACCGACAGTGCAGCGCCCACTCAGTACTGGGCCGGAGTGTCAGCCTGGATTTTGTGCTCAAGTTTCTGGAGTGGGACACGAACCCACAACCCTCTGACTCGGAGGCGAGAGTTCCACCAGCTGAGCCACAGCTGACAAAGTGCTTTGTTTGGCATTTCTGGGCACCATCACCACAGGGCACTAGTGCAACCCGCCCGGTAGATGGTGGCAGCGAGTGTCACTACTGAATACAGTATCGCAGGGCCTGGGACCAAACATGGCCCACCTCACATATAGGAAGTATACATTCCAGCAAGTGCTGCCTGAGAACATATTCGGCTGGCCTATATAGTCATTAGAGAACCTTACAGATCTTATACTGAATACCGAGCATGTCCATATTCTAGCAGGACATGTCAGGCTGCAGTTTATAGGGTGAGGAGTCAGTACACAGGGGCCTGTATCGTGGGCCAGGGTCTGGGAGTCAGTACACAGGGGCCTGTATTGTGGCCCCAGGGTCTGGGAGTCAGTACACAGGGCCTGTATTGTGGGCCCAGGGTCTGGGAGTCAGTACACAGGGCCTGTATTGTGGGCCCAGGGTCTGGGAGTCAGTACACAGGGGCCTGTATCGTGGGCCAGGGTCTGGGAGTCAGTACACAGGGGCCTGTATCGTGGTCCCAGGGTCTGGGAGTCAGTACACAGGGGCCTGTATCGTGGGCCCAGGGTCTGGGAGTCAGTACACAGGGGCCTGTATCGTGGGCCCAGGGTCTGGGAGTTAGTACACAGGGGCCTGTATCATGGGCCCAGGGTCTGGGAGTCAGTACACAGGGGCCTGTATCATGGGCCCAGGGTCTGGGAGTCAGTACACAGGGGCCTGTATCGTGGTCCCAGGGTCTGGGAGTCAGTACACAGGGGCCTGTATCGTGGGCCCAGGGTCTGGGAGTCAGTACACAGGGGCCTGTATCGTGGGCCAGGGTCTGGGAGTCAGTACACAGGGGCCTGTATCGTGGGCCAGGGTCTGGGAGTCAGTACACAGGGGCCTGTATCATGGGCCCAGGGTCTGGGAATCAGTACACTGGAGCCTGTATCGTGGTCCCAGGGTCTGGGAGTCAGTACACAGGGGCCTGTATCGTGGGCCCAGGGTCTGGGAGTCAGTACACAGGGGCCTGTATCGTGGGCCAGGGTCTGGGAGTCAGTACACAGGGGCCTGTATCGTGGTCCCAGGGTCTGGGAGTCAGTACACAGGGGCCTGTATCGTGGGCCCAGGGTCTGGGAGTCAGTACACAGGAGCCTGTATTGTGGGCCCAGGGTCTGGGAGTCAGTACACAGGAGCCTGTATCATGGGCCCAGGGTCTGGGAGTCAGTACACAGGGCCTGTATTGTGGGCCCAGGGTCTGGGAATCAGTACACAGGAGCCTGTATCGTGGTCCCAGGGTCTGGGAGTCAGTACACAGGGGCCTGAATCGTGGGCCCAGGGTCTGGGAGTCAGTACACAGGGGCCTGTATCGTGGGCCCAGGGTCTGGGAGTCAGTACACAGGGGCCTGTATCGTGGGCCAGGGTCTGGGAGTCAGTACACAGGGGCCTGTATCGTGGTCCCAGGGTCTGGGAGTCAGTACACAGGGGCCTGTATCGTGGGCCCAGGGTCTGGGAGTCAGTACACTGGAGCCTGTATCGTGGTCCCAGGGTCTGGGAGTCAGTACACAGGGGCCTGTATCATGGGCCCAGGGTCTGGGAATCAGTACACAGGGGCCTGTATCGTGGTCCCAGGGTCTGGGAGTCAGTACACAGGGGCCTGTATCGTGGGCCCAGGGTCTGGGAGTCAGTACACTGGAGCCTGTATCGTGGTCCCAGGGTCTGGGAGTCAGTACACTGGAGCCTGTATCGTGGTCCCAGGGTCTGGGAGTCAGTACACAGGGGCCTGTATCGTGGGCCCAGGGTCTGGGAGTCAGTACACAGGAGCCTGTATTGTGGGCCCAGGGTCTGGGAGTCAGTACACAGGAGCCTGTATCGTGGGCCCAGGGTCTGGGAGTCAGTACACAGGGCCTGTATCGTGGGCCCAGTGTCTGGGAGTCAGTACACAGGAGCCTGTATCGTGGGCCCAGGATCTGGGAGTCAGTACACAGGGGCCTGTATCGTGGGCCAGGATCTGGGAGTCAGTACACAGGGCCTGTATCGTGGGCCCAGGGTCTGGGAGTCAGTACACAGGAGCCTGTATCGTGGGCCCAGGATCTGGGAGTCAGTACACAGGGGCCTGTATCGTGGGCCAGGGTCTGGGAGTCAGTACACAGGGGCCTGTATCGTGGGCCAGGGTCTGGGAGTCAGTACACAGGGGCCTGTATCATGGGCCAGGGTCTGGGAGTCAGTACACAGGGGCCTGTATCATGGGCCCAGGGTCTGGGAATCAGTACACTGGAGCCTGTATCGTGGTCCCAGGGTCTGGGAGTCAGTACACAGGAGCCTGTATCGTGGGCCCAGGATCTGGGAGTCAGTACACAGGGGCCTGTATCGTGGTCCCAGGGTCTGGGAGTCAGTACACAGGGGCCTGTATCGTGGGCCCAGGGTCTGGGAGTCATAGATACATAGAAGATAGGAGCAGGAGTAGGCCATTCGGCCCTTCGTGCCTGCTCCGCCATTCGATGAGATCATGGCTGATCCTTTAATTCAGTATCCCGTCCCCGCCTTCTCTCCGTAACCCTTAACCCCTTTTGCCCGTAGAAATATATCTAATTCCCTCTTAAATATATTTAATGAGCTGGCGTACACTGCCCTCTGTGGCAATGAGTTCCACAGGTTCACCACTCTCTGAGTGAAGAAATTCCCCCTCATCTCTGTCCTAAATGGTTTAGCCCTTATCCTTAAATTATGTCCTCTAGTTCTGTTCTCACCCGCCAAGGGAAACATTCCTTCTGCATCCAGTCTGTCTAGACCTGTCAGAATTTTATACACTTCTATGAGGTCCCCTCTCAATCTTCTAAACTCCAGTGTGTACATCCCTAAACTACATAGTCTCTCCTCATAGGTCATTCCCGCCATTCCTGGTATCAGCCTGGTGAATCGCCGCTGCACCCCCTCCATGGCAAGAACATCCTTCCTCAGATGAGGCGACCAAAACTGTACACAGTACTCGAGGTGTGGTCTCACCAGTGCCCTGTACAGCTGCAGCAAGGTATCCCTGTTCCTGTATTCTAACCCTTTTGCTATGAAGGCCAGCATACCGTTTGCCTTCTTGACCGCCTGTTGCACCTGCATGCTCGCCTTCAGTGACTGGTGTACAAGAACACCCAGGTCTCTCTGTACTTCCCCCTCTCCCAATCTATTGCCATTTAAATAATAATTTGCCCTCCCGTTCCTGCACCCAAGGTGGATAACTTCGCACTTGTCCACATTATAGTGCATCTGCCATTTATCCGCCCAATCGCCCAGTCTGTCCAAATCGCTCTGGAGCTTCCTGGTCTCTTCCTCTGAGCCCACCCCCCCTCCTAGTTTAGTGTCGTCTGCAAATTTGGAAATGCTGCATCCGACTCCCTGATCCAGGTCATTAATGTAAATTGTGAACAGCTGGGGGCCCAGGACAGATCCCTGTGGTACCCCACTTGTTACTGCCTGCCATTCAGAAAATGAGCCGTTTATTCCAACTCTCTGTTTTCTATCTGACAGCCAGTTCCCTATCCACGCCAAAACTTTCCCCTTTATCCCATGAGCCTCAATTTTCCATGCTAATCTTTTATGTGGGACCTTATCGAAGGCCTTTTGGAAGTCCAGGTACACCACATCTACTGGCTCTCCCCCATCTATTCTACCAGTTACTCCCTCAAAAAATTCCAATAGATTAGTCAAGCACGATTTACCCTTTGTAAATCCATGTTGACTCTGTCCTATCCTGTCCCCATTTGCTAAGTGCTCCGCTATTTCATCCTTAATGATGGACTCCAGCATTTTGCCCACAACTGATGTAAGGCTTACAGGTCTGTAATTACCTGCTTTTTCCCTACCCCCCTTTTTGAATAGTGGGGTAACGTTAGCTACCCTCCAATCCATCGGTACTGTTCCCGAGTCTAATGAATTCTGAAAAATCATCCTTAGTGCATCCGCTATCTCTAGGGCCACCTCCTTCAGTACCCTAGGATGCATGTTATCAGGCCCTGGGGATTTGTCCACCTTCAATCCCTTTAGCTTCCTTAACACCATATCCTTAGAGATGTTGATTTGCGTCAGTTCCTCCTTTGCCAATGTCCCTATTTTTCCCGATATCCCAGGGAGGTTTTTTGTGTCTTCCTTCGTAAAGACTGACCCAAAGTATGCATTTAGTTGATCTGCCATTTCCTTATTTCCCATTATATATTCCCCCGTATCTGACTGCAATGGACCAACTTTGGTTTTCACCAGTCTTTTCCTTTTGATATACTTATAAAAGCTTTTGGAGTTAGTTTTTATATTTTCCGCCAGCTTGTTTTCGTAAGCTATTTTGCCCCTCTTGATTATGCCCTTTGCCCTCCTTTGCTCTATCTTAAACTGTTCCCAATCTTCCGCTCTGGCGCTTTTTTTGGCTATTTTATACGCCCTATCTTTGGATTTTATGCTGTCTCTAATTTCCCCTGTTATCCACGGTTGAGTCACCTTTTTAGATTTCCTTTTATGCCAGATTGGTATAAACAATTTTTGCAATTTTGTCATTCTATCTTTAAATGTTTGCCATTGTTTATCTACCTCCAGTCCTCCCAGGAACGTTGTCCACTCAGACCTACTCAGTTCCCGTCTCATGGCATCATAATTCCCCTTGTTTAAATTCAGGACCTTAGTCTCTGAGTCAATTTCTTCGCTCTCCATTTCGAGTGAGAAATCGATCATGTTATGATCGCTCTGACCCAAGGGTCCCCGTACAACAAGATTACTGATTAGTCCCTTCTCATTGCACAGTACCCAGTCCAATATAGCCTGTTCCCGAGTTGGTTCCTCGACATATTGATCCAGATAACCATCCCTCAAACACTCAAGGAATTCCTCCTCCTCATTATTTTTACTGATTAGGCTAGTCCAATCTATATGTAAGTTAAAGTCACCTATGATGACAGCTGTGCTCTTATTGCACGCTTCTCTAATTTCCCTCGTGATGCCCTCCCTAACCTCTATTTTACTATTTGGAGGCCTATATACCACTCCTATTAATGTTTTTCGCCCCTCGCTATTTCTTAGCTCCACCCATATAGATTCTGTATTAACTGAGTTAATATCCTTCCTTTCAATTGCATTTATCCCCTCTTTTACTAGCAATGCTACCCCTCCTCCCTTTCTTTTTTGTCGATCCTTCCTAAATACTGAATACCCCTGTATGTTAAGCTCCCAGCCCTGCTCACCCTGCAACCATGTTTCCGTAATCCCAATTAGATCATAATTATTAACCTCTATTTCCACAGCTAATTCATCTACCTTGTTCCTGATGCTTCTCGCATTAAGGTATAAAACCCTCAGGCTTTTTTTATGCTCACATTTTTTATGAATTAGTTTGGCCCTTTGTTTTTTGTTCCTCACCCTTTTATCATTTATTTCTGTCTGCCTTTCACTTTCCTCTATTTCACTACATAGGTTTCTAGCCCCCTGCCATACTAGGGGGCTAGAAACCTATGTAGAGTCAGTACACAGGAGCCTGTATCGTGGGCCCAGGATCTGGGAGTCAGTACACAGGAGCCTGTATTGTGGGCCCAGGGTCTGGGAGTCAGTACACAGGGGCCTGTATCGTGGGCCAGGGTCTGGGAGTCAGTACACAGGGGCCTGTATCGTGGGCCCAGGGTCGGGGAGTCAGTACACAGGGGCCTGTATTGTGGGCCCAGGGTCTGGGAGTCAGTACACAGGGGCCTGTATCGTGGGCCAGGGTCTGGGAGTCAGTACACAGGGCCTGTATTGTGGGCCCAGGGTCTGGGAGTCAGTACACAGGGGCCTGTATCATGGGCCCAGGGTCTGGGAGTCAGTACACAGGGGCCTGTATCGTGGTCCCAGGGTCTGGGAGTCAGTACACAGGGGCCTGTATCGTGGGCCAGGGTCTGGGAGTCAGTACACAGGGGCCTGTATCGTGGGTCAGGGTCTGGGAGTCAGTACACAGGGGCCTGTATCATGGACACAGGGTCTGGGAATCAGTACACTGGAGCCTGTATCATGGTCCCAGGGTCTGGGAGTCAGTACACAGGGGCCTGTATCGTGGGCCCAGGGTCTGGGAGTCAGTACACAGGGGCCTGTATCGTGGGCCCAGGGTCTGGGAGTCAGTACACAGGGCCTGTATCGTGGTCCCAGGGTCTGGGAGTCAGTACACAGGGGCCTGTATCGTGGGCCCAGGGTCTGGGAGTCAGTACACAGGGGCCTGTATCGTGGGCCCAGGGTCTGGGAGTCAGTACACAGGGGCCTGTATCATGGGCCCAGGGTCTGGGAGTCAGTACACAGGGGCCTGTATCGTGGGCCCAGGGTCTGGGAGTCAGTACACAGGGGCCTGTATCGTGGTCCCAGGGTCTGGGAGTCAGTACACTGGAGCCTGTATCGTGGTCCCAGGGTCTGGGAGTCAGTACACAGGGGCCTGTATCATGGGCCCAGGGTCTGGGAATCAGTACACTGGAGCCTGTATCGTGGGCCCAGGGTCGGGGAGTCAGTACACAGGGGCCTGTATCATGGGCCCAGGGTCTGGGAGTCAGTACACAGGGGCCTGTATCGTGGGCCCAGGGTCGGGGAGTCAGTACACAGGGGCCTGTATCGTGGGCCCAGGGTCTGGGAGTCAGTACACAGGAGCCTGTATCGTGGTCCCAGGGTCTGGGAGTCAGTACACAGGGGCCTGTATCGTGGGCCCAGGGTCTGGGAGTCAGTACACAGGAGCCTGTATCGTGGGCCCAGGATCTGGGAGTCAGTACACAGGGGCCTGTATTGTGGACCCAGGGTGCAGAGGCAGTACACAGGAGCCTGTATCGTGGGCCCAGGGTCTGGGAGTCAGTACACAGGGGCCTGCATCGTGGGCCCAGGGTCTGGGAGTCAGTACACAGGGCCTTTATCGTGGGCCCAGGGTGCAGAGGCAGTACACAGGGGCCTGTATCGTGGGCCCAGGGTCTGGGAGTCAGTACACAGGGCCTTTATCGTGGGCCCAGGGTCTGGGAGTCAGTACACAGGGGCCTGTATTGTGGACCCAGGGTGCAGAGGCAGTACACAGGGGCCTGTATCGTGGGCCCAGGGTCTGGGAGTCAGTACACAGGGGCCTGTATCGTGGGCCTAGGGTCTGGGAGTCAGTACACAGGGGCCTGTATCGTGGGCCCAGGGTCTGGGAGTCAGTACACAGGAGCCTGTATTGTGGGCCCAGGGTGCAGAGGCAGTACACAGGGGCCTGTATTGTGGACCCAGGGTGCAGAGGCAGTACACAGGGGCCTGCATCGTGGGCCCAGGGTCTGGGAGTCAGTACACAGGGGCCTGCATCGTGGGCCCAGGGTCTGGGAGTCAGTACACAGGGGCCTGCATCGTGGGCCCAGGGTGCAGAGGCAATATGAACTAAATGGTACAATTTTAAAGGGGGTGCAGGAACAGAGAGACCTGGGGGTTTATGTACACTAATCTTTGAAGCTGGCAGAGCAAGACAGTTAAAAAGCGTATGGGATCCTTGGCTTTATTAATAGTGGAATAGAGTACAACAGCAAGGAACTTATGCCAATCTTTCATAAATCATTGGTTAGGCCTCAGCTGGAGTAATGTCTTCAATTCTGGGCACCACATTTTAGGAAGAATGTCCAGGCGTTGGATAGGGAGCAGAGGAGATTTACCGGAATGGTTCCAGGGATGAGTTACGTGGAAAGACTAGAGATGCTGGGATTGTTCTCCTTAGAGCAGAGAATGTTATGGGGAGATTTAACAGAGCTGTTCAAAATTGTGAACTGTTTTGATAGAGTAAATAAGGAGAAACTGTTTCCACTGGGACCTGAGCGGCGGCAGCAGTGAGAAGGCGGCAAGATATAATAGAGCAGAGGAGGGGACAGCGCGGAGCTGAGCGGCAGCAGTGAGAAGGCGGCAAGATATGAAACAGCAGAGGAGGGGACAGCGCGGAGCTCAGCGGCAGCAGTGAGAAGGCGGCAAGATATGAAACAGCAGAGGAGAGGACAGCGCGGAGCTCAGCGGCAGCAGTGAGAAGGTGGCAAGATATGAAACAGCAGAGGAGGGGACAGCGCGGAGCTCAGCGGCAGCAGTGAGAAGGCGGCAAGATATGAAACAGCAGAGGAGAGGACAGCGCGGAGCTCAGCGGCAGCAGTGAGAAGGCGGCAAGATATAAAAGAGCAGAGGAGAGGACAGCGCGGAGCTCAGCGGCAGCAGTGAGAAGGCGGCAAGATATAAAAGAGCAGAGGAGAGGACAGCGCGGAGCTCAGCGGCGGCAGTGAGAAGGCGGCAAGATATAATAGAGCAGAGGAGGGGACAGCGTGGAGCTCAGCGGCAGCAGTGAGGGGGCGGTACCTCTGACAATGTCAACAGCAACAAAAAACAAGGAGTGACTTCACAGAACAGCAGGTAGGTGATTGGTAGGTGAGTATTAGTGTTTTTTCTCTCTAAGCTAGGACAGTGGCTTAAACTAGGAACGAGAAACTATAACGTACTTTATTAAATTTATAACTTAAAATAGTTAAACTAATTAATATTACAATAAATAGTCATCGAATAAAGATTTTAACTAATTAAATGAATAAAATAAGGCTAGACTAAGATATGGCAGAGCAGATTGTGTATGTGGGAGTTTGTGGGCAGCGAGACTGTCCCGAGCGAACACGTCTGCAGGAGATGTCTTCATCTCGAATCTCTCCGGCTCAGAGTCATTGAGCTGGCGTGCGAGTTGGAGACACTCCAACACATAAGGAAGGGGAAGAGCATCCAGACAGTTTGCTCCAGTCCTCGGTCACACCTCGTAGAGAGGTGCAGGATCAGAACGGGGTTGGTGTGACTGATAGTGTGCAGAGTAAGGGGAACCCAGGTAAGAAAGAGAACAAGGATCCACAGAAACTGGTCCTATCCAACAGGTACTTGCTACCTGTGAGCACAAGGATAAAGACTGCCGGAAGGACAGCCAGAATGTGGACCATAGCACTTTGGAGCAGAAGGCTGTCCTAAGGGGGGAGGAGGACGAGGAGGGGAAGCGTAATGTGGTAGTTGTACGGGATTCTATAATTAGGGAGACAGAGAGCATCCTTTGTAAGCAGGATCGAGAGTCCCACATGGTATGTTGCCTACATGGTGCCAGGGTGAGGGACATCTCGAGCCGGCTTGAAAGGATATTGGAGAGGGAGGGGGAGGATCCAGTCATTGTGGTCCATGTTGGGACCAATAACATAGGGAAGAGTCGGCAAGAGGCCCTGTTTGGGAAGTACCAGGAACTAGGAGCTAAATTAAAGAACAGGACCTCAAGGGTTATAATCTCTGGATTATTCCCTGAGCCACGTGCAAATTGACATAGGGATAAGCTGACTAGGGAAGTGAACACGTGGCTAAAGGAGTGGTGTGGGAAAGAGGGGTTCCATTTCATGGGGCAGTGGCACCAATATTGGGACAGGAAGGAACTGTACCGTTGGGACGGGTTCCACCTGAACCGATCTAGGACCAGGGTCCTAGCGGAAAGGATAAATAGGGCGGTCACAAGGACTTTAAACTAGTAAATGGGGGCGGGGGGTGGGGGGGTGGGGCAGAGAGTAGAGTAACAGTCAGGAATTGTGCTTTAGGCACTACAGGTAAAGGGAAAACTAAAAGATATAAAGCGATTAAACCAGGAGAGAGAAATAAGAATCATGTGAGTAAAACATTAGAGCCAAAGGACAGGTGAGGGTGTGTGGCCCAAATCAGCGTTCTTTATACAAACACACGGAGTATAAGGAATAAATTGAATGAACTGCAGGCACAAATTCAAATTGGAGGGTGTGACATGGTGGCCATTACTGAGACATGGCTGCAAGACAGTCAGGACTGGGAACTAAATATACCAGGTTATAAGGTCTACAGGAAAGATAGGGAAAATGGCAGAGGGAGAGGGATTAGGGATGAAATCACGTCAATGATAAGAGAGGATATAAAGAGAGGTAAGCAGGCAGTGGAGACTTTATGGGTTGAATTAAGAAATAGGAAAGGATTTAAGACTGTAGTGGGAGTTGTGTATAGGCCCCCTGGTAGTAATTCTGAAGTGGTAGATTGTATAAATGCAGATATTAGACAAGTGTGTAGTAAAGGCAAAGTGGTTTTAATACGAGATTTTAACTTTCACGTAGATTGGGAAAAGCAGACTAGCACCTGTCAGAAAGGTAGTGAATTTCTAGTGTGTCCGGGATAGTTTTCTACAACAATATGTCCTAGAGGCAACAAGGGGGCATGCCATATTAGATTTAGTGATGAGTAATGAGCCAGGTTTAGCTCACAGCCTAACTGTGCGTGAACATTTATCCAATAGCGATCGTAACATGATCGAGTTCAAAGTAGCGTTTGAAAGGGAGAAACGCGAAACAGCGACTAAGATTCTAGAGTTAGGTAAGGCCAACGGGATGAGGCAGAGACTGCCCACAGTAAACTGGGCAAATCTGTTAAAGGGTAAAACCATCAGTGGGAGATGTTTAAAAATAATTTAAGGTGATACAGAACCAGTTTATACCCCTGAGGGGCAAGAGTTCTACTTGCCAATAAAACCCAGCCATGGGTGACTGAAGAGGTGAGGGCCAGCATAAAACTAAAGGAAAAAGCATACAAAAATACAAAAAATAGCACAGATCCTGGCGAATGGGAAAAATACAAAGAACAACAAAGGGTCACAACAGATAGTAAGAGCTACAAAAAGGGAGTATGAAAAGAAACTTACAAGGGATATCAGAATCAATACGAAGAATTTTTATAGTTACATTAGGAGAAAGAGGGTGGTCAGGAGTAAGGTTGGTCCCTTAAAAACTGGAAGTGGTGATATTGTCAATGACAATGTGGAAATGGCGGACATGTTGAATAATTACTTTGCGTCAGTATTTACAGTAGAGGAAGAGGATAGTGTGCCAGAAATCCCAAAGAAACTAATATTGAATCGGGGACAGGGACTCAATAAAAGTAACGTAAGTAAAATAAAAGTAATGAAGAAAATAATGGCAGTAAAGCGTGACAAATCCCCAGGGCCAGATGGTTTCCATCCCAGGGTTTTAATGGAAGTTGGTGAGCACATTACAGATTCCCTAACTATAATCTTCCAAAGTTCTCTCGATTCAGGAACTGTTCCTTTAGATTGGAAAATTGTTCATTTCACTCCGCTATTTAAGAATGGTGAAAGAGGGAAACCAGGGAATTATAGACCAGTTAGCCTAACATCTGTTGTTGGGAAATTGCTAGGGTCCATAATTAAGGATAGGGTGACTGAACATCTCAAAAATTTTCAGTTGGTCAGAGAGCCAGCATGGATTAGTGAAAGGCAGGTCATGCCTGACAAACCTGAATGATTTTTTGTAGAGGTGATTAAAGTAGTGGACAGGGGAATGTCTATGGATGTTATTTATATGGACTTTCAGAAGGCATTTGATAAAGTCCCCCATAAGAGACTATTATCTAAGGTAGAAGTCCATGGAATTGAGGGTAAATTATTGACCTGGTCAGGAAATTGGCTGAGCGACAGGAGACAGGCAGTAGGGATAATGGATAGGTACTCAAATTGGCAGGATGTGACTGGTGGTGTCCCGCAGGGATCGGTGTTGGGGCCTCAACTATTCACAATATTTATTAACAACTTAGATGATGGCATAGAAAGTCACATATCCAAATTTGCCGATGACAAAGATAGGCGGCATTGTAGGCAGTGTAGATGAAAGCATAAAATTACAAGGGGATATCGACAGATTAAGTGAATGGGCAAAACTGTGCCAAATGGATTTCAATGTTAGCAAATGTGAGGTCATCCACTTTGGACCTAAAAAGGATAGAACAGGGGACTTTCTAAATGGTGAAAAGCTAAAAACAGCGGAGGTCCAAAGAGACTCGGGGGGGGGGGGGGTCCAGGTACATAGATCATTAAAATGTCATGAACTGGTACATAAAATAATGAAAAAGGCTAATGGAATGCTGGCCTTTATATCTAGAGGACTAGAATACAAGGGGGTAGAAGTTATGCTGCAGCTACACAAAGCCCGGGTTAGACCACACCTGGAGCACTGGGAGCAGTTCTGGGCACCACACCTTAGGAAGGAGATACTGGCCTTGGAGCGAGTGCAGCGCAGGTTTACCAGAATGATACCCGGACTCCAGGGGTTAAATTATGAGGAGAGATTACACAAATTAGGGTTGTATTCCCTAGAATTTAGAAGGTTAAGGGGTGATTTGATCGAAGTTTTTGAAGGGTATTTAGGGGAACAGATAGGTTAGATAGAGAGAAACTATTTCCGCTGGTTGGGGATTCTAGAGCTAGGGGGCGGAGTCTAAATATAGAGCCAGACCTTTCAGGAGTGAAATTAGGAAACACTTCTACACACAAAGGGTGGTAGAAGTTTGGAACTCTCTTCCGCAAATAGCAACTGATGCTAGATCAATTGTTAATTTTAAATCGGAGATTGATAGATTTTTGTTAACCAAAGGTATTAAGGGATACGGGCCAAAGGCGGGTATATGGAGTTAGGTCACAGATCAGCCTTGATCTCACTGAATGGTGGAACAGGCTCGAGGGGCTCAATGACCTCCTCCTGTTCCTATGTTCCAGGAGGGTCAGTGATCAGAGGGCACAGATTTAAGATAATTGTCAAAAGAACCAGTGGAGGAGATGAGAATTTTTTTACGCCGCAAGTTGTTATGATCTGTAATGCGCTGCCTGAAAGGGCGGTGGAAGCAGATTCAATAATAACTTTCAAAAGGGAATTGGATAACTACTTGAAGGAGAAAAATTTGCAGGGCTTTGGGGAAAGAGCGGGGGAGTGGGAGTGGTGGGATCAATGGGACAGCTCTTTCAAAGAGCCGCACAGGCACCAGGGGCCGAATGGCCTGTTCTGTGCTGTATCGTTCTATGGTTCTTTGAAAAGGCTGTGGATGCTGGGGGCAATTGAAGCTTTCAAGACTAAGGTCAATAGATTTTTGCTGGGTAAGGGTATCAATGGGTGTTGATGAAAGGCGGGCAGATGGAGTCAAGACACAGATCAGCAATGATCGAATTGAATGGTGGAACAAACTCAAGGGGCTGAATGGCCTCCTGCTGTACCTATGCTCCTATATAAATCCTGACAAATGGCTTAGTTCCAGCCACTACAACTCACTGGCAACTTACTTTTGCCGTTCTTGAGGTTTCGGTTGTATCCAACAGGACTGTAGTATTCGAATACACAGACGGTGAGAGCAACCACCGTCAGACACATCACAAACATCATCACCCACACGGCGGGACTGTAGGGCTCTGCGGAGACAGGAATGGCAGCTGAGTACCTTCAACACAGCGCAATCATGGAACCCCCCAATTAATCAAAAGAGCAGGCATTCACCTCTTGCAGCACACACAATATGCAAACTAAATGCCTTCAAGCATTGATTCAGCATCAGGAAATACTCCCTGTGTGAACTCAAATCCCTATCAAAACACATCCATCCAATAAGACTGTCAACCTCACAAAAGTGATCAACACCTCAGACAGGTGATCAGGACCTCAGACAGGTGATCTGGACCTCAGACTGGGGATCAGAACATCAGACAATTGATCAACTCCTCAGACAGGTGATCAGGACCTCAGACAGGTGATCAGGATCTCAGAAAGATGATCAACACCTCAGACAGATGATCAACACCTCAGACAGGTGATCAACACCTTAGACAGGTGATCAATACCTCAGAGAGGTGATCAACACCGCAGACAGGTGATCACTACCTCAGACAGGTGACCAGAACCTCAGACAATTGAACAACACCTCAGGCAATTGATCAACTCCTCAGACAGGTGATCAACACCTCAGACAGGTGATCGGCACCTCAGACAGGTGATCAACACCTCAGACATGTGATCAATACCTCTGACAGGTGATCAGTACGTCAGACAGGTGATCAACACCTCAGACAGGTGATCAGTACCTCAGACAGGTGATCAGTACCTCAGACAGGTGATCAACACCTCAGACAGGTGATCAGTACCTCAAACAGGTGATCAGTACCTCAGACAGGTGATCAACACCTCAGACATGTGATCAATACCTCTGACAGGTGATCAATACCTCAGACAGGTGATCAATACCTCAGACAGGTGATCAACACCTCAGACAGGTGATCAATAACTCTGACAGGTGATCAGTACCTCAGACAGGGGATCAGTACATCAGACAGGTGATCAGTACCTCTGACAGGTGATCAGTACCTCAGACAGGTGATCAACACCTCAGACTGGTGATCAGTACCTCAGACAGGTGATCAACACCTCAGACTGGTGATCAGTACCTCAGACAGGTGATCAGTACCTCAGACAGGTGATCAACACCTCAGACATGTGATCAATACCTCTGACAGGTGATCAGTACGTCAGACAGGTGATCAACACCTCAGACAGGTGATCAGTACCTCAGACAGGTGATCAGTACCTCAGACAGGTGATCAACACCTCAGACATGTGATCAATACCTCTGACAGGTGATCAATACCTCAGACAGGTGATCAATACCTCAGACAGGTGATCAACACCTCAGACAGGTGATCAATAACTCTGACAGGGGATCAGTACCTCAGACAGGGGATCAGTACATCAGACAGGTGATCAGTACCTCAGACAGGTGATCAATACCTCTGACAGGTGATCAATACCTCTGACAGGTGATCAGTACCTCAGACAGGTGATCAGTACCTCAGACAGGTGATCAATACCTCAGACAGGTGATCAACACCTCAGACAGGTCATCAGTAACTCAGACAGGTGATCAGTACCTCAGACAGGTGATCAACATCTGAGACAGGTCATTAACACCTCAGACAGGTGATCTACACAACAGACAGGTGATCAGAATCTCAGACAGGTGATCAGAACCTCAGACAGGGGATCAGAACCTCAGACAGGGGATCAATACCCATGGCAGGTGATCAATAGCTCAGACAGGTGATCAACACCTCAGACAATTGATCAACTCCTCAGACAGGTGATCAACACCTCAGACAGGTGATCAATACCTCAGAATTGGGATCAATGCCTCAGACAGGGGATCAGAACCTCAGGCAGGTGATCAATACCTCCGACAGGTGATCAATACCCCAGACAGGTAATCAATACCTCAGACAGGTGATCATAAGAACATAGGAAATAGGAGCAGGAGTAGGCCATTTGGCCCTTCGAGCCTGCTCCGCCATTCAATAAGATCATGGCTGATCTTCTGCCTCAGTTCCATTCACCGGCCTTATTGCCATATCCCTTGATGCCCTTACTAGTCAGAAATCTATCGACTTCTGTTTTGAATATATCCAATGACTGAGCCTGCACAGCCCTCTGGGGTAGAGAATTCCAAAGATTCACCACCCTCTGTGTGAAGAAATTTCTTCTCATCTCAGTCCTGAATGGCCTACCCTTTATCCTGAGGGTGTGGCCCCTGGTTCTAGACTCCCCAGCCAAGGGAAACATTCTCCCAGCATCCACCCTATCAAGCCCTGTAATAATTTTGTATGCTTCAATGAGATCCCCTCTCATTCTTCTGAACTCAAGAGAATACAGGCCTAGTTTACTCAATCTCTTCTCATACGACAGTCCCGCCATCCCAGGAATCAATCTCGTGAACCTTCATTGCACTCCCTCTATGGCAAGTATATCCTTCCTTAGGTAGGGAGACCAAAATTGTACACAGTACTCCAGGGGTGGTCTCACCAAGGCCCTATATAATTGGAGTAAGACTTCTTTACTCCTGTACTCAAATCCTCTTGTAATGAAGGCCAGCATACCATTTGCCTTCCCAATGGCTTGCTGCACCTGCACTTCACTTTCAGTGACTCATGTACAAGGACACCCAGGTCCCTTTGAGCATCTGTATTCCCCAATCTTTCACCATTTAGGAAATACTCTGCCTTTCTGTTTTTTCTACCAAAGTGGATAACTTCACATTTATCCACATTATAATCCATCTGCCATGTATATCCAAGTATATCCTTCCTTAGGTAAGGAGACCAAAATTGTACACAGTACTCCAGGTGTGGTCTCACCAGGGCCCTATATAATTAGTCTTGACAAAGGGTTTTCACCTGAAATGTTGACTCTATTTTCTCTCCACGGATGTTGCCTGGCCTGCTGCGTTTTTCCAGCATTTTCTGTTGTTATTTCCTATATAATTAGAGTAAGACTTCTTTACTCTTGTACTCAAATCCTCTTGCAATGAAGGCCAGCATACCATTTGCCTTCCCAATGGCTTGCTGCACATTCATTTTCAGTGACTCATGTACAAGGACACCCAGGTCCCTTTGAGTATCTGCATTCCCCAATCTTTCACCATTTAGGAAATACTCTGCCTTTCTGTTTTTTCTACCAAAGTGGATAGCTTTACATTTATCCACATTATAATCCATCTGCCATGTTCTTGCCCACTCACTGAGCCTGTTGAGATCCCCTTGAAGCCTCTTCACATCCTCTTTGCAACTAACACTGCCACCTAGCTTTGTGTCATCAGCAAATTTGGAAATGTTACATTTAGTCCCCTCATCCAAATCATTGATATAGATTGTGAATAGCTGGGGCCCAAGCTCCTATCCTTGCGGTACCTCACTAGTCACAGCCTGCCATCCTGAAAAAGACCCGTTTATCCCTACTCTTTGTTTTCTGTCTGTTAACCAATTCTCAATCCATGCTAGTATATTACTCCCAATTCCATGTGCCCTAATTTTGTTCACCAACCTCTTGTGTGGGACCTTATCGAAGGCCTGAAAATCCAAATACACCACATCTACCGGTTCCCCTTTGTCTACTCCACTAGTTACATCAGTACCTCAAACAGGTGATCAGTATCTCAGACAGGTGAACAACACCTCAAAGAAGTGATCAGTATCTTAAACAGGTGATTAGTGCCTCAGACAGATGATCAACTCCTGAGACAGGTTATCAACACCTCAGACAGCTAATCTACACCTCAGACAGGTGATCAAATCCTGAGACAGGTGATCAATACCTCAGACAGGTGATCAGTACCTCAGACAGGTGATCAGTACCTCAGACAGGTGATCAACTCCTCAGACAGGGGATCACTATCTCAGACATGTGATCAACACCTCAGACAGGTGATCAGTATCTCAGACAGATAATAAGTACCTGAGACAGGTGATCAGAATCTCAGACAGGAGAAGAACACCTCAGACAAGTTATCAGTAGCACAGACAGGTGATCAGTGCTTCAGACAGGTGATCAAATCCTCAGAAGTGATCAACACCACAGACAGGTGATCAACTCCCGAGACAGGTGATCAGAATCTCAGAAAAATTATCAGTTCCTCAGACAGGAGATCAACACCTCAGACAGATGATCAACACTTCAGACAGGTGATCAGTAGCTCAGGGAGCTGATCAGGACCTCGGACAGGTGATCTGCACTTCAGACAGGTGATGAACACCTCAGAAAGGTGATCAGTACCTAAAACATGTTATTAGTACATCAGACAGGTGATCAACATCTCAGAGAAGGGAACAACTCCTCAGACAGGTGATCAACTTCTGAGACAGGTGATCAAAACTTCAGACAGGTGATGAACACCTCAGAGAAGTGAGCAAGTCCTCAGACCGTTGATCAGTATCTCAGACAGGAGAACAACACCTCAGACAGGTGGTCAAATCATAGAATCATAGAAAGTTACAGCACGGAAGGAGGCCATTTCGGCCCATCGTGTCCGCGCCGGCCAACAAAGAGCTATCCAGCCTAATCCCACTTCCCAGCTCTTGGTCCGTAGCCCTGCAGGTTGGAGCATCCCAAGTGCACATCCAAGTACTTTTTAAATGTGGTTAGGGTTCCTGCCTCTACCACCCTTTCAGGCAGTGAGTTTCAGACCCCCACAACCCTCTGGGTGAAGAAATTTCCCCTCAAATCCCCTCTAAACCTTCCACCAATTACTTTAAATCAGTGCCCCCTGGTTTTTGACCCTTCTGCTAAGGGAAATAGGTCCTTTCTATCCACTTTATCTAGGTCCCTCATAATTTTATACACCTCAATAAGGTCTCCCCTCAGCCTCCTCTGTTCCAAGGAAAACAGACCCAGCCTATCCAGTCTTTCCTCATAGCCAAGATTCTCTACACCTGGCAACATCCTTGTAAATCTCCTCTGTACCCTCTCGAGTGCAATCACATCTTTCCTGTAATGTGGTGACCAGAACTGCACGCAGTACTCTAGCTGAGGCCTAACTAGTGTTTTATACAGTTGAAGCATAACCTCCCTGCTCTTGTATTCTATGCCACGGCTAATAAAGGCAAGCATTCCGTATGACTTCTTAACCACCTTATCTACCTGGCCTGCTACCTTCAGGGATCTGTGGACCTGCACTCCAAGGTCCCTTTGTTCCTCTACACTACTCAGTGTCCTACCATTTAATGTGTATTCCCTTTCCTTGTTAGCCATCTCCAAATGCATTACCTCACATTTCTCCGGATTGAATTCCATTTGCCACTGCTCTGCCCACCTGACCAATTTATTGATATCTTCCTGCAGTCTACAGCTTCCTTCTTCAGTATCAACTCCTGAGACAGGCGATCAAAACCTCAGACAGGTGATCAGTATCTCAGACAAACTATCAGTACCTCTGACAGATCAGTATCACTGACAGGTGATCAGTATCACAGACAGGTGATCAACACCTCGGACAGGTGATCAGTATCTAAGACAGGTGATCAACACTTCAGACAGGTGAGCAGCATGTTAGACAGGTGATCTACACCTCAACCAGTTTATCAGTATCTCAGACTGATGAACAGTACCTGAGACAGGTGATCAGAACACCAGACAGGTGATCAACTCTTCAGACAGGTGATCAACTTCTCAGACAGGTGATCAACACCTCAGACAAGTGATCAACAACTCAGACAGATGATCGACACCTCAGACAGGAGGTCAGTGCCTCAGGCGGGTGATTAGTACCTCAGACAAGACATTTAGAAAAGCATAATATAGTCAAGCAGAGTCAGCATGGTTTTATGAAAGGGAAATCACATTTGACAAATTTGCTGGAGTTCTTTGAGGATGTAACGTGCAAGGTGGATAAAGGAGAACCAGTAGATGTTGTGTATTTGGATTTCCAGAAGGCATTCAATAAGGTGCCACACAAAAGGTTACTACACAAGATAAGAGCTCACAGGGTTGGGGGTAATATATTAGCATGGATAGAGGATTGACTAACTAACAGAAAAAAGAGAGTCGGGATAAATGGGTCATTTTCAGGTTGGCAGGCTGTAACTAGTGAGGTGCCACAGGGATCAGTGTTGGGGCCTCAACTATTTACAATCTATATTAATGACTTGGATGAAGGGACCAAATGTAATGTAACCAAAATTGCTGATGTTACAAAGATAGGTGGGAAAGCAAATTGTGTGGAGAATGCAAAGAATCTCTAAAGGGATATAGATAGGCTAAGTGAGTGGGCAAAAATCTGGCAGATGGAGTTTAATGTGGGAAAATATGAAGTTATCCACTTTGGTAGGAAAAATAAAAGAGCAAATTATTAATTAAATGGGGAGAGATTACAAAATGCTGAGGTACAGAGGGGTCTGGGGGTCCTCGTACATGAATCACAAAAAGTTAGCATGCAGGTACAGCAAGTAATTAGGAAGGCAAATGGAATGGAGTATAAAAGTAGGGAAGTCCTGTTACAACTGCACAGGGCGTTGGTGAGACCAGACCTGGAGTACTGCGTACAGTTTTGGTCTCCTTATTTAAGGAAGGATATATTTATATTGGAGACAGTTCAGAGAAGGTTCACGAGGTTGATTCCAGAGATGAAGGGGTTGTCTTGTAAGATAGAACATACCTGTAGAATTTAGTAAACATTATTAAGATTTTAAACCATTATTAAATAACTATAATGTATGACACTGTGTGTTAGAAGCCTAAAGCCTGTTTAAAATGGCAAATGGCTAAGAAGCAAAGCATGATGGTAAATTATGCCAACTTGATGTAATTCTGTAAAATGATCTGTTCAGTAAACAGGGAGATAGTGGGGAACAAGAAATTCAGCAACATTTCAAAAGAAGATCGGGGGCTGGAGACAGTCACCATTCCCTATCTTCTCAACAATGCAGAACCGGCTAAATTAAAAAGCAAAAAGACATCTGTGAGAATTTAGTGTGAAGGTTGTTCTCAGATAAGGATAGCTTGCTTACTAACTGCCACATAGGCAAAACAGAGAAAAAGGGAATAAAAATATAGATATTGAACCAACCTGCTCAACCTTTCTTCATAAGACTATAGCCTTTAAAAGCTCTGAATTAATTTGTCTGTTACCATAACAAACCACTCCGGGTACAGGTATATTGGCCCAGAAATTCGGGTCTCGACGGGTGAGTATGCACGGGGTACTCACCCGTAAGCCCAATGGAAGTGCCGGTTTCCTGCATGCACTGCGCATGCGCGGGAAACCGGCACTTCCGTTCCCCTGAACAAAGGGGTTCAGAGTTCAAACGCGTGCGCGGGGGAGGCTGCGCGTGCGCATCGAACTTAGTTTTTTTTTACAGGTTTTCCCGTGAGTGGTGAATTAATTAAAATGAAAACATTTTTTCCACAGGTTTATTATTTTTAAATACTTTAAAGCAAGGTAAGCTTATTTTTAGCCCCGTTAGAAAATAAAATTATTTTTTTCAAAAATTTAAATTATTGTTTAAAATAGTTATTTCGTGTAATTTATAGTTTATTTAAAAAATGTGACGTTTTTAAAAAATTTATTTGCAGATTTAGTGATGTTTTGGGGCCCGTAGTATTTATAAGTTTTGACAGGTCTTCTTATGAATGAAGCATTCCCTGCTCCGATTGGCTCTCCATGGCCCACGTGATCCCAGGGGCCGCATCGAACTAACTGCGCCCCTGGGATACGCAAGCACCGCGCGCCGGCAGTTGGAGGAGGCCCAGGGTTGGAATTCCACAGGGGCCCACAGCTCAACGGCCGGCGCGCAAGGTCGGGGGCTTACACCCGCGGGAAGCCCCCGACCTGAATTTCTGGGCCAATATTCTGAAGGGGCTTGACAGGGTAGATGCAGAGAGGATGTTTCCCCTCGTGGGGGAATCTAGAACTGGGGGGATAATTTCAGAATAAGGGGGCTTTTAAATCGGAAATGAGGAGGAATTTCTTCTCTCAGAGGGTCGTGAATCTTTGGAATTCTTTTCCCCAGAGAGCTGTGGAGGCTGGGTCATTGAGTATATTTAAGGTGGAGATAGACAGGTTTTTGAAAGGTAAGGGAGTCAAGGGTTATGGGGAGTGGGCAGGAAAGTGGAGTTGAGGCCAAGATCAGATCAGCCATGATCTTATTGAATGGCGGAGCAGGCTTGAGGGGCCAAATGACCTACTCCTGCTCCTACATCTTATGTTATTATGTTCTTATGACAGGTGAACAACACTCAGACAGGATGTCAGCACCTCAGACAGCTGATCAGTATCACAGACAGAGGATCAGTATCTTAGACAGGTGATCAGTTTCTCAGACCGGTGAACAACACCTCAGACAGTTGATCAACACATCAGACAGGATTTCAGTACTTCAGACAGGTGATCAGTATCTCAGACAGGTGATCAATATCTCAGACAGGTCACCAACACCTCAGACAAGTGATCAATATCTCAGACAGGTGATCAATATCTCAGACAGGTGACCAACACCTCAGACAGGTGATCAATATCTCAGACAGGTGACCAACACCTCAGACAAGTGATCAATATCTCAGATAGGTGATCAACACCTCAGACAGGTGATCAGTACCTCAGACAGGTGATCAGTACCTCAGACAGGTGATCAATACCTCAGACAGGTGATCAATACCTCAGACAGGTGATCAGTACCTCAGACAGGTGATCAACACCTCAGACCCCATCATTGACCCCTGGCTCCAACTGTCTCACGGTGATACCAATCAGCCCCGGATACGGGGTTTGGGCTGAAGTTACAGCAGCCAATCGGGAGAATCGCTCAGGAAATTCCTGGTTGATGAGTTGTAACATAAACACAGGGCTTTTGCTCGAGGATTGTCCCACTCCATGTGTAAAGCACACTCGCTAGGTCAGGGAGGAAGAGGCCTCCCACTGAGACCAATGCAGATGAATTGAAGGTGTTGATGATTATAGTGGTACTGCGGGAAATAGTCAAGCTTTGTTTTTTTGATCACTGCACCAGGTTACACCCGGAAACGCCTCTTCGCAGTTGCTCACCTGGGCTGGACCACATTCTGCAGTGTTTCACATTTTGATCAGAGGCAAATACAAACCCTTCACAACAAAGCCGCACTGCTCACCGAGAAACGCTGATGGGGAGACAGTCCCGTTGCTCCTGGCGACCATCACGCTAATCCCAGTCTCCACGAAGGGGACAGAGAAACCCACAATCTCAGAGCGCTCCTCGTTTATGGTGAGAGATCCAATGGCCATGTCTGCTCTCTGGTAGAAAACCTACACATGGGAATGAAGCGCAGAGCAGCCTATAAATCTTGAGGATGAGGATGGTCTGGATTTATTGAGTCTGAGTATTAATTAAGCTTCAGTAGTTTGTATTCATTGACTGTGAATCATAGAACCATAGAAACTTACGGCACAGAAGGAGGCCATTCGGCCCGTCGTGCCTGTGATGGCTCTTAGGAAGAGCAGTCGTGCTCAGTCCCACATCCCACCCCCCACCCCCCCCACCCGCCCCCACCCCCCGCTTTTTGTCCGTAACCCGGTATGGCCCTCATCCCCCAGCACCTGTCCAACTCCCTTTTCAAATTATTTATGGTATCAGCTGTTTCAGGTCGAGCGTTCCAGATCCCTACAACTCGCCGAGTGAAAACATTTCTCCTCATCTCCCCTCTAAATTTTTTCCAATGAGTTTGAACCTATGACCTCTAGTTATTGACCCACTCGCCAGAGGGAATAGTTTTTCCCTATTTACTCTATCAAAACATCTCATCATCTTGTAAGGCACGAGTAAGGAGTGTGATGGAATACTCTCCACTTGCCTGGATGAGTTCAGCTCCAACAACACTCAAGGAGCTCGACACCATCCAGGACAAAGCAGCCCGCTTGATTGGCACCTCCTCTACCACCTTAAACATTCACTCCCTCCACCACCGGCGTGCCGTGGCTGCAGTGTGTACCATCTACAAGATGCACTGCAGCAACTCGCCAAGGCTTCTTCGGCAGCACCTCCCAAACCCACGACCTCTTCCACCTAGAAGGACAAGGGCAGCAGGCGCGTGGGAACACCACCACCTCCAAGTTCCCCTCCAAGTCACACACCATCCTGACTTAGATCTATATCGTCGATCCTTCACCATCGCTGGGTCAAAATCCTGGAACTCCCTCCCTAACAGCACTGTGGGAGTACCTTCACCACACGGACTGCAGCGGTTTAAGAAGGCGGCTCACCACCACCTCCTGAAGGGCAATTAGGGATGGGCAATAAATGCCGGCCTTGCCAGCGACGCCCACATCCCATAAAAACGAATGAAAGAAAAACCTCGATTAGGTCACCTCTTAACCTTCTCTGTTCCAAGGAGAACAGTCCTAACTTTTCCAACCTCTCCTCAGAACTGAAGTCCCTCGTCCCTGGTCACATCCTGGTAAACCTCCTCTGTCCCCTTTCTAAGGCCTTTACATCTTTCCTGAAGTGTGGGGCCCAGAATTGTCCACAATACTCCAGCTGAGGCCTAACCGGTGATTTATAAAGTTCGAGCAGGATCTCTTTGCTTTTATATTCTATTCCTCTATTTATAAACCCAAATAACCCATTCGCTTTTTTAACCACCTTATCAACTTGCCCTGCCACCTTTAAGGAATTTTTAAAAATGTGTTCCTGGGACGTGGGCGTCGCTGGCAAGGCCGGCATTTATTGCCTGTCCCTAATTGCCCTCGAGAAGGTGGCGGTGAGCCTCCGCCTTGAACCGCTGCAGTCCGTGTGGTGAAGGTGCTCCCACAGAGGCAAGTGGAGAGTTTTCCATCACACTCCTGACTTGTGCCTAGTAGATGGTGGAAAGGCTTTGGGGAGTCAGGAGGTGAGACACTCGCCGCAGAATAGTTGTTTAATGGGCCACCACCATTCACAACTGGATGTAGAAAGTCATAGAAAGTTACAGCACGGAAGGAGGCCATTCGGCCCATTGTGTCCGCGCCGGCCAACAAAGAGCGATCCAGCCTAATCCCACTTCCCAGCTCTTGGTCTGTAGCCCTGCAGGTTACAGCATCCCAAGGGCACATCCAAGTACTTTTTAAATGTGGTTAGGGTTCCTGCCTCTACCACCCTTTCAGGCAGTGAGTTCCAGACCCCCACAACCTTCTGGGTGAAGAGATTTCCCCTCAAATCCCCTCTAAACCTCCCCCCAATTACTTTAAATCTGTGCCCCCTGGTTTTTGACCCCTCTGCTAAGGGAAATAGGTCCTTTCTATCCAGTTTATCTAGGCCCCTCATAATTTTATACACCTCAATAAGGTCTCCCCTCAGCCTCCTCTGTTCCAAGGAAAACAGACCCAGCCTATCCAGTCTTTCCTCATAGCTAAGATTCTCTACTCCCAGCAACATCCTTGTAAATCTCCTCTGTACCCTCTCTAGTGCAATCACATCTTTCCTGTAATGTGGTGACCAGAACTGCACGCAGTACTCTAGCTGAGGCCTAACTAGTGTTTTATACAGTTGAAGCATAACCCCCCTGCTCTTGTATTCTATGCCACGGCTAATAAAGGCAAGCATTCCGTATGCCTTCTTAACCACCTTATCTACTTGGCCTGCTACCTTCAGGGATCTGTGGACATGCACTCCAAGGTCCCTTTGTTCCTCTACACTACTCAGTGTCCTACCATTTAATGTGTATTCCCTTTCCCTGTTAGCCCTCCCCAAATGCATTACAGGAAACTTTCTGATATCTGGCACTGACGGGACCGAGCTGGTGCCGTAACATCAAAAGTGCCGGACATACCAGAGTTAATGTTTAAACGTACGAAACTGAGAAGCTCCGTGTGAATCAACAAACCCTGTTGCTTAGCAACAGCTTCAAAACAGTCGGCTGCAGCTGCAAGCATCTGTAGCTGAAGCTGTTGCTATAGCTACAGACCTTGCAGTGCTTGACTGGGAAAAAAAAAGCAACGAGAACTGAAAAAACATATAGACGGCTCCTGATTTTTGCCGTTAGATCGAGTATTCCAGACATATAACCTCCGGATAAACCAAAGTTTCCTGTACCTCACACTTCTCCGGATTGAATTCCATTTGCCACTGTTCTGCCCACCTGACCAATTTATTGATATCTTCCTGCAGTCTACAGCTTCCTTCTTCAGTATCGACCACACAGCCGATTTTAGTATCATCTGCAAATTTCTTAATCATACCCCCTATATTCAAGTCTAGATCATTGATATATACCACAAAAAGCAAGGGACCCAGTACTGAGCCCTGCGGAACCCCACTGGAAACAGCCTTCCAATCACAAAAACACCCATCAACCATTACCCTCTGCTTCCTGTCTCCGAGCCAGTTTTGAATCCAACTTGACACTTTGCCCTGGATCCCATGGACATTTACCTTTGTGATCAGTCTGCCATGTGAAAATTTATCAAAAGCCTTGGCTGTGGCAGGACTGCAGAGCTTTGATCTGATCCGTTGATTGTGGGATCACTTAGCCCTGTCTATAGCATGCTGTTTCCCCTTTTTAGCATACATGTAGTCCTGTGTTGCAGCTTCCTCATGTTGGCCCTTCATTTTTAGGTATGCCCACACCCCCGATCACCCCGACCATCAACCACACACTCCCCATCAGCCCTGACCCTCGACCCCACACTCCCCATCACCACGTCGACCCTCGACCCTATACTCCCTATCGCCAGCTCGACCCTGAACCCCACAGTCCCCTTCACCACTGGTCCTCAACCCCACACTCCCCAACACCCCTGAACCTTGACCCCACAGTCCCCATCGCCACCTCAACCCTTGACCCCACACTCCCCATCGCCACAGTGACCCTTGATCCCATACACCCCATCGCCACCCCGACCGTCGACCCTTAACTCCCCATCACCCCAACCCTCGACCCTACAATCCCCATCACCACCTGGACCCTTGACCCCACACTCCTCATCGCAACCTTGTCACCTTACGCCCGCAGTGCTCTCACATCCACAGTGTGTCACACTCACAGTGTGTCACACTCAGTGTCCTCACACCCACAGTGTCCTCACGCTCAGTGTCCTCACGCTCAGTGTCCTCACACCCACAGTGTCCTCACGCTCAGAGTCCTCACGCTCAGTGTCCTCTCACACTCACAGTGTGTCACACTCAGTGTCCTCACACTCACAGTGTCCTCATGCTCAGTGTCCTCACACACAGTGTCCTCACACTCACAGTGTCCTCATGCTCAGTGTCCTCACACTCACAGTGTCCTCACACTCACAGGGTCATAGACATAGACCATCCAAATTCAGTACCCGGTCCCTGCTTTCTCCCCATATCCCTTGATCCCTTTAGCCTTAAGAAACATATCTAACTCCTTCTTGAATATATTTAATGAATTGGCCTCCATTGCCTTCTGCGGTAGAGAATTCCACAGGTTCACCACTCTCTGGGTGAAGAAATTCCTCCTCATCTCTGTCCTAAATGGCTTACCCCTTATCCTTAGACTGTGACCCCTGGTTCTGGACTCCCCGACCATCGGGAACATCCTTCCTGCATCTCGTCTGTCTAGTCCTATTAGAATTTTATAAGTTTCAATGAGATCCCCTCTCATTCTTCTAAACTCCAATGAGTATAAGCCCAATCGACCCAATCTCTCCTCATAAGTCATTCCTGCCATCCCAGGTATCAGTCTGGTGAATCTTCGCTGTACTCCCTCCATGGCAAGAACATCCTTCCTCAGATAAGGCGACCAAAACTGCACACAGTACTCAAGGTGTTGTCTCACCAAGGCCCTGTACAACTGCAGCAGGACATCCTTGTTCCTGTACTCGAACCCTCTTGCTACGAAGGCCAACATACCATTTGCCTTCTTAACCGCCTGCTGCACCTGCATGCTTACCTTCAGCAACTGGTGTACAAGGACACCCAGGTCTCGTTGCACTTCCCCTTATCCCAATCTATTGCCGTTCAGATAATAATCTGCCTTCCTGTTTTTGACACCAAAGTGGATAACCTCGCATTTATCCACATTATATTGCATCTGCCATGCTTCTGCCCAATCACCCAACCTGTCCAAATCGTACTGGAGTTTCTCGGCATCTTCCTCACAGCACACATGCCCACCCAGCTTTGTGTCGTCTGCAAACTTGGAGATATTACATCTAGTTCCCTTGTCTAGATCATTGATATATATTGTGAATAGCTGGGGTCCTAGCACCGATCCCTGCGGTACCCCACTAGTCACTGCCTGCCACTCAGAAAAAGACCCGTTTATTCCAACTCTTTGCTTTCTGTCTGCCAACCAGTTCTCTATCCAAGTCAATACCTTACCCCCAATCCCATGTGCCTTAATTTTACACGCTAATCTCTTATGCGGGACCTTATCGAAAGCCTTCTGAAAGTCCAAATACACCACATCCACTGGTTCTCCCTTATCTATTTTACCAGTTACATCCTCAAAGAATTCCACATATTTAGTGTGTCACACTCAGTGTCCTCACACTCACAGTGTCCTCACACCCACAGTGTGTCACACTCAGTGTCCTCACACCCAGTGTCCTCACACCCAGTGTCATCACACTCAGTGTCCTCACACTCAGTGTCCTCACACCCAGTGTCCTCACACTCAGTGTCCTCACACTCAGTGTCCTCACACCCAGTGTCCTCACACTCAGTGTCCTCACACCCACAGTGTCCTCACACTCAGTGTCCTCACACCCAGTGTCCTCACACTCAGTGTTCTCACACTCAGTTTCCTCACACACAGTGTCCTCACACTCAGTGTCCTCACACCCAGTGTCCTCACACTCACAGTGTCCTCACACCCAGTGTCCTCACACCCAGTTTCCTCACACTCAGTGTCCTCACACTCACAGTGCCCTCACACCCAGTGTCCTCACACCCAGTGTCCTCACACTCACAGTGTCCTCACACTCAGTGTCCTCACACCCACAGTGTGCTTAGCTTAGCTCCCAAATTCCCTGACCTCTCCGCCGTCAAGACTATGCTTCTCCACTAGACAATGATCTAGTGACTAGTGGATCACGAGTGGAGCTCGGGACCAGGGATCACGAGAATATCAGTGCTAATTTGACCCTGTGAGAGACAACATCATTCATGTTCGAGGCCGGGACCCAGGAGCGAGGACGAGCCCAGCAGCAAGGTCAAGGCCCAGGAGTGGCGCAGCGTGGACCAGCAGCAGGGTTGGGGCCCAGGGAAGGTGCGGCATGGGCCAACAGTGAGGTCGGGAGGACCACAATGCATCCTATGAAACCCAGGCAGATAGGACCTGTGGGAAGGAGGGAGGAGGACAGTAGCAGTATGTTTGTGTGTGTGTGTGCTAGGCTGTTGTAGCAGAGCCTGGTCTCCAATCGTCTTGGATCCCCTTGCTATTGGACCAAGACCTTGCTCTGTGAAGCCCATGTGGTAGCTGGTGTGCAACGGCCACCCCATGTTAAAAGAATTCACGCACAGGCATCTTCCACCCTTTAAAATGAAGTTCGGGACCTGGAACATCATGGACAACCCCAACAGTGACAGACCGGAATGCCGTACTGCCATCGTTGCCTGGGAGCTCAGATGTTTCGACATTGACATCGCCGCCCTAAGTGAGACCCGATGGCTACACCTTCATCTGGAAAGGCAAACCTGAAGAAGAACGCCGCCTCCATGGGGTAGGCTTCGCCATAAAAAATGCACTGGTCGGGCGTCTCAGAGACTCCCCTAGTGGTATAAACGAACGCCTCATGAATCTTCGACTCACTCTAGCCGGGAACCAGTGCGCTATGGTCATCAGTGCGTACGCCCCAACAGTGCAAGCCACAGACGAAACCAAAGAAGAATTCTACTCCAGCCTTGAACAATCCCTGTCCCGAGTTCCAACGGGCGACAAGCTGATCCTCCTTGGTGACTTTAACGCCAGAGTTGGAAAGGACACAGACCTCTGGAGAGGTGTGATCAGCAGAGAGGGGGTAGGGAAAGCCAACTCCAACGGTACCCTCCTCCTGACAAAATGCTTAGAACATGGCCTCGTCATAACCAACACCTTGTTCCGTCAGAGAGACAAGTACAAGGCTTCCTGGCAACACCCTCGTTCCAAGCACTGGCATCTGCTGGACTATGTCATCGTCTGAGCGAGGGACCACAAGGACGTCCGTATTGTTGTATCCGTGTGTTAATGGAGACAAAGAGTTGGTTTCACAGGTGTTTACTGAACAAAGTCTGGAGGTGAACTAACAGATACAAGACACTATACAGGCTTATATAGCCCGAGTGGCCATTACCGGCATTACAGCACACAGGGGGCTCTTAAAGGCACATACACCACAATTCCTCCCCTTTTAGACAACCAGTACATAACATTTTAAGTAATCATTAATTAACATGTTACAAGAACAATAATTTACACATTTGTTGCAGTTAATCAATTATAAGTCAGTCTCTCTGGAGGCTTCCTGACTCGGTCCGGATAACGCCTCGGTGGTGTAGTAGTTTCTGGTGGTGTAGTAGGTTCTTTTGGCAAGGTCGATTCGGCTTGAATGCCAGTGTCGGGTTCATCTGGTTCCAGTATCACCGGATCGGAGGTAGATACTATGGCTATCTCTGCTTCATCATTAGGCGTATAGAGTTGTGGTGTAGGTTGCCCCTTTTCGGATGACTCTATGATCTGGTCAGCATGGCGCCTTATTATGCTTTCTCCAATGTCCACGGTATACATCAGCGGTCCTAGTCGTGTGCAAATAGTTCCAGGCTGCCATTTCTCGGTATGGTAGTCCCGGGCCAAACTTGTTGACCTATCTGGAAGGTTCTAGTTGGCCTTTCATTCATGCCTTGAAATTGCCGGTTCTCCACGTCCCTTCTGATGTTTGGCTTGATCAAATCCAGCCGGCATCTTAGGCTTCTATTGAAGAACATCATGGCGGGAGTTTGGTTTGTAACCACATGTGTTGCATTCCTGTATGCAAACAAGAAGTTATCTACCTTATGCTGTAGATTTATGTCTTCATTACCCATGGCCTTTATGGCCTTCTTGAAGGTCTGGACAAACCTTTCAGCTAATCCATTGGTGGCGGGATGGTATGGGGCGGACGTGTAGTGCTTAACCCCATTGTTTTTTAAGAACTTCCTGAATTCTTCGGACACAAATTGCAGTCCATTATCAGAACAGATCTGTTCAGGCAGCCCATTCCTGGCAAATATGGTCCTTAACACTGTGATGATTTTTTCCGTGGTGGTGGAGGACACCTTTATTACCTCCGGCCACTTGGAGTGTGCATCAACCGCGATTAAGAACATTGAGTCCATAAATGGACCAGCAAAGTCAATGTGTACCCTTTGCCATGGAGATGAGGGCCACTCCCATGGATGTAGAGGGGCTTGTGGTGGGGCATTTTGGACCTTCTGGCATCCTAGGCAGCTCTTGGTCATTTCTTCGATGTCTCCATCGATACCTGGCCACCACACAAATGCTCTGGCTAGGTTCTTCATTTTCACTCCACCCAGATGCCCCTCGAGAAGCTCTTTTAGCACTTTATCCTGGAGTTTGGGTGGAATCACCACTCTGGATCCACACATCAAGGTTCCTCGGCACACTGACAGCTGTTCTCTTCTTTGCGAGAATGCTGGCAACAGTGGTTCGCCATGTGCTGGCCATCCCTTCACCGTTAAATTGTAGACTCGTGAGAGAGTTGGGTCATTTCTCGTTTCCTTTTCAATGGCAGAATTTGTTACTGGTAGACATTCCACTATGGTTGAGTGGAACATCTCCACTGGGTCCACTGTAGGTGCTTCTTCTACCGTTGGCAACGGTAGGCGCGATAAACCGTCAGCATTCCCATGCTGTTTTGATCCTTTGTATTCTATGTCATATTGGTGTGCCCCTAGGAAAAGGGACCACCTCTGTAGCCTTTGCGCTGTCATAATGGGAACACCCTTTTTAGGGTTGAATATGGAGACAAGGGGTTGATGGTCAGTCAGCAAGGTAAATTTTTGTCCGTGTAGGTAATGGTTGAATTTCTTCACTCCCCATACCAGGCTGAGTGCTTCCCTGTCGATCTGGGCATAGTTACGCTCAGCTGAGTTCAATGAGCGTGATGCAAAAGCTATCGGCCGCTCCAAGCCATCAGGGAATCTATGCGATAATACCGCTCCTACGCCGTAAGGGGATGCATCGCACGCCAGTCTGATTGGCAGTGATGGGTTGTAATGAGCCAAAACTTCCTTGGACGTGGTCAAGCCTTTGCATTTATGGAAGGCACGTTTACAGTCTTCGCTCCATTTCCAAATTACTCCCGTTTGTAGCAGTTCGTTAAGAGGGTGCAGAACAGTTGACAAGTTCGGTAAAAATTTATGATAGTAATTTATCAATCCCAGGAACAACCTTAATTGTGAGACATTTTCAGGTGCTGGGGCTTTTATGACCGCTTCAATTTTTTCAGGTGATTTATGCAACCCTTCCTCGTTAATTATGTGGTCACAATATGATATTTGTTTCTGGAAAAATTCGCACTTGGGGCGATTTGCTCGTAGGCCCCGTTCTTTCAGCCTAGTGAGCACCTGCTCCAAATTGGCAAGGTGCTCGTTGTCGTTTTCTCCTGTTAAAAGGATGTCGTCTAGGTAGCATTGAGTCCCCGGAATCCCTTGGAGGACTTGCTCCATAGCTCTTTGCCAGATAGCTGGAGCTGATGCTACTCCGAAAACCAGTCGATTGTACTGGTACAGGCCTTTGTGTGTATTTATCGTGATACTTTTTAGAGGCCTCTTCAACCTCCATCTGTAGATATGCTTGTGCCAAGTCAATTTTGGTGAAACGTTTCCCTCCGGATAGTGAGGCGAAAATATCTTCTATCCTCGGAAGAGGATACTGTACCGTGTGAAGGACCGGGTTTACAGTCACCTTGAAGTCCCCACAGATGCGAATTTTTCTCTGTTCTTCAGATTTATCATTATTCAACGTTTTCTTCATGACCGGGACGATGGGTGTTGCCCACTCGCTCCAATCTATCTTGGACAATACGCCTGCCTTTTCCAAATTCTCCAGCTCTGCCTCGACTGCTGGACGAATTGCGTATGGCACTGGCCTTGCCTTAAAAAACTTGGGAATTGCCGCATCTTCCACTTTTATTGAGGCGGTGACGCCTTTCAAGGTTCCTAGTTCCTATTGAAACACTTCGTTGGCGTTGGCCAAGATGTCTTTTAATCGTTCAGGTATGACGTCATCATCATTTCTTTTCTTACTGGTCACCGTCAGTGCCTGAATGGAGTGCCAGTCTAAACGTATCTTCCTGATCCATTCACGTCCCAACAGCGGTGGACCACCATCTTGCAGAACGTATAAATACAACTTCTGTATTTCCTTGCCGTTGTATACAACAGGCACCCTTATTTTCCCTTTTGGGTATACTTTCTGCCCCGTATATGTTTTCAAGATAATGGATGTGTCTTTCAAAGGTATATGCGGAAATAGCCGCTCGTAATCCCGTCGACTTATGACGGTCAGAGCTGATCCTGTATCTAGCTCCATTTTAACTGGGGACCCCGCTATCGTGAGGGTAACCCAAATGGTCTGGTAATCTTCTTTGGCAATTACATTATGTAATTTGAGACAGCTTAGTCTCTTGTTTCCGGAGTCGCTATCACTCTTCTGGTCTTCGGAGCTACGGTCCGTCATCATTTGTACCTTTCTGTACTTTTCCTTATTGATTTTTTTCCTGTCCATGGATTTTTTTTTCCAGATCGGCATACACGTGCAATGTGTCCAATCTTTCCGCATTGCCTGCATGCTTTGTCCTTGAACCAGCAGTCCCTCTGGTCATGGGTGGATCTGCCGCAGCGATAACATCTCTCAAAACCCTGTGTCATTTCATGGGTGCCGAGGTCCTGTGGCCTTTGCTGTATCTCTGCAGCTCCTCTTGCGGCTGCTTCGTATGATACAGCCACACTGAAAGCCTTGTCCAGTGTCAAATCTTTCTCAGAAAGTAGCCTTTTCTGTGTTCCTTCACTTAGGAGACCGCAGACGAATTTGTCTCGTAGAGAATCTGCCAGTCCTGCCCTGAATTGGCAGTGCTTTGACAGCTTCCTTAATTCGGTGAGGTAATCAGCGTTACTTTCATTCTTGTGCTGATTCCTCCTGAAGAATTTGAATCGTTCCGCTATTAACAGTGGTGTTGGGTTTAAGTGCTCCTGTAGGGTATCAACAATCTCCTTAAAATTCTTGTCCCTCGGTTTGGCTGAAGTGATTAAGTTTCGTAACAGCCCGTATGTCCTTGCGCCCATTAGATTTAGAAGTACTGATGCCTTTTTACCATCCTCTATTTCATTTGCTGTGCAATATACCTCTATACCTCGACTCTTTCCACATATGTGGTCCAATCCTCTATATCGCTATCAAAAGGAGTAATATTGCCAGTCCTAGGCATCCTGAAAAAAATGGCGCCTCCCGCGCTTTCCTTTCTTCCCCGCAGAAAAAAAATGGCGCCTCCCGCGCTTTCCCGCTGCTGCCGCTGCTGACAACGCTGTTCTCCGTGGTTTTTATTTACACAGGTATTTTTAATAGGTGGAGACTCGTTCCCGCCGGACTCTCTGGGACTTTTTCCTCCCTCTGCTTGGTCCGAACGCTGACCTGCTTTGCAGCGCCGGCCGTCTCCCGAGTGCTCCACCCTCTGTCTGTGTTTGCCTCCGCCTTCGCTGCTCGGCACCGCTGCAGAGCTAGCCGATGGAGCCCCAGCCCGCCGCCCAGGAAGGATTATTGCAGTACCTGCCACCAGCTCGGCTAGCTGGTGAAACCACAGTTTTTTTTTTCTTTCTTGTTTTTTTCTTCGACTTTCGTCTGCGGAATCGATCTCCTTGAGGTGCTGCCGAATTGCAGGTAAGTCCGTTTCCAATTCATCGCCACTGTTGTATCCGTGTGTTAATGGAGACACGGAATGCAGGAGTTGGTTTCACAGGTGTTTACTGAACAAAGTCTGGAGGTGAACTAACAGATACAAGACACTATACAGGCTTATATAGCCCGAGTGGCCATTACCGGCATTACAGCACACAGGGGGCTCTTAAAGGCACATACACCACACGTATCACCCACGCAATGACAGGAGCTGACGACTGCTGGACAGACCACCGCCTAATCCGCTCTGTCATCTCCATCAATGTAGCCCCAAAACAGCGGCGGCAACAGAAACAATGCCGCAGGAAAATTAACGCTGGAGCGCTCAAAGACCCCGCTAAGAAAGCCCTATTCAGCCTGCGCCTCACAACCAACCTGACGACTTCCAGTGATGCAGAGACACAGGCCTAGAAATTCAGTGGGCTGCGCCACCCGTTAGCGCCTTAAGAGGGCGCTAAGTGGGTCGGAAGCCACTGGCCACGCCTCCCGCTAAATTCAGCGGGACGCTAATGGCGGCGCTAGCCATTAGCGCTGCGCCGCTACCGATGATGTCATCGGTGTGCGCAGCGCCCCGCTGATGCCCCGATTGCGATATTTAGATGCGCCCCCTGCTTTAACGCCGGACGCTATGTGCGACTGGTTCAGGGGGCCTACCTGCGGCGGTAGAGACACTAATTAAAGGAGGTGCGGGGCGGCCATTTTTGTTGCTGGCCACCTGCCAACACCTCTCCGCGCTGCCGTCCCCGGCCTCCTGAGCCCCCGCCCCCCTCGGGCTCTTTTGCCGGCACTTGCGATCCTCGGGGGCCCAGCTGGGCCCCACATCGTGCTGCACAAGGCCCCTCCCCTTTAAGAAGGGGAGGAAGGCCTGCAGTACCACAGCACGATGTGCCGCAGCGTGTGGCGCTGCGGCACGTTGTGCTACGATATTCAGTTGGAGCGCCCCAAGAGGGACGCGAGGCGCCTCCAGTAGCGCCGCGCTTCCCTCTGGGGCGCTCCAACTGAATTTCCGGCGGGCGGCCGCGACTGCTTTCAGGGCGCTACATTTAGCGCCCTGGCGAGGCTGGCGCCCCAAACAGGGCTATAGTGAATTTCTAGGCCACAGAGTGCCCACAGCGTCTGGTCTGCACTCAAGGCCTCCATAATCAGCACCTGTGAAGAGACGCTCGGTCACTCGACCAGGAAACACCAAGACTGGTTCAACGAGAATGACCAGGAGATCCAAGAGCTAATAAGCTGCAAGCGCAAGGCATTTCTGATCTGGAGACAGCAACAGAACTCGAGAGCAAGAAAGCAGCTCTACAGAAGCCTGAAGGCCAAGGTCCAACAAAAAACTCGCGACCTAAAGAACAGATGGTGGGTGGAGAAAGCGCAGGAGATCCAGCAGCTAGCCGACAACCATGACGTGCGTGGATTCTTTAGCGCAGTCAAGACCATCTACGGCCCAAGCACCCAAGACACTTCCCCACTGCGGGCCAAGAATGGAGAGGTACTCATCAAGGACAGGGAAGCAGTCAGTGCCCGCTGGAAGGAGCACTTCGAAGATCTCCTTAACCACGACTCTGTCTTCGACACGAGTGTCCTCAACTCCATCCCACAGCATGCTACCCCCCACCATCTCAACACAACCCCAGCCCGGCATAAGGTTGAAAAGGTCATCCGACAACTGAAGAACAACAAGGCCTCAGGAGCAGATGGAATCCCCGCCGAGGCACTAAAGCATGGCGGAGAAGCACTACTGGTGCGAATTCATGAACTAATTTCTCTTATCTGGAAGGAGGAGAGCATGCCAGGGGATCTCAGAGATGCCGTAATTGTGACCATCTTCAAGAAAGGTGACAAGTCCGATTGCGGTAATTACAGAGGAGTTTCCCTGCTACCTGCCACAGGGAAAGTCATCGCAAGAATCCTCCTCAATCGCCTTCTCCCAGTGGCCGAAGAGCTCCTCCCAGAGTTGCAATGCGGATTCCGCCCACTAAGGGGCACAATGGGCATGATCTTCACCGCACGTCAATTACAAGAGAAATGCAGGGAACAGCACCAACCACTGTACATGGCCTTCTTCGATCTCACAAAGGCCTTCGACACTGTCAACCGTGAGGGATTATGGAGTGTCCTCCTCAAATTCGGCTGCCCTCAAAAGTTTGTCACCATCCTCCACCTGCTTCACGACGACATGCAAGCCATGATCCTGACCAACAGTTCCACCACAGACCCATGTACAGCAGGCACCTCAAAGCACTGGAGAGGTACCACCAACGCTGCCTCTGCAAGATCCTGCAAATCCATTGGCAGGATAGGCGCACCAACGTCAGTGTTCTTGCTCAGGCCAACATCCCCAGCATCGAAGCTTTGACCACGCTCAATCAGCTCCGATGGACGGGTCATGTTGTCCGCATGCCCGATACGAGACTCCCAAAACAAGTGCTCTACTCGGAGCTCCGGCACGGCAAGAGAGCCCCAGGTGGGCAGAGGAAACGCTTCAAGGACACCCTCAAAGCCTCCTTGAAAAAGTGTAACATCCCCACCGACACCTGGGAATCCCTGGCCCAAGACTGCACAAAGTGGAGGAGAAGCATCCGGGAAGGCGCCGAACACCTCGAGTCTCTTCGCCGGGAGCAAGCGGAAGCCAAGCGCAGGCAGCGCAAGGGGCGCACGTCAACCCAAGCACCCCACCCACCCACCCCTTCAACCACCATCTGCCCCACCTGTGACAGAGACTGTAGGTCCCGCATTGGACTCATCAGTCACCTGAGAACTCATTTTTAATCTGGAAGCAAGTCATCCTCGATTCCGAGGGACTGCCTAAGAAGAAGAAGACAGTGTGTCACACTCACAGTGTCCTCACACTCACAGTGTCCTCACACCCAGTGTCCTCACACCCACAATGTCCTCACACTCACAATGTCCTCACACTCAGTATCCTCACACTCACAGTGTGTCACTCAGTGTGTCACACTCACAGTGTGTCACACTCAGTGTCCTCACACTCAGTGTCCTCACACTCACAATGTCCTCACACTCACAATGTCCTCACACTCAGTGTCCTCACACTCAGTGTCCTCACACTCACAATGTCCTCACACTCAGTGTCCTCACACTCAGTGTCCTCACACTCACAATGTCCTCACACTCAGTGTCCTCACACTCAGTGTCCTCACACTCAGTGTCCTCACACTCACAGTGTCCTCACACTCAGTGTCCTCACACCCACAGTGTGTCAAACAATAGGCCCCATTAGTTGCTGTTTCTATTTCCTGGTTTCGTTAACCAATCAAAAATAAACAACCTACATGACATGGACTCTGTACCTCTCCAATCATTCCATTCCAGATGCCCCGAACTTTCTTTCCGTGCTTCCCATTGGTCACGAGGTAAAGGTCATAGGAAAATTTGATATTTTTGGCGAGTTTCTTCAGAATGTCGATGCAAAATCCTTTACAACACAGCTTGCTGTACACCTCAACAACACTGAAATAAAAGGAGGATAAGGCAGAGAGTCACATCAAGGGGAGAGAGTCACATCGAGTGAGAGAGAGAGAGAGAGATCCAAATTAAAAAGCAGAACCTCAAAGGTAATAATCTCTGGATTGTTACGTGAACCATGCACAAATTAGCATAGGGACAAAGAGATTAGCAGTTTAAATGTGTGGCTCAAAGAGTGGTGTGGGAGGAAGGAGTTTCAGTACATGGGGCACTGGCACCAGTACTGGGGAAAGAGGGAGCTGTTCCGTTGGGACGGGCTTCACTTAAACCAGGCTGGGGCCAGTGTCCTGGCGAACCGAATAACTAGGGCAGGAGACAGGGCTTTAAACTAATGAACAGGGAGGGAGAGTTGGGGGGGGGGTGGGGGCATCGCGGGGAGGAGGATTCAGGAAAGAGTAAATTTAAAAGCAGCAAGAGAAATGTCAAGGCTCTGGGTCAGAGTAGAGTTTGGGGTAAAAATAACCAGGGTGGGTCAGGAAGCGACAGAGAGAGTAACAGAGGTAATAAGTCATCAGTGACTAAGGTGACATCAAGGAAATATAGAAATATAAGTCAAAGCTAAAGGCACTATATCTGAATGTGCAAAGCATTCTCAACAAAATAGATGAATTAATAGCACAGATAGAAATTAACTGGTGTGAGCTAATAGATATAATGGTTGCAAAGTGGCCAAGGTTGGGAACTAAATATTCCAGGACACTTAACTTTTAGAAGAGATAGACAAAATGGAAAAGGAGGAGGGGTGTAATGTATGTAATGTATATATACCTTAAGGGAGAGAACTACTTTTTACAGCTCCTGTATACAGTAGTACCGGCAGTGACCACACCTGTATATAAACCCTGAGTAGGGATCTGTACGTTTAGTTTTAGAGTAACACTCATCCAGTAAACACCTGTTGATTGTTCCCTGCAGTCTCGTGTCTAGTTATTGAAGGACACACAACATCAAAATAACGGATCTAACATTGGCGACGAGGCAGATTCGAACCTACCTGTAACTCTGCATTATCTCCCAGGGATTCGCTCCTGGAGAACAGTGGAAGAAGGTTGAGGCCAGAAGCACGGGCGTCGACCACGAGCAACCGCCCAGTCATCCAGCGGAGATTTGAGCATCGCAGGGGAGGCTGTTGAGAGCTGGGCTTGGTTCTCCAGTCACGGTGGTCCAGCGAAATGGGCTGGCAACAGGTACAGCGCAGACCCTTCCCGGACAGCGGCGGCTAGAGCCGACCGACGGCACAGAAAAGGCTGAGCAGCGTCGACGGGAGAAGAGAGAGGGTAGAGCGCACAGGGCGCAGCCGGTGTTCAAGACCGAGCGGTGTCAACGGGAGAAGAGAGAGGGTAGAGCGCACAGGGCGCAGCCAGTGTTCAGGACCGAACGGCGTCAATGGGAGAAGAGAGAGAGGGTAGAGCGCACAGGGCGCAGCCGGTGTTCAGGACCGAGCGGCATCGACGGGAGAAGAGACTGGGTAGAGCGCACAGGGCGCAGCCGGTGTTCAGGACCGAGCGGCGTCGATGGGAGAAGAGAGAGGGTAGAGCGCACAGGGCAGAGCGCACAGGGCGCAGCCGGTGTTCAGGACCGAGCGGCGTCGACGGGAGAAGAGAGTGGGTAGAGCGCACAGGGCGCAGCTGGTGTTCAGGACCGAGCGGCGTCGATGGGAGAAGAGAGAGAGGGTAGAGCGCACAGGGCGCAGCCGGTGTTCAAGACCGAGCGGCGTCGATGGGAGAAGAGAGAGGGTAGAGCGCACAGGGCAGAGCGCACAGGGCGCAGCCGGTGTTCAGGACCGAGCGGCGTCGACGGGAGAAGAGAGAGGGTAGAGCGCACAGGGCGCAGCCGGTGTTCAGGACCGAGCGGCGTCGACGGGAGAAGAGAGTGGGTAGAGCGCACAGGGCGCAGCCGGTGTTCAGGACCGAGCGGCGTCGACGGGAGAAGAGAGTGGGTAGAGCGCACAGGGCGCAGCCGGTGTTCAAGACCGAGCGGCGTCGATGGGAGAAGAGAGAGGGTAGAGCGCACAGGGCAGAGCGCACAGGGCGCAGCCGGTGTTCAGGACCGAACGGCGTCGATGGGAGAAGAGAGAGGGTAGAGCGCACAGGGCAGAGCGCACAGGGCGCAGCCGGTGTTCAGGACCGAACGGCATTGACGGGAGAAGAGAGAGAGGGTAGAGCGCACAGGGCGCAGCCGGTGTTCAAGACCGAGCGGCGTCGATGGGAGAAGAGAGAGGGTAGAGCGCACAGGGCAGAGCGCACAGGGCGCAGCCGGTGTTCAGGACCGAACGGCGTTGACGGGAGAAGAGAGAGAGGGTAGAGCGCACAGGGCGCAGCCGGTGTTCAGGACCGAGCGGCGTCGACGGGAGAAGAGAGAGGGTAGAGCGCACAGGGCGCAGCCGGTGTTCAGGACCGAGCGGCGTCGACGGGAGAAGAGAGTGGGTAGAGCGCACAGGGCGCAGCCGGTGTTCAGGACCGAGCGGCGTCGATGGGAGAAGAGAGAGAGGGTAGAGCGCACAGGGCGCAGCCGGTGTTCAAGACCGAGCGGCGTCAACGGGAGAAGAGAGAGGGTAGAGCGCACAGGGCGCAGCCGGTGTTCAAGACCGAGCGGCGTCGATGGGAGAAGAGAGAGGGTAGAGCGCACAGGGCGCAGCCGGTGTTCAAGACCGAGCGGCGTCGATGGGAGAAGAGAGAGGGTAGAGCGCACAGGGCAGAGCGCACAGGGCGCAGCCGGTGTTCAGGACCGAGCGGCGTCGACGGGAGAAGAGAGAGGGTAGAGCGCACAGGGCGCAGCCGGTGTTCAGGACCGAACGGCGTCGATGGGAGAAGAGAGAGGGTAGAGCGCACAGGGCGCAGCCGGTGTTCAAGACTGAGCGGCGTCGACGGGAGAAGAGAGAGAGGCGCGAAGGAAAACGCGCAGAGTGCAGCCGGTGTTCAAGGGACGAGCAGCTGCAGCGGAGAAGAAGGGAGAGCGTGGGAAAATGCCATTTTGAGCCGCAGCAGAGAAGAAGGGAGAGCGCAGGAAAACGCCATTTTGAGCTGCAAGAAGAAGGGAGAGCGTGGGAAAACGCCATTTTGAGCCAGCCTAACCACACCCAGGGATGCCGAAGAGTGGCAGTATCACAGCGTTCGACAATGAAGTTGAAGATTGGACGACATATGTCGAACGCATAGAAGTGTACTGCAAGGTGAATGAAGTGCCAGATGAGAGGAAAGCGCGGGTATTGTTGAATTCAATGGGTGCAAAAACGTATGGCTTACTGCGAAACCTAGTAACCCCAGAGAAGCCAGTGGAAAAGGATTTTGGAAACATAGTGTCGATCCTACAGGACGACTTAAACCCCACACTGCTGCTGATAGCAGAAAGATTTAAGTTTCACAAAAGGAACCAGCATAAAGATGAAAGTAATGCTGAGTATTTAACGGAACTGTGCAAGCTATCGAAACACTGCCAGTTTGGAACTGGACTAGCAGATACTTTAAGGGACAAGTTTGTGTGTGGGCTTCAAAGTGAAGGAACCCAGAAACGGCTTCTATCAGGAAAGGATCTTACGCTGGACAAGGCTTTCAGCATGGCAGTATCACACGAAGCAGCCGCATGGGGCGCTGCAGAGATACAATGGAGACCGCAAGAATATGACACAAATGAAATGTCATACGGAACAGTGAAGTGCTATCGCTGCGGCAGAACAACACACGACCATAATGATTGCTGGTTCAAGGACAAAGTGTGCAGACAGTGTGGAAAAGTAGGACACATAGCAAGAGTCTGCAGGTCAGGAAAGAAAACCAGTAGCAAGAAATCTCCACAGGAGAAGTACAAGGAGGTACATAAGGTGACGGAGAGTAGTTCAGACGAACAGAAAAGTGATACAGACTCCAGAAGCAAGCAGCTGGGTTGTCTGAAACTACACAAGGTGATCAAAATGGAGGATCACCAAACTATCTGGGTCACGCTCAAGATAGCTGGAGTCCAAGTGAAAATGGAATTGGACACAGGATCAGCCCTAACAGTCATAAACCGAAGGGACTACAAGCGGCTATTCTCACATATACCCTTGAGAGATACAGAGATTGTCTTGAAGACGTACACGGGGCAAAACGTCTACCCCAAAGGAAAAATAAGGGTGAACGTTATATATAACGGCAAGGAAACACCAAAAATGGACCTATATGTATTGCCAGATGGAGGACCACCACTACTAAGACGTGAATGGATCCGGAAGATACAGTTAGATTGGCATTCCATACAAGCACTGACTGTAGATGCCAAAAAGGATGACGACGCCACACCTGGACGACTGTCAAAAATGCAAACTGACACACAAGAAGTGTTCCAGGAGGGACTTGGAACACTAAAAGGAACAACAGCGACGATCAAAATAGAGGAAAATGCAAGCCTAAAGTTTTTTAAGGCCAGACCGGTACCTTATGCGATCCGCCCAGCCGTCAAAGCAGAGCTGGAAGGTTTGGAACGTTCAGGAGTACTGTCCAAAGTGGACTGGAGAGAGTGGGCTACACCCATCGTTCCTGTAATGAAGAGGTCATTGAGTAATATGCCTGGGGAACCAAAGAAGGTTTGCATCTGTGGGGACTTTAATGTGACAGTGAACCCAGTCCTTCACACGGTACAATATCCGCTTCCACGGATTGAAGATATTTTCGCCTCGCTATCTGGAGGGAAACGCTTCACTAAGATTGATCTGGCCCAGGTGTACCTGCAAATGGAGGTAGAAGAAGCCTTGAAACAGTACCTCACGATCAACACTCATAAAGGTCTCTACCAATACAACCGGCTGGTGTTCGGGGTAGCATCAGCTCCGGCTATTTGGCAAAGGGCAATGGATCAAGTCCTGCAAGGGATTCCAGGGACCCAGTGTTATTTGGGCGACATTCTGGTCACGGGCGAAAATGACAGTGATCACCTTGCCAACCTGGAGCAGGTGCTCACTAGATTGAAGGAATATGGGCTCCGAGCAAATCACCACAAATGCGAGTTTTTCCAGAAGCAGATCTCGTATTGTGGCCGCGTTATTGATGAAGAGGGGTTACATAAGTCCCCTGAAAAGCTTGAGGCAGTAGTCAAGGCTCCAGCACCGGAAAATGTGTCACAACTGAGGTCGTTCCTCGGGCTGGTGAACTACTACCATAAGTTCTTGCCGAATTTGTCTACAGTACTACACCCACTGAACACCCTACTGCAAACGGGGGTACCATGGAAGTGGAATGACGAATGTAAACGAGCTTTCCAGAAGTGCAAAGAATTGATCACATCAAAAGAGGTGTTGGCTCATTTCAACCCAGCACTACCAATTCGGTTGGCGTGTGATGCACCACCCAATGGCATTGGAGCGGTGCTGTCGCACAAGTTCCTGGACGGCTCGGAGAGGCCGGTAGCCTTTGCGTCTCGGTCACTAACCTCAGCTGAGCGTAACTATGCCCAGATTGACAGGGAGGCCCTCAGCCTAGTGTGGGGAATGAAAAAGTTCAACCACTATCTGCACGGGCAGAAGTTCACCTTGCTGACTGACCACCAACCACTTGTCTCCATCTTTAATCCAAAGAAGGGCGTTCCGGTGATGACTGTGCAACGGCTACAAAGATGGTCGCTTTTTCTAGGGGCGAACCAATATGAAATCGAGTATAAGGGCACGAAACAGCATGGAAACGCTGATGGGTTATCACGCCTGCCACTGCCTACTGCGGAGGAAGCACCAGCAGTGGACCCTGTCGAAATATTTCATTCGACTATAATTGAATGCTTGCCAGTAACTAACGCTGATATAGAGAAGGAGACCCGAAATGACCCGACACTGTCTCGGGTATATGACTTGACGGTGAAGGGATGGCCAACACATGGCGACTCACTGTTGCCAGCATTCTCATCCAGAAGAGAACAGCTGTCAGTATGTCAGGGGACCTTGATGTGTGGATCCCGAGTGGTAATTCCACCCAAGTTAAGGGAGAGAGTGCTAAATGAGCTTCACGAAGGCCATCTGGGAGGGGTGAAAATGAAAAGCCTTGCTAGGGCTTATGTGTGGTGGCCGGGGATCGATCAGCAAATTGAGGACCTGACAAAGAGCTGTTCAGGATGCCAGAAGGTCCAAAATGCACCACCACATGCCCCTCTACACCCATGGGAGTGGCCCTCATCTCCATGGCAACGGGTGCATATTGATTTTGCTGGTCTATTCATGGACTCAATGGCCTAGAAATTCAGTGCCCTTAGCGCCGATTTTGCGGCGCTAGAGGGCCTAGCGCTGCAATTGGCGCCGGCGCCGAAATTGCCTGGGGCCCTTCCGCCGCGGTAGACCGGTAGCGCTGCGCCGGCACCGATGACGTCATCGGTGTGCGCAGCGTCCCGGTTGCCATGCCGACGGGCCCCAGCGCCGAAATTCAGTTGCGGCCGCCTCGCCCGTGGCAGCCGCAACTAAGACTCTGGCAACAGAGTCTTACATGACTTTGCGCCGGCGCATTAAAGGCCCCGCGGCGGCCGGCCGCTTTCCCGCCGGCCGCCTGGCCGCAGCTCCCTCCCCGGACTTCCCCCCCCCCCCCCCGGAACAGAAGCAAGCCCGGCACTTGTCCGAGGTGCCGGGCTCATTTTTAAAAAGATTATCGCGGGCCGCGGCCGGGTGCAGGCAGCTCCTCCTTAAGGGAAGGAGGAGGCCTGCACTTCCCGAACCTGCCGCACCGCAGCGGGCGCCGCAGCGCCGGAATAGCGCCGATATTCAGCGCATAGCGCCAGTTTTCAGGCGCAAACAGCTCTCAGCAGCGCCGGCAGCCGTTTGGGCGCAGAACTATTGAATTTTTGGCCCGCCCAGCGCGACTTAGCTCCGGCACTAACTTCCGGCGCTAAAGCCGTCGCTGCGCCAAAACCCAATTTCTAGGCCAATGTTTCTAATAGCCGTGGATGCGCACTCGAAATGGCCTGAGGTGATCAAAATGTCCTCCACCACCACGGAGAAAACTATTGCAGTCCTACGGACCATATTTGCCAGGAACGGCTTGCCAGAGCAGATTTGCTCTGATGACGGACCACAGCTTGTGTCTGAAGAGTTTCGAAGATTCATGAAAAGGAATGGGGTAAGGCATTACACATCCGCCCCGTATCATCCAGCCACAAATGGATTGGCTGAGAGGTTCGTACAAACCTTTAAGAAAGCAGTAAGGGCCATGTGCGATGATGACATTCCACTGCAGCATAAGGTGGACAATTTCCTGTTAGCCTACAGAAATGCGACACATGCAGTCACCAACCAGACCCCGGCCATGATGTTCTTTAACCGAAGGTTGAGATCTCGTCTGGATTTGCTCAGACCAAATGTACGAAGAGATGTTGAGAATAAGCAATTCCAGCACATCAATGAGAAGCCGACAAGGAGCTTCAATGTAGGGCAACCAGTCTTGGCCCGCGACTACCGAACAGAGAAATGGCAACCAGGAACGATATGCACACGGCAGGGGCCACTAATGTACACAGTGGATGTTGGGGAGAACATTGTGAGACGCCATGCTGACCAGATCCTAGAGTCACAGGAACGAGTCAACCCCATGTCTCGGCCATACGTACCTGGTGAGGAACCCGCCGTATAGGTCGCATCTACCTCAGAAACAATAGCATTGGAAGCTGATGAATCAACTGACGACAGGGTGCTAGAATCGCCTCCGCACCAAGAGCGAGACACTCGGGAAAGGCGTTATCCAGAAAGAATCAGGAAGCCTCCCCAGAGACTGAATATATGAATGGACTATTTTCATAAACATTGTATATTAAAAATGTTAATTGTTAAATGAGTATTATGGTACTGTTAATCTAAAAGGGGAGGAATTGTAATGTATGTAATGTATATATACCTTAAGGGAGAGAACTACTTTTTACAGCTCCTGTATACTGTAGTACCAGCAGTGACCACACCTGTATATAAACCCTGTGTAGTGATCTGTAAGTTTAGTTTTAGAGTAACCCTCATCCAGTAAACACCTGTTGATTGTTCCCTGCAGTCTCGTGTCTAGTTATTGAAAGACACACAACATGAAAATAACGGATCTAACAAGGGGTAGCCCTGATAATAAAGGATGGGATAAAGACAGTAGAGAGAAACAATCTTAGCTCTGAAAATCAAGAAGTAGAATCAGTTTGGGTGGAGCTAAGAAACAGCAAGGGGCAGAAAACATTGGTGGGAGTTGCTTATAGGCCCCCAAACAGTAGTTGTAATGTAGGGCAGAGTGTAACTCAGGAAATTAGAGGCACATGTAACAAGGGTAATACAGTAATCATGGCGGACTTTAATCTACATATAGACTGGGCAAACCAAATTTGCAGTAATAGTGTGGAGGACGTGTGCAATGTATGCGGGATAGTTTTCTAGATCAGTATGTTGAGGAACCAACTAGGGAACAGGCTATTTTAGAACTAGTATTCTGCAATGAGAAAGGGTGAATTAATAACCTTGTAGTAAAGGGGCCTTTAGGGAAGAGTGACCATAATATGATGGAATTTTATATTGAGTTTGAAAGTGATTTAGTTAAATCCGAAACTAAGGTCTTAAATGTAAACAAAGCAAACTACGTAGGTATGAGGGCCGAGTTGGCTAAGGTAGATTGGGAAACTACATTAAAAGGTATGACGGTAGAGAAGCAATGGCTAGCATTTAAAGAATTAATACATAATTTACAACAAATGTACATTCCTTTAAGGCTCAAAAACCCCACAGGAAAAGTGGCCCAATCGTGGCTAACAAGAGAAGTTAAAGATAGTATTAGATCAAAGGAAAAGGCTTATAATGTTGCCAAAAAGAGTAGTAAGCCTGAGAATTGGGCGGATTTTAGAATTCAGCAAAGGAGGACCAAGAAATTGATGAAGAAAGGGAAAATAGAACATGAGAGTAAACTAGCGAGAGACATAAAAACAGACTGTAAAACGTTCTATAGGTATGTAAAAAGGAACAGATTAGTGAAAGTAAATGTGGGTCCCTTACAGGCTGAGACAGGAGGAATTAAAATGGGGAATAAGGAAATGACAGAGAAATTAAACAAATACTTTGTGTCTGTCTTCACGGAAGAAGACGCAAAAAACTTCCCGGAAATAGTGGAGAACCAAAGGTCTAGCGAGAATGAGGAACTGAAAGAAATTAGTATTCGTAAAAAAATAGTACTGGAGAAACAAATTGGACTGAAAGCTGATAAATCCCCTGGACCTGATGGCCTGCATCCTAGGATTTTGAAAGAGGTGATTATAGAGATAATGGATGCATTGGCTGTCATTTTCCAAAATTCCATAGATTCTGGAATGGTTCCTGCAGATTGGAAGGTAGCAAATGTAACCCCACTATTTAAGAAAGGAGGGGGAGAGAAAAGGGAGAACTACAGACCAGTTAGCCTCACATCAATAGGAGGGGAAATGCTAGAATCTATTATTAAGGACGTGGTAAGAGGGCACTTAGAAAATAATAATAGGATTGGACAGAATCAACACGGATTTATGAAAGGGAAATTGTGTTTGACAAATCTGTTAAAAGTTTTTTGAGGTTGTAACTAGCAGAATACATAAGGGGGAATCAGTGAATGTGGTGTATTTGGATTTTCAGAAGGCATTCGATAAGGTGCCACACAAGAGGTTATTTATCAAAAGTGAGCTCATGGGATTGGGGGTAATATACTAGCATGGATTGAGGATTGGTTAACGGACAAAAAACAGAGAGTTGGAATAAATGGGTCATTTTCGGGTTGGCAGGCTGTAACTAATGGGGTACCGCAAGGATCAATGCTTGGGCCTCAGCTATTCACAATCTACATCAATGATTTGGATGAGGCGACCAAATGTAATATATCCAAGTTTGCTGATGATATAAAGCTGGGTGGGAATGTAAATTGTGAGGTGGATGCAAGGAGGCTTCAAGGGGATATAGACAGGCTAAGTGAGTGGGCAAGAACATGGCAAATGGAATATAATGTGGAGAAATGTGAAGTTATCTACTTTGGTAGGAAAAATAGAAAAGCAGTGTCTTTTTTAACTGGTGAGAGATTCGGAAATGTTGGTGTTCAGAGGGACCAGGGTGCCCTTGTACACGAATCACTGCAAGTTAACATGCAGGTACAGCAAGCAATTAGGAAAGCAAATGGTATGTTGGCCTTTATTACAAGAGGATTTGAGTATAAGAGTAAAGACATCTTACTGCAATTATATAGGGCCCTGGTGAGACCACACCTGGAGTATTGTGTACAGTTTTGGTCTCCTTACCTAAGGAAGGATATACTATATTTGCCGTAGAGGGAGTGCAACAAAGGCACACCAGACTGGTTCCTGGGATGGGGGAATTGTCCTATGAGGAGAGATTGAGTAGACTAGGCCTATATTCTCTAGAGTTTAGAAGAATGAGAGGTGATCTAATTGAAATATATAAAATTCTTACAGGGCTTGACAGGGTAGGGAGGAAGGTTACCCTGGCTGGGAACCCTAGAAGTAGGGGTCAGGGTCTCAGAATAAGGGGTCGGCCATTTAGGACTGAGATGAGGAGAAATTTCCTCACTCAGAGGGTGGTGACTCTTTGAAATTCTCCAACCCAGAGGGTTGTGGAGGCTCAGATGTTGAGTATATTCAAGAAACAAATCAATAGATTTTTAAATATTAAGGGAATTAAAGGATATGGGGAAAGTGCAGGAAAGAGGAGATGGGATAGAAGAGCAGCCATGATCTTATTGAAAGTCGGAGCAGGCTTGAGGGGACAAATGGCCTACTCATGCTCCTATTTCTTATGTTCGTGTGTTCTTATGAGAGAGTCACATCGAGGGAGAGTCAAATCGAGGGAGAGAGAGTCACATCGAGGGAGAGTCACATCGAGGGAGAGAGTCACATCGAGAGAGAGAGTCACATCGAGAGAGAGAGTCACATCGAGGGAGAGAGAGAGTCACATTGAGGGAGAGAGAGTCAGATCGAGAGAGAGTGAGTCACATCGAGGGGGAGAGAGTCAGATCGAGAGAGAGTGAGACACATCGAGGGAGAGAGAGTCATATCGAGAGAGAGGGAGAGTCACATTGAGAGAGAGAGAGAGTCACATCGAGAGAGAGAGTCACATCGATAGAGAGTCACATAGAGAGTCACATCGAGAGAGAGAGTCACATCGAGGGAGAGAGAGTCACATCGAGGGAGAGAGAGTCACATCGAGGGAGAGAGAGTCACATCGAGGGAGAGAGAGTCACATCGAGGGAGAGAGTGTCACATCGAGGGAGAGAGAGTCACATCGAGGGAGAGAGAGTCACATCGAGGGAGAGAGAGTCACATCGAGGGAGAGAGTGTCACATCGAGGGAGAGAGAGTCACATCGAGGGAGAGAGAGTCACATCGAGGGAGAGAGAGTCACATCGAGGGAGAGAGAGTCACATCGAGGGAGAGAGAGTCACATCGAGGGAGAGAGTGTCACATCGAGGGAGAGAGAGTCACATCGAGGGAGAGAGAGTCACATCGAGGGAGAGAGAGTCACATCGAGAGAGCGAGTCACATCGAGGGAGAGAGAATCACATCGAGAGAGAGAGAGTCACATCAAGAGAGAGAGTCACATCGAAAGAGAGAGTCTCATCGAGAGAGAGAGAGTCACATCGAGAGAGAGAGAGAGTCACATCGAGAGAGAGAGTCACATCGAGGGAGAGAGCCAAATTGGATTCTTACCAAATTATAGAACATCAGATCATGTCTTCACCCTACACACCCTAACTGACAAACATGTTCACCAAAACAAAAGCAACATTTTTGCCTGCTTTATAGATTTCCAGAAGGCTTTCGATTCTGTTTGGCACGACGGTGTATTCTTAAAACTTATTGAAAGTGGTGTAGGGGGAAAAACATATGATGTAATTAAATCAATGTATACAAACAATAAATGTGCAGTAAAAATTGGAGACAAACAAACAAAATACTTCTCACAGGGGCGTGGTGTGATGCAGTGCTCGCCCATCTCACCAACACTCTTTAATATTTACATAAATGAATTGGCAAAACTACTTGAACAATCTACAGCACCTGGCCTCGCCCTATATGACTCCAAGGTTAAATTCCTCCTCTATGCAGATGACCTGGTTCTGCTCTCACCAACTGAGGAGGGTCTAAGCAGAACCTGGATCTGCTAGAGTCGTTCTGTCAGACCTGGGCAGTGACAATAAACCCCCCATAAACCAAAGTTCTTGTGTTCCAGCAAAGATCCAGACATCAGGGACCCAGAATAAATTTCACACTAGGAGCAACTAAAATTGAACAAACTGCAAACTATACATACTTAGGCTTAAAAATCAGTTCTACGGGAATTTTTCATCTGGCTGTGAATGAATTGAAAGAGAAAGCAAAAAGGGCTTTCTATGCCATTAAAAAGTCAATCCAAATAGAAATCCCAATTGGCATTTGGCTCAAAATTTTTAAATCAGTAATTGAACCAATTGCACTCTATGGCAGTGAGGTGTGGGGTCCGCTAACACAACAAGAATTTGCAAAATGGGACAAACACCCAATTGAGATCCTACATGCAGAATTCTGTAAAAGTATCCACTGGACTCAGAGGAAAACCGCAAACAATGCATGCAGGGCAGAACTAGGCCAATATCCACGACTAATTAATATCCAAAAAAGAGCCATCAAATTTTGGAAACACCTAAAAATGAGCAACCCCCACTGCTATCATTACGAAGCCCTGAAATGCCAAGAGAGGATCACAGAGAAGAGTCCCCTCAGTCAACTAGTCCTGGGACTCAGTGAAGTAACAACTAACACTACTAATAATAACCAGCTTCAGGACAGTGACATCCTAGCACAGAGAATTCGACCCAACACAATTGTCACTAAACAAAAGGAAAAATACCTGACCTATTGGACAGAAACAACAAAAACCCAAAAGAAACTCGATTGCTATTTGGCCCTAAACAGACGATACACCATGGCTGAATACCTGACCACGGTAAAAGATAGCAAATTGAGAAAAACCTTGAATATGTACAGACTTAGTGAGCATAGCCTGGCTGCCAAGAGAGGACAGGATATGCTCTCACTGCAGTCAGGGAGTGGTGGAGACAGAGATGCACTTCCTCACAACTTGTGGAAACTATCAGGACATAACGGTGGCATAGTGGTTAGCACTGTTGCCTCACAGCGCCAGGGACCCGGGTTCAAATCCGGCCTCGGGTGACTGTGTGGAGTTTGCACATTCTCCCCGTGTTTCCGTGGGTTTCCTCCGGGTGCTCCGGTTTCCTCCCACAGTCCAAAGATGTGCGGGTTAGGTTGATTGGCCATGATAAAAATTGACCCTTAGTGTTAGTGGGGATTAAATACGCGGAGATAGGGCTTGGGTGGGATGGCTGTCGGAGTAGGGACCGGGTGCTAGGGTTTGGATGATTTGCCATGATCTCGTTGAATGGCGGAGCAGGCTCGAAGGGCCGAATGGCCTACTCCTGCTCCTATCTTCTATGTTTCTATAAGGGGGAATTTCTACCCAAAATTCATAAAAATGTGCCCCGAATTCAAAAATTTGAATGAAGACCAAAAACTCCCATACCTATTAGGGGAACAGCGAAATTGCGTAACTTTAGCGGCAAACTATGTTACAGCTTGCCATAAGCAGAGGGACAACCATTAAACTTAAGAAAAGATTATATGCATATTAAATGAGTGTATATTTATACACACAGGGATATATCTGTTTATACACTGTATGGATAGATCTGCGTTTATGTGTTCAACCATACATGTTTTTCGCTGCTTTGGCAACATAAGATGTACCTTATCATGCCAATTAAGCAATTTGAATTGAATTGAATTGAAAATTGAGTCACATCGAGGGAGAGAGAGTCACATCGAGGGAGAGAATCACATCTAGGGAGAGAGAGTCACATCGAGGGAGAGAGTCACATCGAGAGAGAGAGAGTCACATCGAGGGAGAGAGAGAATCACATCGAGGGAGAGAGAGTCACATCGAGAGCGAGAGTCACATCAATGGCGAGAGAGTCCCATCGAGGGAGAGAGTCACATTGAGAGAGAGCGAGTCATATCGAGAGAGAGAGAGAGTCCCATCGAGGGAGAGAGTCACATCGAGAGAGAGTCACATTGAGAGCGAGAGTCACATCAATGGCAAGAGAGTCACATTGAGGGAGAGAATCACATCGAGAGAGAGAGTCACATCGAGGGAGAGAGAGTCACTTCGAGAGAGAGAGAGTCTCATCGAGAGAGAGAGAGTCACATCGAGGGAGAGTGAGTCACATCGAAAGAGAGAGTCACTTTGAGGGAGAGAGAATCACATCGAGGGAGAGAGTCTCACTTCGAGAGAGTCACATCGAGAGAGAGAGACACATCGAGAGAGAGTCACATCGAGGGAGAGAGTCACATCGAGAGAGAGCGAGTCACATCGACAGAGTCACATTGAGGGAGAGAAAGTTACATCGAGGGTGAGACAGTCACATTGAGGGAGAGAGACTCACATCGAGAGAGAGAGTCACATCGAGGGAGAGAGTGACATCGAGAGATAGAGTGACATTGAGAGCGAGAGTCACATTGAGAGAGAGTCACATTGAAAGAGATAATCACATCGAGGGAGAGAGAGTCACATCAAGGGAGAGCAAGTCACGTTGAGGGAGAAAGAGTCACATCGAGGGAGAGAGTCACAACGAGGGATTGAGAGTCACATCGAGAGAGAGAGAGAGAGTCCCATCGACGGACAGTCACAGCGAGGGAGAGAGAGAGTCACATCGAGAGAGAGAGAGAGTCACATCGAGAGAGAGAGAGAGAGTCACATTGAGAGCGAGAGTCACATCAATGGCGAGAGAGTCACATCGAGGGAGAGAATCACATCGAGGGAGAGAGAGTCACATCGAGAGCGAGAGTCACATCAATGGCGAGAGAGTCCCATCGAGGGAGAGAGTCACATTGAGAGAGAGCGAGTCATATCGAGAGAGAGAGAGAGAGTCCCATCGAGGGAGAGAGTCACATCGAGAGAGAGAGAGAGTCACATTGAGAGCGAGAGTCACATCAATGGCAAGAGAGTCACATTGAGGGAGAGAATCACATTGAGAGAGAGAGTCACATCGAGGGAGAGAGAGTCACTTCGAGAGAGAGAGAGAGTCTCATCGAGAGAGAGAGAGTCACATCGAGGGAGAGTGAGTCACATCGAAAGAGAGAGTCACTTTGAGGGAGAGAGAATCACACCAAGGGAGAGAGTCTCACTTCGAGAGAGTCACATCGAGAGAGAGAGAGACACATCGAGAGAGAGTCACATCGAGGGAGAGAGTCACATCGAGAGAGAGCGAGTCACATCGACAGAGTCACATTGAGGGAGAGAAAGTTACATCGAGGGTGAGAGTGTCACATTGAGGGAGAGAGACTCACATCGAGAGAGAGAGAGTCACATCGAGGGAGAGAGTGACATCGAGAGATAGAGTGACATTGAGAGCGAGAGTCACATTGAGAGAGAGTCACATTGAAAGAGATAATCACATCGAGGGAGAGAGAGTCACATCAAGGGAGAGCAAGTCACATCGAGGGAGAAAGAGTCACATCGAGGGAGAGAGTCACAACGAGGGATTGAGAGTCACATCGAGAGAGAGAGAGAGAGTCCCATCGATGGACAGTCACAGCGAGGGAGAGAGAGAGTCACATCGAGAGAGAGAGTCACATCGAGAGAGAGAGAGAGAGTCACATTGAGAGCGAGAGTCACATCAATGGCGAGAGAGTCACATCGAGGGAGAGAATCACATCGAGGGAGAGAGAGTCACATCGAGAGCGAGAGTCACATCAATGGCGAGAGAGTCCCATCGAGGGAGAGAGTCACATTGAGAGAGAGCGAGTCATAGAGAGAGAGAGAGAGTCCCATCGAGGGAGAGAGTCACATCGAGAGAGAGAGAGAGTCACATTGAGAGCGAGAGTCACATCAATGGCAAGAGAGTCACATTGAGGGAGAGAATCACATCGAGAGAGAGAGTCACATCGAGGGAGAGAGAGTCACTTCGAGAGAGAGAGAGAGTCTCATTGAGAGAGAGAGAGTCACATCGAGGGAGAGTGAGTCACATCGAAAGAGAGAGTCACTTTGAGGGAGAGAGAATCACATCGAGGGAGAGAGTCTCACTTCGAGAGAGTCACATCGAGAGAGAGAGAGACACATCGAGAGAGAGTCACATCGAGGGAGAGAGTCACATCGAGAGAGAGCGAGTCACATCGACAGAGTCACATTGAGGGAGAGAGAGTTACATCGAGGGTGAGACAGTCACATTGAGGGAGAGAGACTCACATCGAGAGAGAGAGTCACATCGAGGGAGAGAGTGACATCGAGAGATAGAGTGACATTGAGAGCGAGAGTCACATTGAGAGAGAGTCACATTGAAAGAGATAATCACATCGAGGGAGAGCAAGTCACATCGAGGGAGAAAGAGTCACATCGAGGGAGAGCAAGTCACATCGAGGGAGAAAGAGTCACATCGAGGGAGAGAGTCACAACGAGGGATTGAGAGTCACATCGAGAGAGAGAGAGAGAGTCCCATCGATGGACAGTCACAGCGAGGGAGAGAGAGAGTCACATCGAGAGAGAGAGAGAGTCACATCGAGAGAGAGAGAGAGAGTCACATTGAGAGCGAGAGTCACATCGAGGGAGAGAGTGTCACATCGAGGGAGAGAGAGTCACATCGAGGGAGAGAGAGTCACATCGAGGGAGAGAGAGTCACATCGAGGGAGAGAGTGTCACATCGAGGGAGAGAGAGTCACATTGAGGGAGAGAGAGTCACATCGAGGGAGAGAGAGTCACATCGAGGGAGAGAGAGTCACATCGAGGGAGAGAGAGTCACATCGAGGGAGAGAGTGTCACATCGAGGGAGAGAGAGTCACATCGAGGGAGAGAGAGTCACATCGAGGGAGAGAGAGTCACATCGAGAGAGCGAGTCACATCGAGGGAGAGAGAATCACATCGAGAGAGAGAGAGTCACATCAAGAGAGAGAGTCACATCGAAAGAGAGAGTCTCATCGAGAGAGAGAGAGTCACATCGAGAGAGAGAGAGAGTCACATCGAGAGAGAGAGTCACATCGAGGGAGAGAGCCAAATTGGATTCTTACCAAATTATAGAACATCAGATCATGTCTTCACCCTACACACCCTAACTGACAAACATGTTCACCAAAACAAAAGCAACTTTTTTGCCTGCTTTATAGATTTCCAGAAGGCTTTCGATTCTGTTTGGCACGACGGTGTATTCTTAAAACTTATTGAAAGTGGTGTAGGGGGAAAAACATATGATGTAATTAAATCAATGTATACAAACAATAAATGTGCAGTAAAAATTGGAGACAAACAAACAAAATACTTCTCACAGGGGCGTGGTGTGATGCAGTGCTCGCCCATCTCACCAACACTCTTTAATATTTACATAAATGAATTGGCAAAACTACTTGAACAATCTACAGCACCTGGCCTCGCCCTATATGACTCCAAGGTTAAATTCCTCCTCTATGCAGATGACCTGGTTCTGCTCTCACCAACTGAGGAGGGTCTAAGCAGAACCTGGATCTGCTAGAGTCGTTCTGTCAGACCTGGGCAGTGACAATAAACCCCCCATAAACCAAAGTTCTTGTGTTCCAGCAAAGATCCAGACATCAGGGACCCAGAATAAATTTCACACTAGGAGCAACTAAAATTGAACAAACTGCAAACTATACATACTTAGGCTTAAAAATCAGTTCTACGGGAATTTTTCATCTGGCTGTGAATGAATTGAAAGAGAAAGCAAAAAGGGCTTTCTATGCCATTAAAAAGTCAATCCAAATAGAAATCCCAATTGGCATTTGGCTCAAAATTTTTAAATCAGTAATTGAACCAATTGCACTCTATGGCAGTGAGGTGTGGGGTCCGCTAACACAACAAGAATTTGCAAAATGGGACAAACACCCAATTGAGATCCTACATGCAGAATTCTGTAAAAGTATCCACTGGACTCAGAGGAAAACCGCAAACAATGCATGCAGGGCAGAACTAGGCCAATATCCACGACTAATTAATATCCAAAAAAGAGCCATCAAATTTTGGAAACACCTAAAAATGAGCAACCCCCACTGCTATCATTACGAAGCCCTGAAATGCCAAGAGAGGATCACAGAGAAGAGTCCCCTCAGTCAACTAGTCCTGGGACTCAGTGAAGTAACAACTAACACTACTAATAATAACCAGCTTCAGGACAGTGACATCCTAGCACAGAGAATTCGACCCAACACAATTGTCACTAAACAAAAGGAAAAATACCTGACCTATTGGACAGAAACAACAAAAACCCAAAAGAAACTCGATTGCTATTTGGCCCTAAACAGACGATACACCATGGCTGAATACCTGACCACGGTAAAAGATAGCAAATTGAGAAAAACCTTGAATATGTACAGACTTAGTGAGCATAGCCTGGCTGCCAAGAGAGGACAGGATATGCTCTCACTGCAGTCAGGGAGTGGTGGAGACAGAGATGCACTTCCTCACAACTTGTGGAAACTATCAGGACATAACGGTGGCATAGTGGTTAGCACTGTTGCCTCACAGCGCCAGGGACCCGGGTTCAAATCCGGCCTCGGGTGACTGTGTGGAGTTTGCACATTCTCCCCGTGTTTCCGTGGGTTTCCTCCGGGTGCTCCGGTTTCCTCCCACAGTCCAAAGATGTGCGGGTTAGGTTGATTGGCCATGATAAAAATTGACCCTTAGTGTTAGTGGGGATTAAATACGCGGAGATAGGGCTTGGGTGGGATGGCTGTCGGAGTAGGGACCGGGTGCTAGGGTTTGGATGATTTGCCATGATCTCGTTGAATGGCGGAGCAGGCTCGAAGGGCCGAATGGCCTACTCCTGCTCCTATCTTCTATGTTTCTATAAGGGGGAATTTCTACCCAAAATTCATAAAAATGTGCCCCGAATTCAAAAATTTGAATGAAGACCAAAAACTCCCATACCTATTAGGGGAACAGCGAAATTGCGTAACTTTAGCGGCAAACTATGTTACAGCTTGCCATAAGCAGAGGGACAACCATTAAACTTAAGAAAAGATTATATGCATATTAAATGAGTGTATATTTATACACACAGGGATATATCTGTTTATACACTGTATGGATAGATCTGCGTTTATGTGTTCAACCATACATGTTTTTCGCTGCTTTGGCAACATAAGATGTACCTTATCATGCCAATTAAGCAATTTGAATTGAATTGAATTGAAAATTGAGTCACATCGAGGGAGAGAGAGTCACATCGAGGGAGAGAATCACATCTAGGGAGAGAGAGTCACATCGAGGGAGAGAGTCACATCGAGAGAGAGAGAGTCACATCGAGGGAGAGAGAGAATCACATCGAGGGAGAGAGAGTCACATCGAGAGCGAGAGTCACATCAATGGCGAGAGAGTCCCATCGAGGGAGAGAGTCACATTGAGAGAGAGCGAGTCATATCGAGAGAGAGAGAGAGTCCCATCGAGGGAGAGAGTCACATCGAGAGAGAGTCACATTGAGAGCGAGAGTCACATCAATGGCAAGAGAGTCACATTGAGGGAGAGAATCACATCGAGAGAGAGAGTCACATCGAGGGAGAGAGAGTCACTTCGAGAGAGAGAGAGTCTCATCGAGAGAGAGAGAGTCACATCGAGGGAGAGTGAGTCACATCGAAAGAGAGAGTCACTTTGAGGGAGAGAGAATCACATCGAGGGAGAGAGTCTCACTTCGAGAGAGTCACATCGAGAGAGAGAGACACATCGAGAGAGAGTCACATCGAGGGAGAGAGTCACATCGAGAGAGAGCGAGTCACATCGACAGAGTCACATTGAGGGAGAGAAAGTTACATCGAGGGTGAGACAGTCACATTGAGGGAGAGAGACTCACATCGAGAGAGAGAGTCACATCGAGGGAGAGAGTGACATCGAGAGATAGAGTGACATTGAGAGCGAGAGTCACATTGAGAGAGAGTCACATTGAAAGAGATAATCACATCGAGGGAGAGAGAGTCACATCAAGGGAGAGCAAGTCACGTTGAGGGAGAAAGAGTCACATCGAGGGAGAGAGTCACAACGAGGGATTGAGAGTCACATCGAGAGAGAGAGAGAGAGTCCCATCGACGGACAGTCACAGCGAGGGAGAGAGAGAGTCACATCGAGAGAGAGAGAGAGTCACATCGAGAGAGAGAGAGAGAGTCACATTGAGAGCGAGAGTCACATCAATGGCGAGAGAGTCACATCGAGGGAGAGAATCACATCGAGGGAGAGAGAGTCACATCGAGAGCGAGAGTCACATCAATGGCGAGAGAGTCCCATCGAGGGAGAGAGTCACATTGAGAGAGAGCGAGTCATATCGAGAGAGAGAGAGAGAGTCCCATCGAGGGAGAGAGTCACATCGAGAGAGAGAGAGAGTCACATTGAGAGCGAGAGTCACATCAATGGCAAGAGAGTCACATTGAGGGAGAGAATCACATTGAGAGAGAGAGTCACATCGAGGGAGAGAGAGTCACTTCGAGAGAGAGAGAGAGTCTCATCGAGAGAGAGAGAGTCACATCGAGGGAGAGTGAGTCACATCGAAAGAGAGAGTCACTTTGAGGGAGAGAGAATCACACCAAGGGAGAGAGTCTCACTTCGAGAGAGTCACATCGAGAGAGAGAGAGACACATCGAGAGAGAGTCACATCGAGGGAGAGAGTCACATCGAGAGAGAGCGAGTCACATCGACAGAGTCACATTGAGGGAGAGAAAGTTACATCGAGGGTGAGAGTGTCACATTGAGGGAGAGAGACTCACATCGAGAGAGAGAGTCACATCGAGGGAGAGAGTGACATCGAGAGATAGAGTGACATTGAGAGCGAGAGTCACATTGAGAGAGAGTCACATTGAAAGAGATAATCACATCGAGGGAGAGAGAGTCACATCAAGGGAGAGCAAGTCACATCGAGGGAGAAAGAGTCACATCGAGGGAGAGAGTCACAACGAGGGATTGAGAGTCACATCGAGAGAGAGAGAGAGAGTCCCATCGATGGACAGTCACAGCGAGGGAGAGAGAGAGTCACATCGAGAGAGAGAGTCACATCGAGAGAGAGAGAGAGAGTCACATTGAGAGCGAGAGTCACATCAATGGCGAGAGAGTCACATCGAGGGAGAGAATCACATCGAGGGAGAGAGAGTCACATCGAGAGCGAGAGTCACATCAATGGCGAGAGAGTCCCATCGAGGGAGAGAGTCACATTGAGAGAGAGCGAGTCATAGAGAGAGAGAGAGAGTCCCATCGAGGGAGAGAGTCACATCGAGAGAGAGAGAGAGTCACATTGAGAGCGAGAGTCACATCAATGGCAAGAGAGTCACATTGAGGGAGAGAATCACATCGAGAGAGAGAGTCACATCGAGGGAGAGAGAGTCACTTCGAGAGAGAGAGAGAGTCTCATTGAGAGAGAGAGAGTCACATCGAGGGAGAGTGAGTCACATCGAAAGAGAGAGTCACTTTGAGGGAGAGAGAATCACATCGAGGGAGAGAGTCTCACTTCGAGAGAGTCACATCGAGAGAGAGAGAGACACATCGAGAGAGAGTCACATCGAGGGAGAGAGTCACATCGAGAGAGAGCGAGTCACATCGACAGAGTCACATTGAGGGAGAGAGAGTTACATCGAGGGTGAGACAGTCACATTGAGGGAGAGAGACTCACATCGAGAGAGAGAGTCACATCGAGGGAGAGAGTGACATCGAGAGATAGAGTGACATTGAGAGCGAGAGTCACATTGAGAGAGAGTCACATTGAAAGAGATAATCACATCGAGGGAGAGAGAGTCACATCAAGGGAGAGCAAGTCACATCGAGGGAGAAAGAGTCACATCGAGGGAGAGCAAGTCACATCGAGGGAGAAAGAGTCACATCGAGGGAGAGAGTCACAACGAGGGATTGAGAGTCACATCGAGAGAGAGAGAGAGAGTCCCATCGATGGACAGTCACAGCGAGGGAGAGAGAGAGTCACATCGAGAGAGAGAGAGAGTCACATCGAGAGAGAGAGAGAGAGTCACATTGAGAGCGAGAGTCACATCAATGGCGAGAGAGTCACATCGAGGGAGAGAATCACATCGAGAGAGAGTCACATCGAGGGAGAGAGAGAGTCACATCAAGGGAGAGAGAGTCACTTCGAGAGAGAGAGAGTCTCATCGAGAGAGAGAGAGAGTCACATCGAGAGAGAGAGAGTCACATTGAGAGAGAGAGAGTCACATCGAAAGAGAGTCACATCGAGGGAAAGATTCACATCGAGAGAGAGAGTCACATCGAGAGAGAGAGTCACATTGAGGGAGAGAGAGTCACTTCGAGAGAGAGAGAGTCACATCGAGAGAGAGTAACATCGAGACAGAGAGAGTCACATCGAGACAGTCACATCGAGGGAGAGAGTCACATAGAGAGTCACATCGAGGGAGAGAGTCACATCGAGGGAGAGAGAGTCACATCGAGTGAGAGAGAGTCAGTCACCTTGAAAATCACATCGAGAGAGAGAGTCACATTGAGGGAGAGAGAGTTTAGACATGACAAACACATATCACTATTTATCATATTTTAACCCATCACAGTAAAATATCAATTTTAGCATGAAATCCTTATATATCTCAACCTGGAATATCCAAGGTCTACGCTCTTCTATGCTTGGCATGAAGAGTGGGACCCCAGAGTTCCTAGATGAGATTAAAGATCTAGATATTATCTTTTTACAGGAAACCTGGTGTAGATGAGAAGGGCACACTGGTTGTCCCCATGGGTACACAGAGCTGGTGGTCCCCTCCAATAAATTGCCAGGAGTAACCCAGGGCAGAGAATCTGGAGGCATACTGATTTGGCTTAAAGCAGAGCTTAGGAATTACATTAAATTTATAAAAAAGGGCGAAAACCACTTATGGCTCAAAATTAAGAGGGGCATCATCTCTAGCATGAAAGATGTTTTCATTTGCACACTCTATAGCCCCCCGACAGAATCCCCGTACTTCAAAGAGGACACCTTCTCCAACATAGAGAGGGAGATTATCCAATTCCAGGCCCAGGGAAATATGTTGATCTGTGGTGACCTCAACTCAAGAACTGGCGAAGAACCAGACTTCACCAATAATCAGGGAAATAATTACATATTTGGGAATAACCACTTTGATCTCCCTTCCCATCCACACAGGCATAACTGCGACAAACAGACAAATGCTAACGGAAAACAGCTCCTGCAGCTCTGTCGAAGCCTGGGTCTGTACATTGTCAATGGTAGGTTCATGGGAGACTACCTAGGAAGATCCACCTATTGCTCACCTCTTGGCTTCAGCACCGTAGACTATATGATTACGGATCTGGACCCATCCTCTTTCAGAGCATTCACAGTCAAACCACAAACAACACTGTCAGATCACAGTCAAATTACTGCATATCTTAAAAGGACAGAAACAACCAACACAGAAACACAACCCAGTAAGCTGTACAACATTAAAAAATCCTACAGATGGGCCAAAAACAGCACGGAAAAATACCAGAAAGCAATTAGCAATCAATCAACTCAAGCTCTCTTGAACACCTTTCTGGAAAATACATACACACACAATAAAGAAGGCGTAAACCGGGCAGTGAATAACCTAAATAATATTTTTGATAATTTGGCATCAATGTCAAACTTTAAAGTTCGCAAGAATAAACCCAAAACAAAAAACTACGAAAAATGGTTTGACTCCGATTGCCAGAACATGAGGAAAAAACTCAGAAAAATATCAAACCAAAAACACAGACAACCAGAAAATGAGCAATTTCGCCTTACTTATTGTCAGGCACTAACACAATACAAAAACACACTCAGAACCAAGAAAGAGCATTATATTAAGAATACACTCATCTCCATTGAGGAATCCATTGATTCCAATTGTTTCTGGGACAACTGGAATACATTACACAAAAAACAACACGACGAATTGGCCGTTCAAAACGGAGACACATGGGAAAACCATTTTGAAAAATTAAACCAGAAAAACACACTAAGCCCAGAGCAATATCAAATATGCGAAAAACTGGAAAAGCTCGAATTTGCCATAGAAGATAACCAAAACCCGATAGACCCCATAATATCTGAAAAAGAGCGATTTGAAAAACTCAAGGACCTGCAACTAGGAAAAGCTTGCGGTGCAGACGGCATCCTAAACGAGATGATTAAACACACAGACGATAAAATGAAATTGGCTATCCTGAAACTCTTCAACTTGGTTCTGAGTGTCGGTTACTTCCCTGATATCTGGAACAAAGGACTCATAACGCCCATATACAAAAGTGGGGACAAAGTTGACCCAAATAACTATCGAGGCATCTGTGTAAACAGTAACCTGGGGAAGGTTTTCTGTAGTATCATAAACAAAAGGCTAATAAACTTCCTTGAGGAGCACAATGTCTTGAGTAAAAGCCAAATTGTATTCCTACCAAACTATAGAACATCAGATCATATCTTCACCCTGCAGACCCTAATTGACAAACATGTTCATCAAAACAAAAGCAAAATTTTTGCCTGCTTTATAGATTTCCAGAAGGCTTTCGATTCCATCTGGCACAACGGTCTATTCTTGAAACTTATTGAAAGTGGTGTAGGGGGAAAAACATATGATGTAATTAAATCAATATACACAAACAATAAATGTGCAGTTAAAATTGGAGACAAACAAACAAAATACTTCCCACAGGGGCGTGGTGTGACGCAATGCTTGCCCATCTCACCGACACTTTTTAATATTTACATAAATGAATTGGCAAAACTACTTGAACAATCTACAGCACCCGGCCTCATCCTATATGAATCCAAGGTTAAATTCCTCCTCTATGCAGATGACCTGGTTCTGCTGTCACCAACTAAGGAGGGTCTACAGCAGAACCTGGATCTGCTAGTGTCATTCTGTCAGACCTGGGCCCTGACAATAAATCCCCAAAAAACCAAAGTCCTTGTGTTCCAGCAAAGATCCAGACATCAGGGACCCAGAATAAATTTCACACTAGGAACAACTAAAATTGAACAAACCACTAACTACACATACTTGGGCTTAAAAATCAGTTCTACGGGAAATTTTCATCTGGCTGTGAATGAACTGAAAGAGAAAGCAAGAAGGGCTTTCTATGCCATTAAAAAATCAATCCAAATAGAAATTCCAATTAACATTTGGCTCAAAATTTTTAAATAAGTAATTGAACCAATTGCACTCTATGGCAGTGACGTGTGGGGACTGCTAACACATCAAGAATTCGCAAAATGGGACAAACACCCCATTGAGATCCTACATGCAGAATTCTGTAAAAGTATCCTCCGGACCCAAAGGAAAACCGTAAACAATGCATGCAGGGCAGAACTAGGTCAATATCCATTAATAATTACTATCTAAAAAGAGCCACCAAATTTTGGAAACACCTAAAAATGAGCAACCCCCACTGCTATCATTACGAATCCCTGAAATGCCAAGAGAGGACCATAAAGAAGAATACCCTCAGTCAACTAGTCCTGGGACTCAGTGAAGTAACTACCAGCACTACTAACAAATAACCAGTCCCAGGACAGTGACATCGTAGCACAGAGAACTCGACCCAACATAATTGTCACGAAGCAAAAGGAAAAATATCTGTCATATTGGGCAGAAACAACAAAAACCCAAAACAAACTCAATTGCTACTCGGCCCTAAACAGACAATACAACATGGCTGATTACCTGACCATGGTAAAGGATAGCAAACTGAGAAAAGCCTTGACAATGTACAGACTTAGTGAACATAGCCTGGCCATCGAAAAAGGCAGACACAGGCAGACCCGGCTGCCAAGAGAGGACAGGATATGCTCTCACTGCAGTCAGGGAGTGGTGGAGACAGAGATGCACTTCCTTACAGCTTGTGGAAAATATCAGGGCATCAGGGAGAATTTCTACCCAAAATTCACAAAAATATGCCCTGAATTCAGAAATTTGAATGACGACCAAAAACTCCCATACCTACTAGGGGAACAGAGAAATTGTGTAACCTTAGCGGCACACTATGTTACAGCTTGCCATATACAGAGGGACAACCATTAAATCTAAAAAAAGAGTATATACAAATTATATGAATGTATGTTTATACACTCAGGGATATATCTGTTTATACACTGTATGGATAGATCTGTGTTTATGTGTTCAACCATAAATGTTTTTCGATGCTTTGGCAACATAAGATGTACCTTGTCATCCTCATGCCAATAAAGCGATTTGAATTGAATTGAATTGAATTGAATTGAGTGACATCGAGGGTGAAACAGTCACATTGAGGGAGAGAGTCACATCGAGAGAGAGTCACATCAAGAGAGTCACATCGAGGAAGTGAGAGTCAAATCGAGGGAGAGAGAGTCACATCGAGAGAGAGATAATCACATCGAGAGAGAGATATTCACATCGAGGGAGAGAGCATCAAATCGAGGGAGAGAGAGTCACAGCGAGAGAGAGAGTCACATCGAGGGAGAAAGAGTCACATCGAGTGAGAGAGTCACAACGAAGGATTGTGAGTCACATCGAGAGAGAGAGAGAGTCCCATCGAGAGAGAGAGTCACATCAATGGCGAGAGAGTCACATCAAGGGAGAGAGTCACATCGAGAGAGAGCGAGTCACATCGAGACAGAGAGAGAGTCCCATCGAGGGAGAGAGTCACATCGAGAGAGAGAGTCACATCGAGGGAGAGAATCACATCGAGAGAGAGAGAGTCACATCGAGGGAGAGAGGGAGTCACATCGAGGGAGAGAGAGTCACATCGAGAGAGAGAGTCACATAGAGAGAGAGAGTCACACCGAGAGAGAGAGAGAGACATCGAGAGAGAGAGTCACATCGAGAGAGAGAGACATTGAGGGAGAGAGAATCACATCGAGGGAGAGAGGCATATCGAGAGAGAGAGAGTCACATCGAGAGACAGAGTCACATCGAGAGAGAGAGTCACATGGAGAGAGAGAGTCACATGGAGAGAGAGAGTCACATCGAGGGAGAGAGAGAGTCACATCGAGGGAGAGAGTCACATCGAGAGAGAGAGTCACATCGAGAGAGAGAGTCACATCGAGAGAGAGAGAGTCACATCGAGAGAGAGAGTCACATCGAGAGAGAGAGACATTGAGGGAGAGAGAACCACATCGAGGGAGAGAGTCACATTAGAGAGAGAAAGTCACTTCGAGAGAGAGAGAGTCACTTCGAGAGAGAGAGAGAGTCACATCGAGGATCACATCAAGAGAGTCACATTGAGAGAGAGAGAGTCACATCGAGATTCACATCGATGGAGCGAGCTACATCGAGAGAGAGTCACATCGAGGGAGAGAGAGTTGTTGTGTCTGGGTATAATAAGATACAGACTGCAGCAGAAACGGTACAACAGGTGTTTACTCAACGTGGCTCACAGTTGAACTGACTGTACAGATTACTACTCAGTGCTATATACAGGTGTGGTCACTGCCGGTACTACAGTATACATGAGCTGTAAAAAGTAGTTCCCCCCCTTAAAGGTATATACATTACAATTCCTCCCCTTTTAGATTAACTGTACCATAACACTCATTTAACAATTAAATATCAAACTAATTACAATGAACACTTTTAACATGCAACATTAGCTGAAAATAGTCTATTTATATATTCAGTCTTTGGGGAGGCCTCCTGATCCTTTCTGGATAGCGCCTTTCCCGAGTGTCTTGCTCTTGGTGCGGAGGCGATTCTGGCCCCCTGTCGTCGGTTGGTTCATCAGCTTCCGATGCTACTGTTTCTGGGGTAGATGCGACCTGTACGTCGGGTTCATCACCAGGTACGTATGGGCGAGGCGTGGGGTTGACTTGTTCCTGTGACTCTAGGATCTGGTCAGCATGGCATCTCACGATGCTCTCCCCAACGTCCACTGTGTACATTAGTGGGCCCTGCCGTGTGCATATCGTTCCTGGCTGCCATTTTTCTGTTCGGTAGTCGCGGGCCAAGACTGGTTGCCCTACATTGAAGCTCCTTGTTGGCTTCTCATGGATGTGCTGGAATTGCTTACTCTCAACATCTCTTCGTACGTTTGGTCTGAGCAAATCCAGGCGAGATCTTAACCTTCGGTTAAAGAACATCATGGCTGCGGCCTGGTTGGTGACTGCATGTGTCGCATTCCGGTAGGCGAACAGGAAATTGTCCACCTTGTGCTGCAGCGGAATGTTGTCATTGTACATAGCCTTTATTGCTTTCTTAAAGGTTTGTATGAACCTCTCAGCCAATCCATTTGTGGCTGGATGATATGGGGCGGATGTGTAATTCCTTACCCCATTCTTTTTCAAGAACCTCCGGAACTCTTCGGACACAAACTGTGGTCCGTTGTCGGAGCAAATCTGTTCTGGCAAGCCATTCCTGGCAAAAATGGTCCGTAGGACTGCAATAGTTTTCTCTGTGGTGGTGGAGGACATTTTGATGACCTCAGGCCATTTCGAGTGCGCATCCACGGCTATTAAAAACATTGAGTCCATGAATGGACCAGCAAAATCAATATGCACCCGTTGCCATGGAGATGAGGGCCACTCCCATGGGTGTAGAGGGGCCTGTGGTGGTGCATTTTGGACTTTCTGGCATTCTGAGCAGCTCTTGGTCAGGTCCTCGATTTGTTTATTGATTCCCGGCCACCACACATAAGCCCTGGCTAGGCTTTTCATTTTTACCCCTCCAAGATGACCCTCATGAAGCTCATTGAGCACTCTATCCCTTAACTTGGGTGGAATTACCACTCGGGATCCACACATCAAGGTCCCCCGGCACACTGACAGCTGTTCTCTCCTTGTCGAGAATGCTGGCAACAGTGAGTCGCCATGTGCTGGCCATCCCTTCACCGTCAAATCATATACCCGAGACAGTGTCGGGTCATTTCAGGTTTCCTTTTTGATACAAGCGTTAGTTACCGGTAGGTATTCAACTATAGTCGAAAGGAATTTTTCGACAGGATCCACTGCTGGTGCTTCCTCCGCAGTAGGCAGTGGCAGGCGTGATAGCCCATCAGCATTTCCATGCTGTTTCGTGCCCTTATATTCAATGTCATATTGGTGCGCCCCTAGAAAAAGTGACCATCTTTGTAGTCGTTGCGCAGTCATCACCGGAACGCCCTTCTTCGGATTAAAAATGGAGACAAGAGGCTGGTGATCAGTCAGCAAGGTGAATTTCTTCCCGTGCAGGTAGTGATTGAACTTTTTCACTCCCCACACTAGGCTGAGGGCCTCCCTGTCAATCTGGGCGTAGTTACGCTCGGCTGAGGTTAGTGATCGTGACGCAAAGGCTATTGGCCTCTCAGCCGTCCGAGAATTTGTGCGATAGCACCGCTCCAATGCCGTAGGGTGACGCATCACATGCCAACCGAATTGGTAATGCTGGGTTGTAATGAGCCAATACCTCTTTCGATGTGATTGGTGTTTTGCTCTTCTGAAAAGCTCGTCTACATTCGTCACTCCACTTCCATGGCACCCCAGTTTGCAGTAGGGTGTTCAGTGGGTGTAGTATTGTAGACAAATTTGGCAAGAACTTATGGTAGTAGTTTACCAGCCCGAGGAACGACCTCAGTTGTGACACATTTTCCGGTGCTGGAGTCTTGACTTACGTAACCCCTCTTTATCGATAACGTGGCCACAATACGAGATCTGTTTTCTAAAAAACTCGCATTTGGGGCGGTTAGCTCGGAGCCCATATTCCTGCAATCTAGTGAGCACCTGCTCCAGGTTGGCAAGGTGATCACTGTCATTTTCACCCGTGACCAGGATGTCGTCCAAATAACACTGGGTCCCTGGGATCCCTTGCAGGACTTGTTCCATTGCCCTCTGCCAAATAGCCGGAGCTGATGCTACCCCGAATACCAGCCGGTTGTGTTGGTAGAGACCTTTATGGGTGTTGATTGTGAGGTATTTTTTTGATGCTTCTTCTACCTCCATTTGCAGATACGCCTGGGCCAGATCAATCTTAGTGAAGCGTTTCCCTCCAGATAGCGAAGCGAAAATATCTTCAATCCGCGGAAGTGGATATTGTACGGTGTGAAGGACCGGGTTCACTGTTACCTTAAAATCCCCACAAATGCGAACCTTCCTTGGTTTCCCAGGCGTGCTGCTCAACGACTTTTTCATCACAGGGACAATGGGTGTAGCCCACTCGCTCCAGTCTACCTTGGACAGTACACCTGAACATTCCAGAATCTCCAGCTCTGCTTCGATGGCTGGGCGGATCGCATAAGGTACCGGTGTGGCCTTAAAAAATTTTGGGCTTACGTTTTCTTCAATTTTAATCGTCGCTGTCATGCCTTTCAGTATTCCGAGTCCTTGCTGGAACATTTCTTTCACGTCAGTTAGGATCTTTGACAGTCGCCCAGGTGTGACGTCGTCATCCTTTTTGTCAGCCACAGTCAGTGCCTGTATGGAATGCCAAACCAGTTGTATTTTCCGGATGCATTCACGTCCCAGTAATGGTGGTCCTCCATCTTGCAATACATACAGGTCTAGTTTTGGTGTTTCCTTACTGTTATACATAACGGTCACCCTTATTTTTCCTTTGTGGTAGATTTTTGCCCCGTGTACGTCTTCAAAATAATTTTTGTGTCTCTCAAGGGTATGTGTGAGAATAGCCGCTCATAGTCCCGTCGGTTTATGACTGTTAGGGCTGATCCTGTGTCCAATTCCATCTTTACCTGGACTCCTGCTATCTTGAGAGTGACCCAAATGGTTCGGTGATCCTCCGTTGTGATCACATTATGTAGTTTCAGACAACTCAGTTCCCTGCTTTCGGAGTCGTTATCACTCTTTTGTTCATCTGAACTATTCTCCGTCATCTTATGTACCTTCTTGTACTTTCCTTTGGTAGGTTTCGTATTGCTGGTTTTCTTTCCCGACCTGCAGACTCGTGCTATGTGTTCTACTTTTCCACACTGTCTGCACGCTTTGTCTTTGAACCAGCAATCATTCTGGTCGTGTGTTGTTCTGCCGCAGCGATAGCACTTCCCTGTTCCATATGACATTTCATTTGTGCCATATTCTTGCGGTCTCTGTTGTATCTCTGCAGCACCCTGTGCTGCTGCTTCATATGATACCGCAATGCTGAAAGCCTTTTCCAGCATAAGGTCCTTTTCAGATAAAAGCCGTTTCTGTGTTCCTTCACTTTGAAGCCCACACACAAACTTGTCCCTTAAGGTATCTGCCAGTCCCGCTCCAAACTGGCAGTGTTTCGATAGTTTGCGCAGTTCTGTTAAATAATCAGCATTGCTTTCATCCTTATGCTGGTTCCGTTTGTGAAACTTGAATCTTTCTGCTGTTAGCAGCGGTGTGGGGTTTAAATGTTCCTGTAGTATCTTTACTATGTCTTCAAAACTCTTTTCCATTGGCTTCGTTGGGGTTACGAGATTTCGTAATAACCCATACGTCTTTGCACCCATTAAATTTAACAATACCGACAGTTTCTTGTCATCTGACACCTCATTTGCCTTGCAGTACACCTCTATTCGCGCGACATATGTAGTCCAATCTTCGACTTCATTGTCAAATGCGGTGATACTGCCACTCTTCGGCATTTTGGGTGTGGTTTAAAAGGGCATCTCTCAATGGCTTAAAATGGCATCTCCCGCGCTTTCCTTCCTCCCTCGCTGCTGCCAACGTCGCACTCGGCGGTCCTCGTGACAATGGCGGCGCCTCACGGGTTTCTGCGCGTCTCTCTCACCCTCTCTCCGACGCTGCTCGGCCCCTGAACACCGGCTGCGCCCTGTGTGCTCTGCCCTCTCTCTCTCTCCCCCGTCGACGCTGCTCGGCCCTTTGCTGTGCCGCTCGGTCGGGCTCTAGACCGCCGCTGTCTGGGAAGGGTCTGCGCACTACCTGTTGCCAGCCTGTTTCGCTGGACCTCCTCGACTGGAAAGCCAAGCCCGGCTCTCGACAGCCTCCCCCGCAATTCTCGAGTCTCTGCTAGATGACTGGGCGGTTGCCCGTGTTTGACGCCAGAGTCTCTGACCTTGACCTCCAATCCACTGATCTCCAGGAACGAATCCCCGGGAGGTGATGCAGAGTTGCAGGTAGGTTCGAACTTGCCTCATCGTCAATGTTGTGTCTGGGTATAATAAGATGCAGACTGCAGCAGAAACGGTACAACAGGTGTTTACTCAACGTGGCTCACAGTTGAACTGACTGTACAGATTAATACTCAGTGCTATATACAGGTGTGGTCACTGCCGGTACTACAGTATACATGAGCTGTAAAAAGTAGTTCCCCCCCTTAAAGGTACATACATTACAATAGTCACATCAAGAAAGAGAGTCACATCGAGGGAGAGAGCATCAAATCGAGGGAGAGAGAGTCACATCGAGAGAGAGATAATCACATCGAGGGAGAGATAGTCAAATCGAGGGAGAGGGAGTCACATCGAGAGAGAGATAATCACATCGAGGAAGAGAGAGTCACATCAAGAGAGAGAGTCACATCGAGGGAGCGAAGAGAGTCACATGGAGAGAGAGAGAGTCACATGGAGAGAGAGAGAGTCGAATCAAGGGAGAGAGAGTCACATTGAGAGAGAGTCACATCGAGGGAGAAAGAGTCACATCGAGGGAGAGAGTCACAATGAGGGATTGAGAGTCACATCAAGAGAGAGAGAGAGAAAGTCCCATTGAGGGAGAGAGTCACATTGAGAGAGAGTCACATCGAGGGAGAGAGTCACATCGAGGGAGAGAGAGTCAAATCGAGATTGAGAGTCACATCAATGGCGAGAGAGTCACATCGAGGGAGAGAGTCACATCGAGAGAGAGCGAGTCACATCGAGAGAGAGAGAGAGAGTCCCATCGAGGGAGAGAGTCACATTGAGAGAGAGAGAGTCACTTCGAGTGCAAGATTCACATCAATGGCAAGAGAGTCACATCGAGGGAGAGAAAGTCACATCAAAGGAGAGAGAGTCACATCGAGTGAGAGAGAGTGACATTGAGAGAGAGAGTCTCATCGAGAGAGAGAGAGTCACAACGAGGGAGAGAGTGACATCGAGAGAGAGAGCCACATCGAGAGAGGGAGTTACATCAAGAGAGAGAGAGTCACATCGAGAGAGAGAGAGAGAGAGTCACATCGAGGGAGAGAGAGTCACATCAAGAGAGAGAGTCACATCTGTAATGATCAATAACATGTCATTCTATATTGGACACTAGGTGGAGCCGTAGAGCTGTGTAGAGCTGTATATAGCTGTATGTATATAAGACTACACTACCCAGCTCTATAGATATTAAGACTACATTACCCATGAGGCACTAGGCTACCCACAAGGCAACAGTCAAGATGGCAGCCTGCACACAGGAGCACACATGCTGCATCTCTACAGATACTGTACCTAGAGAACGTGTACTGAATAAATGACTAGCTAGAAGCTAGCAGTGTTCATAATAAGAATGTCTAGTTATTAATGAACATAACATGGTACCAGGGTGGTGAAGATCTGCTGAAAATTGTGAAAAGCGACATGGAGAATTTGAAGCCACCAGAGCGTTTGAATCTCACTGAAAATATCGACTACAATTGGCAGACTCTTAAACAACAATTCGAACTCTACATTGCAGCCACTGCTTACGGTTGCAGGCCCACAGGCGATAGAGGTATTTAATACATTTGTATTTAATCCAGAGGAGAACAGAGAAAAATTAGAAGATGTGCTAAAAAAATTTGATGCACATTGCTCTCCCAAAAAGAATGAGACCTATGAAAGATACATCTTCCGTTCTCGGACACAGCAGCAAAATGAGACTTTTGATAGCTTTATAACTGATCTGAAACTGAAAGCACAGACATGTAATTTCTCTGAGCTCAAAGCATCCATGATTCGTGACCAGATTGTGTTTGGTATTCATGAAAAAAAGTGTCAGGGAACGTCTGTTGAGAGAAACCGAACTAAATTTGGAAAATGTTGTGAAAATATGCCAAGCCAGCGAGCTAGCTCGAAAGCACGCGAAGACTTTCAGTGAAGTCAATAATGATGCGATTGTAATGAGTGATAATGCTGCTGTTGGTGCTGTGTCCTACAAGGGGAAGAAACGTGGGCAGAACAGAAATGAAAAGCAATCGGAGGATGAAATTTTTAATTGTAAACGCTGTGGTTACAAACACCAGTTAAGACAATGCCCAGCGTTTGGAAAAATGTGCACAAAGTGTAATGGAAAGAATCACTTTGCCAAACAATGCTTTTCAAAAGTAAAAACTAAGAAAGGGGAACGAGTTAATGTAATTGAGGACACTGATTTAAGTGAGACATTTATTGTAGGAATGGTGTCATGTGACAATATCAAAAAGGATACAGAAAATGTGCAGCCCTTAGAAATGGACAATGCTGAACATAAAGTTAATGCACTAGAAGAGGACAAATGGATGATCCCACTGCAGGTAAATGGAGCATTAGTTACCTTGAAACTAGACACTGGGGCAAAAGCAAACTTAATCAGTATGAGTGACATTAACAATATGAAAGAAAAGCCCAAAATACAGAAAAAGTCAGTACTACTGAAGGACTATAATGGACAGAAAATAGATAGCTTAGGTGTATGCAGACTTAAAGTGACTGTCAAAGACAAAGTGCATCATCTCATGTTTTCTGTTGTGGCTGAAAGACTTGATTCACTACTGGGTGACAAAGCTTGTGAGGACTTAGAACTGGTCAAGAAAGTCTACCGTATAAACTGTGCCATAAGCAGACCAGATGAATCGGTGGATTCTGTAGTGAATAATTTCCAGGATGTGTTCAAAGGATTTGGAGTTCTACCATTCACTTACAAGATCCAGCTAAAGGAGGATGCTCAGCCAGTGGTACATGCTCCACGAAGAGTTCCAGCACCCCTGCGTGACTGGCTCAAGAATGAACTGGACAGAATGGCCACACTAGGAGTCATCAGGAAAGTCAAAGAGCCAACAGACTGGGTTAACTCCATGTTATGTGTAAAGAAAAAGAACAATGATCTAAGAATATGCATGGACCCAAAGGACTTAAATGCAAACATAAAACGTGAACACTACCAGATTCCCAAGCGAGAAGAAATCACCAGTGAAATGTCAGGTGCCAGATACTTTACAAAGCTCGATGCCTCACAAGGATTTTGGCAACTAAAACTGGATGAAGACAGCACCAAATACTGTACCTTCAACACACCATTTGGCAGGTATTGGGCCAGAAATTCCAGGCCAGAAGCGTGAGTGCGCTCGGGGTACTCACGCTTCTGGCCGTTGGAAATGCCGGCGTTCAGCAGGAACAGCGCATGCGGGGAACGCCGGCATTTCCATACCTCGAGCGCGTGCGACTGCACAGGCAGCGCTTGCGCAGTGAACTTCGTGGATTGCATTCATGAAATCCGTGAGGGTAAGTCCTCAGAACTTACACTGAAAAAAAGCAAGTGTAAAGTGGTTCATTGGCTGCGGAGGAAGATATATTTTATCGTGGAGCTTTTGAAATGCAATATTTTTGTTTGGGAAAGGGAGGGAAGTTATTTTAAGAAATTTTAAGTAAGTTTTAAAGTTAAAATTTTTTTTTTTAAAGGGTTTTCAGAACGGTAGGTAGAAGGAGCAATTGTGGCTGTGTGAATGGAATGTGAGAATGAGTTATGTATGTATGTCCACATATATTCCTTTACGTATATGTATGTATGTTTTATATTCCTTTACTATGAATGTATGTTTTTAATTATGATTTTCCAATAAGTTACTTTCTCTGAAAGTCATAATTAAATAATACATTCATACACATAAGTAAAGGAATATATACATAACATGCAAAGGAATATATACAGACATACATACTTTCAGAAGCTCCACGATAAGAAATATCTTCCTCCGCAGCCTCTGTAGCAACTGTACCCATGCTTTATTCATATGTAAGTTGTAATGACTGGACCTCACTGAAAGCATTAATGAAAGCGGCGAATTATACTGCGCACGCGCTGCATGTGCAGTCGCACGCGTTCTGCCTCTGAACCCCTTCGTTCAGAGGACAGGAAATGCCGGTTTTCCCCACATGCACTGTGCATGCTGAAAACCGGCATTTCATCCGGCCAGATGCGTAAGTACCCCGACCGTACTAGCGCATTTGGAAGGGAATTATTGGGCCAACATTTTACATGTCAATAAAATAAAAAATTTAACACTTGCACCACTTGCCCCCTCGCACCTGCGACTGAGGGTCCAAGGAGGTGCATTGCGCAAGAGGTCATCATCGGACGTATCCTCACACTGTTCCCTTTGGGGAACTGTATGAAGTGGTGGAAGGATTTATGGCCGTGATTAACGCTCATTCCGTGACCGTAACCATCTTTGAACCAGCCATTAGGGTGGTTAGTCCTATGGCGGGAGGGTTTTACGGGCTCCCACAACCCATCTGAGGGGGGGGGGGCGGCCACCAACACCCACGGACGCAAGTATCCCGCTGGATGTCCACCCAGAATTTAAAGTTGGAGCTCCGACTCCACTTGCCGGGACTGTCTGGAGTGGGGTTCAAAACCCTACTCCTTCTGGCCCAGCGGCGGGGATGCTTACTGCTACGCAAAAGGCCCACTCCGCACAAAAGGTGACACCCATATGTTTCCTGTGCCTTTTCCCTCCCCGTGACTGGAGCCCTATGCTGCCATTTCACGTTGCTAATCGGATTGGGCCTTTGTCATAGCGGTAGGATCCCTGCCGCTGGGCCAGATCAGGGTAGGGTTTCGAACCCCGCTCCAGACAGTCCCGGCAAGTGGAGTCGGAGCTCTGGCTCTAAATTCTGGGTTGACATCCAGTGGGATATTTGCGTCCATGGGTGTGGGTGGCCCCCCCTCCTTGTATAGCTTGTGGGAGCCCGTAAAATCCTCCCGCCATAGGACTAACCGCCCTAATGGCTGGTTCAAAGATGGTTACGGTCACGGAATGAGCGTTAATCACGGCCATAAATCCTTCCACCACTTCATACAGTTCCCCAAAGGGAACAGTGTGAAGACACGTATGACGACGACATTGCTAAATAAATAAATGGAATTAAAAAAATTCTTTTAGGGCTTTTAAAAGTCTTTAAATTGCTTTAATTCTCTTTAAAACTACTTCAGATTACTCAAAATAATGTAAACATTTTAAAAAGTTTATAAAAGTTACCAAAATCTTCAAAAAACTTCCAAAAACCTATTTAAACTGCTGCTTTGCATGTAAAAAAGCAAAGCAGCTTGACAGAAACATTGGGGGCGTGTCCAGTGAAACTGAGACCTCAAGGGGCGTGTCTCACTTACACTGCACGCTCCTGGGTCCGCGCTGGCTGCGCTCCTGGGCGGCGTGACATCATACGCTGCCCGGGATTCTTGCTTCAGTTTCTGGAAGTGCAGGCGTCCCTGGAGCTGATCGGCAGGAGCGCGGGGTAAGTGCAAATGCGGGGCTTGCACGCGCTGCAAGCCCCGTTCTGGAATTTCTGGCCCATTGTTTCCTAAGAATGCCTTTCGGGATAATATCTGCATCTGAAATCTTTCATAGAGCGATGGAACACATAATTGAAGGTCTGGAAGGAGTTCGGGTCTATGTTGATGACATCATCATCTGGGGCTCCACACTGAAAGAACACAATGAGAGACTGACTAAAGTGCTACAGAGCATGCGCCGGAATGGACTGAAGCTCAACAAAGCTAAGTGTCAGTTTGGCATCCAGGAAGTCACTTTCCTAGGAGATAATCTATCTGGTAAAGGAATAGAGCCAGATATGGAAAAAGTAAACGCCATACTCAAAATGCCCCGACCCACTGACAAAAAAGGAGTGCTACACATCATGGGGATGGTAAACTTCATTGGAAAGTTCATTCCTAACTTGTCAGCCAAGACAGCCTGTCTGCGAGACCTGCTACATAAAACAAATGAGTTCGCATGGACAGAAAGACATGAACAAGAGTAGATAAACCTCAAAACAGTGCTGACAACCACACCTGTACTCACCTTCTTTGACCCAACATAAAGAATCAAAGTGTCAACGGATGCATCAAAAGATGGCCTAGGTGTGGTCTTGCTACAAGCAGAGGGTGAAGATTGGAAGCCTGTTGCCTATGCCTCCAGGTCTATGACTGATACTGAGAGTCGATACGCCCAAATTGAAAAGGAATGTCTAGGCTTGGTAGTTGGACTAGAAAAGTTTCATGGCTACATATATGGACTTCCCACCTTCACAGTTGAGACAGACCACAGCCCTCTGGTTGCCATCATAAAAAAAAACCTGAATGAGATGTCTCCAAGGATTCAACGACTCATGATGAAGCTGCAAAGATATGACTTTGAACTGATCTACACACCAGGCAAATACATAGTGTTAGCAGATGCACTATCCCGAGCACCCACAATGAGTCATGTGAGCTCTATTGAAGAAGACGTGGATGTTCATGTGAGTATGGTCACTGCTGCGCTGCTCATGTCAGACACAAAATCAAAGCAAATAGAAGAAACAGTAAAAGATACAGTATTACAAACAGTAATAGAGAACATTCATCATGGTTGGCCAAAAGGTTCCTGTCCAAAATATTTTCACATAAGGTCAGAATTGAGTGTCGCAAGTGGACTATTACTAAAACAGAACAGAATAGCCATTCCACAGGCTTTACATCAAGACATGCTCAAAAGGATTCATGAGGGACACCTCGGAATTGAAAAATGCAAAAGGAGGGCAAGAGACACTGTTTATTGGCCTGGCATAAATAAGGACATTGAGAACATGATAGGCAAATGTGAGACATGTCAGAAACACCAAAACAAACAAGCAAAGGAACCAATGATAGTAGCTGACATACCAACAGCACCATGGCAAAAGGTTGGTATGGACCTTTTTCATTTAAATGGTAAAGACTATCTAATAGTGATTGACTACTATTCTAACTATCCTGAGATGGCATTGCTCTCAAGCACCACAGCAAGCAGTGTCATAATGCATGTGAAATCCATCTTTGCCAGACATGGAATTCCCAGGATTGCCGTTAGCGACAATGGTCCGTGCTTCAACTGTAAGGAGTGGCATCAGTTTGCAGCACATTATGACTTTCAGCACATCACATCCAGTCCTTTGTATGCTCAGTCAAATGGTAAGGCAGAGAAAGGTGTTCAAGTTCTCAAGCAGCTACTGAAGAAAGCGACAGAAAGCAAGTCAGATCCTTATCTCGCCCTGCTGAGCTACCGAGCCTCACCTTTAGACTGTGGTTCTTCACCTGCTGAACTACTAATGGGTCGCAAGTTGCGCACCACGCTACCCTGCTGTGCAAAAGAACAGCAAAGTGAGGAACTGAGACAGAGACTTCAACTGTTAAAGCTGAAACAGAAATCATACTATGACAAGTCATCCAAAACTCTAAAACCATTGACAAGGGATGATGTTGTCAGGATTGAGGATCCAGATGCATGGAACAGGAAAGCTACAGTTCTTGAGGAAGTAGGACCAAGGTCATACACTGTTAGAACTGAGGAAGGACAGATTCTCAGGAGGAACCGCCGTTCCCTCCTAAAAACACAAGAGACTATTCAAGACCAGATTGATGACAATGCCGCAACTGCATCTTGTCATTCACCGCCAGATCAATCTCATGAAGACACATCAGACTTACCCATGTTGAGAAGATCCACACCTGAAGTAAAAAAGCCTGAGAGACTTAATCTTTGAGTACAATGTAAAGCTTTGAAAATGTGTTGACTGTTGTGAAAATGTTTATGTTTATAGAGCACTAACAAAAGTGTTACTGATATTATCTTCATTGTTTTCTTGAAAGTTGATTGATATTGATTTTGTTAAACCTCAAAGAAAGGGGGATGTAATGATCAATAACATGTCATTCTATAGTGGACACTAGGTGGAGCCGTAAATCTGTGTAGAGCTGTATATATGTAAGACTACACTACCCAGCTGTATGTATATTAAGACTACATTACCCATGAGGCACTAGGCAACCCAGAAGGCAGCAGTCAAGATGGATGCCTCTACAGATACTGTACCTAGTCCACATGTGCTCAATAAAGTGTCTAGCAAAAGCTAGCTAAAAATGCTCCTGTTCTCCCTGGATGGCAAATTGTACCAGTCCCTCTCTGCGGAGAGCAAGAAAGGGCAGGGCGGGTACGCTGCCATCCAGGAGGAAGTTCTGGAGGCCATGGGTATGAATGATGGTAGTCCCTTCTCCCGGGTGGAGAGGACAACACAGCTAGCAGGGGAGACACCACAGGCTTTCGCAGACCGACTGTGGCCTGTGTACAAGAGTGCCTGTAATGGGGTTCTCGACCGGACTCACCTGAATCAGGATGAGCTGACCCACTGGCTCCGAAGCCTGGTGGCAAACAGCTTGCCACGGATCAGAGCCAAGGCTGAGCTTTGGTATGACCCGAAAGACCCCCGGGTCACTGAGGAGACAGTAGTCAGACAGCTGACCCTGGCTCACCGGAACGGTAGAGGGACAGAAGAGCACCCACCTAAAGGAAAAGTACATGAAATGAAACCAAGTAATAAGAAAGAGTGGCACCAGGAATGGGGTAACCCTTCTGACACGAAGCGTAACTGCTTCGGGTGCAGGAAGAATGGGCATTGGAGAAGGGACTGTAGGAATCCATGGAAGGGTTACATAGGAAAGAACTCCCCAGCTCCTGCCCTAAGAACTGAAACACTGACCTCTCCCCCCACGTTAGGCTCAGTCGTAGCTGCGATCCGAGCTTTATTAACTGGCCCAGGGAAGGTAGCCACTGCCACTCGTGCTTTAACCCCATCTGCCCCACACAACCCAGACCTATGACTAGAACCAGCGCAGCCTGTCTACCTGTGCCCCCTTGAAAGACGCGCCCATGAAGAGACCTCCCATAATATGGGGGAATACCTGCGGTGCCAGGTTACGGAGGCTAGGTTAAAGGAGCAGGCCTTATGGGAGGAGAACGCAAGATTAACAACGAGAGCTGACGGTTTGGAGGGTCAGCTAAGGGACATTAAAACAGCTGATAAGGTGGCGAGAAGTAGGGGTTATGAAGACTCTGATCACGGTCCCTGCGAAGAAAGGATTAAAAAATTGACCCAAGCCTTGTCTGAGGCCAGAGGCATGGTCTGTTCAATGGCACCAGGGGAAACCCGGGTGGAGTGGGACGAGGAAGGTCAGGAAGCAGAGGATAAGGTTAAGGATAGAGATCCTCAGCCAGCAGCTGTGGCAGATTCACAGACCGCACCGGCGGGGGCAGTGGCTTGTGTCACTGGAGGGGCCCTCCCACCAATTATTTGGGACTCGGAGACACCCCCGGTAGCCGGTCTCCTCGCATACCACAGCCTGAACTACCGTGGTAACCAGCGTATCAGTTTAAATGGTTCAGCCCTGGAGGGGCCGCAACCTGAAAAAGAATGCCCAAGGTAAGGGATCAGTCTAGGGATAGGGATCCCCAGCCTGCAGCCTCCAATGGTGAGGGACTCACAGGAGAGGCAGCGGTGGGCAAAGAGAACGAGAGGGGTCCCCAGCCTGCGGCCTCAGGCTGCGAGCAACCCACAGGACAGGACAGGGACTCAGCAGCCACACCGAAGGGGGTAGTGTGCTGTCGTACAGGAGGGGACACTCCCCCGATCATCTGGGATTCAGGGAAATCCCCAATTGTTTTAAGAAGGACTCTCTGGGTCTTGCGGTACAGGCCACCTTACGCCCAGGCGTACAAGCTGCCCAGAGGCCGCACAAGACAGAGGCCGAACAGGAATTAGCCTGGCCGTCTGGAGACGGGCGGTGGATGTACATAGCTTTTCTGAAGTATTTAGGTGTGTTTTAACAGTATTGGTAGCTTTAGGTGTATTTTATTTAATTATTTTACAATAAATAAGTTTAAATTTCGAGACTCGATCACTCGGGACATGGCTATCTGTTTTGTGTGTCCCTACAGAGAGGAAGTCAGGATGAGGAAGGTTCTGCTCCTGCTCGCCCTGGTAGGGGTGAGCATCGGTGACCGAAGAGACGTGGAGGACTCCCACATCTATGGGTGCTCGGGAGAGAGAGCACCGATCGTTACCGCAGGGGGTGGCGAATGGGGTGTGGAGGAGCTCGCCATCTACTTCCACGAGGGAAGGTGGCCAGGGTGGCTGGGGTCTAACTCGACTCAGTACTCCAGCCAGACCGGGTTCACGTACGGGGAGGCCTCCATCCCGTGCCCCAGGGTACAGGTCGTGGCCACAAGGGTCAGTGTCACTGATGGGAAACGTGTGTGTTTGACATGTAAGGGACAGATTCCCTTGGATAGGTGGTGGTGGCTCAGGAAGCTGAGCAGGGACATTGGGGAACGACTGGGGAACAACACCCACCGGACGATCACAGGGACCCGAGGGGGAGTGAATGTGTGTTGGGATAAGTGGTGGGAGTCGGAACAGGGAATCTATATCTGCATGTGGGGGTCAGAGAGAGCCTGCCCCACAGGCATATCCATCATCTTCTCCAGACAATGGCAAGAAACCGGGAAGGGGAAGGGGTGGGATTCTAGCCTGCATGCGTGCGCAGTCCCACACTTCCCGATCCCAGTCAATGCCACCGAACTTGTGGCATGCACCCGAAAGCCCCTGCCCACGACCCCAACATCACGGACAGTAATAGAGAGGTGTCCTACCACCGCCAAGGGACCAGGGAATGGGTTAGTGCTAGTGCCGACCAAAAAGGTACTATACCAGGGGGTACACTATGCAGTAGCTTCAGTTATCCTAAACCTTATTGAAGTACAGTTACCTGAATGGTGCCCTAAGGAGACAGAAAAGCTATACCAGGCCCTACTAAAAGAAATGTTTAGGAAATTCTACGAATTCGATTTTGCCAACATAGAGAAAGCAGAGCTGTACACATTACACGCTGAGCACACTATGGGCATGGGGAGACAAGAAGGGGAACCTGGAACGATATTTTCACAACCTACAATACAGGATCATCGGTAATAAATAGCCTGGACGATATATAACTGCAAACATAAATAAATGGTCTAAAAACCCAACTACGAAAGATCCTAATGGAAGAAAAGACAGTGGTAGGCTCAGAGCTACACGAGGACCAGCTATGATGGTCCATTTAAAGGAGATCATTGCTGAGCTAGAAAGACACGCGAAAACAGTAAATGCACTCATATGGGAGGACAGGAATGCTTCGGAACAAGCTGCACAGAATGAGGTGTGTGTGCTATATGGGGCATGGTTGCTGGGCGAGGGTCGCAGCAACCTGGAGGATTTAAAACAAGGTTTAGTCCCCTCCTGGATTAGCAACAAGCACCTCGCAGCCCTCCACCCATTTACCAATTCACTGAGCCCGTGTCAGCTCTGCCTAGCCTCTGAAGCCTACCCTGTCCCAATAGATTGGGGGCGTTCCAATCACACTATCATGGGGATAGTAGTGGGGATGCCAGTCATGGGTGAGACAGCCCGACCCGCACCGGTATACAGGGTGGAGAACATTGGGATCATTCAAAGGGGTGCACACATCCGTTTCGCAGCAGTCCCACCTTATGTCATAAAGTGGGAGCACGCTATGACAGGTACAGACCTCTCCGGGTGCCGGAGCCGGGGAGCACACATAATAATTTGTCCCCAGCACTTGAATGCCTATTCAAGACCACAGTGCGGGTTTAAAGCTGCTGGCGCACGACCTATTAATTGTACCATGGAGGTAATGGCACAAGGCCATGTTCCCCCACAGGTAGCATTCATAGGGGGTGGGACATATTGTGTCACCACAAGTGCGGCCCACTACCGGCATGGACAGTTCATCTGGTGTCCAGTGAATGACAGCAATTTCTGTTTTAAACCCGAGGCAGAAGTTCAAGTGGCCCAGGAACGGATTTTCCCCATTCCTGACCCCGCCACTGTTCACCTCACTGTCAGGGAAAATATAACCAACCTGCAAGACTATGTCACAGTCTTCGACTATAAAATTCCCCCTCTACCCGAACATCTTACCGCCCTACTCAAAGCTGTAGAAGTATCACAAAAACATTTCTATACTCTAGAACAAAAGACAGTTGAGATAGGGGCCGAGATTTCGGATATCATAGTTCCACCCTGGTGGGATATTTTCAAAAATATCAAGGTCCCTTCCTGGATCAGAACGGCTTCCCATATTTTAGTGGTCTGCCAGCTCGCTATAGTCTTCTACTTACTGTGCACAAAGTGCAAAGGGAGGGACAGAATGCTCCGATCCCGACATGAGAAAGCATGGAATGTACATTAGAATAAAGTCTATGACCAGGTATGGGACGAGCCTTAATCATTATTAAAATAAAGTTTTGTGACCGTGTATTATTTTTTCTATGCATGTACCATATTTTCCAAGTGGTGCAGGGGTGTTGGACCCCCTCCGTGCTTGTATAAGAATGTAACTGAATTCTTACTGGTGTATGCATCTCAACACTACATCTAAAGGGGAATGTATGTTTTAGGTCTTAGATAGGTAAACTACAAGGGAAGGTTGGCTCTCGAGGATCAAGAATTTTGCTCACACAGTATGATGCTCTAGTGAGCACCTCATCTTCTGATTAGGCATTTTACAGCCTTCTGGACTCAATATCGAGTTCAACAATTTCAGATCATAACCTCGGCCCCTATTACATTTTTACATATATTTTTTATCCACACCTTTGTTTTGGTTTTTCCCTCCCCCCCTTTCCTTTTTTTCTCTCTCCCACATGGCAGCTGTCTCCCATTCTGCCAGCGCATTTCACTCCTAATCTAGAGCCGTCTTTTGTCTCCACTAGTCCTATCACCCTCTCGTCTCGTTTTGAATACCTCTTAATGTCTCTTCTTCTCTTTTGTTCCCTCCCAGCCTGGCCACTTAATCTATTTCATTCCCTGTGCCTCTTTAGTCTTGAGAAAGGGTTTTGACCCGAAACGTCAACTCTAATTTCTCTCCACAGATGTTGCCTGGCCTGCTGAGTTTTTCCAGCATTTTCTGTTGTTATTTCGCATTTCCAGCATCTGCAGTATTTTGCTATCGATCAATCAAGTAATAGTTCAACAGCTCATGAAACCAATCCGAATCCACTTCACACATTCTTAAAAACTTCAACAGCCCATGGAACCAGCCCGAAACCGTTTTAAACAACTTAATATTAACGAGCCCGTCAAAATCTAACAATAAACCTAGACTGATTTGGCACGCAGATTATAAGGCCCCATTTAGTATATTTGAAGGTCTGTTTTCTCAAGAGGACAGTTTGAACAGTTCACAGTTCAGCAAGGTGGGAGTTCAAGAAGTTCAGAGGAGTTCCAAGTTCGAGTTCACTAGAGTTCAAGCATCTCGAGGCAGCTCTCTCTCTCTCGAAGTAACACACAAGAAGAAACCAGAGCAACCATTTCAGTGACCATCGGACACCTCGCAGCAACAATGGCCTTATGAAACAACCAACCGAACATTACCATCAGCCAACCGGGTAATATTGGGCCACCGCGACCAAAGAAAACCAACTCAGAAGAAAACCGAAGATTCACAAGTTTTTCCACTCTGCAAACTATTCCTGACTTACCCCTGGGTAAGATTTTACTCAAAGAGACACTAAGCCCTATTTCTGACAGAAGAAAATTGGGTACTCACCTGATAAATCCAATACGCATCCTACCGCATCAGCGGACTCGCAAAGACTGACCAGATATGCAGGTGAAGTCCTCTATCACGTCCGGGGTACAGCAGGCCCCAACCAACATATCCAGCGAACACCGAAACCGCGAACCAGCCCAACTGTCAAGGATTCATTTGGTGAGCATTATCCCTGGAACTTTAGAGTCCAATTTAGCTAGTAAGGTGGGACTGGGAGGGGTGAGGTATTTTTCTACTGTAATTCCCTCGTGTGTATCGAAGCGTTCAACATTTTATTAGTGTTAAGATTATTGTGTTGTATTTTCTTTCTCCAATAAAGATCAACATTTTCTTGCACCAAAACCAGTTGTCTGCTGCACTTTTGTTACAATCCCCAAATAAGTCCAAATCTAGAACCAAGGGAGTGGGAGCGATTCGAACCGCTCATAAGGCGGAGGCGAAGCTGACCCCAAACACCATCCCCTACAACATTGAGGGAGAGAGAGTCACATCGAGAGAAAGTCACATCGAGAGAGAGAGAGAGAGAGTCACATTGATGGAGAGAGAGTCACATCGAGAGTCACATCGAGAGAAAGTCACATCGAGAGAGAGAGTCACATCGAGGGAGAGAGAGTCACATCGAGAGAGAGTCACATCGAGAGAGAGAGTCACCTCGAGAGAGAGTCACATTGAGGGAGAGAGAGTCAAATCGAGAGAGAGAGAGTCACATCGAGAGAGAGAGTCACATCGAGAGTCACATTGAGGGAGAGAGAGTCAAATCGAGAGAGAGAGAGTCACATCGAGGGAGAGAGAGAGTCACATCGAGAGAAAGAGAGTCACATCAAGAGAGAGAGTCACATCGATGGAGAGAGAGAGTCACATCGAGGGAGGGAGAGTCACATTGAGAGAGAGAGTCACATCGAGAGAGAGTTACATCGAGAGAGAGAGTCACATCGAGAGAGAGAGTCACATCGAGAGAGAGAGTCACATCGAGAGAGAGAGTCACATCGAGAGAGAGAGTCACATCGAGGGAGAGAGAGTCACTTCGAGAGAGAGTCACATCGAGGGAGAGAGTCACATCGAGGGAGAGAGTCACATCGAGGGAGAGAGAGTCAAATTGAGGGAGAGTGAGTCACATCGAGGGAGAGAGAGTCACATCGAGGGAGAGAGAGTAACATCGAGGGAGAGACAGTCACATCAATGGAGAGAGAGACACATCGAGAGAGATAGAGTCACATTGAGAGAGAGAGTCACATCGAGAGAGCGTCACATCGAGGGAGAGAGAGTCACTTCGAGAGAGAGTTACATCGAGAGAGAGAGTCACATCGAGAGAGAGAGTCACATCGAGAGAGAGAGTCACATCGAGAGAGAGAGTCACATTGAGAGAGAGAGTCACATCGAGAGAGAGAGTCACATCGAGGGAGAGAGAGTCACATCGAGGGAGAGAGATTCACTTCGAGAGAGAGTCACATCGAGGGAGAGAGTCACATCGAGGGAGAGAGTCACATCAAGGGAGAGAGAGTCAAATTGAGGGAGAGTGAGTCACATCGAGGGAGAGAGAGTCACATCGAGGGAGAGAGAGTAACATCGAGGGAGAGAGAGTCACATCAATGGAGCCAGAGACACATCGAGAGAGATAGAGTCACATTGAGAGAGAGAGTCACATCGAGAGAGCGTCACATCGAGGGAGAGAGAGTCACATCGAGGGAGAGAGAGTCACATCAATGGAGAGAGAGACACATCGAGAGAGATAGAGTCACATTGAGAGAGAGAGTCACATCAAGAGAGAGAGTCACATCGAGAGCGAGAGAGTCACATCGAGGGATAGAGTCACATCGAGGGAGAGAGAGTGACATCGAGAAAGAGTGATATCGAGAGAGAGAGAGTGACATCAAGAGCGAGACTGACATCGAGAGAGAGAGTCACATCGAGAGAGAGAGTCACATCGAGAGAGAGAGAGTCAAATTGAGGGAGAGTGAGTCACATCGAGGGAGACAGTCACATCGAGAGAGAGAGAGTCACATCGAGTGAGAGAGAGTCACATCGAGGGAGAGAGTCACATCGAGGGAGAGAGAGTCACATCGAGGGAGAGAGAGTCAAATTGAGGGAGAGTGAGTCACATCGAGGGAGAGAGAGTCACATCGAGAGAGAGAGAAACACATCGAGAGAGAGTCACATCGAGAGAGTGAGAGTCACATCGAGAGAGTGAGAGTCACATCGAGAGAGTGAGAGTCACATCGTGGGAGAGAGAGTCACATCGAGGGAGAGAGAGTCACATTGAGGGAGAGAGAGTCAATCAAGAGAGAATGAGTCACATCGAGAGAGAGAGTCACATCAAGGGAGAGAGAGTCACATCGAGATAGAGTGAGTCACATCGAGAGAGAGAGAGAGTCACATCAAGGGAGAGAGTGTCACATAGAGAGAGAGAGCGTCAAATCGAGAGAGAGAGAGTCACATCAAGAGAGATTCACATCGAGAGAGAGAGTCACATTGAGAGAGTGAGAATCACAGAGACATTCACATCGAGGGAGAGAGAGTCACATCGAGCGAAAGTCACATCGAGATAGAGAGTCACAATGCGAGAGAGTCACATCGAGAGAGAGTTACATCGAGGGAGAGAGTGTCTAATCGAGGGCGAGCGTCTAATCGAGAGAGGGTCATATGGAGGGAGAGAGGGTCACATCGAGAGAGAGAGTCACATCGAGAGAGAGAGTCACATCGAGAGAGAGTCACATCGAGAGAGAGTCACATCGAGAGAGAGTCACATCGAGAGAGAGAGTCACATCGAGAGAGAGTCACATCGAGAGAGAGTCACATCGAGAGAGAGTCACATCGAGAGAGAGAGTCACATCGAGGGAGAGAGTCACATCGAGAGAGAGTCACATCGAGAGAGAGAGTCACATCGAGAGAGAGTTACATCGAGGGAGAGAGTGTCTAATCGAGGCAGAGAGAGTCACATCGAGGGAGCGAGAGTCACAACTAGAGAGAGTCACATCGAGGGAGAGAGTCACATCGAGGGAGCGAGAGTCACAACTAGAGAGAGTCACATCGAGGGAGAGAGTCACATCGAGGGAGCAAGAGTCACAACTAGAGAGAGTCACATCGAGGGAGAGAGTCACATCGAGAGAAAGAGAGTCAAATCGAGGGCGAGCGTCTAATCGAGAGAGGGTCATATGGAGGGAGAGAGGGTCACATCGAGAGAGAGAGTCACATCGAGAGAGAGAGTCACATCGAGAGAGAGAGTCACATCGAGAGAGAGAGTCACATCGAGAGAGAGAGTCACATCGAGAGAGAGAGTCACATCGAGAGAGAGAGTCACATCGAGAGAGAGAGAGTCACATCGAGAGAGAGAGTCACATCGAGAGAGAGAGTCACATCGAGAGAGAGTCACAACGAAAGAGAGAGTGAGAGTTGTTATGTATTATCTGTTCTCCTCACACCTGCGGTGGCGCAGTCACAGCAGATGGATGGTTGGGTTTGTTTTTCCTGGTTGGGTTTTTGTTCTCTTTGTTCTGTTCTCTCCGGAACCTTCTTTTTGAATAAAGCAGCCTCATGTTTGAATCTCTGGGTTCTGAGCCCTAATTGTGTCTCGGCAGAAAGGTGCAGACACAACAAAGTGGCGATGAGGATCGGATGAATCTCCATTTTGGGAACTTTCTTGTTTTTGACTACAAAGCACTCGGAACAGAGACGGGTGCAGTGAGTAAACAGAAATTAAAATTTGAAACCTGAGATGGCTACTATATTCGGAAACATCGGTGATTTTGATGAAAATGTGGAGCAATGGAGCTCATACACAAAACGATTTGAATACTTTACACAAGCAAATGACATTGGAGAGAACAAAGTAGTACCTACATTGTTAAGTGTGATGGGACCAAAGACTTTCAATCTTTTGTGCACTTAATGCATCCAGATAAACCAGGGGCTAAACAATATAGCGAAATTGTGGATTTACTAAAAGGGCATTTTTCACCCAAACCCCTAGTCATAGCGGAGAGGTTTAGGTTCCACAGGCGTAACCAGGAAGAAGGAGAAACAGTGATCATGTTTGTAGCTGCACTAAAAAGACTATCAGGGCACTGTGAGTTTAATGACGTGCTAAATGATACTATAAGAGACAGACTTGTGTGTGGTCTGCAAAGTGCAGCCACACAGAAGCGCCTTCTTACTGAGGACAACCTTACTCTTGAAAAGGCCATTGAAGTTAGTGTCTCCATGGAGATGGCGGAAAAGGAGGCTCACCAGTTTAGTTCAACAGCGAGAGTTCACAAGGTGTCGTCTGAGCCTAAAGGTGCGCGGAACAGCACATGTTACCGTTGTGGGAAAATGGGCCATCACGCTAATGACTGCTGGTGTACAGAGCTGGAATGCCGAAATTGTGGCAAAAAGGGTCACATTGAACGTGCCTGTAGAGATAAAAAAAAGAACAGACAGAGCTGGGAAGCATGAAAGCAAAATGTCTGTATTTGGACAAGAGAAGAAAAAGAGTGTTCATTCTGTGCAGCATGATGGAACAAGCAAAACAGAGGGGAGCGACATCTCTGAGGAGGAAGAGGTGCACATACTGATGGTTGCAGGTGGTTCAAATGGCTACTGGGTGTCACCACTGGTGGAGGGACAATCAGTGCGGATGGAGGTGGACACAGGCGCGCTGTGTCCCTTGTTTCAGACACTGTCTGCAACAAAATGCTAAAGCATCTTACCCTTCAGCCAACAAACATTGTGCTAAAGACGTATACCGGCGAAGCTGTGGCCATGAGAGGCGCCATTGAGGTGACAGTTAAATTGAACGGACAGACTGCAAAATTGCCACTATAAGTGGTAAAGGGAAATTACCCATCTCTACTGGGACGTGCGTGGCTAGAGAAAAATCACGCTGGACTGGCCTGCAGTCCGCATGATGTCAAAAGGGGAGTCAGGTCTGACTGCAGTTTTAAACAAACATGCAGAACTCTTCAATGGTGAACTTGGGAGCATGAAAAAGATCAGCGTGAGACTGGACATTAAACCTGACAGCAAGCCGAAGTTTCACAAAGCCCGACCTGTACCCTATGCAATTAGGCCAAAAGTTGAGGCTAACTTGGAGGCCTTAGTCGAGAATGGAGTCCTGGAGCCTGTGAGCGTGAGTAAATGGGCCACACCCATTGTTCCTGTCCTGAAAAAGGATGGATCTATTTGAATCTGTGGGGATTTTAAAGTGACTATTAACCCGGTGCTGTCTGCGGAACAGTACCCTCTTCCCCTCATTGATGATCTTTTTACGGGCCTGGCCGGAGGGCAAAAGTTCAGCAAAATAGACTTATGCCAGGCTTATCTACAAATGCATGTCGATGACAAATCAAAGGAGTTGCTGACAATTGTGACACATAAGGGGCTATACAGGTACTGCTGCCTTCCGTTTGGAATTACGTCGGCCCCTGCTCTATTCCAAAGGGCAATGGATCAGATTTTGACTGGACTGCCAGGAGTCCAGTGCTACCTGGACGACATCCTTGTCACTGGGACAAATGAGGAGGATCATCTTCTGAACTTGGATGTGACACAACAACGACTGAAAGAGTACGGACTCAGAGTTCGTAAGGACAAATGTGAATTCTTTCAGTCTTCAGTTGAGTACCTGGGGCATATGATTGACGCTACTGGCCTGCATAAGGCGCCGTCAAAGGTCAAGGCGATCGTGGAGGCCCCAGCACCCCAGAATGTGAGCCAGTTACATTCATTCCTGGGGCTACTTAACTACTATGGAAAGTTTATTCCAGACTTAGCAACATTGTTGAAGCCGCTACATCAGTTGCTATGTCAAGGAAAAACATGGAAATGGACTGGAATGTGCAACGAAGCTTTCATCCAAGCAAAGAAAGCATTGCTGAAATCGAAGGTCCTGACACACTTCGACCCAAAGCTACCCGTGCAGCTAGCATGTGATGCATCACCATATGGTGTGGGAGCAGTCATATCCCACATCATGCCTTCGGGTGAAGAGAAACCTATCGCCTTCGCATCGCGCACCTTGAACAAGGCCGAGAGTAACTATGCACAGATTGAGCGCGAGGCCTTGTGAATCGTTTTTGGAATTCGAAAATTTCATCAGTACCTGTTTGGGAGAAGGTTCACGCTCCTGACGGACCACCGTCCATTGACTTCAATCTTCGGGCCCCACACCGGAATTTCTTTCTCTTGCTGCAAGCAGGATGCAAAGGTGGGCTTTACTGTTGTCAGGACACGCATACGACATCAAATATCGCAAATCTGACTTGCACGGCAATGCAGACGGTCTCTCGAGGCTGCCCTTGCCTGTTACTTTCCCAGAGCCTCGTCAGATACACATCTTCTACTTTAGACAAGTGGAGGGAGCACCTGTCACTGCAGTTCAGGTGCGAAGGTACACCCACAACGATCCAGTCCTGTCTGAGGTAATGGACGATGTCATTCGAGGGAGAGCTATCGGAGATTCTCCAAGTTTGAAACCTTACGTTACAAAAAGAAATGAGCTCTCCGTCCAGGCAGGTTGTCTTCTCTGGGGACACCGTGTCATCATTCCGCCACCTCTGAGGGAACCTGTACTGCAACAACTTCATACAGGCCACAGTGGGATGGTTCGGATGAAGGAAATGGCAAGAAGCTACTTCTGGTGGCCAGGTTTCGATGGAAATATTGAGGAGAAATCCAAAACATGTTCCCCATGTCAAAGGGTCCGGAATGTTCCACAGCTGGCAACCCTACACCCCTGGGATTGGCCTGAAGAAGTGTGGCAGCGAGTACATGTGGACTTCGCCGGTCCTTTCGAAGAGAACATGTTTATGGTGGTTGTGGACGCTCGTAGCAAGTGGCCGGAGGTCGCTGTGATGAGGTTTACCACGGCAGAGAAAACAATTGAGAAACTTGGTGAGATGTTCAGCCGTTATGGCTCACCGGAACAACTCGTAAGTGACAACGGTCCACAATTTGTATCACAGGAGTTTGCAACCTTCCTGCAAGTGAATGGTGTCCAACACATCAGGTCTGCGCCCTATCATCCCTCTACTAATGGCCTGGCAGAAAGGTTCGTGCAAACTTTGAAGCATGCCTTGAAGGCATCGCAAGGTCAGGGCTCAATCCACCAACGTCTGAACAGCTTCCTGCTGTCCTACAGGAACGAGCCGCATGCCACAACCAAAACTTCCCCCGCTTCGCTCATGATGAAGAGGCAGTTGCGGACAAGTTTTGACTTACTCAAACCTCCAAGGGCAGAGCAGGTTGTCCATTGTCAACAACAAGCTCAAGTTGAAAGGAGAGAGAAAAGAGCCAAGGAGAGACGGTTTCATCCTGGAGAGCACGTCCTAGCTCGAAACTACAACACTGGACCGAAATGGATTCCTGCTACGGTGATCGTGCAGGCGGGCCCTGTGTCTTACATGGTTGAGACTGCTGAGGACGTCGTCTGGAGAAGACACACTGATCAACTGTTGCTAGGAGCAGAGACAGCCACAGAGGCTCCAATGGCTGGTTGGCCTGAACTGTTTCCGGATGATACCGCAAACCAGCATCCTTTGCCACAGTGCTCTTCTCCAACACAGGAAGTCAAAGAGACTGTTCCACCTGTGCAAACTCCTGACTTTCAACTGACACAGGCACTTTCTCTATCTAGGCCTGTGTCAATGCCTACTGCTGTGGAAGCCAGCGATAACCGCCGGTATCCTGTCAGAGAGCGGCGGCCTCCAAGACGCTTGGATCTGTAGGCTTAGTGACTTACCCACAAGACTGGGGCAGAATGAATCCCAGGGTAAAGTCAGGGTTTGAGGCAGTCTACCTCTACCCTTGGTTAGTTGAGTGCATTGAAAGTAACTTACCTGTTGAGGAATAATGTGGACATTTCATATAAGAGGGGAGGAATATGTTATGTATTATGTGTTCTCCTCCCACCTGCGGTGGCGCTGTCACAGCAGATGGATGGTTGGGTTTGTTCTCTTGGTTGGGTTTTTGTTCTCTTTGTTCTGTTCTCTCCGGAACCTTCTTTTTGAATAAAGTAGCCTCATGTTTGAATCTCTGGGTTCTGAGTCCTAATTGTGTCTAGGTAGAAAGGTACAGACACAACAAGAGTCACATCGAGAGAGAGAGTCACATCGATAGAGAGAGAGTCACATCGAGAGAGAGAGAATCACATCGAGAGAGAGAGAGTCACATCGAGAGAGAGAGAGAGTCACATCGAGAGAGAGTCACATCGAGAGAGAGAGAGTCACATCGTGAGAGAGAGAGTCACATCGAGAGAGAGAGAGTCACATCGAGAGAGAGAGAGTCACATCGAGAGAGAGAGGGTCACATCGAGAGAGAGAGAGTCACATCGAGAGAGAGAGAGTCACATCGAGAGAGAGAGTCACATCGAGGGAGAGAGTCACATCGAGAGAGAGAGTCACATCGAGAGAGAGAGTCACATCGAGAGAGAGAGTCACATCGAGAGAGAGAGTCACATCGAGAGAGAGAGTCACATCGAGAGAGAGAGTCACATCGAGGGAGAGAGAGTCATATCGAGAGAGAGAGAGTCACATCGAGAGAGAGAGAGTCACATCGAGAGAGAGAGTCACATCGAGGGAGAGAGTCACATCGAGAGAGAGAGTCACATCGAGAGAGAGAGTCACATCGAGAGAGAGAGAGTCACATCGAGGGAGAGAGTCACATCGAGAGAGTCACATCGAGAGAGAGAGAGTCACATCGAGGGAGAGAGTCACATCGAGGGAGAGAGTCACATCGAGAGAGAGAGTCACATCGAGGGAGAGAGAGTCACATCGAGAGAGAGTCACATCGAGAGAGAGAGTCACATCGAGAGAGAGAGTCACATCGAGGGAGAGAGTCACATCGAGGGAGAGAGTCACATCGAGGGAGAGAGAGTCACATCGAGAGAAAGAGAATCACATCGAGAGAGAGTCACATCGAGAGAGAGAGTCACATCGAGAGAGAGAGTCACATCGAGGGAGAGAGAGTCACATCGAGAGAGAGAGTCACATCGAGGGAGAGAGAGTCACATCGAGGGAGAGAGTCACATCGAGAGATACAGTCACATCGAGAGAGAGAGTCACATCGAGAGAGAGTCACATCGAGGGAGAGAGTCACATCGAGGGAGAGAGTAACATCGAGGGAGAGAGTCACATCGAGGGAGAGAGTCACATCGAGAGAGAGAGTCACATCGAGGGAGAGAGAGTCACATCGAGACAGAGAGAGTCACATCGAGAGAGAGAGTCACATCGAGAGAGAGAGAGTCACATCGAGAGAGAGAGTCACATCGAGAGAGAGAGGGAGAGTCACATCGAGAGAGAGAGTCACATCGAGGGAGAGAGAGTCACATCGAGACAGAGAGAGTCACATCGAGAGAGAGAGTTACATCGAGAGAGAGTCACATCGAGAGAGAGAGAGTCACATCGAGCGAGAGAGTCACATCGAGGGAGGGAGAGTCACATCGAGAGAGAGAGTCACATCGAGAGAGAGAGTCACATCGAGAGAGAGAGTCACATCTGTAGTGATATCAGCAAATAGTGATGATATTTGTCTGTGTTTGATTACTTATGCCTTACAGCATATTTGTCTGTGTTTTTGATTACTTGTGCCTGACCAGCAGAGGTCATGTGAGAGACAAGCAGTCCAGAGGAGTTTTACTTTCAGTTTCATTCTAGATGCATCACAGCATAGTGTGTTCTGTAAAAAGCTGTAGAAAGTCTTGAACAAGACTTTAGATTAAACAACATTCTCTTTCAGAAATGAGTCTTTATTGACCCCAAAAAGAAATCAATACATGATGTCAGAAGTGGCTGAAAGAGAGGAAGAAAAAAAAAACTGAAGTTAAATCAGCTCTCCACAAATTAGCAAGCCAAAAGAGAACATCGTTGCTTACCATTAGAGAATAGCTAGCGAAGTGAAAAATGGAAGGTTTACACCCACCGGCGACGCTTCAATTAACAGGTAATGTGGCTGAAAATTGGAGAAGGTTCAAACAACGTTTAGAGTTGTATTTAGCGGCAATCGGAGCTGACAAGAAAAGTAATAAACAGAAATCGTCCGTGTTCTTGCATGTCGTGGGTGATGAAGCGCTGGAGGTGTGTAATAACTTCACATTCGCTGTTGATGGAGACAAAATGAAGCTAGATAAAATAATGGAACAGTTTGAGGCCTACTGCATACCTAAACGCAACGTGACCTTTGAGAGGCACAAATCTTTCACATGTGTACAGAAAATCGGCGAGACTATTGATCAATATGTGACTGAACTGAGAAACCGGAGCAAATCGTGTGAATTTGGGGGACTCACAGACTCGCTGATAAAAGACAGACTGGTGTGTGGTATTCGAGATAATGGTCTAAGGGAAAGACTGCTAAGAGAGCAAGATCTAGACCTGGGAAAAGCCATAGCACTGTGTAGGGTTACAGAGACTGTGAAGTTGCAGGCAAAGGAGCTGTTCAGTGACAGTAGCTGCAACGTGGATGCAGTGAGAAAGAACGGATACAAACCGTTTAACAAAGAGAGCGCCAATGTGAAAAAAGAGACGTGGCCAGCAAACGAAAATGAAAGGGACAATCGGAAGTCATGTAGTCGATGCGGTACACAGCATCCACCAAGAAAGTGTCCAGCATATGGTAAAACTTGCAATAGTTGCAACAAGAACAACCATTATGCCCGTTGCTGCAAGAACCAAGTGCAACAAAGCAAGGTCCATGCAGTAGATGAAAGCGACATAGAGGAATTCTATGCAGATGTTGTGTCTGAAAACAAAAGAGAAGAAAGAGACTGGATGTTGACACTAAAAGTGAACGACATACACATTCCATTTAAATTGGATACTGGAGCACAAGTTAATGTGATATCAGAGACCGATTTTAAGAGAATTAGACCCAGACCAAAGTTACATGGAATACAAGTGAAAGTGACCGGATACTCAGGTACTGATATACCAGTGAAAGGAAAATGCATTGTCAAAGTAACACACAAGGACAGAGAGCACACGCTAGCATTAATCGTGGTGCCAAAGGATGTGCAAGCCATACTAGGGTTAAAAGCCTGTGAGAGACTGAACCTGGTAAAGAGAGTCCTCGTTGTGGAAAGCGAAGGAGAGACAGTCTATGATGAACTCATGAAAGAGTACAAAGATCTATTTAAGGGTCTAGGCTGCATTCCAGGAGAACACACGATCAGAGTAGATAAAAGTATGACACCGGTCATACATCCATGCAGAAAAGTTCCGTTTGCTCTTCAAAAGCAACTGAAGGCAGAGTTGGACAAGATGGAAAGCCTGAACGTGATTCAGAAGATAGATGAGCCAACTGAGTGGGTGAGTTCCCTCGTCGTAGTGGACAAAAAGAATGGAAAGCTCAGAATTTGCCTGGATCCAAGAGATCTAAACAGAGCAATAAAGAGAGAGCACTTCAAGCTTCCTACTTGAGGAAATCATGGCACAGTTTGCAAATGCAAAATATTTCAGCAAGTTAGATGCGTCCTCAGGATTTTGGCAGATGAAGCTGGATGAAGCAAGTTCAAGACTGTGCACGTTCAACACTCCATTTGGCAGATACAGATTCCTAAGGTTACCATTTGGCATTGCCTCAGCTCCTGAAGTGTATCACAAGGCTATCCATATGATCTATGAGCACCTGGAGGGAGTTGATACATCAATGGATGACATCATAGTATGGGGAACCATGAGAACTGAGCATGACGAGAGACTGAAAAAAGTGCTGGAAGCAACAAGGAAAACAAACCTGAAGCTGAATAGAGAGAAATGCCAGCTCGGGGTGACAGAACTGACATTCGTGGGAGATATCCTTAGCAGTGAGGGCATCAGACCAGATCCCAGAAAGGTGTCCGCCATTGAGAATATGCCAAGGCCACAATGCAAAAAGTACATGCAGAGGTTTAATGGAATGATCAACTACATGGGTAAATTCATATCCAACCTCTCAGAAAAAATAGTGCCACTGAGAAGACTAACTGAAAAGAACATAGAATGGGAATGGAATCATGAGCATGAGAAGTCATGGAGCGATCTAAAGAAACTGCTCACAGAGGAACCAGTTCTGAGGTTTTATGACCCAGCGAGACCCATCAAGGTATCATCAGATGCATCACAAAGTGGGCTCGGTGCCGTTCTTCTGCAACAATATGACTACTGGCAACCTATTGCATATGCATCGCGCTCAATGACAGACGCAGAGACGCGATATGCTCAAGTAGAAAAGGAGCTGCTCAGCATCACATACGCCTGTGAAAGATTTCACCAGTTTGTGGCAGGACAAGCAATCAGTGTAGAGACTGACCATAAGCCCTTGATTGCATTGTTCCAAAAGCCACTGAATAGCTGTCCGCTTAGAATACAAAGAATGATGATCAGGCTGCAACGCTATACACTGAATGTTGCGTACACACCGGGTAAGCTGATGTATACAGCAGACACGTTGTCCAGAGCTGTTGACCCAAGTGAGCCCGCAAACACCACAATGGATGAAAAAGTGAACGCCTACGTGGACATGATCACAAGTGCACTGCCCATAGCAGATGCAAAAATGGAGCTCATAAAGACTGAGACAAACAAAGATGAAACAATGAGACGACTGAGAAAAAGCATCTTGGATGGATGGCCCAACATGAAGCAAGACTGCTCACCTGATATAGCAGAGTACTGGAACTGCAGGGCAGAACTATCAGTGGTCGAAGACATCATCTACAAAGGAAGTAAAATAGTTATCCCAAAGAGTCTGAGAAGAGAGATGCTAAAAAAGATCCATGGAGGACATCTGGGAATCGAAAAGTGTAAGAAAAGAGCACGAGAGGTGATGTACTGGCCACGAATCAACCAAGATGTGACAAATGAGGTGTCAAACTGCACAATATGCCTGAAATATCGAGCAAGCAATCCGGTAGAACCACTAAAGCCACACCCAGCACCAGATAGACCTTACCAGAAGGTAGGCGCTGACCTATTCGTATGTCAAGGGAAGGACTATCTTGTCATCACAGACTATTACTCCCTGTATCCAGAGGTTTGTAGACTGTACACCACCACTGCAGAAGCTGTGATAAGAAGTATGAAAGCCATATTCTCCAGACATGGCGTGGCAAGCGAGGTCTTCACAGACAACGGACCCCAGTTTAACAATGCAAATTTCCGACACTTTGCCAAAGAGTGGGACTTTGTCCACACAACGTCAAGTCCTCACTATCCACAGTCCAATGGACTAGTGGAAAAATCGGTCCAGACAGTGAAAAGACTGATGTACAAGGCAAAAGACAGTGGAACTGACTTCTACCAAAGCATGCTTGTATACCGCACAACGCCGCTCGAGTGTGGTATGTCACCAGCCCAACTCCTGATGGGACGTCGGCTAAGGTCAAACCTACCCATCCCGGAGAACCTCCTGAAAACAAAAGAGGGGGAGAAAGTGAGGAAGTTCAAAGAGCAACAGAAAGAAAAGCAAAAGTACTACTATGACAGAGGAACACAAAACCTACCTGAACTCCACACTGGTGACCAAGTAAGGTTGAAAGACAAAACAAACACATGGACTCAGAAGGGAACTGTCCTGAGTGAAGTTCAACCAAGATCATACACCATTCAGACAGATGAGGGTGCTGTTCTGAGAAGAAATCGTCAAGATCTTCTCATGGGACCAGCCACAGCAGGTCAAGAGACTGATACTGGTGAACAACCTGATCACACAGCTGAGAACTAAACATCTGAGGCAACAACTCAGATTCAAGGACAATCAATCAGAAAATCCTCAAGACACGTGAAGCCTCCTGAGAGACTCATTGAGCAAATTTAAGGACTATTGTTAAAGAAGGAAGTAATGTTATCTTATTCTTTCTTCAAGTTCTAGTGTATTGACATATTTCATGTGAACACACAAAGCAAGGGTAAAAAACCTTGATCATGATAATGATAATGTAAGTTCATTAAATGTTGTTAGTTAAAAGTAAAATACTTTTGTTTTAAGAAAGGGAGATGTAATGATATCAGCAAATAGTGATGATATTTGTCTGTGTTTGATTATTTATGCCTTACAGCATATTTGTCTGTGTTTTTGATTACTTGTGCCTGACCAGCAGAGGTCATGTGAGAGACAAGCAGTCCAGAGGAGTTTTACTTTCAGTTTCATTCTAGACGCATCACAGCATAGTGTGTTCTGTAAAAAGCTGTAGAAAGTCTTGAACAAGACTTTAGATTAAACAACATTCTCTTTCAGAAATGAGTCTTTATTGAACCCAAAAAGAAATCAATACAACATCGAGACAGAGAGAGTCACATCGAGAGAGAGAGTCATATCAAGAGAGAGTGACATCGAGAGAGAGACTCACATAGAGAGAGTCACATCGAGGGAGAGAGAGTCACATCGAGAGAGAGACTCACATCGAGGGAGAGAGCGTCACATCGTGGGAGAGAGAGTCACATGGAGGGAGAGAGATTCACAACGAGGGAGAGAGAGTCTCATCGAGGGAGAGAGAGTCAAATCGAGAGAGAGTGACATCGTGAGAGAGTCACATCGAGAGAGTCTGAGTCACATCGAGAGAGAGTCACATCGAGAGAGAGGGAGTCACATGGAGGGGGAGAGAGAGTCACATCAAGGGAGAGAGTCACATCGAGGGAGAGAGTCACATCGAGAGAGAGAGAGTCACATCGAGAGAGAGAGTCACATCGAGGGAGAGAGAGTCACATCGAGGGAGAGAGAGAAAGAGTCACATCGAAGGAGAGAGAGTTACATCAAGAGAGAGAGAGTCACATCGAGGAAGGGAGAGTTACATCGAGGGAGAGAGAGTCACATCGAGGGAGAGAGAGTCACATCGAGGGAGAGAGAGTCACATCGAGGGAGAGAGTCACATCGAGGGAGAGAGTCACATCGAGGGAGAGAGTCACATCGAGGGAGAGAGAGTCACGTCAAGTGAGAGAGAGTCACATCGAGGGGAGAGTCACATCGAGGGAGAGAGAGTCACATCGAGAGAGTGTCACATTGAGAGAGAGATTCACATCGAGAGAGAGAGAGTCACATCGAGAGGGAGAGAGTCACATCGAGAGAGAGTTACATCAAGAGAGAGAGAGAAAGTCACATCGAGGGAGGGAGAGTTACATCGAGGGAGAGAGATTCACATTGAGTGAGAGAGAGTCACATCGAGAGAGAGAGTCACATCGAGAGAGAGAGTCACAACGAGGGAGAGAGAGTGAAATCGAGGGAGAGAGTCACATCGAGAGAGAGAGTCTCATCGAGGGAGAGATAGTGACAACGAGGGAGAGAGTGTCACATCGAGAGAGAGCCACATCGAGACAGAGAGTGTCACAGCGAGGCAGAGAGTCACGTTGAGGGAGCGAGAGTCATGTCGAGGGAGAGAATGTCACATCGAGGGAGAGAGTCACATCGCGAGAGCGAGTCACATCGAGGGAGAGAGATTCACACCGAGGGAGGGAGTGTCACATCGAGGGAGAAAGAGTCACATCGAGAGTAAGTCACATCGAGAGAGAGAGTCACATCGAGAGAGAGAGTCACATCGAGTGAGAGAGAGAGTCACATCGAGAGAGAGAGAGTCACATCGAGAGAGAGAGTCACATCGAGAGAGAGAGAGTCACATCGAGAGTCACATCGAGAGAGAGTCACATCGAAGGAGAGAGAGTTACATCAAGAGAGAGAGTCACATCGAGGGAGGGAGAGTTAGATCGAGGGAGAGAGAGTCACATTGAGGGAGAGAGAGTCACATCGATAGAGAGAGTCACATCGAGAGAGAGAGAGTCACATCAAGAGAGAGTGAGAGTCACATCGAGGGAGGGAGAGTTACATCGCGGGAAAGAGAGTCACATTGAGTGAGAGAGAGTCACATCGAGAGAGAGAGTCACATCGAGAGAGAGAGAGTGACTTCGAGAGAGAGAGAGAGTGACATCGAGAGAGAGAGAGTGACATCAAGAGAGAGAGTCACATCGAGAGAGAGTGTCAGAACGAGGGAGAGAGAGTCAAATCGAGGGAGAGAGTCACATCGAGAGAGCGAGTCACATCGAGGGAGAGAGATTCACACCGAGGGAGGGAGTGTCACATCGAGGGAGAAAGAGTCACATCGAAAGTGAGTCACATCGAGAGAGAGAGAGTCACATCGAGAGAGAGAGAGTCACAGAGAGAGAGAGTCACATCGATAGCGAGACTTGTCATGTATATACCTTTAAAGGGGGGGAACTACTTTTTACAGCTCATGTATACTGTAGTACCGGCAGTGACCACACCTGTATATAACACTGAATAGTAATCTGTACAGATCAGTTGCAGTGGGAGCCACGTTGAGTAAACACCTGTTGTACCATTTCTGCTGCAGTCTGTATCTTATTATACCCAGACACAACATTGACAACGAGGCAAGTTCAAACCTACCTGCAACTCTGCATCACCTCCCGGGGATTAGTTCCTGGAGATCAGTGGATTGGAGGTCAAGGTCAGAGACTCGGGCGTCAACCACGGGCAACCGCCCAGTCATCCAGCAGAGACTCGAGAATTGTGGGGGAGGCTGTCGAGAGCTAGGCTTGGCTTTCCAGTTGAGGTGGTCCAGCGAAACGGGCTGGCAACAGGTAGTGCGCAGACCCTTCCCAGACAGCGGCGCGCTAGAGCCCGACCGAGCGGCACAGCAAAGGGCCGAGCAGCGTCGACGGGGGAGAGAGAGAGAGGGCAGAGCGCACAGGGCGCAGCCGGTGTTCAGGGGCCGAGCAGCGTCGGAGAGAGGGAGAGAGAGACGTGCAGAAGCCCGCGAGGCGCCGCCATTGCCACGAGGACCGCCGAGTGCGGCGCTGGTAGCAGCGGGGGAGGAAGGAAAGCGCGGGAGACGCCATTTTAAGCCATTGGGAGCTGCCATTTTAAACCACACCCAAAATGCCGAAGGGTGGCAGTATCACCGCATTTGACAATGAAGTCGAAGATTGGACTACATATGTCGAGCGAATAGAGGTGTACTGCAAGGCAAATGAGGTGTCAGATGACAAGAAAGCGTCGGTATTGTTAAATTTAATGGGTGCAAAGATGTATGGGTTATTACGAAATCTAGTAACCCCAACGAAGCCAATGGAAAAGAGTTTTGAAGACATAGTAACGATACGACAGGAACATTTAAACCCCACACCGCTGCTGATAGCAGAAAGATTCAAGTTTCACAAACGGAACCAGCATAAGGATGAAAGCAATGCTGATTATTTAACAGAACTACGCAAACTATCGAAACACTGCCAGTTTGGAGCGGGACTGGCAGATACCTTAAGGGACAAGTTTGTGTGTGGGCTTCAAAGTGAAGGAACCCAGAAACGGCTTTTATCTGAAAAGGACCTTACGCTGGAAAAGGCTTTCAGCATGGCGGTATCATATGAAGCAGCAGCACGGGGTGCTGCAGAGATACAACAGAGAACGCAAGAATATGGCACAAACGAAATGTCATATGGAACAGAGAAGTGCTATCGCTGCGGCAGAACAACACACGACCAGAATGATTGCTGGTTCAAAGACATAGTGTGCAGACAGTGTGGAAAAGTAGGACACATAGCACGAGTCTGCAGGTCAGGAAAGAAAACCAGCAATAAGAAACCTACCAAAGGAAAGTACAAGAAGGTACATAAGATGACAGAGAATAGTTCAGATGAACAAAAGAGTGATAACGACTCCGAAAGCAGGGAACTGAGTTGTCTGAAACTACATAATGTGATCACAACGGAGGATCACCGAACCATTTGGGTCACTCTCAAGATAGCAGGAGTCCAGGTAAAGATGGAATTGGACACAGGATCAGCCCTAACAGTCATAAGCCGACGGGACTACGAGCGGCTATTCTCACACATACCCTTGAGAGACACAAAAATTATTTTGAAGACGTACACGGGGCAAAAAGTCTACCCCAAAGGAAAAATAAGGGTGACCGTTATATATAACGGTAAGGAAACACCAAAACTAGACCTGTATGTATTGCAAGATGGAGGACCACCATTACTGGGACGTGAATGGATCCGGAAAATACAACTGGATTGGCATTCCATACAGGCACTGACTGTGGCTGACAAAAAGGATGACGACGTCACACCTGGGCGACTGTCAAAGATCCTAACTGACGCGAAAGAAATGTTCCAGCAAGGACTCGGAACACTAAAAGGCATGACAGCGACGATTAAAATTGAAGAAAACGCAAGCCTAAAATTTTTAAGGCCAGACCGGTACCTTATGCGATCCGCCCAGCTGTCGAAGCAGAGCTGGAGAGTCTGGAACGTTCAGGTGTACTGTCCAAGGTAGACTGGAGCGAGTGGGCTACACCCATCGTCCCCGTGATGAAAAAGTCATTGAGCAGCACGCCTGGGGAACCAAGGAAGGTTCGCATCTGTGGGGACTTTAAGGTAACAGTGAACCCGATCCTTCACACCGTACAATATCCACTTCCGCGGATAGAAGATATTTTCGCCTCGCTATCTGGAGGGAAACGCTTCACTAAGATTGATCTGGCCCAGGCGTATCTGCAAATGGAGGTAGAAGAAGCATCAAAAAAAATACCTCACAATCAACACCCATAAAGGTCTCTACCAACACAACCGGCTGGTATTCGGGGTAGCATCAGCTCCGGCTATTTGGCAGAGGGCAATGGAACAAGTCCTGCAAGGGATCCCAGGGACCCAGTGTTATTTGGACGACATCCTGGTCACGGGCGAAAATGACAGTGATCACCTTGCCAACCTGGAGCAGGTGCTCACTAGATTGCAGGAATATGGGCTCTGAGCTAACCGCCCCAAATGCGAGTTTTTAAGAAAACAGATCTCGTATTGTGGCCACGTTATCGATAAAGAGGGGTTACATAAGTCCCCAGAGAAGATTGAGGCAGTAGTCAAGAATCCAGCACCGGAAAATGTGTCACAACTGAGGTCGTTCCTCGGGCTGGTAAACTAATACCATAAGTTCTTGCCAAATTTGTCTACAATACTACACCCACTGAACACCCTACTGCAAACTGGGGTGCCATGGAAGTGGAGTGATGAATGTAGACGAGCTTTCCAGAAGAGCAAAACACCAATCACATCGAAAGAGGTATTCACAGAATCACAATCACAGAATCACAGAAACCCCACAATGCAGATAGAGGCCATTTCGGCCCATCGAGCCTGCACCGACACATATCCCACCCGATCCCCGTAACCCCTACACCAACACATATCCCACCCTATCCCCGTAACCCCACGTATTTAATCCCCCTAACACTAAGTGTCAATTTATCATAGCCAATCAACCTAACCCGCACATCTTTGGACTGTGGGAGGAAACCGGAGCACCCGGAGGAAACCCACGCAAACACGGGGAGAATGTGCAAACTCCACACAGACAGTCACCCGAGGCTGGATTCAAACCCGGGTCCCTGGCGCTGTGAGGCAGCAGTGCTAACCACTATGCCACCGTGCGGCCCATTACAACCCAGCATTACCAATTCGGTTGGCATGTGATGCGTCACCCTACGGCATTGGAGCGTTGCTGTTGCACAAATTCTCGGACGGCTCAGAGAGGCCAATAGCCTTTGCGTCACGATCACTAACCTCAGCCGAGCGTAACTACGCCCAGATTGACAGGGAGGCCCTCAGCCTAGTGTGGGGAGTGAAAAAGTTCAATCACTATCTGCACGGGAAGAAATTCACTTTGCTGACTGATCACCAGCCTCTTGTCTCCATTTTTAATCCGAAGAAGGGCGTTCCGGTGATGACTGCGCAACAACTACAAAGGGGTGCACCACTATGAGATTGAATATAAGGGCACGAAACAGCATGGAAATGCTGATGGGCTATCACGCCTGCCACTGCCTACTGCGGAGGAAGCACCAGCAGTGGATCCTGTCGAAATATTCCATTCGACTATAGTTGAATACCTACTGGTAATTAATGCTTGTATCGAAAAGGAAACCCGAAATGACCCAACACTGTCTCGGGTATATGATTTGACGGTGAAGGGATGGCCAGCACATGGCGACTCACTGTCGCCAGCATTCTCGACAAGGAGAGAACAGCTGTCAGTGTGCCGGGGGACCTTGATGTGTGGATCCCGAGTGGTAATTCCACCCAAGTTAAGGGATAGAGTGCTCAATGAGCTTCATGAGTGTCATCTGGGAGGGGTAAAAATGAAAAGCCTAGCCAGGGCTTATGTGTGGTGGCCAGGAATCGATAAACAAATCGAGGACCTGACCAAGAGCTGCTCAGGATGCCAGAAAGTCCAAAATGCACCACCACAGGCCCCTCTACACCCATGGGAGTGGCCCTCATCTCCATGGCAACGGGTGCATATTGATTTTGCTGGTCCATTCATGGACTCAATGTTTTTAATAGCCGTGGATGCGCACTCGAAATGGCCTGAGGTCATCAAAATGTCCTCCACCACCACGGAGAAAACTATTGCAGTCCTATGGACCATTTTTGCCAGGAATGGCTTGCCAGAACAGATTTGCTACGACAACGGACCACAGTTTGTGTCCGAAGAGTTCCGGAGATTCTTGAAAAAGAATGGGGTAAGGCATTACACATCCGCCCCGTGTCATCCAGCCAGAAATGGATTGGCTGAGAGGTTCGTACAAACCTTTAAGAAGGCAATAAAGGCTATGTACAATGACAACATTCCGCTGCAGCATAAGGTCGACAATTTTCTGTTCGCCTACCGGAATGCGACACATGCAGTCACCAACCAAGCCCCAGCCATGATGTTCTTTAACCGAAGGTTAAGATCTCGCCTGGACTTGCTCAGACCAAACGTACGAAGAGATGTTGAGAGTAAACAATTCCAGCACATCCATGAGAAGCCAACAAGGAGCTTCAGTGTAGGGCAACCAGTCTTGGTCCGCGACTACCGAACAGAAAAATGGCAGCCAGGAACGATATGCACACGGCAGGGCCCATTAATGTACACAGTGGACGTTGGGGAGAGCATCGTGAGACGCCATGCTGACCAGATCCTAGAGTCACAGGAACAAGTCAACCCATGCCTCGCCCATACGTACCTGGTGATGAACCCGACGTGCAGGTCGCATCTACCCCAGAAACAGTAGCATCGGAAGCTGATGAACCAACCGACGACAGGGGGCCAGAATCGCCTCCGCACCAAGAGCAAGACACTCGGGAAAGGCGCTATCCAGAAAGGATCAGGAGGCCTCCCCAAAGACTGAATATATAAATAGACTATTTTCAGCTAATGTTGCATGTTAAAAGTGTTCATTGTAATTAGTTTGATATTTAATTGTTAAATGAGTGTTATGGTACTGTTAAGATAAAAGGGGAGGAATTGTAATGTATATACCTTTAAGGGGGGGAACTACTTTTTACAGCTCATGTATACTGTAGTACCGGCAGTGACCACACATGTATATAGCACTGAGTAGTAATCTGTACAGTCAGTTCAACTGTGAGCCACGTTGAGCAAACACCTGTTGTACCGTTTCTGCTGCAGTCTGTATCTTATTATACCCAGACACAACAAGACTCACATCGAGAGAGAGAGTCACAACGAGCGAGAGAGAGTCACATCGAGGGCGAGAGTCACATCGAGAGAGAGAGACTCACATCGAGAGAGAGAGCCATATCGAGAGAGAGTGACATCGAGAGAGAGATTCATATAGAGAGAGTCACATCGAGGGAGAGAGAGTCACATCGAAAGAGAGTCACATCGAGAAAGAGAGAGTCACATCGAGGGAGTGTCACATCGTGGGAGAGTGAGTCACATTGAGGGAGAGAGAGTCAGATCGAGGGACAGAGTCACATCGAGAGAGAGAGTCACATTGAAGGGGAGTCACATCGAGAGAGAGAGTCACATGGAGGGGGAGCGAGTGTCACATCGAGAGAGTCTGAGTCACATCGAGAGTCACATCGAGAGAGAGAGAGTCACATGGAGGGGGAGAGAGAGTCATCATCGAGAGGGAGTCACATTGAGAGAGAGAGATTCACATCAAGGGAGATAGTCACATCGAGGGAGAAAGAGTCACATCGAGAGAGAGAGAGTCACATCGAGAGAGAGAGTCACATCGAGAGAGAGAGATTCACATCGAGAGAGAGAGAATTACATCAAGAGAGAGAGAGTCACATCGAGGGAGAGAGAGTCACATCGAGGGAGAGAGAGTCACATCGAGGGAGAGAGAGTCACGTCAAGTGAGAGAGAGTCACATCGAGAGAGAGAGAGTCACATCGAGAGAGAGAGAATCACATCGAGGGAGAGAGAGTCACATCGAGGGAGAGAGAGTCACATCGAGGGAGAGAGTCACATCGAGAGAGAGAGATTCACATCGAGAGAGAGAGAGTTACATCAAGAGAGAGAGAGTCACATCGAGGGAGAGAGAGTCACATCGAGGGAGAGAGAGTCACATCGAGGGAGAGAGAGTCACGTCAAGTGAGAGAGAGTCACATCGAGAGAGAGAGAGTCACATCGAGAGAGAGAGAATCACATCGAGGGAGAGAGAGTCACATCGAGGGAGAGAGAGTCACATCGAGGGAGAGAATCACATCGAGGGAGAGAGAGTCACATCGAGGGAGAGAGAGTCACATCGAGGGAGAGAGAGTCACGTCAAGTGAGAGGGAGTCACATCGAGAGAGAGAGAGTCACATCGAGAGAGAGAGAGTCACATCGAGGGAGAGAGTCACATCGAGAGAGAGAGAGTCACATCGAGGGAGAGAGTCACATCGAGAGAGAGAGAGTCACATCGAGAGAGAGAGAGTCACATCGAGGGAGAGAGTCACATCGAGAGAGAGAGAGAGTCACATCGAGAGGGAATCACATCGAGAGGGAGTCACATCGAGGGAGAGTCACATCGAAGGAGAGAGAGAGTCACATCGAGGGAAAAGAGAGTCACATCGAAAGTCACATCGAGGGAGAGAGAGTCACATCGAGGGAGAGAGAGTCACATTGAGGGAGAGGGAGTCACATCGAGGGAGAGGGAGTCACATCGAGGGAGGGAGTCAACTCGAGAGAGAGAAAGTCACATCGAGAGAGAGACAGCCATATCGCGAGCGAGAGTCACATCGAGAGTGAGAGAGTCACATCGAGGGAGAGAAAGTCACATCGAGGGAGAGAGAGTCACATCGAGTGAGAGAGTCACATCGAGGGAGAGAGAATCACATCAAGAGAGAGAGAGTCACATCGAGGGAGAGAGAGTCACATCGAGAAATAGAGTCACAACGAGGGAGAGAGAGGCACATCGAGGGAGAGAGAGTCATTTCGAGGGAGAGAGAGTCATTTCGAGGGAGAGAGAGTCACATCGAGGGGAAGAGAATCACATCGAGGGAGAAGAGAGTCACATGGAAAGTCACATCGAGGGAGAGAGAGTCACATCGAGAGAGTCACATCGAGAGTGAGAGAGTGACATCAAGAGAGACAGAGTAACAATGAGGGAGGGAGTGTCACTTCGAGAGAGAGAGAGTGACATCAAGAGAGAGAGAGTCACATTGAGGGAGAGAGAGTCACATCGAGATAGAGAGTCACATCGAGGGAGAGTGTGCCACTTCGAGAGCGAGAGAATCACATCGAGGGAGAGAGAGTCACATCGAGGGAGAGGGAGTCACATCGAGGGAGAGGGAGTCACATCGAGGGAGAGAGAGTCACATAGAGAGAGAGGGTCACACCGAGGGAGAGAGAGTCACATCGAGATAGAGAGAGTCACATCGAGGGAGAGAGAGTCACATTGCGAGCGAGAGTCACATAGAGAGCGAGAAAGTCACATCGAGAGAGAGTCACCTCGAGAGAGAGAGAGTAACATCGAGAGAGAGTGTCAGATCGAGAGAGAGAGAGTCACATCGAGGGAGAGAGAATCACATCGAGAGTGAGAGAGTCACATCGAGGGAGAGTCACAACGAGGGAGAGAGAGTCACATCGAGGGAGAGAAAGTCACATCGAGGGAGAGAGAGTCACGTCGAGGGAGAGAGTCACAACGAGGGAGAGAGAGTCACATCGAGGGATAAAAAGTCACATCGAGGGAGAGAAAGTCACATTGAGGGAGAGAGATTAACATAGATGGAGAGAGAGTCACATCGACGGACAGTGAGTCACATCGAGAGAGAGATTTACATCGAGGGAGAGAGAGAGTCACATCGAGAGAGAGAGAGTCACATCGAGAGAGAGAGATTCACATCGAGGGAGAGAGAGTCACATCGAGAGAGAGAGATTCACATCGAGGGAGAGAGAGTCACATCGAGGGAGAAAGAGTCACATCGAGAGAGAATCACATCGTTGGAGAGAGCGTCACAACGAGGGAGAGAGTCATATCTCTTATGACCGTGTATAATTGAGACACGGACAGCAGGAGTGATCATAACAAGGCTTTACTGAATGGAGACAAACGGGAAACTGAAACTACAGAAGATTGCTAGCGCCTTTTATACAGGGGTGGTCACTGCCGGTACTGCAGTCTGAGACCAGTTATTCCCTTAAAGGTACATACACAACAATTCCTCCCCTTTTAGATAAACAGTACATAACATTCATTTAACAAGTAAATGATAACTAATTACAATCACAATTACGGTTGCTAGATACATTGGTTGAGGTTAAGCAATTATAAGTTCAGTCTTTGAGGAGGCTTCCTGATTCTGTGAGGATAACGCCTCTTTGGGGTATCAGGTTCTTCTGGCAAGGTTGAGTCGGGATCAATGTCGTTGTTTGGTTCATCTGCTTCCAATATCACCGATTCTGCGGTAGCTGCAATTGGTACGTCGGTTTCATCACCAGGTGTATCAGATCGTGGTGTGGAGTTGACGTTTTCCAGTGACTCTAGAATCTGGTCAGCATGGCATCTTACAATGCTCTCTCCAACGTCCACGGTATACATTAGAGGTCCTTGCCGTGTACAAATTGTTCCTGGCTGCCATTTCTCTGTGCGGTAGTCCCGGGCCAAAACTGGTTGACCTATCTTAAAACTCCTGGTCGGCCTTTCATTCATATTCTGAAACTGCCTGTTATCCACATCTCTTCGGACGTTTGGCTTAACCAAATCCAAGCGGCATCATAGTCTTCGATTGAAGAACATCATGGCTGGAGTTTGGTTGGTAACCGCATGTGTCGCATTCCGGTAGGCAAACAAGAAGTTGTCCACCTTGTGTTGTAGGGGTATATCTTCATTACACATTGCCTTGATAGCCTTCTTGAATGTTTGAACAAACCTCTCGGCCAATCCATTAGTGGCTGGATGATATGGGGCCGATGTGTACTGCTTAACACCATTGTTCTTTAAGAACCTCCGGAACTCTTCAGACACAAACGGTGGTCCATTGTCGGAGCAAATCTGTTCAGGCAGCCCATTCCTGGCGAATATGGTTCGTAAGACTGTGATAGTTTTTTCTGTGGTGGTTGAGGACATTTTTATTACCTCTGGCCACTTTGAATGTGCATCCACCGCAATTAAAAACATCGAGTACATGAAGGGACCAGCAAAATCAATGTGCACCCTTTGCCATGGAGATGAGGGCCACTCCCATGGATGTAGAGGGGCTATTGGTGGGGCGTTTTGGACCTTCTGGCATCCTGTACAGCTCTTGGTCATCTCTTCGATTTCTCTATCGAATCCCAGCCACCACACAAACGCTCTGGCTAAGTTCTTCATTTTTACCCCTCCCAGATGACCCTCATGAAGCTCATTGAGCACTCTATCCTTCAATTTGGGTGGAATTACTCCTCTGGATCCACACATCAAGGTTCCTCTGCACACTGACAGCTGTTCTCTTCTCGGCGAGAATGCTGGCAGCAGTGGTTCGCCATGTGCTGGCCATCCCTTCACCGTTAAATCATAGACCCGGGACAGTGTCGGGTCATCTCGAGTTTCCTTTTCTATGTTAGCATTCGTCACAGGGAGACATTCGACTATAGTCGAGTGGAATATCTCCATTGGATCCACTGCAAGTTCTTCTTCCACCGTCGGCAACGGTAGGCGCGACAATCCATCAGCATTTCCATGCTGTTTAGTTCCTTTGTACTCGATGTCATATTGGTGTGCCCCTAGGAAAAAGGACCACCTCTGTAGCCATTGTGCTGTCATTATCGGTACGCCCTTCTGAGGGTTGAAAATGGAGACAAGTGGTTGATGATCAGTTAGTAGAGTAAATTTTTGACCGTGCAGGTAGTGATTGAACTTCTTCACCCCCCACACTAGGCTGAGGGCCTCTCTGTCAATCTGGGCATAGTTACGCTCGGCTGAAGTTAACGAGCGTGACGCAAAAGCTGTCGGCCTCTCTAAACCATCAAGGAATTTATGTGACAGTACTGCCCCAATGCCGTAGGGAGACGCATCACACGCCAGTCTTATCGGTAGTGATGGGTTGTAGTGAGCCAACACTTCTCTTGAAGTGATTAAGTCCTTACTCTTCTGAAAGGCCCGCTTACAGTCATTGTTCCATTTCCATGCTACTCCCGTTCGTAGTAGGGCGTTCAGTGGGTGCAGAACTGTGGACAAATTCGGTAAAAGCTTATGGTAGTAATTCACCAATCCGAGGAATGACCTCAGTTGCGACACATTTTCAGGCGCTGGGGCCTTAACAACCACTTCAATTTTGTCAAGGGACTTATGTAACCCCTCTTCATCAATCACGTGGCCACAATACGATATCTGTTTCTTAAAAAACTCGCACTTGGGGCGGTTGGCTCGTAGCCCATGTTCCCGTAGTCTAGTGAGCACCTGTTCTAGGTTGTTAAGGTGTTCACTGTCATCTTCACCTGTCACTAGGATGTCGTCCAAGTAACACTGAGTCCCCGGAATCCCTTGCAGGACTTGTTCCATCGCTCTTTGCCATATCGCCGGAGCTGATGCTACTCCAAATACCAATCGATGATACTGGTAAAGACCTTTGTGAGTGTTTATCGTGAGATACTTCGTAGAGGATTCTTCAACCTCCATCTGCAAATACGCTTGTGCTAGGTCAATTTTTGTAAAACGCTTCCCTCCCGATAATGAGGCGAAGATGTCTTCTATCCTTGGAAGAGGATATTGTACTGTGTGAAGGACTGGGTTCACCGTCACCTTGAAGTCCCCACAGATGCGAACCTTCCTTGGCTCCTCAGACTTATTTCTTAACGTTTTCTTCATGACAGGAACAATGGGTGTCGCCCACTCGCTCCAGTCTACCTTAGACAACACGTCTGCATTCTCCAGATTCTCCAGCTCTGCCTCGACGGCTGGGCGATTGCATATGGTGTCAGGGTTGGGGAGCCACGGGGCCGTGTAGATACGGGGCCGTGCTCTCCGGGCAAGGTAGGTTCTGGACCCAAGTGCAGAAACCAGGCTAGAGGCAGGTATACAATCTTAAGGAACAGTACTTTATTCATTACTTAACTAGATTCACACATAACTAGATTCATACAAGGAACACAACAGCATACGTAAGAACTCAAGACAGGAACACCACATCATACATAGAACTCGAGAGAAGAACAATATACATAGAACTCGAGACAAGTTACAAAACGGCTAGTCAAGAATAGGAACTCAGGACAGCTTCCATGAGGCAACATACTTGTCCATACTGAGCTGGGATAAGCTTACCACAAGCGCAACCAGCTTGCAGAGACGAGACTTGAGACAAGCTATCACGAGGGGCTGCCGCAGGGGTAACAGGCTTCTCAATACAAAGCTCAAGACAAGCGCCAACATGGCAACACGCTAGTCCAGCCAGCACCTTATCAAGACTAAGAACAACAAGAACACAGAGTTAGTTACATCTTAAATACAGAACTCGAGAGAACCATGGCACCCAGCTAGTCAAAGCCAGGAGCCACAGAGCAAAGGCTAGTCCCCGGATCCCCGGTTAGGACTGAGCAAGGAAGGAAGCAACCACAGAACTTATATACCAAGAAAACCAGGTGCAACCCATGGACAGCTAACAGGCCGTTAAGAATTAACACAGGAGGCTAGGAACAATTAACAAAGGGCTAGAGCCAAACAAGTGAAGGTGCCATCTAGAGGCTAGAGAAGGAACTGACTGGCACCGTCACATATGGTACCGGTCTTGCTTTGAAAAACTTGGGAATTGCATTCTCTGCTATTTTTATTGAGGCGGTTACGCCTTTAAGAGTGCCCAGTTCTTGTTGAAATACCTCTTTGGCGTTAGCTAAGATTGTTGACAATTGTCCAGGAGTGACGTCTTCATCTTTTTTACCACCACCGTCATTGCATGAATGGAGTGCCAATCTAAGCTTATCTTTCTGATCCATTCACGTCCCAATAACGGTGGTCCACCATCTTGCAGTATGTAGAGATACAATTTCTGTATTTTCTTGCCGTTGTATTCGACAGGCACCCTTATTTTTCCTCTGGGGTATACCTTTTGCCCCGTATACGTCGTCAAGACGATGGATGTCTTTCTCAAGGGTATGTGTGAGAATAGCCGCTCATAGTCTCGTCGATTCATGACGGTTAGCGCTGATCCCGTATCCAATTCCATTTTAACTCGGGACCCTGCTATCGTGAGGGTGACCCAAATGGTTCGGTGATCCTCTTTTGTGATTACATTGTGAAGTTTCTCTTGTTCCCGGGTTCACTATCGCTCATCTGGTCTTCGGAACTACTGTCCGTCATCTTTTGTACTTTCTTGTACAGTTCCTTAGTAGCCTTTTTGTTGTCGTTGGTCTTCTTCCCAGACCTGCAAACTCATGCAATGTGTCCCATCTTTCCACATTGCCTGCATATTTTGTCCTTGGACCAGCAGTCCTTCTGGTCATGGTTAGTTCTGCCGCAGCGATAACATTTTGCAAATCCCCATGTCATTTCGTGGGTGCCGTATTCCTGTGGCTTTTGTTGTATTTCTGCAGCTCCCCTGGCTGCTGCTTCGTACGATACTGCCACGCTGAAAGCCTTATCTAGCGTCAGCTCTTTCTCTGAGAGTAACTTCTTCTGTGTTCCTTCACTCAGGAGTCCACGGACAAATTTGTCCCGTAGGGTATCTGCCAGTCCTGCTCCAAACTGGCAGTGCTTTGATAGCTTGCGTAGTTCCGTAAGGTACTCAGCATTGCTCTCATCTTTATGCTGAGTTCTCCTGTGGAATTTAAACCTTTCTGCTATTAGCAGTGGTGCAGGGTTTAGGTGTTCCTGTAGGATAGCAACAATTTCATTAAAACTCTTCGCCCTCGGTTTGGCTGGAGTAATCAGGTCCCGCAATAGGCCGTACGATCTAGCGCCCATTAAGTTTAGCAATACCGATGCCTTTTTCTCGTCGGCCATTTCGTTTGCCTCGCAATATACCTCAACTCTTTCCACATACGTGGCCCAGTCCTCTATTGCATTATCAAAGGCAGTGATACAGCCAGTCTTCGGCATCTTGAAAATCTAAAATGGCACCTCCCGTGCTTTGCCTTCTTCCCCGATTTAACAAAATGGCGCCTCCCACGCTTTGCCTTCTTCCCCGTTGCTGCTAGCGCTGCTTCCTTTGGTTTCCATTGCAACCTGCAGCTCCTCGCGGTTTTCTGCGCGTTTAATATTTCTTTTTTTATTTTATTATTTTCCCGTCGTGGAACAACCCTGTGGGACTCTTGCTTCCCTCTTCTTGGGTCCGTACGCTGCCCGGCTTCGTAGCACCGGCCGCGCCCTGTGTGCTCCACCCTCTCTCTCTCTCCTCTTCCCAACAACGCTGCTCGGCCCCGTTGCAAGCCACCCGCTCGAGTTCTCGACTGCCGCAGCCCAGGAAGGATCAGTGTACTACCTGCCACCAGCCCGATTAGCTGAAGCACCGTCGACAGGAACCAGGCCCCGCTATCGACAGCTTCTCCTGCAACCTTCAACTCCGCTGACTCAGGGGCGGATGCCCACGGTCGACGCCCATTTCTACTGCTTCTTTCTTCCTTCTGGCCTCCACCTCTGCTCACTTCGCTTCAGGAATGGATCCCATGAGGTGGTGCAGACTGCAGGTAAGTTCGTATCTGCTCGTCGCCAATATTATGCCCGTGTATAATTGAGACACGGACAGCAGGAGTTGATCATAACAAGTCTTTACTGAATGGAGACAAACGGGAAACTGAAACTACAGAAGATTGCTAGCGCCTTTTATACAGGGGCGGTCACTGCCGGTACTGCAGTCTGAGACCAGTTATTCCCTTAAAGGTACATACACAACAATATCGAGAGAGTCACATCGAGCGAGAGAGAGTATTTCGAGGGAGAGAGAGTCAAATCGACAGAGAGAGCCACATCGAGAGAGAGAGAAAGTCACATCGAGAGAGAGAAAGAGAGTCACATCAAGAGAGAGAGTCACATCGAGGGAGAGAAATTCACATCGAGGGAGAGCGAGTCACATCGAGAGAGAGTCACATCGAGGGAGAGAGAGTCACATTGAGTGAGAGAAAATCACATCGAGGGAGAGAGAGTCACATCGAGAGAGAGTCACATCGACGGAGAGAGAGTCACATCGAGTGAGAGAATGTCACATCGAGGGAGAGACAGTCACATCGAGGGAGAGATTCACAACGAGAGAGAGAGAGTTACATCGAGAGTGTGTCAGATCGAGAGAGAGAGTCACAACAAGAGAGACAAAGTCACATCGGGAGAGAGACAGTCACATCGAGAGCAAGAATCACATCAAGGCGAGAGTCATCAGCCAGTAAATACAAACAAGGCTGACATCGTAATACTCATAGACTCCAATGGGAAATTCCTCCAGGAGAAGAAGCTCTTCCCTAAACATAAAGTAGACAAGATCCGGTGCCCAACATCAGACAAAGACCTGGAATGGCTGACCATAACCCAATTAGGCTCCCCCCAGGACATCATAATACACACCGGCACAAATGACCTAAAGGCCCAGCAGAAAAGGGTAGCAACGTCGCTCCGAACAGTGATTGAGAAGGCAAGCACCACCTTCCCAAACACTAGAATCACGGTTTCCACACTGTTGCCGAGAAAAGACTTTAACAACATAACAATCCATGAGATAAATGCCAGCATAGCAAGAGACTGTGAATTAAAACATAACGTGCAGCTGGCCCAACACCCCACCCTCGATGTGGAATGTCTTCATGACCAAGTCCATCTCCACAAGGAGCGAATACCGATCTTTGCTAAGGCACTGAAGGACGTCGCTCTTAACCGGGTCCACACCCAGACTCCAAGAGGACCCCCCCCCACCCCGGCCACCAGAGACCAGCGGGGTACAGACCAGGACTACTACAGAGACCACCACCACACCAACCAGGACCAGAGAGGATCCCCACATACAACACCAATGTCGGACCTGCACCACTCCTGCCCTACAGGGGAGCAGGACCACCCCCAGCCAGGTGCTCAGGATGTACGCAATACTACAGGCAGAGACAATCCATTAAGAGACATAATGCAGATGCTCAGCAGCATCTACTCCCGCCTTATGGATCAGGAAGCATAAGGACTAGTTGTTAGAAAGAGTTGCAGCCAATTATTCCCAGCATTTATAGACACTTGAAATGTTCTTTTTTCCTCATTTAAACACGACAAACACATATCACTATTTATCATATTTTAACCTTACAGAGTAAAAGACCAATCTTAGCATGAAATCCTTGTATATCGCAACCTGGAATATCCAACGTCTACGCTCCTCTGTGCTTGGCCTGAAGAGTAGGACCCCAGAGTTCCTAGATGAAATCAAAGATCTGGACATTATCTTTTTGCAAGAAACCTGGTATAGAGGAGAAGGGCCTACTGGCTGTCCCCAGGGGTACACAGAGCTGGTGGTCCCCTCCAATAAGCTGCCAGGAGTAACCCAGGGCAGAGACTCTGGAGGCATACTGATTTGGTTTAAAGCAGAGCTTAGGAATCACATTAAATTTATAAAAAAGGGCGAAAACCACTTATGGCTCAAGATAAAGAGGGGCATCATTTCTAGCATGCAAGATGTTTTCATCTGCGCACTCTATATCCCCCCTATAGAATCCCCGTACCTCAAAGAGGACACTGATGTGCCAAATAACTGCCCGAATCCGTGAAGTTAAAGCTTAAGACTGAAGCCTTTTATTAACTAAGAATCATGGCAGAGTTAACAGAGTTCATCATCGACCGAGCCCTTGGTAGAACATACCAGAAGAGGGGCGGGGCCAGGGAGGAGCATTAGTGGTTCCCCCCGGTGGAACATTCCAGACATTACAAGCACAAGTACAAATATCAGAACACAGTTATTTCATCACATTCACCCCCTGCTATAGATTCAGTCTGTCAGGAGGCCTGATAATCCTCTGGGAACGACGTAACTCTTGCTGAGGCTCCTCCCAGAGTACTAACTCCGGTTCATTCGAATTCCCAGAATCATCAGTATTTTCCACACTGAGGGTTTGTGTCTCTGAAGGTCCAATACCACGATTGAAAACTTTACTCTCAGAGTCGAACTCTTTTCGAGCTACAGCAGGTGCAAGATCTTTAATAGAGACCGTATCCTCTCGCCCATCCGAATATTGAATATACGCATACTGGGGATTAGCATGGAGGAGTTGTACTTCCTCCACCAGTGGATCAGTCTTGTGGCCTCTCACATGTCTGCGCAACAACACAGGGCCCGTGGTCGTCAACCATGTGGGTAACGATACTCCATTAGTAGCTTTTCTTGGAAAACTAAACATCCTTTCATGAGGGGTGGCATTCGTCGCTGTACACAAAAGAGACCTTATGGAATGCAGCACGTCTGGCAGGACATCCTGCCAGCGAGAGGTCGGCAGGCCTCGTGACTTCAGAGACAGTATGATAGCCTTCCACACTGTCGCATTTTCTTTCTCGACCTGCCCATTACCACGAGGGTTATAGCTGGTAGTTCTACTCGTTGCAATCCCCTTCGATAGCAAAAACTGTCGTAATTCTTCGCTCATAAAGGAAGAACCCCTATCACTATGTATATAGTTAGGCATGCCGAACAAGGAAAACAGTTGGCAGAGGCATTTAATTACAACAGCACTAATCACATCCGGACAGGGGATAACAAAAGGGAACCGAGAGTACTCGTCTATAATATTAAGAAAATAGACATTACGGTCACTCGATGGAAGGGGACTTTTAAAATCGAGACTCAAACGCTCAAATGGTCGAGTTGCTTTAATAAGATGAGCTGGCTCGGACGGCTTATAGAAGCGGGGTTTGCATTCAGCACAAACATGACAGGTTCTGGTCATTGTCCGGACCTCCTCAATAGAGTAGGGTAGATTGTGGGACTTAATGAAGTGGTTCATTCTGGTAACCCCAGGGTGGCAGAGTGCGTCGTGGAGACTTTGGCCTAGAAATTCACTAGCCTTAGCGCCGCTTTTGAGGCGCTAGAGGGACTAGCGCCAGAGTTATGGCCAGTTGAAAAATTCCCTGGGGCCCTAAAGCGGCGTTGCACCGGTAGCGCTGCGCCGGCACCGATGACGTCATCGGTGTGCGCAGCGTCCCGGTTGCCATGCCGACGGGCCCCAGCGCCGAAATTCAGTTGCGGCCGCCTCGCCCGTGGCAGCCGCAACTAAGACTCTGGCAACAGAGTCCAACATGTGTTTGCGCCGGCGCATTAAAGGCCCCGTGGCGGCCGGCCGCTTTCCTGCCGGCCGCCTGCCCGCAGCTCCCTCCCCGGACTTCTCCCCCCCCCCCCCCCCAGAACAGATGCAAGCCCGGCACTTGTCCGAGGTGCCGGGCTCATATTTAAACAGATTTGCGCGGGCCGCGGCCGGCTGCAGGCAGCTCCTCCTTAACGGAAGGAGGAGGCCTGCACTTCCCCAGCCTGCCGCACCGCATCGGGTGCCGCAGCGCCGGAATTGCGGCGCTAAACGGCAGTTAGCGCCCTTTTCCAGGCGCTAAGACCCTTCAGTAGCGCCGGCAGCCATTTGGGCGCAGCGCTACTGAATTTTTGGCGCGCGCAGGGGAACTTAGCGCCGGCACTAACTTCCGGCGCTAAAGCCCTGGCTAAGCCAAAACCCAATTTCTAGGCCATAGAAGCTTATCTGTACCTAGACTAGCCCATACTCCTTGTGACAAAGCATCCGATGGCTCATTAAATACTCCAGGCCTGTACTGAATATCATAGTCATATGTTGACAGTTCTATTCGCCATCTTAAAATCTTATCATTTTTGATCTTGCCTTTCTGCTTAGTGTTGAACATAAAGGCCACAGATCGCTGGTCAGTAATGAGCGTAAAACGTTGGCCAGCGAAATAATGTCTCCAATACCTGACTGCTTCAATAATTGCCTGTGCCTCCTTTTCCACTGAAGAATGTCGAACTTCTGGTCCTTGCAATGTACGAGAGAAGAAAGCTACTGGTCTACCAGCTTGGTTAAGAGTTGCTGCCAACGCAAAATCAGATGCATCACTTTCCACTTGAAATGGGATCTTCTCATCCACGGCACATACCACTGCCTTCTCAATGTCCCGTTTGATATTAAGGAAAGCCTCCTGAGCTTCCGCCGATAGCGGAAAAGACGTCGAATTAATAAGAGGTCGGACTTTATCTGAGTAGCTAGCCACCCACTGGGCATAGTACGAGAAGAATCCCAGACACCTTCTTAAAGCTTTTACAGTGTGAGGTAAATGTAATTCCTTAAGTGGGCGTAATCTTTCAGGGTCTGGCCCGATTACCCCATTCTCCACAATGCAACCAAGAATACACAAACGTGTAGTATTGAAGGTACACTTGTTTTCGTTGTAGGTCAGGTTTAACCTCTTTGCAGTCTCTAGGAACTTCGCGAGATTTTGATCATGCTCCCGTTGGTCACGCCCACAGATGGTAACATTGTCCAGGTACGGGAATGTTGCTTCCAACGCGTATTCATCCACCATACGATCCATCTCCCGTTGGAAGACGGATACCCCATTCGTCACTCCAAAGGGCACCCGAAGGAATTGGTACAGGTGCCCATTAGCTTCGAAGGCCGTATAAGGTTGGTCTTCTATTTTGATGGGGAGTTGATGGTAGGCAGACTTTAAATCAATGGTGGAGAACACGCGGTACTGAGCTATCTGGTTCACCATCTCAGAAATACGAGGCAAAGGATAGGCGTCTAATTGGGTATACAAGTTTATAGTCTGGCTATAATCGACCACAAGTCTTTTCTTCTCATTAGTTTTAACCACCACCACCTGGGCACGCCACGGGCTACCACTGTGTTCGATGATTCCCTCCCGTTGAAGCCTTTCCACTTCCTCTTTTATAAATGTTTTATCTTCTGAACTATACCGTCGACTCTTAGTCGCTATAGGTCTACAATTAGGAGCAAGGTTCGCAAACAAAGAAGGCGGACTTACGTTTAAAGTAGAAAGGCCGCAGACTGTGAGCGGAGGCTGAGATCCACCATACTTAAGGGTAACGCTCTCATGCTGACACTGGAAGTCCAAGCCTAATTTTAAGTTCACACACAACTGAGGTAATATGAGGAGTTTAAAGTGCTTATACTCCGTATCCTTAACGGTCAATGTGACTTTACAATATCCAGTTACCTCCGAAGTAAGGGATTTGGACGCCATCACAATTTCACTTCGAGTAGGATACACCTTCAATGAGCAGGAGTTAACAAGGTTGGGGTGTATAAAACTTTCAGTACTGCCACAGTCTATCAAACACCCAGTAGGACGACCATTAACCTTAATGTCCATCATAGATTTTGACAAGGAACATGGTATGGTCTGGTCAACCGTAGCCGAGGCTAGAGTAAAACGATAGGCGGCAGCAGAGAAGACATCGGGTACAGGATTACCCTTACACACTTTACTAAAATGTCCTCGTTTCTTACATTTAAAACAGGTAGCCTCTCTGGCTGGGCAACTTTGCCTGGGATGTTTAGATTGGCCACAAAAATAACACTTAGACCCATGGGGCACAGCTGCAACAATAGGATTAAGTGGGGGCTCCGTTGGTGTTATGGATGCCTCCATACTCGGAACACATGAGGCTGAGAGAGATGCATGGGCTGATGCATACACTTCTGAATTCTTCTGGGCTACATCTAATGATCGAGCAGCAGCGACGACTGTTTTTAAAACTAACGAGTCGTTCTCGAGGAGTCTCTGTCTAATATAATTAGATCGGAGGCCAGATATGAAAGAATCGCGGATGGCTTCTTCCTGATACACTATGGCAGAGACAGCCTTGTAGTTGCAACCCTTAGCCAAAGCCTTAAGGTCCTGCAGGAAATCGTCCAGAGATTCCTCGCGTAATTGCCTGCGAGTAGACAGGAGATACCTGGCGTATACTTCGTTAACCGACTTAAGGTACTGGGCTTTAAGAGCTGCGAGGGCCTCTTCATATGTAGTAATATCTTCAATTATAGAGTAAGTTTGATGACTTACCAAGTTGGTTAGAAGACCCAACTTGTTAACCGTCGGATCGGTCGATGATGCGATGAAGTGTTCAAAACATCGGAGCCAATGCATAAATTTCTTTGACGCATCTGCCGAATGGGGATCGATATCCAGACGCTCTGGTTTCAAAAATCGATCCATCTTCCAAAAGTTGTTACTTAATAAAATTGATGTACAAATATCAGAACACAGTTATTTCATCACAGACACCTTCTCCAACATTGAGAGGGAGATGAACCAATTCCAGGCCCAGGGGAACGTGTTGATCTGTGGTGACCTCAACTCAAGAACTGGCGAAGAACCAGACTTTCCAGTAATCAGAGGAACAATTACATATTTGGTAATAACCACTTTGATCTCCCTTTTCATTCACACAGGTATAACTGCGACAAACAAACAAGTGCTAACGGAAAACAGCTCCTGCAGCTCTGTTGAAGCCTGGGTCTGTACATTGTCAATGGTAGGTTCAGGGGAGACTCCCTAGGAAGACCCACCTATTGCTCGCCTCTTGGCTTCAGCACCATAGACTACATGATTATGGATCTGGACCCATCCTCTTTCAAAGCATTCACAGTCAAACCACAAACAACACTGTCAGACCACAGCCAAATTACTGTGTATCTTAAAAGGACAGAAACAACCAACACAGAAACACAGCCCAGTAAGCTGTACAACATTAAAAAATCCTACAGATGGGCCAAAAACAGCATGGAAAAATACCAGAAAGCAATTAGCAATCAATCAACTCAAGCTCTCTTGGACACCTTTCTGGAAAACACATACACTCACAATAAAGAAGGCGTAAACCGGGCAGTGAATAACCTAAATAATATATTTGATAATTTAGCATCAATATCAAACTTGAAAGTTCGCAAGAATAAACCCAAAACAAAAAGCCACGAAAAATGGTTTGATTCAGACTGTCATAACATGAGGAAAAAACTCAGAAAAATATCAAACCAAAAACACAGACAACCAGAAAACGAGGAATTATGCCTTGCTTATTGTCAGGCACTAACACAATACAAAAACACACTCAGAACCAAGAAAGAGCAGTATATTAAGAATACACTCAGCTCCATTGAGGAATCTATTGATTCTAATTGTTTCTGGGACAATTGGAATACATTACACAAAAAGCAACACGACGAATTGCCCATTCAAAACGGAGACACATGGGAAAACCATTTTGAAAAATTATACCAGAAAAACACACTAAGCCCAGAGCAAGATCAAATATGTAAAAAACTGGAAAAGCTCGAACTGGCCATAAAAGATAACCAAAACCCGTTAGACTCCCTAATAACTGAAAAAGAACTATTTGAAAAACTCAAGGACCTGCGACCAAGAAAAGCTTGCAGTGCAGATGGCATCCTAAGCGAGATGATTAAACACACGGACGATAAAATGAAATTGGCTATCCTAAAACTCTTCAACTTGGTTCTGAGTGTCGGTTACTTCCCTGATATCTGGAACAAAGGACTCATAATGCCCATATACAAAAGTGGAGACAAAGATGACCCAAATAACTATCGAGGCATCTGTGTGAACAGTAACCTGGGGAAGGTATTCTGTAGTATCATAAACCAAAGACTTATAAACTTCCTTGAGGAGCACAATGCCTTGAGTAAAAGCCAAATTGGATTCTTGCCAAATTATAGAACATCGGATCATACCTTCACCCTACACACCCTAATTGACAAACATGTTCACCAAAACAAAAGCAAAATTTTTGCCTGCTTTATAGATTTCCAGAAGGCTTTCGATTCTATTTGGCACAACGGCCTATTATTGAAACTTATTGAAAGTGGTGTAGGGGGAAAAACATATGATGTAATTAAATCAATGTATACAAACAATAAATGTGCAGTTAAAATTGGAGACAAACAAACAAAATACTTCACACAGGGGCGTGGTGTGACGCAGGGCTCGCCCATCTCACCGACACTCTAATATTTACATAAATGAATTGGCAAAACTACTGGAACAATCTACAGCACCTGGCCTCGCCCTATATGACTCCAAGGTTAAATTCCTCCTCTATGCAGATGACCTGGTTCTGCTCTCACCAACTCAGGAGGGTCTACAGCAGGACTGGGATCTGTTAGAGTCGTTCTGTCAGACCTGGGCCCTAACAATAAACCCCCAAAAAATCAAAGGTCTGGTGTTCCAGCAAAGATCCAGACATCAGGGACACAGAACAAATTTCACACTAGGAACAGCTAAAATTGAACAAACTACAAATTACATATACTTAGGCTTAAAAATCAGTTCTACGGGAAATTTTCATCTGGCTGTGAATGAACTGAAAGAGAAAGCAAGAAGGGCTTTCTATGCCATTAAAAAGTCAATCCAAATAGAAATCCCAATTGGCATTTGGCTCAAAATTTTTAAATCAGTAATTGAACCAATTGCTCTTTATGGCAGTGAGGTGTGGGGTCCGCTAACACAACAAGAATTTGCAAAATGGGACAAACACCCAATTGAGATCCTACATGCAGAATTCTGTAAAAGTATTCTCCGGACTCAGAGGAAAACCGCAAACAATGCATGCAGGGCAGAACTAGGCCAATATCCACTACTAATTAATATCCAAAAAACAGCCAGCAAATTTTGGAAACACCGAAAAATGAGCAACCCCCACTGCTATCATTACAAAGCCCTGAAATGCCAAGAGAGGATCATAAAGAAGAGTCCCCTCAGTCAACTAGTCCTGGGACTCAGTGAAGTAACTATTAACACTACTAATAATAACCAGCTCCAGGACAGTGACATCGTAGCACAGAGAATTCAACCCAACACAATTGTCACTAAACAAAAGGAAAAATATCTGACCTATTGGACAGAAACAAAAAAAACCCAAAACAGACTCGATTTCTACTTGGCCCTAAACAGGCAATACACCATGGCCGAATACCTGACCACAGTAAAAGATAGCAAATTAAGAAAAACCTTGACTATGTACAGACTAAGTGAGCATAGCCTCGCCATCGAAAAAGGCAGACACAGACAGACCTGTCTGCCAAGAGAGGACAGGATATGCTCTCACTGCAGTCAGGGAGTGGTGGAGACAGAGATGCACTTCCTCACAGCTTGTGGAAACTATCAGGACATAAGGGGGAATTTCTACCCAAAATTCATAAAAATGTGCCCTGAATTCAAAAATTTGAATGAAGACAAAGACTCCCATATCTATTAGGGGAACAGAGAAATTGCGTAACTTTAGCAGCAAACTATGTTACAGCTTGCCATAAGCAGAGGGACAACCATTAAACCTAAGAAAAGATTCTATGCAAATTATATGAGTGTATATTTATACACACTGGGATATATCTGTTTATACATTGTATGGATAGATCTGCGTTTATGTGTTCAACCATAAATGTTTTTTCGGTGCTTTGGCAACATAAGATGTACCTTGTCATGCCAATAAAGCAATTTGAATTGAATTGAATTGAATTCAGAGAGAGTCACATCGATGGAGAGAGACTCACATCAAGGGAGAGAGAGTCACAGTGAGAGAAAGTCACATCGAGAGAGAGTCACATCGAGGGAGAGAGAGTCACATCGAGAGAGAGAGTCACTTCAAGAGAGAGAGTCACATCGAGAGCGAGGGAGTGTTACATTGAGGGAGAGATTCACATCGAGGGAGAGAGAGTCACAACGAGGGAGAGAGAGTCACAGCGAGAGAGAGAGTCACTTCAAGAGAGAGAGTCACATCGAGGGAGAGAGTGTTACATTGAGGGAAAGATTCACATCGAGGGAGAGAGAGTCACATCGAGAGAGAGAGTCACATCGAGAGAGAGTCACATCGAGGGAGAGAGTCACATCGAGAGAGAGTCACATCGAGGGACAGAGTCACATCGAGAGAGAGTCACATCGAGGGACAGAGAGTCACATCGAGAGAGAGTCACATCGAGAGAGAGGGTCACATCGAGAGAGAGGGTCACATCGAGGGACAGAGAGTCACATCGAGAGAGAGTCACATCGAGGGACAGAGAGTCACATCGAGAGAGAGTCACATCGAGAGAGAGGGTCACATCGAGAGAGAGGGTCACATCGAGGGAGAGAGTCACATCGAGAGCGAGTCATATCGAGGGAGAGAGAGTCACATCCAGGGAGAGAGAGTCACATCGAGAGAGAGAAAGTCACATCGAGAGAGAGAGTCACATCGAGAGAGAGAGAGTCACATCGAGGGAGAAAGAGTCACATCGAGAGAGAGTCACATCGAGGGAGAGGGAGTTACATCGAGGGAGAAAGAGTCACATCGACAGAGAGTCACATCGAGAGAGAGTCACATCGAGGGAGAGATTGTCACATCGAGGGAGAGAGTGTCAGATCGAGGGAAGAAGTCACATCGAGGGAGAGAGAATCATATCAAGAGAGAGTCACATCGAGGGAGAGAGTGTCACATCGAGGGAGAGAGTCACATCGAGGGAGAGAGAGTCACATCGAGGGAGAGAGAGAGTCACATCGAGGGAGAGAGAGTCACATCGAGGGAGAGAGAGTCACATCGAGAGAGAGAGTTTCACATCGAGAGAGAGAGAGTCACATCGAGGGAGAGAGAGTCACATCGAGGGAGAGAGTGTCAGATTGAGGGAAGAAGTCACATCGAGGTAGAGAGAGTCACATCGAGGGAGAGAGAGTCACATCGAGGGAGAGAGAGACACATCGAGGGAGAGTCACAGCGAGGGAGAGAGAGACGCATCGAGGGAGAGAGAGTCACATCGAGAGAGAGAGTCACATCGAGGGAGAGAGAGTCACATCGAGAGAGAGAGTCACATCGAGTGAGAGTCACATCGAGGGAGAGAGAGTTACATCGGGGGAGAGAGCGTCATTTCGAGGGAGAGAGTCACATCGAGGGAGAGAGAGTCACATCGAGGGAGAGTCACATCGAGGGAGAAAGAGTTACATCGGGGGAGAGAGCGTCATTTCGAGGGAGAGAGTCACATCGAGGGAGAGAGAGTCACATCGAGAGAGAGAGTCACATCGAGTGAGAGTCACATCGAGGGAGAGAGAGTCACATCGACGGAGAGAGAGTCACATCGAGAGAGAGAGTCACATCGAGTGAGAGTCACATCGAGGGAGAGAGAGTCACATCGTGAGAGAGAATCAGATCAAGAGAGAGAGAGAGTCACATCGAGGGAGAGAATCAGATCAAGAGAGAGAGAGAGTCACATCGAGGGAGAGAGAGTCACATCGAGAGAGAGAGTCACATCGAGAGAGAGTCACATCGAGGGAGAGAGAGTCACATCGAGAGAGAGAGTCACATCGAGAGAGAGAGAGTCACATCGAGAGAGAGAGAGTCACATCGAGGGAGAGAGAGTCACATCGAGGGAGAGAGAGTCACATCGAGAGAGAGTCACATCGAGAGAGAGAGTGTCACATCGAGGGAGAGAGAGTCACATTGAGGGAGAGAGAGTCACATCCAGGGAGAGAGAGTCACATCGAGAGAGAGAGTCACATCGAGAGAGAGTCACATCGAGGGAGAGAGAGTCACATCGAGAGAGAGAGTCACATCGAGAGAGAGAGAGTCACATCGAGAGAGAGAGAGTCACATCGAGGGAGAGAGAGTCACATCGAGGGAGAGAGAGTCACATCGAGAGAGAGTCACATCGAGAGAGAGAGTGTCACATCGAGAGAGAGAGAGTCACATCGAGAGAGAGTCACATCGAGGGAGAGAGAGCCACATCGAGAGAGAGAGAGTCACATCGAGAGAGAGAGAGTCACATCGAGAGAGAGAGTCACATCGAGCGACAGAGTCACATCGAGCGAGAGAGTCACATCAAGGGAGAGAGTCACATCGAGAGTGAGAGTCACATCGAGGGAGAGAGAGTCACATCGAGGGAGAGAGTCACATCGAGAGTGAGAGAGTCACATCGAGGGAGATAGAGTCACATCGAGGGAGAGAGTCACATCGAGAGTGAGAGTCACATCGAGGGAGAGAGAGTCACATCGAGGGAGAGAGTCACATCGAGAGTGAGAGAGTCACATCGAGAGAGGGGGAGTCACATCGAGAGAGAGAGAGTCACATCGAGAGAGAGAGTCACATCGAGAGAGAGACTCACATCGAGAGAGAGAGTCACATCGAGAGAGAGAGTCACATCGAGGGAGAGAGAGTTACATCGAGAGAGAGTCACATCGAGAGAGAGAGTCACATCGAGGGAGAGAGAGTCACATCGAGGGAGAGAGAGTCACATTGAGGGAGAGAGTCACATCGAGAGGGAGAGTCACTTCGAGGGAGAAAGAGTCACATCGAGAGAGAGTCACATCGAGGGAGTCACATCGAGAGAGAGAATGTCACATCGAGGGAGAGAGAGTCACATCGAGAGAGAAAGTCACATCGAGGGAGCGAAAGTCACATCGAGGGAGAGAGAGTCACATCGAGGGAGAGAGAGTCACATCGAGGGAGAGAGAGTCTCAGAGAGAGTGAGAGAGTCACATCGAGAGATAGAATCACATCGAGAGAGAGAGAGTCACATCGAGAGAGAGTGTGCTACTTCGAGAGAGAGAGAGTGTCTTCGAGACCGAGACTCACATCGAGAGAAAGAGTCACATTCAGGGAGAGAGTCAAATCGAGAGAGAGAAAGTCACATCGAGTGAGAGTCACATCGAGGGAGAGAGAGTCACATCGAGGGAGAGAGAGTTACATCGAGGGACAGAGAGTCACATCGAGCGAGGGAGTCACCTCGAGAGAGAGAAAGTCACATCGAGAGTGAGACAGCCACATCGAGAGAGAGAGTCACAACGAGAGAGAGAGAGTCACCTCGAGGGAGAGAGAGTCACATCAAGGGAGAGAGAGTCACATCGAGCGAGAGAGTCACATCGAGGGAGAGACAGTCACATCGAGAGTCACATCGAGTGAGAGAGTCAGATCGAGAGTGTTAGAGTCACATCGAGAGAGAGAGAGAGTCACATCGAGGGAGAGAGAGTCACATCGAGGGAGAGATTCATTTCGAGGGAGAGAGAGTCACATCGAGAGAGAGTCACATCGAGGGAGAGAGAGTCACATCGAGAGAGAGTCACATCGAGGGAGAGAGTCACATCGAGAGTGAGAAAGTCACATCGAGGGAGAGTCACATCGAGAGAGAGAGAGTCACATCGAGGGAGAGATTCACATCGAGAGTGAGTCACATCGAGGGAGAGAGAGTCACATCGAGAGAGAGTCACATCGAGAGAGAGAGTCACAACGAGAGAGAGAGAGAGAGTCACGTCGAGGAAGAGAGTCACATCGAGGGAGAGAGTCACATCGAGGGAGAGAGAGTCACATCGAGAGTGAGAGAGTCACATCGAGGGAAAGACATTCACATCGAGAGAGAGAGTCACAACGAGAGAGAGAGAGAGAGTCACGTCGAGGAAGAGAGTCACATCGAGGGAGAGAGTCACATCGAGGGAGAGAGAGTCACATCGAGAGAGAGAGAGTCACATCGAGGGAGAGACTCACATCGAGAGAGAGTGAGTCACATCGAGGGAGAGAGAGTCACATCGAGAGAGAGAGTCACATCGAGAGAGAGAAAGTCACATCGAGTGAGAGTCACATCAAGGGAGGAAGAGTCACATCGAGGGAGAGCGAGTTACATTGAGGGACAGAGAGTCACATCGAGAGAGGGAGTCACCTCGAGAAAGAGAAAGTCACATCGAGAGAGAGACAGCCACATCGAGAGAGAGAGTCACAACGAGAGTGAGAGAGTCACATCGAGGGAGAGAGAATCACATCAAGAGAGACAGAGTCACATCAAGGGAGAGAGAGTCACATCGAGAGAGAGAGTCACATCGAGAGAGAGAAAGTCACATCGAGGGAGAGAGAGTCACATCGAGGGAGAGAGGTTAACATCGAGGGAGAGAGAGTCACATCGAGAGTGACAGATTCACATCGAGAGAGAGTCACATCGAGAGAGAGAGAGTCACATCGAGGGAGAGAAAGTCACATCGAGGGAGAGAGTCACATCGAGAGAGAGAGAGAGTCACATCGAGGGAGAGACTCACATCGAGAGAGAGAGAGTCACATCGAGGGAGAGAGAGAGTCACAATGAGGGATAGAGAGTCACACCGAAAGAGAGTCACATCGAGGGAGAGATTGTCACATCGAGGGAGAGAGTGTCAGATCGAGGGAAGAAGTCACATCGAGGGAGAGAGAGTCACATCAAGAGAGAGTCACATCGAGGGAGAGAGAGTCACATCGAGGGAGAGAGAGTCACATCAAGGGAGCGTGAGTCACATCGAGAGTGAGGGAGAGACATCGAGGGAGAGAAAGTCACATCGAGGGAGAGACAGTCACAACGAGAGAGAGAGAGTCACATCGAGAGAGTGTCAGATCGAGAGAGAGAGAGGCATATCGAGGGAGAGTCACATCGAGAGTGACAGAGTCACAACGAGGGTGAGAGAGTCACATCGAGGGAGAGAGTGCCACATCGAGAGAGAGTCACATCGAGAGAGAGAGAGTCACATCGCGAGAGAGTCACATCGAGGGAGCGAGAATCACATCGAGGGAGAGAGAGTCACATCGAGAGAGAGAGTCACATCGACGGAGAGAGGGCCACATTGAGAGCGAGATTCACATCGAGAGAGAGAAAGTCACATCGAGGGAGAGATTCATTTCGAGGGAGAGAGAGTCACATCGAGAGAGAGAGAGAGGAAAACAAATACCAATTTACCCTCAGTGATACCGCTATAGGACACACTATGAGCTACACCTACCTTGGTCTAACTATTACAGCATCAGGGAGCTTCAGCATAGCAGTGAATGCACTAAAAGAAAAAGCCCGAAGAGCCCTATATGCAATAAAAAGAAAATTCTACAACATCCAAATCCCAATCAAAATCTGGCTCAAAATATTTGACAGCATAATCCTGCCCATTGCACTGTACGGTAGTGAAGTATGGGGCCCGCTAAATCACCAAAGCTACACTAAATGGGAAAAACACACAATAGAAGCCCTACATGCAGAATTCTGCCGAAGCATCCTTCGCACCCAAAGAAAAACGCCAACAAATGCATGCAGAGCCGAACTAGGCAGATACCCACTGATAATAAACATCCAAAAACGAGCACTAAACTTCCTAAATCACCTCAAATCTAGCTCCCCAGACACCCTTCATTTCAAAGCCTTTCAGACCCAAGAGCTAAACCCAGAAAAGAGTCCCCTGAGTCAGCTGCTACTGAAACTAAGTACTCAGCCGGACCCTGACCAACCCCAGACCAACACAGCCGTCCAAACACCAATCCGAGTGAACCAAATCATTAAACAATGCAAAGAAACCTACCTGGAACATTGGAACAAAATAACCGAAAGCCAAAGCAGATTAGAATGTTACCGGGCCCTAAAAAGAGATTATAAACTGGCAGACTACCTCACGACCATCAGAGACACAAAACAGAGACAGACCCTCACCAGGTACAGACTAAGCGACCACCAACTGGAAATTGAAAAAGGCAGATACAAGAAATCCTGGCAGCCTAGAGAGAATAGAATATGCGATCAATGTCTGGCCGGCGAGGTTGAAACAGAAATGCATTTCCTCCTAAAATGCGAATAATTCAACACATCAAGAAACATATTATTCAACAAGCTAAGCCAAACAACCCCAGATTTCAAGGAATTGGATGACCTGTCAAAATTGAGATTAGTCCTGGGAGAAGGAGACAGACCATACCTTGGGGCCAAATATGTAACAACATGTCACAACCTGAGGACTGTTTAAAAGTAAGACTGTTTAAAATTAATATTGAACGTACCAAATGAAGTAGAAAGACTGTTTAAAATTAATATTGTTTAAAAGTAATATTGTATGTACCCAACAAATGTCAAATCGATTGACACCTACAGAATGTTGGAAAACTGTACCTTTTTGCTATGTAAGCTTTGGCAATATGGTTCTCTGTAAACTTTCATGCCAATAAAGCATTTGAATTGGAATTGGAATTGGAATTGGAAATTGGAGTCACATCGAGGGAGAGAGAGTCACATCGAGTGAGAGAGAGAGTCACATCGAGGGAGAGATTGTCACATCGAGGGAGAGAGTGTCAGATCGAGGGAAGAAGTCACATCGAGGGAGAGAGAGTCACATCAAGAGAGAGTCACATCGAGGGAGAGAGTGTCGCATCGAGGGAGAGAGAGTCACATCAAGGGAGAGGGAGTCACATCGAGGGAGAGAGAGTCACATCGAGAGAGAGAGAGTCACAACGAGGGAGAGAGTGTCACATCGAGAGGGAGAGAGAGTCACATCGAGGGAGAGGGAGTTACATCGAGGGACAGAGAGTCACATTGAGAGAGAGTCACAATGAGGGATAGAGAGTCACACCGAGAGAGAGTCACATCGAGGGAGAGAGAGTCACATCGAGGGAGAGAGTGTCAGATCGAGGGAAGAAGTCACATCGAGGGAGAGAGAGTCACATCAAGAGAGAGTCACATCGAGGGAGAGAGAGTCAGATCGAGAGAGAGAGAGTCACAACGAGGGAGAGAGTGTCACATCGAGAGGGAGAGAGAGTCACATCGAGGGAGAGGGAGTTACATCGAGGGACAGAGAGTCACATTGAGAGAGAGTCACAATGAGGGATAGAGAGTCACACCGAGAGAGAGTCACATCGAGGGAGAGAGTCACATCGAGGGAGAGAGTGTCAGATCGAGGGAAGAAGTCACATCGAGGGAGAGAGTGTCACATCGAGGGAGAGAGAGTCACATCAAGGGAGAGAGAGTCACATCGAGGGAGAGAGAGTCACATCGAGAGAGAGAGAGTCACATCGAGGGAGAGAGTGTCACATCGAGAGAGAGAGAGTCACATTGAGGGAGAGAGAGTCACATCGAGAGAGAGAGAGTCACATCGAGGGAGAGAGAGTCACATCGAGAGAGAGAGAGTCACATCGAGGGAGAGAGTGCCACTTCGAGAGAGAGAAAGTCACATCGAGTGAGAGTCACATCGAGGGAGAGAGAGTCACATCGAGGGAGAGAGTGCCACTTCGAGAGAGAGAAAGCCACATCGAGTGAGAGTCACATCGAGGGAGAGAGTGTCACATCGAGGGAGAGAATATCACATCGAGGGAGAGAGAGTCACATCACGAGAGAGTCCCATCGAGGGAGAGAATGTCACATCGAGAGAGAGAGTCACATCGAGAGAGAGAGTAACATCGCGAGAGAGTCACATCGAGGGAGCGAGAATCACATCGAGGGAGAGAGAGTCACATCGAGGGACAGAGAGTCACATCGAGGGAGAGAGATTAACATCGACGGAGAGAGAGTAACATCGAGGGAGAGAGAGTAACATCGAGGGAGAGAGTCACATTGAGAGAGTGAGTCACCTCGAGAGAGAGAAAGTCACATCGAGAGAGAGACAGTCACATCGAGAGAGAGAGTCACATCGAGGGAGAAAGAGTCACATCGAGGGAGAGAGATTAACATCGAGGGAGCGAGAGTCACGTCGAGCGAGAGAGAGTCACATCGAGGGAGAGAGAGTAACATAAAGGGAGAGAGTCACATTGAGAGAGGGAGTCACCTCGAGAGAGAGAAAGTCACATCGAGAGAGAGACAGTCACATCGAGAGAGAGAGAGTCACATCGAGGGAGAGAGAGTCACATCGAGGGAGAGAGATTAACATCGAGGGAGAGAGAGTCACATTGAGGGAGAGAGAGTCACATCAAGAGAGAGAGTCACATCGAGAGAGAGAGAGTCACATCGAGAGAGTGAAATCGAGAGAGTGACTCACATAGGGAGAGTTACATCGAGTGAGAGAGAGTCACATCGAGGGAGAGCATGTCACATCGAGGGAGAGAGTGTCACATCGAGAGTGAGAGATTCACATCGAGAGAGAGAGAGTCACATCGAGGGAGAGAGAGAGTCACATCGAGGGATAGAGAGTCACACCGAAAGAGAGTCACATCGAGGGAGAGAGAGTCACATCGAGGGAGAGAGAGTCACATCGAGGGAGAGAGAGTCACATCGAGAGAGAGAGAGTCACATCGAGAGAGAGAGAGTCACATCGAGGGAGAGAGAGAGTCACAATGAGGGATAGAGAGTCACACCGAAAGAGAGTCACATCGAGGGAGAGATTGTCACATCGAGGGAGAGAGTGTCAGATCGAGGGAAGAAGTCACATCGAGGGAGAGAGAGTCACATCAAGAGAGAGTCACATCGAGGGAGAGAGAGTCACATCGAGAGAGAGAAAGTCACATTGAGGGAGAGACAGTCACAACGAGAGAGAGAGAGTCACATCGAGAGAGTGTCAGATCGAGAGAGAGAGAGGCATATCGAGGGAGAGTCACATCGAGAGTGACAGAGTCACAACGAGGGTGAGAGAGTCACATCGAGGGAGAGAGAGTCACATTGCGAGAGAGTCACATCGAGAGAGAGAGAGTCACATCGCGAGAGAGTCACATCGAGGGAGCGAGAATCACATCGAGGGAGAGAGTCACATCGAGAGAGATTCACAACGAGGGAGAGAGCGTCACATCGAGGGAGAGAGAGTCACATCGAGAGAGAGAAAGTCACATCGAGGGAGAGATTCATTTCGAGGGAGAGAGAGTCACATCGAGAGAGAGAGAGAGTCACATCGAGGGAGAGAGAGTCACATCGAGAGAGAGAGAGAGTCACATCGAGGGAGAGGGAGTTACATCGAGGGACAGAGGGTCACATCGAGAGAGAGAGAGAGTCACAACGAGGGACAGAGAGTCACATTGAGAGAGAGAGAGTCACATCGAGGGAGAGAGTGTCAGATCGAGGGAAGAAGTCACAATGAGGGATAGAGAGTCACACCGAGAGAGAGTCACATCGAGGGAGAGAGAGTCACATCGAGGGAGAGAGTGTCAGATCGAGGGAAGAATTCACATCGAGGGAGAGAGAGTCACATCAAGAGAGAGTCACATCGAGGGAGAGAGAGTCACATCGAGGGAGAGAGAGTCACATCGAGGGAGAGAGAGTCACATCGAGAGAGAGAGTGTCACATCGAGAGAGAGAGAGTCACATCGAGAGAGAGAGAGTCACATCGAGGGAGAGAGTGCCACTTCGAGAGAGAGAAAGTCACATCGAGTGAGAGTCACATCGAGGGAGAGAGAGTCACATCGAGGGAGAGAGTGCCACTTCGAGAGAGAGAAAGTCACATCGAGTGAGAGTCACATCGAGGGAGAGAGTGTCACATCGAAGGAGAGAATGTCACATCGAGGGAGAGCTAGTCACATTGAGGGAGTGAAAGTCACATCGAAGGAGAGAGAGTCACATCGAGGGAGAAGGAGTCACATCGAGGGAGAGACTGTCTAATCAAGGGTGAGAGAGTCAAATCGAGAGATAGAATCACATCGAGAGAGAGAGAGTCACATCGCGAGAGAGTCACATCGAAAGAGAGTCACATCGAGGGAGAGAGAGTCACATCGCGAGAGAGTCACATCGAGGGAGCGAGAATCACATCGAGGGAGAGAGAGTCACATCGAGGGACAGAGAGTCACATCGAGGGAGAGAGAGTAACATCGAGGGAGAGAGAGTAACATCGAGGGAGAGAGTCACCTCGAGAGAGAGAAAGTCACATCGAGAGAGAGAGATTAACATCGAGGGAGCGAGAGTCACATCGAGCGAGAGAGAGTCACATCGAGGGAGAGAGAGTAACATCGAGGGAGAGAGTCACATTGAGAGAGGGAGTCACCTCGAGAGAGAGAAAGTCACATCAAGAGAGAGAGAGTCACATCGAGGGAGAGAGAGTCACATCGAGGGAGAGAGATTCACATCGAGGGAGAGAGAGTCACATCGAGGGAGAGAGAGTCACATCGAGAGAGAGAGTCACATCGAGAGAGAGAGAGGCACATGGAGAGGGAAAGTCACATTGAGGGAGAGTCACATCGAGTGAGAGAGAGTCACATCGAGGGAAAGCGTGTCAGATCGAGGGAAGAAGTCACATCGAGGGAGAGAGTGTCACATCGAGGGAAAGCGTGTCAGATCGAGGGAAGAAGTCACATCGAGTGAGAGAGAGTCACATCAAGCGAGAGTCACATCAAGGGAGAGAGTGTCACATCGAGGGAGAGGGAGACACATCGAGAGAGAAGGTCACATCAAGTGAGAGAGAGTCACATCGAGGGAGAGAGAGTCACATCGAGAGAGTCAGTTCGAGAGAGAGTCACATCGAGGGAGAGAGTCACATCGAGGGAGAGAGTGTCACGTTGAGGGAGAGAGAATCACATCGAGGGAGAGAGAGTCACATCAAGGGAGAGAGAGTCACATCAAGAGAGAGAGTGTCCCATCGAGGGAGAGAGAGTCACATAGAGAGAGAGTCACATCGAGGGAGAGAGAATCACATTTGGAGAGAGAGAGTCACATCGAGGGAGAGAGAATCACATTGAGGGAGAGAGAGTCACAACGAGGGAGAGAGAACCACATCGAGAGAGAGAGTCACATCAAGGGAGATAGAGTCACATCGAGAGAGTCACATTGAGAGAGAGAGTCACATCGAGGGAGAGAGAATCACATCGAGAGAGAGAAAGTCTCATCGAAGGAGAGAGTGTCACATCAAGAGAGAGTCACATCGAGGGAGAGTCACATCGAGGGAGAGAGTGTCACATCGAGGGAGAGACTCACATCGAGGGAGAGAGAGTCACATCGAGGGAGAGACTCACATCGAGGGAGAGAGAGTCACATCGAGAGAGAGTCACATCGAGGGAGCGAGAGTCACATCTAGAGAGAGAGTCACATCGAGGGAGAGACTCACATCGACGGAGAGAGAGTCACATCGAGAGAGAGAGAGAGTCACATCGAGAGAGAGAGAGTCACATCTAGAGAGAAAGTCACATCGAGGGAGACAGTCACATCGAGAGAGAGAGAGAGTCACATCGAGAGAGAGAGAGAGAGGTCAAAATTGGAGACAAATGCACCGATTTCTTCACCCAGAGAAGAGGCGTCCGACAGGGCTGCAATTTGAGCCCGACCCTGTTCAACATATACATAAATGAATTAGCAGACATGCTGGAGCAAAGCGAGTCACCAGGTCTCCGTCTCCTGGATGGAGAAGTGAAATCCCTGTTCTATGCGGACGACCTGGTTCTGCTGTCTCCCACAGAACAGGGATTACAGCAACAACTAGACCTACTCGACAAATACTGCCAAAATTGGGCTCTAACAGTAAATCTAAAGAAAACCAACATCATGATTTTTCAAAAAAGGCCCAGATGTCAGGAAAACAAATACCAGTTTACCCTCAGTGATACCACTATAGGACACACTATGAGCTACACCTACCTTGGTCTAACTATTACAGCATCAGGGAGCTTCAGCATAGCAGTGAATGCACTAAAAGAAAAAGCCCGAAGAGCCCTATATGCAATAAAAAGAAAATTCTACAACATCCAAATCCCAATCAAAATCTGGCTCAAAATATTTGACAGCATAATCCTGCCCATTGCACTGTACGGTAGTGAAGTATGGGGCCCGCTAAATCACCAAAGCTACACTAAATGGGAAAAACACACAATAGAAGCCCTACATGCAGAATTCTGCCGAAGCATCCTTCGCACCCAAAGAAAAACGCCAACAAATGCATGCAGAGCCGAACTAGGCAGATACCCACTGATAATAAACATCCAAAAACGAGCACTAAACTTCCTAAATCACCTCAAATCTAGCTCCCCAGACACCCTTCATTTCAAAGCCTTTCAGACCCAAGAGCTAAACCCAGAAAAGAGTCCCCTGAGTCAGCTGCTACTGAAACTAAGTACTCAGCCAGACCCTGACCAGCCCCAGACCAACACAGCCGTCCAAACACCAATCCGAGTGAACCAAATCATTACAAAATGCAAAGAAACCTACCTGGAACATTGGAACAAAATAACCGAAAGCCAAAGCAGATTAGAATGTTACTGGGCCCTAAAAAGAGAATATAAACTGGCAGACTACCTCACGACCATCAGAGACACAAAACAGAGACAGACCCTCACCAGGTACAGACTAAGCGACCACCAACTGGAAATTGAAAAAGGCAGATACAAGAAATCCTGGCAGCCTAGAGAGAATAGAATATGCGATCAATGTCTGGCCGGCGAGGTTGAAACAGAAACGCATTTCCTCCTAAAATGCGAAAAATTCAACACATCAAGAAACATATTCAAGAAGGGTAGCAGGGATAAACCAGGGAATTACAGGCCAGTGAGCCTAACATCTGTGGTAGGGAAATTATTGGAAAAAATTCTGAGGGACAAAATTAGTCTCCACTTGGAGAGGCAAGGATTAATCGGGGATAGTCAGCATGGCTTTGTCAAGGGTAAATCATGTCTGACAAATCTGATTGAATTTTTCGAGGGGGTGACTAGGGGGGTGGATGAGGGAAATGCTGTGGATGTGGTTTACATGGTCTTCAGTAAAGCTTTTGACAAAGTCCCGCATAGGAGACTGGTCAAGAAGGTAAGAGCCCATGGGATCCAGGGTGCCTTGGCGCGTTGGATCCTAAACTGGCTGAGTGGCAGGAGGCAGAGGGTGATGGTCGAAGGTTGCTTTTGTGACTGGAAGCCTGTGTCCAGTGGGGTACCTCAGGGATCGGTGCTGGGTCCCTTGTTGTTTGTGATCTACATAAATGATTTGGATGAGAATGTAAAAGGTATGATCAGTAAGTTCGCAGATGACACAAAAATTGGTGGGGTGGTAAATTGTGAGGAGGAAAGCCTCAGGCTACAGGACGATATAAACGGGTTGGTCAGATGGGCGGAAAAGTGGCAAATGGAATTTAACCCTGAAAAGTGCGAGGTGATGCATTTTGGACGGACAAATAAGGCAAGGGAATACACAATGAGTGGTAGGACCCTAGGAAGTACAGAGGGTCAGAGGGACCTTGGTGTACATGTACATAGATCCCTGAAGGCAGCGGAACAGGTAGATAAGGTGGTTAAAAAGGCATATGGGATACTTGCCTTCATTAGCCGAGGCATAGAATATAAGAGCAGGGAGGTTATGATGGAACTGTACAAAACGCTGGTGAGGCCACAGCTGGAGTACTGTGTGCAGTTCTGGTCGCCTCACTATAGGAAGGATGTGATTGCTTTGGAGAGGGTGCAGAGAAGATTCACCAGGATGTTACCTGGGATGGAGCGCCTCAGCTATGAAGAGAGGCTGGACAGGCTGGGGTTGTTTTCCTTGGAGCAAAGAAGGCTGAGGGGGGACCTGATTGAGGTGTACAAAATGATGAGGGGCATAGATAGGGTAGACAAAGAGGAACTTTTCCCCTTAGTAGGGGGGTCAATAACAAGGGGGCATAGATTCAGGGTAAGGGGCAGGAGATTTAGAGGGGATTTGAGGAGGAACTTTTTCACCCAGAGGGTGGTTGGAATGTGGAACTCAATGCCTGAAAGGGTGGTAGAGGCAGGAACCCTCACAACATTCAAGAAGCATTTGGATGAGCACTTGAAATGCCATTGCATACAAGGCTATGGACCAAATGCTGGAAAATGGGATTAGACTGGACAGGGATGGATGGGCGGCGCAGACACGATGGGCCGAAGGGCCTCTTTCTGTGCTGTAAAACTCTATGACTCTATGACTCTATGACATATTATTCAACAAGTTAAGCCAAACAACCCCAGATTTCAAGGAATTGGATGATCTGTCAAAATTGAGATTAGTCCTAGGAGAAGGAGACAGACCATACCTTGGGGCCAAATATGTAACAACATGTCACAACCTGAGGACTGTTTAAAATTAAGACTGTTTAAAATTAATATTGAACGTACCAAATGAAGTACAAAGACTGTTTAAAATTAATATTGTTTAAAAGTAATATTGTATGTACCCAACAAATGTCAAATCGATTGACACCTACAGAATGTTAGAAAACTGTACCTTTTTGCAATGTAAGCTTTGGCAATATGGTTCTCTGTAAACTTTCATGCCAATAAAGCATTTGAATTGAATTGAAAAAATTGAATTGAATTGAGTCACATTGAAGGAGAAAGAGTCACATCGAGAGAGAATCACATCGTTGGAGAGAGATACACAACGAGGGAGAGAGAGTCACATCGAGGGAGAGAAAGTCACATCGAGGGAGAGAATGTCACATCGAGAGAGAGAAAGTCACATCGAGTGAGAGAGTCACATCGAGAGAGTCACATCGAGAGAGAGAAAGTCACATCGAGGGAGAGACAGTCACATCGAGAGAGAGAGAGTCACATCGAGGGAGAGAGAGTCACATCGAGAGAGAGAGAGTCACATCGAGAGAGAGAGAGTCACATCGAGAGAGAGAGTCACATCGAGAGAGAAAGTCACATCGAGAGAGAGAGAGTCACATCGAGAGAGAGAGTCACATCGAGAGAGAGAGTCACATCGAGGGAGAGAGAATCACATCGAGGGAGAGAGAGTCACATCGAGGGAGAGAGTGTCACATCGAGAGAGAGTCACATCGAGGGAGAGAGTGTCACATCGAAGGAGAGAGAGTCACATCGAGAGAGAGAGTGTCACATCGAGGGAGAGAGAGTCTCATCGAGGGAGAGAGTGCCACATCGAGAGAGAGAATCACATCGAGTGAGAGACACATCGAGGGAGCGAGAATCACATTGAGGGAGAGAGAGTAACATCGAGGGACAGAGAGGCACATCGAGGGAGCGAGAATCACATCGAGAGAAAGAGAGTCACATCGAGGGAGAGGGAGTCACATTGAGGGAGAGAGAGTCACATCGATGGAGAGGGAGTCAAATCGAGGGAGAGAGAATCACAGCAAGAGAGCGAGAGTCACATCAAGGGAGTGAGAGTCACATCGAGTGAGATAGAGTCACATCGAGGGAGAGAGTCACATCGAGAGTGACAGAGTCACATCGAGGGAGAGACTCACATCGAGAGAGAGTGAGTCACATCGAGGGAGAGAGTGTCACATCGAGAGAGAGGGAGTCACATCGAGGGAGAGAGTGCCACTTCGAGTGAGAGAGAGAGTGTCTTCGAGAGCGAGACTCACATCGAGAGAGAGAGTCACATTCAGGGAGAGAGAGTCAAATCGAGGGAGAGAGAATCACATCGAGAGTGAGAGAGTCACATCGAGAGAGAGAAAGTCACATCGAGTGAGAGTCACATCAAGGGAGAGAGAGTCACATCGAGGGAGAGAGAGTTACATCGAGGGACAGAGAGTCACATCGAGAGAGGGACTCACCTCGAGAAAGAGAAAGTCACATCGAGGGAGAGAGGAGTCACATCAAGGGAGAGATAGTCACATCGAGAGTGAGAGAGTCACATCGAGAGATAGAATCACATCGAGAGAGGGAGTCACATCGAGAGATGGAATCGCATCAAGAGAGAGAGTCACATCGAGGGAGAGAGAGTCACATCAAGGGAGCGTGAGTCACATCGAGGGAGAGAGAGAGACATCGAGGGAGAGAAAGTCACATCGAGGGAGAGATTCACATCGAGGGAGAGAGAGCCACATCGAGGGAGAGAGAGTCACATCGAGGGAGAGAGAGTCACATCGAGGGAGAGAGTATCACATCAAGAGAGACAGAGTCACATCGAGGGAGAGAGAGTCACATCGAGGGAGAGAGAGTCACATCGAGGGAGAGAGTATCACATCAAGAGAGACAGAGTCACCAAAGCTACACTAAATGGGAAAAACACACAATAGAAGCCCTACATGCAGAATTCTGCCGAAGCATCCTTCGCACCCAAAGAAAAACGCCAACAAATGCATGCAGAGCCGAACTAGGCAGATACCCACTGATAATAAACATCCAAAAACGAGCACTAAACTTCCTAAATCACCTCAAATCTAGCTCCCCAGACACCCTTCATTTCAAAGCCTTTCAGACCCAAGAGCTAAACCCAGAAAAGAGTCCCCTGAGTCAGCTGCTACTGAAACTAAGTACTCAGCCGGACCCTGACCAGCCCCAGACCAACACAGCCGTCCAAACACCAATCCGAGTGAACCAAATCATTAAAAAATGCAAAGAAACCTACCTGGAACATTGGAACAAAATAACCGAAAGCCAAAGCAGATTAGAATGTTACCGGGCCCTAAAAAGAGAATATAAACTGGCAGACTACCTCACGACCATCAGAGACACAAAACAGAGACAGACCCTCACCAGGTACAGACTAAGCGACCACCAACTGGAAATTGAAAAAGGCAGATACAAGAAATCCTGGCAGCCTAGAGAGAATAGAATATGCGATCAATGTCTGGCTGGCGAGGTTGAAACAGAAATGCATTTCCTCCTAAAATGCGAAAAATTCAACACATCAAGAAACATATTATTCAACAAGCTAAGCCAAACAACCCCAGATTTCAAGGAATTGGATGATCTGTCAAAATTGAGATTAGTCCTAGGAGAAGGAGACAGACCATACCTTGGGGCCAAATATGTAACAACATGTCACAACCTGAGGACTGTTTAAAAGTAAGACTGTTTAAAATTAATATTGAACGTACCAAATGAAGTAGAAAGACTGTTTAAAATTAATATTGTTTAAAAGTAATATTGTATGTACCCAACAAATGTCAAATCGATTGACACCGACAGAATGTTGGAAAACTGTACCTTTTTGCTATGTAAGCTTTGGCAATATGGTTCTCTGTAAACTTTCATGCCAATAAAGCATTTGAACTGAACTGAACTGAACTGAACTGAACTGTCACATCAAGGGAGAGAGAGTAACATCAAGGGAGAGAGAGTCACATCGAGAGAGAGAGTCACATCGAGAGAGAGTGAGTCACAACGAGGGTGAGAGAGTCACAACGAGGGAGAGAGAATCACATCGCGAGAGAGAGTGTCATATCGAGGGAGAGAGTGTCACATCGAGAGAGAGTCACATCGAGGGAGCGAGAATCACATAGAGAGAGAGAGAGTCACATCGCGAGAGAGTCACATCGAGGGAGCGAGAATCACATCGAGGGAGAGAGAGTCACATCGAGGGACAGAGAATCACATCAACAGTTAGAATCACATCAAGGGAGAGACAGTCACATCGAGGGAGAGAGAGTCACATCGAGGGAGAGGGTGAGTCACATCGAGAGAGAGAGTCACATCGAGGGAGAGAGAGTCACATCGAGAGAGAGAGTCGCATCGAGGGAGAGAGAGTCACATCGAGAGAGAGAGTCACATCAAGAGAGAGAGTCACATCAAGAGAGAGAGGCACATTGAGAGAGAGAATCACATCGAGGGAGAGTCACATCGAGGGAGAGAGAGTCACATTGAGGGAGAAAGAGTCACATCGAGAGAGAGAGATTCACATCGAGGCAGAGAAAGTCACATCGAGAGAGAGAGATTCACATCGAGGGAGAGAGAGTCACAGCGAGGGAGAGAGAGTCACATCGAGGGAGAGAGATTAACATCGAGGGAGAGAGAGTCACATTGAGAGAGAGAGTCACATCGAGAGAGAGAGTCACTCCGAGAGAGAGAGAGTCACATCGAGGGGGAGAGAGTCACATCGAGAGAGAGAGAGAGTCAAATCGAGAGAGAGAGTTGCATCGAGGGAGAGAGAGTCACATCGAGAGAGAGAGAGGCACATCGCGAGGGAGAGTCACATCGAGGGAGAAAGAGTCACATTGAGAGATAGTGTCACATCGAGAGAGTGACTCACATAGGGAGAGTCACATTGAGGGAGAGAGTGTCACATCAAGAGAGAGTCACATCGAGGGAGAGAGAGTCACATCGAGGGAGAGAGAGTTACATCGAGGGAGAGAGAGTCACATCGAGGCAGAGAGAGTCACATCGAGAGAGAGATTCACATCGAGAGAGAGAAAGTCACATCGAGGGAGAGAGAGTCACATCGAGGCAGAGAGAGTCACATCGAGAGAGAGATTCACATCGAGGGAGAGAGAGTCACATCGAGGGAGAGAGTTTCACATCGAGGGAGAGAGCGACACATCGATGGAGAGAGTCACATCGAGGGAGAAAGAGTCACATCGAGAGAGAGAGAGTCACATCGAGATTGAAATCGAGAGAGTGACTCACATTTTGAGAGTCACATCGAGGGAGAGAGAGTCACATCGAGGGAGAGAGTGTCAGATCGAGGGAAGAAATCACATCGAGGGAGAGAGAATCACATCAAGAGAGAGTCACATCGAGGGAGAGAGAGTCACATTGAGAGAGAGAGTCACATCGAGAGAGAGCCACATCGAGGGAGAGAAAGTGTCCTCGAGAGCGAGACTCACATTGAGAGAGAGAGTCACATTCAGGGAGAGAGAGTCAAATCGAGGGAGAGAGAATCAGATCGAGTGTGAGAGAGTCACATCGAGAGAGAGAAAGTCACATTGAGAGAGAGTCACATCGAGGGAGAGAGTCACATCGAGAGAGAGAGGCACATCGAGAGAGAGAGTCGCATCGAGGGAGAGAGAATCACATTGAGAGAGTCACATCGAGAGAGAGAGAGGCACATCGAGAGGGAGAGTCACATCGAGGGAGAAAGAGTCACATTGAGAGAGAGAGAGTCACATCGAGAGAGTGAAATCGAGAGAGTGACTCACATAGGGAGAGTCACATCGAGAGAGAGAGTCACATCGAGAGAGAGTCAGAACGAGGGATAGAGAGTCACACCGAGAGAGAGTCACATCGAGGAAGAGAGTGTCACATCGAGGGAGAGAGTGTCAGATCGAGGGAAGACGTCACATCGAGGGAGAGAGAGTCACATCAAGAGAGAGTCACATCGAGGGAGAGAGTGTCACATCGAGGGAGAAAGAGTTACATCGGGGGAGAGAGAGTCACATCGAGGGAGAGAGAGTCACATCGAGGGAGAGAGATTCACATCGAGAGAGAGTCACATCGAGAGAGAGAAAGTCACGTCGAGGGAGAGAGGGTCACATCGAGAGAGATAGTCACATCGAGAGAGAGAGTCACATCGAGAGAGAGAGTCACATCGAGAGAGAGAGTGTCACATCAAGAGAGAGACAGTCACATCGAGAGAGAGAGTGTCAGATCGAGAGAGAGAGATTCACATCGAGGGAGCGAGAGTCACACTGAGGGAGTGAGTGTCACATCCAAGAGAGAGAGTCACATCGAGAGAGAGAGGGTCACATCGAGAGAGAGAGAGTCACATCGAGAGAGAGAGAGTCACATCGAGAGAGAGTGAGTAACATCGAGAGAGAGAGAGTCACATCGAGAGAGAGAGTTACATTCGGAAAAATACCAGAAAGCAATTAGCAACCAAACAACTCAAGCTCTCTTGGACACCTTTCTGGAAAATACATACACACACAATAAAGAAGGCGTAAACCGGGCAGTGAATAACCTAAATAATATTTTTGATAATTTGGCATCAATGTCAAACTTGAAAGTTCGCAAGAACAAACCCAAAACAAAAAACTACGTAAAATGGTTTGACTCCGATTGCCAGAACATGAGGAAAAAACTCAGAAAAATATCAAACCAAAAACACAGACAACCAGAAAATGAGGAATTACGCCTTACTTATTGTCAGGCACTAACACAATACAAAAACACACTCAGAACCAAGAAAGAGCAGTATATTAAGAATACACTCATCTCCATTGAGGAATCCATTGATTCCAATTGTTTCTGGGACAACTGGAATACATTACACAAAAAACAACACGACGAATTGGCCATTCAAAGCGGAGACACATGGGAAAACCATTTTGAAAAATTATACCAGAAAAACACACTAAGCCCAGAGCAATACCAAATATGCGAAAAACTGGCAAAGCTAGAATTTGCCATAAAAGATAACCAAAACCCGATAGACCCCATAATATCTGAAAAAGAGCTAATTGAAAAACTCAAGGACCTGCGACCAGGAAAAGCTTGCGGTGCAGACGGCATCCTAAGCGAGATGATTAAACACACGGACGATAAAATGAAATTGGCTATACTGAAACTCTTCAACTTGGTTGTGAGTGTCGGTTACTTCCCTGATATCTGGAACAAAGGACTCATAACACCCATATACAAAAGTGGGGATAAAGTTGACCCAAATAACTATCGAGGCATCTGTGTAAACAGTAACCTGGGGAAGGTTTTCTGTAGTTTCATAAACAAAAGACTTATAAACTACCTTGAGGAGCACAATGTCTTGAGTAAAAGCCAAATTGGATTCCTGCCAAACTATAGAACATCAGATCATATCTTCACCCTACAGACCCTAATTGACAAACACGTTCATCAAAACAAAAGCAAAATCTACGCATGCTTTATAGATTTCCAGAAGGCTTTCGATTCGATCTGGCATGACGGTCTATTCCTGAAACTTATCGAAAGCGGGGTAGGGGGAAAAACATATGATGTAATTAAATCAATGTATTCAAACAACAAATGTGCAGTTAAAATTGGAGACAAACAAACAAAATACTTCTCACAGGGGCGGGGGGTGATGCAGGGCTCGCCAATCTCACCGACACACTTTAATATTTACATAAATGAATTGGCAAAACTACATGAACAATCTACAGCACCCGGCCTCACCCTATATGAATCCAAGGTTAAATTCCTCCTCTATGCAGACGACCTGATTCTGCTGTCACCAACTAAGGAGGGTTTACAGCAGAACCTGGATCTGCTGGAGTCGTTCTGTCAGGCCTGGGCCCTGACAATAAACCCCCAAAAAACCAAAGTCCTTGTGTTCCAGCAAAGATCCAGACATCAGGGACCCAAAATAAATCTCACACTAGGAACAACTAAAATCGAACAAACCACTAACTACACATACTTGGGCATAAAAATCAGCTCTACGGGAAATTTCAAACTGGCTGTGAATGAACTGAAAGAGAAAGCTAGAAGGGCTTTCTATGCCATTAAAAGATCAATCCAAATAGAAATCCCAATTAGCATTTGGCTCAAAATTTTCAAATCAGTAATTGAACCAATTGCACTCTATGGCAGTGAGGTGTGGGGACCGCTAACACAACAAGAATTTGCAAAATGGGACAAACACCCAATTGAGATCCTACATGCAGAATTCTGTAAAAGTATCCTCCGGACTCAAAGGAAAACCGTAAACAATGCATGCAGGGCAGAACTAGGCCAATATCCACTAATAATTACTGTCCAAAAAAGAGCCACCAAATTTTGGAAACACCTAAAAATGAGCAACCCCCACTGCTATCATTACAAAGCCTTGAAATGCCAAGAGAGGACCATCAAGAAGAACACCCTCAGTCAACTAGTCCTGGGACTCAGTGAAGCACCCACTGACACTACTAACAATAACCAGCCCCAGGACAGTGACATCGTAGCACAGAGAATTCGACCCAACACAATTGTCACTAAGCAAAAGGAAAAATACCTGTCATATTGGGCAGAAACAACAAAAACCCAAAGCAAACTCAATTGCTACTTGGCCCTAAACAGACAATACAACATGGCTGATTACCTGACCATGGTAAAGGATAGCAAACTGAGAAAAACCTTGACAAGGTACAGACTTAGTGAACATAGCCTGGCGATCGAAAAAGGCAGACACAGGCAGACCCGGCTGCCAAGAGAGGACAGGATATGCTCTCACTGCAGTCAGGGAGTGGTGGAGACAGAGATGCACTTCCTCACAGCTTGTGGAAAAGATCAGGGCATCAGGGAGAATTTCTACCCAAAATTCACACAAAAATGCCCTGAATTCAGAAATTTGAATGACGACCAAAAACTCCCATACCTACTAGGGGAAGAGAGAAACTGTGTAACACTAGCGGCACACTATGTTACAGCTTGCCATAAACAGAGGGACAACCAGTAAACCTAAGAAAAAAGTATATATAAATTATACGAATGTATATTTATACACTCAGGGATATATCTGTTTATACACTGTATGAATAGATCTGCGTTTATGTGTTCAACCATAAATGTATTTTGATGCTTTGGCAACATAAGATGTACCTTATCATGCCAATAAAGCGATTTGAATTGAATTGAATTGAGAGAGTCACATCGAGAGAGAGAGAGAGTCACATCGAGAGATAGAATCACATCAAGTGAGAGAGAGTCGCATCGAGGGGGAGAGTCACATCGAGGGAGAGAGAGTAACATCGAGGGAGAAAGATGCACATCGAGAGAGAGATAGTCACATCGAGGGAGAGAGAGTCACATCGAGGGTGAGTGTCACATCGAGGGAGAGAGTCACATCGAGAGAGAGAGTCACATCGAGAGAAAGATTCACATCGAGAGAGAGAGTCATAGCGAGAGAGAGAGAGTCATATCGATGAAGAGAGAGACACATCGAGGGAGAGAGAGTCACATCGAGAGAGAGAGAGAGTCACATCGAGGTAGAGAGAGTCACATCGAGGGAGAGATTTTCACATCGAGGGAGAGAGAGTCACATCGAGGGAGAGAGAGCCACATCGAGGGAGAGAGAGTCACATCGAGGGAGAGACTCACATCGAGGGAGAGAGAGTCACATCAAGTGAGAAAGAGCCACATTGAGGAAGAGAGAGTCACATCGAGGGAGAGAGAGTCACATCGAGGGGGAGTGTCACATCGAGGGGGAGAGTCACATCGAAGGAGAGAGAGTCACATCGAGGGAGAAAGATGCACATCGAGAGAAAGAGAGTCACATGGAGGGAGAGAGAGTCACATCGAGGGTGAGAGTCACATCGAGGGAGACAGAGTCACATCGAGTGAGAGAGAGTCACATCTAGTGAGAGAGTCACATCGAGAGAGTGAGAGTCACATCGAGGGAGAGACAGTCACATCGAGAGAGAGAGAGTCACATCGAGGCAGAGAGCCATATCGAGAGAGAGAGAGGCACATCGAGGGAGAAAGAGTCACATCGAGGTTGAGAGAGTCACATAGAGGGTGAAAGAGTCACATCGAGAGAGTCACATCGAGGGAGAGAGTTTCACTTCGAGGGAGAGAGAGTCACATCGAGGGAGAGAGAGCCACATCGAGGAAGAGAGAGTCACATCGAGGAAGAGAGAGTCACATCGAGGGAGAGAGAGTCACATCGAGGGTGAGAGTGTCACATCGAGAGAGAGTCACATCGAGGGAGCGAGAATCACATCGAGAGAGAGAGAGTCACATCGCGAGAGAGTCTCATCGAGGGAGCGAGAATCACATCGAGGGAGAGAGAGTCACATCGAGGGACAGAGAATCACATCAAGAGTTAGAATCACATCAAGGGAGAGACAGTCACATCGAGGGAGAGAGAGTCACATCGAGGGAGAGGGAGAGTCACATCGAGAGAGAGAGTCACATCGAGGGAGAGAGAGTCACATCGAGAGAGAGAGTCACATCGAGGGAGAGAGAGTCACATCGAGAGAGAGAGTCACATCAAGAGAGAGAGTCACATCAAGAGAGAGAGGCACATTGAGAGAGAGAATCACATCGAGGGAGAGAGAGTCACATCGAGGGAGAGAGAGTCACATCGAGGGAGAAAGAGTCACATCGAGAGAGAGAGATTCACATCGAGGGAGAGAGAGTCACATCGAGAGAGAGAGATTCACATCGAGGGAGAGAGAGTCACAGCGAGGGAGAGAGAGTCACATCGAGGGAGAGAGATTAACATCGAGGGAGAGAGAGTCACATTGAGAGAGAGAGTCACATCGAGAGAGAGAGTCACTCCGAGAGAGAGAGAGTCACATCGAGGGAGAGAGAGTCACATCGAGAGAGAGAGAGTCAAATCGAGAGAGAGAGTCACATCGAGGGAGAGAGAGTCACATCGAGAGAGAGAGAGGCACATCACGAGGGAGAGTCACATCGAGGGAGAAAGAGTCACATCGAGAGATAGTGTCACATCGAGAGAGTGACTCACATAGGGAGAGTCACATTGAGGGAGAGAGTGTCACATCAAGAGAGAGTCACAGCGAGGGAGAGAGAGTCACATCGAGGGAGAGAGAGTTACATCGAGGGAGAGAGAGTCACATCGAGGCAGAGAGAGTCACATCGAGAGAGAGATTCACATCGAGAGAGAGAAAGTCACATCGAGGGAGAGAGAGTCACATCGAGGCAGAGAGAGTCACATCGAGAGAGAGAGTCACATTCAGGGAGAGAGAGTCAAATCGAGGGAGAGAGAATCAGATCGAGTGTGAGAGAGTCACATCGAGAGAGAGAAAGTCACATTGAGAGAGAGTCACATCGAGGGAGAGAGTCACATCGAGGGAGAGAGAATCACATTGAGAGAGTCACATCGAGAGAGAGAGAGGCACATCGAGAGGGAGAGTCACATCGAGGGAGAAAGAGTCACATTGAGAGAGAGAGAGTCACATCGAGAGAGTGAAATCGAGAGAGTGACTCACATAGGGAGAGTCACATCGAGAGAGAGAGTCACATCGAGAGAGAGTCAGAACGAGGGATAGAGAGTCACACCGAGAGAGAGTCACATCGAGGAAGAGAGTGTCACATCGAGGGAGAGAGAGTCACATCAAGGGAGAGAGAGTCACATCGAGGGAGAGAGAGTCACATCGAGAGAGAGAGTCACATCGAGAGAAAGATTCACATCGAGGGAGAGAGAGTCACATCGAGGCAGAGAGTCACATCGAGGGAGAGAGAGTCACATCAAGTGAGAGAGAGTCACATCGAGGGGGATAGAGCCACATCGAGGAAGAGAGAGTCACATCGAGTGAGAGAGAGTCACATCGAGGGAGAAAGATGCACATCGAGAGAGAGAGAGTCACATCGAGGTGGAGAGAGTCACATCGAGGGAGAGAGAGCCACATAAAGGGAGAGAGAGCCACATCGAGGAAGAGAGAGTCACATCGAGGGAGAGAGAGTCACATCGAGAGAGAGGGATTCACATTGAGAGAGACAATCACATCGGGGTAGAGAGTCACATCGAGGGAGAGAGAGTCACACCGAGGGAGAGAGAATCACATCGAGGGAGAGAGAGTCACATCAAGTGAGAGAGAGACATCAAGTGAGAGAGAGTCACATCGAGGGAGAGAGTCACATCGAGGGAGAGAGAGTCACATTGAGCGAGAGAGCGTCACATCGAGAGAGAGGGAGTGTCACATCGAGGGAGAGAGTGTCACTTCGAGTGAGAGAGAGTCACATCGAGGGAGAAAGATACACATCGAGAGAGAGTCACATCGAGTGAGAGAGTCACATCGAGAGAGAGAGAGGGACAGTCACATAGAGGGAGAGAGTCACACCTAAGGAGAGAGAGTCATATCGAGGCAGAGAGAGTCACATCGATAGAGAGATTCATATCGAGAAAGAGACAGACACATCAAGGGAGAGAGAGTCACATCGAGGCACAAAGTCATATCGAGAGAGAGAGAGGCACATCGAGGGAGAGAGTTTCACATCGAGGGAGAGAGAGTCACATCGAGGGAGAGAGAGCCACATCGAGGAAGAGACAGTCACATCGAGGAAGAGAGAGTCACATCGAGGGAGAAAGATGCACATCGAGAGAAACAGAGTCACCTCGAGGGAGAGAGAGTCACATCGAGGGTGAGAGTCACATCGAGGGAGAGAGAATCACATCAAGTGAGAGAGAGTCGCATCGAGGGGGAGAGTCACATCGAGGGAGAGAGAGTAACATCGAGGGAGAAAGATGCACATCGAGAGAGAGTCACATCGAGGGAGAGAGAGTCACATCGAGGGTGAGTGTCACATTGAGGGAGAGAGTCACATCGAGAGAGAGAGAGTCATAGCGAGAGAGAGAGAGTCATATCGATGACGAGAGAGACACATCGAGGGAGAGATTTTCACATCGAGGGAGAAAGAGTCACATCGAGAGAGAGAGAGAGTCACATCGAGGGAGAGAGAGTCACATCGAGGGAGAGAGAGTCACATCGAGGGAGAGATTTTCACATCGAGGGAGAGAGAGTCACATCGAGGGAGAGAGAGCCACATCGAGGAAGAGAGAGTCACATCGAGGGAGAGAGAGTCACATCGAGGGAGAGATTTTCACATCGAGGGAGAGAGAGTCACATCGAGGGAGAGAGAGTCACATCGAGGGAGAGAGTCACATCGAGGGAGAGAGAGTCACATCGAGAGAGTGGCACATCGAGGGAGAGAGAGTCACATCGAGGGAGAGAGAGTCACATCGAGGGAGCGAGAATCACATCGAGGGAGAGAGAGTCACATCGAGAGAGAGATTCACATCGACGGAGAGAGAGTCACATCGAGAGCGAGATTCACATCGAGAGAGAGAAAGTCACATCGAGGGAGAGATTCATTTCGAGGGAGAGAGGGTCACATCGAGAGAGAGAGAGTCACATCGCGAGAGAGTCACATCGAGGGAGCGAGAATCACATCGAGGGAGAGGTTCACATCAAGAGAGAGTCACATCGAGGGAGAGAGAGTCACATCGAGGGAGAGAGTCACATCGAGTGAGAGAGAGTCACATCAAGAGAGAGAAAGTCACATTGAGGGAGAGAGAGTCACATCGAGGGAGAGAGAGTCACATCGAGGGAGAGAGAGTCACATCGAGAGAGAGATTCATTTCTAGGGAGAGAGGGTCACATCGAGAGAGAGAGAGTCACATCGCGAGAGAGTCACATCGAGGGAGCGAGAATCACATCGAGGGAGAGGTTCACATCGAGAGAGATTCACAACGAGGGAGAGAGCGTCATTTCGAGGGAGAGAGAGTCACATCGAGGGAGAGAGAGTCACATCGAGGCAGAGAGAGTCACATCGAGAGAGAGAAAGTCACATCGAGGGAGAGATTCATTTCGTGGGAGAGAGAGTCACATCGAGAGAGAGAGTCACATCGAGGGAGAGAGGGTCACATCGAGTGAGAGAGAGAGTCACATCGAGGGAGAGGGAGTTACATCGAGTGACAGAGGGTCACATCGAGAGAGAGAGAGTCACAACGAGGGACAGAGAGTCACATTGAGAGAGAGAGAGTCACATTGGGGGGGAGAGTGTCAGATCGAGGGAAGAAGTCACAATGAGGGATAGAGAGTCACACCGAGAGAGTCACATCGAGGGAGAGAGAGTCACATCGAGGGAGAGAGTGTCAGATCGAGGGAAGAAGTCACATCGAGGGAGAGAGAGTCACATCAAGAGAGAGTCACATCGAGGGAGAGAGAGTCACATCGAGGGAGAGAGAGTCACATCGAGAGAGAGAGAGTCACATCGAGGGAGAGAGTGTCACATCGAGAGAGAGAGAGTCACATCGAGGGAGAGAGTGCCACTTCGAGAGAGAGAAAGTCACATCGAGTGAGAGTCACATCGAGGGAGAGAGAGTCACATCGAGGGAGAGAGTGCCACTTCGAGAGAGAGAAAGTCACATCGAGTGAGAGTCACATCGAGGGAGAGAGTGTCACATCGAGGGAGAGAATGTCACATCGAGGGAGAGAGAGTCACATCACGAGAGAGTCCCATCGAGGGAGAGAATGTCACATCGAGGGAGAGAATGTCACATCGAGGGAGAGAGTGTCTCATCAAGGGTGAGAGAGTCAAATCGAGAGATAGAATCACATCGAGAGAGAGAGAGTCACATCGAGAGAGAGAGTCACATCGAAAGAGAGTCACATCGAGGGAGAGAGAGTCACATCGAGGGAGAGAGCGTCATTTCGAGGGAGAGAGAGTCACATCGAGAGAGAGTCACATCGAGAGAGAGAGAGTCACATCGCGAGAGAGTCACATCGAGGGAGCGAGAATCACATCGAGGGAGAGAGAGTCACATCGAGGGAGAGAGATTCACATCGAGGGAGAGAGAGTCACATCGAGTGAGAGAGAGTCACATCGAGGGAGAGCATGTCAGATCGAGGGAAGAAGTCACATCGAGGGAGAGAGTGTCACATCGAGGGAAAGCGTGTCAGATCGAGGGAAGAAGTCACATCGAGGGAGAGAGAGTCACATCAAGCGAGAGTCACATCGAGGGAGAGAGTGTCACATCGAGGGAGAGGGAGACACATCGAGAGAGAAGGTCACATCAAGTGAGAGAGAGTCACATCGAGGGAGAGAGAGTCACATCGAGAGAGTCAGTTCGAGAGAGAGTCACATCGAGGGAGAGAGTCACATCGAGGGAGAGAGTGTCACGTCGAGGGAGAGAGAGTCACATCGAGGGAGAGAGAGTCACATCGAGGGAGAGAGAGTCACATCAAGAGAGAGAGTGTCCCATCGAGGGAGAGAGAGTCACATAGAGAGAGAGTCACATCGAGGGAGAGAAAATCACATTTGGAGAGAGAGTCACATCGAGGGAGAGAGAATCACATTGAGGGAGAGAGAGTCACAATGAGGGAGAGAGAGTCACATCGAGAGAGAGAGTCACATCGAGGGAGAGAGAACCACATCGAGAGAGAGAGTCACATCAAGGGAGATAGAGTCACATCGAGAGAGTCACATCGAGAGAGAGAGTCACATCGAGGGAGAGAGAATCACATCGAGAGAGAGAGTGTCACATCAAGAGAGAGTCACATCGAGGGAGAGAGTGTCACATCGAGGGAGAGTCACATCGAGGGAGAGAGAGTCACATCGAGGGAGAGAGTGTCACATCAAGAGAGAGTCACATCGAGGGAGAGAGTGTCACATCGAGGGAGAGTCACATCGAGGGAGAGAGTGTCACATCGAGGGAGAGGGAGACACATCGATGGAGAGACTCACATCGAGGGAGAGAGAAAGTCACATCGAGGGAGAGAGAGTAACATCGAGGGAGAGACTCACATCGAGGGAGAGAGAGTCACATCGAGGGAGAGACTCACATCGAGGGAGAGAGAGTCACATCGAGAGAGAGTCACATCGAGGGAGCGAGAGTCACATCTAGAGAGAGAGTCACATCGAGGGAGACAGTCACATCGAGAGAGAGAGAGAGTCACATCGAGAGAGAAAGAGTCACATCGAGGGAGTGTGAGTCACTTCTAGAGAGAGAGTCACATCGAGGGAGAGACTCACATCGAGGGACAGAGAGTCACATCTAGAGAGAGAGTCACATCGAGGGGACAGTCACATCGAGAGAGAGAGAGAGTCACATCGAGAGAGAGAGAGTCACATCGAGAGAGAGACTCACATCGAGGAAGAGAGAGTTGCATTGAAGGAGAAAGAGTCACATCGAGAGAGAATCACATAGTTGGAGAGAGATACACAACGAGGGAGAGAGAGTCACATCGAGGGAGAGAAAGTCACATCGAGGGAGAGAATGTCACATCGAGAGAGGGAAAGTCACATCGAGTGAGAGAGTCACATCGAGAGAGTCACATCGAGAGAGAGAGAGTCACATCGAGGGAGAGAGAGTCACATCGAGAGAGAGAGAGTCACATCGAGAGAGAGAGAGTCACATCGAGAGAGAGAGAGTCACATCGAGGGAGAGAGAGTCACATCGAGAGAGAAAGTCACATCGAGAGAGAGAGAGTCACATCGAGAGAGAGAGAGTCACATCGAGAGAGAGAGAGTCACATCGAGAGAGAGAGAGTCACATCGAGAGAGAGAAAGTCACATCAAGGGAGAGAGAGTCCGCTAAATGGGGCCCGCTAAATCACCAAAGCTACACTAAATGGGAAAAACACACAATAGAAGCCCTACATGCAGAATTCTGCCGAAGCATCCTTCGCACCCAAAGAAAAACGCCAACAAATGCATGCAGAGCCGAACTAGGCAGATACCCACTGATAATAAACATCCAAAAACGAGCACTAAACTTCCTAAATCACCTCAAATCTAGCTCCCCAGACACCCTTCATTTCAAAGCCTTTCAGACCCAAGAGCTAAACCCAGAAAAGAGTCCCCTGAGTCAGCTGCTACTGAAACTAAGTACTCAGCCGGACCCTGACCAGCCCAACACAGCCGTCCAAACACCAATCCGAGTGAACCAAATCATTACAAAATGCAAAGAAACCTACCTGGAACATTGGAACAAAATAACCAAAAGCCAAAGCAGATTAGAATGTTACCGGGCCCTAAAAAGAGAATATAAACTGGCAGACTACCTCACGACCATCAGAGACACAAAACAGAGACAGACCCTCACCAGGTACAGACTAAGCGACCACCAACTGGAAATTGAAAAAGGCAGATACAAGAAATCCTGGCAGCCTAGAGAGAATAGAATATGCGATCAATGTCTGGCTGGCGAGGTTGAAACAGAAATGCATTTCCTCCTAAAATGCGAAAAATTCAACACATCAAGAAACATATTATTCAACAAGCTAAGCCAAACAACCCCAGATTTCAAGGAATTGGATGATCTGTCAAAATTGAGATTAGTCCTAGGAGAAGGAGACAGACCATACCTTGGGGCCAAATATGTAACAACATGTCACAACCTGAGGACTTTTAAAATTAAGACTGTTTAAAATTAATATTGAACGTACCAAAGGAAGTACAAAGACTGTTTAAAATTAATATTGTTTAAAAGTAATATTGTATGTACCCAACAAATGTCAAATCGATTGACACCTACAGAATGTTGGAAAACTGTACCTTTTTGCTATGTAAGCTTTGGCAATATGGTTCTCTGTAAACTTTCATGCCAATAAAGCATTTTAATTGGAATTGGAATTGGAGTCACATCGAGGGAGAGGGAGTCACATCGAGAGAGAGAGAGTCACATCGAGAGAGAAAGTCACATCGAGAGAGAGAGAGTCACATCGAGGGAGAGGGAGTCACATCGAGGGAGAGAGAGTCACATCGAGAGAGAAAGTCACATCGAGAGAGAGAGAGTCACATCGAGGGAGAGAGAGTCACATCGAGAGAGAGAGTCACATCAAGAGAGAGAGAGTCACATCGAGAGAGAGAGAGTCACATCGAGGGAGAGGGAGTCACATCGAGAGAGAGAGAGTCACATCAAGGGAGAGAGAGTCACATCGAGAGAGAGAGAGTCACATCGAGAGAGAGAGAGTCACATCGAGAGAGAGAGTCACATCGAGAGAGAGAGAGTCACATCGAGAGAGAGAGAGTCACATCGAGAGAGAGAGAGTCACATCGAGAGAGAGAGAGTCACATCGAGAGAGAGAGAGTCACATCGAGAGAGAGAGAGTCACATCGAGAGAGAAAGTCACATCGAGAGAGAGAGAGTCACATCGAGAGAGAGAGAGTCACATCGAGGGAGAGAGAGTCACATCGAGAGAGAGAGAGTCACATCGAGAGAGAGAGAGTCACATCGAGAGAGAGAGAGTCACATCGAGAGAGAAAGTCACATCGAGAGAGAGAGAGTCACATCGAGAGAGAAAGTCACATCGAGAGAGAGAGAGTCACATCGAGAGAGAGAGAGTCACATCGAGAGAGAGGGAGTCACATCGAGAGAGAGGGAGTCACATTGAGAGAGAGAGTCACATCGAGGGAGAGTCACATCAAGGGAGAGAAAGTCACATCGAGAGAGAGAGTCACATTGAGGGAGAGACAGTCACAACGAGAGAGAGAGAGTCACATCGAGAGAGTGTCAGATCGAGAGAGAGAGAGGCATATCGAGGGAGAGTCACATCGAGAGTGACAGAGTCACAACGAGGGTGAGAGAGTCACATCGAGGGAGAGAGTGCCACATCGAGAGAGAGTCACATCGAGAGAGAGAGAGTCACATCGCGAGAGAGTCACATCGAGGGAGCGAGAATCACATCGAGGGAGAGAGAGTCACATCGAGAGAGAGAGTCACATCGACGGAGAGAGGGCCACATTGAGAGCGAGATTCACATCGAGAGAGAGAAAGTCACATCGAGGGAGAGATTCATTTCGAGGGAGAGAGAGTCACATCGAGAGAGAGAGAGAGGAAAACAAATACCAATTTACCCTCAGTGATACCGCTATAGGACACACTATGAGCTACACCTACCTTGGTCTAACTATTACAGCATCAGGGAGCTTCAGCATAGCAGTGAATGCACTAAAAGAAAAAGCACGAAGAGCCCTATATGCAATAAAAAGAAAATTCTACAACATCCAAATCCCAATCAAAATCTGGCTCAAAATATTTGACAGCATAATCCTGCCCATTGCACTGTACGGTAGTGAAGTATGGGGCCCGCTAAATCACCAAAGCTACACTAAATGGGAAAAACACACAATAGAAGCCCTACATGCAGAATTCTGCCGAAGCATCCTTCGCACCCAAAGAAAAACGCCAACAAATGCATGCAGAGCCGAACTAGGCAGATACCCACTGATAATAAACATCCAAAAACGAGCACTAAATGTTGTGTATGTAACCGTTTACCTTTAAGGGAACTATAGAATGTGACCGTTCGCCTTTTAGAGCACTACTTCAGGGTGGCACTATTTATTGGCTCATGTATACTGTAATACCGATAGTGACCACACCAGTATATAAGGGTTGTGATACGTTAACTAGGGCAGAAATCGCCCAGAGCTCTGAATAGTAAAGACCTGTTTTGTTTGTACTCCTAAAGTCTCTGAAGTTATTTACTGCACAACTTACAGACTTTACAATGGCGACGAGGCCGATCGTACCCTGCGGCAACAGTAGTTCCTAAGCAACTAAGGAGCGTCGAAGTGAGGCACCCGCCCTCGTCGTTCTGCTGGGTGAAAACTCGAGGCTGCAGCGATAGCAAAGAGGAAGATTTTGGCATTGAAAACTTCCATCTGCAACAGGCACTGACGGTCCCTTCTGCCACAGTGAGGAGCGAGCCGATCGACAAGAGAGGCAAGGCTGCCACGGACTGTGAGTAAGGGAACAGTAAAAGAAAATAAGGAAGGAGTAAAACCAGAGGATAAGGGCGGTACACTCGACCACGGTCGAGGGGGAAAGGAGCCAGACAAAGTCGGGTCCAGAGGCGCTGAGACCGGGAGCAGGCCGGGTGAGACAGAGCCGAGAAATCGGGAATTGGCCGAGAGCCAGTTCAGAGGCTGTAACTGTCCGCCGTCATCGGGGGTACCCGGAGCCGGTTGCCTGCCACGGGAAGGAGAGCGCTGAAGCCGACGCGCGGGCTGGGGATCTGAAAACCAGCGGAGAGCGCTGAAGCCGACGCGCGGGCTGGGGGTCTGAAAGCCAGCGGAGAGCGCTGAAGCCAACGCACAGGCTGGGGACCGGTAGCCAGCGGCCGTCGCCCGCGGGGGAAAGTGTACCCCTCCCGCCAGGGGAAGAAGCGGGAAACCGCCATTGCCGTGGGCGGGGAGAACAGAAAAGCGCGGGGAAAACCGCCATTAAAGTGGGCGGGGAGAGCCGAGAAGCGCGGGAAAGCCGCCATTTTTCACGGGAAAACCGCCGAAGAAGAAGGAAGAAGCGGGAAACCGCCATCTTGGAAATTATTAAGAATTTCAGAAAAGTAATAAGATTTTCAGAAAGGCTGGTGTGTTCTCAAGAAGAGAGAAGAAAATTAATAATAAGTAAAGTAATACTTGTACTGTTCTCAAAAAGAGAAGAAGATGCCTAAGCGAGGAAATATTAATGACTTTAATGCAGAAATAGAAGACTGGGCCACGTATGTGGAACGCATAGAAATATATTGCGTAGCCAACGAAATTGAGGATGACAACAAGGCAATAACTTTGTTAAATTCGATGGGAGCAAAAACATACGGGCTTTTGAAACATCTAATAGCACCAGTTAAACCAGTGGACCAGACCTTCGAAGAGATCGTAACAGTGTTGAAGGATCACTTGAACCCCACACCGTTGATGCTGGCTGAACGATTTAAATTTTACGCCAGAACCCAGAGGCAAGATGAAAGCAATGCGGAATACTTAGTCGAACTGCGTAAGCTAGCGAAATACTGCCAGTTTGGAGGGAATTTGACAGAGGCGCTGCGGGACAAGTTCGTATGCGGCTTGGCCAAAGAAGGAACGCAGAAGCGACTTCTGGAAGAAAACGACCTCACACTGGACAGGGCTGTCCTCATAGCTTCATCGCACGAAGCCGCAGCGAAAGGGACGGCGGAAATGCAGCTAAAGGCGGCGGCACTCGGGGTGGACCAAATTACAACAAGCACTCCCAAATGCTACCGTTGTGGAAAGACAACGCACGACCAGAATCAGTGCTGGTTTAAGAACCAAGAGTGCAGGAAATGTGGCAAACTGGGTCACATCGCGAAGGTATGCAGGTCCGGAAAGAAGACCAACAAGCAAAGGAAGCCACCACCACAAGGAAAGTACAACAAGGTGCATCAGGTGGCTGAAAAGAGTTCAGACGAACAAAATTCAGACTCAGACCCAAACAGCCAGGAGCTGGATAGTCTGAGAATCCACCATGTGGGTAAAGTAACTGATCTACAGTTGATCTGGGTCACACTAAAAATAGCGGGAGTCCAAGTACGAATGGAGCTGGACACGGGATCAGCTGTATCCGTCATCAACCAAAAGGACTATCACCGGCTATTCTCTCACATACCCTTAAGAAATACAAAATTCGTATTACAGACATACACGGGGCATCATGTATACCCCCTGGGAAAAATACGAGTCAAGGTGAGAGATAGGGGTAAAGAACACCCACGAATGTATCTGTACGTACTACCTGAGGGAGGACCACCACTTCTGGGACGGGAGTGGATCAAGAAAATAGACATGGAATGGCACTACCGACAAGCAATGACGAGTGAGGACTCGGTGCAGACAAGCAGCTCAGACTCCGAGCCGGAAGACGATAAGTCCAGCTTATGTATGAAAAACAAGATTAACATGAACTCACGGACTAAGGTTGGGAAATCGATGGCGTGCATAAAGACAGAGAATTCTGAGTCTGTTCAAGCTACAGACAGATGCATTACGGAGGAACACCGGGCTAGAACTCAACGTTATGTCAAAGTACAACGACAATTAGAACAGTTGAGTGCCCGTCTCCTACAAGAGATGGAAAAGGTGAAAAAGTTCTGGGACACCGAATGGGAGTCCCTGGAAAGACAACAGAGACAGCCCGCTCAAGCAGAGAGCGACCATAGAGCCATCGTGGTCAAGTACCAATCACATCTCCCTGAGGCTGTTCAGGAACTAGAATATACACAGAACGATCCAAAGGAAGAGGAATCTTCAGGAAGTCAGGATGGTATTCCAGTTCACCTCTACGACTTGTTGCAAGCAGAGTGTAACGAGTTGAAAGAACAGTATGAACAGGCTCGGACTACAATCCTGGAAGGGGTTAACTTGGCAACTTCCGAAAAGCTCGTGTTAGTGAAAGAACATGAACGACTAAAGGTTGACCATAAGCAAGAATTACAAAGTCTGCAGGAAATGTTTGATGAGCTTCAGGCCAAGGCTGACTCATCGTTAGGGATTCAATCCATAGGAAAAAAATTAGTGGTGGAAGACATACCAGAACAGGGAATACAGGATGTCCAAGAACTCGTTAAATTATTAAAGGAAACACAAAATAAATATGAAGCGGCAATGGCCGAGGTCCAACGACTTGAAGAACAGATGCAACTGGAAATCTTTTCAGTGGAAGAAAAGGGAACTGTAAGAAACACAGAGACCGTAAGAATGGGCCATGAACATGAGCTTAAATCGTCAGAGGAGAAGGGTTTGGAGCTCTCAAAAGTTATTGAAATAGCTGAGGTTGCAACACAGACTGAGAAGATGGCAGCAGAGCAACCCTTAGATACCAAAAGTACGCTGACTCATGTCAAGGTTGAACAACAGAACGCTGAAACAACTGCTCCGGTAGAGGGATTGAATAGTCCGATCAATCAATCTCCAAAGGAAGTTGAAGTATTAAAATCACAAATGAGGTCATTAGTAAACAACTTGCTGAAAGCCCAGAAAAAGTTAGAGGAAGCGGAACACGTGAAGAAGTCTCTTCAGGAAAGATGTCTGGATTTGGAACAAAAGCTGGCTGACGTCCAGCTGGGTAGGGAGGACATAGAAGACCCTCTCGCTGGCCTAGCTCAGGACGACTCCGAATATTACTATGTCCTGTCCTGCCCAACTTGTAACTTCGACTCCCACCATACAGAAATCATGAAGGAGCACCGAAAGTCTACGGAACATCGGGAGAAGGTGGCTCTACTACGGAAAAAGGAGGAAGAGAAGGAGGAACTGCGCATGCAGCTGGCAGCTGACAGTGGAGCCCAGAGAGTCTCCAAGAAGCAGAAAAGGAAAAGTCGAAACAGAAGATGACCCATCTGAACCATGATTACCTCTACCAGATCACACACGTGGTCCCTCCGAACGGAGCCAATTCAGTTCGGAAGTTCAAACTGTTAAACCCATGGAAGGACTATTGAATGAGTCACTCCAGCAATGTGAACCGACTACACCACAGAGACTGAATCTATGAACTGTTTTCCACAGAGACTGAATCTGTGATCTGTTTTGACATGAAGATATATATGTTATTATGTTATGTTAAACATGAAGTTATATGACGTTGACTCCATCGAGAGTATATCTGCAACCTGTTTATATAAAATTGAAGATTGTATGTTTAACGGGATTCTGTAAGTAATAAGCTAGGAAGGGAGGAGTGTTGTGTATGTAACCGTTTACCTTTAAGGGAACTATAGAATGTGACCGTTCGCCTTCAAGAGCACTACTTCAGGGTGGCACTATTTATTGGCTCATGTATACTGTAATACCGATAGTGACCACACCAGTATATAAGGGTTGTGATACGTTAACTAGGGCAGAAATCGCCCAGACCTCTGAATAGTAAAGACCTGTTTTGTTTGTACTCCTAAAGTCTCTGAAGTTATTTACTGCACAACTTACAGACTTTACACTAAACTTCCTAAATCACCTCAAATCTAGCTCCCCAGACACCCTTCATTTCAAAGCCTTTCAGACCCAAGAGCTAAACCCAGAAAAGAGTCCCCTGAGTCAGCTGCTACTGAAACTAAGTACTCAGCCGGACCCTGACCAGCCCCAGACCAACACAGCCGTCCAAACACCAATCCGAGTGAACCAAATCATTACAAAATGCAAAGAAACCTACCTGGAACATTGGAACAAAATAACCGAAAGCCAAAGCAGATTAGAATGTTACTGGGCCCTAAAAAGAGAATATAAACTGGCAGACTACCTCACGACCATCAGAGACACAAAACAGAGACAGACCCTCACCAGGTACAGACTAAGCGACCACCAACTGGAAATTGAAAAAGGCAGATACAAGAAATCCTGGCAGCCTAGAGAGAATAGAATATGCGATCAATGTCTGGCCGGCGAGGTTGAAACAGAAACGCATTTCCTCCTAAAATGCGAAAAATTCAACACATCAAGAAACATATTATTCAACAAGCTAAGCCAAACAACCCCAGATTTCAAGGAATTGGATGATCTGTCAAAATTGAGATTAGTCCTAGGAGAAGGAGACAGACCATACCTTGGGGCCAAATATGTAACAACATGTCACAACCTGAGGACTGTTTAAAATTAAGACTGTTTAAAATTAATATTGAACGTACCAAATGAAGTACAAAGACTGTTTAAAATTAATATTGTTTAAAAGTAATATTGTATGTACCCAACAAATGTCAAATCGATTGACACCTACAGAATGTTGGAAAACTGTACCTTTTTGCTATGTAAGCTTTGGCAATATGGTTCTCTGTAAACTTTCATGCCAATAAAGCATTTGAATTGAATTGAATTGAATTGAATTGAATTGAATTGAGTCACATCGAGGGAGAGAGAGTCACATCGAGAGAGAGGGATTCACATTGAGAGAGACAATCACATCGGGGTAGAGAGTCACATCGAGGGAGAGAGAGTCACATCGAGGGAGAGAGAATCACATCGAGGGAGAGAGAGTCACATCGAGGGAGAAAGATGCACATCGAGAGAGAGAGAGTCACATCAAGTGAGAGAGAGACATCAAGTGAGAGAGAGTCACATCGAGGGAGAGAGTCACATCGAGGGAGAGAGAGTCACATTGAGCGAGAGAGCGTCACATCGAGAGAGAGGGAGTGTCACATCGAGGGAGAAAGATACACATCGAGAGAGAGTCACATCGAGTGAGAGAGTCACATCGAGAGAGAGAGAGGGACAGTCACATAGAGGGAGAGAGTCACATCTAGGGAGAGAGAGTCATATCGAGGCACAAAGTCATATCGAGAGAGAGAGAGTCACATCGAGGGAAAGAGAGTCACATCGAGGGAGAGATTTTCACATCAAGGGAGAGAGAGTCACATCGAGGCACAAAGTCATATCGAGAGAGAGTCACATCGAGGGAAAGAGAGTCACATCGAGGGAGAGATTTTCACATCGAGGGAGAGAGAGTCACATCGAGGGAGAGAGAGCCACATCGAGGAAGAGAGAGTCACATCGAGGGAGAAAGATGCACATCGAGAGAAACAGAGTCACCTCGAGGGAGAGAGAGTCACATCGAGGGTGAGAGTCACATCGAGGGAGAGAGAATCACATCAAGTGAGAGAGAGTCGCCTCGAGGGGGAGAGTCACATCGAGGGAGAGAGAGTAACATCGAGGGAGAAAGATGCACATCGAGAGAGAGTCACATCGAGGGAGAGAGAGTCACATCGAGGGTGAGTGTCACATCGAGGGAGAGAGTCACATCGAGAGAGAGAGAGTCATAGCGAGAGAGAGAGAGTCATATCGATGAAGAGAGAGACACATCGAGGGAGAGATTTTCACATCGAGGGAGAAAGAGTCACATCGAGAGAGAGAGAGAGTCACATCGAGGGAGAGGGAGTCACATCGAGGGAGAGATTTTCACATCGAGGGAGAGAGAGTCACATCGAGGGAGAGAGAGCCACATCGAGGAAGAGAGAGTCACATCGAGGGAGAGAGAGTCACATCGAGGGAGAGATTTTCACATCGAGGGAGAGAGAGTCACATCGAGGGAGAGACTCCCATCGAGGGAGAGAGAGTCACATCAAGTGAGAAAGGGTCACATTGAGGGGGAGAGTCACAACGAGGGAGAGAGAGTCACATCGAGGGAGAGAGACTCACATCGAGGGAGAGAGTCACATCGAGGGAGAGAGAGTCACATCGAGAGAGTGGCACATCGAGGGAGAGAGAGTCACATCGAGGGAGAGATAGTCACATTGAGGGAGTGAGATTGACATCGAGAGAGAGAGAAACACATCGAGGGAGAGTCACATCGAGGGAGAGAGAGTCACATCGAGAGAGTGTCACATCGAGAGAGAGAGAGTCACATCGAGGGAGAGAGAGTCACATCGAGGGAGAGAGAGTCACATCGAGAGAGAGAGAGAGACTCACATCGAGAGAGAGTGTCACATCAACGGAGAGAGAGTCACATCGATAGAGAGAGTCATATCGAGAAAGAGAGAGACACATCGAGAGAGAGTGAGTTACATCGAGGCAGAGAGACATATCGAGAGAGAGAGCGGCACATCGAGGGAGAGAGAGTCACATCGAGGGAGAGAGAGCTACATCGAGGAAGAGAGAGTCACATCGAGGAAGAGAGAGTCACATCGAGGAAGAGAGAGTCACATCGAGGGAGAAAGATGCACATCGAGAGAAAGAGAGTCACATCGAGGGAGGGAGAGTCACATCGAGGGTGAGCGTCACATCGAGGGAGAGAGAGTCACATCAAGTCAGAGAGAGTCACATCGAGGGGGAGAGTCACATCGAGGGAGAGAGAGTCACATCGAGGGAGAAAGATGCACGTCGAGAGAGAAAGAGTCACATCGAGGGAGAGAGAGTCACATTGAGAAAGAGATTCACATTGAGAGAGAGAGAGTCACATCGAGGGTGAGTGTCACATCGAGGGAGAGAGAGTCACATCGAGAGAGTCACATCGAGAGAGAGAGAGAGTCACATCGAGAGAAAGATTCACATCGAGGGAAAGAGTTTCACATCAAGGGAGAGAGAGTCACATCGAGGAAGAGAGAGTCACATCGAGGAAGAGAGAGTCACATCGAGGGAGAAAGATGCACATCGAGAGAAAGAGAGTCACATCGAGGGAGGGAGAGTCACATCGAGGGTGAGCGTCACATCGAGGGAGAGAGAGTCACATCAAGTGAGAGAGAGTCACATCGAGGGGGAGAGTCACATCGAGGGAGAGAGAGTCACATCGAGGGAGAAAGATGCACGTCGAGAGAGAAAGAGTCACATCGAGGGAGAGAGAGTCACATCGAGAAAGAGATTCACATTGAGAGAGAGAGAGTCACATCGAGGGTGAGTGTCACATCGAGGGAGAGAGAGTCACATCGAGAGAGTCACATCGAGAGAGAGAGTCACATCGAGAGAAAGATTCACATCGAGGGAAAGAGTTTCACATCGAGGGAGAGAGAGTCACATCGAGGAAGAGAGAGTCACATCGAGGGAGAAAGATGCACATCGAGAGAAAGAGAGTCACATCGAGGGAGAGAGAGTCACATCGAGGGTGAGAGTCACATCGAGGGAGAGAGAGTCACATCAAGTGAGAGAGAGTCACATCGAGGGGGAGAGTCACATCGAGAGAGAGAAAGTCACATCGAGAGAGAGAGTCTTAGCGAGAGAGAGGGATAGTCACATTGAGGGAGAGAGTCACATCGAGGGAGAGAGAGTCACATTGAGCGAGAGAGCGTCACATCGAGAGAGAGAGAGAGTCACATCGAGAGAGAGAGTGTCACTTCGAGTGAGAGAGAGTCACATCGAGGGAGAAAGATGCACATCGAGAGAGAGAGAGTCACATCGAGTGAGAGAGAGTCACATCGAGGGAGAGAGAGTCACATCGAGAGAGAGAGAGTCACATCGAGAGAGAGAGAGTCACATCTAGTGAGAGAGTCACATCGAGGGAGAGAGTTTCACTTCGAGGGAGAGAGAGTCACATCAAGGGAGAGAGAGCCACATCGAGGAAGAGAGAGTCACATCGAGGAAGAGAGAGTCACATCGAGGGAGAAAGATGCACATCGAGAGAAAGAGTCACATCGAGGGAGAGAGAGTCACATCGAGGGTGAGAGTCACATCGAGGGGGAGAGAGGGACAGTCACATAGAGGGAGAGTGTCACATCAACGGAGAGAGAGTCACATCGATAGAGAGAGTCATATCGAGAAAGAGAGAGACACTTCGAGAGAGAGAGAGTCACATCCAGGCAGGGAGTCATATCGAGAGAGAGAGAGGCACATCGAGGGATAAACAGTCACATCGAGGGAGAGAATCACTTCGAGTGAGAGAGAGTCACATCGAGGGAGAAAGATGCACATCGAGAGAAAGAGAGTCACATCGAGGGAGAGAGAGTCACATCGAGAGACAGAGTCACATCAAGAGAGAGAGAGTCACATCGAGAGAGAGACAGTCACATCGAGAGAGTCACATCGAGAGAGAGAGAGTCACATCGAGAGAGAGACAGTCACATCGAGAGAGTCACATCGAGAGAGAGTCACATCGAGGGAGAAAGATGCACATCGAGAGAAAGAGAGTCACATCGAGGGAGAGAGAGTCACATCGAGAGACAGAGTCACATCGAGAGAGAGAGAGTCACATCGAGAGAGAGACAGTCACATCGAGAGAGTCACATCGATAGACAGAGTCACATCGAGAGAGAGACAGTCACATCGAGAGAGTCACATCGAGAGAGAGAGAGTCACATCGAGAGAGAGAGTTTCATCCATCAGAGACACAAAACAGAGACAGACCCTCACCAGGTACAGACTAAGTGACCACCAACTGGAAATTGAAAAAGGCAGATACAAGAAATCCTGGCAGCCTAGAGAGAATAGAATATGCGATCAATGTCTGGCTGGCGAGGTTGAAACAGAAATGCATTTCCTCCTAAAATGCGAAAAATTCAACACATCAAGAAACATATTATTCAACAAGCTAAGCCAAACAACCCCAGATTTCAAGGAATTGGATGATCTGTCAAAATTGAGATTAGTCCTAGGAGAAGGAGACAGACCATACCTTGGGGCTAAATATGTAACAACATGTCACAACCTGAGGACTGTTTAAAAGTAAGACTGTTTAAAATTAATATTGAATGTACCAAATGAAGTAGAAAGACTGTTTAAAATTAATATTGTTTAAAAATAATATTGTATATACCCAACAAATGTCAAATCGATTGACACCTACAGAATGTTGGAAAACTGTACCTTTTTGCTATGTAAGCTTTGGCAATATGGTTCTCTGTAAACTTTCATGCCAATAAAGCATTTGAACTGAACTGAACTGAACTGAGTCAGATCGAGAGAAAGATTCACATAGAGAGAGAGAGTGTCACTTCGAAGGAGAGAGAGTCAAATCGAGAGAGAGAGAGTCACATCGATGGAGAGAGAGTCACATCGAGGGAGAGATTTTCACATCGGGGGAGAGAGACTCACATCGAGTGAGAGAGAGCAAAATCGAGGGAGAGAGAGTAACATCGAGGGAAAGAGAGTAACATCGAGGGAGAGAGAGTCACATCGAGGGAAAGAGAGTCACATTGTGAGAGAGAGTCACATCGAGGGAGAGAGAGTCACATCGAGAGAGAGAGCCGCATTGGAGGAAAGAGATTCACATCGAGGGAGAGAGAGTCACATCGAGAGAGAGTCACATCGAGAGAATCACATCGAGAGAGAGAGAGTCACATCGAGAGAGAGAGATTCACATTGAGAGAGACAATCACATCGAGGTAGAGAGTCACATCGACGGAGAGAGAGTCACATCGAGGGAGAAAGAGTCACATCGAGGCAGAGAGTCGCATCGAGAGAGAGAGAGTCATATCGAGGGAGAGAGTCACATCGAGGGAGAGAGAGTCATATCGAGTGAGAGAGTCACATCAAGTGAGAGAGAGTCACATCGAGGGAGAAAGATAGACATCGAGAGAGAGAGAGTCAAATCGAGTGAGAGAGAGTCACATCGAGTGAGTGAGTCACATTGAGAGAGAGAGAGTCACATCGAGAGAGAGACAGTCACATCGAGGGAGAGAAAGTCACATCGAGGGAGAGACAGTCACATCGAGAGAGAGAGTGTCACATCAACAGAGAGAGAGTCACATCGATAGAGAGAGTCATATCGAGAAAGAGAGAGACACAGCGAGAGAGAGAGAGTCACATCGAGGCAGAGAGTCATATCGAGGGAGAGAGAACCACATCGAGGAAGAGAGAGTCACATCGAGTGAGAGAGAGTCACATCGAGGGAGAAAGATGCACATCGAGAGAAACAGAGTCACATCGACGGAGAGAGAGTCAAATCGAGGGAGAGAGTCACATAGAGGGAGAAAGAGTCACATCGAGTGTGAGAGAGTCACATCGAGGGAGAGATTCACATCGAGGGAGAGAGAGCCACATCGAGGGAGAGAGTCACATCGAGGGAGAGAGAGCCACATCGAGGGAGAGAGAGTCACAGCGAGGCAGAGAGTCACATCGAGAGAGAGAGAGTCACATCGAGAGAGAGAGTCATAGTGAGAGAGTCACATCGAGGGGAGGTTCACATTGAGCGAGAGAGCGTCACATCGAGAGACAGAGAGTGTTACATCGAGTGAGAAAGATACACATCGAGAGAGAGAGAGTCACATCGAGTGAGAGAGAGTCACATCGAGGGAGAGAGAGTCACATTGAGTGAGAGAGTCACATCGAGAGAGAGAGAGTCACATCGAGGCAGAGAGTCATATCGAGAGAGAGAGAGGCACATCGAGGGAGAGAGAGCCAAATCGAGGAAGAGAGAATCATATCGAGTGAGAGAGAGTCACATCGAGGGAGAAAGATGCACATCGAGAGAAAGAGTGTCACATCGAGGGAGAGAGAGTCACATCGAGGGTGAGAGTCACATCGAGGGAGAGAGTCACATCAAGTGAGAGAGAGTCACATCGAGGGGGAGAGTCACATCGAGGGTGAGAGTCACATCGAGAAAGAGAGTCACATCGAGAGAGAGAGAGTCACATCGAGAGAGAGAGTCATAGCGAGAGAGAGATAGAGTCACATCGACAGAGAGAGAGTCACATCGAGGGTGAGTGTCACATCGAGGGAGAGAGTGTCACATCGAGAAAGTGAGTCACATCAACAGAGAGAGTCATAGCGAGAGAGAGATAGAGTCACATCGAGGGAGAGAGTCACATCGAGGGAGAGAGAGTCACATCGAGGGAGAGAGTTACATCGAGAGAGTGTCACATCGAGGGAGAGAGAGTCACATCGAGGGAGTGAGATTCACATCGAGGGAGAGAGTCACATCGAGCGAGAGAATCACATCGAGGGAGAGAGAGTCATATCGAGGGAGAGAGAGAGACATCGAGAGCGAGAGAGTCACATAGAGGGAGAGAGAGTCACATCGAGGGAGAGAGAGGCACACCGAGGGAGAGGGAGTCACATCGAGTTAAAGAGTTTCACATTCAGGGAGAGAGAGTCACATCGAGGGAGAGAGAGCCACATCGAGGAAGAGAGAGTCACATCGAGTGAGAGAGAGTCACATCGAGGGAGAAAGATGCACATCGAGAGAAAGAGAGTCACATCGGGGGAGAAAGAGTCACATCGAGAGCGAGAGAGGCACATCGAGGGAGAGAGTTTCACATCGAGGGAGAGAGAGTCACATCGAGGGAGAGAGAGCCACATCGAGGGAGAGAGTTACATCGAGAGAGAGTCACATCTTGGGAGAGAGTCAGATCGAGAGAGAGTCACATCGAGTGAGGGAGAGTCACATCGAGGGAGAAAGAGTCACATCGAGAAAGAGAGTCACATCGAGAGAGAGAGTCACATCGAGAGAGAGAGTCATAGCGAGAGAGAGATAGAGTCACATCGACGGAGAGAGAGTCACATCGAGGGTGAGTGTCACATCGAGGGAGAGAGTCACATCGAGAGAGAGAGAGACACATCGAGGGAGAGAGAGAGACATCGAGTGACAGAGAGTCACATCGAGGGAGAGAGAGAGACATCGAGGTTGAGAGATTCACATCAAATGAGAAAGAGTCACATTGAGGATGAGAGAGGCAGCTCGAGAGAGTCACAACGAGTGAATCACATCGAGTGAGCGAGAGTCACATCGAGGGAGTGAGATTCACATCAAGGGAGAGAGAGTCACATCAAGGGAGAGAGAGTCACATCGAGGGAGAGAGAGTCACATAGAGGGAGAAAGAGTCACATCGAGTGCGAGAGAGTCACATCGAGGGAGAGATTCACATCGAGGCAGAGATTCACATCGAGGGAGAGAGAGCCACATCGAGGGAGAGAGAGTCACATAGAGGGAGAAAGAGTCACATCGAGGGAGAGAGAGAGTCACATCGACGGAGAGAGAGTCACATTAAGTGAGAGAGAGTCACATCGAGGGAGAAAGATGCACATCGAGAGAGAGAGAGTCACATCGAGGGAGAGAGAGTCACATCGAGGGAGAGAGAGTCACATCGAGGGAGAGAGTCACATCAAGGGAGAGAGAGTCACATCGAGAGAGAGAGAGAGTCACATCAAGTGAGAGAGAGTCACATCGAGAGAGAGAGTCATATCGAAAGAGAAAGAATTTGAGCCCGACCCTGTTCAACATATACATAAATGAATTAGCAGACATGCTGGAGCAAAGCGAGTCACCAGGTCTCCGTCTCCTGGATGGAGAAGTGAAATCCCTGTTCTATGCGGACGACCTGGTTCTGCTGTCTCCCACAGAACAGGGATTACAGCAACAACTAGACCTACTCGACAAATACTGCCAAAATTGGGCTCTAACAGTAAATCAAAAAAAAAACAACATCATGATTTTTCAAAAAAGGCACAGATGTCAGGAAAACAAGTACCAGTTTACCCTCAGTGATACCACTATAGGACACACTATGAGCTACACCTACCTTGGTCTAACTATTACAGCATCAGGGAGCTTCAACATAGCAGTGAATGCACTAAAAGAAAAAGCCCAAAGAGCCCTATATGCAATAAAAAGAAAATTCTACAACATCCAAATCCCAATCAAAATCTGGCTCAAAATATTTGACAGCATAATCCTGCCCATTGCACTGTACGGTAGTGAAGTATGGGGCCCGCTAAATCACCAAAGCTACACTAAATGGGAAAAACACACAATAGAAGCCCTACATGCAGAATTCTGCCGAAGCATCCTTCGCATTAAAGAAAAACGCCAACAAATGCATGCAGAGCCGAACTAGGCAGATACCCACTGATAATAAACATCCAAAAACGAGCACTAAACTTCCTAAATCACCTCAAATCTAGCTCCCCAGACACCCTTCATTTCAAAGCCTTTCAGACCCAAGAGCTAAACCCAGAAAAGAGTCCCCTGAGTCAGCTGCTACTGAAACTAAGTACTCAGCCGGACCCTGACCAGCCCCAGACCAACACAGCCGTCCAAACACCAATCCGAGTGAACCAAATCATTAAACAATGCAAAGAAACCTACCTGGAACATTGGAACAAAATAACCGAAAGCCAAAGCAGATTAGAATGTTACCGGGCCCTAAAAAGAGAATATAAACTGGCAGACTACCTCACGACCATCAGAGACACAAAACAGAGACAGACCCTCACCAGGTACAGACTAAGCGACCACCAACTGGAAATTGAAAAAGGCAGATACAAGAAATCCTGGCAGCCTAGAGAGAATAGAATGTGCGATCAATGTCTGGCCGGCGAGGTTGAAACAGAAATGCATTTCCTCCTAAAATGCGAAAAATTCAACACATCAAGAAACATATTATTCAACAAGCTAAGCCAAACAACCCCAGATTTCAAGGAATTGGATGACCTGTCAAAATTGAGATTAGTCCTGGGAGAAGGAGACAGACCATACTTGGGGCCAATTATGTAACAACATGTCACAACCTGAGGACTGTTTAAAATTAAGACTGTTTAAAATTAATATTGAACGTACCAAATGAAGTACAAAGACTGTTTAAAATTAATATTGTTTAAAAGTAATATTGTATGTACCCAACAAATGTCAAATCGATTGACACCTACAGAATGTTTGAAAATGTACCTTTTTGCTATGTAAGCTTTGGCAATATGGTTCTCTGTAAACTTTCATGCCAATAAAGCATTTGAATTTGAATTTGAATTTGAATTTGAATTTGAATTTGAATTTGAGTCACATTGAGGTAGAGAGTCACATCGAGTGAGAGAATCACAGCGAGAGAGAGAGAGAGTCACATCGAGAGAGACAGTCACATCGAGGGAGAGAGAATCATATCGAGGGAGAGAGAATCACATCGAGGGAGAGAGAGTCACATCGAGGGAAAGAGAGTAACATCGAGGGAGAGAGAGACAAATCGAGGGAGAGAGAGTCACATAGAGGGTGAAAGAGTCACATTGACAGTGAGAGAGTCACATCGAGGGAGAGAGTTTCACATCGAGGGAGAGAGAGTCACATCAAGTGAGAGAGAGTCACATCGCGGGAGAGAGAGTCACATCGAGGGAGAGAGTCAGATCGAGAGAGAGAGAGTCACATCGAGAGAGAGAGAGTGTCACATCGAGGGAGGCAGATTCACATCGAGGGAGAGAGAGTCACATTGAGGGAGAGAGAGTCACAACGAGGGAGTGAGATTCACATCGAGGGAGAGAGAGTCACATCGAGGGAGTGAGATTCACATCGAGGGAGAGAGAGTCACATCGAGGGAGAAAGATGCACATCGAGAGAGAGAGAGAGTCACATCAAGTGAGAGAGAGTCACATCGAGAGAGAGAGAGTCGCATCGAGAGAGAGAGAGTCGCAATTTCCTCCTAAAATGCGAAAAATTCAACACATCAAGAAACATATTATTCAACAAGCTAAGCCAAACAACCCCAGATTTCAAGGAATTGGATGATCTGTCAAAATTGAGATTTGTCCTAGGAGAAGGAGACAGACCATACCTTGGGGCCAAATATGTAACAACATGTCACAACCTGAGGACTGTTTAAAATTAAGACTGTTTAAAATTAATATTGAACGTACCAAATGAAGTACAAAGACTGTTTAAAATTAATATTGTTTAAAAGTAATATTGTATGTACCCAACAAATGTCAAATCGATTGACACCTACAGAATGTTAGAAAACTGTACCTTTTTGCAATGTAAGCTTTGGCAATATGGTTCTCTGTAAACTTTCATGCCAATAAAGCATTTGAATTGAAAATTGAATTGAATTGAGAGCCGCATCGAGAGAGAGAGAGTCGCATCGAGAGAGAGAGAGTTGCATCGAGAGAGAGAGAGTCACATCAAGTGAGAGAGAGTCACATCGAGAGAGAGAGAGTCGCATCGAGAGAGAGAGAGTCGCATCGAGAGAGAGAGAGTCACATCGAGGGAGTGAGATTCACATCGAGTGAGAGAGAGTCACATCGATGGAGAGAGAGTCACATCGAGGGCGAAAGTCACATCGGGAGAGGGACAGAGGCAAATTGGAGGAAATAGAATCACAACAAGGGAGAGAGTTTCACATCGAGAGAGAGTGTCACATTGGAGGGAGAGAGTCACAGCGAGACAGAGAGAGAGTCACATCGAGGGAGAGAGTCACATCGAGGGAGAGCAAGTCATATCGAAAGAGAAAGAGTCACATCGAGGGAGAGAGAGTCACATCGAGGGAGAGAGTCACATCGAGGGAAAGCCTCACATGAAGTGAGAGAGAGTCACATCGATAGAGAGAGAGTCACATCGGGTGAGAGAGAGTCACATCGAGAGAGTGTCACATCGAGGGAGAGAGAGTCACATCGAGGGAGAGAGTCACATCAAGAGAGAGAGTCACATCGAGAGAGAGAATCACAGCGAGAGAGAGAGAGAGTCACATCGAGAGAGAGAGTCACATCGAGAGAGAAAGTCACATCGAGGGAGAGAGAATCACATCGAGGGAGAGGGAGTCACATCGAGGGAGAGAGAGTCACATCGAGGAAAAGAGAGTCACATCGCGGGAAAGAGAGTCACATAGAGGGAGAAAGAGTCACATCAAGGGAGAGAGTCACAGCGAGACAGAGAGTCACATCGAGGGAGAGAGAGTCACATCGAGGGAGAGAGTCACATCGAGGGAGTGAGATTCACATCGAGGGAGAGAGAGTCACATCGAGGGAGAGAGAGTCACATCAAGGGAGAGAGAGTCACATCGAGAGAGAGAATCACATCGAGGGAGAGAGAGTCACATCGAGGGAGAGAGATTCACATCGAGGGAGTGAGATTCTCATCGAGGGAGAGAGAGTCACATCGAGGCAGAGATTCACATCGAGGGAGAGAGAGTCACATCAAGTGAGAGAGAGTCACATCGAGGGAGATAGAGTCTCATCGAGGGAGATAGTCACATCGAGGGAGAGAGAGTCACATCGAGGGAGAGAGAGTCACATCGAGGGAGAGAGAGTCACATCGAGGGAGAGAGAGTCACATCGAGGGAGTGACATTCACATCAAGGGAAAGAGAGTCACATTGAGGGAGAGAGAGTCACATCGAGAGAGAGAGTCACATCGAGAGAGAGAGAGTCACATCGAGGGAGAGCAAGTCATATCGAAAGAGAAAGAGTCACATCGAGGGAGAGAGAGTCACATCGAGGGAGAGAGTCACATCGAGGGAAAGCCTCACATGAAGTGAGAGAGAGTCACATCGATAGAGAGAGAGTCACATCGAGAGAGTGTCACATCGAGGGAGAGAGAGTCACATCGAGGGAGAGAGTCACATCAAGAGAGAGAGTCACATCGAGAGAGAGAATCACAGCGAGAGAGAGAGTCACACCGAGAGAGAAAGTCACATCGAGGGAGAGAGAATCACATCGAGGGAGAGGGAGTCACATCGAGGGAAAGAGAGTCACATCGCGGGAAAGAGAGTCACATAGAGGGAGAAAGAGTCACATCGAGGGAGAGAGTCACAGCGAGACAGAGAGAGAGTCACATCGAGGGAGAGAGAGTCACATCGAGGGAGAGAGTCACATCGAGGGAGTGAGATTCACATCGAGGGAGAGAGAGTCACATCGAGGGAGAGAGAGTCACATCAAGGGAGAGAGAGTCACATCGAGAGAGAGAATCACATCGAGGGAGAGAATCACATCGAGGGAGAGAGATTCACATCGAGGGAGTGAGATTCACATCGAGGGAGAGAGAGTCACATCGAGGCAGAGATTCACATCGAGGGAGAGTCACATCAAGTGAGAGAGAGTCACATCGAGGGAGATAGAGTCTCATCGAGGGAGAGAGTCACATCGAGGGAGAGAGAGTCACATCGAGGGAGAGAGAGTCACATCGAGGGAGAGAGAGTCACATCGAGGGAGAGAGAGTCACATCGAGGGAGTGACATTCACATCAAGGGAAAGAGAGTCACATTGAGGGAGAGAGAGTCACATCGAGAGAGAGAGTCACATCGAGAGAGAGAGAGTCACATCGAGAGAGAGAGAGTCACATCGAGGGAAAGAGAGTCACATCGAGGGAGAGAGAGTCACATAGAGGGAGAAAGAGTCACATCGAGTGCGAGAGAGTCACATCGAGGGAGAAAGATTCACATCGAGGGACAGAGTTTCACATCGAGAGAGAGAGTCACATCGATGGAGAGTGAGTCATATCGAAAGAGAGTGAGTCACATCGAGGGAGAGAGAGTCACATCGAGGGAGAGAGTCACATCGAGAGAGAAAGTCACACCGAGGGAGAGAGAATCACATCGAGGGAGAGGGAGTCACATCGAGGGAGAGAGAGTCACATCGAGGGAAAGAGAGTCACATCGAGGGAAAGAGAGTCACATAGAGGGAGAAAGAGTCACATCAAGGGAGAGAGTCACAGCGAGACAGAGAGAGAGTCACATCGAGGGAGAGAGAGTCACATCGAGGGAGAGAGTCACATCGAGGGAGGGAGGTTCACATCGAGGGAGAAAGAGTCACATCGAGGGAGAGAGAGTCACATCAAGGGAGAGAGAGTCACATCAAGGGAGAGAGAGTCACATCGAGAGAGAGAATCACATCGAGGGAGAGAGAGTCACATCGAGGGAGAGAGATTCACATCAAGGGAGAGAGAGTCACATCGAGAGAGAGAATCACATCGAGGGAGAGAGAGCCACATCGAGGCAGAGATTCACATCGAGGGAGAGAGATTCACATCAAGGGAGAGAGAGTCACATCGAGAGAGAGAATCACATCGAGGGAGATAGAGTCTCATCGAGGGAGCGAGTCACATCGAGAGAGAGAGAGAATCAGATCGAGGGAGCGAGAGTCACATCGAGGGAGAGAGAGTCACATCGAGAGAGATAGAGTCACATCGAGAGAGAGAGAGTCACATCGAGGGAAAGAGAGTCACATCGAGGGAGAGAGAGTCACATAGAGGGAGAAAGAGTCACATCGAGTGCAAGAGAGTCACATCGAGGGAGAGGATTCACATCGAGGCAGAGATTCACATCGAGGGAGAAAGATTCACATCGTGAGAGACAATCACATCGAGGGAGAGAGAGTCACATCGAGGGACAGAGTTTCACATCGAGAGAGAGAGTCACATCGATGGAGAGTGAGTCATATCGAAAGAGAGTGAGTCACATCGAGGGAGAGAGAGTCACATCGAGGGAGAGAATCACATCGAGGGAGAGAGAGTCACATCAAGGGAGAGAGAGCCACATCGAGTGAGAGCGAGTCAGATCAAGTGAGAGAGAGTCACATCGAGGGAGAAAGATGCACATCGAGAGAGAGAGGGTCACATCAAGGGAGAGAGAGTCACATCGAGTGAGAGAGAGTCACATCGAGTGAGAGAGAGTCACATCAAGTGAGAGAGAGTCACATCGAGGGAGAAAGATGCACATCGAGAGAGAGAGGGTTACATCAAGGGAGAGAGAGTCACATCGAGGGAGAGAGAGTCACATCGAGGGAGAGAGTCACATCGAGGGAGTGAGATTCACATCGAGGGAGAGAGAGTCATATCGAGGGAGAGAGATTCACATCGTTGGAGTGAGATTCACATCGAGGGAGAGAGAGTCACATCGAGGGAGAGAGAGTCACATCGAGGGAGAGAGAGTCACATCGAGGGAGAGAGATTCACATCGAGGGAGTGAGAGACATCACGAGCGAGAGAGTCACATCGAGGGAGAGAGAGTCACATCGAGGGAGAGAGAGTCACATCGAGGCAGGGATTCACATCGAGGGAGAGAGAGTCACATCAAGTGAGAGCGAGAGAATCAGATCGAGGGAGAGAGTCACATCGAGGGAGAGAGTGTCACATCGAGAGAGAGTCACAGCGAGAGAGAGAGAGTCACATCCAGGGAGTGAGATTCACATCGAGGGAGAGAGAGTCACATCGAGGGAGAGAGAGTCACATCGAGGGAGAGAGAGTCCCATCGAGGGAGAGAGAGTCACATCGAGGGAGAGAGAGTCACATCGAGGGAGAGAGAGTCACATCGAGGGAGAGAGAGTCACATCGAGGGAGAGAGAGTCACATTGAGGGAGAAAGAGTCACATCGAGTGCGAGAGAGACACATCGAGGGAGAGGATTCACATCGAGGCAGAGATTCACATCGAGGGAGAAAGAGTCACATCGTGAGAGACAGTCACATCGAGGGAGAGAGAGTCACATCGAGGGACAGAGTTTCACATGGAGGGAAAGAGAGCAACATCGACGGAGAGAGAGTCACATCAAGTGAGAGAGAGTCACATCGAGGGAGAAAGATGCACATCGAGAGAGAGAGAGTCACATCGAGGGAGAGAGTCACATCCAGAGAGAGAGATTCACATCGAGGGAGAGAGTTTCACATCGAGAGAGAGTTTCACATTGGAGGGAGAGAGTCACAGCGAGGGAGAGATTCACATCGAGGGAGAGTGAGTCATGTCGAAAGAGAGAGAGTCACATCGAGGGAGAGAGAGTCACATCGAGGGAGAGAATCACATCGAGGGAGAGCCTCACATCAAGTTAGAGAGAGTCACATCGATAGAGAGAGAGGCACATCGAGTGAGAGAGTGTCACATCGAGAGAGTGTTGCATCGAGGGAGAGAGATTCACATCGAGGGAGAGAGAGTCACGTCGAGGGAGAGAGAGTCACATCGAGGGAAGGAGAGTCACATCGAGGGAAGGAGAGTCACATCGAGGGAAGGAGAGTCACATCGAGGGAGAGAGAGTCACATCGAGAGAGTGTCACATCGAGGGAGAGAGAGTCACATCGAGGGAGAGAGAGCCACATCGAGGATGAGAGAGTCACATCGAGTGAGAGAGAGTCACATCAAGGGAGAGAGTCACATCGAGGGAGAGAAAGTCACATCGAGGGAGAAAGATGCACATCGAGAGACAGAGAGTCACATCGAGGGAGAGAGAGTCACATCGAGAGCGAGAGAGTGTCACGTCGAATGAGAGAGAGTCACATCGAGGGAGAAAGATGCACATCGAGAGACAGAGAGTCACATCGAGGGAGAGAGAGTCACATCGAGGTAGAGAGTTACATCGAGGGAGAGAGTTACATCGAGAGAGATAGAGTCACATCGAGAGAGAGAGTTTCACATTAAGGCAGAGAGAGTCACATCGAGGGAGAGATAGTCACATCGAGGGAGAGAGTCACATCGAGGGAGAGAGAGTCACATCGAGTGAGAGAGAGTCACATCGAGGGAGAGAGTCACATCGAGGGAGAGAGAGTCACATCGAGAGAGTGTCACATCGAGGGAGAGAGTTTCACTATGAGGGAGAGAGAGTCACATCGAAAGAGAGAGAGTGTCACATCGAGGGAGAGAGTTACATCGAGAGAGAGAGTCTCACATCGAGGGAGAGAGTCACATTGAGGGAGAGAGAGTCACATCGAAAGAGAGAGAGTCACATCGAGGGAGAAAGATGCACATCGAGAGAGAGAGAGTCACATCGAGTGAGAGAGAGTCACATCGAGGGAGAAAGATGCACATCGAGTGAGAGAGAGAGTCACATCGAGGGAGAGAGTTACATCGAGAGAGAGAGAGTCACATCGAGGGAGAGAGTCACATCGAGGGAGAGAGAGTCACATCGAAGGAGAGAGTCACATCGAGAGAGAGAAAGTCACATCGAGAGAGAGAGTCACATCGAGGGAGAGGGTGTCACATCGAGGGAGAGAGTCACATCGAGGGAGAGAGGGTCACATCGAGGGAGAAATTCACATCGAGGGAGAGAGAGTTACATCAAGTGAGAGAGAGTCACATCGAGGGAGAAAGATGTCAACTAGTCCTGGGACTCAGTGAAGCAACCACTAACACTACTAACAATAACCAGCCCCAGGACAGTGACATCGTAGCAGAGAGAATTCGACCCAACACAATTGTCACTAAACAAAAGGAAAAATACCTGTCATATTGGGCAGAAACAACAAAAACCCAAAGCAAACTCAATTGCTACTTGACCCTAAACAGACAATACAACATGGCTGAGTACCTGACCATGGTAAAGGATAACAAACTGAGAAAAACCTTGACAAGGTACAGACTTAGCGAACATAGCCCAGCGATCGAAAAAGGCAGACACAGGCAGACCAGGCTGCCAAGAGAGGACAGGATATGCTCTCACTGCAGTCAGGGAGTAGTGGAGACAGAGATGCACTTCCTCACAGCCTGTGGAAAATATCAGGGCATCAGGGAGAATTTCTACCAAAAATTCTCACAAATATGCCCTGAATTCAGAAATCTGAATGACAACCAATAACTCCCATATCTACTGGGGGAGGAGAGAAGCTGTGTAGCACTGTCGGCACACTATGTTACAGCTTGCCATGAACAGAGGGACAACCAGTAAACTAAGAAAAGAGTATATATAAATAATGCGAATGTATATTTATACACTCAGGGATATACCTGTTTATACACTGTATGAATAGAACTGCGTTTATGTGTTCAACCATAAATGTATTTTGATGCTTTGGCAACATAAGATGTACCTTATCATGCCAATAAAGTGATTTGAATTGAATTGAATTGCATTGAGAGTCACATCGAGAGAGAGAGAGTGTCACATCGAGGGAGAGAGAGTCACATCCAGGGAGAAAGATGCACATCCAGGGAGAGAGAGTCACATCGAGTGAGAGAGAGTCACATCGAGGGAGAGAGAGTCACATCGAGGGAGAGAGAGTGACATCGAGGGAGAGAGAGTCACATCAAGAGAGTGACATCGAGGGAGAGAGTCACATCGAGGGAGAGAGATTCACATCGAGGGAGAGAGAGTCACATCGATGGAGAGAGTCACATCGAGAGAGAGAGAGTCACATCGAGAGAGAGAGTCACATCAAGGGAGAGAGAGCGTCACATTGAGCGAGAGAGCGTCACATCGAGGGAGAAAGATGCACATTGAGAGAGAGAGAGTCACATCGAGAGAGAGAGGGTGTCACATCGAGGGAGAGAGAGTCACATCGAGGGAGAGAGAGTCACATCGAGTGAGAGAGAGTCACATCGAGGGAGAAAGATGCACATTGAGGGAGAGAGAGTCACATCGAGGGAGAGACAGTCACATCGAGAGAGAGCCACATCGAGGGAGAGAGTCACATCGAGGGAGAAAGATGCACATTGAGAGACAGAGAGTCACATCGAGTGACAGAGAGTCACATCGAGGGAGAAAGATGCACATTGAGAGAGAAAGATGCACATTGAGAGAGAGAGTGTCACATCGAGGGAGAGAGTCACATCGAGGGAGAGAGATGCACATTGAGAGAGAGAGAGTCACATCGAGTGAGAGAGAGTCACATCGAGGGAGAGACAGTCACATCGAGAGAGAGCCACATCGAGGGAGAGAGAGCGTCACATTGAGCGAGAGAGCGTCACATCGAGGGAGAGCGAGTCATATCGGGAGGGACAGAGTCACATCGCGAGAGAGAGAGTCACATCGAGGGAGAGAGAGAGTCACATCGAGGGAGAGAGTGTCACATTGAGCGAGAGAGCTTCACATCGAGAGAGAGAGTGTCACATCGAGAGAGAGAGAGTCACATCGATGGCGACCATAACCAAATAAATGTGTACCTTAAACTTTCTGCCCAAACTACAGACACAAAAAAGGAACCCAGTAAGCTCCATAAAATAAACCAGACATACAGATGGGCCCCAGACAGTGGAGATAAATTCATCACAGCACTAAATTCACCTGATCTCACAAGTAAAATATCAAAATTTAAAGAAAATCTATATGAGATCACCAGAGATGGTGTAAACATGGCCATAGACGATATTAATAGGATCTTCCATGAGGCAGCTGTAAAAGCTGACCTTGTGAAACAGAAGAGGAAACGTTACAAAAGACAAAAAAATGAGAAATGGTTTGATCACGAATGCAAATATGCCAGAAAAGACCTGAGAAAAATATCAAACCAAAAGCATCGCCAACCAAACAACCCAGACCTGCGTATTAGATACAATGAGACCCTCAAAAGATATAAACACACCATTAGGAACAAAACAAAAGTATACCCACAAAAAACTTGAAGAAATTGAAATCTCCATTAATCAAAATCAATTCTGGGATATGTGGAATAACCTGAGTACAACTCAATTACAAGCATTACCAATCCAAGATGGTGACATCTGGAGAACACATTTTGAAAACCTCTACAAAGACATACCAGTAAACGAATCAAACTCAAGTCAACATCATGTCACAGAAAAACTCCACACATTAGAAGCAACAATTAAAGACAACCAAAACCCTCTGGACTCCCCAATCACTTGGAAAGAACTGGCCACAAAAACAAAATCTCTCCACCTAAAGAAAGCCTGTGGTCCAGACAACATCAAAAATGAAATGCTCAAGTTCAGCACTATGGAGATGCAGGGTGCTGTACTCAAGTTATTCAACATCATATTACGTTCGGGCTGCTTTCCAGATATCTGGTGCCAAGGACTCATCTCTCCCATATATAAAAGTGGAAACAAATCAGATCCAAACAACTACCGTGGCATCTGTGTCAACAGTTGTCTAGGGAAGTTATTCTGCAGTATTCTAAATAGCAGATTACTGGATTTTCTTAATAAACATAATATCCTTAGAAAAAATCAAATAGGCTTTCTTCCAAAACACCGCACCACCGACCATATCTATACCCTTCACACTCTCATTGAAAAACATATACACCAAACAAAAAATGGGAAAATATTCGCTTGTTTCATTGACTTCAAGAAAGCTTTTGACTCTATTTGGCACGAAGGGCTCTATTACAAACTTCTTCAGTGTGGAATAGGGGGCAAAGTCTATGACCTTATTAAATCGATGTATCTGAAAAATAAATGCGGTGTCAAAATTGGAAACAAACGCACCGGTTTCTTCACCCAGAGAAGAGGCATCCGGCAGGGTTGCAATCTGAGTCCGACCCTGTTCAACATATACATAAATGAGTTAGCAGACAAGCTGGAGCAAAGCGAGTCACTGGGTCTCTGTCTCCTGGATGAGGAAGTGAGGTCCCTGTTCTATGCGGACGACCTGGTTCTGCTGTCTCCCACAGAACAGGGATTACAGCAACATTTAGACCTACTCGACAAATACTGCCAAAATTGGGCCCTGACAGTAAATCTAAAGAAAACCAACATCATGATTTTTCAAAAAAGGCTCAGATGTCAGGAAAACAAATACCAGTTTACTCTCAGTGATACCATCATAGGACACACTATGAGCTACACATACCTTGGTCTAACCATTACAGCATCAGGGAGCTTCAACGTAGCAGTGAATGCACTAAAAGAAAAAGCCCGAAGAGCCCTATATGCAATAAAAAGAAAATTCTACAACATCCAAATTCCAATCAAAATCTGGGTCAAAATATTTGATAGTATAATCCTGCCCATTGCGCTGTATGGTAGTGAAGTATGGGGCCCACTCAATCACCAGAGCTACACTAAATGGGAAAAACACACAATAGAAGCCCTACATGCAGAATTTTGCCGAAGCATTCTTCGCACCCAAAGGAAAACACCAGCAAATGCATGTAGAGCTGAACTAGGCAGATACCCACTGATAATAAACATCCAAAAACGAGCACTAAACTTTCTAAATCACCTCAAATCAAGTTCCCCAGACACCCTTCATTTTAAAGCCCTCCAGACCCAAGAGCTGAACCCAGAAACGAGTCCCCTGAGTCAGATGTTACTGAAACTAAGTTCTCCTACCCAGCCGGACCCTGACCAGTCCCAGACCAACACTGCTCCCCAAACACCAATCCGAGTGAACCAAATCATTAAACAATGCAAAGAAACCTACCTGGAACATTGGAACAAAATAACCAAAAGCCAAAGCAGATTAGAATGCTACCGGGCCCTAAAAAGAGAATATAAACTGGCAGACTATCTCTCGACCATCAGAGACACAAAACAGAGACAGATCCTCACCAGATACAGACTAAGCGACCACCAACTGGCAATTGAAAAAGGAAGATACAAGAAATCCTGGCAACCTAAAGAAAATAGAATATGTGATCACTGTCTGGCCGGCGAGGTTGAGACAGAGGTGCACTTCCTCCTAAAATGCGAAAAATTCAACAAGACAAGAAACATATATTTTGACAAGCTCAGCCTTACAACCCCAGATTTCAAAGAATTGGATGACCTGTCAAAATTAAGGATAGTCCTGGGGGAGGGAGACAGACCATATCTTGGTGCCCAATATGTAACAACATGTCACAACCTGAGGAACAGTGAGTGACTAACGAGCACACCCATAGCATATATACTCTAAAAATGTTTAAATTAATACCGAAAGTACCCAACGACTGTTTTAAATTAATACTGAATGCACCCAACGAGGGTCAACGACTGTTTAAATTAATACTGTCTGTACCCAACGAGGGTCAAAAACGTTTGACACCTACAGAATGTTGGAAACCTGTACCTTTTGTTATGTAAGCTTTGGCAATATGGTTCCCTGTAAACTTTCATGATAATAAAGCATTTGAATTTGAATTTGAATTTGATTGAGTAAGAGTCTCAGAGGGAGAGAGTCACATCTAGGGAGAGAGAGTCATATCGAGGGAGAGAGAGTCACAACGAGTGAGAGAGTGTCACATCGAGAGAGAGAGAGAGAGAGTCACATCGTGAGAGAGAGAGTCATATCGAGAAAGGGAGAGAGACATCGAGAGAGAGAGAGTCACATCGAGGGAGAAAGAGTCACATCGAGGGCGAGAGAGTCACATCGAGGGTGAAAGAGTCAAATCGAGAGCGAGAGAGTCACATCGAGGGAGAGAGAGTCACATCGAGAGAGAGAGTCATAGCGAGAGAGAGATAAAGTCACACCGAGGAAGAGAGAGTCACATCGAGTGAGAGAGAGTCACATCAAGGGAGAGAGAGTCACATCGATGGAGAGAGGCACATCGAGGGAGAGAGAGTCACATCGGGAGAGTGTCACATCGAGGGAGAGAGAGTCACATCGAGGGAGAGAGTCACATCATGAGAGACAGAGTCACATCGAGAGAGTCATAGCGAGAGAGAGGGAGAGTCACATCAAGGGAGAGAGTTTCACATTGAGGGAGAGAGATGCACATCGAGAGAGAGAGAGTCACATCGAGGGAGAGAGAGTCACATCGAGGGAGAGAGAGTCACATCGAGGGAGAGAGAGTCACATCGAGGGAGAGAGTCACATCGAGGGAGAGAGAGTCACATCGAGGGAGAGAGAGTCACATCGAGGGAGAGAGAGCCACATCGAGGATGAGAGAGTCACATCGAGTGAGAGAGAGTCACATCGAGTGAGAGAGAGTCACATCGAGGGAGAGAGAGTCACATCGAGGGAGAGAGAGTCACATCGAGGGAGAGAGAGTCACATCGAGGGAGAGAGAGTCACATCAAGTGTGAGAGAGTCACATCGAGAGAGAGAGTCACATCGAGGGAGAGAGAGTCACATCGAGAGAGAGAGTCACATCGAGGGAGAGAGAGTCACATCGAGAGAGAGAGAGTGTCACATCGAGGGAGAGAGAGTCACATCGAGGGAGAGAGTCACATCGAGAGAGAGAGTCACATCGAGAGAGAGAGTCACATCGAGGGAGAGAGAGTCACATCGAGAGAGAGAGAGTGTCACATCGAGGGAGAGAGAGTCACATCGAGGGAGAAAGATGCACATCGAGAGTCACATCGAGTGAGAGAGAGTCACATCGAGGGAGAAAGATGCACATCGAGAGAGAAAGATGCACATCGAGGGAGAGAGAGTCACTTCGAGGGAGAGAGTCACATCGAGGGAGAGAGAGTCACATCGAGGGAGTGAGAGTCACATCAAGGGAGACAGAGTCACATCGAGGGAGAGACAGTCACATCGAGAGAGAGAGAGGGAGAGTCACATCGAGGGAGAAAGAGTCACATAGAGGGTGAAAGAGTCATATCGAGAGCGAGATAGTCACATCGAGGGAGAAAGTTGCACATCGAGAGAGAGAGAGTCACATCGAGTGAGAGAGAGTCACATCAAGTGAGAGAGAGTCACATCGAGGGAGAGAGTCACATCGAGGGAGAGAGTCACATCAAGTGAGAGAGAGTCACATCGAGGGAGAGAGTCACATCAAGTGAGAGAGTCATAGCGAGAGAGAGGGAGAGTCACATCGAGGTAGAGAGTCACATCGAGGGAGAGAGAGTTACATCAAGTGAGATAGAGTCACATCGCGGGAGAGAGAGTCACATCGAGAGAGAGTCACATCGAGGGAGAGAGAGTCACATCGAGGGAGAGAGTCACATCATGAGAGAGAGAGTCACATCAAGTGAGATAGAGTCACATCGCGGGAGAGAGAGTCACATCGAGAGAGAGTCACATCGAGGGAGAGAGTCATAGCGAGAGAGAGGGAGAGTCACATCGAGGTAGAGAGTCACATCGAGGGAGAGAGAGTTACATCAAGTGAGAGAGAGTCACCAAGTGAGAGAGAGTCACATCGAGGGAGAGAGTCACATCGAGGGAGAGAGTCACATCGAGGGAGAGAGAGTCACATCGAGGGAGAGAGTCACATCATGAGAGAGAGAGTCACATCGAGAGAGAGAGTCATAGCGAGAGAGAGGGAGAGTCACATCGAGGTAGAGAGTCACATCGAGGGAGAGAGAGTTACATCAAGTGAGAGAGAGTCACATCAAGTGAGAGAGAGCCACATCGAGGGAGAGAGCCACATCGAGGGAGAGAGTCACATCGAGTGAGAGAGAGTCACATCGAGGGAGAAAGATGCACATCGAGAGAGAGAGAGTCAAATCGAGGGAGAGAGAGTCACATCGAGGGAGAGAGAGTCACATCGAGGGAGAGAGAGTCACATCGAGAGAGTGTCACATCGAGGGAGAGAGAGTCACATCGAGTGAGAGAGTCACATCGAGAGAGAGAGAGTCACATCGAGAGAGAGAGTCATAGCGAGAGAGAGGGAGAGTCACATCGAGGGAGAGAGTCACATCGAGGGAGAGAGAGGCACATTGAGCGAGATAGCGTCACATCGAGGGAGAGAGAGTCACATCGAGGGAGAAAGATGCACATCAAGAGAGAGAGCGTCACATCGAGGGAGAGAGAGCCACATCGAGGGAGAGAGAGTCACATCGAGAGAGAGAGAGTCACATCAAGAGAGAGAGAGGGAGAGTGTCAAATCTAGGTCGAGAGAGTCATATCGAGGGAGAGTAACATCGAGTGAGAGAGTGTCTCATCGAGAGAGAGAGAGTGTCACATCGAGGGAGAGAGAGTCACATCGAGGGACAGACAGTCACATCAAGAGAGAGAGAGGGAGAGTGTCACATCTAGGGCGAGAGAGTCATATCGAGGGAGAGAGAGTAACATGGAGTGAGAGAGTGTCTCATCGAGAGAGAGAGAGAGAGTGTCACATTGAAGGAGAGAGAGTCACATCAAGGCAGAGAGTCATATCGAGAGAGAGTCACATCGAGGGAGAAAGAGTCGCATCGAGGGTGAGAGAGTCGCATCGAGTGCGAGAGAGTCACATCGAGGGAGAGAGAGTCCCATCAAGGGAGAGAGAGTCACGTCGAGAGAGTGTCACATCGAGAGAGTGTCACATCGAGAGAGAGAGAGAGTCACATCGAGAGAGAGAGAGAGTCATAGCGAGAGAGAGATAAAGTCACATCGAGGAAGAGAGTCACATCAAGTGAGAGAGAGTCACATCGAGGGAGAGAGTCACATCGAGTGAGTGAGAGTCACATCACGGGAGAGAGAGTGACATCGAGGGAGAGAGTCACATCGAGGGAGAGACAGTCACATCGAGGGAGAGAGAGTCACGTCGAGAGAGTGTCACATCGAGAGAGAGAGAGAGAGTCACATCGAGAGAGAGTCATAGCGAGAGAGAGATAAAGTCACATCGAGGAAGAGAGTCACATCGAGTGAGAGAGAGTCACATCGAGGGAGAGAGTCACATCGAGTGAGTGAGAGTCACATCACACGAGAGAGAGTGACATCGAGGGAGAGAGTCACATCGAGGGAGAGAGTCACATCAAGTGAGAGAGAGTCACATCAAGTGAGAGAGAGTCACATCAAGTGAGAGAGAGTCACATCGAGGGAGAGAGTCACATCGAGGGAGAGAGTCACATCGAGGGAGAGAGCCACATCGAGGGAGAGAGAGTCACATCAAGTGAGAGAGAGTCACATCAAGTGAGAGAGAGTCACATCGAGGGAGAGAGTCACATCGAGGGAGAGAGAGTCACATCGAGGGAGAGAGTCACATCATGAGAGAGAGAGTCACATCGAGAGAGAGAGTCATAGCGAGAGAGAGGGAGAGTCACATCGAGGTAGAGAGTCACATCGAGGGAGAGAGAGCTCCATCAAGTGAGAGAGAGTCACATCAAGTGAGAGAGAGCCACATCGAGGGAGAGAGTCACATCGAGGGAGAGAGCCACATCGAGGGAGAAAGATGCACATCGAGAAAGATAGAGTCACATCGAGTGAGAGAGAGTCACATCGAGGGAGAAAGATGCACATCGAGAGAGAGAGAGTCAAATCGAGGGAGAGAGAGTCACATCGAGGGAGAGAGAGTCACATCGAGGGAGAGAGAGTCACATCGAGAGAGTGTCACATCGAGGGAGAGAGAGTCACATCGAGTGAGAGAGTCACATCGAGAGAGAGAGAGTCACATCGAGAGAGAGAGTCATAGCGAGAGAGAGGGAGAGTCACATCGAGGGAGAGAGTCACATCGAGGGAGAGAGAGGCACATTGAGCGAGATAGCGTCACATCGAGGGAGAGAGAGTCACATCGAGGGAGAAAGATGCACATCGAGAGAGAGAGAGTCACATCGAGGGAGAGAGAGCCACATCGAGGGAGAGAGAGTCACATCGAGAGAGAGAGAGTCACATCAAGAGAGAGAGAGGGAGAGTGTCAAATCTAGGTCGAGAGAGTCATATCGAGGGAGAGAGAGTAACATCGAGTGAGAGAGTGTCTCATCGAGAGAGAGAGAGTGTCACATCGAGGGAGAGAGAGTCACATCGAGGGACAGACAGTCACATCAAGAGAGAGAGAGGGAGAGTGTCACATCTAGGGCGAGAGAGTCATATCGAGGGAGAGAGAGTAACATGGAGTGAGAGAGTGTCTCATCGAGAGAGAGAGAGAGAGTGTCACATTGAAGGAGAGAGAGTCACATCAAGGCAGAGTGTCATATCGAGAGAGAGTCACATCGAGGGAGAAAGAGTCGCATCGAGGGTGAGAGAGTCGCATCGAGTGCGAGAGAGTCACATCGAGGGAGAGAGAGTCCCATCGAGGGAGAGAGAGTCGCGTCGAGAGAGTGTCACATCGAGAGAGTGTCACATCGAGAGAGAGAGAGAGTCACATCGAGAGAGAGAGAGAGTCATAGCGAGAGAGAGATAAAGTCACATCGAGGAAGAGAGTCACATCAAGTGAGAGAGAGTCACATCGAGGGAGAGAGTCACATCGAGTGAGTGAGAGTCACATCACAGGAGAGAGAGTGACATCGAGGGAGAGAGTCACATCGAGGGAGAGACAGTCACATCGAGGGAGAGAGAGTCACGTCGAGAGAGTGTCACATCGAGAGAGAGAGAGAGAGTCACATCGAGAGAGAGTCATAGCGAGAGAGAGATAAAGTCACATCGAGGAAGAGAGTCACATCGAGTGAGAGAGAGTCACATCGAGGGAGAGAGTCACATCGAGTGAGTGAGAGTCACATCACACGAGAGAGAGTGACATCGAGGGAGAGAGTCACATCGAGGGAGAGAGTCACATCAAGTGAGAGAGAGTCACATCAAGTGAGAGAGAGTCACATCGAGGGAGAGAGTCACATCGAGGGAGAGAGTCACATCGAGGGAGAGAGCCACATCGAGGGAGAGAGAGTCACATCAAGTGAGAGAGAGTCACATCAAGTGAGAGAGAGTCACATCGAGGGAGAGAGTCACATCGAGGGAGAGAGCCACATCGAGGGAGAGAGAGTCACATCGTGGGAGAGAGTCACATCGAGAGAGAGAGAATCACATCGAGAGAGAGAATCATAGCGAGAACGAGGGAGAGTCACATCGAGGGAGAGAGTCACATCGAGGGAGAGAGAGGCACATTGAGCGAGAGAGTCACATCAAGGCAGAGAGTCATATCGAGAGAGAGAGAGTCACATCGAGGGGGAAAGAGTCACATCGAGGGCTAGAGAATCACATCGAGGGTGAAAGAGTCACATCGAGAGCGAGAGAGTCACATCGAGGGAGAGAGAGTCACATCGAGGGAGAAAGAGTCACATCGAGGGAGAGAGAGTCACATTGAGGGAGAGAGTCACATCAAGGCAGAGAGTCATATCGACAGAGGGAGAGTCACATCGAGGAGGAAAGAGTCACATCGAGGGCGAGAGAATCACATCGAGGGTGAAAGAGTCACATCGAGAGCGAGAGAGTCACATCGAGGGAGAGAGAGTCACATCAAGGGAGAGAGAGTCACATCGAGAGAGTGTCACATCGAGGGAGAGAGAGTCACATCGAGGGAGAGAGTCACATCGAGAGAGAGAGAGTCACATCGAGAGAGAGAGTCATAGCGAGAGAGAGATAGAGTCACATCGAGGAAGAGAGAGTCACATCGAGTGAGACAGTGTCACATCGAGGGAGAAAGATGCACATCGAGAGAGAGAGAGTCACATCGAGGGAGAGAGAGTCACATCGAGGGAGAGAGAGTCACATCGAGGGAGAGAGTCATATCGAGGGAGAGAGAGTCACATTAAGTGAGAGAGTGTCACATCGAGGGGGAGAGACACATCGAGGGAGAGAGAGTCACATCGAGAGAGTGTCACATCGAGGGAGAGAGAGTCACATCAAGGGGGAGAGTCACATCGAGAGAGAGAGAGTCACATCGAGAGAGAGAGTGTCACATCGAGAGAGAGAATCATAGTGAGAGTCATAGCTAAAGCCCTGAAGGACGTCGCTTTTAACCGGGTCCATACCCACATTCCAGGACGACCCCCCCCCCGACCACCAGAGATCAGCGGGGTACATGAATTGTAACCAAGTAGTGATGTAAGAAAAAGGAGTCTTACCATCAAGTAACTTTAATGTAAGCTTGAAGTAACTTATAAACACACTATATACAAGAGAGGTCTTTACCATACCTCTGGTAGAAGCCTCTTACAATACTGAACAGACCAGTATTTATACCAGTCCAACAGGAAGTGACATATGACAGGAAGTGAGGTATGTACACAGTTCATAGTTCATAGTTCACAGTTCACAGGAAGTGATGACATAACTTCCCGGAAGTTATTATTATTATCACACTCTTCCCTCCTGCAGGATTAGGAGGCTGTGGTCTACCTTTTGGTCTGCAGCCGCCGAACAAGGAAGAGTCGCACCCGTTTGGATTCCCGTCGTAGAGGGTCGCTGGTCCGCTTACATGCGGTTGGCCATTGGTCAGAGTCTGTGTGGCCTGGATTGCCCTGTGAAGGGTCGGGGAGATCATGGCTTCAAGTACGAGCCCCAATAGGTTCAAAGTCGGACTGCCTCTGTTCAGAGGGAGGTGCAGAGCTGGTCTGTGGCGGATCAGTACTTTCATGCGCGGTACTGGGAGGGCCGCAACCTTGAGTACGGGGTTCTTCCGGCACCAAGCTAGTTGGTGTCCGATCAGGATCCTGGAGAGGGGTACCCGATAGGTCCCAAGAGTTTCCTGGTGAAATGCCATCACCCGATGTCCCACTAGGTCCTGGTGGGCAGGGAGCCAGATCCCGTAATGATACGGTAGATTCTCGGCCGTCGGAATATCGTATGTTTGCATAGATGGGGTTGGCATCGGTTAGTTCGACCTCGTCTACGAGAGGGTCATTTTTAGACGTCCGAACGTATCTTCGGAGTAATACAGGTCCAGGAGTAGTTAGCCATGACGGGAGTGATGTCCCATGAGATGAGCGACGCTGGAATCCAAAGAACCGCTCATGAGGTGTAGTATTTGTGGCTGTAGAAAGCAGGGACCGTATAGAGTGCAATGCATCCGGAAGCACTGTTTCCCATTGCTGGTCTGGTAGGCCCCGAGATCTTAAAGCGAGACGTACGGAATTCCAGATGATACCGTTATACCTCTCTACCTGCCCATTTCCGATGGGATGGTATGGTGTTGTTTTGCTTGTAGCAATTCCCCGTTCTGAGAGGTAGTCCTTGAGTTCCCTTGACATAAAGGATGGACCCCGATCTGAGTGAATATAAGCCGGCATGCCACAGAGAGAAAATACCTGCTCAAGGCAGCAGATTACTGTGGACACCAGCATATTGGAGCAGGGGAAGGCAAATGGAAAACGTGAATATTCGTCGATCATGGTGAGCAAGTATGTGTTCCGAGTTGAAGAGGGCACTGGGCCCTTAAAATCGATGCTAAGTCGTTGCATCGGTTGGGTTGCATGTATGAGTATACCATCTGAGGGGCGGAAGAACTGAGGTTTTAATTCCGCACAAAGCCGGCATTCTGAGCATATTTTCTTTACATCTCCAGTGGAAAAAGGGAGATTCCGTGATCGTACGAAATGTAGCATGCGCGTAACGCCAGGATGACACAATCCATTGTGGACATCCATGAGAGTAGAGGATGACATAGTGGAGCAGAATGCCCGTGTGAGGGTGTCCGGGGCCACATTCTCCTTGCCAGGCCGATAGAGAATGGTATAACCAAAAGAGGCCAGTTCCATCCTCCAAAGTTGTATTTTATTATTCTTAATTTTTGTTCGTTTTCGATTATCGAGCATGAAGGCAACTGATCGTTGGTCCGTGATCAATGTAAAGTGCTGGCGAGCTAGAAAATGGTTCCACTTCCGTACTGCCTCTATGATGGCTGTGGCTTCTTTCTCAACCGGAGGATAATGTAGCTCGGCACCTTGTAAGGTCCTGGACATAAATGCTACAGGACGACCTTCCTGATTCAGAGTAGCCGAGATCGCCACCTCCGAGGCATCACATTCAACCACGAAAGGGAGATTCTCATCGATGGAGTGAAGAGCCGCTTTCTCCAACTGTTTTTTGAGAAGGTTAAAGGCTGCAACAGCCGCTGTTCCCAGTGGAAATGATCTAGCATGCAGCAAGGGTTGGATTTTGTCCGAAAAATGAGGAATCCATTTAGCGTAGTATGCAAACAGACCGAGAGCCCGACGTAAAGAAGCCGGATTCTTCGGTGACGGGAGCTCTTGGAGCGGGCGAAGTCTTTCTGGGTCTGGCTTAATGATACCATTGCCTACGCAGTAGCCAAGGATGTTGATGGTCGGTTGCGACTCAACAGATTTGGATTCATTCAGGTTCAAATTACGGCGATGGAGGGCATCCCGAAATTTTTGGAGGTTGGCGTCGTGTTCCTGTTGATCGTGACCTGCAATGGTAATGTTATCAAGATAGGGAAAAGTGTCCCTTAGGTTTTCCTGCTTAACCAGGCCATCCATTGCCCATTGGAAGACAGCCACACCATTAGTAACCCCGAATGGGAGGCGACGAAATTGGTACAGCCGTCCATTAGCCTCAAAGTCCGTGCACTGCTTATCTGAGACCTTCAAGGGTACCTGATGATAGGCACTTTTAAAATCGTAAGTTGAGAACACTTTGTATTCGGCCAGTTTATTAACCATATCATCAATGCGTGGCAATGGGTAGGCGTCCAAGTCGATATATTGATTGATGATTTGTGAATAATCGATGCATAGTCACTGTTTGTGAGGTTTTAGAGGGTTCTTGACAATGATGACTTGAGCCCGCCAGGGCGACAAACATGGTTCGATGATATCCTCTGCTAGAAGTCGAGAGATTTCAGCCGCAATAAAAGATTGGTCTTCCTGATTAAAGCGCCGCGATTTCGTTATTATTGGTTTGCATTGAGGCGGAATACTGGCAAATAATGAGGGTTCATCAAGTGAAGCTGCTGACAATGCACAAAACGGTAATTTAGACGGTATATTAGAAATAGTAAGTCCGGGTTTGGATCCACCAAACTCAATGGTGAGTTTCTTATGCTGTTTTTGGAAGTCCAGCCCTAAGAGGAGATCACTACATAAGTCCTTGAGCACCGAAAGTCGGGTGGAGGGATACATACGACCATGAAGTGTCATATCAACAACACAAAAGCCGGAGATTCTGGTATTAAGTGATGACTGAGCCATCGCAATTGCCTGGTCCGATGGGAAGGCATGTAGTTTCAATTTCGCAACAATCTGTTCCTTAATGAAACTATCAGTACTTCCTGAGTCAATTAAGGCATCTAAGGTATGCCCTTTAATTGAAATTTTTGTGGCTGCATGAGACAGGTTCTGTGGGCAAGCAGCTGTAATTGGTGTCGTTGCACAGAGAGTGGCTAAAACTCTCGGTGTGCTTCTTCGGGAGAGAGCTCGAGAGGAAGCTTGATAGGTCCTAGCTGGAGCATTTTGATAGGCCCTAATTGGGGCAGTTCGGTAGGCCTTAGCTGGATTGGCCCTCGTAGAGGCCCTTGATAGGCAAACTTTAGCAAAGTGCCCTGTTTTTTTGCAATAACTGCAGATTGCATTGCGAGCAGGGCAGGTTTTCCTACGGTGAAAAGCATCTCCACAAAAGAAGCACGCCTTCCTAGATTGCCAAGAGGCTGCTAAAGTGGGGTCATCCTCCTCTTCTTCATCAGAATTATCAGAATTAGATTCCCCCATGATAGGGTTCACCTGAGACCACTTGAATTGTCTGGTTGCAGCTACAGCAGCAGATCGAGATCTGGGCAGTTGATAGAGGTCTGCATTTCTCTTTGCCAAATCCAGAGAACAAGCTAGGTCAAAAGTTTTTTGTAGCTCAAGGCCTAGAAATTGAGTTGGGCCCGCGCCAGGGCTTTAGCGCCGGAAATTTTGCGCCGGCGCTAAGTCCCGCTGCGCGCGCCAAAAATTCAGTAGCGCCGCGCCCAGACGGCTGCGGGCGCTACTGGAGGGTGTCAGCGCCTCCCAATGGGCGCTGACTGCAGGATTGCGGCGCTAATCCCCCGCTGCGGCACCCGATGCGGTGCGGCAGGCTGGGGTACTGCAGGCCTCCTCCTTCTGTTAAGGAGGAGCTGCCTGCAGCCGCCCGCTGGCCGTTGGATTCGGGGAAAAAATGAGCCCGGCACCTCGGAGAAGTGCCGGGCTCTCGGCCCACACACATCTGTGCCGCGGGGGGGTGGTGGAGGAGTCCAGGGAGGGAGGTGCGGGCAGGCGGCCGCCGGGAAAGCAGCCGGCCGCCGCGCCACCTTAATGCGCCGGCGCTAGGACCATGAAGGCACTTCTGAAAAATCGTTGGTTGCGGCTGCCACGGGCGAGGCGGCCGCAACTGAATTTCGGCGTTCGGGCGCGTTACCATGGCAACCGGGATGCTGCGCACACCGATGACGTCATCGGTGCCGGCGCAGCGCAACCGGTGTAACGCCGATGGTAGGGCCCTAGTCAATTTCAGAAGCGGCTATAATTGCGGCGCTAGGCTCTCTAGCGCCTCTAAATGGGCGCTGACCCCACTCAATTTCTAGGCCCAAGTGTTTTACTTTCTAGTAGACGCTGGCGTATAAATGGAGAGGCAATCCCACAGATGAAAGCATCACGAATCATTTCTTTGCGGTACAGCTCAGCTGAGGCTGCCTGAAAGTTACAATCTATGCTGAGCCTGCGAAGTTCTTGCAGGAATTCGTCAATTGATTCCCCTGGCCCTTGTTGGGCTGTGGCCAGTAGATGTCTAGCATAGACCTCATTTGGGGTCTTGGCATACAGTTTCTTAAGTGCCCGAATCACCTCATTGTAATTATCCCATTCATCAACATATTCGAACACTTTTGGGGTCACATAATTGATAAGTATCCTCAATCTAACAGGAGCATCCGCTTTACATTCATCCAGAAAATTCTCAAAAGTACGGTACCAATGCTTCCATACCCTGCCAGCTGCTGGTGTATTCGGGTCCAAGTCCAGACGAATAAGTCTAAGGATTCTCTCCATGATGGGTGGTTCCCTGGATCCTTAACTCCGAGTTTGTCCGAAGGTCTAGTATTTGTGAGTGTAAATACTAAGTTACTTCAATTGATGTAAGAAAAAGGAGGCTTACCATCAAGTAACTTTAAAGTAAGCTTTAAGTAACTTATAAACACACTATATACAAGAGAGGTCTTTACCATACCTCTGGTAGAAGCCTCTTACAATACTGAACAGACCAGTATTTATACCAGTCCAACAGGAAGTGACATACGACAGGAAGTGAGGTATGTACACAGTTCATAGTTCATAGTTCACAGTTCAGAGGAAGTGATGACATAACTTCCCAGAAGTTATTATTATTATCACAAGTAGTATTAGCATTTATAGACAATTGAGATGATCTTTTTTTCCCCCATTTAGACACGACAAACACATATCATTCTTTAACCTATCATAGTAAAAGATCAAACTTAACATGAAATCCTTATATATTTCGACCTGGAATATCCAAGGTCTACGCTCTTCGGTGCTCAACGTGAAGAGTAGGACCCCAGAATTCATAGATGAAACTAAAGGTCTGGATATCATCATTTTACAGGAAACTTGGTATAGAGGAGAAGGACACACTGGCCGTCCCCAAGGGTACACAGAGCTGGTGGTCCCCTCCAATAAATTGCCAGGAGTAACCCAAGGCAGAGACTGGGAAAGGTGGGACTTGTACAAGTCAGACGGTTTACACCTGAACCAGAGGGGGACCAATATCCTTGCGGGGAGGTTTGCTAGCACTGTTGGGGGGGGTTTAAACTAACTTGGCAGGGGGATGGGATACAGAGTGGAGCTATAGTAGGGGGTGATTTACAGCCAAATATGGAGGAAAAAACAAGTCAGCTGGGAAGGCAGAGCAAATATGTGAAGGCAAAAGGGAATATGGCAAGGCTGGAAGGCATTTATTTTAATGCAAGGAGTTTTGCAAATAAGGTGGATGAACTGAAGTTGTTGTTGACCACATGGGAGTACGATATTGTTGCTATCATGGAGACATGGTTGAGGGAGGGTCAGGACTGGCAGCTCAATATTCCGGGGTATAGAATCTTCAGGCGAGACAGAGGGGGGTGTAAAAGGGGAGGTGGTGTTGCAATATTAATTAAGGAGTCAATTACTGCTGTAAGGAGGGATGATATATTAGCGGGTTCCTCTAATGAGGCCATATGGGTAGAACTTAAAAACAAAAAGGGGGCAAGCACTTTGCTGGGAGTGTACTATAGGCCCCCAAACAGTCAGGGGGAGATAGAGGAACAGATATGTAGGCAAATCTCAGAGAAGTGCAAAAATAATAGGGTAATAATAGTGGGGGATTTCAACTTCCCCAATATTAATTGGGATAGTCAGAGTGTGAAAGGCTTAGAGGGTGCAGAATTCTTAAAATGCATCCAGGAGAGCTTTTTGAGCCAGCGTGTAGAAAGTCCTACAAGAGAGGGGGCGGTACTGGACCTAATTCTAGGGAATGTAGCCGGGCAAGTGGTGGAAGTGTCAGTAGGAGAGCATTTTGGCGACAGTGACCATAATTCGGTGAGATTTAAGGTGGTCATGGAAAAAGACAAAGACGGCCCGGAAATAAGGGTTCTAAATTGGGGGAAGGCCGATTTTAATATGATAAGGCAGGATCTGGCCAAAGTGGACTGGGAGCATCTACTTATAGGAAAATCCACATCAAAGCAGTGGGAGACTTTCAGAAGGGAAATAGAGAGAGTACAACGCCAACATGTTCCTGTAAAGGTCAAGGGTGGTACCAACAAGCAAAGGGAACCTTGATGACAAGGGATATACAAAAATGCATTAGGAAAAAAAGGGGGGCTTTTGGCAGTTACAAAAGACTAAAGACGGAGGAAGCCCGAGAGGAGTATAAAAAGTGCAGGGGCATACTTAAAAAAGAAATTAGGAGAGCGAGGAGGGGCCATGAAATAACACTGGCGAGCAAAATAAAGGAAAATCCTAAGATGTTTTATAAGTATATTAAGGGCAAGAGGATAACCAGGGAAAGGGAAGGGCCCATTAGGGACCAAAGTGGCAATCTGTGTGTAGAGCCAGATGATGTAGGCGGGGTTTTAAATGAATTTTTTGCATCTGTGTTCACTATGGAGGAAGACGATGTAGACATAGAAATCGGGCAAGGGGACTGTGATATACTTGAACATATTAGCATCGAGAGGGAGGAGGTACTAGCGGTTTTAGCAGGCCAAAAAGTGGATAAATCCCCAGGCCTGGACGAGATGTATCCCAGGCTGCTGTGTGAGGCAAAGGAGGAGATTGCAGGGGCTCTGACACAAATTTTCAGAACCTCTCTGGCCACAGGGGATGTACCAGAGGACTGGAGAACAGCTAACGTAGTACCATTATTCAAGAAGGGTAGCAGGGATAAACCAGGGAATTACAGGCCAGTGAGCCTAACATCTGTGGTAGGGAAATTATTGGAAAAAATTCTGAGGGACAAAATTAGTCTCCACTTGGAGAGGCAAGGATTAATCGGGGATAGTCAGCATGGCTTTGTCAAGGGTAAATCATGTCTGACCAATCTGATTGAATTTTTCGAGGGGGTGACTAGGTGTGTGGATGAGGGAAATGCTGTGGATGTAGTATACAAGGATTTCAGTAAGGCTTTTGACAAAGTCCCGCATAGGAGACTGGTCAAGAAGGTAAGAGTCCATGGGATCCAGGGTGCCTTGGCACGTTGGATCCTAAACTGGCTGAGTGGCAGGAGGCAGAGGGTGATGGTCGAAGGTTGCTTTTGTGACTGGAAGCCTGTGTCCAGTGGGGTACCTCAGGGATCGGTGCTGGGTCCCTTGCTGTTTGTGATCTACATAAATGATTTGGATGAGAATGTGAAAGGTATGATCAGTAAGTTCGCAGATGACACGAAAATTGGTGGGGTGGTAAATTGCGAGGAGGAAAGCCTCAGGCTACAGGATGATATAAACGGGTTGGTCAGATGGGCGGAAAAGTGGCAAATGGAATTTAACCCAGAAAAGTGCGAGGTGATGCATTTTGGACGGACAAATAAGGCAAGGGAATACACAATGAGTGGTAGGGCCCTAGGAAGCACAGAGGATCAGAGAGACTTTGGTGTGCATGTACATAGATCCCTGAAGGCAGCAGGACAGGTAGATAAGGTGGTTAAAAAGGCATATGGGATACTTGCCTTCATTAGCCGAGGCATAGAATATAAGAGCAGGGAGGTTATGATGGAGCTGTACAAAACGCTGGTAAGGCCACAGCTGGAGTACTGTGTGCAGTTCTGGTCGCCTCACTATAGGAAGGATGTGATTGCTTTGGAGAGGGTGCAGAGAAGATTCACCAGGATGTTACCTGGGATGGACCGCCTCAGCTATGAAGAAAGACTAAACAGGCTGGGGTTGTTTTCCTTGGAGCAAAGAAGGCTGAGGGGGGACCTGATTGAGGTGTACAAAATGATGAGGGGCATAGATAGGGTAGGTAAAGAGGAACTTTTCCCCTTAGTAGGGGGGTCAATAACAAGGGGGCATAGATTCAAGGTAAGGGGCAGGAGGTTAAGAGGGGATTTGAGGAGGAACTTTTTCACCCAGAGGGTGGTTGGAGTCTGGAACTCACTGCCTGAAAGGGTGGTAGAGGCAGGAACCCTCACAACATTCAAGAAGCATTTGGATGAGCACTTGAAATGCCATTGCATACAAGGCTATGGACCAAATGCTGGAAAATGGGATTAGATTAGACAGGGCTTGATGGACGGCGCAGACACGATGGGCCGAAGGGCCTCTTTCTGTGCTGTATAACTCTATGACTCTATGACTCCGGAGGCATACTGATTTGGTTTAAAACAGAGCTTAAGAATTGCATCAAATTTATAAAAAAGGGCAAAAACCACATGTGGCTCAAAATTGAGAGGGGGATTATCTCTAACCCCCAAGATGTTTTCATTTGCGCACTCTATATCCCCCCAATGGAATCCCCGTACTTTAAAGAGGACACCTTCTCCAACATGGAGAGGGAGATTATCCAATTCCAGGCCCAGGGGAACGTGTTGATCTGTGGTGACCTCAATTCAAGAACTGGCGAAGAACCAGACTTCACCAATAATCAGGGAAACAATTACATATTCGGGAATAACCACTTCGATATCCCCTCCCTTCCATACAGGCATAACTGCGACAAGCAGACAAATACCAACGGAAAACAGCTCCTGCAGCTCTGTCAAAGCCTGGGTCTGTACATTGTCAATGGTAGGTTCATGGGAGACCTCCTCGGAAGATCAACCTATTGCTCACCTCTTGGCTGTAGCACCGTAGACTATATGATTATGGATTTAGACCCATCCTCTTTCAGAGCATTCACAGTCAAACCACAAACAACACTGTCAGACCACAGTCAAATTACTATGTATCTTAAAAAGACAGAAACAACCAACACAGAAACACAACCCAGTAAGCTATACAACATCAAAAAATCGTACAGATGGGCCAAAAACAGCACGGAAAAATACCAGAAAGCAATTAGCTATGAATCAACTCAAGCTCTATTGGACACCTTTCTGGATAACATATACACTCACAATAAAGAAGGCGTAAACCGGGCAGTGAATAACCTAAACAATATTTTTGATAATTTGGCAACAAGGTCAAACTTGAAAGCTCGCAAGAACAAACCCAAAACAAAAAACTATGAAAAATGGTTTGACCCAGATTGCCATAACATGAAGAAAAAACTTAGAAAAATATCAAACCAAAAACACAGACAGCCAGAAAACGAGGAATTACGCCTTACTTATTGTCAGACACTAACACAATACAGAAACACACTCAGAACCAAAAAAGAGCAGTATATTAAGAATACACTCAGCTCCATGGAGGAATCCATTGATTCCAATTGTTTCTGGGACAAATGGAATACATTACACAAAAAACAACATGACGAATTGGCCATTCAAAATGGAGACACATGGGAAAACCACTTTGAAAAATTATACCAGAGAAACACACTAAGGCCAGAGCAACACCAAATATGCAAAAAACTGGAAAAGCTCGAAATGGCCATAAAAGATAACCAAAACCCGCTAGACTCCATAATAACAGAAAAAGAACTAGTTGAAAAACTCAAGGACCTGCGACCAGGAAAAGCTTGCGGTACAGACGGCATACTAAGCGAGATGATTAAACACACAGACGATAAAATGAAACTGGTTATCCTAAAACTCTTCAACTTGGTTCTGAGTGTCGGTTACTTCCCTGATATCTGGAAAAAAGGACTCATAACGCCCATATACAAAAGTGGGGACAAAGTCGACCCAAATAACTATCGAGGCATCTGTGTAAACAGTAACCTGGGGAAGGTATTCTGTAGTATCATAAACAAAAGACTTATAAACTTCCTTGAGGAGCACAATGTCTTGAGTAAAAGCCAAATTGGATTCCTGCCAAGCTATAGAACATCAGATCATATCTTCACCCTACAGACCCTAATTGACAAACACGTTCATCAAAACAAAAGCAAAATCTACGCATGCTTTATAGATTTCCAGAAGGCTTTCGATTCCATCTGGCACGACGGTTTATTCCTGAAACTTATCGAAAGCGGGGTAGGGGGAAAAACATATGATGCAATTAAATCAATGTATTCAAACAACAAATGTGCAGTTAAAATTGGAGACAAACAAACAAAATACTTCCCACAGGGGCGGGGGGTGACGCAGGGCTCGCCCATCTCACCGACACTCTTTAATATTTACATAAATGAACTGGCAAAACTACTTGAACAATCTACAGCACCCGGCCTCACCCTATATGAATCCAAGGTTAAATTCCTCCTCTATGCAGATGACCTGGTTCTGCTGTCACCAACTAAGGAGGGTCTACAGCAGAACCTGGATCTGCTGGAGTCATTCTGCCAGACCTGGGCCCTGACAATAAATCCCCAAAAAACCAAAGCCCTTGTGTTCCAGCAAAGATCCAGACATCAGGGACCCAAAATAAATTTCACACTAGGAACAACCAAAATTGAACAAACCACTAACTGCACATACTTGGGCTTAAAAATCAGTTCAACGGGAAATTTTCATCTGGCTGTGAATGAACTGAAAGAGAAAGCAAGAAGGGCTTTCTATGCCATTAAAAAATCAATCCAAATAGAACTCCCAATTAGCATTTGGCTCAAAATTTTTAAATCAGTAATTGAACCAATTGCACTCAATGGCAGTGAGGTGTGGGGACCGCTAACACAACAAGAATTTGCAAAATGGGACAAACACCCAATTGAGATCCTCCATGCAGAATTCTGTAAAATTATCCTCCGGACCCAAAGGAAAACCTTAAACAATGCATGCAGGGCAGAACTAGGCCAATAACCATTAATAATCACTATCCAAAAAAGAGCCACCAAATTTTGGAAAAACCTAGAAATGAGCAACCCCCAATGCTATCATTACGAAGCCCTGAAATGCCAAGAGAGGACCATAAAGAAGAATACCCTCAGTCAACTAGTCCTGGGACTCAGTGAAGTAACTACTAACACTAGTAACAATAACCAGCCCCAGGACAGTGACAGCGTAACACAAAGAATTCGACCCAACACAATCGTCGCTAAGCAAAAGGAAAAATATCTGTCATATTGGACAGAAACAACAAAAACCCAAAACAAACTCAATTGCTACTTGGCCCTAAACAGACAATACAACATGGCTGATTACCTGACCATGGTAAAGGATAGCAAACTGAGAAAAACCTTGACAATATACAGACTTAGTGAACATAGCCCGGCCATCGAAAAAGGTAGACACAGGCAGACCCGGCTACCAAGAGAGGACAGGATATGCTCTCACTGCAGTCAGGGAGTGGTGGAGACAGAGATGCACTTCCTCACAGCTTGTAGAAAATATCAGGGCATAAGGGAGAATTTCTACCCAAAATTCACAAAAATATGCCCTGAATTCAGAAATTCGAATGACGACCAAAAACTCCCATATCTACTGGGGAAGAGAGAAATTGTGTAACCTTAGCGGCACACTATGTTACAGCTTGCCATAAACAGAGGGACAACCACTAAATATAAGAAAAGAGTATATACAAATTATATGAATGTATATTTATACACTCAGGGATATATCTGTTTATACACTGTATGGATAGATCTGTATTTTTGTGTACAACCATGAATGTTTTTCGATGCTTTGGCAACATAAGATGTACCTTGTCATGCCAATAAAGCGATTTGAATTGAATTGAATTGAATTGATAGAGTCACATCGAGGGAGAGAGTCACATAGAGGGAGAGAGAGTCACATCGAGGGAGAAAGATGCACATCGAGAGAGAGAGTCACATCGAGGGAGAGAGTCACATCGAGGGAGAGAGAGTCACATCGAGGGAGAGAGAGTCACATCAAGAGAGAGAATCACATCGAGGGAGAGAGAGTCACATCGAGGGAGAGAGAGTCACATCGAGGGAGAGAGATTCACATCAAGGGAGAGAGAGTTACATTGAGGGAAAGAGAGTCACATTGAGGGAAAGAGAGTCACATCGAGGGAGAGAGATTCACATCGAGGCAGAGATTCACATCACGGGAGAGAGAGCCACATCGAGGGAGAGAGTCACATAGAGGGAGAAAGAGTCACATCACGGGAGAGAGGGTCACATTGAGGGAGAGAGAGTCACATTGAGGGAGAGAGAGTCACATCGAGGGACAGAGTTTCACATCGAGGGAGAGAGATTCACATCAAGTGTGAGAGAGTCACATTGAGGGAGAAAGATGCACATCGAGAGAGAGAGAGTCACATCGAGGGAGGGAGAGTCACATCAAGTGAGAGAGGGTCACATCGAGGGAGAGTCAAATCGAGGGAGAGAGAGAGATTCACATTGGAGGAAACAGATTCACATCGAGGGAGAGAGAATCACATCGAGACAGAGAGACACATCGAGAGAGAGTCACATCGAGAGAGAGAGTCACATCGAGGGAGAGAGAGCCACATCGCACGAGTGAGAGTCACATCGAGAGAGAGTCACATCGAGAGAATCACATCGAGAGAGAGAGAGTCACATCGAGAGAGAGAGAATCACATTGAGAGAGACAGTCACATCGGGGTAGAGAGTCACATCGAGGGAGAGAGAGTCACATCGAGGGAGAGAGAATCACATCGAGGAAGAGAGAGTCACAGCGACGGAGAGAGAGTCACATCGTGAGAGAGAGAGGGAGAGTCATATCGAGGGAGAGATTCACATCTAGGGAGACAGAGTGACATCGAGGGAGAGAGAGTCACATTGAGTGAGAGAGTGTCACATCGAGGGAGAGAGATGGAGAGTCAGATCGAGAGAGAGAGAGAGTCACATCAAGAGAGAGAGTGTTACATCGAGGGAGAAAGATGCACATCGAGAGAGAGAGAGTCACATCGAGGGAGAGAGAGTCACATCGAGGGAGAGAGTCACATCGAGGGAGAGAGAGTCACATCAAGTGAGAGAGAGTCACATCGAGGGAGAGAGTCACATCGAGGGAGAGAGAGTCACATCGAGAGAGTGTCACATCGAGGGAGAGAGAGTCACATCGAGGGAGAGAGTCACATCGAGAGAGAGAGAGAGAGTCACATCGAGAGAGAGAGAGTGTCACATCGAGGGAGAGAGAGTCACATCGAGGGAGAGAGAGTCACATCGAGGGAGAGAGTCACATCGAGAGAGACACATCGAGGGAGAGAGAGTCATATCGAGAAAGAGAGAGTCAGATCGAGAGAGAGAGAGTCACATCGAGGGAGAGAGAGTCACATCGAGGGAGAGAGTCACATTGAGAGAGAGACAGAAAGTCACATCGTTGGAGAAAGTCATTTCGAGAAAGAGAGAGTCACTTCGAGAAAGAGAGAGTCACATCGAGGGAGAGAGAGACACATCGAGGGAGAGAGAGTCACAATAAGTGAGAGAATGTCACATCGAGGGGGAGAGTCACATCGAGGGAGAGAGAGTCACATCGAGAGAGTGTCACATCGAGGGAGAGAGAGTCATATCGAGGGAGAGAATCACATCGAGGGAGAGAGAGTCACATCGAGAGAGAGAATCACATCGAGGGAGAGAGAGTCACATCGAGAGAGAGAATCACATCGATGGAGAGAGAGTCACATCGAGAGAGAGAATCACATCGAGGGAGAGAGAGTCACATCGAGGGAGAGTCACATCGAGGGAGAGAGATTCACATCGAGGGAGAGAGAGTCACATTGAGGGAAAGAGAGTCACATCGAGGGAGAGAGATTCTCATCGAGGCAGAGATTCACATCGCGGGAGAGAGAGCCACATCAAGGGAGAGAGTCACATAGAGAGAGAAACAGTCACATCGAGGGAGAGAGAGTCACATCGAGGGAGAGAGAGTCACATCGAGGGAGAGAGAGTCACATCGAGGGACAGAGTTTCACATCGAGGGAGAGAGATTCACATCAAGTGAGAGAGAGTCACATTGAGGGAGAAAGATGCACATCGAGAGAGAGAGAGTCACATCGAGGGAGAGAGAGTTACATCTAGGGAGAAAGTCGCATCGAGGGAGGGAGAGTCACATCAAGTGAGAGAGGGTCACATCGAGGGAGAGAGTGTCAAATCGAGGGAGAGAGTCACAACGAGAGACAGAGATTCATATCGAGACAGAGAGACACATCGAGAGAGAGAGTCACATCAAGAGAGAGAGTCACATCGAGGGAGAGAGAGCCACATTGAGCGAGAGAGAATCACATAGAGAGAGAGAGAGTCACATCGAGAGAGAGAGTCACATTGAGAGAGACAGTCACATCGGGGTAGAGAGTCACATCGAGGGCGAGAGAGTCACATCGAGGGAGAGAGAGTCACATCGAGGGAGAGAGAGACACATCGAGGGAGAGAAAGTCACATCGAGAGAGAGAGAGTCACATTGGAGGAAAGAGATTCACATCGAGACAGACACAGCGAGAGAGAGAGAGCCACATCGCGCGAGAGAGAGTCACATCGAGAGAGAGTCATATCGAGAGAATCACATCGAGAGAGAGAGAGTCACATAGGGGTAGAGAGTCACATCGAGGGAGAGAGAGTCACATCAAGTGAGAGAGAGTCACATCGAGGGAGAGAGAGTCACATCGAGGGAGAGAGAGTCACATCGAGGGAGAGAGAGTCACATCGAGAGAGAGAGAGTCACATCGAGAGAGAGAGCGTCACATCGAGGGAGAAAGAGTCACGTCGAGGGAAAAAGATGCACATCGAGAGAGAGAGAGTCACATCGAGGGAGAGAGAGTCACATCGAGGGAGAGAGTCACATCGAGAGAGAGACACATCGAGGGAGAAAGAGTCACATCGAAGGAGAGAGAGTCACATCGAGGGAGAAAGAGTCACGTCGAGGGAAAAAGATGCACATCGAGAGAGAGAGAGTCACATCGAGGGAGAGAGAGTCACATCGAGGGAGAGAGTCACATCGAGAGAGTGACACATCGAGGGAGAAAGAGTCACATCGAAGGAGAGAGAGTCACATCGAGAGAGAGAGTCACATCGAGGGAGAGAGAGTCACATCGAGGGAGAAAGAGTCACATCGAGGGAGAGAGAGTCACATCGAGGGAGAGAGTGTCACATCGAGGGAGAGAGATTCACATCGAGTGAGAGAGTCACATCGAGGGAGAAAGAGTCACATCGAGGGAGAGAGAGTCACATTGAGGGAGAGAGAGTCACATCGAGGGAGAGAGATTCACATCGAGTGAGAGAGTCACATCGAGGGAGAAAGAGTCACATCGAGGGAGAGAGAGTGACATTGAGGGAGAGAGAGTCACATCGAGGGAGAGAGAGTCACAGCGAGGGAGAGAGAGTCACCTCGAGGCAGAGAGTCGCATTGAGAGAGAGAGAGTCACATCGAGGGAGAATTTGCAAAATGGGACAAACACCCAATTGAGATCCTACATGCAGAATTCTGTAAAAGTATTCTCCGGACTCAAAGGAAAACTGTAAACAATGCATGCAGGGCAGAACTAGGCCAATATCAATTTATAATTACTATCAAAAAAAGAGCCACCAAATTTTGGAAACACCTAAATATGAGCAACCCCCACTGCTATCATTACGAAGCCCTGAAATGCCAAGAGAGGACCATAAAGAAGAATACCCTCAGTCAACTAGTCCTGGGACTCAGTGAAGTAACCACTAACACTACTAACAATAACCAGCCCCAGGACAGTGACATCGTAGCACAGAGAATTCGACCCAACACAATTGTCACTAAGCAAAATGAAAAATACCTGTCATATTGGGCAGAAACAACAAAAACCCCCCAAAAACTCATTTGCTACTTGGCCCTAAACAGACAATACAACATGGCTGAATACCTGACCATGGTAAAGGATAGCAAACTGAGAAAAACCTTGACAAGGTACGGACTTAGTGAACATAGCCTGGCCATCGAAAAAGGCAGACACAGACAGACCCGGCTGCCAAGAGAGGACAGGATATGCTCTCACTGCAGTCAGGGAGTGTTGGAGACAGAGATGCACTTCCTCACAGCTTGTGGAAAATATCAGGGCATCAGGGAGAATTTCGACCCAAAATTCACAAAAATATGCCCTGAATTCAGAAATTTGAATGACGACCAAAAACTCCCATACCTGCTAGAGGAACAGAGAAATTGTGTAACCTTAGCGGCACACTATGTTACAGCTTGCCATAAACAGAGGGACAACTATTAAACCTAAGAAAAGAGTAGATACAAATTATACGAATGTATATTTATACACTCAGGGATATATCTGTTTATACACTGTATGGACAGATCTGCGTTTATGTGTTCAACCATAAATGTTTTTTGATGCTTTGGCATCATAAGATGTACCTTATCATGCCAATTAAGCGATTTGAATTGAATTGAATTGAAAATTGAGTCACATCGAGGGAGAGAGAGCCACATCGAGTGAGAGAGAGTCACATCGAGTGAGAGAGAGTCACATCGAGGGAGAAAGGTGCACATCGAGAGAGAGAGAGTCACATCGAGAGAGAGTCACATCGAGGGAGAGAGAGTCACATCGAGGGAGCGAGTCACATCGAGGGAGAGAGAGTCACATCAAGTGAGAGAGAGTCACATCAAGTGAGAGAGAGTCACATCGAGGGAGAGAGTCACATCAAGGGAGAGAGTCACATCGAGGGAGAGAGAGTAACATCGAAAGAGTGTCACATCGAGGGAGAGTGAGTCACATCGAGGGAGAGAGTCACATCGAGAGAGAGAGAGTCACATCGAGAGAGAGAGTCAAAGCGAGAGAGAGGGAGAGTCACATTGAGGGAGAGAGTCACATCGAGGGAGAGAGAGTCACATCGAGGGAGAAAGATGCACATCCAGAGAGAGAGAGTTACATCGAGTGAGAGAGAGTCACATCGATGGAGAAAGATGTACATCGAGAGAGAGAGAGTCACATCGAGGGAAAGAGAGTCACATCGAGGGAGAGAGTCACATAGAGAGAGAGAGAGAGTCACATCGAGAGAGAAAGAGTCACATCGAGGGAGAGAGTGTCATATCGAGGGAGAGAGAGTCACATCGAGTGAGTGTCACGTCGAGAGAGAGAGAGAGAGAGTCACATCGAGAGAGAGAGTGTCACATCGAAGGAGAGAGCATCACATCGATAGAGAGAGAGTCATATCGAGAAAGAGAGAGACACATCGAGAGAGAGAGAGTCACATCGAGGGAGAGAGTCACATCGAGGCAGAGAGTCATATCGAGAAAGAGAGAGTCACAGCGAGGGAGAAAGAGTCACATCGAGGGCAAGAGAGTCACATAGAGGGTGAAAGAGTCACATCGAGAGCGAGAGAGTCACATCAAGGGAGAGAGTTTCACATCGAGGGAGAGAGAGCCACATCGAGGAAGAGAGAGTCACATCGAGTGAGAGAGAGTCACATCAAGGGAGAAAGATGCACATCGAGAGAGAGAGAGTCACATCGAGGGAGAGAGAGTCACATCGAGGGAGAGAGTTTCACATCGAGGGAGAGAGAGTCACATCGAGAGAGTGTCACATCGAGGGAGAGAGAGTCCCATCGAGGGAGAGAGTCACATCAAGAGCGAGAGCATCACATCGAGGGAGAGCGAGTCATATCGAGAGGGAGTGAGTCACATCGAGAGAGAGAGAGTCACATCGAGAGAGAGAGAGTGTCTCTCCTAAGCGAGATGATTAAACACACGGACGATAAAATGAAATTGGCTATACTGAAACTCTTCAACTTGGTTCTCAGTGTCGGTTACTTCCCTGCTATCTGGAACAAAGGACTCATAACGCCCATATACAAAAGTGGGGACAAAATTGACCCAAATAACTATCGAGGCATCTGTGTAAACAGTAACCTGGGGAAGGTTTTCTGTAGTATCATAAACAAAAGACTTATAAACTTCCTTGAGGAGCACAATGTCTTGAGTAAAAGCCAAATTGGATTCCTACCAAACTATAGAACATCAGATCATATCTTCACCCTACAGACCCTAATTGACAAATATGTTCATCAAAACAAAAGCAAAATTTTTGCCTACTTTATAGATTTCCAGAAGGCTTTCGATTCCATCTGGCACGATGGTCTATTCGTGAAACTTATTGAAAGTGGTGTAGGGGGAAAAACATATGATGTAATTAAATCAATGTATAAAAACAATAAATGTGCAGTTAAAATTGGAGACAAACAAACAAAATACTTCCCACAGGGGCATGGTGTGATGCAGGGCTCACCCATCTCACCGACACTCTTTAATATTTACATAAATGAATTGGCAAAACTACTTGAACAATCTACAGCACCCGGCCTCACCCTATATGAATCCAAGGTTAAATTCCTCCTCTATGCAGATGACCTGGTTCTGCTGTCACCAGCTAAGGAGGGTCTACAGCAGAACCTGGATCTGCTGGAGTCATTCTGTCAGACCTGGGCCCTGACAATAAACCCCCAAAAAACCAAAGTCCTTGTGTTCCAGCAAAGATCCAGACATCAGGGACATAGAAAAAATTTCACACTAGGAACGACTAAAATTGAACAAACCACTAACTGCGCATACTTGGGCTTAAAAATCAGCTCTACGGGAAATTTTCATCTGGCTGTGAATGAACTGAAAGAGAAAGCTAGAAGGGCTTTCTATGCCATTAAAAGATCAATCCAAATAGAAATCCCAATTAGCATTATGCTCAAAATTTTTAAATCAATAATTGAACCAATTGCACTCTATGGCAGTGAAGTGTGGGGACCGCTGACACAAAAAGAATTTGCAAAATGGGACAAACACCCAATTGAGATCCTACATGCAGAATTCTGTAAAAGCATCCTCCGGACTCAAAGGAAAACCGTAAACAATGCATGCAGGGCAGAACTAGGCCAATATCCATTAATAATTACTGTCCAAAAAAGAGCCACCAAATTTTGGAAACACCTAAAAATGAGCAACCCCCACTGCTATCATTACGAAGCCTTGAAATGCCAAGAGAGGACCATAAAGAAGAATACCCTCAGTCAACTAGTCCTGGGACTCAGTGAAGCAACCACTAAGAGCCATAAAAGCTTAAGAAAATACTTTAAAATATTGGTTAAATAGCATAATAGTTAATTTACCTGATTGACTTATTGTATTAAGAAACCCCCTATTTTCTTGCTCCAGTAGTATAGTCCGAGACACCCCCTTCATTCTTGCCACAATGGTACAGTCCCTAAGCCACACATGGTATGCAGCCATTTTACAGTTTAAACTCCACGTGGCTGAAGGAGGCAGAAGTTGTGAGGTTTGGAGCAATACAGTTTTTGACCGTGTTCGTTTATACGTGTTTGCTTTGTAATTCCGTTTGTGAAGTGTTATAGTAAACAGTTTAAAAGACAAAGCTACGTTTGGGAACGTTTTATTTCGACACACGTCTACTCGTTGTTAACAGCCCCACAGCTCAGTGGCTGCCTGTTTGGATACTAAGAAGCGCCACTACATTAGTCAAAAACTTGCTCCCTAAGAAGGAAAGGACGGAATCGTCGGCGAACGTATACATGAATGGTCACGGAGCCAGACGACAATATAAGAAAGTGAAGGTACAGTGACTGTTACTTGCTTTGTTCATTCTATTGAGAAGCTAAATAAGAGCTGCGGGTAAAATGGCCGAGGCCTTACGGAGCCAGGAGCTTCCCCCAGCCAGAAGGATTGCTGGCCAAAAGAGGGAAATAAAGCTCCCCCCAAAGGCAATGGAAGAGAAGTTACATAGAAGCATAGGTGCAAGGAAGGCTAAATTAGCTCAGATAACTGGAAAAATGAAGATAATTGATCATCTCATGGAAGATAATGCTAATATTAAGAAAGCTGAAGACATAATGTATTACGATTTCTCCAAGCTGCATGAAGAATTTAATGTACTCAATGAAGATGTATTAGCACTTCTGTCTGAAGAAGAGGGAAACGCTGATCAGCACAACTGGTTTGATCTTAAATCAACCAGCATTAAGGACTATATCAAGGCCACAGAACAGTGGATGTTAAAGATTCGTCAAGATGCTGATACAGCAGAGAAAGATAAAGTTGACGATGAAGTCGGACCAGACGATAGCATTTCAGAGACTTCCGCCAGACCGAGCAAAAATCGAAAAGAAGGTAGCTCTGTTTCTGGACGCAGGTCAGTCGCTTCTACCACAAGCTCGTCGCGACGCATGAGAGAGGAGGTTGAACGGGCGGCGTTGATGGCGCGCGCAGCATCTTTAGCGGAGAAGCAAGCTCTTGAACGGGAAGAGGCCCAACTGCAGGTCCAAGAGGCCCAACTGCAGGCCCAACAGGCCCAACTGCAGGCCCAAGTGCAGGCCCAACAGGCCCAACTGCAGGCCCAACAGGCCCAGGTGCAGGCAAAGAAAGAACAGCTGGAGATAAAAACAGCTATCGCGGTCTCAGACACCAGGTTGAGTGCGTATGAAGATTATGAAGGCTCACGGGACGGCGGGAGCGAATACTGCCAGTCAATGTTGTCACATAGAGTTGGATCCAGGGCACCTTCAAGAGTTATAAGAGAGTCCGAAGGCAATCCCCTGGCATTACAGCGTGGAAGAGTGGCCTCTCCACTAACAGGAGCACGTGATGCTACCCCAGATGTCAGACGGTCTAGACTAGACCCTGCTGATGACCACCAGAGGCCTGAAGACACAGGGAGAAGCCTATACCGAGTGATGCAACGTCAGAACGAAATTACAGAGATGCTTGTAAAACAACAGAATCTGTTTCGACTCCCTCAAAGAGACATACCAGTGTTCCAAGGCGACCCACTCAAGTATAAGCCCTTCATCAGATCCTTTGAACAAGCCATTGACTCCAAAACAGAGAGCAGCAGTGATAAGTTGTACTACCTGGGACAGTACACCAGTGGTAAACCACAAGACCTGGTCAGAAGCTGTGAACACATGAGACCGGACCGGGGATACATAGAAGCCAGGAAGTTGCTGCAGGAGCACTATGGTAACGAGCTGAAGATAGCCACTGCATATATTGAAAAGGCTACCAAGTGGCCACAGATCAGATCGGAGGACGGAGAGGCATTGAACGCATATGTTCTTTTCCTCATAGGATGTCGCAACACCATGGAGGATGTTGAATTCATGGAAGAGATGGACAATCCTACAACTATGAGAATCATCATCTCTAAGCTTCCTTACAGGATGAGAGAACAATGGAGAAGAACAGCCTTTGAGATAATGGAGAGACGGAAAAGTAGAGCCAGGTTTGCAGACTTAGTGAATTTCATAGACAAACAGGCTAAAATTGCTAGGGACCCATTGTTTGGAAACATCCAGGACGCCAGCCCGACCACCGATGGAAGAGTGAAAGCCAAGCCTGTTGAATCAAAGACTCTCAGGAAAGGTGGTTCCAGGGGAAGCAGCTTTGCAACTATTGTCACTCAGGCCGAGGAAGAAAGGCCCCAGAACTCATCTCCCAAAAAGAGCAGCACAGTGACGCCTGCTAATGCCTTTCAGAAGCCATGCTTATTCTGCCAGAAGAATCATACATTGGATTTCTGCAGCGACATCAAAGCACAGCCACATAAGGACAGAATCGAATTCCTGAAGTACAACGGCCTGTGTTTTGGATGTCTCTCTCAGGGGCACCTGAGTAGAAACTGTAAGCAAAGAACAACATGCAGAGAGTGCACTCGGAAACACCCCAGTCTGCTGCATATCCATAAAGAAGAACAAGTCTCTAAGAAGAGTGAAGAAAACAATACCGATGAGAAGGTTGTTTCAAGTGCTCTGGTGTCGCTAGAACCAGAGACTCGTGGGCTCACTGGGGCCGGTGACAGTGATTGTATTCTTGCCATCGTACCAGTAAAGATCAAGTCTAAGAGGAGCGAGAAGCTTGTGGAGACTTACGCCTTCATGGATCCAGGTAGTTCAGCAACGTTCTGCACAGAATCACTCATGCGACAGCTGAACGTTAGAGGCAGAAGAACAGAAATCCTATTACGCACCATGGGTCATGAGAAGTCAATGCAAAGTTATATCCTGTCAGACTTAGAAGTGTGTGGACTTGAAGAGAAGGACTTCATAGACCTGCCTAATGTTTTCACACAGAGGGAGATTCCTGTTAGAATAGGGAACTTAGCCCTGCAGAAGGATGTGGATAGATGGCCTTACCTAGAAAAGGTGCGTCTCCCATACATTGAAGCAGAAATTGGCCTATTAATTGGAACCAATGCCTACAAAACTATGGAGCCATGGCAGGTGATAAACAGCAAGGATGACGGACCCTACGCCGTCAGGACAGCCCTTGGATGGGTAGTCAATGGACCGGTAAGGAGAGATGATGGCAACAAGTCGAACAAGGAGGAACAACAAAATGTCACAGTTAATCGCATCTCTATCGCAAGCATTGAAGAGCTGTTGATACAGCAGTTCAACGCAGACTTTTCAGAACGCAGCTGTGAGGAAAAGACAGAGATGTCACAAGAAGACCATCAGTTCATGGATTTGATGACAAGGTCTACACAGTTCATTGATGGCCACTATCACATTGGTTTGCCACTGAGAAGACAGACCGCGAAGATGCCGAACAATCGCTGCATAGCAGAGCAACGCGCCATCAGTCTAAAGAGAAAGCTGAACAAGAACCCCGACTTTCACGAAGACTACAAAGGCTTCATGAGAAACATCATAGCGAAAGGCTATGCTGTAAAAGTGCCCGAGGAACAGTTGAACAGAGACGATGGAAGGGTCTGGTACATTCCTCATCACGGTGTGTATCACCCAAAGAAGAAAAAGATCCGTGTAGTGTTTGACTGCGCCGCCTCATTCAGAGGAACTTCACTGAACGACCAGCTGCTTCAAGGTCCTGATCTTACTAATACCCTCATTGGCGTCTTGACTAGGCTTAGACAAGAGCTCGTTGCCATGATGGCAGACATAGAATCAATGTTCTACCAAGTCAGAATCCCTGATGAAGATGCTGATCTTCTGCGTTTCCTTTGGTGGCCAGATGGCGACGTTAGTCAAGCGATGGTGGAATGTAGAATGGCCGTACACTTGTTCGGAGCCACATCATCTCCCAGCTGTGCAAGCTACGCTCTCAGAAAAACTGCAGAAGATGGCAAAGGCAAAGCACCATCAGAGGCTGTGGAGACAATCTTCAGAAACTTTTATGTCGATGACTGTCTGAAGTCCGTGTCAACAGAAGACGATGCCATCGCACTGTCAAGAGACCTTAGAACTCTGTGTTCGAATGGAGGATTCCATCTGACTAAGTGGATAAGCAACAGCAGAGCAGTTCTAGCGTCTATCCCAGAAAAGGAAAGAGCCACTGAAGTCAAAGATCTGGACCTGAGCCACGATGTCCTTCCTATCGAGAGAGCTCTTGGTGTACAATGGTGCATTGAGTCAGACACGTTCAACTTCAGGATAATGGTGAATGAAAGACCATCCACAAGACGAGGGATTCTCTCCGTGGTCAGTTCCATCTACGACCCTCTTGGATTCCTGGCACCACTCATTCTGCCGGTGAAGCTGATGCTACGAGAGCTGTGTAGAGACAAGAGAGGATGGGATGAAGATATCCCAGAAGGTCAAGCTCAGAGATGGCACAGATGGTTGACAGATTTGCAACAACTTTCTAGCTTCAATGTCAGTAGATGCATCAAGCCCGTGAGTTTTGGAGTTACAAAGACGGCTCAACTACATCATTTCTCGGACGCCAGTGAGGATGGCTATGGCACGGCTACTTACCTCTTGCTGACAAATCAACAGGGCCAGAAACATTGTGCCTTCCTCATGGGGAAATCCAGGGTGGCTCCGCTGAAGCAGGTCACCATCCCGAGACTGGAGTTGACGGCAGCGGTTGTTGCAGTTAAAGTTGACCAGGCGATGCGGAAAGAGTTACAGCTCCCACTAGAAGAATCTGTCTTCTGGACGGATAGCACGACGGTGCTGAAGTATATAGAGAATGAGAAGATACGCTTCAAGACCTTCGTAGCAAACAGAATCTCATCCATTAGAGAAGCTACACAACCATCTCAATGGAGGTATGTAAACACCTCATTAAACCCAGCAGATCAAGCCTCACAGGGATTGAAGGCTGAAAACTTCATGAGGAGTGAAACTTGGATACAAGGCCCAAGTTATCTGCTGGAAACAGAGAGATCATGGCCAGAAAGACCAGATATGCCAAGTCAGATTGCTGAAGACGACGTCGAAGTCAAGAGACCAGTCACAGTAAATCTCATAACTACGAAAGAGAACTTTGACACAGTGAACAAGCTTGTTAACCATTTCTCAGGATGGCACCAGTTGAGGAAAGCAGTTGCATGGTTTCTAAGGTTGAAAGAGTTGCTGCTACACCTGAGCGGTAAGAGAAAAGAGTACCGAGCCACTATCAGTCAGTCTGAAAGTAACCCCGATAAGCAGAGAATGCTTCTACAGCAGTATATGCATCAGCACAAGACCACATTGGGTAAGAATTCATTGACCATGGAGGATTTGGCCAAGGCTGAGATGGAGATAATTTGCTTCAGTCAAAGACAAAGATACCCAGAAGAAATTGAAGCTTTACAGCGAAATACTCCAATCAAGAAAGGTAGTCATATCTACAAGCTGGACCCTACACTGCAAGATGGAGTACTGAGGGTGGGAGGGAGACTAAACAAATCTGCTATGCCAGAGGAGGCCAAGCATCCTGCTATCCTTTCTAAGGACCTCCGGGTTGCTACTCTCATTCTTCAGCATATACACCAGAGTATTGGACACAGTGGGAGGAATCACGTGCTTGCAAAGCTAAGACAAAGATACTGGATTCCAGGAGCTAATTCTGTAATAAGAAAAATACTCTCTGAATGCATTGTTTGCAGACGGTTACACGCTAGAGCTGGGGAGCAGAAAATGGCAGACCTGCCTGAAGACCGTTTGTTACCAGACAAGCCCCCATTTACAAACGTAGGGGTGGACTATTTCGGGCCTTTCGAGGTAAAGCGAGGACGGAGCCTTGTCAAGAGATATGGTGTGCTTTTCACTTGTTTGACCATCAGAGCAGTTCATATTGAGGTGGCACACACGCTTGACACTGATTCCTGTATTAACGCCTTGCGGCGCTTTGTCTGTAGAAGAGGTCAGGTGTCCATTATGCGTTCTGATAATGGCACTAATTTCGTCGGAGCGGAGAGAGAACTACGGGAAGCTATTGAAGGTTGGAATCGGCTTAAAATACAGGAAGCCATGATGCAAACAGGAATTAAGTGGATCTTCAATCCTCCGGCTGCATCCCACCATGGAGGTGTCTGGGAAAGACAGATATGCACCGTAAGAAAACTACTCAGTTCTGTACTGAAGCAGCAAGCGCTCGACGACGAGGGACTCCAAACCGTTCTGTGCGAGGTCGAAGCCATCATTAATGACCGACCGATAACTAAGACATCAGATGACCTTGAAGCCCTGACTCCAAACCACCTGTTGTTGTTGAAAACACAGCCAGCCATGCCCCCGGGAGTCTTCAAAAAGGAAGATCTGTATGCCCGTCGGAAGTGGAGGCAAGTTCAGTGTATGTCAGACCTTTTCTGGACCAGATGGACAAGAGAATACTTACCTCTGCTACAGGAGCGTCAAAAATGGTCCAAAATAAAGAGGAACTTCATTGTCGGAGACATTGTCTTAATCGTGGATGATTCAGCCCCTAGAAATTCTTGGTTGATGGGAAAAATAATTAAGACCATGCCAGACTCCAGAGGCGTCGTTCGTCGCGTTTGTTTGCAAACCAAGACCAGTACCCTGGAAAGACCGATCACAAAGCTCTGCCTGCTACAAGAAGCAGCGTGAAAAGTTCCTGAACGAAAAAAGTGGACACTTATATTGTAAATATGTTGAACTCATTAGTTTATGACTCTTAATGTCTGAGTAATTGATACGCTTCATGTGCCTAGTCAATTAGGGGCCGGAATGTAAGAGCCATAAAAGCTTAAGAAAATACTTTAAAATATTGGTTAAATAGCATAATACAGTTAATTTACCTGATTGACTTATTGTATTAAGAAACCCCCTATTTTCTTGCTCCAGTAGTATAGTCCAAGACACCCCCTTCATTCTTGCCACAAAGGTACAGTCCCTAAGCCACACATGGTATGCAGCCATTTTACAGTTTAAACTCCACGTGGCTGAAGGAGGCAGAAGTTGTGAGGTTTGGAGCAATACAGTTTTTGACCGTGTTCGTTTATACGTGTTTGCTTTGTAATTCCGTTTGTGAAGTGTTATAGTAAACAGTTTAAAAGACAAAGCTACGTTTGGGAACGTTTTATTTCGACACGCGTCTACTCGTTGTTAACAGCCCCACAGCTCAGTGGCTGCCTGTTTGGAAACTAAGAAGCGCCACTACAACTACTAACAATAACCAGCCCCAGGACAGTGACATCGTAGCACAGAGAATTTGACCCAACACAATTGTCACGAAGCAAAAGGAAAAATACCTGTCATATTGGGCAGAAACAATAAAAACCCAAAACAAACTCGATTGCTACTTGACCCTAAACAGACAATACAACATGGCTGAATAGCTGACCATGGTAAAGGATAGCAAACTGAGAAAAACCTTGACAAGGTACAGACTTAGTGAACATAGCCTGGCCATCGAAAAAGGCAGACACAGACAGACCCGGCTGCCAAGAGAGGACAGGATATGCTCTCACTGCAGTCAGGGAGTGGTGGAGACAGAGATGCACTTCCTCACATTTTTGTACCAAAAATTCACACAAATATGCCCTGAATTCAGAAATTTGAATGACAACCAAAAACTCCCATACCTACTAGGGGAACAGAGAAACTGTGTAACCTTAGCGGCACACTATGTAACAGCTTGCCATAAACAGAGGGACAACCAGTAAACCTAAGAAAAGAGTATATACAAATTATACGAATGTATATTTATACACTTAGGGATATATCTGTTTATACACTGTATGAATAGATCTGCGTTTATGTGTTCAACCATGAATGTTTTTCGATGCTTTGGCAACATAAGATGTACCTTATCATGCCAATAAAGCGATTTGAATTGAATTGAATTGAATTGAGTGTCACATCGAGTGAGAGAGAGTCACATCGAGGGAGAAAGATGCACATCGAGAGAGAGAGAGTCACATCAAGGGAGAGAGAGTCACATCGAGGGAGAGAGTTACATCGAGAGAGAGAGAGTCACATCGAGAGAGAGAGTCACATTGAGGGAGAGAGTCACATCAAGGGAGAGAGAGTCATATCGAGGGAGAGAGTGTCACATCGAGGCAGAGAGTCGCATCGAGAGAGAGAGAGTCACATCGAGAGCGAGAGAGTCACATCGAGGGAGAGAGACATAGCGAAAGAGAGAGAGTGCCACATCGAGTGAGAGAGATCACATCGAGGGAGAAAGATGCACATCGAGAGAGAGAGAGTCACATCGAGGGAGAGAGAGTCACATCGAGGGAGAGAGTCACATCGAGGGAGAGAGAGTCACCTCGAGGCAGAGATTTGCATCGAGAGAGAGAGAGTCACATCGAGGGAGAGAGAGTCACATCGAGGGAGAGAGAGCCACATCGAGTGAGAGTCACATCGAGGGAGAAAGATGCACATCGAGAGAGAGAAAGTCACATCGAGGAAGAGAGAATCACATCGAGGGAGTGTCACATCGAGTGAGAGAGTCACCGAGGGAGAGAGAGTCACATCAAGTGAGAGAGAGTCACATCAAGTGAGAGAGAGTCACATCGAGGGAGAGAGTGGCATCGAGAGAGAGAGTCACATCGAGGGAGAGAGAGTCACATCGAGAGAGAGAGAGAGTGTCACTCGAGGGAGAGAGAGTCACATCGAGGAAGAGAGTCACATCGAGGGAGAGAGAGCCACATCGAGAGAGTGTCACATCGAGGCAGAGAGAGTCACATCGAGAGAGAGAGAGTCACATCGAGAGAGAGAGTCATAGCGAGAGAGAGAGAGAGTCACATCGAGAGAGAGTCACATCAAAGGAGGCAGAGTCACATCGATAGAGAGAGAGTCACATCGAGGGAGAGAGTCACATCGAGGCAGAGAGTCATCTCGAGAGAGAGCCACATCGAAGGCGAAAGAGTCACATCGAGGGCGAGAGAGTCACATAGAGGGTGAAAGATTCACATCGAGAGCGAGAGAGTCACATCGAGGGAGAGAGTTTCACATCGAGGGAGAGAGAGTCACATCAAGGGAGAGAGAGCCACATCGAGGAAGAGAGAGTCACATCAAGTGAGAGTGAGTCACATCGAGGGAGAAAGATGCACATCGAGAGAGAGAGAGTCACATCGAGGGAGAGAGAGTCACATCGAGGGAGAGAGTCACATCGAGGGGGAGAATCACATCGAGGGCGAGAGAGTCACATTAAGTGAGAGGGTGTCATATCGAGGGGGAGAGTCACATCGAGAGAGTGTCACATCGAGGGAGAGAGAGTCACATCGAGAGAGAGAGTCACATCGAGAGAGTCACATCGAGGGAGAGAGAGTCACATCGAGGGAGAGAGAGTGACATCGAGAGCGAGAGAGTCACATCGAGGGAGAGAGATTCACATCGAGGGAGAGATTCACATCGAGGGAGAGAGAGTCACATCGAGGGAGAGAGAATCACATCGAGGGAGAGAGAGTCACATCGAGGGAGAGAGAATCACATCGAGGGAGAGAGAGTCACAACGAGGGAGAGAATCACATCGAGGGAGAGAGATTCACATCGAGGGAATGATTCACATCGAGGCAGAGATTCACATTGAGGGAGAGATAGTCACATCGAGGGACAGAGTTTCACATCGAGGGAGAGAGATTCACATCAAATGAGAGAGAGTCACATTGAGGGAGAGAGTCACATCGAGGGAGAGAGAGTCACATCGAGGGAGAGAGTCACATCGAGAGAGAGAGAGTCATATCGAGTGAGTCACATTGAGAGAGATAGTCACATCGGGGTAGAGAGTCACATCGAGGGAGAGAGAGTTACATCGAGGGAGAGAGAGTCACATCGAGGGAGAGAGAGTCACATCGAGAGAGAGAGAGAGTCACATCAAGAGAGAGAGTCACATCGAGGGAGAGAAATTCACATCGAGGAAGAGAGTCACATCGAGGGAGAGAGAGTCACATCGAGGGAGAAAGTCACATCGAGAGAGAGTCACATCGAGGGAGAAAGAGTCACATCGAGTGAGAGAGTCACATCGAGAGTGAGAGTGTCACATCGAAGGACAGAAAGTCACATCGATGGAGACAGTCATACCAATAAAGAGAGAGTCAGATCGAGAGAGAGAGCGTCACATCGATAGAGTGAGTCACATCGAGGGAGAGAGAGTCACATGGAGGGAGAGAGAGTCACATGGAGGGAGAGAGAGTCACATGGAGGGAGAGAGAGTCACATCGAGGGAGAGAGAGTCACATCGAGGGAGAGAGAGTCACATCGAGAGAGAGAGTGTCACATCGAGAGGGAGAGTCACATCGAGTGAGAGAGTCACATCGAGGGAGAAAGAGTCACATTGAGGGAGAGAGCGTCACATCGAGGGAGAGAGTCACATCGAGGAAGAGAGAGTCACATCGAGGGAGAGAGAGTCACATCGAGTGAGAGAGAGTCACATCGAGGGAGAAAGATGCAGATCGAGAGAGAGAGAGTCACATCGAGTGACAGCGAGTCATATCGAGGGAGAGAGAGTCACATCGATGGAGAGAGAGTCACAGCAAGAGAGAAAGAGTCACATCGAGGGAGAAAGAGTCACATCGAGAGCGAGAGAGTCACATCGAGGGAGAGAGAGTCACATCGAGAGAGAGAGAGTCACATCGAGGGAGAGAAAGTAACATCGAGGGAGAGTGAGTCACATCGAGGGAGATTGTCACATCGAGGGAGAAAGAGTCACGTCGAGAGAGAGAGTCGCATCGAGGGAGAGGTTGTCACATCGAGGGAGAAAGAGTCACATCGAGGGAGAGAGAGTCACATCGAGGGAGAGAGAGTCACATCGAGCGAGAGAGTCACATCAAGGGAGAGAGTTTCACATCGAGGGAGAGAGAGCCACATCGAGGAAGAGAGAGTCACATCGAGTGAGAGAGAGTCACATCAAGGGAGAAAGATGCACATCGAGAGAGAGAGAGTCACATCGAGGGAGAGAGAGTCACATCGAGGGAGAGAGTTTCACATCGAGGGAGAGAGAGTCACATCGAGAGAGTGTCACATCGAGGGAGAGAGAGTCCCATCGAGGGAGAGAGTCACATCAAGAGCGAGAGCATCACATCGCGGGAGAGCGAGTCATATCGAGAGGGAGTGAGTCACATCGAGAGAGAGAGAGTCACATCGAGAGAGAGAGAGTGTCTCTCCTAAGCGAGATGATTAAACACACGGACGATAAAATGAAATTGGCTATACTGAAACTCTTCAACTTGGTTCTCAGTGTCGGTTACTTCCCTGCTATCTGGAACAAAGGACTCATAACGCCCATATACAAAAGTGGGGACAAAATTGACCCAAATAACTATCGAGGCATCTGTGTAAACAGTAACCTGGGGAAGGTTTTCTGTAGTATCATAAACAAAAGACTTATAAACTTCCTTGAGGAGCACAATGTCTTGAGTAAAAGCCAAATTGGATTCCTACCAAACTATAGAACATCAGATCATATCTTCACCCTACAGACCCTAATTGACAAACATGTTCATCAAAACAAAAGCAAAATTTTTGCCTACTTTATAGATTTCCAGAAGGCTTTCGATTCCATCTGGCACGATGGTCTATTCTTGAAACTTATTGAAAGTGGTGTAGGGGGAAAAACATATGATGTAATTAAATCAATGTATAAAAACAATAAATGTGCAGTTAAAATTGGAGACAAACAAACAAAATACTTCCCACAGGGGCGTGGTGTGATGCAGGGCTCACCCATCTCACCGACACTCTTTAATATTTACATAAATGAATTGGCAAAACTACTTGAACAATCTACAGCACCCGGCCTCACCCTATATGAATCCAAGGTTAAATTCCTCCTCTATGCAGATGACCTGGTTCTGCTGTCACCAGCTAAGGAGGGTCTACAGCAGAACCTGGATCTGCTGGAGTCATTCTGTCAGACCTGGGCCCTGACAATAAACCCCCAAAAAACCAAAGTCCTTGTGTTCCAGCAAAGATCCAGACATCAGGGACATAGAAAAAATTTCACACTAGGAACGACTAAAATTGAACAAACCACTAACTGCACATACTTGGGCTTAAAAATCAGCTCTACGGGAAATTTTCATCTGGCTGTGAATGAACTGAAAGAGAAAGCTAGAAGGGCTTTCTATGCCATTAAAAGATCAATCCAAATAGAAATCCCAATTAGCATTATGCTCAAAATTTTTAAATCAATAATTGAACCAATTGCACTCTATGGCAGTGAAGTGTGGGGACCGCTGACACAAAAAGAATTTGCAAAATGGGACAAACACCCAATTGAGATCCTACATGCAGAATTCTGTAAAAGCATCCTCCGGACTCAAAGGAAAACCGTAAACAATGCATGCAGGGCAGAACTAGGCCAATATCCATTAATAATTACTGTCCAAAAAAGAGCCACCAAATTTTGGAAACACCTAAAAATGAGCAACCCCCACTGCTATCATTACGAAGCCTTGAAATGCCAAGAGAGGACCATAAAGAAGAATACCCTCAGTCAACTAGTCCTGGGACTCAGTGAAGCAACCACTAAGAGCCATAAAAGCTTAAGAAAATACTTTAAAATATTGGTTAAATAGCATAATAGTTAATTTACCTGATTGACTTATTGTATTAAGAAACCCCCTATTTTCTTGCTCCAGTAGTATAGTCCGAGACACCCCCTTCATTCTTGCCACAATGGTACAGTCCCTAAGCCACACATGGTATGCAGCCATTTTACAGTTTAAACTCCACGTGGCTGAAGGAGGCAGAAGTTGTGAGGTTTGGAGCAATACAGTTTTTGACCGTGTTCGTTTATACGTGTTTGCTTTGTAATTCCGTTTGTGAAGTGTTATAGTAAACAGTTTAAAAGACAAAGCTACGTTTGGGAACGTTTTATTTCGACACACGTCTACTCGTTGTTAACAGCCCCACAGCTCAGTGGCTGCCTGTTTGGATACTAAGAAGCGCCACTACATTAGTCAAAAACTTGCTCCCTAAGAAGGAAAGGACGGAATCGTCGGCGAACGTATACATGAATGGTCACGGAGCCAGACGACAATATAAGAAAGTGAAGGTACAGTGACTGTTACTTGCTTTGTTCATTCTATTGAGAAGCTAAATAAGAGCTGCGGGTAAAATGGCCGAGGCCTTACGGAGCCAGGAGCTTCCCCCAGCCAGAAGGATTGCTGGCCAAAAGAGGGAAATAAAGCTCCCCCCAAAGGCAATGGAAGAGAAGTTACATAGAAGCATAGGTGCAAGGAAGGCTAAATTAGCTCAGATAACTGGAAAAATGAAGATAATTGATCATCTCATGGAAGATAATGCTAATATTAAGAAAGCTGAAGACATAATGTATTACGATTTCTCCAAGCTGCATGAAGAATTTAATGTACTCAATGAAGATGTATTAGCACTTCTGTCTGAAGAAGAGGGAAACGCTGATCAGCACAACTGGTTTGATCTTAAATCAACCAGCATTAAGGACTATATCAAGGCCACAGAACAGTGGATGTTAAAGATTCGTCAAGATGCTGATACAGCAGAGAAAGATAAAGTTGACGATGAAGTCGGACCAGACGATAGCGTTTCAGAGACTTCCGCCAGACCGAGCAAAAATCGAAAAGAAGGTAGCTCTGTTTCTGGATGCAGGTCAGTCGCTTCTACCACAAGCTCGTCGTGACGCATGAGAGAGGAGGTTGAACGGGCGGCGTTGATGGCGCGCGCAGCATCTTTAGCGGAGAAGCAAGCTCTTGAACGGGAAGAGGCCCAACTGCAGGTCCAAGAGGCCCAACTGCAGGCCCAACAGGCCCAACTGCAGGCCCAAGTGCAGGCCCAACAGGCCCAACTGCAGGCCCAACAGGCCCAGGTGCAGGCAAAGAAAGAACAGCTGGAGATAAAAACAGCTATCGCGGTCTCAGACACCAGGTTGAGTGCGTATGAAGATTATGAAGGCTCACGGGACGGCGGGAGCGAATACTGCCAGTCAATGTTGTCACATAGAGTTGGATCCAGGGCACCTTCAAGAGTTATAAGAGAGTCCGAAGGCAATCCCCTGGCATTACAGCGTGGAAGAGTGGCCTCTCCACTAACAGGAGCACGTGATGCTACCCCAGATGTCAGACGGTCTAGACTAGACCCTGCTGATGACCACCAGAGGCCTGAAGACACAGGGAGAAGCCTATACCGAGTGATGCAACGTCAGAACGAAATTACAGAGATGCTTGTAAAACAACAGAATCTGTTTCGACTCCCTCAAAGAGACATACCAGTGTTCCAAGGCGACCCACTCAAGTATAAGCCCTTCATCAGATCCTTTGAACAAGCCATTGACTCCAAAACAGAGAGCAGCAGTGATAAGTTGTACTACCTGGGACAGTACACCAGTGGTAAACCACAAGACCTGGTCAGAAGCTGTGAACACATGAGACCGGACCGGGGATACATAGAAGCCAGGAAGTTGCTGCAGGAGCACTATGGTAACGAGCTGAAGATAGCCACTGCATATATTGAAAAGGCTACCAAGTGGCCACAGATCAGATCGGAGGACGGAGAGGCATTGAACGCATATGTTCTTTTCCTCATAGGATGTCGCAACACCATGGAGGATGTTGAATTCATGGAAGAGATGGACAATCCTACAACTATGAGAATCATCATCTCTAAGCTTCCTTACAGGATGAGAGAACAATGGAGAAGAACAGCCTTTGAGATAATGGAGAGACGGAAAAGTAGAGCCAGGTTTGCAGACTTAGTGAATTTCATAGACAAACAGGCTAAAATTGCTAGGGACCCATTGTTTGGAAACATCCAGGACGCCAGCCCGACCACCGATGGAAGAGTGAAAGCCAAGCCTGTTGAATCAAAGACTCTCAGGAAAGGTGGTTCCAGGGGAAGCAGCTTTGCAACTATTGTCACTCAGGCCGAGGAAGAAAGGCCCCAGAACTCATCTCCCAAAAAGAGCAGCACAGTGACGCCTGCTAATGCCTTTCAGAAGCCATGCTTATTCTGCCAGAAGAATCATACATTGGATTTCTGCAGCGACATCAAAGCACAGCCACATAAGGACAGAATCGAATTCCTGAAGTACAACGGCCTGTGTTTTGGATGTCTCTCTCAGGGGCACCTGAGTAGAAACTGTAAGCAAAGAACAACATGCAGAGAGTGCACTCGGAAACACCCCAGTCTGCTGCATATCCATAAAGAAGAACAAGTCTCTAAGAAGAGTGAAGAAAACAATACCGATGAGAAGGTTGTTTCAAGTGCTCTGGTGTCGCTAGAACCAGAGACTCGTGGGCTCACTGGGGCCGGTGACAGTGATTGTATTCTTGCCATCGTACCAGTAAAGATCAAGTCTAAGAGGAGCGAGAAGCTTGTGGAGACTTACGCCTTCATGGATCCAGGTAGTTCAGCAACGTTCTGCACAGAATCACTCATGCGACAGCTGAACGTTAGAGGCAGAAGAACAGAAATCCTATTACGCACCATGGGTCATGAGAAGTCAATGCAAAGTTATATCCTGTCAGACTTAGAAGTGTGTGGACTTGAAGAGAAGGACTTCATAGACCTGCCTAATGTTTTCACACAGAGGGAGATTCCTGTTAGAATAGGGAACTTAGCCCTGCAGAAGGATGTGGATAGATGGCCTTACCTAGAAAAGGTGCGTCTCCCATACATTGAAGCAGAAATTGGCCTATTAATTGGAACCAATGCCTACAAAACTATGGAGCCATGGCAGGTGATAAACAGCAAGGATGACGGACCCTACGCCGTCAGGACAGCCCTTGGATGGGTAGTCAATGGACCGGTAAGGAGAGATGATGGCAACAAGTCGAACAAGGAGGAACAACAAAATGTCACAGTTAATCGCATCTCTATCGCAAGCATTGAAGAGCTGTTGATACAGCAGTTCAACGCAGACTTTTCAGAACGCAGCTGTGAGGAAAAGACAGAGATGTCACAAGAAGACCATCAGTTCATGGATTTGATGACAAGGTCTACACAGTTCATTGATGGCCACTATCACATTGGTTTGCCACTGAGAAGACAGACCGCGAAGATGCCGAACAATCGCTGCATAGCAGAGCAACGCGCCATCAGTCTAAAGAGAAAGCTGAACAAGAACCCCGACTTTCACGAAGACTACAAAGGCTTCATGAGAAACATCATAGCGAAAGGCTATGCTGTAAAAGTGCCCGAGGAACAGTTGAACAGAGACGATGGAAGGGTCTGGTACATTCCTCATCACGGTGTGTATCACCCAAAGAAGAAAAAGATCCGTGTAGTGTTTGACTGCGCCGCCTCATTCAGAGGAACTTCACTGAACGACCAGCTGCTTCAAGGTCCTGATCTTACTAATACCCTCATTGGCGTCTTGACTAGGCTTAGACAAGAGCTCGTTGCCATGATGGCAGACATAGAATCAATGTTCTACCAAGTCAGAATCCCTGATGAAGATGCTGATCTTCTGCGTTTCCTTTGGTGGCCAGATGGCGACGTTAGTCAAGCGATGGTGGAATGTAGAATGGCCGTACACTTGTTCGGAGCCACATCATCTCCCAGCTGTGCAAGCTACGCTCTCAGAAAAACTGCAGAAGATGGCAAAGGCAAAGCACCATCAGAGGCTGTGGAGACAATCTTCAGAAACTTTTCTGTCGATGACTGTCTGAAGTCCGTGTCAACAGAAGACGATGCCATCGCACTGTCAAGAGACCTTAGAACTCTGTGTTCGAATGGAGGATTCCATCTGACTAAGTGGATAAGCAACAGCAGAGCAGTTCTAGCGTCTATCCCAGAAAAGGAAAGAGCCACTGAAGTCAAAGATCTGGACCTGAGCCACGATGTCCTTCCTATCGAGAGAGCTCTTGGTGTACAATGGTGCATTGAGTCAGACACGTTCAACTTCAGGATAATGGTGAATGAAAGACCATCCACAAGACGAGGGATTCTCTCTGTGGTCAGTTCCATCTACGACCCTCTTGGATTCCTGGCACCACTCATTCTGCCGGTGAAGCTGATGCTACGAGAGCTGTGTAGAGACAAGAGAGGATGGGATGAAGATATCCCAGAAGGTCAAGCTCAGAGATGGCACAGATGGTTGACAGATTTGCAACAACTTTCTAGCTTCAATGTCAGTAGATGCATCAAGCCCGTGAGTTTTGGAGTTACAAAGACGGCTCAACTACATCATTTCTCGGACGCCAGTGAGGATGGCTATGGCACGGCTACTTACCTCTTGCTGACAAATCAACAGGGCCAGAAACATTGTGCCTTCCTCATGGGGAAATCCAGGGTGGCTCCGCTGAAGCAGGTCACCACCCCGAGACTGGAGTTGACGGCAGCGGTTGTTGCAGTTAAAGTTGACCAGGCGATGCGGAAAGAGTTACAGCTCCCACTAGAAGAATCTGTCTTCTGGACGGATAGCACGACGGTGCTGAAGTATATAGAGAATGAGAAGATACGCTTCAAGACCTTCGTAGCAAACAGAATCTCATCCATTAGAGAAGCTACACAACCATCTCAATGGAGGTATGTAAACACCTCATTAAACCCAGCAGATCAAGCCTCACAGGGATTGAAGGCTGAAAACTTCATGAGGAGTGAAACTTGGATACAAGGCCCAAGTTATCTGCTGGAAACAGAGAGATCATGGCCAGAAAGACCAGATATGCCAAGTCAGATTGCTGAAGACGACGTCGAAGTCAAGAGACCAGTCACAGTAAATCTCATAACTACGAAAGAGAACTTTGACACAGTGAACAAGCTTGTTAACCATTTCTCAGGATGGCACCAGTTGAGGAAAGCAGTTGCATGGTTTCTAAGGTTGAAAGAGTTGCTGCTACACCTGAGCGGTAAGAGAAAAGAGTACCGAGCCACTATCAGTCAGTCTGAAAGTAACCCCGATAAGCAGAGAATGCTTCTACAGCAGTATATGCATCAGCACAAGACCACATTGGGTAAGAATTCATTGACCATGGAGGATTTGGCCAAGGCTGAGATGGAGATAATTTGCTTCAGTCAAAGACAAAGATACCCAGAAGAAATTGAAGCTTTACAGCGAAATACTCCAATCAAGAAAGGTAGTCATATCTACAAGCTGGACCCTACACTGCAAGATGGAGTACTGAGGGTGGGAGGGAGACTAAACAAATCTGCTATGCCAGAGGAGGCCAAGCATCCTGCTATCCTTTCTAAGGACCTCCGGGTTGCTACTCTCATTCTTCAGCATATACACCAGAGTATTGGACACAGTGGGAGGAATCACGTGCTTGCAAAGCTAAGACAAAGATACTGGATTCCAGGAGCTAATTCTGTAATAAGAAAAATACTCTCTGAATGCATTGTTTGCAGACGGTTACACGCTAGAGCTGGGGAGCAGAAAATGGCAGACCTGCCTGAAGACCGTTTGTTACCAGACAAGCCCCCATTTACAAACGTAGGGGTGGACTATTTCGGGCCTTTCGAGGTAAAGCGAGGACGGAGCCTTGTCAAGAGATATGGTGTGCTTTTCACTTGTTTGACCATCAGAGCAGTTCATATTGAGGTGGCACACACGCTTGACACTGATTCCTGTATTAACGCCTTGCGGCGCTTTGTCTGTAGAAGAGGTCAGGTGTCCATTATGCGTTCTGATAATGGCACTAATTTCGTCGGAGCGGAGAGAGATCTACGGGAAGCTATTGAAGGTTGGAATCGGCTTAAAATACAGGAAGCCATGATGCAAACAGGAATTAAGTGGATCTTCAATCCTCCGGCTGCATCCCACCATGGAGGTGTCTGGGAAAGACAGATATGCACCGTAAGAAAACTACTCAGTTCTGTACTGAAGCAGCAAGCGCTCGACGACGAGGGACTCCAAACCGTTCTGTGCGAGGTCGAAGCCATCATTAATGACCGACCGATAACTAAGACATCAGATGATCCCAATGACCTCGAAGCCCTGACTCCAAACCACCTGTTGTTGTTGAAAACACAGCCAGCCATGCCCCCGGGAGTCTTCAAAAAGGAAGATCTGTATGCCCGTCGGAAGTGGAGGCAAGTTCAGTGTATGTCAGACCTTTTCTGGACCAGATGGACAAGAGAATACTTACCTCTGCTACAGGAGCGTCAAAAATGGTCCAAAATAAAGAGGAACTTCATTGTCGGAGACATTGTCTTAATCGTGGATGATTCAGCCCCTAGAAATTCTTGGTTGATGGGAAAAATAATTAAGACCATGCCAGACTCCAGAGGCGTCGTTCGTCGCGTTTGTTTGCAAACCAAGACCAGTACCCTGGAAAGACCGATCACAAAGCTCTGCCTGCTACAAGAAGCAGCGTGAAAAGTTCCTGAACGAAAAAAGTGGACACTTATATTGTAAATATGTTGAACTCATTAGTTTATGACTCTTAATGTCTGAGTAATTGATACGCTTCATGTGCCTAGTCAATTAGGGGCCGGAATGTAAGAGCCATAAAAGCTTAAGAAAATACTTTAAAATATTGGTTAAATAGCATAATACAGTTAATTTACCTGATTGACTTATTGTATTAAGAAACCCCCTATTTTCTTGCTCCAGTAGTATAGTCCAAGACACCCCCTTCATTCTTGCCACAAAGGTACAGTCCCTAAGCCACACATGGTATGCAGCCATTTTACAGTTTAAACTCCACGTGGCTGAAGGAGGCAGAAGTTGTGAGGTTTGGAGCAATACAGTTTTTGACCGTGTTCGTTTATACGTGTTTGCTTTGTAATTCCGTTTGTGAAGTGTTATAGTAAACAGTTTAAAAGACAAAGCTACGTTTGGGAACGTTTTATTTCGACACGCGTCTACTCGTTGTTAACAGCCCCACAGCTCAGTGGCTGCCTGTTTGGAAACTAAGAAGCGCCACTACAACTACTAACAATAACCAGCCCCAGGACAGTGACATCGTAGCACAGAGAATTTGACCCAACACAATTGTCACGAAGCAAAAGGAAAAATACCTGTCATATTGGGCAGAAACAATAAAAACCCAAAACAAACTCGATTGCTACTTGACCCTAAACAGACAATACAACATGGCTGAATAGCTGACCATGGTAAAGGATAGCAAACTGAGAAAAACCTTGACAAGGTACAGACTTAGTGAACATAGCCTGGCCATCGAAAAAGGCAGACACAGACAGACCCGGCTGCCAAGAGAGGACAGGATATGCTCTCACTGCAGTCAGGGAGTGGTGGAGACAGAGATGCACTTCCTCACATTTTTGTACCAAAAATTCACACAAATATGCCCTGAATTCAGAAATTTGAATGACAACCAAAAACTCCCATACCTACTAGGGGAACAGAGAAACTGTGTAACCTTAGCGGCACACTATGTAACAGCTTGCCATAAACAGAGGGACAACCAGTAAACCTAAGAAAAGAGTATATACAAATTATACGAATGTATATTTATACACTTAGGGATATATCTGTTTATACACTGTATGAATAGATCTGCGTTTATGTGTTCAACCATGAATGTTTTTCGATGCTTTGGCAACATAAGATGTACCTTATCATGCCAATAAAGCGATTTGAATTGAATTGAATTGAATTGAGTGTCACATCGAGTGAGAGAGAGTCACATCGAGGGAGAAAGATGCACATCGAGAGAGAGAGAGTCACATCAAGGGAGAGAGAGTCACATCGAGGGAGAGAGTTACATCGAGAGAGAGAGAGTCACATCGAGAGAGAGAGTCACATTGAGGGAGAGAGTCACATCAAGGGAGAGAGAGTCATATCGAGGGAGAGAGTGTCACATCGAGGCAGAGAGTCGCATCGAGAGAGAGAGAGTCACATCGAGAGCGAGAGAGTCACATCGAGGGAGAGAGACATAGCGAAAGAGAGAGAGTGCCACATCGAGTGAGAGAGATCACATCGAGGGAGAAAGATGCACATCGAGAGAGAGAGAGTCACATCGAGGGAGAGAGAGTCACATCGAGGGAGAGAGTCACATCGAGGGAGAGAGAGTCACCTCGAGGCAGAGATTCGCATCGAGAGAGAGAGAGTCACATCGAGGGAGAGAGAGTCACATCGAGGGAGAGAGAGCCACATCGAGTGAGAGTCACATCGAGGGAGAAAGATGCACATCGAGAGAGAGAAAGTCACATCGAGGAAGAGAGAATCACATCGAGGGAGTGTCACATCGAGTGAGAGAGTCACCGAGGGAGAGAGAGTCACATCAAGTGAGAGAGAGTCACATCAAGTGAGAGAGAGTCACATCGAGGGAGAGAGTGGCATCGAGAGAGAGAGTCACATCGAGGGAGAGAGAGTCACATCGAGAGAGAGAGAGAGTGTCACTCGAGGGAGAGAGAGTCACATCGAGGGAGAGAGTCACATCGAGGGAGAGAGAGCCACATCGAGAGAGTGTCACATCGAGGCAGAGAGAGTCACATCGAGAGAGAGTCACATCGAGAGAGAGAGTCATAGCGAGAGAGAGAGAGAGTCACATCGAGAGAGAGAGTGTCACATCAAAGGAGGCAGAGTCACATCGATAGAGAGAGAGTCACATCGAGGGAGAGAGTCACATCGAGGCAGAGAGTCATCTCGAGAGAGAGCCACATCGAAGGTGAAAGAGTCACATCGAGGGCGAGAGAGTCACCTAGAGGGTGAAAGATTCACATCGAGAGCGAGAGAGTCACATCGAGGGAGAGAGTTTCACATCGAGGGAGAGAGAGTCACATCAAGGGAGAGAGAGCCACATCGAGGAAGAGAGAGTCACATCAAGTGAGAGTGAGTCACATCGAGGGAGAAAGATGCACATCGAGAGAGAGAGAGTCACATCGAGGGAGAGAGAGTCACATCGAGGGAGAGAGTCACATCGAGGGGGAGAATCACATCGAGGGCGAGAGAGTCACATTAAGTGAGAGAGTGTCATATCGAGGGGGAGAGTCACATCGAGAGAGTGTCACATCGAGGGAGAGAGCGTCACATCGAGGGAGAGAGTCACATCGAGAGAGAGAGTCACATCGAGAGAGAGAATCACATCGAGGGAGAGAGAGTCACATCGAGGGAGAGAGAGTGACATCGAGAGCGAGAGAGTCACATCGAGGGAGAGAGATTCACATCGAGGGAGAGATTCACATCGAGGGAGAGAGAGTCACATCGAGGGAGAGAGAATCACATCGAGGGAGAGAGAGTCACATCGAGGGAGAGAGAATCACATCGAGGGAGAGAGAGTCACAACGAGGGAGAGAATCACATCGAGGGAGAGAGATTCACATCGAGGGAATGATTCACATCGAGGCAGAGATTCACATTGAGGGAGAGATAGTCACATCGAGGGACAGAGTTTCACATCGAGGGAGAGAGATTCACATCAAATGAGAGAGAGTCACATTGAGGGAGAGAGTCACATCGAGGGAGAGAGAGTCACATCGAGGGAGAGAGTCACATCGAGAGAGAGAGAGTCATATCGAGAGAGTCACATTGAGAGAGACAGTCACATCGGGGTAGAGAGTCACATCGAGGGAGAGAGAGTCACATCGAGGGAGAGAGAGTCACATCGAGGGAGAGAGAGTCACATCGAGAGAGAGAGAGTCACATCAAGAGAGAGAGTGTTACATCGAGGGAGAAAGATGCACATCGAGAGAGAGAGAGTCACATCGAGGGAGAGAAATTCACATCGAGGAAGAGAGTCACATCGAGGGAGAGAGAGTCACATCGAGGGAGAAAGTCACATCGAGAGAGAGAGAGTCACATCGAGGGAGAGAGAGTCACATCGAGTGAGAGAGTCACATCGAGAGTGAGAGTGTCACATCGAAGGACAGAAAGTCACATCGATGGAGACAGTCATACCAATAAAGAGAGAGTCAGATCGAGAGAGAGAGCGTCACATCGATAGAGTGAGTCACATCGAGGGAGAGAGAGTCACATGGAGGGAGAGAGAGTCACATGGAGGGAGAGAGAGTCACATCGAGGGAGAGAGAGTCACATCGAGGGAGAGAGAGTCACATCGAGGGAGAGTGAGTCACATTAAGTGAGAGAGAGTCACATCGAGAATGAGAGTGTCACATCGAGAGGGAGAGTCACATCGAGTGAGAGAGTCACATCGAGGGAGAAAGAGTCACATTGAGGGAGAGAGCGTCACATCGAGGGAGAGAGTCACATCGAGGAAGAGAGAGTCACATCGAGGGAGAGAGAGTCACATCGAGTGAGAGAGAGTCACATCGAGGGAGAAAGATGCAGATCGAGAGAGAGAGAGTCACATCGAGTGACAGCGAGTCACATCGAGGGAGAGAGAGTCACAGCAAGAGAGAAAGAGTCACATCGAGGGAGAAAGAGTCACATCGAGAGCGAGAGAGTCACATCGAGGGAGAGAGAGTCACATCGAGAGAGAGAGAGTCACATCGAGGGAGAGAAAGTAACATCGAGGGAGAGTGAGTCACATCGAGGGAGATTGTCACATCGAGGGAGAAAGAGTCACGTCGAGAGAGAGAGTCGCATCGAGGGAGAGGTTGTCACAGCGAGGGAGAAAGAGTCACATCGAGGGAGAGAGAGTCACATCGAGGGAGAGAGAGTCACATCGAGGGAGAGAGTCACATCGAGGGTGTGAGATCACATCGAGGGAGAGAGAGTCACATCGAGAGAGAGAATCACATCGAGGGAGAGAGAGTCACATCGAGGGAGAGAGAGTGACATCGAGAGCGAGAGAGTCACATCGAGGGAGAGAGAATCACATCGAGGGAGAGAGAGTCACATCGAGGGAGAGAATCGCATCGAGGGAGAGAGATTCACATCGAGGGAGAGATTCACATCGAGGCAGAGATTCACATCGAGGCAGAGTGATTCACATCAAATGAGAGAGGGTCACATTGAGGGAGAGAGTCACATCGAGGGAGAGAGAGTCACATCGAGGGAGAGAGTTACATCGAGAGAGAGAGAGTCATATCGAGAGAGTCACATTGAGAGAGACAGTCACATCGCGGTAGAGAGTCACATCGAGGGAGAGAAAGTCACATCGAGGGAGAGAGTCACATCGAGGGAGAAAGAGTCACATCGAGAGAGAGAGAGAGTCACATCGAGGGAGAGAGAGTCACGTCGAGGGAAAAAGATGCCCATTGAGAGAGAGAGTCACATCGAGGGAGAGAGAGTCACATCGAGAGAGAGAGAGAGAGTCACATCGAGTGAGAGAGAGTCACATCGAGGGAGGGACAGTCACATCGAGGGAGAGACAGTCACATCGAGAGAGAGAGCGTCACATCGAGGGAGAAAGATGCACATCGAGAGAGAGAGAGTCACATCGAGGGAGAGAGTCACATCGAGGGAGAGAGAGTCACATCGAAGGAGAGAGAGTGACATCGAGAGCGAGAGAGTCACATCGAGGAAGAGAGATTCACATCGAGGGACAGATTCACATCGAGGGAGAGAGAGTCACATCGAGGGAGAGAGAGTGACATCGAGAGCGAGATAGTCACATCGAGGGAGAATCACATCGAGGTAGAGAGAGTCACATCGAGGGAGAGAGATTCACATCGAGGGAGAGATTCACATCGAGGCAGAGATTCACATCAAGGGAGAGAGATTCACATCAAATGAGAGAGAGTCACATTGAGGGAGAGAGTCACATCGAGGGAGAGAGAGTCACATCAAGGGAGAGTGAGTCACATCGAGAGAAAGCGTCACATCGAGGGAGAGAGAGTCACATCGAGGGAGGGAGAGTCACATCGAGGGAGAGAGAATCACATCGAGTGAGAGAGTGTCACATCGAGGGAGAGAAAGTCACATCGAGGGAGAGAGTCACATCGATGGAGAGAATCACATCGAGGGAGAGAGAGTCACAGCGAGGGAGAGAGAGTCACATCGAGGGAGAGAGAGTCACATCGAGTGAGAGAGTTTCGCATCGAGGGAGAGAAAGTCACATCGAGGGAGAGAGTCACATCGAGGGAGAGAGTGACATCGAGGGAGAGAGAGTCACATCGAGGGAGAGAGAGTCACATCGAGGGAGAGCGAGTCATATTGAGTGAGAGAGTTACGTCGAGGGAGAGAGAGTCACATCGAGGGAGAGAGTCACATCAAGAAAGAGTGAGTCAGATCGAGAGAGAGAGCGTCACATCGATAGAGAGAGTCACATCGAGGGAGAGAGAGTCACATGGAGGGAGAGAATGTCATATCGAGGGAGAGAGAGTCACATCGAGGGAGAGAGAGTCACATCGAGGGAGAGAGAGTCACATTAAGTGAGAGAGAGTCACATCGAGAGAGAGAGTCACATCGAGGGAGAGAGTGTCACTTCGAGGGGGAGAGTCACATTGAGTGAGAGAGTCACATCGAGGGAGAGAGAGTCACATCGAGGGAGAGAGAGTCACAGCGAGAGAGGAAGAGTCACATCGAGGGAGAAAGAGTCACATCGAGAGCGAGAGAGTCACATCGAGGGAGAGAGAGTCACATCGAGAGAGAGAGAGTCACATCGAGGGAGAGAAAGTAACATCGAGGGAGAGGGAGTCACATCGAGGGAGAGTTTCACATCGAGGGAGAAAGAGTCACGTCGAGAGAGAGAGTCACATCGAGGGAGAGAGTCACATCGAGGGAGTGAGATCACATCGAGGGAGAGAGTGTCACATCGAGGGAGAGAGTCACATCGAGAGAGTGAGATTCCATCGAGGGAGAGAGAGTCACATCGAGGGAGAGAGAGACACATCGAGTGAGAAAGAGTCACAGTGAGAGCGAGAGAGTCCCATCGAGTGAGAGAGTCACATCGAGTGAGAGAGTCACATCGAGGGAGAGAGAGTCACATCGAGGGAGAGAGAGTCACATCGAGGGAGAGATAGTCACATCGAGGGAGAGAGTCACATCGAGGGAGAGAGAGTCACATCGAGGGAGAAAGTTGCACATCGAGAGAGAGACCATCACATCGAGGGAGAGAGAGTCACATCGCGGGAGAGAGAGTCACATCGAGGGAGAGAGAGTCACATCGAGGGAGAGAGAGACACATCGAGGGAGAGAGAGTCACATCGAGTGAGAGAGAGACACATCGAGGGAGAGAGTGTCACATCGAGGGAGAGAGAGTCACATCGAGAGAGAGAGAGCCACGTCGAGGGAGAGAGTGTCACATCGAGGGAGAGAGAGTCACATCGAGGGTGAGAGAGTCACATCGAGTGAGAGAGTGTCACATCGAGGGAGAGAGAGACACATCGAGGGAGAGAGAGTCACATCGAGTGAGAGAGAGACACATCGAGGGAGAGAGTGTCACATCGAGGGAGAGAGAGTCACATCGAGGGAGAGAGAGTCACATCGAGTGAGAGAGTCACATCGAGTGAGAGAGTCACATCGAGGGAGAGGGAGTCACATCGAGGGAGAGAGAGTCACATCGAGGGAGAGATAGTCACATCGAGGGAGAGAGTCACATCGAGGGAGAGAGAGTCACATCGAGGGAGCGAGAGTCACATAGCGGGAGAGAGAGTCACATCGAGGGAGAAAGTTGCACATCGAGAGAGAGACCATCACATCGAGGGAGAGAGAGTCACATCGCGGGAGAGAGAGTCACATCGAGGGAGAGAGAGTCACATCGAGGGAGAGAGAGACACATCGAGGGAGAGAGAGTCACATCGAGTGAGAGAGAGACACATCGAGGGAGAGAGTGTCACATCGAGGGAGAGAGAGTCACATCGAGGGAGAGAGAGTCACATCGAGGGTGAGAGAGTCACATCGAGTGAGAGAGTGTCACATCGAGGGAGAGAGTGTCACATCGAGAGAGAGAGAGAGGGAGAGTCATATCGAGGGAGAGATTCACATCTAGGGAGACAGAGTCACATCGAGGGAGAGAGAGTGGCATCGAGTGAGAGAGTGTCACATCGAGGGAGAGAGAGTCACATCGAGGCAAACAGAGTCATATCGAGGGAGAGAGAGTCACATCGAGAGAGAGAGTCACATCGAGAGAATCACATCAAGAGAGAGAGTCACATCGAGGGAGAGAGTCACATCGACGGAGAGAGAGCCACATCGAGCGAGAGAGAGTCACATCGAGAGAGAGAGAGAGAGTCACATCAAGTGAGAGAGTCACATCGAGGGAGAGAGAGTCACATCGAGGGAGAGAGAGTCACATCGAGTGAGAGAGTGTCACATCGAGTGAGAGAGAACCACAATGAGGGAGTGAGTCATATCGAGGGAGAGAGTGTCACATCGAGAGAGAGAGAGTCACATCGAGGGAGAGAGAGTTACATCGAGTGAGAGAGAGTCACATCGAGGGAGAAAGATGCACATCAAGAGAGAGAGAGTCACATTGTGGGAGAGAGTCACATCGAGGGAGAGAGTCACATCGAGAGAGAGATCATCACATCGAGGGAGAGAGAGTCACATCGCGGGAGAGAGAGTCACATCGAGGGAGAGAGAATCACATCGAGGGGGAGATAGTCACATCGAGTGAGAGAGTCACATCGAGGGAGAGAGTCACATCGAGGGAGAGCGAGTCACATCGAGGGAGAGTCACATTGAGTGAGAGAGAGTCACATCGGGGGAGAAAGATGCACATCGAGAGAGAGAGAGTCACAACGAGGGAGCTAGAGACACATTGAGGGAGAGAGAGTCACATCGAGTGAGAGAGGCACATCGAGGGAGAGAGAGTCATATCGAGGGAGAGAGAGCCACGTCGAGGGAGAGAGAGTCACATCGAGTGAGAGAGAGTCACATCGAGGGAGAGATTCACATCGAGGGAGAGAGAGTCACATCGAGAGGGAGAGTCATATAGAGGGAGAGATTCACATCCAGGTAGACAGAGTCACATCGAGGGAGAGAGAGTGGCACCAAGTGAGAGAGTGTCACATCGAGGGAGAGAGAGTCACATCGAGTGAGAGAGTGTCACATCGAGGGAGAGAGTGTCACATCGAGAGAGAGAGAGAGAGGGAGAGTCATATCGAGGGAGAGATTCACATCCAGGGTGACAGAATCACATCGAGGGAGAGAGAGTCACATCGAGACAGAGAGAGTCACTTCGAGGGAGAGAGAGTCACATCGAGGGAGACAGTCACATCGAGGGAGAGAGTCACATCGAGGGAGAGAGTCACATCGAGAGAGAGAGAGAGTCACATCGAGGGAGAGAAATTCACATCGAGGGAGAAAGAGTCACATCGAGGGAGAGAGTCACATCGAGGGAGAGAAATTTACATCAAGGCAGAGAGAGTCACATCGAGGGAGAGAGTCACATCGAGGGAGAGAGAGTCACATCGAGAGAGAGAGAGTCACATCGAGAGAGAGAGAGTCACATCGAGAGAGAGCGTCACATCGAGCGAGAGAGAGTCACATCGAGAGGGAGAGAGTCACATCGAGAGAGAGAGAGTTACATCGAGAGAGAGAGTCACATCGAGCGAGAGAGATTCACATCGAGAGAGAGAAATTCACATCGAGGGAGAGAGAGTCACATCGAGGGAGGGAGAGTAACATCGAGGGAGAGAGAGTCACATCGAGTGAGAGAGGGTCACATCGAGAGAGCGAGTCACATCGAGCGAGAGAGAGTCACATCGAGAGAGAGAAATTCACATCGAGCGAGAGAGAGTCACATCGAGTGAGAGAGTGTCACATCGAGGGAGAGAGAGTCACATCGAGGGAGAGATTCACATCGAGGGAGAGAGAGTCACATCGAGAGAGAGCGAGTCATATCGAGAGAGAGAGAGTGTCACATCGAGGGAGGGAGAGTCCCTTCGAGTGAGAGAGATTCACATCGAGGGAGAAAGATGCACATCGAGAGAGAGAGAGTCACATCGAGTGAGAGAGAGTCACATCGAGGGAGAGCAAGTAACATCGAGGGAGAGAGAGTCACATCGAGGGAGAGAGTCACATCGAGGGAGAAAGAGTCACATCGAGAGAGAGAGTCGCATCGAGGGAGAGAGTGTCACATCGAGGGAGAAAGAGTCGCATCGAGGGAGAGAGTGTCACATCGAGGGCGAGAGAGTCACATCGAGGGAGAGAGAGTCACATCGAGTGAGAAATAGTCACATTGAGAGCGAGAGAGTCACATCGAGGGAGAGAGTCACATCGAGTGAGAGAGTCACATTGAGGGAGAGAGAGTCACATCGAGGGAGAGAGAACCACAATGAGGGAGTGAGTCACATCGAAGGAGAGAGTGTCACATCGAGAGAGAGAGATTCACATCGAGGGAGAGAGAGTCACATCGAGGGAGAGATTCACATCGAGGGAGAGAGAGTCACATCGAGGGAGAAAGATGCACATCGAGAGAGAGTCACATTGAGGGAGAGAGAGTCACATCGAGAGAGAGTCACATCGAGGGAGAGAGTCACATCGAGTGGGAAAGAGTCACATCGAGAGATAGAGAGACACATCGAGGGAGAGATAGTCACATCGAGGGAGAGAGTCACATCGAGCGAGCGAGAGTCACATAGCGGGAGAGAGAGTCACATCGAGGGAGAGAGAGTCACATCAAGTGAGAGAGAGAGACACAGCGAGGGAGAGAGAGTCACATCGAGAGAGAGAGAGAGTCACATCGAGCGAGAGAGAGTCACATCGAGAGAGAGAAATTCACATCGAGCGAGAGAGAGTCACATCGAGTGAGAGAGTGTCACATCGAGGGAGAGAGATTCACATCGAGGGAGAGAGAGTCACATCGAGAGAGAGAGTGTCACATCGAGGGAGGGAGAGTCCCTTCGAGTGAGAGAGATTCACATCGAGGGAGAAAGATGCACATCGAGAGAGAGAGAGTCACATCGAGTGAGAGAGAGTCACGTCGAGGGAAAAAGATGCACATCGAGAGAGAGAGAGTCACATCGACGGAGAGAGAGTCACATCGAGGGAGAGAGTCACATCGAGAGAGTAAGAGTCACATCGAGGGAGAAAGATGCACATCGAGAGAGAGACACATCGAGGGAGAGAGAGTCACATCGAGAGAGTGAGAGTCACATTGAGGGAGAGAGAGTCACATCAAGTGAGAGAGAGAGACACAGCGAGGGAGAGAGAGTCACATCGAGTGGGAGAGAGAGTAACATCGAGATAGAGAGTCACATCGAGAGAGAGAGAGTCACATCGAGGGGGAGAGAGAGTCACATCGAGTGAGAGAGTCACATCGAGGGAGAAAGACTCAAATCGAGGGAGAGAGCGTCACATCGAGGGAGAGAGTCAAATCGAGGAAGAGAGAGTCACAACGAGGGAGAGTCACATCGAGGGAGCGAGAGTCACAGCGAGAGAGAAAGAGTCACATCGAGGGAGAAAGAGTCACATTGAGAGCGAGAGAGTCACATCGAGGGAGAGCGAGTCACATCGAGATGGAGAGAGTGTCATAATGAGGGAGAGAGAGTCACATCGAGGGAGAGAGAGTCACATCGAGGGAGAGAGAGTCACAGCGAGAGAGAAAGAGTCACATCGAGGGAGAAAGAGTCACATCGAGAGCGAGAGAGTCACATCGAGGGAGAGAGAGTCACATCGAGATAGAGAGAGTCACATCGAGGGAGAGCAAGTAACATCGAGGGAGAGAGAGTCACATCGAGGGAGAGAGTCACATCGAGGGAGAAAGGGTCACATCGAGAGAGAGAGTCGCATCGAGGGAGAGATTGTCACATCGAGGGAGAAAGAGTCGCATCGAGGGAGAGAGTGTCACATCGAGGGCGAGAGAGTCACATCGAGGGAGAGAGAGTCACATCGAGTGAGAAATAGTCACATTGAGAGCGAGAGAGTCACATCGAGGGAGAGAGTCACATCGAGTGAGAGAGTCACATCGAGGGAGAGAGAGTCACATCGAGGGAGAGAGAACCACAATGAGGGAGTGAGTCACATCGAAGGAGAGAGTGTCACATCGAGAGAGAGAGAGTCACATCGAGGGAGAGAGAGTTACATCGAGTGAGAGAGAGTCACATTGAGGGAGAAAGATGCACATCGAGAGAGAGTCACATTGAGGGAGAGAGAGTCACATCGAGAGAGAGTCACATCGAGGGAGAGAAAGTAACATCGAGGGAGAGGGAGTCACATCGAGGGAGAGTGTCACATCGAGGGAGAAAGAGTCACGTCGAGAGAGAGAGTCGCATCGAGGGAGAGATTTTCACTTCGAGGGATAAAGAGTCACATCGAGGGAGAGAAAATCACATCGAGGGAGAGAGTCACATCGCGGGAGTGAGATCACATCGAGGGAGAGAGTGTCACATCGCGGGAGAGAATAACATCGAGGGAGAGAGAGTCACATCGAGGGAGCGAGTCACATCGAGAGAGTGAGATTCCATCGAGGGAGAGAGAGTCACATCGAGGGAGAAAGAGACACATCGAGTGAGAAAGAGTCACATCGGGAGCGAGAGAGTCACATCGAGTGAGAGAGTCACATCGAGTGAGAGAGTCACATCGAGGGAGAGAGAGTCACATCGAGGGAGAGAGTGTCACATCGCGGGAGAGAGAGTCACATCGAGAGCGAGAGAGTCACATCGAGTGAGAGAGTCACATCGAGTGAGAGAGTCACATCGAGGGAGAGAGTCACATCGAGTGGGAAAGAGTCACATCGAGAGATAGAGAGACACATCGAGGGAGAGATAGTCACATCGAGGGAGAGAGTCACATCGAGCGAGCGAGAGTCACATAGCGGGAGAGAGAGTCACATCGAGGGAGAAAGTTGCACATTGAGAGTGAGAGAGTCACATCGAGGGAGAGAGAACCACAATGAGGGAGTGAGACATATCGAGGGAGAGAGTGTCACATCGAGGGAGAGAGAGTGACATCGAGGGATAGAGAGTTACATCGAGTGAGACAGAGTCACATCGAGGGAGAAAGATGCACATCGAGAGAGAGACCATCACATCGAGGGAGAGAGAGTCACATCGCGGGAGAGAGAGTCACATCGAGGGAGAGAGAGTCACATCGCGTGAGAGAGAGACACATCGAGGGAGAGAGTGTCACATCGAGGGAGAGAGAGTCACATCGAGGGAGAGAGAGCCACGTCGAGGGAGAGAGTGTCACATCGAGGGAGAGATAGTCACATCAAGGGTGAGAGAGTCACATCGAGTGAGAGAGTGTCACATCGAGGGAGAGAGTGTCACATCGAGAGACAGAGAGAGGGAGAGTCATATCGAGGGAGAGATTCACATCTAGGGAGACAGAGTCACATCGAGGGAGAGAGAGTGGCATCGAGTGAGAGAGTGTCACATCGAGGGAGAGAGAGTCACAGCGAGGCAAACAGAGTCATATCGAGGGAGAGAGAGTCACATCGAGAGAGAGAGTCACATCGAGAGAATCACATCAAGAGAGAGAGTCACATCGAGGGAGAGAGTCACATCGACGGAGAGAGAGCCACATCGAGCGAGAGAGAGTCACATCGAGAGAGAGAGAGAGAGTCACATCAAGAGAGAGAGTCACATCGAGGGAGAGAGAGTCACATCGAGGGAGAGAGAGTCACATCGAGGGAGAGAGAGTCACATCAAGTGAGAGAGTGACACATCGAGGGAGAGAGTGGGAGAGTCAGATCGAGAGAGAGAGAGAGTCACATCAAGAGAGAGAGTGTTACATCGAGGGAGAGAGAGTCACATCAACTGAGAGAGAGTCACATCGAGGGAGAGAGTCACATCGAGGGAGAGAGAGTCACATCAACTGAGAGAGAGTCACATCACAGAAATCACAGAAACCTCACAGTGCAGATAGAGGCCATTTCGGCCCATCGAGCCTGCACCGACACATATCCCACCCGATCCCCGTAACCCCTACACCAACACATATCCCACCCTATCCCTGTAACCCCACGTATTTAATCCCCCGAACACCAAGGGTCAATTTATCATAGCCAATCAACCTAACCCGCACATCTTTGGATTGTGGGAGGAAACCGGAGCACCCGGAGGAAACCCACGCAAACACGGGGAGAATGTGCAAACTCCACACAGACAGTCACCCGAGGCCGGATTCGAACCCGGGTCCCTGGCGCTGTGAGGAAACAGTGCTAACCACTATGCCACCGTGCTGCCGAGAGTCACATCGAGGGAGAGAGAGTCACATCGAGGGAGCGAGTCACATCGAGGGAGAGAGAGTCACATCAAGTGAGAGAGAGTCACATCGAGGGAGAGAGAGTCACATCGAGGGAGAGAGAGTCACATCGAGGGAGAGAGAGTCACATCGAGGGAGAGAGAGTCACATCGAGGGAGAGAGAGTCACATCGAGGGAGAGAAAGTAACATCGAGGGAGAGTGAGTCACATCGAGGGAGAGTGTCACATCGAGGGAGAGAGAGTCACATCGAGGGAGAGAGTCACATCGAGAGAGTGAGAGTCACATCAAGGGAGAGAGCGTCACATCGAGGGAGAGTCACATCGAGGGAGAGAGAGTCACATCGAGTGAGAGAGCGTAACATCGAGGGAGAAAGATGCAGATCGAGAGATTGAGAGTCACAGCGAGAGAGAAAGAGTCACATCGAGGGAGAAAGAGTCACATCGAGAGCGAGAGAGTCACATCGAGTGAGAGAGAGTCACATCGAGAGAGAGAGAGTCACATCGAGGGAGAGAAAGTCACATCGAGGGAGAGAGAGTCACACCGAGGGAGAGAGAGTCACATCAAGGGAGAAAGAGTCACGTCGAGAGAGAGAGTCGCATCGAGGGAGAGATGGTTACATCGAGGGAGAGAGAGTCACATCAAGGGAGAGAGAGTCACATCAAGGGTGAGAGAGTCACATTGAGGGAGAGAGTCACATTGAAGGAGTGAGATCACATCGAGAGAGAGAGAGTCACATCGAGGGAGAGAGAGTCACATCGAGTGAGAAAGAGTCACATCGAGAGCGAGAGAGTCACATCGAGGGAGAGAGTCACATCGAGTGAGAGAGTCACATCGAGAGAGAGAGAGACACATCGAGGGAGAGAGAGTCACATCGAGTGAGAGAGTCACATCAAGGGAGAGAGTCACATCGAGTGGGAAAGAGTCACATCGAGAGAGAGAGAGACACATCGAGGGAGAGAGAGTCACATCGAGTGAGAGAGTCACATCGAGGCAGAGAGAGTCACATCGAGGGAGCGAGAGTCACATCGAGGGAGAGAGATTCACATCGAGGGAGAGAGATTTACATCGAGTGAGATAGAGTCACATCGAGGGAGAAAGATGCACATCGAGAGAGAGAGAGAGTCACATTGAGTGAGAGAGAGCCACATCGAGGGAGAGAGTCACATCGAGGGAGAGAGAGGCAGATCGAGGGAGAGAGAGTCACATCGAGTGAGAGAGAGAGACACATCGAGTGAGACAGAGTCACATCGAGGGAGAAAGATGCACATCGAGAGAGAGAGAGTCACATCGAGGGAGCGAGAGTCACATCGAGGGAGAGAGAGTCACATCGAGGGAGAGAGTGTTACATCGAGTGAGAGAGTCACATCGAGGGACAGAGAGTCACATCGAGAGAGAAAGAGTCACATCGAGGGAGAGGGAACCACATCGAGGGAGTGAGTCACATCGCGGGAGAGAGAGTCACATCGAGGGAGAGAGCGTCACATCGAGGGGGAGAGAGTCACATCGAGTGAGAGAGAGTCACATCGAGGGAGAAAGATGCACATCGAGAGAGAGAGAGACACATCGAGTGAGAGAGAGTCACATCGAGGGAGAGAGTCACATCGAGGGAGAGAGTCACATCGAGAGAGAGAGTCACATCGAGGGAGAGAGAGTCACATCGAGGGAGAGATCACATCGAGGGAGAAAGATGCACATCGAGAGAGAGTGAGTCACATCGAGGGAGAGAGAGACACAGTGAGAGAGAGTAAGTCACATCGAGGGAGAGAGAGACACATCGAGGGAGAAAGATGCACATCGAGAGAGAGTGAGTCACATCGAGGGAGAGAGAGACACATCGAGGGAGAGAGTTTCACATCAAGGGAGAGAGAGCCACGTCGAGGGAGAGAGATTCACATCGAGAGAGAGAGGGTCACATCGAGAGTGAAAAGCACATCGAGAAAATCACTTTGAGAGAGAGAGTCACATCGAGGGATAGAGAGTCACATCGAGGGAGAGAGAGAGGGAGAGTCACATCGAGGGAGAGAGAGTCACATCGAGGGAGAGAGAGTCACATCGAGGGATAGAGAGTCACATCGAGGGAGAGAGAGTCACATCGTGTGAGAGAGTCTCACATCGAGGGATAGAGAGTCACATCGAGGGAGAGAGAGTCACATCGAGGGATAGAGAGTCACATCGAGGGAGAGAGAGTCACATCGAGTGAGAGAGTGTCACATCGAGGGAGAGAGTGTCACATCGAAGGACAGAAAGTCACATCGATGGAGAGAGAGTCACATCGAGGGAGAGAGTGTCATATCGAGGGAGAGAGAATCACATCGAGGTAGAGAGAGTCACATCGAGGGAGAGAGAGACACATCGAGTGAGAGAGAGTCACATCGAGGTAGAGAGAGTCACATCGAGGGAGAGAGATTCACATCGAGGGAGAGAGAGTCACATCGAGGGAGAGAGAGTCACATCGAGTGAGTCACATCGAGAGAGAGACAGAGAGTCACATCGAGAGAGAGAGTGTCACATCGAAGGACAGAAAGTCACATCGATGGAGACAGTTATATCGAGAAAGAGAGTCAGATCGAGAGAGAGAGCATCACATCGATAGAGAGAGCCACATCGAGAGAGAGAGAGTGTCACATCGAGGGAGAGAGAGTCACATCGAGGGAGAGAGAGTCACATCGAGGGAGAGAGAGTCACATCGAGGGAGAGAGAGTCACATCGAGGGAGAGAGAGTCACATCAAGTGAGAGAGAGTCACATCGAGAGAGAGAGTCACATCGAGAGAGAGAGAGTCACATCGAGGGAGAGAGAGTCACATTGAGTGAGAGAGTCACATCGAGGGAGAAAGAGTCACATCAAGGGAGAGAGCGTCACATCGAGGGAGAGTCACATCGAGGGAGAGAGAGTCACATCGAGTGAGAGAGCGTAACATCGAGGGAGAAAGATGCAGATCGAGAGATTGAGAGTCACAGCGAGAGAGAAAGAGTCACATCGAGGGAGAAAGAGTCACATCGAGAGCGAGAGAGTCACATCGAGCGAGAGAGAGTCACATCGAGAGAGAGAGAGTCACATCGAGGGAGAGAAAGTCACATCGAGGGAGAGAGAGTCACACCGAGGGAGAGAGAGTCACATCAAGGGAGAAAGAGTCACGTCGAGAGAGAGAGTCGCATCGAGGGAGAGATGGTTACATCGAGGGAGAGAGAGTCACATCAAGGGAGAGAGAGTCACATCAAGGGTGAGAGAGTCACATTGAGGGAGAGAGTCACATCGAAGGAGTGAGATCACATCGAGAGAGAGAGAGTCACATCGAGGGAGAGAGAGTCACATCGAGTGAGAAAGAGTCACATCGAGAGCGAGAGAGTCACATCGAGGGAGAGAGTCACATCGAGTGAGAGAGTCACATCGAGAGAGAGAGAGTCACATCGAGGGAGAGAGAGTCACATCGAGTGAGAAAGAGTCACATCGAGAGCGAGAGAGTCACATCGAGGGAGAGAGTCACATCGAGTGAGAGAGTCACATCGAGGGAGAGAGAGTCACATCAAGGGAGAGAGTCACATCGAGTGGGAAAGAGTCACATCGAGAGAGAGAGAGACACATCGAGGGAGAGAGAGTCACATCGAGTGAGAGAGTCACATCGAGGCAGAGAGAGTCACATCGAGGGAGCGAGAGTCACATCGAGGGAGAGAGATTCACATCGAGGGAGAAAGTTGCACATCGAGGGAGAGAGAACCACAATGAGGGAGTGAGTCACATCGAGGGAGAGACTGTCACATCGAGGGAGAGAGAGTCACATCGAGGGAGAGAGATTTACATTGAGTGAGAGAGAGCCACATCGAGGGAGAGAGTCACATCGAGGGAGAGAGAGGCAGATCGAGGGAGAGAGAGTCACATCGAGTGAGAGAGAGAGACACATCGAGTGAGAGAATGTCACATCGAGGGAGAGAGAGTCACATCGAGGGAGAAAGATGCACATCGAGAGAGAGAGAGTCACATTGAGGGAGAGAGAGCCACATCGAGGGAGCGAGAGTAACATCGAGGGAGAGAGAGTCACATCGAGGGAGAGAGTGTTACATCGAGTGAGAGAGTCACATCGAGGGACAGAGAGTCACATCGAGAGAGAAAGAGTCACATCGAGGGAGAGGGAACCACATCGAGGGAGTGAGTCACATCGCGGGAGAGGGAGTCACATCGAGGGAGAGAGCGTCACATCGAGGGGGAGAGAGTCACATCGAGTGAGAGAGAGTCACATCGAGGGAGAAAGATGCACATCGAGAGAGAGAGAGACACATCGAGTGAGAGAGAGTCACATCGAGGGAGAGAGTCACATCGAGGGAGAGAGTCACATCGAGAGAGAGAGGGTCACATCGAGGGAGAGAGAGTCACATCGAGGGAGAGATCACATCGAGGGAGAAAGATGCACATCGAGAGAGAGTGAGTCACATCGAGGGAGAGAGAGACACAGCGAGAGAGAGTAAGTCACATCGAGGGAGAGAGAGACACATCGAGGGAGAAAGATGCACATCGAGAGAGAGTGAGTCACATCGAGGGAGAGAGAGACACATCGAGGGAGAGAGTTTCACATCAAGGGAGAGAGAGCCACGTCGAGGGAGAGAGATTCACATCGAGAGAGAGAGGGTCACATCGAGAGTGAAAAGCACATCGAGAAAATCACATTGAGAGAGAGAGTCACATCGAGGGATAGAGAGTCACATCGAGGGAGAGAGAGAGGGAGAGTCACATCGAGGGAGAGAGAGTCACATCGAGGGAGAGAGAGTCACATCGAGGGATAGAGAGTCACATCGAGGGAGAGAGAGTCACATCGTGTGAGAGAGTCTCACATCGAGGGATAGAGAGTCACATCGAGGGAGAGAGAGTCACATCGAGGGATAGAGAGTCACATCGAGGGAGAGAGAGTCACATCGAGTGAGAGAGTGTCACATCGAGGGAGAGAGTGTCACATCGAAGGACAGAAAGTCACATCGATGGAGAGAGAGTCACATCGAGGGAGAGAGTGTCATATCGAGGGAGAGAGAGACACATCGAGTGAGAGAGAGTCACATCGAGGTAGAGAGAGTCACATCGAGGGAGAGAGATTCACATCGAGGGAGAGAGAGTCACATCGAGGGAGAGAGAGTCACATCGAGGGAGAGAGTGTCACATCGAGAGAGATAGTCACATTGAGAGAGAGAGATTCACATCGAGAGAGAGTGAGTCACATCGAGGGTGAGAGAGTCCCATCGAGTGAGAGAGTCACATCGAGGGAGAAAGAGTCAAATCGAGCGAGAGAGAGTCACATCGAGTGAGCGAGAGTCACATCGAGGGAGAGAGAGTCACATCGAGGGAGAAAGAGTCACGTCGAGAGAGAGAGTCACATCGAGAGTGAGAGAGTCACATTGAGAGAGAGAATCACATTGAGGGAGAGAGAGTCACATCGAGGGAGAGAGAGTCACATCGAGGGAGAGAGAGTCAAATCGAGTGAGAGAGAGTCACATCGAGTGAGAGAGTCACATCGAGGGAGAGAGAGCCACGTCGAGGGAGAGAGATTCACATCGAGAGAGAGAGAGTCACATTGAGGGAGAGAGAGCCACATCGAGGGAGAGAGAGTCACATCGAGTGAGAGAGTGTCACATCGAGGGAGAGAGTGTCACAGAGAGAGAGAGGGAGAGTCACATCAAGGGAGAGAGTCACATCAAGAGAGAGACAGAGAGTCACATCGAGAGAGAGAGTGTCACATCGAAGGACAGAAAGTCACATCGCTGGAGAGAGAGTCACATCGAGAGCGAGAGTCACTACGAGGGAGACAGTCACATCGATGGAGAGAGAGTCACATCGAGGGAGAGAGTGTCATATCGAGGGAGAGAGAATCACATCGAGGTAGAGAGAGTCACATCGAGGGAGAGAGAGACACATCGAGTGAGAGAGAGTCACATCGAGGTAGAGAGAGTCACATCGAGGGAGAGAGCGTCACATCGAGGGAGAGAGTGTCACATCGAGAGAGAGAGTCACATCGAGAGAGAGAGATTCACATCGAGAGAGAGTGAGTCACATCGAGGGAGAGAGAGTCACATCGAGTGAGAGTCAAATCGAGGGAGAAAGAGTCAAATCGAGGGAGAAAGAGTCAAATCGAGCGAGAGAGAGTCACATCGAGGGAGAGAGTCACATTGCGGGAGAGAGTGTCACATCGAGTGCGAGAGTCACATCGAGGGAGAGTGAGTCACATCGAGGGAGAAAGAGTCACGTCGAGAGAGAGAGTCGCATCGAGGGAGAGAGTGTCACATCGAGGGAGAGAGAGTCACATCGAGGGAGAGAGAGTCACGTCGAGGGAGAGAGAGTCATATCGAGTGAGAAAGAGTCAAATCGAGTGAGAGAGTCACATCGAGGGAGAGAGAGTCACGTCGAATGAGAGAGTCACATCGAGGGAGAGAGTCACATCGAGGGAGAGAGTCACATTGAGTTAGAAAGAGTCACATCGAGAGATAGAGAGTCACATCGAGGGAGAGTGAGTCACATCGAAGGAGAGAGTCACATCGAGGGAGAGAGTGTCACATCGTGTGAGAGAGAGTCACATCGAGGGAGGGAGAGTCACATCGAGGGAGAGAGAGCCACGTCGAGGGAGAGAGAGTTACATCAAGAGAGAGAGAGTCACATCGAGAGTCACAACGAGAGGGAAAAGCACATTGAGAAAATCACATTGAGAGAGAGAGTCACATCGAGGGAGTGAGAGTCACATCGAGGGATAGAGAGTCACATCGAGGGAGAGAGAGAGGAAGAGTCACATCGAGGGAGAGAGAATCACATCGAGGGATAGAGAGTCACATCGCGGGAGAGAGAGTCACATCGAGGGAGAGAGTGTCACATCGAGGGATAGAGAGTCACATCGAGGGAGAGAGAGTCACATCGAGGGATAGAGAGTCACATCGAGGGAGAGAGAGTCACATCGAGAGTGAGAGAGTCACATTGAGAGAGAGAATCACATTGAGGGAGAGAGAGTCACATCGAGGGAGAGAGAGTCACATCGAGGGAGAGAGAGTCAAATCGAGTGAGAGAGAGTCACATCGAGTGAGAGAGTCACATCAAGGGAGAGAGAGTCACGTCCAGGGAGAGAGAGTCACATCGAGGGCAGCACGGTGGCATAGTGGTTAGCACTGTTGCCTCACAGCGCCAGGGACCCGGGTTCGAATCCGGCCTCGGGTGACTGTCTGTGTGGAGTTTGCACATTCTCCCCGTGTTTGCGTGGGTTTCCTCTGGGTGCTCCGGTTTCCTCCCACAGTCCAAAGATGTGTGGGTTAGGTTGATTGGCTTTGATAAATTGACCCTTAGTGTTAGAGGGATTAAATACTTGGGGTTACGGGGATAGAGTGGGATATGTGTTGCTGTGGGGGTTACGGGGATCAGGTGGGATATGTGTCGGTGCAGGCTCGATGGGCCGAAATGGCCTCTATCTGCACTGTGGGGTTTCTGTGTGATTCTCTGTTTCTGTGTGTGTGTGAGTAAGAGAGAGTCACGTCGAATGAGAGAGTCACATCGAGGGACAGAGTCACATCGAGGGAGAGAGTGTCACATCGAGTGCGAGAGTCACATCGAGGGAGAGTGAGTCACTTCGAGGGAGAAAGAGTCACGTCGAGAGAGAGAGTCGCATCGAGGGAGAGAGTGTCACATCGAGGGAGAGAGAGTCACATCGAAGGAGAGAGTCACATCGAGGGAGAAAGATGCACATCGAGAGAGAGTCACATCGAGGGAGAGAGAGTCACATCGAGGGAGAGAGAGTCACATCGAGGGAGAGAGAGTCACATCGAGGGAGAGAGAGTCACATCGAGTGAGAGAGTGTCACATCGAGGGAGAGAGTGTCACATTGAGAGAGAGAGAGGGAGAGTCACATCGAGGGAGAGAGTCACATCGAGAGAGAGACAGAGAGTCACATCGAGAGAGAGTGTCACATCGAAGGACAGAAAGTCACATCGCTGGAGAGAGAGTCACATCGAGAGCGAGAGTCACTACGAGGGAGACAGTCACATCGATGGAGAGAGAGTGTCATATCGAGGGAGAGAGTGTCATGTCGAGGGAGAGAGAATCACATCGAGGTAGAGAGAGTCACATCGAGGGAGAGAGAGACACATCGAGTGAGAGAGAGTCACATCGAGGTAGAGAGATTCACATCGAGGGAGAGAGCGTCACATCGAGGGAGAGGGTGTCACATCGAGAGAGAGAGTCACATCGAGAGAGAGAGATTCACATCGAGAGAGAGTGAGTCACATCGAGGGAGAGAGAGTCACATCGAGTGAGAGTCACATCGAGGGAGAAAGAGTCAAATTGAGGGAGAAAGAGTCAAATCGAGCGAGAGAGAGAGTCACATCGAGGGAGAGAGTCACATTGCGGGAGAGAGTGTCACATCGAGGGAGAAAGAGTCACGTCGAGAGAGAGAATCACATTGAGGGAGAGAGAGTCACTTCGAGAGAGAGAGAGTCACATCGAGGGAGAGAGAGTCACATCGAGGGAGAGAGTGTCACATCGAGGGAGAGAGTCACACCGAGGGAGAGAGAGTTACATCGAGTGAGAGAGAGTCACATCGAGTGAGAGAGTCACATCGAGGGACAGAGAGTCACATCGAGGGAGAGAGTCACATCAAGGGAGAGAGAGTCACATTGAGGGAGAGAGAGTTACATCGAGGTAGAAACATGCACATCGAGAGAGAGAGTCACATTGAGAGAGACAGTCACATTGAGAGAGACAGTCACATCGAGGGAGAGAGTCACATCGAGGGAGAGAGAGTCACATCGAGGGAGAGAGAGTCACATCGAGGGGGAGAGAGTCACATCTAGGGAGAGAGAGTCACATCTAGGGAGAGAGAGTCACATCGAGTGAGAGAGTGTCACATCGAGGGAGAGAGTGTCACATCGAGAGAGAGAGAGGGAGAGTCATATCGAGGGAGAGATTCACATCTAGGGAGACAGATTCACATCGAGGGAGAGAGTGTCACATCGAGGGAGAGAGAGTCACATCGAGGGAAAGAGAGTCACATCGAGGGAGAGAGATTCACATCGAGGCAGAGATTCACATCGAGGGAGAGAGAGTCACATCGAGGGACAGAGTTTCACATCGAGGGAGAGAGATTCACGTCAAGTGAGAGAGAGTCACATTGAGGGAGAGAGAGTCACATCGAGAGAGAGAGTCACATTGGGGTAGAGAGTCACATCGAGGGAGAGAGAGTCACATCGAGGGAGAGAGAGTCACATCGAGGGAGAGAGAGTCACATCGAGAGAGAGGGAGAGTCATATCGAAGGAGAGATTCACATCTAGGGAGACAGAGTCACAGCGAGGGAGAGAGAGTCGCATCGAGTGAGAGAGTGAGAGAGTGTCACATCGAGGGAGAGAGAGGGAGAGTCAGATCGAGAGAGAGAGAGAGAGTCACATCAAGAGAGAGAGTGTTACATCGAGAGAGAGAGAGAGAGTCACGTTGAGGGAAAAAGATGCACATCGAGTGAGAGAGAGTCAGATCGAGGGAGAGAGAGTCACATCGAGGGAGAGAGAGTCACATCGAGTGAGAGAGACACACATGGAGGGAGAGAGAGTCACATCGAGGGAGAGAGTCACATCGAGAGAGAGACAGAGAGTCACATCGAGAGAGAGAGTGTCACATCGAAGGACAGAAAGTCACATCGATGGAGACAGTTATATCGAGAAAGAGAGTCAGATCGAGAGAGAGAGCATCACATCGAGCGAGAGAGAGCCACATCGAGAGAGAGAGAGTGTCACATCGAGGGAGAGAGAGTCACATCGAGGGAGAGAGAGTCACATCGAGGGAGAGAGAGTCACATCGAGGGAGAGAGAGTCACATCGAGGGAGAGAGAGTCACATCGAGAAAGAGAGAGTCACATCGAGAGAGAGAGATTCACATCGAGGGAGAGAGAGTCACATCGAGGGAGAGAGGGTCATATCGAGGGAGAGAGAGTCCCATCGAGGGAGAGAGAGTCACATCAAGGGAGATAGAGTCACATCGAGAGAGAGAATCACATCGAGAGAATCACATCGAGAGAGTGAGAGAGTCACATCGAGAGAGAGAGAGTTACTTCAAGGGAGAGAGGATCACATTGAGGGAGAGAAAGTCACATCGAGTGAGAGAGAGTCACATCGAGGGAGAAAGAGTCAAATCGAGTGAGAGAGTCACATCGAGGGAGAGAGAGTCACATCGAGTGAGAGAGTCACATCGAGGGAGAGAGAGTCACATCGAGGGAGAGAGTCACATTGAGTTAGGAAGAGTCACATCGAGAGACAGAGAGTCACATCGAGGGAGAGAGAGTCACATCGAGGGAGAGAGTCACTTCGAGGGCGAGTGAGTCACATTGAGGGAGAGAGAGTCACATCGAGTGAGAGAGAGTCACATCGAGGGCGAAAGAGTCACATCACGAGAGAGATTCACATCGAGGGAGAGAGTCACATCGAGGGAGAGAGAGTCACATCGAGGGAGAGAGAGTCACATCGAGTGAGAGAGTCACATCGAGGGAGAGAGAGTCACATCGAGGGAGAGAGTCATATTGAGTTAGAAAGAGTCACATCGAGAGACAGAGAGTCACATCGAGGGAGAGAGAGTCACATCGAGGGAGAGAGTCACTTCGAGGGCGAGAGAGTCACATTGAGGGAGAGAGAGTCACATCGAGTGAGAGAGAGTCACATCGAGGGTGAAAGAGTCAAATCGAGTGAGAGAGTCACATCGAGGGAGAGATGTAATTAAATCAATGTATACAAACAACAAATGTGCAGTTAAAATTGGAGACAAACAAACAAAATACTTCCCACAGGGGCGGGGGGTGACGCAGGGCTCGCCAATCTCACCGACACTCTTTAATATTTACATAAATGGATTGGCAAAACTACTTGAACAATCTACAGCACCCGGCCTCACCCTATATGAATCCAAGGTTAAATTCCTCCTCTATGCAGACGACCTGGTTCTGCTGTCACCTACTAAAGAGGGGCTACAGCAAAACCTGGACCTGCTGGAGTCGTACTGCCAGACTTGGGCCCTGACAATAAATCCCCAAAAAACCAAAGTCCTTGTGTTCCAGCAAAGATCCAAACATCAGGGACCCAAAATAAATTTCACAGTAGGAACAACCAAAATTGAACAAACCACTAACTACACATACTTGGGCTTAAAAATCAGTTCTACGGGAAACTTCAAACTGGCTGTGAATGAACTGAAAGAGAAAGCAAGAAGGGCTTTCTATGCCATCAAAAAATCAATCCAAATAGAAATCCCAATTAGCATTTGGCTCAAAATTTTCAAATCAGTAATTGAACCAATTGCACTCTATGGCAGTGAGGTATGGGGACCGCTAACTCAACAAGAATTTGCAAAATGGGACAAACACCCAATTGAGATCCTACATGCAGAATTCTGTAAAAGTATCCTCCGGACTCAAAGGAAAACAGTAAACAATGCATGCAGGGCGGAACTAGGCCAATATCCATTAATAATCACTATCCAAAAAAGAGCCACCAAATTTTGGAATCACCTACAAATGAGCAATCCCCAATGCTATCACTACGACGCCCTGAAATGCCAAGAGCTGACCATAAAGAAGAATACCCTCAGTCAACTAGTCCTGGGACTCAGTGAAGTAACTACTAACAATACTAACAATAACCAGCCCCAGGACAGTGACAGGGTAACACAAAGAATTCGACCCAACACAATCGTCGCTAAGCAAAAGGAAAAATATCTGACATATTGGGCAGAAACAACAAAAACCCAAAGCAAACTCAATTGCTACTTGGCCCTAAACAGACAATACAACATAGCTGATTACCTGACCATGGTAAAGGATAACAAACTGAGAAGAACCTTGACAAGGTACAGACTTAGCGAACATAGCCTAGCGATCGAAAAAGGCAGACACAGGCAGACCAGGCTGCCAAGAGAGGACAGGATATGCTCTCACTGCAGTCAGGGAGTGGTGGAGACAGAGATGCACTTCCTCACAGCTTGTGGAAAATATCAGGGCATCAGGGAGCATTTCTACCAAAAATTCTCACAAATATGCCCTGATTTCAGAAATCTGAATGACAACCAAAAACTCCCATTCCTACTGGGAGAGGAGAGAAGCTGTGTAATGCTGGCGGCGCACTATGTTGCAGCTTGCCATGAACAGAGGGACAACCAGTAAGCTAAGAAAAAAATATATATAAACAATGCGAATGTATATTTATACACTCAGGGATATACCTGTTTATACACTGTATGAATAGAACTGCGTTTATGTGCTGAACCATAAATGTATTTTGATGCTTTGGCAACATAAGATGTAACTTATCATGCCAATAAAGCGATTTAAATTGAAATTGAAATTGAAATTAAATTGAAATTGAAATTGAAATTGAAATTGAAATTGAATTGAGTCACATCGAGTGAGAGAGTCACATCGAGGGAGAGATAGTCACATCGAGGGAGAGAGAATCACATTGAGGGAGAGAGTCACATCGAGGGAAAGAGAGTTACATCGAGTGAGAGAGAGTCACATCGAGAGAGAGAGTCACATCGAGGGAGAGAGAGTCACATCCAGAGATAGAGAGTCACATCGAGGGAGAGAGAGGCACATCCAGAGATAGAGAGTCACATCGAGGGACAGAGAGTCACATCGAGGGACAGAGAGTCACATCGAGGGAGAGAGTCACATCGAGAGAGAGAGTCACATCGAGGGAGAGAGAGTCACATCCAGAGATAGAGAGTCACATCGAGGGAGAGAGAGTCACATAGAGGGAGAGAGTCATATCGAGGGAGAGAGAGTCACATCGAGGGAGTGAGAGTCACATCGAGGGAGAGAGAGTCACATCGAGGGAGAGAGAGTCACATCGAGCGAGAGAGAGTCACATCGAGAGCGAGAGAATCACATCGAGGGAGAGAGATTCACATCGAGGGAGTGAATCACATCGAGGGAGAAAGAGTCACATCGAGGGAGAGAGAGTCACATCGAGGGACAGAGTCACATTGAGTTAGAAAGAGTCACATCGAGAGATAGAGAGTCACATCGAGGGAGAGAGAGTCACATCGAGGGAGAGAGTCATATCGAGGGAGAGAGTCATATCGAGGGAGAGAGAGTCACATCGAGCGAGAGAGAGTCACATCGTGTGAGAGAGAGTCACATCGAGGGAGAGAGAATCACATCGAGTGAGAGAGTCACATCGAGTGAGAGATAGTCACATCGAGGGAGAGAGAGTCACATCGAGTGAGAGAGTCACATCAAGGGAGAGAGAGTCACATCGAGGGAGAGAGTCATATTGAGTTAGAAAGAGTCACAGCGAGAGACAGAGAGTCACATCGAGGGAGAGAGAGTCACATCGAGGGAGAGAGTCACTTCGAGGGCGAGTGAGTCACATTGAGGGAGAGAGAGTCACATCGAGTGAGAGAGAGTCACATCGAGGGTGAAAGAGTCAATTCGAGTGAGAGAGTCACATCGAGTGAGAGAGAGTCACATCAAGGGAGAGAGAGTCACATCGAGTGAGAGAGTCACATCGAGGGAGAGATAGTCACATCGAGGGAGAGAGAATCACATCGAGGGAGAGAGTCACATCGAGGGAAAGAGAGTCACATCGAGTGAGAGAGAGTCACATCGAGAGAGAGAGTCACATCGAGGGAGAGAGAGTCACATCCAGAGATAGAGAGTCACATCGAGGGAGAGAGAGGCACATCCAGAGATAGAGAGTCACATCGAGGGACAGAGAGTCACATCGAGGGACAGAGAGTCACATCGAGGGAGAGAGTCACATCGAGAGAGAGAGTCACATCGAGGGAGAGAGAGTCACATCCAGAGATAGAGAGTCACATCGAGGGAGAGAGAGTCACATAGAGGGAGAGAGTCATATCGAGGGAGAGAGAGTCACATCGAGGGAGTGAGAGTCACATCGAGGGAGAGAGAGTCACATCGAGGGAGAGAGAGTCACATCGAGCGAGAGAGAGTCACATCGAGAGCGAGAGAATCACATCGAGGGAGAGAGATTCACATCGAGGGAGTGAGTCACATCGAGGGAGAAAGAGTCACATCGAGGGAGAGAGAGTCACATCGAGGGACAGAGTCACATTGAGTTAGAAAGAGTCACATCGAGAGATAGAGAGTCACATCGAGGGAGAGAGAGTCACATAGAGGGAGAGAGTCATATCGAGGGAGAGAGTCATATCGAGGGAGAGAGAGTCACATCGAGGGAGAGAGAGTCACATCGTGTGAGAGAGAGTCACATCGAGGGAGAGAGAATCACATCGAGTGAGAGAGTCACATCGAGTGAGAGATAGTCACATCGAGGGAGAGAGTCACATCGAGAGAGAGAGTCACATCGAGGGAGAGAGAGTCACATCGAGGGAGAGCGAGTCACATCGAGAGAGAGAGAGTCACATCGAGGGAGAGAGAGTCACATCGAGGGAGAGAGAGTCACATCGAGGGAGAGAGTCACATCGAGGGATAGTGAGTCACATCGAGGGAGAGAGAGAGGCACATCGAGGGAGAGAGAGTCATATCGAGAGAGAGAATCACATCGAGAGAATCACATCGAGAGAGAGAGGTCACATCGAGGGAGAGAGAGTCACATCGAGGGAAAGCGAGTCACATCGAGGGAGAGAGAGTCACATCGAGGGAGAGAGAGTCACATCGAGGGAGAGAGAGTCACATCGAGGGAAAGTGAGTCACATGGAGGGAGAGAGAGTCACATCGAGGGAGAGAGGGTCATATCGAGGGAGAGAGAGTCCCATCGAGGGAGAGAGAGTCACATCAAGGGAGATAGAGTCACATCGAGAGAGAGAATCACATCGAGAGAATCACATCGAGAGAGTGAGAGAGTCACATCGAGAGAGAGAGAGTTACTTCAAGGGAGAGAGGATCACATTGAGGGAGAGAAAGTCACATCGAGTGAGAGAGAGTCACATCGAGGGAGAAAGAGTCAAATCGAGTGAGAGAGAGTCACATCGAGGGAGAGAGAGTCACATCGAGTGAGAGAGTCACATCGAGGGAGAGAGAGTCACATCGAGGGAGAGAGTCACATTGAGTTAGGAAGAGTCACATCGAGAGACAGAGAGTCACATCGAGGGAGAGAGAGTCACATCGAGGGAGAGAGTCACTTCGAGGGCGAGAGAGTCACATTGAGGGAGAGAGAGTCACATCGAGTGAGAGAGAGTCACATCGAGGGCGAAAGAGTCACATCACGAGAGAGATTCACATCGAGGGAGAGAGTCACATCGAGGGAGAGAGAGTCACATCGAGGGAGAGAGAGTCACATCGAGTGAGAGAGTCACATCGAGGGAGAGAGAGTCACATCGAGGGAGAGAGTCATATTGAGTTAGAAAGAGTCACATCGAGAGACAGAGAGTCACATCGAGGGAGAGAGAGTCACATCGAGGGAGAGAGTCACTTCGAGGGCGAGAGAGTCACATTGAGGGAGAGAGAGTCACATCGAGTGAGAGAGAGTTACATCGAGGGTGAAAGAGTCAAATCGAGTGAGAGAGTCACATCGAGGGAGAGAGAGTCACATCAAGGGAGAGAGAGTCACATCGAGTGAGAGAGTCACATCGAGGGAGAGATAGTCACATCGAGGGAGAGAGAATCACATCGAGGGAGAGAGTCACATCGAGGGAAAGAGAGTTACATCGAGTGAGAGAGAGTCACATCGAGAGAGAGAGTCACATCGAGGGAGAGAGAGTCACATCCAGAGATAGAGAGTCACATCGAGGGAGAGAGAGGCACATCCAGAGATAGAGAGTCACATCGAGGGACAGAGAGTCACATCGAGGGACAGAGAGTCACATCGAGGGAGAGAGTCACATCGAGAGAGAGAGTCACATCGAGGGAGAGAGAGTCACATCCAGAGATAGAGAGTCACATCGAGGGAGAGAGAGTCACATAGAGGGAGAGAGTCATATCGAGGGAGAGAGAGTCACATCGAGGGAGTGAGAGTCACATCGAGGGAGAGAGAGTCACATCGAGGGAGAGAGAGTCACATCGAGCGAGAGAGAGTCACATCGAGAGCGAGAGAATCACATCGAGGGAGAGAGATTCACATCGAGGGAGTGAATCACATCGAGGGAGAAAGAGTCACATCGAGGGAGAGAGAGTCACATCGAGGGACAGAGTCACATTGAGTTAGAAAGAGTCACATCGAGAGATACAGAGTCACATCGAGGGAGAGAGAGTCACATCGAGGGAGAGAGTCATATCGAGGGAGAGAGTCATATCGAGGGAGAGAGAGTCACATCGAGCGAGAGAGAGTCACATCGTGTGAGAGAGAGTCACATCGAGGGAGAGAGAATCACATCGAGTGAGAGAGTCACATCGAGTGAGAGATAGTCACATCGAGGGAGAGAGAGTCACATCGAGTGAGAGAGTCACATCAAGGGAGAGAGAGTCACATCGAGGGAGAGAGTCATATTGAGTTAGAAAGAGTCACAGCGAGAGACAGAGAGTCACATCGAGGGAGAGAGAGTCACATCGAGGGAGAGAGTCACTTCGAGGGCGAGTGAGTCACATTGAGGGAGAGAGAGTCACATCGAGTGAGAGAGAGTCACATCGAGGGTGAAAGAGTCAATTCGAGTGAGAGAGTCACATCGAGGGAGAGAGAGTCACATCAAGGGAGAGAGAGTCACATCGAGTGAGAGAGTCACATCGAGGGAGAGATAGTCACATCGAGGGAGAGAGAATCACATCGAGGGAGAGAGTCACATCGAGGGAAAGAGAGTCACATCGAGTGAGAGAGAGTCACATCGAGAGAGAGAGTCACATCGAGGGAGAGAGAGTCACATCCAGAGATAGAGAGTCACATCGAGGGAGAGAGAGGCACATCCAGAGATAGAGAGTCACATCGAGGGACAGAGAGTCACATCGAGGGACAGAGAGTCACATCGAGGGAGAGAGTCACATCGAGAGAGAGAGTCACATCGAGGGAGAGAGAGTCACATCCAGAGATAGAGAGTCACATCGAGGGAGAGAGAGTCACATAGAGGGAGAGAGTCATATCGAGGGAGAGAGAGTCACATCGAGGGAGTGAGAGTCACATCGAGGGAGAGAGAGTCACATCGAGGGAGAGAGAGTCACATCGAGCGAGAGAGAGTCACATCGAGAGCGAGAGAATCACATCGAGGGAGAGAGATTCACATCGAGGGAGTGAGTCACATCGAGGGAGAAAGAGTCACATCGAGGGAGAGAGAGTCACATTGAGGGACAGAGTCACATTGAGTTAGAAAGAGTCACATCGAGAGATAGAGAGTCACATCGAGGGAGAGAGAGTCACATAGAGGGAGAGAGTCATATCGAGGGAGAGAGTCATATCGAGGGAGAGAGAGTCACATCGAGGGAGAGAGAGTCACATCGTGTGAGAGAGAGTCACATCGAGGGAGAGAGAATCACATCGAGTGAGAGAGTCACATCGAGTGAGAGATAGTCACATCGAGGGAGAGAGTCACATCGAGAGAGAGAGTCACATCGAGGGAGAGAGAGTCACATCGAGGGAGAGCGAGTCACATCGAGAGAGAGAGAGTCACATCGAGGGAGAGAGAGTCACATCGAGGGAGAGAGAGTCACATCGAGGGAGAGAGTCACATCGAGGGATAGTGAGTCACATCGAGGGAGAGAGAGAGGCACATCGAGGGAGAGAGAGTCATATCGAGAGAGAGAATCACATCGAGAGAATCACATCGAGAGAGAGAGGTCACATCGAGGGAGAGAGAGTCACATCGAGGGAAAGCGAGTCACATCGAGGGAGAGAGAGTCACATCGAGGGAGAGAGAGTCACATCGAGGGAGAGAGAGTCACATCGAGGGAAAGTGAGTCACATGGAGGGAGAGAGAGTCACATCGAGGGAGAGAGGGTCATATCGAGGGAGAGAGAGTCCCATCGAGGGAGAGAGAGTCACATCAAGGGAGATAGAGTCACATCGAGAGAGAGAATCACATCGAGAGAATCACATCGAGAGAGTGAGAGAGTCACATCGAGAGAGAGAGAGTTACTTCAAGGGAGAGAGGATCACATTGAGGGAGAGAAAGTCACATCGAGTGAGAGAGAGTCACATCGAGGGAGAAAGAGTCAAATCGAGTGAGAGAGAGTCACATCGAGGGAGAGAGAGTCACATCGAGTGAGAGAGTCACATCGAGGGAGAGAGAGTCACATCGAGGGAGAGAGTCACATTGAGTTAGAAAGAGTCACATCGAGAGACAGAGAGTCACATCGAGGGAGAGAGAGTCACATCGAGGGAGAGAGTCACTTCGAGGGCGAGAGAGTCACATTGAGGGAGAGAGAGTTACATCGAGTGAGAGAGAGTCACATCGAGGGCGAAAGAGTCAAATCGAGTGAGAGAGTCACATCGAGGGAGAGAGAGTCACATCAAGGGAGAGAGAGTCACATCGAGTGAGAGAGAGTCACATCGAGTGAGAGAGTCAGATCGAGGGAGAGAGAGTCACATCGAGGGAGAGAGTCACATCGAGGGAAAGAGAGTCATATCGATGAGAGAGACTCACATCGAGTGAGAGAGTGTCACATTGAGGGAGAGCGAGTCACATCGAGGGAGAGAGAGTCACATCGAGGGAGAGAGAGTCACATCACGAGAGAGATTCACATCGAGGGAGAGAGTCACATCGAGGGAAAGAGAGTCACATCGAGGGAGAGAGAGTCACATCGAGAGAGAGAGAGCCACATCGAGGTAGAGAGAGTCACATCGAGTGAGAGAGAGTCACATCGAGGGAGAGAGTCACATCGAGGGAGAGAGAGTCACATCGAGAGAGAGAGAGTCACATCGAGGGAGGGAGAGTCACATCGAGGGAGAGAGTCACATCGAGGGAAAGAGAGTCACATCGAGTGAGAGAGTCACATCAAGGGAGAGAGAGTCACATCGAGGGAGAGAGAGTCACATCGAGTGACAGAGTCACATCGAGGGAGAGAGAGTCACATCCAGAGACAGAGAGTCACATCGAGGGAGAGAGAGTCACATCGAGGGAGAGAGAGTCACATCGAGTGAGAGAGTCACATCGAGGGAGAGAGAGTCACATCACGAGAGAGATTCACATCGAGGGAGAGAGTCACATCGAGGGAAAGAGAGTCACATCGAGGGAGAGAGAGTCACATCGAGAGAGAGAGAGCCACATCGAGGTAGAGAGAGTCACATCGAGGGAGAGAGAGTCACATCAAGGGAGAGAGAGTCACATCAAGGGAGAGAGAGTCACATCGAGTGAGAGAGAGTCACATCGAGGGAGAGAGTCACATCGAGGGAGAGAGAGTCACATCGAGAGAGAGAGAGTCACATCGAGGGAGGGAGAGTCACATCGAGGGAGAGAGTCACATCGAGGGAAAGAGAGTCACATCGAGTGAGAGAGTCACATCAAGGGAGAGAGAGTCACATCGAGGGAGAGAGAGTCACATCGAGTGACAGAGTCACATCGAGGGAGAGAGAGTCACATCCAGAGACAAAGAGTCACATTGAGGGAGAGAGAGTCACATCGAGTGAGAGAGAGTCACATCGAGTGAGAGAGTCACATCGAGGGAGAGAGAGTCACATCCAGAGATAAAGAGTCACATCGAGGGAGAGAGAGTCACGTCGTGTGACAGAGAGTCACATCGAGGGAGAAAAATGCACATCGAGAGAGAGAGAGTCACATCCAGTGAGAGATAGTCACATTGAGGGAGAGAGTCACATCGAGTGAAAGAGAGTCACATCGAGGGAGAGAGTCACATCGAGTGAGAGAGTGTCACATCGAGGGAGAGAGAGTCACATCGAGGGAGAGAGAATCACATCGAGGGAGAGAGTCACATCGAGGGAAAGAGAGTTACATCGAGTGAGAGAGAGTCACATCGAGAGAGAGAGTCACATCGAGGGAGAGAGAGTCACATCCAGAGATAGAGAGTCACATCGAGGGAGAGAGAGGCACATCCAGAGATAGAGAGTCACATCGAGGGACAGAGAGTCACATCGAGGGACAGAGAGTCACATCGAGGGAGAGAGTCACATCGAGAGAGAGAGTCACATCGAGGGAGAGAGAGTCACATCCAGAGATAGAGAGTCACATCGAGGGAGAGAGAGTCACATAGAGGGAGAGAGTCATATCGAGGGAGAGAGAGTCACATCGAGGGAGTGAGAGTCACATCGAGGGAGAGAGAGTCACATCGAGGGAGAGAGAGTCACATCGAGAGCGAGAGAATCACATCGAGGGAGAGAGATTCACATCGAGGGAGTGAATCACATCGAGGGAGAAAGAGTCACATCGAGGGAGAGAGAGTCACATCGAGGGACAGAGTCACATTGAGTTAGAAAGAGTCACATCGAGAGATAGAGAGTCACATCGAGGGAGAGAGAGTCACATCGAGGGAGAGAGTCATATCGAGGGAGAGAGTCATATCGAGGGAGAGAGAGTCACATCGAGCGAGAGAGAGTCACATCGTGTGAGAGAGAGTCACATCGAGGGAGAGAGAATCACATCGAGTGAGAGAGTCACATCGAGTGAGAGATAGTCACATCGAGGGAGAGAGAGTCACATCGAGTGAGAGAGTCACATCAAGGGAGAGAGAGTCACATCGAGGGAGAGAGTCATATTGAGTTAGAAAGAGTCACAGCGAGAGACAGAGAGTCACATCGAGGGAGAGAGAGTCACATCGAGGGAGAGAGTCACTTCGAGGGCGAGTGAGTCACATTGAGGGAGAGAGAGTCACATCGAGTGAGAGAGAGTCACATCGAGGGTGAAAGAGTCAATTCGAGTGAGAGAGTCACATCGAGGGAGAGAGAGTCACATCAAGGGAGAGAGAGTCACATCGAGTGAGAGAGTCACATCGAGGGAGAGATAGTCACATCGAGGGAGAGAGAATCACATCGAGGGAGAGAGTCACATCGAGGGAAAGAGAGTCACATCGAGTGAGAGAGAGTCACATCGAGAGAGAGAGTCACATCGAGGGAGAGAGAGTCACATCCAGAGATAGAGAGTCACATCGAGGGAGAGAGAGGCACATCCAGAGATAGAGAGTCACATCGAGGGACAGAGAGTCACATCGAGGGACAGAGAGTCACATCGAGGGAGAGAGTCACATCGAGAGAGAGAGTCACATCGAGGGAGAGAGAGTCACATCCAGAGATAGAGAGTCACATCGAGGGAGAGAGAGTCACATAGAGGGAGAGAGTCATATCGAGGGAGAGAGAGTCACATCGAGGGAGTGAGAGTCACATCGAGGGAGAGAGAGTCACATCGAGGGAGGGAGAGTCACATCGAGGGAGAGAGTCACATCGAGGGAAAGAGAGTCACATCGAGTGAGAGAGTCACATCAAGGGAGAGAGAGTCACATCGAGGGAGAGAGAGTCACATCGAGTGACAGAGTCACATCGAGGGAGAGAGAGTCACATCCAGAGACAAAGAGTCACATTGAGGGAGAGAGAGTCACATCGAGTGAGAGAGAGTCACATCGAGTGAGAGAGTCACATCGAGGGAGAGAGAGTCACATCCAGAGATAAAGAGTCACATCGAGGGAGAGAGAGTCACGTCGTGTGACAGAGAGTCACATCGAGGGAGAAAAATGCACATCGAGAGAGAGAGAGTCACATCCAGTGAGAGATAGTCACATTGAGGGAGAGAGTCACATCGAGTGAAAGAGAGTCACATCGAGGGAGAGAGTCACATCGAGTGAGAGAGTGTCACATCGAGGGAGAGAGAGTCACATCGAGGGAGAGAGAATCACATCGAGGGAGAGAGTCACATCGAGGGAAAGAGAGTTACATCGAGTGAGAGAGAGTCACATCGAGAGAGAGAGTCACATCGAGGGAGAGAGAGTCACATCCAGAGATAGAGAGTCACATCGAGGGAGAGAGAGGCACATCCAGAGATAGAGAGTCACATCGAGGGACAGAGAGTCACATCGAGGGACAGAGAGTCACATCGAGGGAGAGAGTCACATCGAGAGAGAGAGTCACATCGAGGGAGAGAGAGTCACATCCAGAGATAGAGAGTCACATCGAGGGAGAGAGAGTCACAAAGAGGGAGAGAGTCATATCGAGGGAGAGAGAGTCACATCGAGGGAGTGAGAGTCACATCGAGGGAGAGAGAGTCACATCGAGGGAGAGAGAGTCACATCGAGAGCGAGAGAATCACATCGAGGGAGAGAGATTCACATCGAGGGAGTGAATCACATCGAGGGAGAAAGAGTCACATCGAGGGAGAGAGAGTCACATCGAGGGACAGAGTCACATTGAGTTAGAAAGAGTCACATCGAGAGATAGAGAGTCACATCGAGGGAGAGAGAGTCACATCGAGGGAGAGAGTCATATCGAGGGAGAGAGTCATATCGAGGGAGAGAGAGTCACATCGAGCGAGAGAGAGTCACATCGTGTGAGAGAGAGTCACATCGAGGGAGAGAGAATCACATCGAGTGAGAGAGTCACATCGAGTGAGAGATAGTCACATCGAGGGAGAGAGAGTCACATCGAGTGAGAGAGTCACATCAAGGGAGAGAGAGTCACATCGAGGGAGAGAGTCATATTGAGTTAGAAAGAGTCACAGCGAGAGACAGAGAGTCACATCGAGGGAGAGAGAGTCACATCGAGGGAGAGAGTCACTTCGAGGGCGAGTGAGTCACATTGAGGGAGAGAGAGTCACATCGAGTGAGAGAGAGTCACATCGAGGGTGAAAGAGTCAATTCGAGTGAGAGAGTCACATCGAGGGAGAGAGAGTCACATCAAGGGAGAGAGAGTCACATCGAGTGAGAGAGTCACATCGAGGGAGAGATAGTCACATCGAGGGAGAGAGAATCACATCGAGGGAGAGAGTCACATCGAGGGAAAGAGAGTCACATCGAGTGAGAGAGAGTCACATCGAGAGAGAGAGTCACATCGAGGGAGAGAGAGTCACATCCAGAGATAGAGAGTCACATCGAGGGAGAGAGAGGCACATCCAGAGATAGAGAGTCACATCGAGGGACAGAGAGTCACATCGAGGGACAGAGAGTCACATCGAGGGAGAGAGTCACATCGAGAGAGAGAGTCACATCGAGGGAGAGAGAGTCACATCCAGAGATAGAGAGTCACATCGAGGGAGAGAGAGTCACATAGAGGGAGAGAGTCATATCGAGGGAGAGAGAGTCACATCGAGGGAGTGAGAGTCACATCGAGGGAGAGAGAGTCACATCGAGGGAGAGAGAGTCACATCGAGCGAGAGAGAGTCACATCGAGAGCGAGAGAATCACATCGAGGGAGAGAGATTCACATCGAGGGAGTGAGTCACATCGAGGGAGAAAGAGTCACATCGAGGGAGAGAGAGTCACATTGAGGGACAGAGTCACATTGAGTTAGAAAGAGTCACATCGAGAGATAGAGAGTCACATCGAGGGAGAGAGAGTCACATAGAGGGAGAGAGTCATATCGAGGGAGAGAGTCATATCGAGGGAGAGAGAGTCACATCGAGGGAGAGAGAGTCACATCGTGTGAGAGAGAGTCACATCGAGGGAGAGAGAATCACATCGAGTGAGAGAGTCACATCGAGTGAGAGATAGTCACATCGAGGGAGAGAGTCACATCGAGAGAGAGAGTCACATCGAGGGAGAGAGAGTCACATCGAGGGAGAGCGAGTCACATCGAGAGAGAGAGAGTCACATCGAGGGAGAGAGAGTCACATCGAGGGAGAGAGAGTCACATCGAGGGAGAGAGTCACATCGAGGGATAGTGAGTCACATCGAGGGAGAGAGAGAGGCACATCGAGGGAGAGAGAGTCATATCGAGAGAGAGAATCACATCGAGAGAATCACATCGAGAGAGAGAGGTCACATCGAGGGAGAGAGAGTCACATCGAGGGAAAGCGAGTCACATCGAGGGAGAGAGAGTCACATCGAGGGAGAGAGAGTCACATCGAGGGAGAGAGAGTCACATCGAGGGAAAGTGAGTCACATGGAGGGAGAGAGAGTCACATCGAGGGAGAGAGGGTCATATCGAGGGAGAGAGAGTCCCATCGAGGGAGAGAGAGTCACATCAAGGGAGATAGAGTCACATCGAGAGAGAGAATCACATCGAGAGAATCACATCGAGAGAGTGAGAGAGTCACATCGAGAGAGAGAGAGTTACTTCAAGGGAGAGAGGATCACATTGAGGGAGAGAAAGTCACATCGAGTGAGAGAGAGTCACATCGAGGGAGAAAGAGTCAAATCGAGTGAGAGAGAGTCACATCGAGGGAGAGAGAGTCACATCGAGTGAGAGAGTCACATCGAGGGAGAGAGAGTCACATCGAGGGAGAGAGTCACATTGAGTTAGAAAGAGTCACATCGAGAGACAGAGAGTCACATCGAGGGAGAGAGAGTCACATCGAGGGAGAGAGTCACTTCGAGGGCGAGAGAGTCACATTGAGGGAGAGAGAGTTACATCGAGTGAGAGAGAGTCACATCGAGGGCGAAAGAGTCAAATCGAGTGAGAGAGTCACATCGAGGGAGAGAGAGTCACATCAAGGGAGAGAGAGTCACATCGAGTGAGAGAGAGTCACATCGAGTGAGAGAGTCAGATCGAGGGAGAGAGAGTCACATCGAGGGAGAGAGTCACATCGAGGGAAAGAGAGTCATATCGATGAGAGAGACTCACATCGAGTGAGAGAGTGTCACATTGAGGGAGAGCGAGTCACATCGAGGGAGAGAGAGTCACATCGAGGGAGAGAGAGTCACATCACGAGAGAGATTCACATCGAGGGAGAGAGTCACATCGAGGGAAAGAGAGTCACATCGAGGGAGAGAGAGTCACATCGAGAGAGAGAGAGCCACATCGAGGTAGAGAGAGTCACATCGAGTGAGAGAGAGTCACATCGAGGGAGAGAGTCACATCGAGGGAGAGAGAGTCACATCGAGAGAGAGAGAGTCACATCGAGGGAGGGAGAGTCACATCGAGGGAGAGAGTCACATCGAGGGAAAGAGAGTCACATCGAGTGAGAGAGTCACATCAAGGGAGAGAGAGTCACATCGAGGGAGAGAGAGTCACATCGAGTGACAGAGTCACATCGAGGGAGAGAGAGTCACATCCAGAGACAGAGAGTCACATCGAGGGAGAGAGAGTCACATCGAGGGAGAGAGAGTCACATCGAGTGAGAGAGTCACATCGAGGGAGAGAGAGTCACATCACGAGAGAGATTCACATCGAGGGAGAGAGTCACATCGAGGGAAAGAGAGTCACATCGAGGGAGAGAGAGTCACATCGAGAGAGAGAGAGCCACATCGAGGTAGAGAGAGTCACATCGAGGGAGAGAGAGTCACATCAAGGGAGAGAGAGTCACATCAAGGGAGAGAGAGTCACATCGAGTGAGAGAGAGTCACATCGAGGGAGAGAGTCACATCGAGGGAGAGAGAGTCACATTGAGTTAGAAAGAGTCACATCGAGAGATAGAGAGTCACATCGAGGGAGAGAGAGTCACATAGAGGGAGAGAGTCATATCGAGGGAGAGAGTCATATCGAGGGAGAGAGAGTCACATCGAGGGAGAGAGAGTCACATCGTGTGAGAGAGAGTCACATCGAGGGAGAGAGAATCACATCGAGTGAGAGAGTCACATCGAGTGAGAGATAGTCACATCGAGGGAGAGAGTCACATCGAGAGAGAGAGTCACATCGAGGGAGAGAGAGTCACATCGAGGGAGAGCGAGTCACATCGAGAGAGAGAGAGTCACATCGAGGGAGAGAGAGTCACATCGAGGGAGAGAGAGTCACATCGAGGGAGAGAGTCACATCGAGGGATAGTGAGTCACATCGAGGGAGAGAGAGAGGCACATCGAGGGAGAGAGAGTCATATCGAGAGAGAGAATCACATCGAGAGAATCACATCGAGAGAGAGAGGTCACATCGAGGGAGAGAGAGTCACATCGAGGGAAAGCGAGTCACATCGAGGGAGAGAGAGTCACATCGAGGGAGAGAGAGTCACATCGAGGGAGAGAGAGTCACATCGAGGGAAAGTGAGTCACATGGAGGGAGAGAGAGTCACATCGAGGGAGAGAGGGTCATATCGAGGGAGAGAGAGTCCCATCGAGGGAGAGAGAGTCACATCAAGGGAGATAGAGTCACATCGAGAGAGAGAATCACATCGAGAGAATCACATCGAGAGAGTGAGAGAGTCACATCGAGAGAGAGAGAGTTACTTCAAGGGAGAGAGGATCACATTGAGGGAGAGAAAGTCACATCGAGTGAGAGAGAGTCACATCGAGGGAGAAAGAGTCAAATCGAGTGAGAGAGAGTCACATCGAGGGAGAGAGAGTCACATCGAGTGAGAGAGTCACATCGAGGGAGAGAGAGTCACATCGAGGGAGAGAGTCACATTGAGTTAGAAAGAGTCACATCGAGAGACAGAGAGTCACATCGAGGGAGAGAGAGTCACATCGAGGGAGAGAGTCACTTCGAGGGCGAGAGAGTCACATTGAGGGAGAGAGAGTTACATCGAGTGAGAGAGAGTCACATCGAGGGCGAAAGAGTCAAATCGAGTGAGAGAGTCACATCGAGGGAGAGAGAGTCACATCAAGGGAGAGAGAGTCACATCGAGTGAGAGAGAGTCACATCGAGTGAGAGAGTCAGATCGAGGGAGAGAGAGTCACATCGAGGGAGAGAGTCACATCGAGGGAAAGAGAGTCATATCGATGAGAGAGACTCACATCGAGTGAGAGAGTGTCACATTGAGGGAGAGCGAGTCACATCGAGGGAGAGAGAGTCACATCGAGGGAGAGAGAGTCACATCACGAGAGAGATTCACATCGAGGGAGAGAGTCACATCGAGGGAAAGAGAGTCACATCGAGGGAGAGAGAGTCACATCGAGAGAGAGAGAGCCACATCGAGGTAGAGAGAGTCACATCGAGTGAGAGAGAGTCACATCGAGGGAGAGAGTCACATCGAGGGAGAGAGAGTCACATCGAGAGAGAGAGAGTCACATCGAGGGAGGGAGAGTCACATCGAGGGAGAGAGTCACATCGAGGGAAAGAGAGTCACATCGAGTGAGAGAGTCACATCAAGGGAGAGAGAGTCACATCGAGGGAGAGAGAGTCACATCGAGTGACAGAGTCACATCGAGGGAGAGAGAGTCACATCCAGAGACAGAGAGTCACATCGAGGGAGAGAGAGTCACATCGAGGGAGAGAGAGTCACATCGAGTGAGAGAGTCACATCGAGGGAGAGAGAGTCACATCACGAGAGAGATTCACATCGAGGGAGAGAGTCACATCGAGGGAAAGAGAGTCACATCGAGGGAGAGAGAGTCACATCGAGAGAGAGAGAGCCACATCGAGGTAGAGAGAGTCACATCGAGGGAGAGAGAGTCACATCAAGGGAGAGAGAGTCACATCAAGGGAGAGAGAGTCACATCGAGTGAGAGAGAGTCACATCGAGGGAGAGAGTCACATCGAGGGAGAGAGAGTCACATCGAGAGAGAGAGAGTCACATCGAGGGAGGGAGAGTCACATCGAGGGAGAGAGTCACATCGAGGGAAAGAGAGTCACATCGAGTGAGAGAGTCACATCAAGGGAGAGAGAGTCACATCGAGGGAGAGAGAGTCACATCAAGTGACAGAGTCACATCGAGGGAGAGAGAGTCACATCCAGAGACAAAGAGTCACATCGAGGGAGAGAGAGTCACATCGAGTGAGAGAGAGTCACATCGAGTGAGAGAGTCACATCGAGGGAGAGAGAGTCACATCCAGAGATAAAGAGTCACATCGAGGGAGAGAGAGTCACGTCGTGTGACAGAGAGTCACATCGAGGGAGAAAAATGCACATCGAGAGAGAGAGTGTCACATCCAGTGAGAGATAGTCACATTGAGGGAGAGAGTCACATCGAGTGAAAGAGAGTCACATCGAGGGAGAGAGAGTCACATCGAGAGAGAGAGAGTCACATTGAGGGAGAGAGAGTCACATCGAGAGAGAGAGAGTCACATCGAGGGAGAGACAGTCACATCGAGGGAGCGAGAGACACATCGAGGGAGAGAGAGTCACATCGAGTGAGAGAGAGTCACATCGAGGGAGAGGGAGTCACATCGAGAGAGAGAGAGTCACATCGAATTAGAGAGTGTCACATCGAGGGAGAGAGAGTCACATCGAGTGAGAGAGATTCACATCGAGGGAGAGAGAGTCACATCGAGGGAAAGAGAGTCACATCGAGGGTGAGAGAGTTACATCGAGTGAGAGAGTGTCACATCGAGGGAGAGAGAGTCACATCGAGTGAGAGAGTGTCACATCGAAGGAGAGAGAGTCACACCGAGAGAGAGAGTCACTCCGAGGGAGAGAGAGTCACATCGAGGGAGAGAGAGTCACATCGAGGGAGAGAGAGTCACATTGAGAGAGAGAATCACATCAAGTGAATCACATCGAGAGAGTGAGAGTCACATCGAGAGAGAGAGTCACATCGAGAGAGAGAGAGAGTCACATCGAGTGAGAGAGAGTCACATCGAGGGAGAGAGAGTCACATCGAGTGAGAGAGTCACATCGACGGAGAGAGAGTCACATTGAGGGAGAGAGTCGCATTGAGTTAGAAAGAGTCACATCGTGAGACACAGAGTCACATTGAGGGAGAGAGTCACTTCGAGGGAGAGAGTCACATTGAGTTAGAAAGAGTCACATCGAGAGATAGAGAGTCACATCGAGGGAGAGTGAGTCACATCGAGGGAGAGTCATATCGAGGGAGAGAGAGTCACATCGAGGGAGTGAGTCACATCGAGAGAGAGAATCACATCGAGAGAGAGAGTCATATCGAGAAAGAGAGAGTCACATCGAGAGAGAGAGATTCACATTGAGGGAGAGAGAGTCACATCGAGGGAGAGAGAGTCACATCAAGGGAGAGAGAGTCACATCGAGAGAGTGAGAGAGTCACATCGAGATAGAGAGTCATAACGAGAGAGAGAGAGTTACTTCAAGGGAGAGAGGATCACATTGAGGGAGAGAAAGTCACATCGAGTGAGAGTGAGTCAAATCGAGGGAGAAAGAGTCAAATCGAGTGAGAGCATCACATCGAGGGAGAGAGAGTCACATCGAGGGAGAGAGAGTCACATCGAGTGAGAGAGTCACATCGAGGGAGAGAGAGTCACATCGAGGGAGTGAGTCATATTGAGTTAGAAAGAGTCACATCGAGAGACAGAGAGTCACATCGAGGGAGAGAGAGTCACATCGAGGGAGAGAGTCACTTCGAGGGCGAGAGAGTCACATTGAGGGAGAGAGAGTCACATCGAGTGAGAGAGAGTCACATCGAGGGTGAAAGAGTCAAATCGAGTGAGAGAGTCACATCGAGGGAGAGAGAGTCACATCAAGGGAGAGAGAGTCACATCGAGTGAGAGAGTCACATCGAGGGAGAGATAGTCACATCAAGGGAGAGAGAATCACATCGAGGGAGAGAGTCACATCGAGAGAGAGAGTCACATCGAGGGAGAGAGAGTCACATCCAGAGATAGAGAGTCACATTGAGGGAGAGAGAGGCACATCCAGAGATAGAGAGTCACATCGAGGGACAGAGAGTCACATCGAGGGAGAGAGTCACATCGAGAGAGAGAGTCACATCGAGGGAGAGAGAGTCACATCCAGAGATAGAGAGTCACATCGAGGGAGAGAGAGTCACATAGAGGGAGAGAGTCATATCAAGGGAGAGAGAGTCACATCGAGGGAGAGAGAGTCACATCGAGCGAGAGAGAGTCACATCGTGTGAGAGAGAGGCACATCGAGGGAGAGAGAGTCACATCGAGGGAGAGAGAGTCACATCGAGCGAGAGAGAGTCACATCGAGAGCGAGAGAATCACATCGAGGGAGAGAGATTCACATCGAGGGAGTGAGTCACATCGAGGGAGAAAGAGTCACATCGAGGGAGAGAGAGTCACATCGAGGGACAGAGTCACATTGAGTTGGAAAGAGTCACATCGAGAGATAGAGATTCACATCGAGGGAGAGAGAGTCACATCGAGGGAGAGAGTCATATCGAGGGAGAGAGAGTCACATCGAGGGAGAGAGAGTCACATCGTGTGAGAGAGAGTCACATCGAGGGAGAGATAGTCACATCGAGGGAGAGAGTCACATCGAGAGAGTCACATCGAGGGAGAGAGAGTCACATCGAGGGAGAGAGAGTCACATCGAGGGAGAGAGAGTCACATCGAGGGAGAGAATCTAATCGAGGGAGAGAGAGTCACATCGAGGGAGAGAGTCACATCGAGGGAGAGAGTGTCACATCGAGGGAGAGAGTCACATCGAGGGAGAGAGAGTCACATCGAGGGAGAGAGAGTCCCACCGAGAGAGAGTCACATCGAGGGAGAGAGAGTCACATCAAGAGAGAGAGTGTCACATTGAGGGAGAGAATCACATCGAGAGAGAGAGAAATTTATACTAAATCATCACTTAGCATTATAGAAAATAGTGTTTCCACACTCATCCCACAAAATAGGTCCATTTTATTTTGTTTTATTGAACTATATAAATGCGTTCTTTCCACATAAGCTGCTGGAATATCCAGGGCCTCCGCTCCTCAACTTTTGGGATGAAGAGTACAGACCCTGAATTCCTAAAAGCTATAAAAGACATTGATATAATTGTGTTAACAGAAACATGGTGCCAAAAGGACATGCCGACCCACTGTCCTCCAATGTACCATGAAATCATTGTGCCCTCAGTAAAGAACACTAAAACACGCAAGGGCAGAACCTCCGGGGGAATATTGGTGTGGTATAAGGGAGAACTGGACAAACACATCTCACCGGTAAAACAGGGGAAATCACACGTATGGCTAAAACTAGATAAAAATATAGGAATAGCAAAAAAAGATGTTTACTTATGTGCGATCTACATACCTCCAATAGATTCGCCATATTTCGAAGAGGAGTTATTTGATACTCTCCACATGGAAATCAGCCATTTCCAGGCCCAAGGAAAGGTGATAATATGTGGGGACCTAAATGCAAGGACCGGTTGTGAACCTGACTTCATAGACCCACAGGGAAACAACCATGTGTTTGGCCAGACCCCTTTAGATGTCACACCAGCCATCGCAAATCGGAACAACCTTGATCGTGAAATAAACAAAAGCGGTAGGGAGGTAGTGCAACTCTGCCGAGCCTTAGGCCTGTACATAGTTAATGGTAGGTTCAGAGGGGACTCCCAAGGGAGACTCACATACTCCTCAACTCTTGGGTCTAGTGTGGTGGACTATACAATCACTGACCTGGACCCCTGCGATATCAACGCATTCACTGTCAGGCAACAATCCCCCCTCTCAGACCATAACCAAATAAATGTGTACCTTAAACTTTCTGCCCAAACTACAGACACAAAAAAGGAACACAGTAAGCTACATAAAATAAACCAGACATACAGATGGGCCCCAGACAGTGGAGATAAATTCATCACAGCACTAAATTCACCTGATCTCACAAGTAAAATTTCAAAATTTAAAGAAAATCTATATGAGATCACCAGAGATGGTGTAAACACGGCCATAGAGGATATAAATATGATCTTCCATGAGGCAGCTGTAAAAGCCGACCTCGTGAAACAGAAGAGGAAGCATCACAAAAGACAAAATAAAAATATGAAATGGTTTGACCACGAATGCAAAAATGCCAGAAAAGACCTGAGAAAAATATCAAACCAAAAGCATCGGCAACCAAACAATCCGGACCTACGTACTAGATACAATGAAACCCTCAAAAGATATAAACACACCATTAGGAACAAAACACAAAACTATACCCACAAAATACTCGAAGAAATAGAAAACTCCACCAATCCAAAACAATTCTGGGAAATGTGGAATAACCTGAGTACAACACAATTGCAAGCATTACCAATCCAAGATGGCGACATCTGGAGAACACATTTTGAAAACCTCTACAAAGACATCCCAAAAAACAAAACAAACCCAAGTCAACATCAGGTCACAGAAAAACTCCACACATTAGAAGCAACAATTAAAGACAACCAAAACCCTCTAGACTCCCCAATCACATGGAAAGAACTGGCCACAAAAACAAAATCTCTCCACCTAAAGAAAGCCTGTGGCCCAGACAACATCAAAAATGAAATGCTAAAGTTCAGCAATATGGAGATGCAGAGTGCGATACTCAAACTATTCAACATCATATTACGCTCAGGCTGTTTTCCCGATATCTGGTGCCAAGGACTAATCTCCCCCATATATAAAAGTGGAAACAAATCAGACCCAAATAACTACCGCGGCATCTGTGTCAACAGTTGTCTAGGGAAGTTATTCTGCAGTATTCTAAATAGTAGATTACTTGATTTTCTTAACAAACATAATATCCTCAGAAAAAACCAAATAGGCTTTCTTCCAAAACACCGCACCGCCGACCATATCTATACCCTTCACACCCTCATTGAAAAACATAAACACCAAACAAAAAATGGGAAAATATTCGCCTGTTTCATCGACTTCAAGAAAGCCTTTGACTCTATATGGCACGAAGGGCTCTATTATAAACTTCTTCAGTGTGGAATAGGGGGCAAAGTCTATGACCTTATTAAATCAATGTATCTGAAAAACAAATGCGGGGTCAAAATTGGAGACAAACGCACCGATTTCTTCACCCAGAGAAGAGGCGTCCGGCAGGGCTGCAATTTGAGCCCGACCCTGTTCAACATATACATAAATGAATTAGCAGACATGCTGGAGCAAAGCGAGTCACCAGGTCTCCGTCTCCTGGATGGAGAAGTGAAGTCCCTGTTCTATGCGGACGACCTGGTTCTGCTGTCTCCCACAGAACAGGGATTACAGCAACAACTAGACCTACTCGACAAATACTGCCAAAATTGGGCTCTAACAGTAAATCTAAAGAAAACCAACATCATGATTTTTCAGAAAAGACCCAGATGTCAGGAAAACAAATACCAGTTTACCCTCAGTGATACCACTATAGAACACACTATGAGCTACACCTACCTTGGTCTAACTATTACAGCATCAGGGAGCTTCAGCATAGCAGTGAATGCACTAAAAGAAAAAGCCCGAAGAGCCCTATATGCAATAAAAAGAAAATTCTACAACATCCAAATCCCAATCAAAATCTGGCTCAAAATTTTTGACAGCATAATCCTGCCCATTGCACTGTACGGTAGTGAAGTATGGGGCCCGCTAAATCACCAAAGCTACACTAAATGGGAAAAACACACAATAGAAGCCCTACATGCAGAATTCTGCCGAAGCATCCTTCGCACCCAAAGAAAAACGCCAACAAATGCATGCAGAGCCGAACTAGGCAGATACCCACTGATAATAAACATCCAAAAACGAGCACTAAACTTCCTAAATCACCTCAAATCTAGCTCCCCAGACACCCTTCATTTCAAAGCCTTTCAGACCCAAGAGCTAAACCCAGAAAAGAGTCCCCTGAGTCAGCTGCTACTGAAACTAAGTACTCAGCCGGACCCTGACCAGCCCCAGACCAACACAGCCGTCCAAACACCAATCCGAGTGAACCAAATCATTAAACAATGCAAAGAAACCTACCTGGAACATTGGAACAAAATAACCGAAAACCAAAGCAGATTAGAATGTTACCGGGCCCTAAAAAGAGAATATAAACTGGCAGACTACCTCACGACCATCAGAGACACAAAACAGAGACAGACCCTCACCAGGTACAGACTAAGCGACCACCAACTGGAAATTGAAAAAGGCAGATACAAGAAATCCTGGCAGCCTAGAGAGAATAGAATATGCGATCAATGTCTGGCTGGCGAGGTTGAAACAGAAATGCATTTCCTCCTAAAATGCGAAAAATTCAACACATCAAGAAACATATTATTCAACAAGCTAAGCCAAACAACCCCAGATTTCAAGGAATTGGATGATCTGTCAAAATTGAGATTAGTCCTAGGAGAAGGAGACAGACCATACCTTGGGGCTAAATATGTAACAACATGTCACAACCTGAGGACTGTTTAAAAGTAAGACTGTTTAAAATTAATATTGAACGTACCAAATGAAGTAGAAAGACTGTTTAAAATTAATATTGTTTAAAAGTAATATTGTATATACCCAACAAATGTCAAATCGATTGACACCTACAGAATGTTGGAAAACTGTACCTTTTTGCTATATAAGCTTTGGCAATATGGTTCTCTGTAAACTTTCATGCCAATAAAGCATTTGAACTGAACTGAACTGAGTCACATCGCGAGAGAGAGTCACATCAAGCGAGAGAGTCACATCGAGGGAGAGAGAGTCACATCGAGGGAGAGAGAGTCACATCGCGAGAGAGAGTCTCATCGAGGGAGAGAGTCACATCGAGGGAGAGAGAGTCACATCGAGAGAGAGAGAGTCACATCGAGAGAGAGAGAGTCACATCGAGGGAGAGAGAGTCACATCGAGGGAGAGAGAGTCACACCGAGAGAGAGTCACATCGAGGGAGAGAGAGTCACATCAAGAGAGAGAGTGTCACATTGAGGGAGAGAATCACATCGAGGGAGTCAGATCGCGAGAGAGAGTCACATCGAGGGAGAGAGTCACATCGAGGGAGAGAGAGTCACATCGAGGGAGAGAGAGTCACATCGAGAGAGAGAGAGTCACATCGAGGGAGAGAGAGTCACATCGAGGGAGAGAGAGTCACATCGAGGGAGAGAGTCACATCGAGGGATAGTGAGTCACATCGAGGGAGAGAGAGAGGCACATCGAGGGAGAGAGAGTCATATCGAGAGAGAGAATCACATCGAGAGAATCACATCGAGAGAGAGAGATCACATCGAGGGAGAGAGAGTCACATCGAGGGAAAGCGAGTCACATCGAGGGAGAGAGAGTCACATCGAGGGAAAGAGAGTCACATCGAGGGAGAGAGGGTCATATCGAGGGAGAGAGAGTCCCATCGAGGGAGAGAGAGTCACATCAAGGGAGATAGAGTCACATCGAGAGAGAGAATCACATCGAGAGAATCACATCGAGAGAGTGAGAGCGTCACATCGAGAGAGAGAGAGTTGCTTCAAGGGAGAGAGGATCACATTGAGGGAGAGAAAGTCACATCGAGTGAGAGAGAGTCACATCGAGGGAGAAAGAGTCAAATCGAGTGAGAGAGTCACATCGAGGGAGAGAGAGTCACATCGAGTGAGAGAGTCACATCGAGGGAGAGAGAGTCACATCGAGGGAGAGAGTCACATTGAGTTAGAAAGAGTCACATCGAGAGACAGAGAGTCACATCGAGGGAGAGAGAGTCACATCGAGGGAGAGAGTCACTTCGAGGGCGAGAGAGTCACATTGAGGGAGAGAGAGTCACATCGAGTGAGAGAGAGTCACATCGAGGGTGAAAGAGTCAAATCGAGTGAGAGAGTCACATCGAGGGAGAGAGAGTCACATCGAGGGAGAGAGAGTCACATCGAGTGAGAGAGTAAGATTGAGGGAGAGCGAGTCACATCGAGGGAGAGAGTCGCATTGAGTTAGAAAGAGTCACATCGAGAGACAGAGAGTCACATCGAGGGACAGAGAGTCACATCGAGGGAGAGAGTCACATCGAGGGAAAGAGAGTCATATCGATGAGAGAGAGTCACATCGAGTGAGAGAGTGTCACATTGAGGGAGTGCGAGTCACATCGAGGGAGAGAGAGTCACATCGAGGGAGAGAGAGTCACATCACGAGAGAGATTCACATCGAGGGAGAGAGTCACATCGAGGGAAAGAGAGACACATCGAGGGAGAGAGAGTCAAATCGAGAGATAGAGAGTCACATCGAGGTAGAGAGAGTCACATCGAGGGAGAGAGAGTCACATCAAGGGAGAGAGAGTCACATCGAGGGAGAGAGAGTCACATCGAGTGAGAGAGTCACATCGAGGGAGAGAGAGTCACATCGAGGGAGAGAGAATCACATCGAGTGACAGAGTCACATCGAGGGAGAGAGAGTCACATCCAGAGACAGAGAGTCACATCGAGGGACAGAGAGTCACTTCGAGGGAGAGAGTGTCACATCGAGGGAGAGAGAGTCACATCGAGGGAGAGAGAGTCACATTGAGGGAGAAAGAGTCAAATCGAGTGAGAGAGTAACTTCGAGGGAGAGAGAGTCACATCGAGGGAGAGAGAGTCACATCGAGTGAGAGAGTCACATCGAGGGAGAGAGAGTCACATCCAGAGATAAAGAGTCACATCGAGGGAGAAAGAGTCAAATCGAGTGAGAGAGTAACTTCGAGGGAGAGAGAGTCACATCGAGGGAGAGAGAGTCACATCGTGTGACAGAGAGTCACATCGAGGGAGAAAAATGCACATCGAGAGAGAGAGAGTCACATCCAGTGAGAGATAGTCACATTGAGGGAGAGAGTCACATCGAGTGAAAGAGAGTCACATCGAGGGAGAGAGTGACATCGAGTGAGAGAGTGTCACATCGAGGGAGAGAGAGTCACATCGAGGGAGAGAGAATCACATTGAGGGAGAGAGTCACATCGAGAGAGAGAGAGTCACATCGAGGGAGAGAGAGTCACATCGAGGGAGAGACAGTCACATCGAGGGAACGAGAGACACATCGAGGGAGAGAGAGTCACATCGAGTGAGAGAGAGTCACATCGAGGGAGAGGGAGTCACATCGAGAGAGAGAGAGTCACATCGAAAGAGAGAGAGTCACATCGAATGAGAGAGTGTCACATCGAGGGAGAGAGAGTCACATCGAGTGAGAGAGATTCACATCGAGGGAGAGAGAGTCACATCGAGGGAAAGAGAGTCACATCGAGGGTGAGAGAGTTACATCGAGTGAGAGAGTGTCACATCGAGGGAGAGAGGATCACATCGAGTGAGAGAGTGTCACATCGAAGGAGAGAGAGTCACACCGAGGGAGAGAGAGTCACATCGAGGGAGAGAGAGTCACATCGAGGGAGAGAGAGTCACATCGAGGGAGAGAGAGTCACATCGAGGGAGAGAGAGTCACATCGAGAGAGAGAATCACATCAAGTGAATCACATCGAGAGAGTGAGAGAGTCACATCGAGAGAGAGAGTCACATCGAGAGACAGAGAGTCACATCGAGGGAGAGAGAGTCACATCGAGGGAGAGAGTCACTTCGAGGGCGAGAGAGTCACATTGAGGGAGAGAGAGTCACATCGAGTGAGAGAGAGTCACATCGAGGGCGAAAGAGTCAAATCGAGTGAGAGAGTCACATCGAGGGAGAGAGAGTCACATCGAGGGAGAGAGAGTCAGATCGAGTGAGAGAGTCAGATCGAGGGGGAGAGAGTCACATCGAGGGAGAGAGTCGCATTGAGTTAGAAAGAGTCACATCGAGAGACAGAGAGTCACATCGAGGGACAGAGAGTCACATCGAGGGAGAGAGTCACATCGAGGGAAAGAGAGTCATATCGATGAGAGGGAGTCACATCGAGTGAGAGAGTGTCACATTGAGGGAGAGCGAGTCACATCGAGGGAGAGAGAGTCACATCGAGGGAGAGAGAGTCACATCACGAGAGAGATTCACATCGAGGGAGAGAGTCACATCGAGGGAAAGAGAGCCACATCGAGGGAGAGAGAGTCACATCGAGAGAGAGAGAGCCACATCGAGGGAGAGAGAATCACATTGAGGGAGAGAGAGTCACATCGAGAGATAGAGAGTCACATCGAGGTAGAGAGAGTCACATCGAAGGACAGAGAGAGTCACATCGATGGAGACAGAGTCATATCGAGAAAGAGAGAGTCACATCGAGAGAGAGAGAGTCACATCGAGGGAGAGAGAATCACATTGAGGGAGAGAGCGTCACATCGAGAGGGAGAGAGTCACATCGAGGGAGAGAGAGTCACATCGAGGGAGAGAGAGTCACATCGAGGGAGAGAGAGTCACATCGAGGGAGAGAGAGTCACATCAACGGAGAGAGAGTCACATTGAGGGAGAGAGAGTCACATTGAGGGAAAGAGAGTCACATCGAGTGAGAGAGTGCCACATCGAGGGAGAGAGTCACATCGAGGGAGAGAGAGTCACATCAAGGGAGAGAGAGTCACATCGAGAGAGAGAGAGTCACATCTAGGGAGAGAGTCTCACATCGAGGGAGAGAGTCACATCGAGGGAGAGCGAGTCACATCGAGGGAGAGAGAGTCACATCAAGGGAGAGAGAGTCACATTGAGGGAAAGAGAGTCACATCGAGTGAGAGAGTGCCACATCGAGGCAGAGAGTCACATCGAGGGAGAGAGTCTCACATCGAGGGAGAGAGTCACATCGAGGGAGAGCGAGTCACATCGAGGGAGAGAGAGTCACTACGAGGGAGAGAGTCACATCGAGGGAGAGAGAGTCACATCGAGGGAGAGAGTGTCATATCGAGGGAGAGAGAGTCACATCGAGAGAGAGAGAGTTACATCAAGGGAGAGAGTCACATCGAGGGAGAAAGAGTCAAATCGAGTTAGAGAGTCACATCGAGGGAGAGAGAGTCACATCGAGGGAGAGAGAGTCACATCGAGTGAGAGAGTCACATAGAGGGAGAGAGTGTCACATTGAGGGAGAGAGAGTCACATCGAGGGAGAGAGAGTCACATCGAGGGAGAGAGAGTCACTTGGAGGGAGAAAGAGTCAAATCGAGTGAGAGAGTAACTTCGAGGGAGAGAGAGTCACATCGAGTGAGAGAGAGTCACATCGAGGGAGAGAGTCACATCGAGGGAGAGAGAGCCAAATCGAGAGCGAGAGAGTCACATCGAGGGAGAGAGAGTCACATCGAGGGGGAGAGTCACATCGAGGGAAAGAGAGTCACATCGAGTGAGAGAGTCACATCAAGGGAGAGAGAGTCACATCGAGTGACAGAGTCACATCGAGGGAGAGAGAGTCACATCCAGAGACAGAGAGTCACATCGAGGGACAGAGAGTCACTTCGAGGGAGAGAGTGTCACATCGAGGGAGAGAGAGTCACATCGAGGGAGAGAGAGTCACATTGAGGGAGAAAGAGTCAAATCGAGTGAGAGAGTAACTTCGAGGGAGAGAGAGTCACATCGAGGGAGAGAGAGTCACATCGAGTGAGAGAGTCACATCGAGGGAGAGAGAGTCACATCCAGAGATAAAGAGTCACATCGAGGGAGAAAGAGTCAAATCGAGTGAGAGAGTAACTTCGAGGGAGAGAGAGTCACATCGAGGGAGAGAGAGTCACATCGTGTGACAGAGAGTCACATCGAGGGAGAAAAATGCACATCGAGAGAGAGAGAGTCACATCCAGTGAGAGATAGTCACATTGAGGGAGAGAGTCACATCGAGTGAAAGAGAGTCACATCGAGGGAGAGAGTCACATCGAGTGAGAGAGTGTCACATCGAGGGAGAGAGAGTCACATCGAGGGAGAGAGAATCACTTTGAGGGAGAGAGTCACATCGAGAGAGAGAGAGTCACATCGAGGGAGAGAGAGTCACATCGAGGGAGAGACAGTCACATCGAGGGAACGAGAGACACATCGAGGGAGAGAGAGTCACATCGAGTGAGAGAGAGTCACATCGAGGGAGAGGGAGTCACATCGAGAGAGAGAGAGTCACATCGAAAGAGAGAGAGTCACATCGAATGAGAGAGTGTCACATCGAGGGAGAGAGAGTCACATCGAGTGAGAGAGATTCACATCGAGGGAGAGAGAGTCACATCGAGGGAAAGAGAGTCACATCGAGGGTGAGAGAGTTACATCGAGTGAGAGAGTGTCACATCGAGGGAGAGAGGATCACATCGAGTGAGAGAGTGTCACATCGAAGGAGAGAGAGTCACACCGAGGGAGAGAGAGTCACATCGAGGGAGAGAGAGTCACATCGAGGGAGAGAGAGTCACATCGAGGGAGAGAGAGTCACATCGAGGGAGAGAGAGTCACATCGAGGGAGAGAGAGTCACATCGAGAGAGAGAATCACATCAAGTGAATCACATCGAGAGAGTGAGAGAGTCACATCGAGAGAGAGAGTCACATCGAGAGACAGAGAGTCACATCGAGGGAGAGAGAGTCACATCGAGGGAGAGAGTCACTTCGAGGGCGAGAGAGTCACATTGAGGGAGAGAGAGTCACATCGAGTGAGAGAGAGTCACATCGAGGGCGAAAGAGTCAAATCGAGTGAGAGAGTCACATCGAGGGAGAGAGAGTCACATCGAGGGAGAGAGAGTCAGATCGAGTGAGAGAGTCAGATCGAGGGGGAGAGAGTCACATCGAGGGAGAGAGTCGCATTGAGTTAGAAAGAGTCACATCGAGAGACAGAGAGTCACATCGAGGGACAGAGAGTCACATCGAGGGAGAGAGTCACATCGAGGGAAAGAGAGTCATATCGATGAGAGAGAGTCACATCGAGTGAGAGAGTGTCACATTGAGGGAGAGCGAGTCACATCGAGGGAGAGAGAGTCACATCGAGGGAGAGAGAGTCACATCACGAGAGAGATTCACATCGAGGGAGAGAGTCACATCGAGGGAAAGAGAGTCACATCGAGGGAGAGAGAGTCACATCGAGAGAGAGAGAGCCACATCGAGGGAGAGAGAATCACATTGAGGGAGAGAGAGTCACATCGAGAGATAGAGAGTCACATCGAGGTAGAGAGAGTCACATCGAAGGACAGAGAGAGTCACATCGATGGAGACAGAGTCATATCGAGAAAGAGAGAGTCACATCGAGAGAGAGAGAGTCACATCGAGGGAGAGAGAATCACATTGAGGGAGAGAGCGTCACATCGAGAGGGAGAGAGTCACATCGAGGGAGAGAGAGTCACATCGAGGGAGAGAGAGTCACATCGAGGGAGAGAGAGTCACATCGAGGGAGAGAGAGTCACATCAACGGAGAGAGAGTCACATTGAGGGAAAGAGAGTCACATCGAGTGAGAGAGTGCCACATCGAGGGAGAGAGTCACATCGAGGGAGAGAGAGTCACATCAAGGGAGAGAGAGTCACATCGAGAGAGAGAGAGTCACATCTAGGGAGAGAGTCTCACATCGAGGGAGAGAGTCACATCGAGGGAGAGCGAGTCACATCGAGGGAGAGAGAGTCACATCAAGGGAGAGAGAGTCACATTGAGGGAAAGAGAGTCACATCGAGTGAGAGAGTGCCACATCGAGGGAGAGAGTCACATCGAGGGAGAGAGTCTCACATCGAGGGAGAGAGTCACATCGAGGGAGAGCGAGTCACATCGAGGGAGAGAGAGTCACTACGAGGGAGAGAGTCATATCGAGGGAGAGAGAGTCACATCGAGGGAGAGAGTGTCATATCGAGGGAGAGAGAGTCACATCGAGAGAGAGAGAGTTACATCAAGGGAGAGAGTCACATCGAGGGAGAAAGAGTCAAATCGAGTTAGAGAGTCACATCGAGGGAGAGAGAGTCACATCGAGGGAGAGAGAGTCACATCGAGTGAGAGAGTCACATAGAGGGAGAGAGTGTCACATTGAGGGAGAGAGAGTCACATCGAGGGAGAGAGAGTCACATCGAGGGAGAGAGAGTCACTTCGAGGGAGAAAGAGTCAAATCGAGTGAGAGAGTAACTTCGAGGGAGAGAGAGTCACATCGAGGGAGAGAGAGTCACATCGAGTGAGAGAGTCACATCGAGGGAGAGAGAGTCACATCCAGAGATAAAGAGTCACATCGAGGGAGAGAGTCACATCGAGGGAGAGAGAGTCACATCGTGTGACAGAGAGTCACATCGAGGGAGAAAAATGCACATCGAGAGAGAGTCACATCCAGTGAGAGATAGTCACATTGAGGGAGAGAGTCACATCGAGTGAAAGAGAGTCACATCGAGGGAGAGAGAGTCACATCGAGTGAGAGAGTGTCACATCGAGGGAGAGAGAGTCACATCGAGGGAGAGAGAATCACATTGAGGGAGAGAGAGTCACATCGAGAGAGAGAGAGTCACATCGAGGGAGAGACAGTCACATCGAGGGAGCGAGAGACACATCGAGGGAGAGAGAGTTACATCGAGTGAGAGAGTGTCACATCGAGGGAGAGAGAGTCACATCGAGTGAGAGAGTGTCACATCGAAGGAGAGAGAGAGTCACACCGAGAGAGAGAGTCACTCCGAGGGAGAGAGAGTCACATCGAGGGAGAGAGAGTCACATCGAGGGAGAGAGAGTCACTCCAAGGGAGAGAGAGTCATATTGAGTTAGAAAGAGTCACATCGAGAGACAGAGAGTCACATCGAGGGAGAGAGAGTCACATCGAGGGAGAGAGTCACTTCGAGGGCGAGAGAGTCACATTGAGGGAGAGAGAGTCACATCGAGTGAGAGAGAGTCACATCGAGGGTGAAAGAGTCAAATCGAGTGAGAGAGTCACATCGAGGGAGAGAGAGTCACATCAAGGGAGAGAGAGTCACATCGAGTGAGAGAGTCACATCGAGGGAGAGATAGTCACATCGAGGGAGAGAGAATCACATCGAGGGAGAGAGTCACATCGAGGGAAAGAGAGTCACATCGAGTGAGAGAGAGTCACATCGAGTGAGAGAGTCACATCGACAGAGAGAGTCACATCGAGGGAGAGAGAGTCACATCCAGAGATAGAGAGTCACATCGAGGGAGAGAGAGGCACATCCAGAGATAGAGAGTCACATCGAGGGACAGAGAGTCACATCGAGGGAGAGAGTCACATCGAGAGAGAGAGTCACATCGAGGGAGAGAGAGTCACATAGAGGGAGAGAGTCATATCGAAAGAGAGTGTCACATCGAGGGAGGGAGTGTCACATCGCTATGTAAGCTTTGGCAATATGGTTCTCTGTAAACTTTCATGCCAATAAAGCATTTGAACTGAACTGAACTGAACTGAGTCACATCCAGAGATAGAGAGTCACATCGAGGGAGAGAGAGTCACATAGAGGGAGAGAGTCATATCGAAAGAGAGTGTCACATCGAGGGAGGGAGAGTCACATCGCGAGAGAGAGTCACATCGAGGGAGAGAGTCACATCGAGGGAGAGAGTCACATCGAGAGAGAGAGAGAGAGTCACATCGAGAGAGAGAGAGTCACATCGAGAGAGAGAGAGTCACATCGAGAGAGAGAGAGTCACATCGAGGGAGAGAGAGTCACATCGAGGGAGAGAGAGTCACATCGAGGGAGAGAGAGTCACATCGAGGGAGAGAGAGTCACATCGAGGGAGAGAGTCACATCGAGGGATAGTGAGTCACATCGAGGGAGAGAGAGAGGCACATCGAGGGAGAGAGAGTCATATCGAGAGAGAGAATCACATCGAGAGAATCACATCAAGAGAGAGAGATCACATCGAGGGAGAGAGAGTCACATCGAGGGAAAGCGAGTCACATCGAGGGAGAGAGAGTCACATCGAGGGAGAGAGAGTCACATCGAGGGACAGAGAGTCACATCGAGGGAGAGAGAGTCACATCGAGGGAGAGAGAGTCACATCGAGGGAAAGTGAGTCACATCGAGGGAGAGAGAGTCACATCGAGGGAGAGAGAGTCACATCGAGGGAGAGAGGGTCATATCGAGGGAGAGAGAGTCACATCAAGGGAGATAGAGTCACATCGAGAGAGAGAATCACATCGAGAGAATCACATCGAGAGAGTGAGAGAGTCACATCCAAGAGCTAAACCCAGAAAAGAGTCCCCTGAGTCAGCTGCTACTGAAACTAAGTACTCAGCCGGACCCTGACCAGCCCCAGACCAACACAGCCGTCCAAACACCAATCCGAGTGAACCAAATCATTAAAAAATGCAAAGAAACCTACCTGGAACATTGGAACAAAATAACCGAAAGCCAAAGCAGATTAGAATGTTACCGGGCCCTAAAAAGAGAATATAAACTGGCAGACTACCTCACGACCATCAGAGACACAAAACAGAGACAGACCCTCACCAGGTGCAGACTAAGCGACCACCAACTGGAAATTGAAAAAGGCATATACAAGAAATCCTGGCAGCCTAGAGAGAATAGAATATGCGATCAATGTCTGGCTGGCGAGGTTGAAACAGAAATGCATTTCCTCCTAAAATGCGAAAAATTCAACACATCAAGAAACATATTATTCAACAAGCTAAGCCAAACAACCCCAGATTTCAAGGAATTGGATGATCTGTCAAAATTGAGATTAGTCCTAGGAGAAGGAGACAGACCATACCTTGGGGCTAAATATGTAACAACATGTCACAACCTGAGGACTGTTTAAAAGTAAGACTGTTTAAAATTAATATTGAACGTACCAAATGAAGTAGAAAGACTGTTTAAAATTAATATTGTTTAAAAGTAATATTGTATATACCCAACAAATGTCAAATCGATTGACACCTACAGAATGTTGGAAAACTGTACCTTTTTGCAATGTAAGCTTTGGCAATATGGTTCTCTGTAAACTTTCATGCCAATAAAGCATTTGAACTGAACTGAACTGAACTGAGTCACATCGAGAGAGAGAGAGTTACTTCAAGGGAGAGAGGATCACATTGAGGGAGAGAAAGTCACATCGAGTGAGAGAGAGTCACATCGAGGGAGAAAGAGTCAAATCGAGTGAGAGAGTCACATCGAGGGAGAGAGAGTCACATCGAGGGAGAGAGAGTCACATCGAGTGAGAGAGTCACATCGAGGGAGAGAGAGTCACATCGAGGGAGAGAGTCACATTGAGTTAGAAAGAGTCACATCGAGAGACATCGAGGGAGAGAGTCACTTCGAGGGCGAGAGAGTCAGATTGAGGGAGAGAGAGTCACATCGAGTGAGAGAGAGTCACATCGAGGGCGAAAGAGTCAAATCGAGTGAGAGAGTCACATCGAGGGAGAGAGAGTCACATCGAGGGAGAGAGAGTCACATCGAGTGAGAGAGTCAGATCGAGGGAGAGAGAGTCACATCGAGGGAGAGAGTCGCATTGAGTTAGAAAGAGTCACATCGAGAGACAGAGATTCACATCGAGGGACAGAGAGTCACATCGAGGGAGAGAGTCACATCGAGGGAAAGAGAGTCATATCGATGAGAGAGAGAGTCACATCGAGTGAGAGAGTGTCACATTGAGGGAGAGCGAGTCACATCGAGGGAGAGAGAGTCACATCGAGGGAGAGAGAGTCACATCACGAGAGAGATTCACATCGAGGGAGAGAGTCACATCGAGGGAAAGACAGTCACATCGAGGGAGAGAGAGTTACATCGAGAGAGAGAGAGTCACATCGAGGTAGAGAGAGTCACATCGAGGGAGAGAGAGTCACATCAAGGGAGAGAGCGTCATATCGAGGGAGAGAGAGTCACCTCGAGTGAGAGAGAGTCACATCGAGGGAGAGAGTCACATCGAGGGAGGGAGAGTCACATCGAGAGAGAGAGAGTCACATCGAGTGAGAGAGGGGGAGAGTCAGATTGAGAGAGAGACAGAGAGTCACATCGAGAGAGAGAGTGTCACATCGAAGGACAGAGAGAGTCACATCGATGGAGACAGAGTCATATCGAGAAAGAGAGAGTCACATCGAGAGAGAGAGAGTCACATCGAGGGAGAGAGAATCACATTGAGGGAGAGAGAGTCACATCGAGAGAGAGAGAGTCACATCGAGGGAGAGAGAGTCACATCGAGGGAGAGAGAGTCACATCGAGGGAGAGAGAGTCACATCGAGGGAGAGAGAGTCACATCAAGGGAGAGAGAGTCACATTGAGGGAGAGAGAGTCACATTGAGGGAAAGAGAGTCACATCGAGTGAGAGAGTGCCACATCGAGGGAGAGAGTCACATCGAGGGAGAGAGAGTCACATCGAGGGAGAGACTGTCATATCGAGGGAGAGAGAGTCACATCAAGGGAGAGAGAGTCACATCGAGAGAGAGAGAGTCACATCTAGGGAGAGAGTCTCACATCGAGGGAGAGAGTCACATCGAGGGAGAGCGAGTCACATCGAGGGAGAGAGAGTCACTACGAGGGAGAGAGTCACATCGAGGGAGAGAGAGTCACATCGAGGGAGAGAGTGTCATATCGAGGGAGAGTCACCTCGAGAGAGAGAGAGTTACATCAAGGGAGAGAGTCACATCGAGGGAGATAGAGTGAAATCGAGTTAGAGAGTCACATCGAGGGAGAGAGAGTCACATCGAGGGAGAGAGAGTCACATCGAGTGAGAGAGTCACATAGAGAGAGAGAGAGTCGCATCGAGGGACAGAGAGTCACATCGAGGGAGAGAGTCACATCGAGGGAAAGAGAGTCACATCGACTGAGAGAGTCACATCAAGGGAGAGAGAGTCACATCGAGGGAGAGAGTCACATCGAGAGAGAGAGAGTCACATCGAGGGAGAGAGAGACACATCGAGGGAGAGACTGTCATATCGAGGGAGAGAGAGTCACATCAAGGGAGAGAGAGTCACATCGAGGGAGAGCGAGTCACATCGAGGGAGAGAGAGTCACTACGAGGGAGAGAGTCACATCGAGGGAGAGAGAGTCACATCGAGGGTGAGAGTGTCATATCGAGGGAGAGAGAGTCACATCGAGAGAGAGAGAGTTACATCAAGGGAGAGAGTCACATCGAGGGAGAGAGAGTCACATCGAGGGAGAGAGAGTCACATCGAGTGAGAGAGTCACATAGAGGGAGAGAGAGTCACATCGAGGGACAGAGAGTCACATCGAGGGAGAGAGTCACATCGAGGGAGAGAGTCACATCGAGGGAAAGAGAGTCACATCGAGTGAGAGAGTCACATCGAGGGAGAGAGAGTCACATCGAGGGAGAGAGAGTCACATCGAGTGACAGAGTCACATCGAGGGAGAGAGAGTCACATCCAGAGATAGAGAGTCACATCGAGGGACAGAGAGCCACTTCGAGGGAGAGAGTGTCACATTGAGGGAGAGAGAGTCACATCGAGGGAGAGAGAGTCACTTCGAGGGAGAAAGAGTCAAATCGAGTGAGAGAGTAACTTCGAGGGAGAGAGAGTCACATCGAGGGAGAGAGAGTCACATCGAGTGAGAGAGTCACATCGAGGGTGAGAGAGTCACATCCAGAGATAAAGAGTCACATCGAGGGAGAGAGAGTCACGTAGAGGGAGAGATTCATATCGAGGGAGAGAGAGTCACATCGAGGGAGAGAGAGTCACATCGTGTGACAGAGAGTCACATCGAGGGAGAAAAATGCACATCGAGAGAGAGAGAGTCACATCCAGTGAGAGATAGTCACATTGAGGGAGAGAGTCACATCGAGTGAAACAGAGTCACATCGAGGGAGAGAGAGTCACATCGAGTGAGAGAGTGTCACATCGAGGGAGAGAGAGTCACATCGAGGGAGAGAGAATCACATTGAGGGAGAGAGAGTCACATCGAGAGAGAGAGAGTGTCACATCGAGGAGAGACAGTCACATCGAGGGAGCGAGAGACACATCGAGGGAGAGAGAGTCACATCGAGTGAGAGAGAGTCACATCGAGAGAGAGAGAGTCACATCGAATGAGAGAGTGTCACATCGAGGGAGAGAGAGTCACATCGAGTGAGAGAGATTCACATCGAGGGAGAGAGAGTCACATCGAGGGAAAGAGAGTCACATCGAGGGAGAGAGAGTTACATCGAGTGAGAGAGTGTCACATCGAGGGAGAGAGAGTTACATCGAGTGAGAGAGTGTCACATCGAAGGAGAGAGAGTCACACCGAGAGAGAGAGTCACTCCGAGGGAGAGAGAGTCACATCGAGGGAGAGAGAGTCACATCGAGGTAGAGAGAGTCACATCGAGGGAGAGAGAGTCACATCGAGTGAGAGAGTCACATCGACGGAGAGAGAGTGACATTGAGGGAGAGAGTCGCATTGAGTTAGAAAGAGTCACATCGTGAGACAGAGAGTCACATCGAGGGTGAGAGTCTCTTCGAGGGAGAGAGTCACATTGAGTTAGAAAGAGTCACATCGAGAGATAGAGAGTCACATCGAGGGAGAGTGAGTCACATCGAGGGAGAGAGTAATATCGAGGGAGAGAGAGTCACATCGAGGGAGAGAGTCATATCGAGGGAGAGGGAGTCACATCGAGGGAGAGTCACATCGAGGGAGAGAGTCACATTGAGTTAGAAAGAGTCACATCGAGAGATAGAGAGTCACATCGAGGCAGAGAGTCATATCGAGGGAGAGAGAGTCACATCGAGGGAGAGAGAGTCACATCGAGGGAGAGAGAGTCACATCGAGAGAGAGAATCACATCGAGAGAGAGAGTCATATCGAGAAAGAGAGAGTCACATCGAGAGATAGAGATTCACATTGAGGGAGAGAGAGTCAAATCAAGGGAGAGAGAGTCCCATCGAGGGAGAGAGAGACACATCAAGGGAGAGAGAGTCACATCGAGAGAGTGAGAGAGTCACATCGAGATAGAGAGTCATAACGAGAGAGAGAGAGTTACTTCAAGGGAGAGAGGACCACATTGAGGGAGAGAAAGTCACATCGAGTGAGAGAGAGTCACATCGAGGGAGAAAGAGTCAAATCGAGTGAGAGCGTCACATCGAGGGAGAGAGAGTCACATCGAGGGAGAGAGAGTCACATCGAGTGAGAGAGTCACATCGAGGGAGAGAGAGTCACATCGAGGGAGAGAGAGTCACATCGAGGGTGAAAGAGTCAAATCGAGTGAGAGAGTCACATCGAGGGAGAGAGAGTCACATCGAGGGAGAGAGAGTCACATCGAGTGAGAGAGTCACATCGAGGGAGAGATAGTCACATCGAGGGAGAGAGAATCACATCGAGGGAGAGAGTCACATCGAGGGAAAGAGAGTCACATCGAGTGAGAGAGAGTCACATCGAGTGAGAGAGTCACATCGAGGGAGAGAGAGTCACATCCAGAGATAGAGAGTCACATCGAGGGAGAGAGAGTCACATAGAGGGAGAGAGTCATATCGAGGGAGAGAGAGTCACATCGAGGGAGTGAGAGTCACAACGTGTGAGAGAGAGTCACATCGAGGGAGAGAGAGTCACATCGAGGGAGAGAGAGTCACATCGAGCGAGAGAGAGTCACATCGAGCGAGAGAGAGTCACATCGAGAGCGAGAGAATCACATCGAGGGAGAGAGATTCACATCGAGGGAGAGAGTCACATCGAGGGAGAAAGAGTCACATCGAGGGAGAGAGAGTCACATCGAGGGACAGAGTCACATTGAGTTAGAAAGAGTCACATCGAGAGATAGAGAGTCACATCGAGGGAGAGAGAGTCACATCGAGGGAGAGAGAGTCACATCAAGGGAGAGAGAATCACATCGAGTGAGAGAGTCACATCGAGTGAGAGATAGTCACATCGAGGGAGAGAGTCACATCGAGAGAGAGAGTCACATCGAGGGAGAGAGAGTCACATCGAGGGAGAGAGAGTCACATCGAGGGAGAGAGAGTCACATCGAGGGAGAGAGAGTCACATCGAGGGAGAGAATCACATCGAGGGAGAGAGAGTCACATCGAGGGAGAGAGTCACATCGAGGGAGAGAGTGTCACATCGAGGGAGAGAGTCATATCGAGGGAGAGAGTCACATCGAGGGAGAGAGAGTCACATCGAGGGAGAGAGAGTCACACCGAGAGAGAGTCACATCGAGGGAGAGAATCACATCGAGAGAGAGAGAGAGTCACATCGCGAGAGAGAGTCACATCAAGCGAGAGAGTCACATCGAGGGAGAGAGAGTCACATCGAGGGAGAGAGAGTCACATCGCGAGAGAGAGTCACATCGAGGGAGAGAGTCACATCGAGGGAGAGAGAATCACATCGAGAGAGAGAGAGTCACAGCGAGAGAGAGAGAGTCACATCGAGGGAGAGAGAGTCACATCGAGGGAGAGAGAGTCACATCGAGGGAGAGAGAGTCACATTGAGGGAGAGAGAGTCACACCGAGAGAGAGTCACATCGAGGGAGAGAGAGTCACATCAAGAGAGAGAGTGTCACATTGAGGGAGAGAATCACATCGAGAGAGAGAGAGAGTCAGATCGCGAGAGAGAGTCACATCGAGGGAGAGAGTCACATTGAGGGAGAGAGAGTCACATGGAGGGAGTTCGAGTCACATCGAGAGAGAGAGAGAGTCACATCGAGGGAGAGAGAGTCACATCGATGGAGAGAGAGTCACATCGAGGGAGAGAGAGTCACATCGAGGGAGAGAGTCACATCGAGGGATAGTGAGTCACATCGAGGGAGAGAGAGAGGCACATCGAGGGAGAGAGAGTCATATCGAGAGAGAGAATCACATCGAGAGAATCACATCGAGAGAGAGAGATCACATCGAGGGAGAGAGAGTCACACCGAGGGAAAGCAAGTCACATCGAGGGAGAGATAGTCACATCGAGGGAGAGAGAGTCACATCGAGGGAAAGAGAGTCACATCGAGGGAGAGAGTCACATCGAGGGGTTGAGAACACATCAAGGGAGAGAGAGTCACATCGAGTGAGAGAGTCACATCGAGGGAGAGAGAGTCACAACGAGGGAGAGAGAGTCACATCGAAGGAGAGAGAGTAACATCGAGGGAGAGAGAGTCACATCGAGGGAGGGAGAGTCACAGCGAGAGAGAGAGAGAGTCACATCGAGGAAGAGAGAGTCACCTTAAGGGAGAGAGAGTCACATCGAGTGAGAGAGTGTCACATCGAGGGAGAGAGAGTCACATTGAGGTAGAGAGTCACATCGAGGGTAGAGAGTCACATCGAGGGAGAGAGAGTCACATCGAGGGAGAGAGAGTCACATCGAGGGAGAGAGAGTCACATTGCGGGAGAAAGAGTCAAATCGAGGAGGAGAGTCACATCGAGGGAGAGAGAGTCACATCGAGGGAGAGAGTCACATCGAATGAGAGAGTGTCACATCGAGGGAGAGAGAGTCACATCGATGGAGAGTCACATCGAGGGAGAGAGTCACATCGAGGGAGTGAGATCACATCGAGGGAGAGAGAGTCACATCGAGGGAGAGAGTGTCACATCGAGGGAGGGAGAGTCACATCGAGGGAGAGAGTCACATCGAGGGATTGAGAACACATCGACGGAGAGAGTCACATCGAGGGAGAGAGTCACATCAAGGGAGAGAGAGTCGCATCGAGGGAGATAGAGTCACATAGAGGGAGAGAGAGTCACATCGAGGGAGAGAGAGTCACATCGAGGGAGATATATGCACATCGAGAGGGAGAGAGTGACATCGAATGAGAGAGTATCACATCGAGAGAAAGAGAGTCAGCATAGCAGTGAATGCACTAAAAGAAAAAGCCCGAAGAGCCCTATATGCAATAAAAAGAAAATTCTACAACATCCAAATCCCAATCAAAATCTGGCTCAAAATATTTGACAGCATAATCCTGCCCATTGCACTGTACGGTAGTGAAGTATGGGGCCCGCTAAATCACCAAAGCTACACTAAATGGGAAAAACATACAATAGAAGCCCTACATGCAGAATTCTGCCGAAGCATCCTTCGCACCCAAAGGAAAACGCCAACAAATGCATGCAGAGCCGAACTAGGCAGATACCCACTGATAATAAACATCCCAAAACGAGCACTAAACTTCCTAAATCACCTCAAATCTAGCTCCCCAGACACCCTTCATTTCAAAGCCTTTCAGACCCAAGAGCTAAACCCAGAAAAGAGTCCCCTGAGTCAGCTGCTACGGAAACTAAGTACTCAGCCGGACCCTGACCAGCCCCAGACCAACACAGCCGCCCAAACACCAATCCGAGTGAACCAAATCATTAAAAAATGCAAAGAAACCTACCTGGAACATTGGAACAAAATAACCGAAAGCCAAAGCAGATTAGAATGTTACCGGGCCCTAAAAAGAGAATATAAACTGGCAGACTACCTCACGACCATCAGAGACACAAAACAGAGACAGACCCTCACCAGGTACAGACTAAGCGACCACCAACTGGAAATTGAAAAAGGCAGATACAAGAAATCCTGGCAGCCTAGAGAGAATAGAATATGCGATCAATGTCTGGCTGGCGAGGTTGAAACAGAAATGCATTTCCTCCTAAAATGCGAAAAATTCAACACATCAAGAAACATATTATTCAACAAGCTAAGCCAAACAACCCCAGATTTCAAGGAATTGGATGATCTGTCAAAATTGAGATTAGTCCTAGGAGAAGGAGACAGACCATACCTTGGGGCCAAATATGTAACAACATGTCACAACCTGAGGACTGTTTAAAATTAAGACTGTTTAAAATTAATATTGAACGTACCAAATGAAGTACAAAGACTGTTTAAAATTAATATTGTTTAAAAGTAATATTGTATGTACCCAACAAATGTCAAATCGATTGACACCTACAGAATGTTGGAAAACTGTACCTTTTTGCTATGTAAGCTTTGGCAATATGGTTCTCTGTAAACTTTCATGCCAATAAAGCATTTTAATTGGAATTGGAATTGGAGTCCCATCGAGGGAGAGAGAGTCACAGCGAGAGAAAGAGAATCACATCGAGGGAGAGAGAGCCACATCGAATGAGAGAGTGTCACATCCAGGGAGAGAATCACATCGAGGGAGAGAGAGTCACATCGAGGGAGAGAGTCACATCGAGGGAGAGAGAGTCACATCGAGGGAGAGAGTGTCATATCGAGGGAGAGAGAGTCACATCGAGGGAGAGAGAGTCACATCAAGGGAGAGAGAGTCACATCGAGAGAGAGAATCACATCGAGAGAATCACATCGAGAGAGTGAGAGAGTCACATCGAGTGAGAGAGTCACATCGAGAGAGAGAGAGTCACATTGAGGGATTGAGAACACATCGAGGGAGAGAGAGTCACATCGAGGGAGAGAGTCACATCGAGGGAGAAAGAGTCAAATCAAGAGCGAGAGAGTCACATCGAGGGAGAGAGAGTCACATCGAGGGAGAGAGTCACATCGAGTTAGAAAGAGTCACATCGAGAGGGAGAGAGTCACATTGAGGGAGAGAGATTCACATCGAGGGAGAGTCACATCGAGGGAGATAGATGCACATCGAGAGAGAGACAGTCACATCGAGTGAGAGAGAGTCACATCGACGGAGAGGCTGTCACAGCGAGAGAGAGACAGTCACATCGAGGGAGAGAGAGTCACCTCAAGGGAGAGAGAGTTACATCGAGGGAGAGAGAATCACATCGAGGGAGAGAGAGTCGCATCGCGTGAGAGAGTGTCACATCGAGAGAGAGAGATTCACATCGAGGGAGACAGAGTCACATCGAGGGAAAGAGAGTCACATCGAGGGAGAGAGAGTCACATCGAGTGAGAGAGAGTCACATCGAGGGAGAACGTGTCACATCGAGATAGAGAGATAGGGAGAGTCAGATCGAGAGAGAGACAGAGAGTCACATCGAAGGAGAGAGACTCACATCGAGGGAGAGAGATCACATCGAGAGAGAGATTCACATCGAGGGAGAGAGAGTCACATCGAGGGAGAGAGTCACATCGAAGGAGAGAGAGTAACATCGAGGGAGAGAGTCACATTGAGGGATTGAGATCACATCGAGGGAGAGAGAGTCACATCGAGGGAGAGAGTTTCATATCGAGGGAGAGAGAGTCACATCGAGGGAGAGAGAGTCACATCGAGGGAGAGAGTCACATCAAGGGAGAGAGTCACATCGAGGGAGAGAGTCACATCGAGGGAGAAAGAGTCAAATCAAGAGCGAGAGAGTCACATCGAGGGAGAGAGTCACATCAAGCTAGAAAGAGTCACATCGAGAGAGAGAGAGTCACATCGAGGGAGAGGGAGTCACATCGAGTGAGAGAGTATCACATCGAGGGAGAGAGAGTCACATCGAGGGAGAGAGCGTCACATCGAGAGAGTCACATCGAGGGAGAGAGAGTCCCATCGAGGGAGAGAGTCACATCGAGGGAGAGAGAGTCACATCGAGGGAGTGAGAGTCACATAGAGGGAGAGGGAGTCACATCGAGAGCGAGAGAGTAACATCGAGGGAGAGAGAGTCACATCGAGGGAGAGAGAGTCACATCGAGGGAGAGAGAATCACATCGAGAGAGAGAGTAACATCGAGGGAGAGAGAGTCACATCGGGGCAGAGAGTCACATCGAGGGAGAGAGAATCACCTCAAGGGAGAGAGAATCACGTCAAGGGAGAGAGAGTCACATCGAGGGAGAGAGAGTCACAGCGAGAGAGAGAGAGTCACATCGAGGGAGAGAGTCACATCGAGGGAGAGCGAGACACATCGAGAGCGAAAGATTCACATCGAGGGAGAAAGATTCAAATCAAGAGCGAGAGAGTCACATCGAGGGAGAGAGAGTCACATCGAGGGAGAGAGAGTCACATTGAGGGAGATAGATGCACATCGAGGGAGAGAGAGTCACATCGACGGAGAGACAGTCACATCGAGGGAAGGAGAGTCACATCGACTGACAGAGTCACATCGAGAGAGAGAGTCACATCGAGGGAGAGAGAGTCACATCGAGTGAGACAGAGTCACATCGAGAGAGAGAGAGAGTCACATCGAGGGAGAGAGTCACATCGAGGGAGAGAGAGTCACATCGAGGGAGAGAGTCACATCGAGGGATAGTGAGTCACATCGAGGGAGAGAGAGAGACACATCGAGACAATCACATCTAGAGAGAGAGAGTCACATCAAGGGAGAGAGAATCACATCGAGAGCGAGAGAGTCACATCGAGGGAGAGAGAGTCACTTCGAGGGAGAGAGTCACATCGAGGGAGTGAGATCACATCGAGGGAGAGAGAGTCACATCGAGGGTAAGAGAGTCACATCGAGGCAGAGAGAGTCACAACGAGGGAGAGAGAGTCACATCGAGAGCGAGAGAGTCTCATCGAGAGAGAGAGAGTCACATTGAGGGAGAGAGTCACATCGAGGGATAGAGAGTCACATCGAGGGAGAGAGAGTCACATCGAGGGAGAGAGAGTCACATCGAGGGAGAGAGAGTCACATTGCAGGAGAAAGAGTCAAATCGAGGAGGAGAGTCAATCGAGGGAGAGAGAGTCACATCGAGGGTGAGAGTCACATCGAGGGAGAGAGAGTCACATCGATGGAGAGTCACATCGAGGGGGAGAGTCACATCAAGGGCGTGAGATCACATCGAGGGAGAGAGAGTCACATCGAGGGAGAGAGTGTCATATCGAGGGAGGGAGAGTCACATCGAGGGAGAGAGAGTCACATCGAGGGAGAGAGTCACATCGAGGGATTGAGAACACATCGATGGAGAGAGAGTCACATCGAGGGAGAGAGTCACATCGAGGGAGAGAGAGTCGCATCGAGGGAGATAGATGCACATCGAGAGGGAGAGAGTTACATTGAGTCAGAGAATATCACATCGAGAGAGAGAGAGTCCCAGCGAGGGAGAGAGAGTCACAGCGAGGGAGAGAGAGTCACATCGAGGGAGAGAGAGTCACCTCAAGGGAGAGAGAGTCACATCGAGTGAGAGAGTCACATTGAGGGAGAGAGAGTCACATCGAATGAGAGAGTGTCACATCGAGGGAGAGAGTCACATCGAGGGAGAGAGAGTCACATCGAGGGAGAGAGTCACATCGATGGAGAGAGAGTCACATCGAGGGAGAGAGTGTCATAGCGAGGGAGAGAGAGTCACATCGAGGGAGAGAGAGTCACATCAAGGGAGAGAGAGACACATCGAGAGAGAGAATCACATCGAGAGAATCACATCGAGAGAGTGAGAGAGTCACATCGAGTGAGAGAGTCACATCGAGAGAGAGAGAGTTACATCAAGGGAGAGAGAAACACATCGAGGGAGAGAGAGTCACATCGAGGGAGAGAGAGTCACATCGAGGGAGAGAGTCACATTGAGGGATTGAGAACACATCGAGGGAGAGAGAGTCACATCGAGGGAGAGAGTCACATCGAGGGAGAAAGAGTCAAATCAAGAGTGAGAGAGTCACATCGAGGGAGAGAGAGTCAAATCGAGTGAGAGACTCACATCGAGGGAGAGAGAGTCACATCGAGGGAGAGAGTCACATCAAGTTAGAAAGAGGCACATCGAGAGGGAGAGAGTCACATTGAGGGAGAGAGAGTCACATCGAGGGAGGTAGATGCACATCGAGAGAGTGAGAGTCGCATCGCGTGAGAGAGTGTCACATCGAGAGAGAGAGATTCACATCGAGGGAGAGAGAGTCACATCGAGGGAAAGAGAGTCACATCGAGGGAGAGAGAGTCACATCGAGTGAGAGAGTGTCACATCGAGGGAGAGCGTGTCACATTGAGAAAGAGAGATAGGGAGAGTCAGATCGAGAGAGAGACAGAGAGTCACATCGAAGGAGAGAGAGTCACATCGAGGGAGAGAGTCACATCGAGAGAGTGAGATCACATTGAGGGAGAGAGAGTCACATCGAGGGAGAGAGAGTCACATCGAGGGAGAGAGAGTCACATCGAAGGAGAGAGAGTAACATCGAGGGAGAGAGAGTCACATCGAGGGATTGAGATCACATTGAGGGAGAGAGAGTCACATCGAGGGAGAGAGTCACATCGAGGGAGTGAGATCACATTGAGGGAGAGAGGGTCACATCGAGGGAGAGAGAGTCACATCGAGGGAGAGAGAGTCACAACGAAGGAGAGAGAGTAACATCGAGGGAGAGAGAGTCACATCGAGGGATTGAGATCACATCGAGGGAGAGAGAGTCACATCGAGGGAGAGAGTTTCATATCGAGGGAGAGAGAGTCACATCGAGGGAGAGAGAGTCACATCGAGGGAGAGAGAGTCACATGGAGAGAGAGAATCAGACCGAGAGAATCACATCGAGGGAGAGAGATTCACATCGAGGGAGAGTGTCACATCGAGGGAGAGAGTCACATCGAGGGAGAAAGAGTCAAATCAAGAGCGAGAGAGTCACATCGAGGGAGAGAGTCACATCGAGTTAGAAAGAGTCACATCGAGAGAGAGTCACATCGAGGGAGAGGGAGTCATTCGAATGAGAGAGTATCACATCGAGGGAGAGAGAGTCACATCGAGGGAGAGAGCGTCACATCGAGGGAGAGAGTCACATCGAGGGAGTGAGATCACATCGAGGGAGAGAGAGTCACATCGAGGGAAAGAGAGTCACATCGAGGGAGAGAGAGTCACATCGAGGCAGAGAGAGTCACAATGAGGGAGAGAGAGTCACATCGAGAGCGAGAGAGTCACATCGAGAGAGAGAGAGTCACATCAAGGGAGAGAGTCACATCGAGGGAGTGAGATCACATCGAGGGAGAGAGAGTCACATCGAGGGAGAGAGATTCACATCGAGGGAGAGAGAGTCACATCGAGAGAGAGAGTCACATCGAGGGAGAGAGTGTCACATCGAGGGAGTGAGAGTCACATCGAAGGAGAGAGAGTCACATCGAGGGAGAGAGAGTCACATCGCGGGAGAAAGAGTCAAATCGAGAGCGAGCGAATCACATCGAGGGAGAGAGAGTCACATTGAGGGAGAGAGAGTCACGTCGAGGGAGAGAGAGTCACATCGAGGGAGAGAGTCACATCGAAGGACAGAGTGTCATATCGAGGGAGAGATAGTCACATCGAGGGAGAGAGAGTCACATCAAGGGAGAGAGAGTCACATCGAGAGAGAGAATCATATCGAGAGAATCACATCGAGAGTGTGAGAGAATCACATCGAGGGAGAGAGATTCATATCGAGAGCGAGAGATTCACATCGAGGGAGAGAGAGTCAAATCGAGTGAGGGAGTCACATCGAGGGAGAGAGAGTCACATCGAGGGAGAGAGAGTCAAATCGAGTGAGTCACATCGAGGGAGAGAGAGTCACATCGAGGGAGAGAGAGTCACATCGAGCAAGAGAGTGTCACATCGAGGGAGAGAGAGTCACATCGAGGGAGAGAGAGGCACATCGAGGGAGATAGATGCATATCGAGAGAAAGATTTACATCGAGTGAGAGAGTGTCACATCGAGGGAAAGGGAATCACATCGACTGACAGAGTCACATCGAGAGAGAGAGTCACATCGAGGGAGAGAGAGTCACAGCGAGAGAGAGAGGGTCACATCGAGGGGGAGAGAATCACCTCAAGGGAGAGAGAGTCGCATCGAGTGAGAGAGTGTCACAACGAAGGAGAGAGAATCACACCGAGAGAGTCGCTACGAGGGAAAGAGTCACATCGAGGGGGAGAGAGTCACATCGAGGGAGAGAGTGTCATATCGAGGGAGAGAGAGTCACATCGAGGGAGAAAGAGTCACATCAAGGGAGAGAGAGTCACATCGAGAGAATCACATCGAGAGAGTGAGAGAGTCACATCGAGTGAGATAGTCACATCGAGAGAGAGAGAGTTACATCAAGGGAGAAAGAGTCACATCGAGGGAGAGAGAGTCACATCGAGAGCGAGAGATTCACATCGAGGGAGAGAGAGTCACATCGAGGGAGAGAGTCACATCGAGGGATTGAGAACACATTGAAGGAGAGAGAGTCACATCGAGGGCGAGAGTCACATCGAGGGAGAAAGAGTCAAATCAAGAGCGAGAGAGTCACATCGAGGGAGAGAGAGTCAAATCGACAGAGAGTCACATCGAGGGAGAGAGAGTCACATCGAGGGAGAGAGTCACATCGAGTTAGAGAGAGTCACATCGAGAGGGAGAGAGTCACATTGAGGGAGAAACAGTCACATCGAGGGAGAGAGAGTCACATCGAGGGAGATAGATGCACATCGAGAGAGAGAGAGTCATATCGAGTGAGAGAGTGTCACATCGAGGGAGAGAGAGTCACATCGACGGAGAGACAGTCACATCGAGGGAAAGAGAGTCACATCGACTGACAGAGTCACATCGAGAGAGAGAGTTACATCGAGGGAGAGAGAGTCATAGCGAGACAGAGAGAGTCACATCGAGGGAATCACATCGAGAGAGTGAGAGAGTCACATCGAGAGAGAGAGAGGCACATCGAGGGACAGAGAGTCACATCGCGGGAGAGAGTCACATCGAGGGATTGAGAACACACCGAGGGAGAGAGAGTCACATCGAGGGAGAGAGAGTCACATCGAGGGAGAGAGATTAGCATCGAGGGAGAGAGAGTCGCATTGAGGGAGAGACAGTCACATTGAGGGAAAGAGAGTCACATAGAGTGACAGAGTCACATCGAGAGAGTCACATCGAGGGAGAGAGAGTCACAGCGAGAGAGAGAGAGAGTCACATCGAGGGAGAGAGAGTCACATCGAGAGAGAGAGTCACATCGAGGGAGTGAGATCACATTGAGGGAGAGAGAGTCACATCGAGGGAGAGAGAGTCACATCGAGGGAGAGAGAGTCACATCGAAGGAGAGAGAGTAACATCGAGGGAGAGAGAGTCACATCGAGGGATTGAGATCACATTGAGGGAGAGAGAGTCACATCGAGGGAGAGAGTCACATCGAGGGAGTGAGATCACATTGAGGGAGAGAGGGTCACATCGAGGGAGAGAGAGTCACATCGAGGGAGAGAGAGTCACAACGAAGGAGAGAGAGTCACATCGAGGGAGAGAGTTTCATATCGAGGGAGAGAGAGTCACATCGAGGGAGAGAGAGTCACATCGAGGGAGAGAGAGTCACATCGAGAGAGAGAATCAGACCGAGAGAATCACATCGAGGGAGAGAGATTCACATCGAGGGAGCGTGTCACATCGAGGGAGAGAGTCACATCGAGGGAGAAAGCGTCAAATCAAGAGCGAGAGAGTCACATCGAGGGAGAGAGTCACATCGAGTTAGAAAGAGTCACATCGAGAGAGAGTCACATCGAGGGAGAGGGAGTCATTCGAGTGAGAGAGTATCACATCGAGGGAGAGAGAGTCACATCGAGGGAGAGAGCGTCACATCGAGGGAGAGAGTCACATCGAGGGAGTGAGATCACATCGAGGGAGAGAGAGTCACATCGAGGGAAAGAGAGTCAAATCGAGGGAGAGAGAGTCACATCGAGGCAGAGAGAGTCACAACGTGGGAGAGAGAGTCACATCGAGAGCGAGAGAGTCAGATCGAGAGAGAGAGAGTCACATCAAGGGAGAGAGTCACATCGAGGGAGTGAGATCACATCGAGGGAGAGAGAGTCACATCGAGGGAGAGAGATTCACATCGAGGGAGAGAGAGTCACATCGAGAGAGAGAGTCACATCGAGGGAGAGAGTGTCACATCGAGGGAGAGAGATTCACATCGAAGGAGAGAGAGTCACATCGAGGGAGAGAGAGTCACATCGCGGGAGAAAGAGTCAAATCGAGAGCGAGAGAATCACATCGAGGGAGAGAGAGTCACATTGAGGGAGAGAGAGTCACGTCGAGGGAGAGAGAGTCACATCGAGGGAGAGAGTCACATCGAAGGACAGAGTGTCATATCGAGGGAGAGATAGTCACATCGAGGGAGAGAGAGTCACATTAAGGGAGAGAGAGTCACATCGAGAGAGAGAATCATATCGAGAGAATCACATCGAGAGTGTGAGAGAATCACATCGAGGGAGAGAGATTCATATCGAGAGCGAGAGATTCACATCGAGGGAGAGAGAGTCAAATCGAGTGAGGGAGTCACATCGAGGGAGAGAGAGTCACATCGAGGCAGAGAGAGTCACAACGAGGGAGAGAGAGTCACATCGAGAGCGAGAGAGTCACATCGAGAGAGAGAGAGTCACATCAAGGGAGAGAGTCACATCGAGGGAGTGAGATCACATCGAGGGAGAGAGAGTCACATCGAGGGAGAGAGATTCACATCGAGGGAGAGAGAGTCACATCGAGAGAGAGAGTCACATCGAGGGAGAGAGTGTCACATCGAGGGAGAGAGAGTCACATCGAAGGAGAGAGAGTCACATCGAGGGAGAGAGAGTCACATCGCGGGAGAAAGAGTCAAATCGAGAGCGAGAGAATCACATCGAGGGAGAGAGAGTCACATTGAGGGAGAGAGATTCACATCGAGGGAGAGAGAGTCACATCGACGGAGAGAGTCACATCGAAGGACAGAGTGTCATATCGAGGGAGAGATAGTCACATCGAGGGAGAGAGAGTCACATCAAGGGAGAGAGAGTCACATCGAGAGAGAGAATCATATCGAGAGAATCACATCGAGAGTGTGAGAGAATCACATCGAGGGAGAGAGATTCATATCGAGAGCGAGAGATTCACATCGAGGGAGAGAGAGTCAAATCGAGTGAGGGAGTCACATCGAGGGAGAGAGAGTCACATCGAGGGAGAGAGAGTCAAATCGAGTGAGTCACATCGAGGGAGAGAGAGTCACATCGAGGGAGAGAGAGTCACATCGAGCAAGAGAGTGTCACATCGAGGGAGAGAGAGTCACATCGAGGGAGAGAGAGGCACATCGAGGGAGATAGATGCATATCGAGAGAAAGATTTACATCGAGTGAGAGAGTGTCACATCGAGGGAAAGGGAATCACATCGACTGACAGAGTCACATCGAGAGAGAGAGTCACATCGAGGGAGAGAGAGTCACAGCGAGAGAGAGAGGGTCACATCGAGGGAGAGAGAATCACCTCAAGGGAGAGAGAGTCGCATCGAGTGAGAGAGTGTCACAACGAAGGAGAGAGAATCACACCGAGAGAGTCGCTACGAGGGAAAGAGTCACATCGAGGGGGAGAGAGTCACATCGAGGGAGAGAGTGTCATATCGAGGGAGAGAGAGTCACCTCGAGGGAGAAAGAGTCACATCAAGGGAGAGAGAGTCACATCGAGAGAGAGAATCACATCGAGAGAATCACATCGAGAGAGTGAGAGAGTCACATCGAGTGAGATAGTCACATCGAGAGAGAGAGAGTTACATCAAGGGAGAAAGAGTCACATCGAGGGAGAGAGAGTCACATCGAGAGCGAGAGATTCACATCGAGGGAGAGAGAGTCACATCGAGGGAGAGAGTCACATCGAGGGATTGAGAACACATTGAAGGAGAGAGAGTCACATCGAGGGCGAGAGTCACATCGAGGGAGAAAGAGTCAAATCAAGAGCGAGAGAGTCACATCGAGGGAGAGAGAGTCAAATTGACAGAGAGTCACATCGAGGGAGAGAGAGTCACATCGAGGGAGAGAGTCACATCGAGTTAGAGAGAGTCACATCGAGAGGGAGAGAGTCACATTGAGGGAGAAACAGTCACATCGAGGGAGAGAGAGTCACATCGAGGGAGATAGATGCACATCGAGAGAGAGAGAGTCATATCGAGTGAGAGAGTGTCACATCGAGGGAGAGAGAGTCACATCGACGGAGAGACAGTCACATCGAGGGAAAGAGAGTCACATCGACTGACAGAGTCACATCGAGAGAGAGAGTTACATCGAGGGAGAGAGAGTCATAGCGAGACAGAGAGAGTCACATCGAGGGAATCACATCGAGAGAGTGAGAGAGTCACATCGAGAGAGAGAGAGGCACATCGAGGGACAGAGAGTCACATCGCGGGAGAGAGTCACATCGAGGGATTGAGAACACACCGAGGGAGAGAGAGTCACATCGAGGGAGAGAGAGTCATATCGAGGGAGAGAGATTAGCATCGAGGGAGAGAGAGTCGCATTGAGGGAGAGACAGTCACATTGAGGGAAAGAGAGTCACATAGAGTGACAGAGTCACATCGAGAGAGAGAGTCACATCGAGGGAGAGAGAGTCACAGCGAGAGAGAGAGAGAGTCACATCGAGGGAGAGAGAGTCACATCGAGAGAGAGAGTCACATCGAGGGAGAGAGGGTCACATCGAGGGACAGAGTCACATCGAGAAAGAGAGTCACATCGAGGGAGAGAGTCACATCGAGGGAAAGAGAGTCACATCGAGGGAGAGAGAGTCACATCGAGGGAGAGAGATTAGCATCAAGGGAGAGAGAGTCACATTGAGGGAGAGAGAGTCACATCGAGGGAAAGAGAGTCACATCGAGGGAGAGAGAGTCACATCGAGGGAGAGAGAGTCACATCGAGGGAGAGAGATTAGCATCAAGGGAGAGAGAGTCACATTGAGGGAGAGAGAGTCACATCGAGGGAAAGAGAGTCACATCGAGGGAGAGAGAGTCACATCGAGGGAGAGACATTCACATCGAGGGAAAGAGAGTCACATCTGTTGTGTATGTAATATGTGTGCTACTTGAACCTATGGACAGGACTGCACTACTTGTAGGGCGTAGTGATACGCAGTACCACTCCTGGCCATAGGGGTATAAATAGTACTGTGGGTACTGATCTCCCCTCAGTTCCCGCCTGTGGGCATGAAGTAAAGACCTACGTACAGTCCCTACCTCCAACCAGTAAAGGCCTGTTTGAGTTATACGTTTAAGTCTTTGTGTTAATTGTTCAATACAATACACATACTTAACACTGGCGACGAGTCGGTTCGAACCCTGCGGCTGTTATTCCACGGCGGCTTCGTCCAAAGACAGGACGTTGAAGAGAGGTTTCAATCCTCAACACCCCACTCAAAACTGAAGGGCAGCAGAAATCCTGACAGCTTCCAGCGACTGGAAGCGACAGGCATTAGGACCCTGAAGCCTCCATAACCTTGTGGGTAAGCCAGAGCCCGGGAGGGAGCGAGCAAGAGCCGCGCGAGCGGGTGAGCCAGAGGCCGGGAGCCGCTTCAAGTGCGAGGCGTAGCGCGGGCCAGCGATCGGGACCAAAGATAAGGGCCGCACTCGGACTGAAAGGCGCGGCGGCTGCAGAAGCTCAAGGTGCGAGAGCCGCTTCGGTCGGGAGCCACTTCACGATCCAGCGATCGCATCCGCTGATAAGGGCCGCACTCGGGGGCTGAAGGGAGACGGCGTCGGGGGACGGGTGAAGACCGCCAAGCGCGGGAAAACCGCCATTTTGTGGGCGGAGGACGACGGCAAGAGCGGGAAGCCGCCATCTTTGATAACAAGTAAAGAAAATAAAATCTGAGAAATTGCAAATCTACAATGCCTAAACACGGGAATATTAGCACCTTTGATAGTGATCTCGAAGATTGGGCCATATATGTTGAAAGAGTAAAAAATTATTGTAAGGCCAATAAAATTCGTGACCAAGATAAAGCTCTAACATTATTAAATTTAATGGGTGCGAAGACATACGGGCAATTGAAACACCTGTTATCACCAGATGAACCGGCGGATAAGACGTTCGATGAGATTGTTACTGTCCTGAAAGATCATCTAAACCCCACGCCGCTGATGCTAGCGGAACGATTTAAATTTTACGACAGAAGGCAGCTACAGCATGAAAGCAATGCTGAATATTTGCTGGAATTGCGTAAATTAGCAAAATATTGCCAGTTTGGAACGGGACTGACAGATGCACTACGAGACAAATTTGTGTGTGGTTTATTTAAACAGGATACACAAAAGCAACTGCTCGAGGAGAATGAGCTGACGCTTGAGAAGGCGGTCACTATGGCAGCAGCACACGAAGCCGCAGCGAGAGGCACGGCAGTAATGCAGCTACGGTCACCGGAGCTCAGTGCACACAAATTGGGTGTGAGTTCTGGCAAATGTTATCGTTGTGGAAAGACAACGCATGATCAGAACCAGTGTTGGTTTAAAAACCAAGAATGTAGAACTTGTGGTAGGCTTGGACATATAGCTAGAGTATGCAGGTCAGGGAAGAAGACCAGCAACAAGAAGTCACCGCAAGGAAAATACGCAAAGGTACACAAGGTGACCGAACAGGAGTCCGATTCAGACGCTAGCAGTAATGAACTGGCTAGCTTAAGCTGTAATGAACTGGCTAGCTTAAGCTGTAATGAACTGGCTAGCTTAAGAGTACTCAACGCTGGTAAGGGTGCAGACCTCCAGACAATTTGGGTCACTCTTCAGATAGAAGGAGTCCAAGTAAAACTGGAATTGGACACTGGATCGGCATTGACGGTCATAAATAAGAAAGATTACGGAAAGTTATTCCAACATATTCCCCTACAGGATACGGGGATTATATTGAAAACATACACGGGGCAAAGAGTGTACCCCATCGGGAAAATAGAGGTTGCAGTGGTCCACAAGGGCGAAGACAGTCAAATAATGGACTTATATGTGATATCTGAAGGAGGTTCTCCACTACTAGGACGGGAGTGGATTAGGAAAATGAATATGGACTGGCATTTCCTACAAACAATAACGAGTGAGAACTCGGTGAAGATAGTCGGCCCAGACTCTGGAACGGATGATGGTAAGCCCAACTCAGGTGCAAAAGACAAAGTTTCAGCACAGAATTCCACTGAGCAACAACAACATAGTTTAACTGTGGATTCTGAGTCTGGCAAGTCTACTGATGTGCCCATTTCTGAGGGACACCGGGCTCGAACTCAACTCCATTTCAAACTACAACAGCAATTAGAACAAATGCTTCGCCGTTGTGAGCAAGAGTTGAATGCAACAAAAGAGTTCTTTGATATAGAGTTGGAGAATCTGGAAAGACAACAGAAGCAGCTGATGGAGAAAATGGAGCAGGAGCACACAAAACGTCTGATGTCAGAGGAGTTAACGGTCAGCCAACTCCTGCATATGCTGAAGGACAGGACTCTGAAATGGGAAAAACTTGAACACGAACTTCAATATTCAAACGAAAGGGGTTCGGAGCTCTCAAAGGTTATTGGAAGAGCTGAGGTGGCAACACAGACTGAGATGACTGCAACAGAGCAGCCCTTGGATGCCAAAAGTACGCTGACTCACGTCAACGTAGAACAACAGACCGCTGAAACAGCTGCTCCGGTAGAGGGATTGAATAGTCCGATCAATCAATCTCCAAAAGAAGTTGAAGTAGTAAAATCTCAAATGAGGTCATTAGTAAACGACTTGCTGAAAGCCCAGAAAAAGCTGGATGCAGAGGTACACATGAAGAAGTCTCTTCAGGAAAGATGTCTGGATTTGGAACAAGAGCTGGCTAACGTCCAGCTGGGTATGGAGGAAATAGACGACCCTCTCACTGGTCTAGCTCAGGACGACACCGCATATTACCATGACCTGGTGGACGACACCGAATATTACGATGTCCTGTCCTGCCCAGCTTGTAACTTCGACTCCCAAAGTGCAGAAATCATGGAGGAGCACCAAAAGTCTACGGAACATCGGGAGAAGCTGGCTCTACGACGGAAACAGGAGGAAGAGAAGGAGGAACTGCGCATGCTGTGGCAGCTGACAATGGAGCCCAGAGAGTCTCCAAGAAGCAGGAAAGGAAAAGTCGAAACAGAAGATGACCCATCTGACCCATTATTACCTCTACCAGATCACACACGTGGTCCCTCCGAACGGAGCCAATTCAGTTCGGAAGTTCAAACTGTTAAATCCATGGAAGGACTATTGAATGAGTCACTCCAGCAACGTGAACCGACTACACCACAGAGATTGAATCTGTGAACTGTTTCCTGCAGAGACTGAATCTGTGATCTGTTTTGACATGAAGTTATCTATGTATCTATGTTATTCTGTTATGTAAACCTGAAGTTATATATGTATATATGTTATTACGTTATGTTAAATGGGGAGATGACTGTAAAGCTAAGAAGGGAGGAATGTTGTGTATGTAATATGTGTGCTACTTGAACCTATGGACAGGACTGCACTACTTGTAGGGCGTAGTGATACGCAGTACCACTCCTGGCCATAGGGGTATAAATAGTACTGTGGGTACTGATCTCCCCTCAGTTCCCGCCTGTGGGCATGAAGTAAAGACCTACGTGCAGTCCCTACCTCCAACCAGTAAAGGCCTGTTTGAGTTATACGTTTAAGTCTTTGTGTTAATTGTTCAATACAATACACATACTTAACAACATCGAGGGAGAGACAGTCACATCGAGTGAGAGAGTCACATCGAGGGAGAGAGAGTCACAGCGAGAGAGAGAGAGTAAAATCGAGGGAGAGAGATTCACATCGAGGGAGAGAGAATCACATCAAGGGAGAGAGAGTCACATTGAGGGAGAGAGAGTCACATCGAGGGAGAGAGAGTCACATCGAGGGACAGAGTTTCATCGAGGGAGAGAGAGCAACAGGAGTAGACCCAGACCGGGAGGAGCGGCCCGAGCCAGTCAAAGAGGCGAGTGGAGAGGTAGGGGTGCCGGATCGGGTCGGGACTGTCGGGCCTGGAGAGCGAGCAAGCCCGGGGCCTGAAACCCGAGAAACTCCGGGGTCGGAGAAACTCGGACAAACACCGGGCCGGGCCGGGACTGCACAGCCGAGCCGAGGGGCTGGGACCAGGGCAGAAGCCCGGAGAGAGAGCAAGCCCGAGGCCTGAAACCCGAGAAACTCCGGGGTCGGAGAAACTCGGACAAACACCGGGCCGGGACAGCACAGCCGATCCGAGGGGCTGGGACCAGGGCAGAAGCCCGGAGAGCGAGCAAGCCCGGGGCCTGAAACCCGAGAAACTCCGGGGTCGGAGAAACTCGGACAAACACCGGGCCGGGACTGCACAGCCGAGCCGAGGGGCTGGGACCAGGGCAGAAACAGCCTGAGACCGACGCGAGGAGAGAGAGGAAAACTCCGGGTCCGGAGGAAAAAAGCTTTACCTAAATCTACCTAAATTTAATTAACCTAGAAAAAGAACAACAAACCCGCGAGAAAAAAGGAATAGAAACCCGAGAGAAATGATAAACAACCTGAACCAGGAGCCTGTGAGAGAGAGAGAGAGAGAGAAACTTTTAAGAGCAGCTATATCAAAGATGAACCCCTGAAAAACTCTCAATTTTGGACCTAAAAGTGGGATAAGGTGGAACACGACACAAGAAAGAGAAAAAAAGTTATCTATCTGAGACAAAAACAAACGACTACAATGAGCAGGGAAATGAAATATCCTGAGCAATGCACAAAAAATAAAGCAAAGGAAAAACACAAGGACATAACACTAAAAAGTAACCCAGAGGTCCTCTACGTTGACTATACCACACGCAAAGGGATTAAGACGAAGAACAACCTCATATTCTACACCGACTCCGTTCCCTCATGGAAGGAGACTTTACAAAAATACTACGCATACATCTCCAGCGAAGGTATTGGCAGTGGAGGCAGACTGAAAATATGTAAAGATGGAAATCTAGATAAAGATGACCCCCTGCTAACCATAAGCTACTACAACAAAAAAGGAAAGATCATGATACAGGGGAATGTAGAAAATCTGGACTCCTTCGAAAAGGAATTCCCCCAGTTGAAAACTAAGGCAGACACAAATAGGACCAATGGACAGGAGGCAAAAGAGAGTCGAACAGAGGATGATGAGAGCCAAGCGGAGGAAGAAGAAGAGAGTCCAGCAGAGACACACACCTCCCTGACCATCTCCACCCCCCCCACACCTCTCAACGAAAACAAAATGATGAAAGAGAATCTGGCCAAACTAGAACTTGATTTCAACGAATACAGAGAAACACTGGCCAAGAATTTGAAGGAGGAATTCAAACAGCTAAAAACGGAACACGAGTCCACCATCCACAAGCTGAGAAAGACCATAGAGGAGCAAAGAAATGAGATCAAAGAACTCCGTACTCAACTAAACAAAACGAAGGAGACCGTAGAAAGGCTCAGCAGGCAACACAAACCTCTTAAGGTCCAAAAACCTGAGGACACAAAAACAACACACACAAGGACACAGAACCCGCCGGATGCCACCCCACACGAAGACACACCGAAAGCCACAAACCCCGCTCCAACCAGCCCTCAGTCGAGTCATGCCCAGACTACTACTACCCAGTCCTCACACACAGGAACACAAAAACCGACAGATACCCCCCGAAACGAGGACACACCGAAAGCCCCAAACCCAGCTCCTGCCACACAACATATCCCAGAAACCCAGCCAACAACCAGCCACCAGACGAGTCCTACCCAGACTACTGTTACCCAGTCTGAAAAACCAGCCCCTCAGGCGGTCCTGCTGACCGACTCCAACGGAAAGTTTCTGGACCCCCAGAGGCTGTTCCCAGACCATCAAGTCCTGAAAAAATGGTGCAGCAACACAGACCAAGCAATGAAGATCCTGAACAAAGAATCCCTTGGAAGCCCCAAATGGATTGTGATCCACACAGGCACGAACGACCTACGCACCCTACAGGAAGGCACTGCTAGGGCGGTGAGCAGGATGGCGGAAAAGGCCAGCAGGGAATTCCCCGAGGCGCGGATCGTGATCTCCACACTACTGCCCAGAAAGGACACCCCAGCCTATATAATCCACAACACCAACAGGGAGATCGACACGAGATGTTCTGTCCTCCCCAACGTCTCCCTGGCCCATCATCCAAACATCAACACAAGGGACCTCTATGACGAAATACATCTACTCAAACAGCGGATGTGGGTCTTCGCAAGAAACCTCATAAACACTGCCAAAAGACGCAGCCCTCCCACCCCCTCTACCATTGGGAGCCCAAACAGGACCACCAATGTCCCCCACCCCCCTATACAAAACCAACAACAGAACCGTGCTTTTATACCTGACCCAAGACCCCCCTCTAGACCACAGACTGTAGACCAAGAACTGAGAAAGATCATGATGATGCTGAACAGCCTGATAGAAAGCCGGAGAAATTATTAATATTGTTATTTATCATTATCATTATTGTTATCTTATCAGTATTATTACTATTATTAGATAGATATATGTGCATGCCTCATGAAATTTATACTAAATCATCATTTAGCATTATAGAAAATAGTGTTTCCACACTCATCCCACAAAATAGGTCCATTTTATTTCGTTTTTTTGAACTATATAAATGCGTTCTTTCCACATAAGCTGCTGGAATATCCAGGGCCTCCGCTCCTCAACTTTTGGGATGAAGAGTACAGACCCTGAATTCCTAAAAGCTATAAAAGACATTGATATAATTGTGTTAACAGAAACATGGTGCCAAAAAGACGTGCCGACCCACTGTCCTCCAATGTACCATGAAATCATTGTGCCCTCAGTAAAGAACACTAAAACACGCAAGGGCAGAACCTCCGGGGGAATATTGGTGTGGTATAAGGGAGAACTGGACAAACACATCTCACCGGTAAAACAGGGAAAATCACACGTATGGCTAAAACTAGATAAAAATATAGGAATAGCAAAAAAAGATGTTTACTTATGTGCGATCTACATACCTCCAATAGAATCGCCATATTTCGAAGAGGAGTTATTTGATACTCTCCACATGGAAATCAGCCATTTCCAGGCCCAAGGAAAGGTGATAATATGTGGGGACCTAAATGCAAGGACTGGTTGTGAACCTGACTTCATAGACCCACAGGGAAACAACCATGTGTTTGGCCAGACCCCTTTAGATGTCACACCAGCCATCGCAAATCGGAACAACCTTGATCGTGAAATAAATAAAAGTGGTAGGGAGGTAGTGCAACTCTGCCGAGCCTTAGGCCTGTACATAGTTAACGGTAGGTTCAGAGGGGACTCCCTAGGGAGACTCACATACTCCTCAACGCTTGGGTCTAGTGTGGTGGACTATACAATCACTGACCTGGACCCCTGCGATATCAACTCATTCACTGTCAGGCAGCAATCCCCCCTCTCAGACCATAACCAAATAAATATGTACCTTAAACTTTCTGCCCAAACTACAGACACAAAAAAGGAACCCAGTAAGCTCCATAAAATAAACCAGACATACAGATGGGCCCCAGACAGTGGAGAAAAATTCATCACAGCACTAAAGTCACCTGATCTCACAAGTAAAATATCAAAATTTAAAGAAAACCCATACGAGATCACCAGAGATGGTGTAAACATGGCCATAGAGGATATAAATATGATCTTCCATGAGGCAGCTGTAAAAGCCGACCTTGTGAAACAGAAGAGGAAGCGTCACAAAAGACAAAATAAAAATAAGAAATGGTTTGACCACGAATGCAAAAATGCCAGAAAAGACCTGAGAAAAATATCAAACCAAAAGCATCGCCAACCAAACAATCCGGACCTACGTACTAGATACAATGAAACCCTCAAAAGATATAAACACACCATTAGGAACAAAACACAAAACTATACCCACAAAATACTCGAAGAAATTGAAAACTCCACCAATCCAAAACAATTCTGGGAAATGTGGAATAACCTGAGTACAACACAATTGCAAGCATTACCAATCCAAGATGGCGACATCTGGAGAACACATTTTGAAAACCTCTACAAAGACATCCCAATAAACGAAACAAACCCAAGTCAACATCAGGTCACAGAAAAACTCCACACATTAGAAGCAACAATTAAAGACAACCAAAACCCTCTAGACTCCCCAATCACATGGAAAGAACTGGCCACAAAAACAAAATCTCTCCACCTAAAGAAAGCCTGTGGCCCAGACAACATCAAAAATGAAATGCTCAAGTTCAGCAATATGGAGATGCAGGGTGCGTTACTCAAATTATTCAACATCATATTACGTTCAGGCTGTTTTCCCGATATCTGGTGCCAAGGACTAATCTCCCCCATATATAAAAGTGGAAACAAATCAGACCCAAATAACTACCGCGGCATCTGTGTCAACAGTTGTCTAGGGAAGTTATTCTGCAGTATTCTAAATAGTAGATTACTTGATTTTCTTAAAAAACATAATATCCTCAGAAAAAACCAAATAGGCTTCCTTCCAAAACAACGCACCGCCGACCATATCTATACCCTTCACACCCTCATTGAAAAACATATACACCAAACAAAAAATGGGAAAATATTCGCCTGTTTCATCGACTTCAAGAAAGCCTTTGACTCTATATGGCACGAAGGGCTCTATTATAAACTTCTTCAGTGTGGAATAGGGGGCAAAGTCTATGACCTTATTAAATCAATGTATCTGAAAAACAAATGCGGGGTCAAAATTGGAGACAAACGCACCGATTTCTTCACCCAGAGAAGAGGCGTCCGGCAGGGCTGCAATTTGAGCCTGACCCTGTTCAACATATACATAAATGAATTAGCAGACATGCTGGAGCAAAGCGAGTCACCAGGTCTCCGTCTCCTGGATGGAGAAGTGAAATCCCTGTTCTATGCGGACGACCTGGTTCTGCTGTCTCCCACAGAACAGGGATTACAGCAACAACTAGACCTACTCGACAAATACTGCCAAAATTGGGCTCTAACAGTAAATCTAAAGAAAACCAACATCATGATTTTTCAAAAAAGGCCCAGATGTCAGGAAAACAAATACCAGTTTACCCTCAGTGATACCACTATAGGACACACTATGAGCTACACCTACCTTGGTCTAACTATTACAGCATCAGGGAGCTTCAGCATAGCAGTGAATGCACTAAAAGAAAAAGCCCGAAGAGCCCTATATGCAATAAAAAGAAAATTCTACAACATCCAAATCCCAATCAAAATCTGGCTCAAAATATTTGACAGCATAATCCTGCCCATTGCACTGTACGGTAGTGAAGTATGGGGCCCGCTAAATCACCAAAGCTACACTAAATGGGAAAAACACACAATAGAAGCCCTACATGCAGAATTCTGCCGAAGCATCCTTCGCACCCAAAGAAAAACGCCAACAAATGCATGCAGAGCCGAACTAGGCAGATACCCACTGATAATAAACATCCAAAAACGAGCACTAAACTTCCTAAATCACCTCAAATCTAGCTCCCCAGACACCCTTCATTTCAAAGCCTTTCAGACCCAAGAGCTAAACCCAGAAAAGAGCCCCCTGAGTCAGCTGCTACTGAAACTAAGTACTCAGCCGGACCCTGACCAGCCCCGGACCAACACAGCCGTCCAAACACCAATCCGAGTGAACCAAATCAGTAAACAATGCAAAGAAACCTACCTGGAACATTGGAACAAAATAACCGAAAGCCAAAGCAGATTAGAATGTTACCGGGCCCTAAAAAGAGAATATAAACTGGCAGACTACCTCACGACCATCAGAGACACAAAACAGAGACAGACCCTCACCAGGTACAGACTAAGCGACCACCAACTGGAAATTGAAAAAGGCAGATACAAGAAATCCTGGCAGCCTAGAGAGAATAGAATATGCGATCAATGTCTGGCTGGCGAGGTTGAAACAGAAATGCATTTCCTCCTAAAATGCGAAAAATTCAACACATCAAGAAACATATTATTCAACAAGCTAAGCCAAACAACCCCAGATTTCAAGGAATTGGATGACCTGTCAAAATTGAGATTAGTCCTGGGAGAAGGAGACAGACCATACCTTGGGGCCAAATATGTAACAACATGTCACAACCTGAGGACTGTTTAAAATTAAGACTGTTTAAAATTAATATTGAACGTACCAAATGAAGTACAAAGACTGTTTAAAATTAATATTGTTTAAAAGTAATATTGTATGTACCCAACAAATGTCAAATCGATTGACACCTACAGAATGTTGGAAAACTGTACCTTTTTGCTATGTAAGCTTTGGCAATATGGTTCTCTGTAAACTTTCATGCCAATAAAGCATTTGAATTGAATTGAATTGAATTGAATTGAATTGAATTGAGTCACATCGAGGGAGAGAGTCACATCGAGAGAGAGAGATTCACATCGAGGGACAGAGTCACATCGAGGGAGAGAGAGTCACATCGAGGGAGAGAGAGTCACATCGAGGGAGAGAGAGTCACATCGAGGGAGAGAGTCACATCGAGGGAGAGAGAGTCACATCGAGGGAGAGAGTCACATCGAGGGAGAGAGAGTCACATCGAGGGAGAGAGTGTCACATCGAGGGAGAGAGAGTCACATCGAGGGAGAGACAGTCACATCGAGGGAGAGAGAGTCACATCGAGGGAGAGAGAGTCACATCGAGGGAGAGAGAGTCACATCGAGGGAGAGAGCATCGCATCGAGGGAGAGAGAATCACATCGAGGGAGAGAGAGTCACTTCGAGGGAGAGAGAGTCTCATCGAGGGAGAGAGAGTCACATCGACGGAGTGAGTCACTTCGAGGTAGAGTGAGTCACATCGGGGGAGAGAGAATCACATCGAGGGAGAGAGAGTCACTTCGAGGTAGCGAGAGTCACATCAAGGGAGAGAGAGTCACATCGCGGGAGAGAGTCACATCGAGGGAGAGAGTCACATTGAGGGAGAGAGAGTCACATCGAGGGAGAGAGAGTCACATCGAGGGAGAGAGAGTCACATCGAGTGAGAGAGAGTCACATCGAGGGAGAGAGAGTCACATCGAGGGAGAGAGAGTCACATCGAGGGAGAGAGAGTCACATCGAGTGAGAGAGAGTCACATCGAGGGAGAGACAGTCACATCGAGGGAAAGAGAGTCACATCGAGGGAGAGAGACACATCGAGGGAGGGAGAGTCACATCGAGAGCGAGAGAGTCACATCGAGGGAGAGAGAGTCAGATCGAGGGAGAGAGTCACATCGAGGGAGTGAGATCACATCGAGGGAGAGAGAGTCACATCGAGGGAGAGAGAGTCACATCGAGAGAGAGAGTGTCACATCGAGGGAGAGAGAGTCACATCGAGGGAGAGAGAGTCACATCGAGTGAGAGAGTCACATTGAGGGAGAGAGAGTCACATCAAGGGAGAGAGTCACATCGAAGGACAGAGATAGTCACATGGAGAGAGAGATTCACATCGAGGGAGAGAGAGTCACATCGAGAGAGAGAATCATATCGAGAGAATCACATCGAGAGAGTGAGAGAATCACATCGAGGGAGAGAGAGTCACAGCGAGAGCGAGAGATTCACATCGAGGGAGAGAGAGTCACATCGAGGGAGAGAGACTCACATCGAGGGAGACAGAGTCACATCGAGAGAGAGAGAGTCACATCGAGAGAGAAAGATTCACATCGAGGGAGAGTGTCACATCAAGGGAGAGAGAGTCACATCGAGGGAGAGAATGTCACATCGAGAGAGAGAGAGTCACATCGAGGGAGAGAGAGTCATATCGAGTGAGAGAATGTCACATCGAGGGAGAGAGTGTCATATCGAGAGACAGAGAGTCACATCAAGGGAGAGAGAATCACATCAAGGGAGAGAGAGTCACATCGAGAGAGAGAATCATATCGAGAGAATCACATCGAGAGAGTGAGAGAATCACATCGAGGGAGAGAGAGTCACAGCGAGAGCGAGAGATTCACATCGAGGGAGAGAGAGTCACATCGAGGGAGAGAGACTCACATCGAGAGAGAAAGATTCACATCGAGGGAGAGAGAGTCACATCGAGAGAGAAAGATTCACATCGAGGGAGAGTGTCACATCAAGGGAGAGAGAATCACATCGAGGGAGAGAGAGTCACATCGAGGGAGAGAGAGTCACATCGAGGGAGATAGATGCACATCGAGAGAGATTCACATAGAGTGAGAGAGTCACAGCGAGAGAGAGAGAGTCACATCGAGGGAGAGAGAGTCACCTCAAGGGAGAGAGAGTCGCATCGAGGGAGGGTGAGTCACATCAAGGGAGAGAGAGTCACATCGAGAAAATCACATCGAGAGAGAGAGAGTCACATCGAGAGAGAGAGTGTCACCTCAAGGGAAAGAGAGTCACATCGAGGGAGGGTGAGTCACATCAAGGGAGAGAGAGTCACATCGAGAAAATCACATCGAGAGAGAGAGAGTCACATCGAGAGAGAGAGAGTCACATCGAGAGAGAGAGTCACATCGAGAGAGAGAGAGAGTCACATCGAGAGAGAGTCACATCGAGGGAGGGAGTGTCACATCGAGAGAGAGAGAGGGAGAGTCAGATCAAGAGAGAGAGTGTCACATCGAAGGACAGAGAGAGTCACATCGATGGATACAGTCATATCGAGAAAGAGAGAGTCACATCGAGGGAGAGAGAGTCACATCGAGTGAGAGAGTCACATCGAGGGAGAGAGAGTCACATCGAGGTAGAGAGTCACATCGAGAGAATCACATCGAGAGAGAGAGAGTCACATCAAGAGAGACAGTCACCTTGAGAGAGAGAGAGCCACATCGAGAGAGAGAGTCACATCGAGAGAGAGAGAGTCACATCAAGGGAGAGGGAGTCACATCGAGGGAGAGAGTTTCACATCGAGGGAGAGAGAGTCACATCGAGGGAGAGAGAGTCACATTGAGAGAGAGAGAGGGAGAGTTAAATCGAGGGAGAGAGTTACATCTAGGGAGAGAGAGTCACATCGAGAGAGAGAGAGAGTCACATCGAGGCAGAAAGTGTCACATCGAGGGAGAGAGAGTCACATCGATGGAGACAGTCATATCGAGAAAGAGAGAGTCACATCGATGGAGAGAGAGTCACATCGAGAGAGAAAGAGTCAAATCGAGAGCGAGACAGTCACATCGAGGGCGAAAGAGTCACAATGAGTGAGAGAGTCAAATCGAAGGAGAGAGAGGCACATCGAGGGAGAGAGTCACATCGAGTTAGAAAGAGTCACATCGAGAGAGAGAGAGTCACATCGAGGCAGAGAGAATCACATCGACGGAGAGAGAATCACAACGAGGGAGAGAGAGTCACATCGAGTGAGAGAGAGTCACATCGAGGGAGAAAGATGCACATCGAGAGAGAGTCACCTCAAGGGAGCGAGAGTCACATCGAGGGAGAGAGAGAGTCACATCGAGAGAGAGAGTCACATCGAGAGAGGGAGAGTCACATCGAGGGAGATCGTCACATCGAGTGAGAGAGTGTCACATTGAGAGAGGTAGTGTCACATCGAGAGAGAGAGAGGGAGAGTCAGATCGAGAGAGAGACAGAGAATCACATCGAGAGAGAGAGTGTCACATCGAAGGACAGAGAGAGTCACATCGATGGATACAGTCATATCGAGAAAGAGAGAGTCACATCGAGAGAGAGAGAGAGAGTCACATCGAGGGAGAGAGAGTCACATCGAGGGAGAGAGAGTCACATCGAGAGCGAGAGAGTCACATCGAGGGAGAGAGAGTCACATCGAGGGAGAGAGTCACATCGAGGGTGTAAGATCACATCGAGGGAGAGAGAGTCACATCGAGGGAGAGAGAGAGTCACATCGAGGGAGAAAGAGTCAAATCGAGAGCGAGACAGTCACATCGAAGTAGAGAGAGTCACATCGAGTGAGAGAGTCACATCGAGGTAGAGAGTCACATCGAGAGAATCACATCGAGAGAGAGAGAGTCACATCGAGAGAGAGTCATCTTGAGAGAGAGAGAGAGTCCCATCGAGAGAGAGAGTCACATCGAGAGAGAGAGAGTGACATCAAGGGAGAGAGAGTCACATCGAGGGAGAGAGAGTCACATCGAGAGAGAGAGAGAGTCACATCGAGGCAGAAAGTGTCACATCGAGGGAGTGAGAGTCACATCGAGGGAGAGAGAGTCACATCGATGGAGACAGTCATATCGAGAAAGAGAGAGTCACATCAAGAGAGAGAGAGTCACATCGAGAGAGAGAGTCACATCGGGGCAGAAAGGGTCACATCGAGGGAGACAGTCATATCGAGAAAGAGAGAGTCACATTGAGGGGGTAAGATCACACCGAGGGAGAGAGAGTCACATCGAGGGAGAAAGAGTCAAATCGAGAGCGAGACAGTCACATCGAGGGCGAAAGAGTCACAATGAGTGAGAGAGTCACATCGAGGGAGAGAGAGGCACATCGAGGGAGAGAGTCACATCGAGTTAGAAAGGGTCACATCGAGAGCGAGAGAGTCACATCGAGGCAGAGAGAATCACATCGATGGAGAGAGAATCACATCGAGGGAGAGAGAGTCACATCGAGTGAGAGAGAGTCACATCGAGGGAGAAAGATGCACATCGAGAGAGAGAGTGTCACCTCAAGGGAAAGAGAGTCACATCGAGGGAGGGTGAGTCACATCAAGGGAGAGAGAGTCACATCGAGAAAATCACATCGAGAGAGAGAGAGTCACATCGAGAGAGAGAGAGCATTGACACCTACAGAATGTTGGAAAACTGTACCTTTTTGCAATGTAAGCTTTGGCAATATGGTTCTCTGTAAACTTTCATGCCAATAAAGCATTTGAACTGAACTGAACTGAACTGAGTCACATCGAGAGAGAGAGTCACATCGAGAGAGAGAGAGTCACATCAAGAGAGAGTCACATCGAGGGAGGGAGTGTCACATCGAGAGAGAGAGAGGGAGAGTCAGATCGAGAGAGAGAGTGTCACATCGAAGGACAGAGAGAGTCACATCGATGGATACAGTCATATCGAGAAAGAGAGAGTCACATCGAGGGAGAGAGAGTCACATCGAGTGAGAGAGTCACATCGAGGGAGAGAGAGTCACATCGAGGTAGAGAGTCACATCGAGAGAATCACATCGAGAGAGAGAGAGTCACATCAAGAGAGACAGTCACCTTGAGAGAGAGAGAACCACATCGAGGGAGAGAGTCACATCGAGGGAGAGATAGTCACATCGTGGGAGAGTGAGTCCCATCAAGGGAGAGAGAGTCACATCGAGAGAGAGAATCACATCGAGAAAGAGAGAGAGTCACATCGCGAGAGAGAGTCACATCGAGAGAGAGAGTCACATCGAGGGAGAGATTGTCACATCGAGGGAGAAAGAGTCACATCGAGAGAGAGATTCACATCAAGGGAGAGAGTGACACATCGAGGGAGAGTGTCACATCGAGGGAGAGAGCGTCACATCGAGGGAGAGAGAGTCACATCGAGGGAGAGAGTGTCACATCGAGAGAGAGAATCACATCGAGAGGAGCACATCGAGAGAGAGAGTCACATCGAGAGAGAGAGTCACATCGAGAGAAATTGATGCGCCATCAATTACTCAAAAGACTGAGGTTGAGCGAGTAACAACCAGGCTTTTATTAACTAAAGAATGAAGGTCTTGTCTCGAGTGGTCGACCCGTCCAGAATACTAAGGGACTGGGAGGTAGTCACTTATATACCTGGAATAGTGGGAGGAGTCAGCCGAGGCATGTCCAGACCTGTACCTAGTGGAATACACATACAGACACAGACAGGTATGACAGTGGTTTACCACATTCACCCCTTGTTTAAAAATGAGTCCGGCGGGGTGAAGTGTATTTAAAAGTTCGTGTATTGGAGTCTCTCCGGAGGTCTTGTCTGCCGCTGTGATCGACGTGGCGACGGCAGGGGTGGTGGAGCTTCCGGCGTCGCGTCCCGTGTAGGCTGGGGCCCTGGAGTGTAGTCCTCGTGGGTGACGGGCTCAGGCGTGCCGGCTGCTGGGGTTGGATATCGGGTCGTGGGGGGGGGTGGTAATGGGTAGTGGGTTACAGCGGTCCCCGAGGGTGCGAGGTCTCGTATGGAGACTGTGTCCTCCCGCCCGTCCGGGTACGCAATGTAAGCGTACTGGGGGTTGGCGTGGAGGAGGTCGACCCTCTCGACCAGGGGGTCCATTTTATTGGCCCTCACGTGTCTTCTCAGTAGTACCGGCCCTGGGGACGTCAGCCATGGCGGTAGCGATGTCCCCGATGTGGACTTCCTTGGGAAGACAAACATTTTCTCGTGAGGGGTGGCATTGGTGGCAGTGCAGAGAAGTGACCGAATCGAGTGGAGCGCATCGGGGAGCACCTCCTGCCAGCGGGAGGTCGGAAGGCCCCTAGACTTTAAGGCTAGTAGGGCGGCCTTCCAAACAGTTGCATTCTCTCTTTCCACCTGTCCGTTCCCCCGGGGGTTGTAACTGGTGGTCCTGCTTGTGGCTATACCCCTAGCGAGCAGGTACTGGCGGAGTTCGTCGCTCATAAACGATGAGCCCCGGTCGCTATGGATATAGCTGGGGAAACCGAACAGGGTGAAGAGGCTGTTCAGAGATTTAATGACCGTGGCACTGGTCATGTCCGGGCAGGGGATAGCGAACGGGAACCGGGAGTACTCGTCAATGATGTTGAGGAAGTACACATTGCGGTCGGAGGAGGGGAGAGGCCCTTTGAAATCGACGCTCAGGCGTTCGAAAGGGCGAGTGGCTTTTATCAGGTGGGCTCTGTCTGGTCTATAAAAGTGCGGTTTGCACTCAGCGCAGACTTGGCAGTTCTTGGTCATGGTCCTGACCTCCTCGATGGAGTAAGGCAGGTTGCGGGCCTTGATGAAGTGGAAGAACCTGGTGACCCCCGGGTGGCAGAGGTCATTGTGGAGGGCCCTCAGCCTATCGATCTGCGCGCTGGCGCAGGTGCCACGCGATAGGGCATCTGGGGGTTCATTGAGCTTCCCAGGCCGGTACAAGATCTCGTAATTGTAGGTGGAAAGTTCGATTCTCCACCTCAAGATCTTGTCATTTTTGATTTTGCCCCTCTGCTTGTTGTTGAACATAAAAGCAACTGAACGCTGGTCAGTGAGCAGGGTAAATCGTTTTCCGGCCAGGTAGTGCCTCCAATGACGCACAGCCTCCACGATAGCCTGGGCCTCCTTCTCGACCGCGGAGTGTCTGGTCTCTGGGCCCTGGAGGGTTCGTGAGAAGAATGCCACAGGTCTCCCCGCCTGATTAAGGGTGGCGGCCAGAGCGAAGTCGGACGCATCGCTTTCCACCTGGAAGGGGATGGATTCGTCCACTGCGTGCATGGTGGCTTTGGCAATGTCTTCCTTGATACGGTGGAAGGCTAAGCGGGCCTCTGCCGTCACGGGAAAAGAGGTGGACTTGATCAGCGGACGGGCTTTGACATAACACTAAAAAGTAACCCAGAGGTCCTCTACGTTGACTATACCACACACAAAGGGATTAAGACGAAGAACAACCTCATATTCTACACCGACTCCATTCCCTCATGGAAGGAGACTTTACAAAAATACTACGCATACGTCTCCAGCGAAGGTATTGGCAGTGGAGGCAGACTGAAAATATGTAAAGATGGAAATCTAGATAAAGATGACCCCCTGCTAACCATAAGCTACTACAACAAAAAAGGAAAGATCATGATACAGGGGAATGTAGAAAGTCTGGACTCCTTCGAAAAGGAATTCCCCCAGCTGAAAACTAAGGCAGACACAAATAGGACCAATGGACAGGAGGCAAAAGAGAATCGAACAGAGGATGATGAGAGCCAAGCGGAGGAAGAAGAAGAGAGTCCAGCAGAGACACACACCTCCCTGACCATCTCCACCCCCCCCACACCTCTCAACGCAAACAAACTGCTGAAAGAGAGTCTGTCCAAACTAGAACTCGAATTCAACGAATACAGAGAAACACAGACCAAGAACTGGACGGAGGAACTCAAACAGCTGAAAATGGAAAACGAGTCCACCATCCACAATCTGAGAAAGACCGTAGAGGAACAAATATATAAGATCCAAGAACTCCATACCCAACTAAACAAAATGACGGAGGCCGTAGAAAGGCTCAGCAGGCAACACAAACCTCTCACTAAACTTCCTAAATCACCTCAAATCTAGCTCCCCAGACACCCTTCATTTCAAAGCCTTTCAGACCCAAGAGCTAAACCCAGAAAAGAGTCCCCTGAGTCAGCTGCTACGGAAACTAAGTACTCAGCCGGACCCTGACCAGCCCCAGACCAACACAGCCGCCCAAACACCAATCCGAGTGAACCAAATCATTAAAAAATGCAAAGAAACCTACCTGGAACATTGGAACAAAATAACCGAAAGCCAAAGCAGATTAGAATGTTACCGGGCCCTAAAAAGAGAATATAAACTGGCAGACTACCTCACGACCATCAGAGACACAAAACAGAGACAGACCCTCACCAGGTACAGACTAAGCGACCACCAACTGGAAATTGAAAAAGGCAGATACAAGAAATCCTGGCAGCCTAGAGAGAATAGAATATGCAATCAATGTCTGGCTGGCGAGGTTGAAACAGAAATGCATTTCCTCCTAAAATGCGAAAAATTCAACACATCAAGAAACATATTATTCAACAAGCTAAGCCAAACAACCCCAGATTTCAAGGAATTGGATGATCTGTCAAAATTGAGATTAGTCCTAGGAGAAGGAGACAGACCATACCTTGGGGCCAAATATGTAACAACATGTCACAACCTGAGGACTGTTTAAAATTAAGACTGTTTAAAATTAATATTGAACGTACCAAATGAAGTACAAAGACTGTTTAAAATTAATATTGTTTAAAAGTAATATTGTATGTACCCAACAAATGTCAAATCGATTGACACCTACAGAATGTTGGAAAACTGTACCTTTTTGCTATGTAAGCTTTGGCAATATGGTTCTCTGTAAACTTTCATGCCAATAAAGCATTTTAATTGGAAAATTGGAATTGGAATTGGAGAGAGATTCACATCAAGGGAGAGACACATCGAGGGAGAGAGCGTCACATCAAGGGAGAGAGAGACACATCGAGGGAGAGAGCGTCACATCGAGGGAGAGAGAGTCACATCGAGGGAGAGTGTGTCACATCGAGGGAGAGAGTGTCACATCGAGGGAGAGAGAGTCATATCAAGGAAGAGAGAGTCACATCGAGGGAGAGAGAGTCACATCGAGGGAGAGAGTCACATCGAGGTAGAGAGAATCACATCGAGGGAGAGAGTCACATCGAGGGAGAGAGTCACATCGAGGGAGAGAGAGTCACATCGAGGGAGAGAGAGTCACATCGAGGGAGAGAGTCACATCGAGGGAGAGAGAGTCACATCGAGGGAGAGAGAGTCACATCGAGGGAGAGAGAGTCACATCGAGGGAGAGACAGTCACATCCAGCGAAAGAGAGTCACATTGAGTGAGAGAGAATCACATCGAGGGAGAAAGATGCACATCGAGAGAGAGAGTCACATTGAGGGAGAGAGAGTCACATCGAGAGAGAGAGAGTCACATCGAGGGAGGGAGAGTCACCTCAAGGGAGTGAGAGTTACATCGAGGGAGAGAGAGTCACATCAAGGGAGAGAGATTCACATCGAGGGAGAGAGAGTCACATCGAGGGAGAGAGATTCACATCGAGGGAGAGAGAGTCACATCGAGGGAGAGAGTCACATCGAGGGAGGGAGAGTCACATCGAGGGAGAGAGAGTCACATCGAGAGAGAGAGAGTCACATCGAGGGAGAGAGTCACATCAAGGGAGAAAGAGTCACATCGAGTGAGAGAGTCACATTGAGGCAGAGTGAGTCACATTTAGGGAGAGAGTCACATCTAGTGAGAGAGTTTCACATCGAGGGAGAGAATGTCACATCAAGAGAGAGACAGAGATTCACATCGAGGGAGAGCGTGTCACATCGAGATTATCTTGCAATTATCTTAATGGCAAGAAACTGGAAAGTACTGAAGTACAAAGGGATCTGGGGGTCCTGGTGCACGAAGCTCAAAAGTTTAGTATGCAGGTGCAGCAAGTGATTAAGAAGGCCAATGGAATGTTGGCTTTCATTGCTAGGGGGATAGAATATAAAAATAGGAAGGTATTGCTTCAGTTGTACAAGGTATTGGTGAGACCACACCTGGAATACTGCGTACAGTTTTGGTGTCCATACTTAAGAAAGGACATACTTGCTCTCGAGTCAGTACAAAGAAGGTTCACTCGGTTAATCCCGGGAATGAGGGGATGGACATATGAGGAGAGGTTGAGTAGATTGGGACTCTACTCATTGGAGTTCAGAAGAATGAGAGGCGATCTTATTGAAATATTTAAGATTGTGAAGGGGTTGGATCGGGTGGATGCGGGGAGGATGTTCCCGATGATGGGTGAAACTAGAACTAGGGGGCATAGTCTTAGAATAAGGGGCTGCTCTTTCAAAACTGATATGAGGAGGAACTACTTCACTCAGAGGGTGGTAGGTCCATGGAATATGCTGCCCCAAAAAGCTGTAGAAGCTACATCATTACATAAATTTAAAACAGAAATAGACAGTTTCCTAGAAGTAAAGGGAATTAAGGGTTACGGGGAGCGGGCAGGAATTTGGATATGAGTCTAGGTTCGGATCGGTCATGGCCCTGTGGGTAGCGGAGCGGGCCCAGGGGCCGTGTAGCCTGATCCTGCTCCTATTTCGTGTGTCTAATTCTGTTAGATTCAGGAGATGGTTCTGTGATAGTGGATTGGCGGTTAGGATCAGTTCAGCCATGATCTTATTGAATGGCGGAGCAGGCTCGAGGGGCCGATTGGCCTACTCCTGCTCCTATTTCTTATGTTCTTATGAGAGAGAGAGAGAGGGAGAGTCAGACCATGAGAGAGACAGAGAGTCACATCGAGAGAGAGAGTGTCACATCGAAGGAGAGAGAGTCACATCGAGAGAGAGTCACTACGAGGGAGAGAGTCACATCGAGGGAGAGAGAGTCACATCGAGGGAGAGAGTGTCATATCGAGGGAGAGAGAGTCACATCGAGGGAGAGAGAGTCACATCGAGGGAGAGAGTCATAGCGTGTTAGAAAGAGTCACATCGAGAGAGAGAGAGTCACATCGAGGGAGAGAGAGTCACATCGAGGGAGAGACAGTCACATTGAGGGAAAGAGAGTCACATCGAGGGAGAAAGAGTCACATCGAGGGAGAGAGTCACATCGATGGTGAGAGAGTCGCCTCAAGGGAGAGAGAGTTACATTGAGGGAGGGAGAGTCACATCGAGGGAGAGAGTGTTACATCGAGAGAGAGAATCACATTGAGAGGAGCACATCGAGAGAGAGAGTCACATCGAGAGGAGCACATCGAGAGAGAGAGTCACATCGAGAGAGAGAGTCACATCGAGAGAGAGATTCACATCAAGGGAGAGAGAGACACATCGAGGGAGAGTGTCACATCGAGGGAGAGAGCATCACATCGAGGGAGAGAGAGTCACATCAAGGGAGAGAGAGTCAAATCGAGAGAGAGAATCACATCAAGAGAATCACATCGATGGAGAGAGAATCACATCGAGGGAGAGGGAGTCACATCGAGGGAGAGAGAGTCACATCGAGGGAGAGAGAGTCACATCGAGGGAGAGAGAGTGACATCGAGGGATAGATGTTGTGTCAGTACCTTTCTACCTAGACACAATTTAGGACTCAGAACTCAGAGATTCAAACATGAAGTGCTTTATTGGAAGGAAAGGAAGTTCTGGCAAGTTCCGAACAAAGAGAGCTAAACTTAACAGAGAACACCCAACCATTTATCTCCTGTGACGGCGCCACCACAGGTGGGAGGAGAACACACAATAGAACACACAATACATAACATTTCCTCCCCTCTTAAATGGAAGGTTCACATTATTCCTCAACAGGTAAGTTACTTTCAATGCACTCAACGAACCTAGGGTAGAGGTAGACTGCCTCAACCCCTAACTTTACCCTGGGGTTTATTCTGCCCCAGTCTTGTGGGTAAGTCACTAAGCCTACAGATCCAAGCGTCTTGGAGGCCGCCGCTCTCTGACAGGATACCGGCAGTCATCGCTGGCTTCCACAGCAGTAGGCATTGACACAGGCCTGGATGGAGCAGGTGCCTGTGTCAGTCGAAAGTCAGGAGTTTGCACAGGTGGAACAGTCTCTTTGACTTCCTGTGTTGGAGAAGAGCACTGTGGCAAAGGATGCTGGTTTGCGGTATCATCCGGAAACAGTTCAGGCCAACCAGCCGTTGGAGCCTCTGCGGCTGTCTCTGCTCCTAGCAACAGTTGATCTGTGTGTCTTCTCCAGACGATGTCCTCAGCAGTCTCAACCGTGTAAGACACAGGGCCCGTCTGCGCGATCACCGTAGCAGGAACCCATTTCGGTCCAGTGTTGTAGTTTTGAGCTAGGACGTGCTCTCCAGGGTGAAACCGTCTCTCCTTGGCTCTTTTCTCTCTCTTTTCAACTTGAGCTTGTTGTTGACAATGGACAACCTGCTCTGCCCTTGGAGTTTTGAGTAAGTCAAAACTTGTCCGCAACTGCCTCTTCATCATGAGCGAAGCGGGGGAAGTTTTGGTTGTGGCATGCGGCTCGTTCCTGTAGGACAACAGGAAGCTGTTCAGACGTTGGTGGATTGAGCCCTGACCTTGCGATGCCTTCAAGGCGTGCTTCAAAGTTTGCACAAACCTTTCTGCCTGGCCATTAGTAGAGGGATGATAGGGCGCAGACCTGATGTGTTGGACACCATTCACATGCAGGAAGGTTGCAAACTCCTGTGATACAAATTGTGGACCGTTGTCACTTACGAGTTGTTCCGGTGAGCCATAACGGCTGAACATCTCACCAAGTTTCTCAATTGTTTTCTCTGCCGTGGTAGACCTCATCACAGCGACCTCCGGCCACTTGCTACGAGCGTCCACAACCACCATAAACATCTTCTCTTCGAAAGGACCGGCGAAGTCCACATGTACTCGCTGCCACACTTCTTCAGGCCAATCCCAGGGGTGTAGGGTTGCCAGCTGTGGAACATTCCGGACCCTTTGACATGGGGAACATGTTTTGGCTTTCTCCTCAATATTTCCATCGAAACCTGGCCACCAGAAGTAGCTTCTTGCCATTTCCTTCATCCGAACCATCCCACTGTGGCCTGTATGAAGTTGTTGCAGTACAGGTTCCCTCAGAGGTGGCGGAATGATGACACGGCATCCCCAGAGAAGACAACCTGCCTGGACGGCGAGCTCATTTCTTTTTGTAACGTAAGGTTTCAAACTTGGAGAATCTCCTATAGCTCTCCCTCGAATGACATCGTCCATTACCTCAGACATGACTGGATCGTTGCGGGTGTACCTTCGCACCTGAACTGCAGTGACAGGTGCTCCCTGCACTTGTCTAAAGTAGAAGATGTCTATCTGACGAGGCTCTGGGGGAGTAACAGGCAATGGTAGCCTCGAGAGACCATCTGCTTTGCCGTGCAAGTCTGATTTGCGATATTTGATGTCGTATGTGTGTCCTGACAACAGTAAAGCCCACCTTTGCATCCTGCTTGCAGCGAGAGATGGAATTCCGGTGTGGGGCCCGAAGATTGAAGTCAATGGACGGTGGTCCGTCAGGAGTATGAACCTTCTCCCAAACAGGTACTGATGAAATCTTCGAATTCCAAAAACGATTCCCAAGGCCTCGCGCTCGATCTGCGCATAGTTACTCTTGGCCTTGTTCAAGGTGCGTGATGCGAAGGCGATAGGTTTCTCTTCACCCGAAGGCATGATGTGGAATATGACTGCTCCCACACCATATGGTGATGCATCACATGCTAGCTGCACGGGTAGCTTTGGGTCGAAGTGTGTCAGGACCTCCGATTTCAGCACTGCTTTCTTTGCTTGGGTGAAAGCTTCGTTGCACAGTTCAGTCCATTTCCATGTTTTGCCTTGACATAGCAACTGATGTACCAGCTTCAGCAATGTTGCTAAGTCTGGAATAAACTTCCCATAGTAGTTAAGTAGCCCCAGAAATGAACGTAACTAGCTCACATTCTGGGGTGCTGGGGCCTCCACGATCACCTTGACCTTTGACAGCGCCTTATGCAGGCCAGTAGCATCAATCACATGCCCCAGGTACTCAACTGAAGACTGAAAGAATTCACATTTGTCTTTACGAACTCTGAGTCCGTACTCTTTCAGTCGTTGTAGTGTCGCATCCAAGTTCAGAAGATGATCCTCATTTGTCCCAGTGACAAGGATGTCGTCCAGGTAGCACTGGACTCCTGGCAGTCCACTCAAAATCTGATCCATTGCCCTTTGGAATAGAGCAGGGGCCGACATAATTCCAAACGGAAGGCGGCAGTACCTGTATAGCCCCTTGTGTGTCACAATTGTCAGCAGCTCCTTTGATTTGTCATCGACATGCATTTGTAGATAAGCCTGGCATAAGTCTATTTTGCTGAACTTTTGCCCTCCGGCCAGGCCCGTAAAAAGATCATCAATGAGGTGAAGAGGGTACTGTTCCGCAGACAGCACCGGGTTAATAGTCACTTTAAAATCCCCACAGATTCGAACAGATCCATCCTTTTTCAGGACAGGAACAATGGGTGTGGCCCATTTGCTCACGCTCACAGGCTCCAGGACTCCATTCTCGACTAAGGCCTCCAAGTTAGTCTCAACTTTTGGCCTAATTGCATAGGGTACAGGTCGGGCTTTGTGAAACTTCGGCTTGCTGTCAGGTTTAATGTCCAGTCTCACGCTGATCTTTTTCATGCTCCCAAGTTCCCCATTGAAGAGTTCTGCATGTTTGTTTAACACTGCAGTCAGACCTGACTCCCCTTTTGACATCATGCGGACTGCAGGCCAGTCCAGCGTGATTTTCGATAGCCACGCACGTCCCAATAGCAATGGGTAATTTCCCTTTACCACATAATGGCAGTTTTGCAGTCTGTCCGTTCAATTTAACTGTCACCTCAATGACGCCTCTCATGGCCACAGGTTCGCCGGTATACGTCTTTAGCACAATGTTTGTTGGCTGAAGGGTAAGATGCTTTAGCATTTTGTTGTAGACAGTCGCGCCTGTGTCCACCTCCATCCGCACTGATTGTCCCTCCACCAGTGGTGACACCCAGTAGCCATTTGAATCACCTGCAACTGTCAGTATGTGCACCTCTTCCTCCTCAGAGGTGTCGCTCCCCTCTGTTTTGCTTGTTCCATCATACTGCACTGAATGAACACTCTTTTTCCTCTCTTGTCCAAATACAGACATTTTGCTTCCATGCTTCCCAGCTCTGTCTGTTCTTTTCTTTTACCTCTACAGGCACGTTCAATGTGACCCTTTTTGCCACAATTTCGGCATTCCAGCTCCGTACACCAGCAGTCATTAGCGTGATGGCCCGTTTTCCCACAACGGTAACATGTGCCGTTCCGCACACCTTTAGGCTCAGACGACACCTTGTGAACTCTCCCTGTTGAACTCAACTGGTGAGCCTCCTTTTCCGCCATCTCCATGGAGACACTAACTTCAATGGCCTTTTCAAGAGTAAGGTTGTCCTTAGTAAGAAGGCGCTTCTGTGTGGCTGCATTTTGCAGACCACACACAAGTCTGTCTCTAATGGTGTCATTCAGCACCTCCTTGAACTGGCAGTGTTCTGACAACCTTTTTAAAGCAGCAATAAACATCATCACTGATTCCCCCTCCTCTTGATTCCGTTTATGAAATCTAAATCTCTCAGCAATAACCAGAGGTTTTGGTGAAAAATGTGCTCCAAGAATTTCCACTAGTTGCTTATATGTTTTAGTTCCTGGCTTATCTGGTTGCACGAAGTTGCGAAGTAAATTGAATGTCTTCGGCCCGATTACACTCAAAAAGGTAGGCACGACCTTTTCATTTGCCACCGCATTCGCCAAAACAAAATAGTCAAAACGTTCTGTATAAGCGCTCCATTGCTCCACATTTTCATCAAAATCACCGATGTTTCCTGATATAGCAGCCATCTCACGTTTCAAATTAAATTTTCTGTTTACTCACTGCACCAGTAACGTACGCAGATTCATCCGCTCCTCGTTGCCACTTGTTGTGTCGGTACCTTTCTACCTAGACACAATTTAGGACTCAGAACTCAGAGATTCAAACATGAAGTGCTTTATTGGAAGGAAAGGAAGTTCTGACAAGTTCCGAGCAAAGATAGCTAAACTTAACAGAGAACACCCAACCATTTATCTCCTGTGACAGCGCCACCACAGGTGGGAGGAGAACACACAATAGAACACACAATACATCACAATAGAGAGTCACATCGAGGGAGAGAGAGTCACATTGAGGGAGAGAGTGTCACATCGAGGGAGAGAGTGTCACATGGAGAGAGAGTGTGTCACATTGAAGGACAGAGAGAGTCACATTGATGGAGACAGAGTTATATCGAGAAAGAGAGATTCACATCGAGAGAGAGAATCACATAGAGAGAGAGAGAGATTCACATCGAGAGAGAGAGTCACATCGAGAGAGAGAGAGTTACATCAAGGGAGAGAGAATCACATCGAGGGAGAGAGAGTCACATCGAGTGAGAGAGAGTCACATCGAAAGAGAGTCACATCGAGTGAGAGAGTCACATCGAGGGAGAGAGAGTCACATCGAGGGAGATAGTCACATCGAGTGAGAGAGTGTCACATTGAGAGAGGTAGTGTCACATCGAGAGAGAGAGAGGGAGAGTCAGATCGAGAGAGAGACAGAGAATCACATCGAGAGAGAGAGTGTCACATCGAAGGACAGAGAGAGTCACATCGATGGATACAGTCATATCGAGAAAGAGAGAGTCACATCGAGAGAGAGAGAGAGAGTTACATCGAGGGAGAGAGAGTCACATCGAGGGAGAGAGTCACATCGAGAGCGAGAGAGTCACATCGAGGGAGAGTCACATCGAGGGAGAGAGTCACATCGAGGGTGTAAGATCACATCGAGGGAGAGAGAGTCACATCGAGGGAGAGAGAGAGTCACATCGAGGGAGAAAGAGTCAAATCGAGAGCGAGAGTCACATCGAAGTAGAGAGAGTCACATCGAGTGAGAGAGTCACATCGAGGTAGAGAGTCACATCCAGAGAATCACATCGAGAGAGAGAGAGTCACATCGAGAGAGAGTCATCTTGAGAGAGAGAGAGAGTCCCATCGAGAGAGAGAGTCACATCGAGAGAGAGAGAGTGACATCAAGGGAGAGAGAGTCACATCGAGGGAGAGAGAGTCACATCGAGAGAGAGAGAGAGTCACATCGAGGCAGAAAGTGTCACATCGAGGGAGTGAGAGTCACATCGAGGGAGAGAGAGTCACATCGATGGAGACAGTCATATCGAGAAAGAGAGAGTCACGTCGAGAGAGAGAGAGTCACATCGAGAGAGAGAGTCACATCGGGGCAGAAAGGGTCACATCGAGGGAGACAGTCATATCGAGAAAGAGAGAGTCACATTGAGGGGGTAAGATCACACCGAGGGAGAGAGAGTCACATCGAGGGAGAAAGAGTCAAATCGAGAGCGAGACAGTCACATCGAGGGCGAAAGAGTCACAATGAGTGAGAGAGTCACATCGAGGGAGAGAGAGGCACATCGAGGGAGAGAGTCACATCGAGTTAGAAAGGGTCACATCGAGAGCGAGAGAGTCACATCGAGGCAGAGAGAATCACATCGATGGAGAGAGAATCACATCGAGGGAGAGAGAGTCACATCGAGTGAGAGAGAGTCACATCGAGGGAGAAAGATGCACATCGAGAGAGAGAGTGTCACCTCAAGGGAAAGAGAGTCACATCGAGGGAGGGTGAGTCACATCAAGGGAGAGAGAGTCACATCGAGAAAATCACATCGAGAGAGAGAGAGTCACATCGAGAGAGAGAGAGTCACATCGAGAGAGAGAGTCACATCGAGAGAGAGAGAGTCACATCGAGAGAGAGTCACATCGAGGGAGGGAGTGTCACATCGAGAGAGAGAGAGGGAGAGTCAGATCAAGAGAGAGAGTGTCACATCGAAGGACAGAGAGAGTCACATCGATGGATACAGTCATATCGAGAAAGAGAGAGTCACATCGAGGGAGAGAGAGTCACATCGAGTGAGAGAGTCACATCGAGGGAGAGAGAGTCACATCGAGGTAGAGAGTCACATCGAGAGAATCACATCGAGAGAGAGAGAGTCAGCCATTTCCAGGCCCAAGGAAAGGTGCTACTATGTGGGGACCTAAATGCAAGGACAGGATGTGAACCTGACTTCATAGACCCACAGGGCAACAACCATGTGTTTGGCCAGACCCCTCTATATGTCACACCAGCCATCGCAAACCGAAACAACCTCGATTGTGAAATAAATAAAAGCGGTAGGGAGGTAGTGCAACTCTGCCGAGCCTTAGGCCTGTACATAGTTAACGGTAGGTTCAGAGGGGACTCCTTAGGGAGACTCACATATTCCTCAACTCTTGGGTCTAGTGTGGTGGATTATACAATCACTGACCTGGACCCCTGCGATATCAACGCATTCACTGTCAGGCAGCAATCCCCCCTCTCAGACCATAACCAAATAAATGTGTACCTTAAACTTTCTGCCCAAACTACAGACACAAAAAAGGAACCCAGTAAGCTACATAAAATAAACCAGACATACAGATGGGCCCCAGACAGTGGAGATAAATTCATCACAGCACTAAATTCACCTGATCTCACAAGTAAAATTTCAAAATTTAAAGAAAATCTATATGAGATCACCAGAGATGGGGTAAACATGGCCATAGAGGATATAAATATGATCTTTCATGAGGCAGCTGTAAAAGCCGACCTCGTGAAACAGAAGAGGAAGAGTCACAAAAGACAAAATAAAAATAAGAAATGGTTTGACCACGAATGCAAAAATGCCAGAAAAGACCTGAGAAAAATATCAAACCAAAAGCATCGCCAACCAAACAATCCGGACCTACGTACTAGATACAATGAAACCCTCAAAAGATATAAACACACCATTAGGAACAAAACACAAAACTATACCCACAAAATACTAGAAGAAATTGAAAACTCCACCAACCCAAAACAATTCTGGGAAATGTGGAATAACCTGAGTACAACACAATTGCAAGCATTACCAATCCAAGATGGCGACATCTGGAGAACACATTTTGAAAACCTCTACAAAGACATCCCAATAAACGAAACAAACCCAAGTCAACATCAGGTCACAGAAAAACTCCACACATTAGAAGCAACAATCAAAGACAACCAAAACCCTCTAGACTCCCCAATCACATGGAAAGAAATGGCCACAAAAACAAAATCTCTCCACCTAAAGAAAGCCTGTGGCCCAGACAACATCAAAAATGAAATGCTCAAGTTCAGCAATATGGAGATGCAGGGTGCGGTACTCAAATTATTCAACATCATATTACGTTCAGGCTGTTTTCCCGATATCTGGTGCCAAGGACTAATCTCCCCCATATATAAAAGCGGAAACAAATCAGACCCAAATAACTACCGCGGCATCTGTGTCAACAGTTGTCTAGGGAAGTTATTCTGCAGTATTCTAAATAGTAGATTACTTGATTTTCTTAACAAACATAATATCCTCAGAAAAAACCAAATAGGCTTTCTTCCAAAACACCGCACCGCCGACCATATCTATACCCTTCACACCCTCATTGAAAAACATATACACCAAACAAAAAATGGGAAAATATTCGCCTGTTTCATCGACTTCAAGAAAGCCTTTGACTCTATATGGCACGAAGGGCTCTATTATAAACTTCTTCAATGTGGAATAGGGGGCAAAGTCTATGACCTTATTAAATCAATGTATCTGAAAAACAAATGCGGGGTCAAAATTGGAGACAAACGCACCGATTTCTTCACCCAGAGAAGAGGCGTCCGGCAGGGCTGCAATTTGAGCCCGACCCTGTTCAACATATACATAAATGAATTAGCAGACATGCTGGAGCAAAGCGAGTCACCAGGTCTCCGTCTCCTAGATGGAGAAGTGAAATCCCTGTTCTATGCGGACGACCTGGTTCTGCTGTCTCCCACAGAACAGGGATTACAGCAACAACTAGACCTACTCGACAAATACTGCCAAAATTGGGCTCTAACAGTAAATCTAAAGAAAACCAACATCATGATTTTTCAAAAAAGGCCCAGATGTCAGGAAAACAAATACCAGTTTACCCTCAGTGATACCACTATAGGACACACTATGAGCTACACCTACCTTGGTCTAACTATTACAGCATCAGGGAGCTTCAGCATAGCAGTGAATGCACTAAAAGAAAAAGCCCGAAGAGCCCTATATGCAATAAAAAGAAAATTCTACAACATCCAAATCCCAATCAAAATCTGGCTCAAAATATTTGACAGCATAATCCTGCCCATTGCACTGTACGGTAGTGAAGTATGGGGCCCGCTAAATCACCAAAGCTACACTAAATGGGAAAAACATACAATAGAAGCCCTACATGCAGAATTCTGCCGAAGCATCCTTCGCACCCAAAGGAAAACGCCAACAAATGCATGCAGAGCCGAACTAGGCAGATACCCACTGATAATAAACATCCAAAAACGAGCACTAAACTTCCTAAATCACCTCAAATCTAGCTCCCCAGACACCCTTCATTTCAAAGCCTTTCAGACCCAAGAGCTAAACCCAGAAAAGAGTCCCCTGAGTCAGCTGCTACGGAAACTAAGTACTCAGCCGGACCCTGACCAGCCCCAGACCAACACAGCCGCCCAAACACCAATCCGAGTGAACCAAATCATTAAAAAATGCAAAGAAACCTACCTGGAACATTGGAACAAAATAACCGAAAGCCAAAGCAGATTAGAATGTTACCGGGCCCTAAAAAGAGAATATAAACTGGCAGACTACCTCACGACCATCAGAGACACAAAACAGAGACAGACCCTCACCAGGTACAGACTAAGCGACCACCAACTGGAAATTGAAAAAGGCAGATACAAGAAATCCTGGCAGCCTAGAGAGAATAGAATATGCGATCAATGTCTGGCTGGCGAGGTTGAAACAGAAATGCATTTCCTCCTAAAATGCGAAAAATTCAACACATCAAGAAACATATTATTCAACAAGCTAAGCCAAACAACCCCAGATTTCAAGGAATTGGATGATCTGTCAAAATTGAGATTAGTCCTAGGAGAAGGAGACAGACCATACCTTGGGGCCAAATATGTAACAACATGTCACAACCTGAGGACTGTTTAAAATTAAGACTGTTTAAAATTAATATTGAACGTACCAAATGAAGTACAAAGACTGTTTAAAATTAATATTGTTTAAAAGTAATATTGTATGTACCCAACAAATGTCAAATCGATTGACACCTACAGAATGTTGGAAAACTGTACCTTTTTGCTATGTAAGCTTTGGCAATATGGTTCTCTGTAAACTTTCATGCCAATAAAGCATTTTAATTGGAATTGGAATTGGAGTCACATCAAGAGAGACAGTCACCTTGAGAGAGAGAGAGCCACATCGAGAGAGAGAGTCACATCGAGAGAGAGAGAGTCACATCAGGGGAGAGGGAGTCACATCGAGGGAGAGAGTTTCACATCGAGGGAGAGAGAGTCACATCGAGGGAGAGAGAGTCACATTGAGAGAGAGAGAGGGAGAGTTAAATCGAGGGAGAGAGTTACATCTAGGGAGAGAGAGTCACATCGAGAGAGAGAGAGAGTCACATCGAGGCAGAAAGTGTCACATCGAGGGAGAGAGAGTCACATCGATGGAGACAGTCATATCGAGAAAGAGAGAGTCACATCGATGGAGAGAGAGTCACATCGAGAGAGAAAGAGTCAAATCGAGAGCGAGACAGTCACATCGAGGGCGAAAGAGTCACAATGAGTGAGAGAGTCAAATCGAAGGAGAGAGAGGCACATCGAGGGAGAGAGTCACATCGAGTTAGAAAGAGTCACATCGAGAGAGAGAGAGTCACATCGAGGCAGAGAGAATCACATCGACGGAGAGAGAATCACAACGAGGGAGAGAGAGTCACATCGAGTGAGAGAGAGTCACATCGAGGGAGAAAGATGCACATCGAGAGAGAGTCACCTCAAGGGAGCGAGAGTCACATCGAGGGAGAGAGAGAGTCACATCGAGAGAGAGAGTCACATCGAGAGAGGGAGAGTCACATCGAGGGAGATCGTCACATCGAGTGAGAGAGTGTCACATTGAGAGAGGTAGTGTCACATCGAGAGAGAGAGAGGGAGAGTCAGATCGAGAGAGAGACAGAGAATCACATCGAGAGAGAGAGTGTCACATCGAAGGACAGAGAGAGTCACATCGATGGATACAGTCATATCGAGAAAGAGAGAGTCACATCGAGAGAGAGAGAGAGAGTCACATCGAGGGAGAGAGAGTCACATCGAGGGAGAGAGAGTCACATCGAGAGCGAGAGAGTCACATCGAGGGAGAGAGAGTCACATCGAGGGAGAGAGTCACATCGAGGGTGTAAGATCACATCGAGGGAGAGAGAGTCACATCGAGGGAGAGAGAGAGTCACATCGAGGGAGAAAGAGTCAAATCGAGAGCGAGACAGTCACATCGAAGTAGAGAGAGTCACATCGAGTGAGAGAGTCACATCGAGGTAGAGAGTCACATCGAGAGAATCACATCGAGAGAGAGAGAGTCACATCGAGAGAGAGTCATCTTGAGAGAGAGAGAGAGTCCCATCGAGAGAGAGAGTCACATCGAGAGAGAGAGAGTGACATCAAGGGAGAGAGAGTCACATCGAGGGAGAGAGAGTCACATCGAGAGAGAGAGAGAGTCACATCGAGGCAGAAAGTGTCACATCGAGGGAGTGAGAGTCACATCGAGGGAGAGAGAGTCACATCGATGGAGACAGTCATATCGAGAAAGAGAGAGTCACATCAAGAGAGAGAGAGTCACATCGAGAGAGAGAGTCACATCGGGGCAGAAAGGGTCACATCGAGGGAGACAGTCATATCGAGAAAGAGAGAGTCACATTGAGGGGGTAAGATCACACCGAGGGAGAGAGAGTCACATCGAGGGAGAAAGAGTCAAATCGAGAGCGAGACAGTCACATCGAGGGCGAAAGAGTCACAATGAGTGAGAGAGTCACATCGAGGGAGAGAGAGGCACATCGAGGGAGAGAGTCACATCGAGTTAGAAAGGGTCACATCGAGAGCGAGAGAGTCACATCGAGGCAGAGAGAATCACATCGATGGAGAGAGAATCACATCGAGGGAGAGAGAGTCACATCGAGTGAGAGAGAGTCACATCGAGGGAGAAAGATGCACATCGAGAGAGAGAGTGTCACCTCAAGGGAAAGAGAGTCACATCGAGGGAGGGTGAGTCACATCAAGGGAGAGAGAGTCACATCGAGAAAATCACATCGAGAGAGAGAGAGTCACATCGAGAGAGAGAGAGCATTGACACCTACAGAATGTTGGAAAACTGTACCTTTTTGCAATGTAAGCTTTGGCAATATGGTTCTCTGTAAACTTTCATGCCAATAAAGCATTTGAACTGAACTGAACTGAACTGAGTCACATCGAGAGAGAGAGTCACATCGAGAGAGAGAGAGTCACATCAAGAGAGAGTCACATCGAGGGAGGGAGTGTCACATCGAGAGAGAGAGAGGGAGAGTCAGATCGAGAGAGAGAGTGTCACATCGAAGGACAGAGAGAGTCACATCGATGGATACAGTCATATCGAGAAAGAGAGAGTCACATCGAGGGAGAGAGAGTCACATCGAGTGAGAGAGTCACATCGAGGGAGAGAGAGTCACATCGAGGTAGAGAGTCACATCGAGAGAATCACATCGAGAGAGAGAGAGTCACATCAAGAGAGACAGTCACCTTGAGAGAGAGAGAACCACATCGAGGGAGAGAGTCACATCGAGGGAGAGATAGTCACATCGTGGGAGAGTGAGTCCCATCAAGGGAGAGAGAGTCACATCGAGAGAGAGAATCACATCGAGAAAGAGAGAGAGTCACATCGCGAGAGAGAGTCACATCGAGAGAGAGAGTCACATCGAGGGAGAGATTGTCACATCGAGGGAGAAAGAGTCACATCGAGAGAGAGATTCACATCAAGGGAGAGAGAGACACATCGAGGGAGAGTGTCACATCGAGGGAGAGAGCGTCACATCGAGGGAGAGAGAGTCACATCGAGGGAGAGAGTGTCACATCGAGAGAGAGAATCACATCGAGAGGAGCACATCGAGAGAGAGAGTCACATCGAGAGAGAGAGTCACATCGAGAGAAATTGATGCGCCATCAATTACTCAAAAGACTGAGGTTGAGCGAGTAACAACCAGGCTTTTATTAACTAAAGAATGAAGGTCTTGTCTCGAGTGGTCGACCCGTCCAGAATACTAAGGGACTGGGAGGTAGTCACTTATATACCTGGAATAGTGGGAGGAGTCAGCCGAGGCATGTCCAGACCTGTACCTAGTGGAATACACATACAGACACAGACAGGTATGACAGTGGTTTACCACATTCACCCCTTGTTTAAAAATGAGTCCGGCGGGGTGAAGTGTATTTAAAAGTTCGTGTATTGGAGTCTCTCCGGAGGTCTTGTCTGCCGCTGTGATCGACGTGGCGACGGCAGGGGTGGTGGAGCTTCCGGCGTCGCGTCCCGTGTAGGCTGGGGCCCTGGAGTGTAGTCCTCGTGGGTGACGGGCTCAGGCGTGCCGGCTGCTGGGGTTGGATATCGGGTCGTGGGGGGGGGTGGTAATGGGTAGTGGGTTACAGCGGTCCCCGAGGGTGCGAGGTCTCGTATGGAGACTGTGTCCTCCCGCCCGTCCGGGTACGCAATGTAAGCGTACTGGGGGTTGGCGTGGAGGAGGTCGACCCTCTCGACCAGGGGGTCCATTTTATTGGCCCTCACGTGTCTTCTCAGTAGTACCGGCCCTGGGGACGTCAGCCATGGCGGTAGCGATGTCCCCGATGTGGACTTCCTTGGGAAGACAAACATTTTCTCGTGAGGGGTGGCATTGGTGGCAGTGCAGAGAAGTGACCGAATCGAGTGGAGCGCATCGGGGAGCACCTCCTGCCAGCGGGAGGTCGGAAGGCCCCTAGACTTTAAGGCTAGTAGGGCGGCCTTCCAAACAGTTGCATTCTCTCTTTCCACCTGTCCGTTCCCCCGGGGGTTGTAACTGGTGGTCCTGCTTGTGGCTATACCCCTAGCGAGCAGGTACTGGCGGAGTTCGTCGCTCATAAACGATGAGCCCCGGTCGCTATGGATATAGCTGGGGAAACCGAACAGGGTGAAGAGGCTGTTCAGAGATTTAATGACCGTGGCACTGGTCATGTCCGGGCAGGGGATAGCGAACGGGAACCGGGAGTACTCGTCAATGATGTTGAGGAAGTACACATTGCGGTCGGAGGAGGGGAGAGGCCCTTTGAAATCGACGCTCAGGCGTTCGAAAGGGCGAGTGGCTTTTATCAGGTGGGCTCTGTCTGGTCTATAAAAGTGCGGTTTGCACTCAGCGCAGACTTGGCAGTTCTTGGTCATGGTCCTGACCTCCTCGATGGAGTAAGGCAGGTTGCGGGCCTTGATGAAGTGGAAGAACCTGGTGACCCCCGGGTGGCAGAGGTCATTGTGGAGGGCCCTCAGCCTATCGATCTGCGCGCTGGCGCAGGTGCCACGCGATAGGGCATCTGGGGGTTCATTGAGCTTCCCAGGCCGGTACAAGATCTCGTAATTGTAGGTGGAAAGTTCGATTCTCCACCTCAAGATCTTGTCATTTTTGATTTTGCCCCTCTGCTTGTTGTTGAACATAAAAGCAACTGAACGCTGGTCAGTGAGCAGGGTAAATCGTTTTCCGGCCAGGTAGTGCCTCCAATGACGCACAGCCTCCACGATAGCCTGGGCCTCCTTCTCGACCGCGGAGTGTCTGGTCTCTGGGCCCTGGAGGGTTCGTGAGAAGAATGCCACAGGTCTCCCCGCCTGATTAAGGGTGGCGGCCAGAGCGAAGTCGGACGCATCGCTTTCCACCTGGAAGGGGATGGATTCGTCCACTGCGTGCATGGTGGCTTTGGCAATGTCTTCCTTGATACGGTGGAAGGCTAAGCGGGCCTCTGCCGTCACGGGAAAAGAGGTGGACTTGATCAGCGGACGGGCTTTGACATAACACTAAAAAGTAACCCAGAGGTCCTCTACGTTGACTATACCACACACAAAGGGATTAAGACGAAGAACAACCTCATATTCTACACCGACTCCATTCCCTCATGGAAGGAGACTTTACAAAAATACTACGCATACGTCTCCAGCGAAGGTATTGGCAGTGGAGGCAGACTGAAAATATGTAAAGATGGAAATCTAGATAAAGATGACCCCCTGCTAACCATAAGCTACTACAACAAAAAAGGAAAGATCATGATACAGGGGAATGTAGAAAGTCTGGACTCCTTCGAAAAGGAATTCCCCCAGCTGAAAACTAAGGCAGACACAAATAGGACCAATGGACAGGAGGCAAAAGAGAATCGAACAGAGGATGATGAGAGCCAAGCGGAGGAAGAAGAAGAGAGTCCAGCAGAGACACACACCTCCCTGACCATCTCCACCCCCCCCACACCTCTCAACGCAAACAAACTGCTGAAAGAGAGTCTGTCCAAACTAGAACTCGAATTCAACGAATACAGAGAAACACAGACCAAGAACTGGACGGAGGAACTCAAACAGCTGAAAATGGAAAACGAGTCCACCATCCACAATCTGAGAAAGACCGTAGAGGAACAAATATATAAGATCCAAGAACTCCATACCCAACTAAACAAAATGACGGAGGCCGTAGAAAGGCTCAGCAGGCAACACAAACCTCTCACTAAACTTCCTAAATCACCTCAAATCTAGCTCCCCAGACACCCTTCATTTCAAAGCCTTTCAGACCCAAGAGCTAAACCCAGAAAAGAGTCCCCTGAGTCAGCTGCTACGGAAACTAAGTACTCAGCCGGACCCTGACCAGCCCCAGACCAACACAGCCGCCCAAACACCAATCCGAGTGAACCAAATCATTAAAAAATGCAAAGAAACCTACCTGGAACATTGGAACAAAATAACCGAAAGCCAAAGCAGATTAGAATGTTACCGGGCCCTAAAAAGAGAATATAAACTGGCAGACTACCTCACGACCATCAGAGACACAAAACAGAGACAGACCCTCACCAGGTACAGACTAAGCGACCACCAACTGGAAATTGAAAAAGGCAGATACAAGAAATCCTGGCAGCCTAGAGAGAATAGAATATGCAATCAATGTCTGGCTGGCGAGGTTGAAACAGAAATGCATTTCCTCCTAAAATGCGAAAAATTCAACACATCAAGAAACATATTATTCAACAAGCTAAGCCAAACAACCCCAGATTTCAAGGAATTGGATGATCTGTCAAAATTGAGATTAGTCCTAGGAGAAGGAGACAGACCATACCTTGGGGCCAAATATGTAACAACATGTCACAACCTGAGGACTGTTTAAAATTAAGACTGTTTAAAATTAATATTGAACGTACCAAATGAAGTACAAAGACTGTTTAAAATTAATATTGTTTAAAAGTAATATTGTATGTACCCAACAAATGTCAAATCGATTGACACCTACAGAATGTTGGAAAACTGTACCTTTTTGCTATGTAAGCTTTGGCAATATGGTTCTCTGTAAACTTTCATGCCAATAAAGCATTTTAATTGGAAAATTGGAATTGGAATTGGAGAGAGATTCACATCAAGGGAGAGACACATCGAGGGAGAGAGCGTCACATCAAGGGAGAGAGAGACACATCGAGGGAGAGAGCGTCACATCGAGGGAGAGAGAGTCACATCGAGGGAGAGTGTGTCACATCGAGGGAGAGAGTGTCACATCGAGGGAGAGAGAGTCATATCAAGGAAGAGAGAGTCACATCGAGGGAGAGAGAGTCACATCGAGGGAGAGAGTCACATCGAGGTAGAGAGAATCACATCGAGGGAGAGAGTCACATCGAGGGAGAGAGTCACATCGAGGGAGAGAGAGTCACATCGAGGGAGAGAGAGTCACATCGAGGGAGAGAGTCACATCGAGGGAGAGAGAGTCACATCGAGGGAGAGAGAGTCACATCGAGGGAGAGAGAGTCACATCGAGGGAGAGACAGTCACATCCAGCGAAAGAGAGTCACATTGAGTGAGAGAGAATCACATCGAGGGAGAAAGATGCACATCGAGAGAGAGAGTCACATTGAGGGAGAGAGAGTCACATCGAGAGAGAGAGAGTCACATCGAGGGAGGGAGAGTCACCTCAAGGGAGTGAGAGTTACATCGAGGGAGAGAGAGTCACATCAAGGGAGAGAGATTCACATCGAGGGAGAGAGAGTCACATCGAGGGAGAGAGATTCACATCGAGGGAGAGAGAGTCACATCGAGGGAGAGAGTCACATCGAGGGAGGGAGAGTCACATCGAGGGAGAGAGAGTCACATCGAGAGAGAGAGAGTCACATCGAGGGAGAGAGTCACATCAAGGGAGAAAGAGTCACATCGAGTGAGAGAGTCACATTGAGGCAGAGTGAGTCACATTTAGGGAGAGAGTCACATCTAGTGAGAGAGTTTCACATCGAGGGAGAGAATGTCACATCAAGAGAGAGACAGAGATTCACATCGAGGGAGAGCGTGTCACATCGAGATTATCTTGCAATTATCTTAATGGCAAGAAACTGGAAAGTACTGAAGTACAAAGGGATCTGGGGGTCCTGGTGCACGAAGCTCAAAAGTTTAGTATGCAGGTGCAGCAAGTGATTAAGAAGGCCAATGGAATGTTGGCTTTCATTGCTAGGGGGATAGAATATAAAAATAGGAAGGTATTGCTTCAGTTGTACAAGGTATTGGTGAGACCACACCTGGAATACTGCGTACAGTTTTGGTGTCCATACTTAAGAAAGGACATACTTGCTCTCGAGTCAGTACAAAGAAGGTTCACTCGGTTAATCCCGGGAATGAGGGGATGGACATATGAGGAGAGGTTGAGTAGATTGGGACTCTACTCATTGGAGTTCAGAAGAATGAGAGGCGATCTTATTGAAATATTTAAGATTGTGAAGGGGTTGGATCGGGTGGATGCGGGGAGGATGTTCCCGATGATGGGTGAAACTAGAACTAGGGGGCATAGTCTTAGAATAAGGGGCTGCTCTTTCAAAACTGATATGAGGAGGAACTACTTCACTCAGAGGGTGGTAGGTCCATGGAATATGCTGCCCCAAAAAGCTGTAGAAGCTACATCATTACATAAATTTAAAACAGAAATAGACAGTTTCCTAGAAGTAAAGGGAATTAAGGGTTACGGGGAGCGGGCAGGAATTTGGATATGAGTCTAGGTTCGGATCGGTCATGGCCCTGTGGGTAGCGGAGCGGGCCCAGGGGCCGTGTAGCCTGATCCTGCTCCTATTTCGTGTGTCTAATTCTGTTAGATTCAGGAGATGGTTCTGTGATAGTGGATTGGCGGTTAGGATCAGTTCAGCCATGATCTTATTGAATGGCGGAGCAGGCTCGAGGGGCCGATTGGCCTACTCCTGCTCCTATTTCTTATGTTCTTATGAGAGAGAGAGAGAGGGAGAGTCAGACCATGAGAGAGACAGAGAGTCACATCGAGAGAGAGAGTGTCACATCGAAGGAGAGAGAGTCACATCGAGAGAGAGTCACTACGAGGGAGAGAGTCACATCGAGGGAGAGAGAGTCACATCGAGGGAGAGAGTGTCATATCGAGGGAGAGAGAGTCACATCGAGGGAGAGAGAGTCACATCGAGGGAGAGAGTCATAGCGTGTTAGAAAGAGTCACATCGAGAGAGAGAGAGTCACATCGAGGGAGAGAGAGTCACATCGAGGGAGAGACAGTCACATTGAGGGAAAGAGAGTCACATCGAGGGAGAAAGAGTCACATCGAGGGAGAGAGTCACATCGATGGTGAGAGAGTCGCCTCAAGGGAGAGAGAGTTACATTGAGGGAGGGAGAGTCACATCGAGGGAGAGAGTGTTACATCGAGAGAGAGAATCACATTGAGAGGAGCACATCGAGAGAGAGAGTCACATCGAGAGGAGCACATCGAGAGAGAGAGTCACATCGAGAGAGAGAGTCACATCGAGAGAGAGATTCACATCAAGGGAGAGAGAGACACATCGAGGGAGAGTGTCACATCGAGGGAGAGAGCATCACATCGAGGGAGAGAGAGTCACATCAAGGGAGAGAGAGTCAAATCGAGAGAGAGAATCACATCAAGAGAATCACATCGATGGAGAGAGAATCACATCGAGGGAGAGGGAGTCACATCGAGGGAGAGAGAGTCACATCGAGGGAGAGAGAGTCACATCGAGGGAGAGAGAGTGACATCGAGGGATAGATGTTGTGTCAGTACCTTTCTACCTAGACACAATTTAGGACTCAGAACTCAGAGATTCAAACATGAAGTGCTTTATTGGAAGGAAAGGAAGTTCTGGCAAGTTCCGAACAAAGAGAGCTAAACTTAACAGAGAACACCCAACCATTTATCTCCTGTGACGGCGCCACCACAGGTGGGAGGAGAACACACAATAGAACACACAATACATAACATTTCCTCCCCTCTTAAATGGAAGGTTCACATTATTCCTCAACAGGTAAGTTACTTTCAATGCACTCAACGAACCTAGGGTAGAGGTAGACTGCCTCAACCCCTAACTTTACCCTGGGGTTTATTCTGCCCCAGTCTTGTGGGTAAGTCACTAAGCCTACAGATCCAAGCGTCTTGGAGGCCGCCGCTCTCTGACAGGATACCGGCAGTCATCGCTGGCTTCCACAGCAGTAGGCATTGACACAGGCCTGGATGGAGCAGGTGCCTGTGTCAGTCGAAAGTCAGGAGTTTGCACAGGTGGAACAGTCTCTTTGACTTCCTGTGTTGGAGAAGAGCACTGTGGCAAAGGATGCTGGTTTGCGGTATCATCCGGAAACAGTTCAGGCCAACCAGCCGTTGGAGCCTCTGCGGCTGTCTCTGCTCCTAGCAACAGTTGATCTGTGTGTCTTCTCCAGACGATGTCCTCAGCAGTCTCAACCGTGTAAGACACAGGGCCCGTCTGCGCGATCACCGTAGCAGGAACCCATTTCGGTCCAGTGTTGTAGTTTTGAGCTAGGACGTGCTCTCCAGGGTGAAACCGTCTCTCCTTGGCTCTTTTCTCTCTCTTTTCAACTTGAGCTTGTTGTTGACAATGGACAACCTGCTCTGCCCTTGGAGTTTTGAGTAAGTCAAAACTTGTCCGCAACTGCCTCTTCATCATGAGCGAAGCGGGGGAAGTTTTGGTTGTGGCATGCGGCTCGTTCCTGTAGGACAACAGGAAGCTGTTCAGACGTTGGTGGATTGAGCCCTGACCTTGCGATGCCTTCAAGGCGTGCTTCAAAGTTTGCACAAACCTTTCTGCCTGGCCATTAGTAGAGGGATGATAGGGCGCAGACCTGATGTGTTGGACACCATTCACATGCAGGAAGGTTGCAAACTCCTGTGATACAAATTGTGGACCGTTGTCACTTACGAGTTGTTCCGGTGAGCCATAACGGCTGAACATCTCACCAAGTTTCTCAATTGTTTTCTCTGCCGTGGTAGACCTCATCACAGCGACCTCCGGCCACTTGCTACGAGCGTCCACAACCACCATAAACATCTTCTCTTCGAAAGGACCGGCGAAGTCCACATGTACTCGCTGCCACACTTCTTCAGGCCAATCCCAGGGGTGTAGGGTTGCCAGCTGTGGAACATTCCGGACCCTTTGACATGGGGAACATGTTTTGGCTTTCTCCTCAATATTTCCATCGAAACCTGGCCACCAGAAGTAGCTTCTTGCCATTTCCTTCATCCGAACCATCCCACTGTGGCCTGTATGAAGTTGTTGCAGTACAGGTTCCCTCAGAGGTGGCGGAATGATGACACGGCATCCCCAGAGAAGACAACCTGCCTGGACGGCGAGCTCATTTCTTTTTGTAACGTAAGGTTTCAAACTTGGAGAATCTCCTATAGCTCTCCCTCGAATGACATCGTCCATTACCTCAGACATGACTGGATCGTTGCGGGTGTACCTTCGCACCTGAACTGCAGTGACAGGTGCTCCCTGCACTTGTCTAAAGTAGAAGATGTCTATCTGACGAGGCTCTGGGGGAGTAACAGGCAATGGTAGCCTCGAGAGACCATCTGCTTTGCCGTGCAAGTCTGATTTGCGATATTTGATGTCGTATGTGTGTCCTGACAACAGTAAAGCCCACCTTTGCATCCTGCTTGCAGCGAGAGATGGAATTCCGGTGTGGGGCCCGAAGATTGAAGTCAATGGACGGTGGTCCGTCAGGAGTATGAACCTTCTCCCAAACAGGTACTGATGAAATCTTCGAATTCCAAAAACGATTCCCAAGGCCTCGCGCTCGATCTGCGCATAGTTACTCTTGGCCTTGTTCAAGGTGCGTGATGCGAAGGCGATAGGTTTCTCTTCACCCGAAGGCATGATGTGGAATATGACTGCTCCCACACCATATGGTGATGCATCACATGCTAGCTGCACGGGTAGCTTTGGGTCGAAGTGTGTCAGGACCTCCGATTTCAGCACTGCTTTCTTTGCTTGGGTGAAAGCTTCGTTGCACAGTTCAGTCCATTTCCATGTTTTGCCTTGACATAGCAACTGATGTACCAGCTTCAGCAATGTTGCTAAGTCTGGAATAAACTTCCCATAGTAGTTAAGTAGCCCCAGAAATGAACGTAACTAGCTCACATTCTGGGGTGCTGGGGCCTCCACGATCACCTTGACCTTTGACAGCGCCTTATGCAGGCCAGTAGCATCAATCACATGCCCCAGGTACTCAACTGAAGACTGAAAGAATTCACATTTGTCTTTACGAACTCTGAGTCCGTACTCTTTCAGTCGTTGTAGTGTCGCATCCAAGTTCAGAAGATGATCCTCATTTGTCCCAGTGACAAGGATGTCGTCCAGGTAGCACTGGACTCCTGGCAGTCCACTCAAAATCTGATCCATTGCCCTTTGGAATAGAGCAGGGGCCGACATAATTCCAAACGGAAGGCGGCAGTACCTGTATAGCCCCTTGTGTGTCACAATTGTCAGCAGCTCCTTTGATTTGTCATCGACATGCATTTGTAGATAAGCCTGGCATAAGTCTATTTTGCTGAACTTTTGCCCTCCGGCCAGGCCCGTAAAAAGATCATCAATGAGGTGAAGAGGGTACTGTTCCGCAGACAGCACCGGGTTAATAGTCACTTTAAAATCCCCACAGATTCGAACAGATCCATCCTTTTTCAGGACAGGAACAATGGGTGTGGCCCATTTGCTCACGCTCACAGGCTCCAGGACTCCATTCTCGACTAAGGCCTCCAAGTTAGTCTCAACTTTTGGCCTAATTGCATAGGGTACAGGTCGGGCTTTGTGAAACTTCGGCTTGCTGTCAGGTTTAATGTCCAGTCTCACGCTGATCTTTTTCATGCTCCCAAGTTCCCCATTGAAGAGTTCTGCATGTTTGTTTAACACTGCAGTCAGACCTGACTCCCCTTTTGACATCATGCGGACTGCAGGCCAGTCCAGCGTGATTTTCGATAGCCACGCACGTCCCAATAGCAATGGGTAATTTCCCTTTACCACATAATGGCAGTTTTGCAGTCTGTCCGTTCAATTTAACTGTCACCTCAATGACGCCTCTCATGGCCACAGGTTCGCCGGTATACGTCTTTAGCACAATGTTTGTTGGCTGAAGGGTAAGATGCTTTAGCATTTTGTTGTAGACAGTCGCGCCTGTGTCCACCTCCATCCGCACTGATTGTCCCTCCACCAGTGGTGACACCCAGTAGCCATTTGAATCACCTGCAACTGTCAGTATGTGCACCTCTTCCTCCTCAGAGGTGTCGCTCCCCTCTGTTTTGCTTGTTCCATCATACTGCACTGAATGAACACTCTTTTTCCTCTCTTGTCCAAATACAGACATTTTGCTTCCATGCTTCCCAGCTCTGTCTGTTCTTTTCTTTTACCTCTACAGGCACGTTCAATGTGACCCTTTTTGCCACAATTTCGGCATTCCAGCTCCGTACACCAGCAGTCATTAGCGTGATGGCCCGTTTTCCCACAACGGTAACATGTGCCGTTCCGCACACCTTTAGGCTCAGACGACACCTTGTGAACTCTCCCTGTTGAACTCAACTGGTGAGCCTCCTTTTCCGCCATCTCCATGGAGACACTAACTTCAATGGCCTTTTCAAGAGTAAGGTTGTCCTTAGTAAGAAGGCGCTTCTGTGTGGCTGCATTTTGCAGACCACACACAAGTCTGTCTCTAATGGTGTCATTCAGCACCTCCTTGAACTGGCAGTGTTCTGACAACCTTTTTAAAGCAGCAATAAACATCATCACTGATTCCCCCTCCTCTTGATTCCGTTTATGAAATCTAAATCTCTCAGCAATAACCAGAGGTTTTGGTGAAAAATGTGCTCCAAGAATTTCCACTAGTTGCTTATATGTTTTAGTTCCTGGCTTATCTGGTTGCACGAAGTTGCGAAGTAAATTGAATGTCTTCGGCCCGATTACACTCAAAAAGGTAGGCACGACCTTTTCATTTGCCACCGCATTCGCCAAAACAAAATAGTCAAAACGTTCTGTATAAGCGCTCCATTGCTCCACATTTTCATCAAAATCACCGATGTTTCCTGATATAGCAGCCATCTCACGTTTCAAATTAAATTTTCTGTTTACTCACTGCACCAGTAACGTACGCAGATTCATCCGCTCCTCGTTGCCACTTGTTGTGTCGGTACCTTTCTACCTAGACACAATTTAGGACTCAGAACTCAGAGATTCAAACATGAAGTGCTTTATTGGAAGGAAAGGAAGTTCTGACAAGTTCCGAGCAAAGATAGCTAAACTTAACAGAGAACACCCAACCATTTATCTCCTGTGACAGCGCCACCACAGGTGGGAGGAGAACACACAATAGAACACACAATACATCACAATAGAGAGTCACATCGAGGGAGAGAGAGTCACATTGAGGGAGAGAGTGTCACATCGAGGGAGAGAGTGTCACATGGAGAGAGAGTGTGTCACATTGAAGGACAGAGAGAGTCACATTGATGGAGACAGAGTTATATCGAGAAAGAGAGATTCACATCGAGAGAGAGAATCACATAGAGAGAGAGAGAGATTCACATCGAGAGAGAGAGTCACATCGAGAGAGAGAGAGTTACATCAAGGGAGAGAGAATCACATCGAGGGAGAGAGAGTCACATCGAGTGAGAGAGAGTCACATCGAAAGAGAGTCACATCGAGTGAGAGAGTCACATCGAGGGAGAGAGAGTCACATCGAGGGAGATAGTCACATCGAGTGAGAGAGTGTCACATTGAGAGAGGTAGTGTCACATCGAGAGAGAGAGAGGGAGAGTCAGATCGAGAGAGAGACAGAGAATCACATCGAGAGAGAGAGTGTCACATCGAAGGACAGAGAGAGTCACATCGATGGATACAGTCATATCGAGAAAGAGAGAGTCACATCGAGAGAGAGAGAGAGAGTTACATCGAGGGAGAGAGAGTCACATCGAGGGAGAGAGTCACATCGAGAGCGAGAGAGTCACATCGAGGGAGAGTCACATCGAGGGAGAGAGTCACATCGAGGGTGTAAGATCACATCGAGGGAGAGAGAGTCACATCGAGGGAGAGAGAGAGTCACATCGAGGGAGAAAGAGTCAAATCGAGAGCGAGAGTCACATCGAAGTAGAGAGAGTCACATCGAGTGAGAGAGTCACATCGAGGTAGAGAGTCACATCCAGAGAATCACATCGAGAGAGAGAGAGTCACATCGAGAGAGAGTCATCTTGAGAGAGAGAGAGAGTCCCATCGAGAGAGAGAGTCACATCGAGAGAGAGAGAGTGACATCAAGGGAGAGAGAGTCACATCGAGGGAGAGAGAGTCACATCGAGAGAGAGAGAGAGTCACATCGAGGCAGAAAGTGTCACATCGAGGGAGTGAGAGTCACATCGAGGGAGAGAGAGTCACATCGATGGAGACAGTCATATCGAGAAAGAGAGAGTCACGTCGAGAGAGAGAGAGTCACATCGAGAGAGAGAGTCACATCGGGGCAGAAAGGGTCACATCGAGGGAGACAGTCATATCGAGAAAGAGAGAGTCACATTGAGGGGGTAAGATCACACCGAGGGAGAGAGAGTCACATCGAGGGAGAAAGAGTCAAATCGAGAGCGAGACAGTCACATCGAGGGCGAAAGAGTCACAATGAGTGAGAGAGTCACATCGAGGGAGAGAGAGGCACATCGAGGGAGAGAGTCACATCGAGTTAGAAAGGGTCACATCGAGAGCGAGAGAGTCACATCGAGGCAGAGAGAATCACATCGATGGAGAGAGAATCACATCGAGGGAGAGAGAGTCACATCGAGTGAGAGAGAGTCACATCGAGGGAGAAAGATGCACATCGAGAGAGAGAGTGTCACCTCAAGGGAAAGAGAGTCACATCGAGGGAGGGTGAGTCACATCAAGGGAGAGAGAGTCACATCGAGAAAATCACATCGAGAGAGAGAGAGTCACATCGAGAGAGAGAGAGTCACATCGAGAGAGAGAGTCACATCGAGAGAGAGAGAGTCACATCGAGAGAGAGTCACATCGAGGGAGGGAGTGTCACATCGAGAGAGAGAGAGGGAGAGTCAGATCAAGAGAGAGAGTGTCACATCGAAGGACAGAGAGAGTCACATCGATGGATACAGTCATATCGAGAAAGAGAGAGTCACATCGAGGGAGAGAGAGTCACATCGAGTGAGAGAGTCACATCGAGGGAGAGAGAGTCACATCGAGGTAGAGAGTCACATCGAGAGAATCACATCGAGAGAGAGAGAGTCACATCAAGAGAGACAGTCACCTTGAGAGAGAGAGAGCCACATCGAGAGAGAGAGTCACATCGAGAGAGAGAGAGTCACATCAAGGGAGAGGGAGTCACATCGAGGGAGAGAGTTTCACATCGAGGGAGAGAGAGTCACATCGAGGGAGAGAGAGTCACATTGAGAGAGAGAGAGGGAGAGTTAAATCGAGGGAGAGAGTTACATCTAGGGAGAGAGAGTCACATCGAGAGAGAGAGAGAGTCACATCGAGGCAGAAAGTGTCACATCGAGGGAGAGAGAGTCACATCGATGGAGACAGTCATATCGAGAAAGAGAGAGTCACATCGATGGAGAGAGAGTCACATCGAGAGAGAAAGAGTCAAATCGAGAGCGAGACAGTCACATCGAGGGCGAAAGAGTCACAATGAGTGAGAGAGTCAAATCGAAGGAGAGAGAGGCACATCGAGGGAGAGAGTCACATCGAGTTAGAAAGAGTCACATCGAGAGAGAGAGAGTCACATCGAGGCAGAGAGAATCACATCGACGGAGAGAGAATCACAACGAGGGAGAGAGAGTCACATCGAGTGAGAGAGAGTCACATCGAGGGAGAAAGATGCACATCGAGAGAGAGTCACCTCAAGGGAGCGAGAGTCACATCGAGGGAGAGAGAGAGTCACATCGAGAGAGAGAGTCACATCGAGAGAGGGAGAGTCACATCGAGGGAGATCGTCACATCGAGTGAGAGAGTGTCACATTGAGAGAGGTAGTGTCACATCGAGAGAGAGAGAGGGAGAGTCAGATCGAGAGAGAGACAGAGAATCACATCGAGAGAGAGAGTGTCACATCGAAGGACAGAGAGAGTCACATCGATGGATACAGTCATATCGAGAAAGAGAGAGTCACATCGAGAGAGAGAGAGAGAGTCACATCGAGGGAGAGAGAGTCACATCGAGAGCGAGAGAGTCACATCGAGGGAGAGAGAGTCACATCGAGGGAGAGAGTCACATCGAGGGTGTAAGATCACATCGAGGGAGAGAGAGTCACATCGAGGGAGAGAGAGAGTCACATCGAGGGAGAAAGAGTCAAATCGAGAGCGAGACAGTCACATCGAAGTAGAGAGAGTCACATCGAGTGAGAGAGTCACATCGAGGTAGAGAGTCACATCGAGAGAATCACATCGAGAGAGAGAGAGTCACATCGAGAGAGAGTCATCTTGAGAGAGAGAGAGAGTCCCATCGAGAGAGAGAGTCACATCGAGAGAGAGAGAGTGACATCAAGGGAGAGAGAGTCACATCGAGGGAGAGAGAGTCACATCGAGAGAGAGAGAGAGTCACATCGAGGCAGAAAGTGTCACATCGAGGGAGTGAGAGTCACATCGAGGGAGAGAGAGTCACATCGATGGAGACAGTCATATCGAGAAAGAGAGAGTCACATCAAGAGAGAGAGAGTCACATCGAGAGAGAGAGTCACATCGGGGCAGAAAGGGTCACATCGAGGGAGACAGTCATATCGAGAAAGAGAGAGTCACATTGAGGGGGTAAGATCACACCGAGGGAGAGAGAGTCACATCGAGGGAGAAAGAGTCAAATCGAGAGCGAGACAGTCACATCGAGGGCGAAAGAGTCACAATGAGTGAGAGAGTCACATCGAGGGAGAGAGAGGCACATCGAGGGAGAGAGTCACATCGAGTTAGAAAGGGTCACATCGAGAGCGAGAGAGTCACATCGAGGCAGAGAGAATCACATCGATGGAGAGAGAATCACATCGAGGGAGAGAGAGTCACATCGAGTGAGAGAGAGTCACATCGAGGGAGAAAGATGCACATCGAGAGAGAGAGTGTCACCTCAAGGGAAAGAGAGTCACATCGAGGGAGGGTGAGTCACATCAAGGGAGAGAGAGTCACATCGAGAAAATCACATCGAGAGAGAGAGAGTCACATCGAGAGAGAGAGAGCATTGACACCTACAGAATGTTGGAAAACTGTACCTTTTTGCAATGTAAGCTTTGGCAATATGGTTCTCTGTAAACTTTCATGCCAATAAAGCATTTGAACTGAACTGAACTGAACTGAGTCACATCGAGAGAGAGAGTCACATCGAGAGAGAGAGAGTCACATCGAGAGAGAGTCACATCGAGGGAGGGAGTGTCACATCGAGAGAGAGAGAGGGAGAGTCAGATCGAGAGAGAGAGTGTCACATCGAAGGACAGAGAGAGTCACATCGATGGATACAGTCATATCGAGAAAGAGAGAGTCACATCGAGGGAGAGAGAGTCACATCGAGTGAGAGAGTCACATCGAGGGAGAGAGAGTCACATCGAGGTAGAGAGTCACATCGAGAGAATCACATCGAGAGAGAGAGAGTCACATCAAGAGAGACAGTCACCTTGAGAGAGAGAGAGCCACATCGAGAGAGAGAGTCACATCGAGAGAGAGAGAGTCACATCAAGGGAGAGGGAGTCACATCGAGGGAGAGAGTTTCACATCGAGGGAGAGAGAGTCACATCGAGGGAGAGAGAGTCACATTGAGAGAGAGAGAGGGAGAGTTAAATCGAGGGAGAGAGTTACATCTAGGGAGAGAGAGTCACATCGAGAGAGAGAGAGAGTCACATCGAGGCAGAAAGTGTCACATCGAGGGAGAGAGAGTCACATCGATGGAGACAGTCATATCGAGAAAGAGAGAGTCACATCGATGGAGAGAGAGTCACATCGAGAGAGAAAGAGTCAAATCGAGAGCGAGACAGTCACATCGAGGGCGAAAGAGTCACAATGAGTGAGAGAGTCAAATCGAAGGAGAGAGAGGCACATCGAGGGAGAGAGTCACATCGAGTTAGAAAGAGTCACATCGAGAGAGAGAGAGTCACATCGAGGCAGAGAGAATCACATCGACGGAGAGAGAATCACAACGAGGGAGAGAGAGTCACATCGAGTGAGAGAGAGTCACATCGAGGGAAAAAGATGCACATCGAGAGAGAGTCACCTCAAGGGAGCGAGAGTCACATCGAGGGAGAGAGAGAGTCACATCGAGAGAGAGAGTCACATCGAGAGAGGGAGAGTCACATCAAGGGAGAGAGAGAGTCACATCGAGAGTATCACATCGATAGGGAGTGAGAGTCACATCGAGAGAGAGAGTCACATCGAGGGAGAGAGAGTCACAATGAGGGAACGTGTCACATCGAGGGAGAGAGAGTCACATCGAGGGAGAAAGAGTCACATCAAGGGAGACAGAGTCACATCGAGAGATAGAGTCACATCGAGAGAGAGAATCACATCGAGAGAGAGAGTAACATCGAGGGAGAGAGAGTCACATCGAGGGAGAGAGAGTCACATCGAGGGAGAGAGAGTCACATCGAGGGAGAGAGATTCAAATCGAGAGCGAGACAGTCACATCGAGGGAGAGAGAGTCAGATCGAGTGAGAGAGTCACATCGAGGGAGAGAGAGTCACATCAAGAGAGAGAGTCACATCGAGAGAGAGAGAGTCACATCAAGGGAGAGGGAGTCACATCGAGGGAGAGAGTTTCACATCGAGGGAGAGAGTCACATCGAGGCAGAGAGAGTCACATCGAGTGAGAGAGTCACATCGAGGGAGAGAGAGTCACATCGAGGGAGAGAGAGTCACATTGAGAGAGAGGGAGAGTCAAATCGAGGGAGAGAGTTACATCTAGGGAGAGAGAGTCACATCGAGAGAGAGAGAGAGTCACATCGAGGCAGAAAGTGTCACATCGAGGGAGTGAGAGTCACATCGAGGGAGAGAGAGTCACATCGATGGAGACAGTCATATCGAGAAAGAGAGAGTCACATCGATGGAGAGAGAGTCACATCGAGAGAGAAAGAGTCAAATCGAGAGCGAGACAGTCACATCGAGGGCGAAAGAGTCACAATGAGTGAGAGAGTCAAATCGAAGGAGAGAGAGGCACATCGAGGGAGAGAGTCACATCGAGTTAGAAAGAGTCACATCGAGAGAGAGAGAGTCACATCGAGGCAGAGAGAATCACATCGACGGAGAGAGAATCACAACGAGGGAGAGAGAGTCACATCGAGTGAGAGAGAGTCACATCGAGGGAGAAAGATGCACATCGAGAGAGAGTCACCTCAAGGGAGCGAGAGTCACATCGAGGGAGAGAGAAAGTCACATCGAGAGAGAGAGTCACATCGAGAGAGGGAGAGTCACATCAAGGGAGAGAGAGAGTCACATCGAGAGTATCACATCGATAGGGAGAGAGAGTCACATCGAGAGAGAGAGTCACATCGAGGGAGAGAGAGTCACAATGAGGGAACGTGTCACATCGAGGGAGAGAGAGTCACATCGAGGGAGAAAGAGTCACATCAAGGGAGACAGAGTCACATCGAGAGATAGAGTCACATCGAGAGAGAGAATCACATCGAGAGAGAGAGTAACATCGAGGGCGAGAGAGTCACATCGAGGGAGAGAGAGTCACATCGAGGGAGAGAGAGTCACATCAAGGGAGAGAGAGTCACATCGAGGGATAGAGTGTCACATCGAGGGAGAGAGTGTCACATGGAGAGAGAGTGTGTCACATTGAAGGACAGAGAGAGTCACATTGATGGAGACAGAGTTATATCGAGAAAGAGAGATTCACATCGAGAGAGAGAATCACATAGAGAGAGAGAGAGATTCACATCGAGAGAGAGAGTCACATCGAGAGAGAGAGTCACATCGAGAGATAGAGAGTCACATCGAGGGAGAGAGAGTCACATCGAGAGAGAGTGCCACATCGACAGAGAGAGAGTCACATCGATGGAGAGAGAGTCACATCGAGGGAGAGAATCACACAGAGAGAATCACATCGAGAGAGAGAGAGTCACATCGAGGGAGAGAGAGTCACATCGAGGGAGAGAGTCACATCGAGGGAGAGAGTCACATCGAGGGAGAGAGAGTCACATCGAGGGAGAAAGAGTCACATCAAGGGAGAGAGAGTCACATCGAGGGAGAAAGAGTCACATCGAGGGAGAGAGTCACATCGAGGGAGAGAGAGTCACATCGAGGGAGAGAGTGTCACATCGAGGGAGAGAGAGTCACATCGAGGGAGAGAGTCACATCGAGGGAGTGAGATCACATCGAGGGAGAGCGAGTCACATCGAGGGGGAGAGAGTCACATCGAGGGAGAGAGTCACATCGAGGGAGAGAGAGTCACATCAAGGGAGAAAGCGTCACATCAAGTTAGAAAGACTCACATCGAGAGAGAGATAGTCACATCGAGGGAGAGAGTCACATCGAGAGAATCACATCGAGAGAGAGAATCACATCGAGAGAGAGAGTCACATTGAGAGAGACAGTCACATCGAGGGAGAGAGTCACATCGAGGGAGAGAGAGTCACATCGAGGGAGAGAGAGTCATATCGAGGGAGAGAGTTACATCTAGGGAGAGAGAGTCACATCGAGGGAGAGAGATTCACATCGAGTGAGGGAGTGTCACATCGAGGGAGAGAGAGTCACATCGAGTGAGAGAGTCACATCGAGGGATAGAGAGTCACATCGAGGGAGAGAGAGTCACATTGAGAGAGAGGGAGAGTCACATCGAGAGAGAGAGAGTCACATCGAGGGAGAGAGAGTCACATCGAGGGAGAGAGAGTCACATCGAGGGAGAGAGAGTCACATCGAGGGAGAAAGACACATCGAGGGAGAGAGAGTCACATCGAGGGAGAAAGACACATCGAGGGAGAGAGAGTCACATCGAGGGAGAGAGAGTCACATCAAGGGAGAGAGAGTCACATCGAGGGAGAAAGAGTCACATCAAGGGAGAGAGAGTCACATCGAGGGAGAGAGAGTCACATCGAGGGAGAGAGTCACATCGAGGGAGAGAGAGTCACATCGAGGGAGAGAGTGTCACATCGAGGGAGAGAGAGTCACATCGAGGGAGAGAGTCACATCGAGGGAGAGAGAGTCACATCGAGGGAGTGAGATCACATCGAGGGAGAGCGAGTCACATCGAGTGAGAGAGTGTCACATCGAGGGAGAGAGTGTCACATCGAGAGAGAGAGAGAGAGAGATTCATATCGAGAAAGAGAGAGTCACATCGAGAGAGAGAGAGAGTCACATCGAGGGGGAGAGAGTCACATCGAGGGAGAGAGTCACATCGAGAGAGAGAGAGTCACATCAAGTGAGAGAGAGTCATAGCGAGGGAGAGAGAGTCACATCGAGGGAGAGAGTCACATCGAGAGAATCACATCGAGAGAGAGAATCACATCGAGGGAGAGAGTCACATCGAGGGAGAGAGTCACATCGAGGGAGAGAGAGTCACATCGAGGGAGAGAGAGTCATATCGAGGGAGAGAGAGTCACATCGAGGGAGAGAGAGTCACATCAAGGGAGAGATAGTCACATCGAGGGAGAGAGAGTCACATCAAGGGAGAGAGAGTCACATCGAGAGAGAGAATCACATCGAGGGAGAGAGAGTCACATCGAGGGAGAGAGAGTCACATCGAGGGAGAGAGAGTCACATCGAGGGAGAGAGTGTCACATCGAGGGAGAGAGAGTCACATCGAGGGAGAGAGAGTCACATCCAGGGAGAGAGAGTCACATCAAGGGAGAGAGAGTCACATCGAGGGAGAGAGAGTCACATCAAGGGAGAGAGAGTCACATCGAGAGAGAGAATCACATCGAGGGAGAGAGAGTCACATCGAGGGAGGGAGAGTCACATCAAGGGAGAGAGTGTCACATCGAGGGAGAGAGTGTCACATCAAGGGAGAGAGAGTCACATCGAGGGAGAGAGAGTCACATTAAGGGAGAGAGAGTCACATCAAGGGAGAGAGAGTCACATCGAGAGAATCACATCGTGGGAGAGAGAGTCACATCGAGGGAGAGAGAGTCACATCGAGGGAGAGAGAGTCACATCAAGGGAGAGAGTGTCACATCAAGGGAGAGAGAGTCACATCGAGGGAGAAAGCGTCACATCGAGGGAGAGAGTGTCACATCAAGGCAGAGAGAGTCACATCGAGTGAGAGAGAGTCACATCGAGAGAGAGAGAGTCACATCGATGGAGACAGTCATATCGAGAAAGAGAGAGTCACATCGAAGGAGAGAGAGTCACATCGAGAGAGAAAGAGTCAAATCGAGAGCGAGACAGTCACATCGAGGGCGAAAGAGTCACAATGAGTGAAAGAGTCACATCGCGAGAGAGAGAGTCACATCGAGGCAGAGAGAATCACATCGACGGGGAGAGAATCACAACGAGGGAGAGAGATTCACATCGAGTGAGAGAGAGTCACATCGAGGGAGAAAGATGCACATCGAGAGAGCGAGTGTCACCTCAAGGGAGCGAGAGTCACATCGAGGGAGAAAGATGCATATCGAGAGAGAGAGAGTCACATCAAGGGAGAGAGAGTCACATCGAGAGAATCACATCGAGAGAGAGAGAGAGTCACATCGAGAGAGAGAGTCACATCGAGAGAGAGAGAGTCACATCAAGGGAGAGAGAGTCACATCGAGAGAATCACAGCGAGAGGGAGAGAGAGTCACATCGAGAGAGAGAGTCACCTTGAGAGAGAGAGTCACATCGAGACAGAGAGAGTCCCATCAAGGAAGAGAGAGTCATATCGAGGGAGAGGGAGTCACATTGACGGAACGTGTCACATCGAGGGAGAGAGAGTCACATCGAGGGAGAGAGTCACATCGAGAGATAGAGAGTCACATCGAGGGAGAAAGAGTCACATCGAGGGAGAGAGTCACATCGAGGGAGAGAGTCACATCGAGGGAGAGAGAGTCACATCGAGGGAGAAAGAGTCACATCGAGGGAGAGAGAGTCACATCGAGGGAGAGAGAGTCACATCGAGGGAGAGAGTGTCACATCGAGGGAGAGAGAGTCACATCGAGGGAGAGAGTCACATCGAGGGAGTGAGGTCACATCGAGGGAGAGCGAGTCACATCGAGTGAGAGAGTGTCACATCGAGGGAGAGAGTGTCACATCGAGAGAGAGAGAGTCACATCGAGAGAGAGAGAGAGTCACATCGAGGGGGAGAGAGTCACATCGAGGGAGGGAGTCAAAATTGAGATTAGTCCTAGGAGAAGGAGACAGACCATACCTTGGGGCTAAATATGTAACAACATGTCACAACCTCAGGACTGTTTAAAAGTAAGACTGTTTAAAATTAATATTGAACGTACCAAATGAAGTAGAAAGACTGTTTAAAATTAATATTGTTTAAAAGTAATATTGTATATACCCAACAAATGTCAAATCGATTGACACCTACAGAATGTTGGAAAACTGTACCTTTTTGCAATGTAAGCTTTGGCAATATGGTTCTCTGTAAACTTTCATGCCAATAAAGCATTTGAACTGAACTGAACTGAACTGAACTGAACTGAGAGAGAGAGATTCATATCGAGAAAGAGAGAGTCACATCGAGAGAGAGAGAGAGTCACATCGAGGGGGAGAGAGTCACATCGAGGGAGAGAGTCACATCGAGAGAGAGAGAGTCACATCAAGTGAGAGAGAGTCACATCGAGGGAGAGAGAGTCACATCGAGGGAGAGAGTCACATCGAGAGAATCACATCGAGAGAGAGAATCACATCGAGGGACAGAGTCACATCGAGGGAGAGAGTCACATCGAGGGAGAGAGAGTCACATCAAGTGAGAGAGAGTCATATCGAGGGAGAGAGAGTCACATCGAGGGAGAGAGTCACATCGAGGGAGAGAGAGTCACATCGAGGGAGAAAGACACATCGAGGGAGAGAGAGTCACATCGAGGGAGAGAGAGTCACATCAAGGGAGAGAGAGTCACATCGAGAGAGAGAGAGTCACATCCAGGGAGAGAGAGTCACATCGAGAGAGAGAATCACATCGAGGGAGAGAGAGTCACATCGAGGGAGAGAGAGTCACATCGAGGGAGAGAGAGTCACATCGAGGGAGAGAGTGTCACATCGAGGGAGAGAGAGTCACATCGAGGGAGAGAGAGTCACATCCAGGGAGAGAGAGTCACATCAAGGGAGAGAGAGTCACATCGAGGGAGAGAGAGTCACATCGAGGGAGAGAGAGTCACATCGAGGGAGAGAGAGTCACATCGAGGGAGAGAGAGTCACATCGAGGGAGAGAGAGTCACATCGAGGGAGAGAGAGTCACATCGAGGGAGAGAGAGCCACATCGAGGGAGAGAGAGTCACATCATGGGAGAGAGTGTCACATCAAGGGAGAGAGAGTCACATCGAGGGAGAGAGAGTCACATCGAGGGAGAGAGAGTCACATCGAGGGAGAGAGAGTCACATCGAGGGAGAAAGTGTCACATCGAGGGAGAGAGTGTCACATCAAGGGAGAGAGAGTCACATCGAGAGAGAGAATCACATCGAGGGAGAGAGAGTCACATCGAGGGAGAGAGAGTCACATCGAGGGAGAAAGAGTCACATCAAGGGAGAGAGAGTCACATCGAGAGAGAGCATCACATCGAGGGAGAGAGAGTCACATCGAGGGAAAGAGAGTCACATCGAGGGAGACAGAGTCACATCGAGGGAGAGAGTGTCATATCAAGGGAGAGAGAGTCATATCTAGGGAGAGAGAGTCACATCGAGTGAGAGAGAGTCACATCGAGTGAGAAAGAGTCACATCGAGAGAGGGATAGTCACATCGAGGGATAGAGTCACATCGAGGGTGAGAGAGTCACATCGAGGGAGAGAGAATCACATTGAGGGAGAGAGACTCACATCGAGTGAGAGCGAGTCACATCAAGGGAGAGAGAGTCACATCGAGAGAGAGAGTCACATCGAGGGAGAGTCACATCGAGGGAGAGAGAGTCACATCGAGGGAGAGAGAGTCACATCGAGAGAGAGAGAGTCACATCGAGGGAGAGACTCACATCGAGAGAGAGTGAGTCACATCGAGGGAGAGAGAGTCACATCGAGAGAATCACATCGAGAGAGAGAGAGTCACATCGAGAGAGAGAGAGTCACATCGAGAGATAGAGTCACATCGAGGGAGAGAGAATCACATCAAGGGAGAGAGAGTCACATCAAGGGAGCGAGAGTCACATCGAGGGAGAGAGAGTCACATCGAGGGAGAAAGTGTCACATCGAGGGAGAGAGTGTCACATCAAGGGAGAGAGAGTCACATCGAGAGAGAGAGAATCACATCGAGGGAGAGTCACATCGAGGGAGAGAGAGTCACATCGAGGGAGAGAGTCACATCAAGGGAGAGAGAGTCACATCGAGAGAGAGCATCACATCGAGGGAGAGAGAGTCACATCGAGGGAGAGAGAGTCACATCGATGGAGACAGAGTCACATCGAGGGAGAGAGTGTCATATCAAGGGAGAGAGAGTCACATCTAGGGAGAGAGAGTCACATTGAGGGAGAGAGACTCACATCGAGTGAGAGCGAGTCACATCAAGGGAGAGAGAGTCACATCGAGAGAGTCCCACATCGACAGAGAGAGAGTCACATCGAGGGAGAGAGAGTCACAACGAGGGAGAGAATCACATCGAGAGAATCACATCGAGAGAGAGAGAGTCACATTGAGGGAGAGAGAGTCACATCGAGGGAGAGAGAGTCACATCGAGGGAGAGAGTCACAGCGAGGGAGAGAGAGTCACATCGAGGGAGAGAGTGTCACATCGAGGGAGAGAGAGTCACATCGAGGGAGAGAGTCACATCGAGGGAGTGAGATCACATCGAGGGAGAGCGAGTCACATCGAGTGAGAGAGTGTCACATCGAGGGAGAGAGTGTCACATCGAGAGAGAGAGAGAGAGAGATTCATATCGAGAAAGAGAGAGTCACATCGAGAGAGAGAGAGAGTCACATCGAGGGGGAGAGAGTCACATCAAGTGAGAGAGAGAGTCACATCGAGAGCGAGAGAGTCACATCGAGAGAGAGAGAGTCACATCAAGGGAGAAAGCGTCACATCGAGTTAGAAAGACTCACATCGAGAGAGAAATAGTCACATCGAGGGAGAGAGTCACATCGAGAGAATCACATCGAGAGAGAGAATCACATCGAGAGAGAGAGTCACATTGAGAGAGACAGTCACATCGAGGGAGAGAGACACATCGAGGGAGAGAGAGTCACATCGAGGGAGAGAGTCACATCGAGGGAGAGAGAGTCACATCGAGGGAGAGAGAGTCATATCGAGGGAGAGAGAGTCACATTGAGAGAGAGAGTCACATCGAGGGAGAGAGTCACATCTAGGGAGAGAGAGTCACATCGAGGGAGAGAGAGTCACATCGAGTGAGAGAGTCACATCCGAGGGATAGAGAGTCACATCGAGGGAGAGAGAGTCACATTGAGAGAGAGGGAGAGTCATATCGAGGGAGAGAGTCACATCTAGGGAGAGAGTCACATCGAGGGAGAGAGAGTCACATCGAGGGAGAGAGAGTCACATCGAGGGAGAGAGAGTCACATCGAGTGAGAAAGAGTCACATCGAGAGAGGGATAGTCACATCGAGGGATAGAGTCACATCGAGGGTGAGAGAGTCACAACGAGGGAGAGAGAATCACATTGAGGGAGAGAGACTCACATCGAGTGAGAGCGAGTCACATCAAGGGAGAGAGAGTCACATCGAGAGAGAGAGTCACATCGAGGGAGAGACTCACATCGAGGGGGAGAGAGTCACATCGAGGGAGAGAGAGTTACATCGAGAGAATCACATCGAGAGAGAGAGAGTCACATCGAGAGAGAGAGAGTCACATCGAGAGATAGAGTCACATCGAGAGAGGGAGTCACATCGAGGGAGAGAGAGTCACATCAAGGGAGCGAGAGTCACATCGAGGGAGAGAGAGTCACATCGAGGGAGAGAGTGTCACATCAAGGGAGAGAGAGTCACATCAAGGGAGAGAGAGTCACATCGAGGGAGATAGAGTCACATCGAGGGAGAAAGTGTCACATCGAGGGAGAGAGTGTCACATCAAGGGAGAGAGAGTCACATCGAGAGAGAGAGAATCACATCGAGGGAGAGTCACATCGAGGGAGAGAGAGTCACATCGAGGGAGAGAGAGTCACATCAAGGGAGAGAGAGTCACATCGAGAGAGAGCATCACATCGAGGGAGAGAGAGTCACATCGAGGGAGAGAGAGTCACATCGATGGAGACACAGTCACATCGAGGGAGAGAGTGTCATATCAAGGGAGAGAGAGTCACATCTAGGGAGAGAGAGTCACATTGAGGGAGAGAGACTCACATCGAGTGAGAGCGAGTCACATCAAGGGAGAGAGAGTCACATCGAGAGAGTCCCACATCGACAGAGAGAGAGTCACATCGAGGGAGAGAGAGTCACATCGAGGGAGAGAATCACATCGAGAGAATCACATCGAGAGAGAGAGAGTCACATTGAGGGAGAGAGAGTCACATCGAGGGAGAAAGAGTCACATCAAGGGAGAGAGAGTCACATCGAGGGAGAGAGAGTCACATCGAGGGAGAGAGTCACAGCGAGGGAGAGAGAGTCACATCGAGGGAGAGAGTTTCACATCGAGGGAGAGAGAGTCACATCGAGGGAGAGAGTCACATCGAGGGAGTGAGATCACATCGAGGGAGAGCGAGTCACATCGAGTGAGAGAGTGTCACATCGAGGGAGAGAGTGTCACATCGAGAGAGAGAGAGAGAGAGATTCATATCGAGAAAGAGAGAGTCACATCGTGAGAGAGAGAGAGTCACATCGAGGGGGAGAGAGTCACATCAAGTGAGAGAGAGAGTCACATCGAGAGGGAGAGAGTCACATCGAGAGAGAGAGAGTCACATCAAGGGAGAAAGCGTCACATCGAGTTAGAAAGACTCACATCGAGAGAGAAATAGTCACATCGAGGGAGAGAGTCACATCGAGACAATCACATCGAGAGAGAGAATCACATCGAGAGAGAGAGTCACATTGAGAGAGAGTCACATCGAGGGAGAGAGACACATCGAGGGAGAGAGAGTCACATCGAGGGAGAGAGTCACATCGAGGGAGAGAGAGTCACATCGAGGGAGAGAGATTCATATCGAGGGAGAGAGAGTCACATTGAGAGAGAGTCACATCAAGGGAGAGAGTCACATCTAGGGAGAGAGAGTCACATCGAGGGAGAGAGAGTCACATCGAGTGAGAGAGTCACATCGAGGGATAGAGAGTCACATCGAGGGAGAGTCACATTGAGAGAGAGGGAGAGTCATATCGAGGGAGAGAGTCACATCTAGGGAGAGAGTCACATCGAGGGAGAGAGAGTCACATCGAGGGAGAGAGAGTCACATCGAGGGAGAGAGAGTCTCATCGAGTGAGAAAGAGTCACATCGAGAGAGGGATAGTCACATCGAGGGATAGAGTCACATCGAGGGAGAGAGAGTCACATCGAGGGAGAGAGAATCACATTGAGGGAGAGAGACTCACATCGAGTGAGAGCGAGTCACATCAAGGGAGAGAGAGTCACATCGAGAGAGAGAGTCACATCGAGGGAGAGTCACATCGAGGGAGAGAGAGTCACATCGAGGGAGAGAGAGTCACATCGAGAGAGAGAGAGTCACATCGAGGAAGAGACTCACATCGAGAGGGAGTGAGTCACATCGAGGGAGAGAGAGTCACATCGAGAGAATCACATCGAGAGAGAGAGAGTCACATCGAGAGAGAGAGAGTCACATCGAGAGATAGAGTCACATCGAGAGAGAGAGTCACATCGAGGGAGAGAGATTCACATCAAGGGAGCGAGAGTCACATCAAGGGAGAGAGAGTCACATCGTGGGAGAGAGTGTCACATCAAGGGAGAGAGAGTCACATCGAGAGAGAGAGAATCACATCGAGGGAGAGTCACATCGAGGGAGAGAGAGTCACATCGAGGGAGAAAGTGTCACATCGAGGGAGAGAGTGTCACATCAAGGGAGAGAGAGTCACATCGAGAGAGAGAGAATCACATCGAGGGAGAGTCACATCGAGGGAGAGAGAGTCACATCAAGGGAGAGAGAGTCATATCGAGAGAGAGCATCACATCGAGGGAGAGAGAGTCACATCGAGGGAGAGAGAGTCACATCGAGGGAGACAGAGTCACATCGAGGGAGAGAGTGTCATATCAAGGGAGAGAGAGTCACATCTAGGGAGAGAGAGTCACATTGAGGGACAGAGACTCACATCGAGTGAGAGCGAGTCACATCAAGGGAGAGAGAGTCACATCGAGAGAGTCCCACATCGACAGAGAGTCACATCGAGGGAGAGAGAGTCACATCGAGGGAGAGAATCACATCGAGAGAATCACATCGAGAGAGAGAGAGTCACATCGAGGGAGAGAGAGTCACATCGTGGGAGAAAGAGTCACATCAAGGGAGAGAGAGTCACATCTAGGGAGAGAGAGTCACATTGAGGGACAGAGACTCACATCGAGTGAGGGCGAGTCACATCAAGGGAGAGAGAGTCACATCGAGAGAGTCCCACATCGACAGAGAGAGAGTCACATCGAGGGAGAGAGAGTCACATCGAGGGAGAGAATCACATCGAGAGAATCACATCGAGAGAGAGAGAGTCACATCGAGGGAGAGAGAGTCACATCGTGGGAGAAAGAGTCACATCAAGGGAGAGAGAGTCACATCGAGGGAGAGAGAGTCACATCGAGGGAGAGAGTCACAGCGAGGGAGAGAGAGTCACATCGAGGGAGAGAGTGTCACATCGAGGGAGAGAGAGTCACATCGAGGGAGAGAGTCACATCGAGGGAGTGAGATCACATCGAGGGAGAGCGAGTCACATCGAGAGAGAGAGAGAGAGAGATTCATATCGAGAAAGAGAGAGTCACATCGAGAGAGAGAGTGAGTCACATCGAGGGGGAGAGAGTCACATCGAGAGAATCACATCGAGAGAGAGAATCACATCGAGAGAGAGAGTCACATTGAGAGAGACAGTCACATCGAGGGAGAGAGACACATCGAGGGAGAGAGAGTCACATCGAGGGAGAGAGTCACATCGAGGGAGAGAGAGTCACATCGAGGGAGAGAGAGTCATATCGAGGGAGAGAGAGTCACATTGAGAGAGAGAGTCACATCGAGGGAGAGAGTCACATCTAGGGAGAGAGAGTCACATCGAGGGAGAGAGAGTCACATCGAGTGAGAGAGTCACATCGAGGGATAGTCACATCGAGGGAGAGAGAGTCACATTGAGAGAGAGGGAGAGTCATATCGAGGGAGAGAGTCACATCTAGGGAGAGAGTCACATCGAGGGAGAGAGAGTCACATCGAGGGAGAGAGAGTCACATCGAGGGAGAGAGAGTCACATCGAGGGAGAGAGAGTCACATCGAGGGAGAAAGACACATCGAGGGAGAGTGGTAAACCACTGTCATACCTGTCTGTGTCTGTATGTGTATTCCACTAGGTACAGGTCTGGACATGCCTCGGCTGACTCCTCCCACTATTCCAGGTATATAAGTGACTACCTCCCAGTCCCTTCGTATTCTGGACGGGTCGACCACTCGAGACAAGACCTTCATTCTTTAGTTAATAAAAGCCTGATTGTTACTCGCTCAACCTCAGTCTTTTGAGTAATTGATGGCGCATCAGGGAGAAAGACACATCGAGGGAGAGAGAGTCACATCAAGGGAGAGAGAGTCACATCGAGAGAATCACATCGAGGGAGAGAGAGCCACATCGAGGCAGAGAGTGTCACATCGAGGGAGAGAGAGTCAAATCGAGGGAGAGAGTGTCACATCGAGGGAGAGAGAGTCACATCGAGGGAGAGAGATTCACATCGAGGGAGAGAGTCACATCGAGGGAGAGAGAGTCACATCGAGGGAGAGAGAGTCACATCGAGGGAGAGAGAGTCACATCGAGGGAGAGAGTCACATCTAGGGAGAGAGAGTCACATCGAGGGAGAGAGATTCACATCAAGTGAGGGAGTGTCACATCGAGGGAGAGAGAGTCACATCAAGTGAGAGAGTCACATCGAGGGATAGAGAGTCACATCGAGGGAGAGAGAGTCACATTGAGAGAGAGGGAGAGTCATATCGAGGGAGAGAGTCACATCTAGGGAGAGAGTCACATCGAGGGAGAGAGAGTCACATCGAGGGAGAGAGAGTCACATCGAGGGAGAGAGAGTCACATCGAGGGAGAAAGACACATCGAGGGAGAGAGAGTCACATCGAAGGAGAGAGAGTCACATCAAGGGAGAGAGAGTCACATCGAGAGAGAGAGAGTCACATCAAGGGAGAGAGAGTCACATCGAGAGAGAGAATCACATCGAGGGAGAGAGAGTCACATCGAGGGAGAGAGAGTCACATCGAGGGAGAGAGAGTCACATCGAGGGAGAGAGTGTCACATCAAGGGAGAGAGAGTCACATCGAGGGAGAGAGAGTCACATCAAGGGAGAGAGAGTCACATCAAGGGAGAGAGAGTCACATCGAGGGAGAGAGAGTCACATCGAGAGAGAGAATCACATCGAGGGAGAGAGAGTCACATCGAGGGAGAGAGAGTCACATCGAGGGAGAGAGAGTCACATCGAGGGAGAGAGAGTCACATCGAGGGAGAGAGAGTCACATCGAGGGAGAGAGTGTCACATCAAGGGAGAGAGAGTCACATCGAGGGAGAGAGAGTCACATCGAGGGAGAAAGTGTCACATCAAGGGAGAGAGTGTCACATCAAGGGACAGAGAGTCACATCGAGAGAGAGAATCACATCGAGGGAGAGAGAGTCACATCGAGGGAGAGAGAGTCACATCGAGGGAGAGAGAGTCACATCCAGGGAGAGAGAGTCACATCCAGGGAGACAGAGTCACATCGAGGGAGAGAGAGTCACATCTAGGGAGAGAGAGTCACATCGAGTGAGAGAGTCACAGCGAGTGAGAGAGAGTCACATCGAGGGAGAGAGTCACGTCGAGTTAGAAAGTGTCACATCGAGAGAGGGATAGTCACATCGAGGGCTAGAGTCACGTCGAGGGTGAGAGAGTCACATCGAGGGAGAGAGAATCACATTGAGGGAGAGAGACCCACATCGAGTGAGAGCGAGTCACATCAAGGGAGAGAGAGTCACATCGAGAGAGAGAGTCACATCGAGGGAGAGTCACATCGAGGGAGACAGAGTCACATCGAGGGAGAGAGAGTCACATCGAGAGAGAGAGAGTCACATCGAGGGAGAGACTCACATCGAGAGAGAGTGTGTCACATCGAGGGAGAGAGAGTCACATCGAGAGAGAGTCACATCGAGGGAGAGAGAGTCACATCAAGGGAGAAAGAGACACATCGAGGGAGAGAGAGTCACATCGAGAGAATCACATCGAGAGAGAGAGAGTCACATCGAGAGAGACAGTCACATCGAGAGAGAGAGTCACATCGAGAGAGACAGTCACATCGAGTGAGAGAGTCACATCGAGGGATAGAGAGTCACATCGAGGGAGAGAGAGTCACATTGAGAGAGAGGGAGAGTCATATCGAGGGAGAGAGTCACATCTAGGGAGAGAGTCACATCGAGGGAGAGAGAGTCACATCGAGGGGGAGAGAGTCAGATCGAGGGAGAGAGAGTCACATCGAGGGAGAAAGACACATCGAGGGAGAGAGAGTCACATCGAGGGAGAGAGAGTCACATCAAGGGAGAGAGAGTCACATCGAGGGAGGGAGAGAAAGTCACATCAAGGGAGAGTCACATCGAGAGAGAGAATCACATCGAGGGAGAGAGAGTCACATCGAGGGAGAGAGAGTGACATCGAGGGAGAGAGAGTCACATCGAGGGAGAGAGTGTCACATCAAGGGAGAGAGAGTCACATCGAGGGAGAGAGAGTCACATCGAGGGAGAAAGTGTCACATCGAGGGAGAGAGTGTCACATCAAGGGAGAGAGAGTCACATCGAGGGAGAGAGAGTCACATCGAGGGAGAAAGTGTCACATCGAGGGAGAGAGTGTCACATCAAGGGAGAGAGAGTCACATCGAGGGAGAGAGAGTCACATCGAGGGAGAGAGAGTCACATCGAGGGAGAGAGAGTCACATCGAGGGAGAAAGTGTCACATCGAGGGAGAGAGTTTCACATCAAGGGAGAGAGAGTCACATCGAGAGAGAGAATCACATCGAGGGAGAGAGAGCCACATCGAGGGAGAGAGAGTCACATCAAGGGAGAGAGAGTCACATCGAGAGAGAGCATCACATCGAGGGAGAGAGAGTCACATCGAGGGAGAGAGAGTCACATCGAGGGAGACAGAGTCACATCGAGGGAGAGAGTGTCATATCAAGGGAGAGAGAGTCACATCTAGGGAGAGAGAGTCACATTGAGGGAGAGAGACTCACATCGAGTGAGAGCGAGTCACATCAAGGGAGAGAGAGTCACATCGAGAGAGAGTCCCACATCGACAGAGAGAGAGTCACATCGAGGGAGAGAGAGTCACATCGAGGGAGAGAATCACATCGAGAGAATCACATCGAGAGAGAGTCACATCAAGGGAGAAAGTCACATCGAGGGAGAGAGTCACATCGAGGGAGAGAGAGTCACATCGAGGGAGAAAGAGTCACATCAAGGGAGAGAGAGTCACATCGAGGGAGAGAGAGTCACATCGAGGGAGAGAGAGTCACATCGAGGGAGAGAGAGTCACATCGAGGGAGAGAGTGTCACATCGAGGGAGAGAGAGTCACATCGAGGGAGAGAGTCACATCGAGGGAGTGAGATCACATCGAGGGAGAGCGAGTCACATCGAGTGAGAGAGTGTCACATCGAAGGAGAGAGTGTCACATCGAGAGAGAGAGAGAGAGAGATTCATATCGAGAAAGAGAGAGTCACATCGAGAGAGAGAGAGAGTCACATCGAGGGGGAGAGAGTCACATCAAGTGAGAGAGAGAGTCACATCGAGAGCGAGAGAGTCACATCGAGAGAGAGAGAGTCACATCAAGGGAGAAAGCGTCACATCGAGTTAGAAAGACTCACATCGAGAGAGAAATAGTCACATCGAGGGAGAGAGTCACATCGAGAGAATCACATCGAGGGAGAGAATCACATCGAGAGAGAGAGTCACATCGAGGGAGAGAGACTCACATCGAGGGAGAAAGTGTCATATCAAGGGAGAGAGAGTCACATCGAGGGAGAGAGTCACATCGAGTGAGAGAGTCACATTGAAGGAGAGAGAGTCACATCGAGTGAGAGAGTCACATCGAGTGAGAGCGAGTCACATCAAGGGAGAGAGAATCACATCGAGAGAGAGAGTCACATCGAGGGAGAGTCACATCGAGGGAGAGAGAGTCACATCGAGGGAGAGAGAGTCACATCGAGAGAGAGTGAGTCACACCGAGGGAGAGAGAGTCACATCGAGAGAGAGAGTCACATCGAGGGAGAGAGAGCCACATCGAGGGAGAGAGAGGCACATCGAGAGACAGTCACATCGAGAGAGAGAGTCACATCGAGAGAGAGAGTCACATCGAGGGAGAGAGAGTCACATCGAGAGAGACAGTCACATCGAGAGAGAGAGTCACATCGAGAGAGACAGTCACATCGAGTGAGAGAGTCACATCGAGGGATAGAGAGTCACATCGAGGGAGAGAGAGTCACATTGAGAGAGATGGAGAGTCATATCGAGGGAGAGAGTCACATCTAGGGAGAGAGTCACATCGAGGGCGAGAGTCACATCGAGGGAGAGAGAGTCACATCGAGGGAGAGAGAGTCACATCAAGGGAGAAAGAGACACATCGAGGGAGAGAGAGTCACATCGAGAGAATCACATCGAGAGTGAGAGAGTCACATCGAGAGAGACAGTCACATCGAGAGAGAGAGTCCCATCGAGAGAGACAGTCACATCGAGTGAGAGAGTCACATCGAGGGATAGAGAGTCACATCGAGGGAGAGAGAGTCACATTGAGAGAGAGGGATAGTCATATCGAGGGAGAGAGATTCACATCGAGTGAGGGAGTGACACATCGAGGGAGAGAGAGTCACATCGAGTGAGAGAGTCACATCGAGGGATAGAGAGTCACATCGAGGGAGAGAGAGTCACATTGAGAGAGAAGGAGAGTCATATCGAGGGAGAGAGTCACATCGAGGGAGAGAGTCACATCGAGGGAGAGAGAGTCACATCGAGGGAGAGAGAGTCACATCGAGGGAGAGAGAGTCACATCAAGGGAGAGAGAGTCACATCGAGAGAGAGAGTCACATCGAGGGAGAGTCACATCGAGGGAGAGAGAGTCACATTGAGGGAGAGAGAGTCACATCGAGAGAGAGTGAGTCACATCGAGGGAGAGAGAGTCACATCGAGGGAGAGAGAGTCACATCAAGGGAGAAAGAGACACATCGAGGGAGAGAGAGTCACATCGAGAGAATCACATCGAGAGTGAGAGAGTCACATCGAGAGAGACAGTCACATCGAGAGAGAGAGTCCCATCGAGAGAGACAGTCACATCGAGTGAGAGAGTCACATCGAGGGATAGAGAGTCACATCGAGGGAGAGAGAGTCACATTGAGAGAGAGGGATAGTCATATCGAGGGAGAGAGTCACATCTAGGGAGAGAGTCACATCGAGGGAGAGAGAGTCACATCGAGGGAGAGAGAGTCACATCGGGGGAGAGAGAGTCACATCAAGGGAGAGAGAGTCACATCGAGAGAGAGCATCACATCGAGGGAGAGAGAGTCACATCGAGGGAGAGAGAGTCACATCGAGGGAGACAGAGTCACATCGAGGGAGACAGAGTCACATCGAGGGAGAGAGTGTCATATCAAGGGAGAGAGAGTCACATCTAGGGAGAGAGAGTCACATCGAGGGAGAGAATCACATCGAGTGAGAGTGTCACATTGAAGGAGAGAGAGGCACATCGAGTGAGAGAGTCACATCGAGTGAGAGAGAGTCACATCAAGGGAGAGAGTCACATCGAGTTAGAAAGAGTCATATCGAGAGAGGGATAGTCACATCGAGGGAAAAAGTCACATCGAGGGAGAGTCACATTGAGGGAGAGAGAATCACATTGAGGGAGAGAGACTCACATCGAGTGAGAGCGAGTCACATCAAGGGAGAGAGAGTCACATCGAGAGAGAGTCCCACATCGACAGAGAGAGAGTCACATCGAGGGAGAGAGAGTCACATCGAGGGAGAGTGTCACATCGAGGGAGAGAGTCACATCGAGGGAGAGAGAATCACATTGAGGGAGAGAGACTCGCATCGAGTGAGAGCGAGTCACATCGAGAGAGAGAGTCACATCGAGGGAGAGTCACATCGAGGGAGAGAGAGTCACATCGAGGGAGAGAGAGTCCCATCGAGGGAGAAAGACACATCGAGGGAGAGACTCACATCGAGAGAGAGTGAGTCACATCGAGGGAGAGAGAGTCACATCGAGAGAATCACATCGAGAGAGAGAGAGTCACATCGAGGGATAGAGAGTCACATCGAGGGAGAGAGAGTCACATTGAGAGAGAGGGAGAGTCACATCGAGGGAGAGAGAGTCACATCGAGGGAGAAAGACACATCGAGGGAGAAAGACACATCGAGGGAGAAACACATCGAGGGAGAGAGAGTCACATCGAGGAAGAGAGAGTCACATCGAGGAAGAGAGAGTCACATCGAGGGAGAGAGAGTCACATCGAGGGAGAGAGAGTCACATCAAGGGAGAGAGAGTCACATCGAGAGAGAGAATCACATCGAGGGAGAGAGAGTCACATCGAGGGAGAGAGAGTCACATCGAGGGAGAGAGAGTCACATCGAGGGAGAGAGAGTCACATCGAGGGAGAGAGTCACATCGAGGGAGAGAGAGTCACATCGAGGGAGAGAGTGTCACATCGAGGGAGAGAGAGTCACATCGAGGGAGAGAGTGTCACATCGAGGGAGAGAGTGTCACATCGAGAGAGCGAGAGAGAGATTCATATCAAGAAAGAGAGAGTCACATCGAGAGAGAGAGTCACATCGAAGGAGAGAGAGTCACATCGAGGGAATCACATCGAGAGAATCACATCGAGAGAGAGAGAGTCACATCGAGGGAGAGAGTCACATCGAGGGAGAGAGAGTCACATCGAGGGAGAAAGAGTCACATCGAGGGAGAGAGAGTCACATCGAGGGAGAGAGAGTCACATCGAGGGAGAGAGTGTCACATCGAGGGAGAGAGAGTCACATCGAGGGAGAGAGTCACATCGAGGGAGTGAGATCACATCGAGGGAGAGCGAGTCACATCGAGTGAGAGAGTGTCACATCGAGGGAGAGAGTGTCACATCGAGGGAGAGAGTGTCACATCGAGAGAGAGAGAGAGAGAGAGATTCATATCAAGAAAGAGAGAGTCACATCGAGAGAGAGAGAGAGTCAGATCGAGGGGGAGAGAGTCACATCGAGGGAGAGAGTCACATCGAGAGAGAGAGAGTCACATCGAGGGAGAGAGTCACATCGAGAGAGAGAGAGTCACATCGAGGGAGAGAGTCACATCGAGGGAGGGAGAGTCACATCGAGGGAGAGAGAGTCACATCGAGGGAGAAAGACACATCGAGGGAGAGTGAGTCACATTGAGAGAGAGAGTCACATCGAGGGAGAGAGTCACATCTAGGGAGAGAGAGTCACATCGAGGGAGAGAGATTCACATCGAGTGAGGGAGTGTCACATCGAGGGAGAGAGAGTCACATCGAGTGAGAGAGTCACATCGAGGGAGAGAGAGTCACATCGAGGGAGAGAGATTCACATCGAGGGAGAGAGAGTCACATCGAGGGAGAAAGACACATCGAGGGAGAAAGACACATCGAGGGAGAAAGACACATCGAGGGAGAAAGACACATCGAGGGAGAAAGACACATCGAGGGAGAGAGAGTCACATCGAGGAAGAGAGAGTCACATCGAGGAAGAGAGAGTCACATCGAGGGAGAGAGAGTCACATCGAGGGAGAGAGTGTCACATCAAGGGAGAGAGAGTCACATCGAGAGAGAGAATCACATCGAGGGAGAGAGAGTCACATCGAGGTAGAGAGAGTCACATCGAGGGAGAGAGAGTCACATCGAGGGAGAGAGAGTCACATCGAGGGAGAGAGTCACATCGAGGGAGAGAGAGTCACATCGAGGGAGAGAGTGTCACATCGAGGGAGAGAGAGTCACATCGAGGGAGAGAGTGTCACATCGAGGGAATCACATCGAGAGAATCACATCGAGAGAGAGAGAGTCACATCGAGGGAGTGAGTCACATCGAGGGAGAGAGAGTCACATCGAGGGAGAAAGAGTCACATCGAGGGAGAGAGAGTCACATCGAGGGAGAGAGAGTCACATCGAGGGAGAGAGTCACATCGAGGGAGAGAGAGTCACATCGAGGGAGAGAGTGTCACATCGAGGGAGTGAGATCACATCGAGGGAGAGCAAGTCACATCGAGTGAGAGAGTGTCACATCGAGGGAGAGAGTGTCAGATCAAGGGAGAGAGAGTCACATCTAGGGAGAGAGAGAGTCACATCGAGGGAGAGAGTCACATCGAGGGAGAGAGTCACATCGAGGGAGAGAGAGTCACATCGAGGGAGAAAGAGTCACATCAAGGGAGAGAGAGTCACATCGAGGGAGAGAGAGTCACATCGAGGGAGAGCGTCACATCGAGGGAGAGAGAGTCACATCGAGGGAGAAAGTGTCACATCGAGGGAGAGAGAATCACATTGAGGGAGAGAGAGTCACATCGAGGGAGAGAGTCACATCGAGGGAGAGAGTCACATCGAGGGAGAGAGAGTCACATCGAGGGAGAGAGAGTCACATCGAGGGAGAGAGAGTCACATCAAGGGAGAGAGAGTCACATCAAGGGAGAGTCACATCGTGGGAGAGAGAGTCACATCGAGAGAGAGAATCACATCGAGGGAGAGAGTGTCATATCAAGGGAGAGAGAGTCACATCGAGGGAGAGAATGTCACATCAAGGGAGAGAGATTCACATTGAGGGAGAGAGAATCACATCGAGGGAGAGAGAGTCACATCAAGGGAGAGAGAGTCACATCAAGGGAGAGTCACATCGTGGGAGAGAGAGTCACATCAAGGGAGAGAGAGAGTCACATCGAGAGCGAGAGAGTCACATCGAGGGAGAGAGAGTCACATCAAGGGGGAAAGCGTCACATCGAGTTAGAAAGACTCACATCGAGAGAGAGATAGTCACATCGAGGGAGAGAGTCACATCGAGAGAATCACATCGAGAGAGAGAATCACATCGAGAGAGAGAGTCACATGGAGAGAGACAGTCACATCGAGGGAGAGAGTCACATCGAGGGAGAGAGAGTCACATCGAGGGAGAGAGAGTCATATCGAGGGAGAGAGTCACATTGAGAGAGACAGTCACATCGAGGGAGAGAGTCACATCGAGGGAGAGAGAGTCACATCGAGGGAGAGATAGTCACATCGAGGGAGAGAGTCACATCGAGAGAATCACATCGAGAGAGAGAATCACATCGAGAGAGAGAGTCACATTGAGAGAGACAGTCACATCGAGGGAGAGAGTCACATCTAGCGAGAGAGAGTCACATCGAGGGAGAGAGATTCACATCGAGTGAGGGAGTGACACATCGAGGGCGAGAGAGTCACATCGAGTGAGAGAGTCACATCGAGGGATAGAGAGTCACATCGAGGGAGAGAGAGTCACATTGAGAGAGAAGGAGAGTCATATCGAGGGAGAGAGTCACATCTAGGGAGAGAGTCACATCGAGGGAGAGAGAGTCACATCGAGGGAGAGAGAGTCACATCGAGGGAGAGAGTCACATCGAGGGAGAAAGACACATCGAGGGAGAGAGAGTCACATCGAGGGAGAGAGAGTCACATCAAGGGAGAGAGAGTCACATCGAGAGAGAGAGTCACATCGAGGGAGAGTCACATCGAGGGAGAGAGAGTCACATCGAGGGAGAGAGAGTCACATCGAGGGAGAGAGATTCACATCGAGGGAGAGAGTGTCACATCGAGGGAGAGAGAGTCACATCGAGGGAGAGAGAGTCACATCGAGGGAGAGCGAGTCACATCGAGGGAGAAAGTGTCACATCGAGGGAGAGAGTGTCACATCAAGGGAGAGAGAGTCACATCGAGAGAGAGAATCACATCGATGGAGAGAGAGTCACATCAAGGGAGAGAGAGTCACATCAAGGGAGAGAGAGTCACATCGAGGCAGAGAGAGTCACATCAAGGGAGAGAGAGTCACATCGAGAGAGAGAATCACATCGAGGGAGAGAGAGTCACATCGAGGGAGAGAGACCACATCGAGGGAGAGAGAGTCACATCGAGGGAGAGAGTGTCACATCAAGGGAGAGAGCGTCACATCGAGGGAGAGAGTCACATCGAGGGAGACAGAGTCACATCGAGGGAGAGAGTGTCATATCAAGGGAGAGAGAGTCACATCTAGGGAGAAAGAGTCACATCGAGGGAGAGAGTCACATCGAGTGAGAGTGTCACATTGAAGGAGAGAGAGGCACATCGAGTGAGAGAGTCACATCGAGTGAGAGAGAGTCACATCGAGAGAGAGAGAGTCACATCGAGGGAGAGACTCACATCGAGAGAGAGTGTGTCACATCGAGGGAGAGAGAGTCACATCGAGAGAGAGTCACATCGAGGGAGAGAGAGTCACATCAAGGGAGAAAGAGACACATCGAGGGAGAGAGAGTCACATCGAGAGAGACAGTCACATCGAGAGAGAGAGTCACATCGAGAGAGAGAGTCACATCGAGAGAGACAGTCACATCGAGTGAGAGAGTCACATCGAGGGATAGAGAGTCACATCGAGGGAGAGAGAGCCACATTGAGAGAGAGGGAGAGTCATATCGAGGGAGAGAGTCACATCTAGGGAGAGAGTCACATCGAGGGAGAGAGAGTCACATCGAGGGGGAGAGAGTCAGATCGAGGGAGAGAGAGTCACATCGAGGGAGAAAGACACATCGAGGGAGAGAGAGTCACATCGAGGGAGAGAGAGTCACATCAAGGGAGAGAGAGTCACATCGAGGGAGGGAGAGAAAGTCACATCAAGGGAGAGTCACATCGAGAGAGAGAATCACATCGAGGGAGAGAGAGTCACATCGAGGGAGAGAGAGTGACATCGAGGGAGAGAGAGTCACATCGAGGGAGAGAGTGTCACATCAAGGGAGAGAGAGTCACATCGAGGGAGAGAGAGTCACATCGAGGGAGAAAGTGTCACATCGAGGGAGAGAGTGTCACATCAAGGGAGAGAGAGTCACATCGAGGGAGAGAGAGTCACATCGAGGGAGAGAGTGTCACATCAAGGGAGAGAGAGTCACATCGAGGGAGAGAGAGTCACATCGAGGGAGAAAGTGTCACATCGAGGGAGAGAGTTTCACATCAAGGGAGAGAGAGTCACATCGAGAGAGAGAATCACATCGAGGGAGAGAGAGCCACATCGAGGGAGAGAGAGTCACATCAAGGGAGAGAGAGTCACATCGAGAGAGAGCATCACATCGAGGGAGAGAGAGTCACATCGAGGGAGAGAGAGTCACATCGAGGGAGACAGAGTCACATCGAGGGAGAGAGTGTCATATCAAGGGAGAGAGAGTCACATCTAGGGAGAGAGAGTCACATTGAGGGAGAGAGACTCACATCGAGTGAGAGCGAGTCACATCAAGGGAGAGAGAGTCACATCGAGAGAGAGTCCCACATCGACAGAGAGAGAGTCACATCGAGGGAGAGAGAGTCACATCGAGGGAGAGAATCACATCGAGAGAATCACATCGAGAGAGAGTCACATCAAGGGAGAAAGTCACATCGAGGGAGAGAGTCACATCGAGGGAGAGAGAGTCACATCGAGGGAGAAAGAGTCACATCAAGGGAGAGAGAGTCACATCGAGGGAGAGAGAGTCACATCGAGGGAGAGAGAGTCACATCGAGGGAGAGAGAGTCACATCGAGGGAGAGAGTGTCACATCGAGGGAGAGAGAGTCACATCGAGGGAGAGAGTCACATCGAGGGAGTGAGATCACATCGAGGGAGAGCGAGTCACATCGAGTGAGAGAGTGTCACATCGAAGGAGAGAGTGTCACATCGAGAGAGAGAGAGAGAGAGATTCATATCGAGAAAGAGAGAGTCACATCGAGAGAGAGAGAGAGTCACATCGAGGGGGAGAGAGTCACATCAAGTGAGAGAGAGAGTCACATCGAGAGCGAGAGAGTCACATCGAGAGAGAGAGAGTCACATCAAGGGAGAAAGCGTCACATCGAGTTAGAAAGACTCACATCGAGAGAGAAATAGTCACATCGAGGGAGAGAGTCACATCGAGAGAATCACATCGAGGGAGAGAATCACATCGAGAGAGAGAGTCACATCGAGGGAGAGAGACTCACATCGAGGGAGAAAGTGTCATATCAAGGGAGAGAGAGTCACATCGAGGGAGAGAGTCACATCGAGTGAGAGAGTCACATTGAAGGAGAGAGAGTCACATCGAGTGAGAGAGTCACATCGAGTGAGAGCGAGTCACATCAAGGGAGAGAGAATCACATCGAGAGAGAGAGTCACATCGAGGGAGAGTCACATCGAGGGAGAGAGAGTCACATCGAGGGAGAGAGAGTCACATCGAGAGAGAGTGAGTCACACCGAGGGAGAGAGAGTCACATCGAGAGAGAGAGTCACATCGAGGGAGAGAGAGCCACATCGAGGGAGAGAGAGGCACATCGAGAGACAGTCACATCGAGAGAGAGAGTCACATCGAGAGAGAGAGTCACATCGAGGGAGAGAGAGTCACATCGAGAGAGACAGTCACATCGAGAGAGAGAGTCACATCGAGAGAGACAGTCACATCGAGTGAGAGAGTCACATCGAGGGATAGAGAGTCACATCGAGGGAGAGAGAGTCACATTGAGAGAGATGGAGAGTCATATCGAGGGAGAGAGTCACATCTAGGGAGAGAGTCACATCGAGGGCGAGAGTCACATCGAGGGAGAGAGAGTCACATCGAGGGAGAGAGAGTCACATCAAGGGAGAAAGAGACACATCGAGGGAGAGAGAGTCACATCGAGAGAATCACATCGAGAGTGAGAGAGTCACATCGAGAGAGACAGTCACATCGAGAGAGAGAGTCCCATCGAGAGAGACAGTCACATCGAGTGAGAGAGTCACATCGAGGGATAGAGAGTCACATCGAGGGAGAGAGAGTCACATTGAGAGAGAGGGATAGTCATATCGAGGGAGAGAGATTCACATCGAGTGAGGGAGTGACACATCGAGGGAGAGAGAGTCACATCGAGTGAGAGAGTCACATCGAGGGATAGAGAGTCACATCGAGGGAGAGAGAGTCACATTGAGAGAGAAGGAGAGTCATATCGAGGGAGAGAGTCACATCGAGGGAGAGAGTCACATCGAGGGAGAGAGAGTCACATCGAGGGAGAGAGAGTCACATCGAGGGAGAGAGAGTCACATCGAGGGAGAAAGACACATCGAGGGAGAGAGAGTCACATCGAGGGAGAGAGAGTCACATCAAGGGAGAGAGAGTCACATCGAGAGAGAGAGTCACATCGAGGGAGAGTCACATCGAGGGAGAGAGAGTCACATTGAGGGAGAGAGAGTCACATCGAGAGAGAGTGAGTCACATCGAGGGAGAGAGAGTCACATCGAGGGGGAGAGAGTCACATCAAGGGAGAAAGAGACACATCGAGGGAGAGAGAGTCACATCGAGAGAATCACATCGAGAGTGAGAGAGTCACATCGAGAGAGACAGTCACATCGAGAGAGAGAGTCCCATCGAGAGAGACAGTCACATCGAGTGAGAGAGTCACATCGAGGGATAGAGAGTCACATCGAGGGAGAGAGAGTCACATTGAGAGAGAGGGATAGTCATATCGAGGGAGAGAGTCACATCTAGGGAGAGAGTCACATCGAGGGAGAGAGAGTCACATCGAGGGAGAGAGAGTCACATCGGGGGAGAGAGAGTCACATCAAGGGAGAGAGAGTCACATCGAGAGAGAGCATCACATCGAGGGAGAGAGAGTCACATCGAGGGAGAGAGAGTCACATCGAGGGAGACAGAGTCACATCGAGGGAGACAGAGTCACATCGAGGGAGAGAGTGTCATATCAAGGGAGAGAGAGTCACATCTAGGGAGAGAGAGTCACATCGAGGGAGAGAATCACATCGAGTGAGAGTGTCACATTGAAGGAGAGAGAGGCACATCGAGTGAGAGAGTCACATCGAGTGAGAGAGAGTCACATCAAGGGAGAGAGTCACATCGAGTTAGAAAGAGTCATATCGAGAGAGGGATAGTCACATCGAGGGAAAAAGTCACATCGAGGGAGAGTCACATTGAGGGAGAGAGAATCACATTGAGGGAGAGAGACTCACATCGAGTGAGAGCGAGTCACATCAAGGGAGAGAGAGTCACATCGAGAGAGAGTCCCACATCGACAGAGAGAGAGTCACATCGAGGGAGAGAGAGTCACATCGAGGGAGAGTGTCACATCGAGGGAGAGAGTCACATCGAGGGAGAGAGAATCACATTGAGGGAGAGAGACTCGCATCGAGTGAGAGCGAGTCACATCGAGAGAGAGAGTCACATCGAGGGAGAGTCACATCGAGGGAGAGAGAGTCACATCGAGGGAGAGAGAGTCCCATCGAGGGAGAAAGACACATCGAGGGAGAGACTCACATCGAGAGAGAGTGAGTCACATCGAGGGAGAGAGAGTCACATCGAGAGAATCACATCGAGAGAGAGAGAGTCACATCGAGGGATAGAGAGTCACATCGAGGGAGAGAGAGTCACATTGAGAGAGAGGGAGAGTCACATCGAGGGAGAGAGAGTCACATCGAGGGAGAAAGACACATCGAGGGAGAAAGACACATCGAGGGAGAAACACATCGAGGGAGAGAGAGTCACATCGAGGAAGAGAGAGTCACATCGAGGAAGAGAGAGTCACATCGAGGGAGAGAGAGTCACATCGAGGGAGAGAGAGTCACATCAAGGGAGAGAGAGTCACATCGAGAGAGAGAATCACATCGAGGGAGAGAGAGTCACATCGAGGGAGAGAGAGTCACATCGAGGGAGAGAGAGTCACATCGAGGGAGAGAGAGTCACATCGAGGGAGAGAGTCACATCGAGGGAGAGAGAGTCACATCGAGGGAGAGAGTGTCACATCGAGGGAGAGAGAGTCACATCGAGGGAGAGAGTGTCACATCGAGGGAGAGAGTGTCACATCGAGAGAGCGAGAGAGAGATTCATATCAAGAAAGAGAGAGTCACATCGAGAGAGAGAGAGAGTCACATCGAAGGAGAGAGAGTCACATCGAGGGAATCACATCGAGAGAATCACATCGAGAGAGAGAGAGTCACATCGAGGGAGAGAGTCACATCGAGGGAGAGAGAGTCACATCGAGGGAGAAAGAGTCACATCGAGGGAGAGAGAGTCACATCGAGGGAGAGAGAGTCACATCGAGGGAGAGAGAGTCACATCGAGGGAGAGAGTGTCACATCGAGGGAGAGAGAGTCACATCGAGGGAGAGAGTCACATCGAGGGAGTGAGATCACATCGAGGGAGAGCGAGTCACATCGAGTGAGAGAGTGTCACATCGAGGGAGAGAGTGTCACATCGAGGGAGAGAGTGTCACATCGAGAGAGAGAGAGAGAGAGAGATTCATATCAAGAAAGAGAGAGTCACATCGAGAGAGAGAGAGAGTCAGATCGAGGGGGAGAGAGTCACATCGAGGGAGAGAGTCACATCGAGAGAGAGAGAGTCACATCGAGGGAGAGAGTCACATCGAGAGAGAGAGAGTCACATCGAGGGAGAGAGTCACATCGAGGGAGGGAGAGTCACATCGAGGGAGAGAGAGTCACATCGAGGGAGAAAGACACATCGAGGGAGAGTGAGTCACATTGAGAGAGAGAGTCACATCGAGGGAGAGAGTCACATCTAGGGAGAGAGAGTCACATCGAGGGAGAGAGATTCACATCGAGTGAGGGAGTGTCACATCGAGGGAGAGAGAGTCACATCGAGTGAGAGAGTCACATCGAGGGAGAGAGAGTCACATCGAGGGAGAGAGATTCACATCGAGGGAGAGAGAGTCACATCGAGGGAGAAAGACACATCGAGGGAGAAAGACACATCGAGGGAGAAAGACACATCGAGGGAGAAAGACACATCGAGGGAGAAAGACACATCGAGGGAGAGAGAGTCACATCGAGGAAGAGAGAGTCACATCGAGGAAGAGAGAGTCACATCGAGGGAGAGAGAGTCACATCGAGGGAGAGAGTGTCACATCAAGGGAGAGAGAGTCACATCGAGAGAGAGAATCACATCGAGGGAGAGAGTCACATCGAGGTAGAGAGAGTCACATCGAGGGAGAGAGAGTCACATCGAGGGAGAGAGAGTCACATCGAGGGAGAGAGTCACATCGAGGGAGAGAGAGTCACATCGAGGGAGAGAGTGTCACATCGAGGGAGAGAGAGTCACATCGAGGGAGAGAGTGTCACATCGAGGGAATCACATCGAGAGAATCACATCGAGAGAGAGAGAGTCACATCGAGGGAGTGAGTCACATCGAGGGAGAGAGAGTCACATCGAGGGAGAAAGAGTCACATCGAGGGAGAGAGAGTCACATCGAGGGAGAGAGAGTCACATCGAGGGAGAGAGTCACATCGAGGGAGAGAGAGTCACATCGAGGGAGAGAGTGTCACATCGAGGGAGTGAGATCACATCGAGGGAGAGCAAGTCACATCGAGTGAGAGAGTGTCACATCGAGGGAGAGAGTGTCAGATCAAGGGAGAGAGAGTCACATCTAGGGAGAGAGAGAGTCACATCGAGGGAGAGAGTCACATCGTGGGAGAGAGTCACATCGAGGGAGAGAGAGTCACATCGAGGGAGAAAGAGTCACATCAAGGGAGAGAGAGTCACATCGAGGGAGAGAGAGTCACATCGAGGGAGAGCGTCACATCGAGGGAGAGAGAGTCACATCGAGGGAGAAAGTGTCACATCGAGGGAGAGAGAATCACATTGAGGGAGAGAGAGTCACATCGAGGGAGAGAGTCACATCGAGGGAGAGAGTCACATCGAGGGAGAGAGAGTCACATCGAGGGAGAGAGAGTCACATCGAGGGAGAGAGAGTCACATCAAGGGAGAGAGAGTCACATCAAGGGAGAGTCACATCGTGGGAGAGAGAGTCACATCGAGAGAGAGAATCACATCGAGGGAGAGAGTGTCATATCAAGGGAGAGAGAGTCACATCGAGGGAGAGAATGTCACATCAAGGGAGAGAGATTCACATTGAGGGAGAGAGAATCACATCGAGGGAGAGAGAGTCACATCAAGGGAGAGAGAGTCCACCAACTGGAAATTGAAAAAGGCAGATACAAGAAATCCTGGCAGCCTAGAGAGAATAGAATATGCGATCAATGTCTGGCTGGCGAGGTTGAAACAGAAATGCATTTCCTCCTAAAATGCGAAAAATTCAACACATCAAGAAACATATTATTCAACAAGCTAAGCCAAACAACCCCAGATTTCAAGGAATTGGATGATCTGTCAAAATTGAGATTAGTCCTAGGAGAAGGAGACAGACCATACCTTGGGGCCAAATATGTAACAACATGTCACAACCTGAGGACTGTTTAAAATTAAGACTGTTTAAAATTAATATTGAACGTACCAAATGAAGTACAAAGACTGTTTAAAATTAATATTGTTTAAAAGTAATATTGTATGTACCCAACAAATGTCAAATCGATTGACACCTACAGAATGTTGGAAAACTGTACCTTTTTGCTATGTAAGCTTTGGCAATATGGTTCTCTGTAAACTTTCATGCCAATAAAGCATTTTAATTGGAATTGGAATTGGAATTGGAGTCACATCAAGGGAGAGTCACATCGTGGGAGAGAGAGTCACATCAAGGGAGAGAGAGAGTCACATCGAGAGCGAGAGAGTCACATCGAGGGAGAGAGAGTCACATCAAGGGGGAAAGCGTCACATCGAGTTAGAAAGACTCACATCGAGAGAGAGATAGTCACATCGAGGGAGAGAGTCACATCGAGAGAATCACATCGAGAGAGAGAATCACATCGAGAGAGAGAGTCACATGGAGAGAGACAGTCACATCGAGGGAGAGAGTCACATCAAGGGAGAGAGAGTCACATCGAGGGAGAGAGAGTCATATCGAGGGAGAGAGTCACATTGAGAGAGACAGTCACATCGAGGGAGAGAGTCACATCGAGGGAGAGAGAGTCACATCGAGGGAGAGATAGTCACATCGAGGGAGAGAGTCACATCGAGAGAATCACATCGAGAGAGAGAATCACATCGAGAGAGAGAGTCACATTGAGAGAGACAGTCACATCGAGGGAGAGAGTCACATCTAGCGAGAGAGAGTCACATCGAGGGAGAGAGATTCACATCGAGTGAGGGAGTGACACATCGAGGGAGAGAGAGTCACATCGAGTGAGAGAGTCACATCGAGGGATAGAGAGTCACATCGAGGGAGAGAGAGTCACATTGAGAGAGAAGGAGAGTCATATCGAGGGAGAGAGTCACATCTAGGGAGAGAGTCACATCGAGGGAGAGAGAGTCACATCGAGGGAGAGAGAGTCACATCGAGGGAGAGAGTCACATCGAGGGAGAAAGACACATCGAGGGAGAGAGAGTCACATCGAGGGAGAGAGAGTCACATCAAGGGAGAGAGAGTCACATCGAGAGAGAGAGTCACATCGAGGGAGAGTCACATCGAGGGAGAGAGAGTCACATTGAGGGAGAGAGAGTCACATCGAGAGAGAGTGAGTCACATCGAGGGAGAGAGAGTCACATCGAGGGAGAGAGAGTCACATCGAGGGAGAGAGATTCACATCGAGGGAGAGAGTGTCACATCGAGGGAGAGAGAGTCACATCGAGGGAGAGAGAGTCACATCGAGGGAGAGCGAGTCACATCGAGGGAGAAAGTGTCACATCGAGGGAGAGAGTGTCACATCAAGGGAGAGAGAGTCACATCGAGAGAGAGAATCACATCGAGGGAGAGAGAGTCACATCAAGGGAGAGAGAGTCACATCAAGGGAGAGAGAGTCACATCGAGGCAGAGAGAGTCACATCAAGGGAGAGAGAGTCACATCGAGAGAGAGAATCACATCGAGGGAGAGAGAGTCACATCGAGGGAGAGAGACCACATCGAGGGAGAGAGAGTCACATCGAGGGAGAGAGTGTCACATCAAGGGAGAGAGCGTCACATCGAGGGAGAGAGTCACATCGAGGGAGACAGAGTCACATCGAGGGAGAGAGTGTCATATCAAGGGAGAGAGAGTCACATCTAGGGAGAGAGAGTCACATCGAGGGAGAGAGTCACATCGAGTGAGAGTGTCACATTGAAGGAGAGAGAGGCACATCGAGTGAGAGAGTCACATCGAGTGAGAGAGAGTCACATCAAGGGAGAGAGTCACATCGAGTTAGAAAGAGTCATATCGAGAGAGGGATAGTCACATCGAGGGAAAAAGTCACATCGAGGGAGAGTCACATTGAGGGAGAGAGAATCACATTGAGGGAGAGAGACTCACATCGAGTGAGAGCGAGTCACATCAAGGGAGAGAGAGTCACATCGAGAGAGAGTCCCACATCGACAGAGAGAGAGTCACATCGAGGGAGAGAGAGTCACATCGAGGGAGAGTGTCACATCGAGGGAGAGAGTCACATCGAGGGAGAGAGAATCACATTGAGGGAGAGAGACTCGCATCGAGTGAGAGCGAGTCACATCGAGAGAGAGAGTCACATCGAGGGAGAGTCACATCGAGGGAGAGAGAGTCACATCGAGGGAGAGAGAGTCACATCGAGGGAGAAAGACACATCGAGGGAGAGACTCACATCGAGAGAGAGTGAGTCACATCGAGGGAGAGAGAGTCACATCGAGAGAATCACATCGAGAGAGAGAGAGTCACATCGAGGGATAGAGAGTCACATCGAGGGAGGGAGAGTCACATTGAGAGAGAGGGAGAGTCACATCGAGGGAGAGAGAGTCACATCGAGGGAGAAAGACACATTGAGGGAGAAAGACACATCGAGGGAGAAACACATCGAGGGAGAGAGAGTCACATCGAGGAAGAGAGAGTCACATCGAGGAAGAGAGAGTCACATCGAGGGAGAGAGAGTCACATCGAGGGAGAGAGAGTCACATCAAGGGAGAGAGAGTCACATCGAGAGAGAGAATCACATCGAGGCAGAGAGAGTCACATCGAGGGAGAGAGAGTCACATCGAGGGAGAGAGAGTCACATCGAGGGAGAGAGAGTCACATCGAGGGAGAGAGTCACATCGAGGGAGAGAGAGTCACATCGAGGGAGAGAGTGTCACATCGAGGGAGAGAGAGTCACATCGAGGGAGAGAGTGTCACATCGAGGGAGAGAGTGTCACATCGAGAGAGCGAGAGAGAGATTCATATCAAGAAAGAGAGAGTCACATCGAGAGAGAGAGAGAGTCACATCGAAGGAGAGAGAGTCACATCGAGGGAATCACATCGAGAGAATCACATCGAGAGAGAGAGAGTCACATCGAGGGAGAGAGTCACATCGAGGGAGAGAGAGTCACATCGAGGGAGAAAGAGTCACATCGAGGGAGAGAGAGTCACATCGAGGGAGAGAGAGTCACATCGAGGGAGAGAGAGTCACATCGAGGGAGAGAGTGTCACATCGAGGGAGAGAGAGTCACATCGAGGGAGAGAGTCACATCGAGGGAGTGAGATCACATCGAGGGAGAGCGAGTCACATCGAGTGAGAGAGTGTCACATCGAGGGAGAGAGTGTCACATCGAGGGAGAGAGTGTCACATCGAGAGAGAGAGAGAGAGAGAGATTCATATCAAGAAAGAGAGAGTCACATCGAGAGAGAGAGAGAGTCAGATCGAGGGGGAGAGAGTCACATCGAGGGAGAGAGTCACATCGAGAGAGAGAGAGTCACATCGAGGGAGAGAGTCACATCGAGAGAGAGAGAGTCACATCGAGGGAGAGAGTCACATCGAGGGAGGGAGAGTCACATCGAGGGAGAGAGAGTCACATCGAGGGAGAAAGACACATCGAGGGAGAGTGAGTCACATTGAGAGAGAGAGTCACATCGAGGGAGAGAGTCACATCTAGGGAGAGAGAGTCACATCGAGGGAGAGAGATTCACATCGAGTGAGGGAGTGTCACATCGAGGGAGAGAGAGTCACATCGAGTGAGAGAGTCACATCGAGGGAGAGAGAGTCACATCGAGGGAGAGAGATTCACATCGAGGGAGAGAGAGTCACATCGAGGGAGAAAGACACATCGAGGGAGAAAGACACATCGAGGGAGAAAGACACATCGAGGGAGAAAGACACATCGAGGGAGAGAGAGTCACATCGAGGAAGAGAGAGTCACATCGAGGAAGAGAGAGTCACATCGAGGGAGAGAGAGTCACATCGAGGGAGAGAGTGTCACATCAAGGGAGAGAGAGTCACATCGAGAGAGAGAATCACATCGAGGGAGAGAGAGTCACATCGAGGTAGAGAGAGTCACATCGAGGGAGAGAGAGTCACATCGAGGGAGAGAGAGTCACATCGAGGGAGAGAGTCACATCGAGGGAGAGAGAGTCACATCGAGGGAGAGAGTGTCACATCGAGGGAGAGAGAGTCACATCGAGGGAGAGAGTGTCACATCGAGGGAATCACATCGAGAGAATCACATCGAGAGAGAGAGAGTCACATCGAGGGAGTGAGTCACATCGAGGGAGAGAGAGTCACATCGAGGGAGAAAGAGTCACATCGAGGGAGAGAGAGTCACATCGAGGGAGAGAGAGTCACATCGAGGGAGAGAGTCACATCGAGGGAGAGAGAGTCACATCGAGGGAGAGAGTGTCACATCGAGGGAGTGAGATCACATCGAGGGAGAGCAAGTCACATCGAGTGAGAGAGTGTCACATCGAGGGAGAGAGTGTCAGATCAAGGGAGAGAGAGTCACATCTAGGGAGAGAGAGAGTCACATCGAGGGAGAGAGTCACATCGAGGGAGAGAGTCACATCGAGGGAGAGAGAGTCACATCGAGGGAGAAAGAGTCACATCAAGGGAGAGAGAGTCACATCGAGGGAGAGAGAGTCACATCGAGGGAGAGCGTCACATCGAGGGAGAGAGAGTCACATCGAGGGAGAAAGTGTCACATCGAGGGAGAGAGAATCACATTGAGGGAGAGAGAGTCACATCGAGGGAGAGAGTCACATCGAGGGAGAGAGTCACATCGAGGGAGAGAGAGTCACATCGAGGGAGAGAGAGTCACATCGAGGGAGAGAGAGTCACATCAAGGGAGAGAGAGTCACATCAAGGGAGAGTCACATCGTGGGAGAGAGAGTCACATCGAGAGAGAGAATCACATCGAGGGAGAGAGTGTCATATCAAGGGAGAGAGAGTCACATCGAGGGAGAGAATGTCACATCAAGGGAGAGAGATTCACATTGAGGGAGAGAGAATCACATCGAGGGAGAGAGAGTCACATCAAGGGAGAGAGAGTCACATCAAGGGAGAGTCACATCGTGGGAGAGAGAGTCACATCAAGGGAGAGAGAGAGTCACATCGAGAGCGAGAGAGTCACATCGAGGGAGAGAGAGTCACATCAAGGGGGAAAGCGTCACATCGAGTTAGAAAGACTCACATCGAGAGAGAGATAGTCACATCGAGGGAGAGAGTCACATCGAGAGAATCACATCGAGAGAGAGAATCACATCGAGAGAGAGAGTCACATGGAGAGAGACAGTCACATCGAGGGAGAGAGTCACATCGAGGGAGAGAGAGTCACATCGAGGGAGAGAGAGTCATATCGAGGGAGAGAGTCACATTGAGAGAGACAGTCACATCGAGGGAGAGAGTCACATTGAGGGAGAGAGAGTCACATCGAGGGAGAGATAGTCACATCGAGGGAGAGAGTCACATCGAGAGAATCACATCGAGAGAGAGAATCACATCGAGAGAGAGAGTCACATTGAGAGAGACAGTCACATCGAGGGAGAGAGTCACATCTAGCGAGAGAGAGTCACATCGAGGGAGAGAGATTCACATCGAGTGAGGGAGTGACACATCGAGGGAGAGAGAGTCACATCGAGTGAGAGAGTCACATCGAGGGATAGAGAGTCACATCGAGGGAGAGAGAGTCACATTGAGAGAGAAGGAGAGTCATATCGAGGGAGAGAGTCACATCTAGGGAGAGAGTCACATCGAGGGAGAGAGAGTCACATCGAGGGAGAGAGAGTCACATCGAGGGAGAGAGTCACATCGAGGGAGAAAGACACATCGAGGGAGAGAGAGTCACATCGAGGGAGAGAGAGTCACATCAAGGGAGAGAGAGTCACATCGAGAGAGAGAGTCACATCGAGGGAGAGTCACATCGAGGGAGAGAGAGTCACATTGAGGGAGAGAGAGTCACATCGAGAGAGAGTGAGTCACATCGAGGGAGAGAGAGTCACATCGAGGGAGAGAGAGTCACATCGAGGGAGAGAGATTCACATCGAGGGAGAGAGTGTCACATCGAGGGAGAGAGAGTCACATCGAGGGAGAGAGAGTCACATCGAGGGAGAGCGAGTCACATCGAGGGAGAAAGTGTCACATCGAGGGAGAGAGTGTCACATCAAGGGAGAGAGAGTCACATCGAGAGAGAGAATCACATCGAGGGAGAGAGAGTCACATCAAGGGAGAGAGAGTCACATCAAGGGAGAGAGAGTCACATCGAGGGAGAGAGAGTCACATCAAGGGAGAGAGAGTCACATCGAGAGAGAGAATCACATCGAGGGAGAGAGAGTCACATCGAGGGAGAGAGACCACATCGAGGGAGAGAGAGTCACATCGAGGGAGAGAGTGTCACATCAAGGGAGAGAGCGTCACATCGAGGGAGAGAGTCACATCGAGTGAGAGAGTCACATCGAGTGAGAGAGAGTCACATCGAGGGAGAGAGAGTCACATCGAGGGAGAGAGTCACATCGAGTTAGAAAGAGTCACATCGAGAGAGGGATAGTCACATCGAGGGATAGAGTCACATCGAGGGAGAGAGAGTCACATCGAGAGAGAGAGAGTCACATCGAGGGAGAGAGAGTCACATCGAGGGAAAGAGTCACATCGAGGGAGAGAGTCACATCGAGGGAGAGAGAGTCACATCGAGGGAGAGCGTCACATCGAGGGAGAGAGAGTCACATCGAGGGAGAGACAGTCACATCGAGGGAGAGAGTCACATCGAGGGAGTGAGATCACATCGAGGGAGAGCGAGTCACATCGAGTGAGAGAGTGTCACATCGAGGGAGAGAGTGTCAAATCGAGAGAGAGAGAGAGTCACATCGAGAGAGAGAGAGAGTCACATCGAGGGGGAGAGAGTCACATCGAGGGAGAGAGTCACATCGAGAGAGAGAGAGTCACATCAAGTGAGAGAGAGAGTCACATCGAGAGCGAGAGAGTCACATCGAGGGAGAGAGAGTCACATCAAGGGGGAAAGCGTCACATCGAGTTAGAAAGACTCACATCGAGAGAGAGATAGTCACATCGAGGGAGAGAGTCACATCGAGAGAATCACATCGAGAGAGAGAATCACATCGAGAGAGAGAGTCACATGGAGAGAGACAGTCACATCGAGGGAGAGAGTCACATCGAGGGAGAGAGAATCACATCGAGGGAGAGAGAGTCATATCGAGGGAGAGAGTCACATTGAGAGAGACAGTCACATCGAGGGAGAGAGTCACATCGAGGGAGAGAGAGTCACATCGAGGGAGAGATAGTCACATCGAGGGAGAGAGTCACATCGAGAGAATCACATCGAGAGAGAGAATCACATCGAGAGAGAGAGTCACATTGAGAGAGACAGTCACATCGAGGGAGAGAGTCACATCTAGCGAGAGAGAGTCACATCGAGGGAGAGAGATTCACATCGAGTGAGGGAGTGACACATCGAGGGAGAGAGAGTCACATCGAGTGAGAGAGTCACATCGAGGGATAGAGAGTCACATCGAGGGAGAGAGAGTCACATTGAGAGAGAAGGAGAGCCATATCGAGGGAGAGAGTCACATCGAGGGAGAGAGAGTCACATCGAGGGAGAGAGAGTCACATCGAGGGAGAGAGAGTCACATCGAGGGAGAGAGAGTCACATCGAGGGAGAAAGACACATCGAGGGAGAGAGAGTCACATCGAGGGAGAGAGAGTCACATCAAGGGAGAGTGAGTCACATCGAGAGAGAGAGTCACATCGAGGGAGAGTCACATCGAGGGAGAGAGAGTCACATTGAGGGAGAGAGAGTCACATCGAGAGAGAGTGAGTCACATCGAGGGAGAGAGAGTCACATCGAGGGAGAGAGAGTCACATCAAGGGAGAAAGAGACACATCGAGGGAGAGAGAGTCACATCGAGAGAATCACATCGAGAGTGAGAGAGTCACATCGAGAGAGACAGTCACATCGAGAGAGAGAGTCCCATCGAGAGAGACAGTCACATCGAGTGAGAGAGTCACATCGAGGGATAGAGAGTCACATCGAGGGAGAGAGAGTCACATTGAGAGAGAGGGATAGTCATATCGAGGGAGAGAGATTCACATCGAGTGAGGGAGTGACACATCGAGGGAGAGAGAGTCACATCGAGTGAGAGAGTCACATCGAGGGATAGAGAGTCACATCGAGGGAGAGAGAGTCACATTGAGAGAGAAGGAGAGTCATATCGAGGGAGAGAGTCACATCGAGGGAGAGAGTCACATCGAGGGAGAGAGAGTCACATCGAGGGAGAGAGAGTCACATCGAGGGAGAGAGAGTCACATCGAGGGAGAAAGACACATCGAGGTAGAGAGAGTCACATCGAGGGAGAGAGAGTCACATCAAGGGAGAGAGAGTCACATCGAGAGAGAGAGTCACATCGAGGGAGAGTCACATCGAGGGAGAGAGAGTCACATTGAGGGAGAGAGAGTCACATCGAGAGAGAGTGAGTCACATCGAGGGAGAGAGAGTCACATCGAGGGAGAGAGAGTCACATCAAGGGAGAAAGAGACACATCGAGGGAGAGAGAGTCACATCGAGAGAATCACATCGAGAGTGAGAGAGTCACATCGAGAGAGACAGTCACATCGAGAGAGAGAGTCCCATCGAGAGAGACAGTCACATCGAGTGAGAGAGTCACATCGAGGGATAGAGAGTCACATCGAGGGAGAGAGAGTCACATTGAGAGAGAGGGATAGTCATATCGAGGGAGAGAGTCACATCTAGGGAGAGAGTCACATCGAGGGAGAGAGAGTCACATCGAGGGAGAGAGAGTCACATCGGGGGAGAGAGAGTCACATCAAGGGAGAGAGAGTCACATCGAGAGAGAGCATCACATCGAGGGAGAGAGAGTCACATCGAGGGAGAGAGAGTCACATCGAGGGAGACAGAGTCACATCGAGGGAGACAGAGTCACATCGAGGGAGAGAGTGTCATATCAAGGGAGAGAGAGTCACATCGAGGGAGAGAGTGTCACATCGAGGGAGAGAGAGTCACATCGAGGGAGAGAGAGTCACATCGAGGGAGAAAGACACATCGAGGGAGAGAGAGTCACATCGAGGGAGAGAGAGTCACATCAAGGGAGAGAGAGTCACATCGAGAGAGAGAGTCACATCGAGGGAGAGTCACATCGAGGGAGAGAGAGTCACATTGAGGGAGAGAGAGTCACATCGAGAGAGAGTGAGTCACATCGAGGGAGAGAGAGTCACATCGAGGGAGAGAGAGTCACATCAAGGGAGAAAGAGACACATCGAGGGAGAGAGAGTCACATCGAGAGAATCACATCGAGAGTGAGAGAGTCACATCGAGAGAGACAGTCACATCGAGAGAGAGAGTCCCATCGAGAGAGACAGTCACATCGAATGAGAGAGTCACATCGAGGGATAGAGAGTCACATCGAGGGAGAGAGAGTCACATTGAGAGAGAGGGATAGTCATATCGAGGGAGAGAGATTCACATCGAGTGAGGGAGTGACACATCGAGGGAGAGAGAGTCACATCGAGTGAGAGAGTCACATCGAGGGATAGAGAGTCACATCGAGGGAGAGAGAGTCACATTGAGAGAGAAGGAGAGTCATATCGAGGGAGAGAGTCACATCTAGGGAGAGAGTCACATCGAGGGAGAGAGAGTCACATCGAGGGAGAGAGAGTCACATCGAGGGAGAGAGAGTCACATCGAGGGAGAAAGACACATCGAGGGAGAGAGAGTCACATCGAGGGAGAGAGAGTCACATCAAGGGAGAGTGAGTCACATCGAGAGAGAGAGTCACATCGAGGGAGAGTCACATCGAGGGAGAGAGAGTCACATTGAGGGAGAGAGAGTCACATCGAGAGAGAGTGAGTCACATCGAGGGAGAGAGAGTCACATCGAGGGAGAGAGAGTCACATCAAGGGAGAAAGAGACACATCGAGGGAGAGAGAGTCACATCGAGAGAATCACATCGAGAGTGAGAGAGTCACATCGAGAGAGACAGTCACATCGAGAGAGAGAGTCCCATCGAGAGAGACAGTCACATCGAGTGAGAGAGTCACATCGAGGGATAGAGAGTCACATCGAGGGAGAGAGAGTCACATTGAGAGAGAGGGATAGTCATATCGAGGGAGAGAGATTCACATCGAGTGAGGGAGTGACACATCGAGGGAGAGAGAGTCACATCGAGTGAGAGAGTCACATCGAGGGATAGAGAGTCACATCGAGGGAGAGAGAGTCACATTGAGAGAGAGGGATAGTCATATCGAGGGAGAGAGTCACATCGAGGGAGAGAGTCACATCGAGGGAGAGAGAGTCACATCGAGGGAGAGAGAGTCACATCGGGGGAGAGAGAGTCACATCGAGGGAGAGCGTCACATCGAGGGAGAGAGAGTCACATCGAGGGAGAGACAGTCACATCGAGGGAGAGAGTCACATCGAGGGAGTGAGATCACATCGAGGGAGAGCGAGTCACATCGAGTGAGAGAGTGTCACATCGAGGGAGAGAGTGTCACATCGAGAGAGAGAGAGAGTCACATCGAGAGAGAGAGAGAGTCACATCGAGGGGGAGAGAGTCACATCGAGGGAGAGAGTCACATCGAGAGAGAGAGAGTCACATCAAGTGAGAGAGAGAGTCACATCGAGAGCGAGAGTCACATCGAGGGAGAGAGAGTCACATCAAGGGGGAAAGCGTCACATCGAGTTAGAAAGACTCACATCGAGAGAGAGATAGTCACATCGAGGGAGAGAGTCACATCGAGAGAATCACATCGAGAGAGAGAATCACATCGAGAGAGAGAGTCACATGGAGAGAGACAGTCACATCGAGGGAGAGAGTCACATCGAGGGAGAGAGAATCACATCGAGGGAGAGAGAGTCATATCGAGGGAGAGAGTCACATTGAGAGAGACAGTCACATCGAGGGAGAGAGTCACATCGAGGGAGAGAGAGTCACATCGAGGGAGAGATAGTCACATCGAGGGAGAGAGTCACATCGAGAGAATCACATCGAGAGAGAGAATCACATCGAGAGAGAGAGTCACATTGAGAGAGACAGTCACATCGAGGGAGAGAGTCACATCTAGCGAGAGAGAGTCACATCGAGGGAGAGAGATTCACATCGAGTGAGGGAGTGACACATCGAGGGAGAGAGAGTCACATCGAGTGAGAGAGTCACATCGAGGGATAGAGAGTCACATCGAGGGAGAGAGAGTCACATTGAGAGAGAAGGAGAGTCATATCGAGGGAGAGAGTCACATCGCGGGAGAGAGAGTCACATCGAGGGAGAGAGAGTCACATCGAGGGAGAGAGAGTCACATCGAGGGAGAGAGAGTCACATCGAGGGAGAAAGACACATCGAGGGAGAGAGAGTCACATCGAGGGAGAGAGAGTCACATCAAGGGAGAGTGAGTCACATCGAGAGAGAGAGTCACATCGAGGGAGAGTCACATCGAGGGAGAGAGAGTCACATTGAGGGAGAGAGAGTCACATCGAGAGAGAGTGAGTCACATCGAGGGAGAGAGAGTCACATCAAGGGAGAAAGAGACACATCGAGGGAGAGAGAGTCACATCGAGAGAATCACATCGAGAGTGAGAGAGTCACATCGAGAGAGACAGTCACATCGAGAGAGAGAGTCCCATCGAGAGAGACAGTCACATCGAGTGAGAGAGTCACATCGAGGGATAGAGAGTCACATCGAGGGAGAGAGAGTCACATCGAGAGAATCACATCGAGAGTGAGAGAGTCACATCGAGAGAGACAGTCACATCGAGAGAGAGGGTCCCATCGAGAGAGACAGTCACATCGAGAGAGAGAGTCCCATCGAGAGAGACAGTCACATCGAGTGAGAGAGTCACATCGAGGGATAGAGAGTCACATCGAGGGAGAGAGAGTCACATTGAGAGAGATGGAGAGTCATATCGAGGGAGAGAGTCACATCTAGGGAGAGAGTCACATCGAGGGCGAGAGTCACATCGAGGGAGAGAGAGTCACATCGAGGGAGAGAGAGTCACATCAAGGGAGAAAGAGACACATCGAGGGAGAGAGAGTCACATCGAGAGAATCACATCGAGAGTGAGAGAGTCACATCGAGAGAGACAGTCACATCGAGAGAGAGAGTCCCATCGAGAGAGACAGTCACATCGAGTGAGAGAGTCACATCGAGGGAGAGAGAGTCACATCGAGGGAGAGAGAGTCACATTGAGAGAGAGGGATAGTCATATCGAGGGAGAGAGATTCACATCGAGTGAGGGAGTGACACATCGAGGGAGAGAGAGTCACATCGAGTGAGAGAGTCACATCGAGGGATAGAGAGTCACATCGAGGGAGAGAGAGTCACATTGAGAGAGAAGGAGAGTCATATCGAGGGAGAGAGTCACATCGAGGGAGAGAGTCACATCGAGGGAGAGAGAGTCACATCGAGGGAGAGAGAGTCACATCGAGGGAGAGAGAGTCACATCGAGGGAGAAAGACACATCGAGGGAGAGAGAGTCACATCGAGGGAGAGAGAGTCACATCAAGGGAGAGAGAGTCACATCGAGAGAGAGAGTCACATCGAGGGAGAGTCACATCGAGGGAGAGAGAGTCACATTGAGGGAGAGAGAGTCACATCGAGAGAGAGTGAGTCACATCGAGGGAGAGAGAGTCACATCGAGGGGGAGAGAGTCACATCAAGGGAGAAAGAGACACATCGAGGGAGAGAGAGTCACATCGAGAGAATCACATCGAGAGTGAGAGAGTCACATCGAGAGAGACAGTCACATCGAGAGAGAGAGTCCCATCGAGAGAGACAGTCACATCGAGTGAGAGAGTCACATCGAGGGATAGAGAGTCACATCGAGGGAGAGAGAGTCACATTGAGAGAGAGGGATAGTCATATCGAGGGAGAGAGTCACATCTAGGGAGAGAGTCACATCGAGGGAGAGAGAGTCACATCGAGGGAGAGAGAGTCACATCGGGGGAGAGAGAGTCACATCAAGGGAGAGAGAGTCACATCGAGAGAGAGCATCACATCGAGGGAGAGAGAGTCACATCGAGGGAGAGAGAGTCACATCGAGGGAGACAGAGTCACATCGAGGGAGACAGAGTCACATCGAGGGAGAGAGTGTCATATCAAGGGAGAGAGAGTCACATCTAGGGAGAGAGAGTCACATCGAGGGAGAGAATCACATCGAGTGAGAGTGTCACATTGAAGGAGAGAGAGGCACATCGAGTGAGAGAGTCACATCGAGTGAGAGAGAGTCACATCAAGGGAGAGAGTCACATCGAGTTAGAAAGAGTCATATCGAGAGAGGGATAGTCACATCGAGGGAAAAAGTCACATCGAGGGAGAGTCACATTGAGGGAGAGAGAATCACATTGAGGGAGAGAGACTCACATCGAGTGAGAGCGAGTCACATCAAGGGAGAGAGAGTCACATCGAGAGAGAGTCCCACATCGACAGAGAGAGAGTCACATCGAGGGAGAGAGAGTCACATCGAGGGAGAGTGTCACATCGAGGGAGAGAGTCACATCGAGGGAGAGAGAATCACATTGAGGGAGAGAGACTCGCATCGAGTGAGAGCGAGTCACATCGAGAGAGAGAGTCACATCGAGGGAGAGTCACATCGAGGGAGAGAGAGTCACATCGAGGGAGAGAGAGTCCCATCGAGGGAGAAAGACACATCGAGGGAGAGACTCACATCGAGAGAGAGTGAGTCACATCGAGGGAGAGAGAGTCACATCGAGAGAATCACATCGAGAGAGAGAGAGTCACATCGAGGGATAGAGAGTCACATCGAGGGAGAGAGAGTCACATTGAGAGAGAGGGAGAGTCACATCGAGGGAGAGAGAGTCACATCGAGGGAGAAAGACACATCGAGGGAGAAAGACACATCGAGGGAGAAACACATCGAGGGAGAGAGAGTCACATCGAGGAAGAGAGAGTCACATCGAGGAAGAGAGAGTCACATCGAGGGAGAGAGAGTCACATCGAGGGAGAGAGAGTCACATCAAGGGAGAGAGAGTCACATCGAGAGAGAGAATCACATCGAGGGAGAGAGAGTCACATCGAGGGAGAGAGAGTCACATCGAGGGAGAGAGAGTCACATCGAGGGAGAGAGAGTCACATCGAGGGAGAGAGTCACATCGAGGGAGAGAGAGTCACATCGAGGGAGAGAGTGTCACATCGAGGGAGAGAGAGTCACATCGAGGGAGAGAGTGTCACATCGAGGGAGAGAGTGTCACATCGAGAGAGCGAGAGAGAGATTCATATCAAGAAAGAGAGAGTCACATCGAGAGAGAGAGAGAGTCACATCGAAGGAGAGAGAGTCACATCGAGGGAATCACATCGAGAGAATCACATCGAGAGAGAGAGAGTCACATCGAGGGAGAGAGTCACATCGAGGGAGAGAGAGTCACATCGAGGGAGAAAGAGTCACATCGAGGGAGAGAGAGTCACATCGAGGGAGAGAGAGTCACATCGAGGGAGAGAGAGTCACATCGAGGGAGAGAGTGTCACATCGAGGGAGAGAGAGTCACATCGAGGGAGAGAGTCACATCGAGGGAGTGAGATCACATCGAGGGAGAGCGAGTCACATCGAGTGAGAGAGTGTCACATCGAGGGAGAGAGTGTCACATCGAGGGAGAGAGTGTCACATCGAGAGAGAGAGAGAGAGAGAGATTCATATCAAGAAAGAGAGAGTCACATCGAGAGAGAGAGAGAGTCAGATCGAGGGGGAGAGAGTCACATCGAGGGAGAGAGTCACATCGAGAGAGAGAGAGTCACATCGAGGGAGAGAGTCACATCGAGAGAGAGAGAGTCACATCGAGGGAGAGAGTCACATCGAGGGAGGGAGAGTCACATCGAGGGAGAGAGAGTCACATCGAGGGAGAAAGACACATCGAGGGAGAGTGAGTCACATTGAGAGAGAGAGTCACATCGAGGGAGAGAGTCACATCTAGGGAGAGAGAGTCACATCGAGGGAGAGAGATTCACATCGAGTGAGGGAGTGTCACATCGAGGGAGAGAGAGTCACATCGAGTGAGAGAGTCACATCGAGGGAGAGAGAGTCACATCGAGGGAGAGAGATTCACATCGAGGGAGAGAGAGTCACATCGAGGGAGAAAGACACATCGAGGGAGAAAGACACATCGAGGGAGAAAGACACATCGAGGGAGAAAGACACATCGAGGGAGAAAGACACATCGAGGGAGAGAGAGTCACATCGAGGAAGAGAGAGTCACATCGAGGAAGAGAGAGTCACATCGAGGGAGAGAGAGTCACATCGAGGGAGAGAGTGTCACATCAAGGGAGAGAGAGTCACATCGAGAGAGAGAATCACATCGAGGGAGAGAGTCACATCGAGGTAGAGAGAGTCACATCGAGGGAGAGAGAGTCACATCGAGGGAGAGAGAGTCACATCGAGGGAGAGAGTCACATCGAGGGAGAGAGAGTCACATCGAGGGAGAGAGTGTCACATCGAGGGAGAGAGAGTCACATCGAGGGAGAGAGTGTCACATCGAGGGAATCACATCGAGAGAATCACATCGAGAGAGAGAGAGTCACATCGAGGGAGTGAGTCACATCGAGGGAGAGAGAGTCACATCGAGGGAGAAAGAGTCACATCGAGGGAGAGAGAGTCACATCGAGGGAGAGAGAGTCACATCGAGGGAGAGAGTCACATCGAGGGAGAGAGAGTCACATCGAGGGAGAGAGTGTCACATCGAGGGAGTGAGATCACATCGAGGGAGAGCAAGTCACATCGAGTGAGAGAGTGTCACATCGAGGGAGAGAGTGTCAGATCAAGGGAGAGAGAGTCACATCTAGGGAGAGAGAGAGTCACATCGAGGGAGAGAGTCACATCGTGGGAGAGAGTCACATCGAGGGAGAGAGAGTCACATCGAGGGAGAAAGAGTCACATCAAGGGAGAGAGAGTCACATCGAGGGAGAGAGAGTCACATCGAGGGAGAGCGTCACATCGAGGGAGAGAGAGTCACATCGAGGGAGAAAGTGTCACATCGAGGGAGAGAGAATCACATTGAGGGAGAGAGAGTCACATCGAGGGAGAGAGTCACATCGAGGGAGAGAGTCACATCGAGGGAGAGAGAGTCACATCGAGGGAGAGAGAGTCACATCGAGGGAGAGAGAGTCACATCAAGGGAGAGAGAGTCACATCAAGGGAGAGTCACATCGTGGGAGAGAGAGTCACATCGAGAGAGAGAATCACATCGAGGGAGAGAGTGTCATATCAAGGGAGAGAGAGTCACATCGAGGGAGAGAATGTCACATCAAGGGAGAGAGATTCACATTGAGGGAGAGAGAATCACATTGAGGGAGAGAGAGTCACATCAAGGGAGAGAGAGTCACATCAAGGGAGAGTCACATCGTGGGAGAGAGAGTCACATCAAGGGAGAGAGAGAGTCACATCGAGAGCGAGAGAGTCACATCGAGGGAGAGAGAGTCACATCAAGGGGGAAAGCGTCACATCGAGTTAGAAAGACTCACATCGAGAGAGAGATAGTCACATCGAGGGAGAGAGTCACATCGAGAGAATCACATCGAGAGAGAGAATCACATCGAGAGAGAGAGTCACATGGAGAGAGACAGTCACATCGAGGGAGAGAGTCACATCAAGGGAGAGAGAGTCACATCGAGGGAGAGAGAGTCATATCGAGGGAGAGAGTCACATTGAGAGAGACAGTCACATCGAGGGAGAGAGTCACATCGAGGGAGAGAGAGTCACATCGAGGGAGAGATAGTCACATCGAGGGAGAGAGTCACATCGAGAGAATCACATCGAGAGAGAGAATCACATCGAGAGAGAGAGTCACATTGAGAGAGACAGTCACATCGAGGGAGAGAGTCACATCTAGCGAGAGAGAGTCACATCGAGGGAGAGAGATTCACATCGAGTGAGGGAGTGACACATCGAGGGAGAGAGAGTCACATCGAGTGAGAGAGTCACATCGAGGGATAGAGAGTCACATCGAGGGAGAGAGAGTCACATTGAGAGAGAAGGAGAGTCATATCGAGGGAGAGAGTCACATCTAGGGAGAGAGTCACATCGAGGGAGAGAGAGTCACATCGAGGGAGAGAGAGTCACATCGAGGGAGAGAGTCACATCGAGGGAGAAAGACACATCGAGGGAGAGAGAGTCACATCGAGGGAGAGAGAGTCACATCAAGGGAGAGAGAGTCACATCGAGAGAGAGAGTCACATCGAGGGAGAGTCACATCGAGGGAGAGAGAGTCACATTGAGGGAGAGAGAGTCACATCGAGAGAGAGTGAGTCACATCGAGGGAGAGAGAGTCACATCGAGGGAGAGAGAGTCACATCGAGGGAGAGAGATTCACATCGAGGGAGAGAGTGTCACATCGAGGGAGAGAGAGTCACATCGAGGGAGAGAGAGTCACATCGAGGGAGAGCGAGTCACATCGAGGGAGAAAGTGTCACATTGAGGGAGAGAGTGTCACATCAAGGGAGAGAGAGTCACATCGAGAGAGAGAATCACATCGAGGGAGAGAGAGTCACATCAAGGGAGAGAGAGTCACATCAAGGGAGAGAGAGTCACATCGAGGCAGAGAGAGTCACATCAAGGGAGAGAGAGTCACATCGAGAGAGAGAATCACATCGAGGGAGAGAGAGTCACATCGAGGGAGAGAGACCACATCGAGGGAGAGAGAGTCACATCGAGGGAGAGAGTGTCACATCAAGGGAGAGAGCGTCACATCGAGGGAGAGAGTCACATCGAGGGAGACAGAGTCACATCGAGGGAGAGAGTGTCATATCAAGGGAGAGAGAGTCACATCTAGGGAGAGAGAGTCACATCGAGGGAGAGAGTCACATCGAGTGAGAGTGTCACATTGAAGGAGAGAGAGGCACATCGAGTGAGAGAGTCACATCGAGTGAGAGAGAGTCACATCAAGGGAGAGAGTCACATCGAGTTAGAAAGAGTCATATCGAGAGAGGGATAGTCACATCGAGGGAAAAAGTCACATCGAGGGAGAGTCACATTGAGGGAGAGAGAATCACATTGAGGGAGAGAGACTCACATCGAGTGAGAGCGAGTCACATCAAGGGAGAGAGAGTCACATCGAGAGAGAGTCCCACATCGACAGAGAGAGAGTCACATCGAGGGAGAGAGAGTCACATCGAGGGAGAGTGTCACATCGAGGGAGAGAGTCACATCGAGGGAGAGAGAATCACATTGAGGGAGAGAGACTCGCATCGAGTGAGAGCGAGTCACATCGAGAGAGAGAGTCACATCGAGGGAGAGTCACATCGAGGGAGAGTCACATCGAGGGAGAGAGAGTCACATCGAGGGAGAAAGACACATCGAGGGAGAGACTCACATCGAGAGAGAGTGAGTCACATCGAGGGAGAGAGAGTCACATCGAGAGAATCACATCGAGAGAGAGAGAGTCACATCGAGGGATAGAGAGTCACATCGAGGGAGAGAGAGTCACATTGAGAGAGAGGGAGAGTCACATCGAGGTAGAGAGAGTCACATCGAGGGAGAAAGACACATCGAGGGAGAAAGACACATCGAGGGAGAAACACATCGAGGGAGAGAGAGTCACATCGAGGAAGAGAGAGTCACATCGAGGAAGAGAGAGTCACATCGAGGGAGAGAGAGTCACATCGAGGGAGAGAGAGTCACATCAAGGGAGAGAGAGTCACATCGAGAGAGAGAATCACATCGAGGCAGAGAGAGTCACATCGAGGGAGAGAGAGTCACATCGAGGGAGAGAGAGTCACATCAAGGGAGAGAGAGTCACATCGAGAGAGAGAATCACATCGAGGCAGAGAGAGTCACATCGAGGGAGAGAGAGTCACATCGAGGGAGAGAGAGTCACATCGAGGGAGAGAGAGTCACATCGAGGGAGAGAGTCACATCGAGAGAGAGAATCACATCGAGGCAGAGAGAGTCACATCGAGGGAGAGAGAGTCACATCGAGGGAGAGAGAGTCACATCGAGGGAGAGAGAGTCACATCGAGGGAGAGAGAGTCACATCGAGGGAGAGAGAGTCACATCGAGGGAGAGAGTCACATCGAGGGAGAGAGAGTCACATCGAGGGAGAGAGTGTCACATCGAGGGAGAGAGAGTCACATCGAGGGAGAGAGTGTCACATCGAGGGAGAGAGAGTCACATCGAGGGAGAGAGTGTCACATCGAGGGAGAGAGTGTCACATCGAGAGAGCGAGAGAGAGATTCATATCAAGAAAGAGAGAGTCACATCGAGAGAGAGAGAGAGTCACATCGAAGGAGAGAGAGTCACATCGAGGGAATCACATCGAGAGAATCACATCGAGAGAGAGAGAGTCACATCGAGGGAGAGAGTCACATCGAGGGAGAGAGAGTCACATCGAGGGAGAAAGAGTCACATCGAGGGAGAGAGAGTCACATCGAGGGAGAGAGAGTCACATCGAGGGAGAGAGAGTCACATCGAGGGAGAGAGTGTCACATCGAGGGAGAGAGAGTCACATCGAGGGAGAGAGTCACATCGAGGGAGTGAGATCACATCGAGGGAGAGCGAGTCACATCGAGTGAGAGAGTGTCACATCGAGGGAGAGAGTGTCACATCGAGGGAGAGAGTGTCACATCGAGAGAGAGAGAGAGAGAGAGATTCATATCAAGAAAGAGAGAGTCACATCGAGAGAGAGAGAGAGTCAGATCGAGGGGGAGAGAGTCACATCGAGGGAGAGAGTCACATCGAGAGAGAGAGAGTCACATCGAGGGAGAGAGTCACATCGAGAGAGAGAGAGTCACATCGAGGGAGAGAGTCACATCGAGGGAGGGAGAGTCACATCGAGGGAGAGAGAGTCACATCGAGGGAGAAAGACACATCGAGGGAGAGTGAGTCACATTGAGAGAGAGAGTCACATCGAGGGAGAGAGTCACATCTAGGGAGAGAGAGTCACATCGAGGGAGAGAGATTCACATCGAGTGAGGGAGTGTCACATCGAGGGAGAGAGAGTCACATCGAGTGAGAGAGTCACATCGAGGGAGAGAGAGTCACATCGAGGGAGAGAGATTCACATCGAGGGAGAGAGAGTCACATCGAGGGAGAAAGACACATCGAGGGAGAAAGACACATCGAGGGAGAAAGACACATCGAGGGAGAAAGACACATCGAGGGAGAAAGACACATCGAGGGAGAGAGAGTCACATCGAGGAAGAGAGAGTCACATCGAGGAAGAGAGAGTCACATCGAGGGAGAGAGAGTCACATCGAGGGAGAGAGTGTCACATCAAGGGAGAGAGAGTCACATCGAGAGAGAGAATCACATCGAGGGAGAGAGAGTCACATCGAGGTAGAGAGAGTCACATCGAGGGAGAGAGAGTCACATCGAGGGAGAGAGAGTCACATCGAGGGAGAGAGTCACATCGAGGGAGAGAGAGTCACATCGAGGGAGAGAGTGTCACATCGAGGGAGAGAGAGTCACATCGAGGGAGAGAGTGTCACATCGAGGGAATCACATCGAGAGAATCACATCGAGAGAGAGAGAGTCACATCGAGGGAGTGAGTCACATCGAGGGAGAGAGAGTCACATCGAGGGAGAAAGAGTCACATCGAGGGAGAGAGAGTCACATCGAGGGAGAGAGAGTCACATCGAGGGAGAGAGTCACATCGAGGGAGAGAGAGTCACATCGAGGGAGAGAGTGTCACATCGAGGGAGTGAGATCACATCGAGGGAGAGCAAGTCACATCGAGTGAGAGAGTGTCACATCGAGGGAGAGAGTGTCAGATCAAGGGAGAGAGAGTCACATCTAGGGAGAGAGAGAGTCACATCGAGGGAGAGAGTCACATCGAGGGAGAGAGTCACATCGAGGGAGAGAGAGTCACATCGAGGGAGAAAGAGTCACATCAAGGGAGAGAGAGTCACATCGAGGGAGAGAGAGTCACATCGAGGGAGAGCGTCACATCGAGGGAGAGAGAGTCACATCGAGGGAGAAAGTGTCACATCGAGGGAGAGAGAATCACATCGAGGGAGAGAGTCACATCGAGGGAGAGAGTCACATCGAGGGAGAGAGAGTCACATCGAGGGAGAGAGAGTCACATCGAGGGAGAGAGAGTCACATCAAGGGAGAGAGAGTCACATCAAGGGAGAGTCACATCGTGGGAGAGAGAGTCACATCGAGAGAGAGAATCACATCGAGGGAGAGAGTGTCATATCAAGGGAGAGAGAGTCACATCGAGGGAGAGAATGTCACATCAAGGGAGAGAGATTCACATTGAGGGAGAGAGAATCACATCGAGGGAGAGAGAGTCACATCAAGGGAGAGAGAGTCACATCAAGGGAGAGTCACATCGTGGGAGAGAGAGTCACATCAAGGGAGAGAGAGAGTCACATCGAGAGCGAGAGAGTCACATCGAGGGAGAGAGAGTCACATCAAGGGGGAAAGCGTCACATCGAGTTAGAAAGACTCACATCGAGAGAGAGATAGTCACATCGAGGGAGAGAGTCACATCGAGAGAATCACATCGAGAGAGAGAATCACATCGAGAGAGAGAGTCACATGGAGAGAGACAGTCACATCGAGGGAGAGAGTCACATCGAGGGAGAGAGAGTCACATCGAGGGAGAGAGAGTCATATCGAGGGAGAGAGTCACATTGAGAGAGACAGTCACATCGAGGGAGAGAGTCACATCGAGGGAGAGAGAGTCACATCGAGGGAGAGATAGTCACATCGAGGGAGAGAGTCACATCGAGAGAATCACATCGAGAGAGAGAATCACATCGAGAGAGAGAGTCACATTGAGAGAGACAGTCACATCGAGGGAGAGAGTCACATCTAGCGAGAGAGAGTCACATCGAGGGAGAGAGATTCACATCGAGTGAGGGAGTGACACATCGAGGGAGAGAGAGTCACATCGAGTGAGAGAGTCACATCGAGGGATAGAGAGTCACATCGAGGGAGAGAGAGTCACATTGAGAGAGAAGGAGAGTCATATCGAGGGAGAGAGTCACATCTAGGGAGAGAGTCACATCGAGGGAGAGAGAGTCACATCGAGGGAGAGAGAGTCACATCGAGGGAGAGAGTCACATCGAGGGAGAAAGACACATCGAGGGAGAGAGAGTCACATCGAGGGAGAGAGAGTCACATCAAGGGAGAGAGAGTCACATCGAGAGAGAGAGTCACATCGAGGGAGAGTCACATCGAGGGAGAGAGAGTCACATCGAGAGAGAGTGAGTCACATCGAGGGAGAGAGAGTCACATCGAGGGAGAGAGAGTCACATCGAGGGAGAGAGATTCACATCGAGGGAGAGAGTGTCACATCGAGGGAGAGAGAGTCACATCGAGGGAGAGAGAGTCACATCGAGGGAGAGCGAGTCACATCGAGGGAGAAAGTGTCACATCGAGGGAGAGAGTGTCACATCAAGGGAGAGAGAGTCACATCGAGAGAGAGAATCACATCGAGGGAGAGAGAGTCACATCAAGGGAGAGAGAGTCACATCAAGGGAGAGAGAGTCACATCGAGGGAGAGAGAGTCACATCAAGGGAGAGAGAGTCACATCGAGAGAGAGAATCACATCGAGGGAGAGAGAGTCACATCGAGGGAGAGAGACCACATCGAGGGAGAGAGAGTCACATCGAGGGAGAGAGTGTCACATCAAGGGAGAGAGCGTCACATCGAGGGAGAGAGTCACATCGAGTGAGAGAGTCACATCGAGTGAGAGAGAGTCACATCGAGGGAGAGAGAGTCACATCGAGGGAGAGAGTCACATCGAGTTAGAAAGAGTCACATCGAGAGAGGGATAGTCACATCGAGGGATAGAGTCACATCGAGGGAGAGAGAGTCACATCGAGAGAGAGAGAGTCACATCGAGGGAGAGAGAGTCACATCGAGGGAAAGAGTCACATCGAGGGAGAGAGTCACATCGAGGGAGAGAGAGTCACATCGAGGGAGAGCGTCACATCGAGGGAGAGAGAGTCACATCGAGGGAGAGACAGTCACATCGAGGGAGAGAGTCACATCGAGGGAGTGAGATCACATCGAGGGAGAGCGAGTCACATCGAGTGAGAGAGTGTCACATCGAGGGAGAGAGTGTCAAATCGAGAGAGAGAGAGAGTCACATCGAGAGAGAGAGAGAGTCACATCGAGGGGGAGAGAGTCACATCGAGGGAGAGAGTCACATCGAGAGAGAGAGAGTCACATCAAGTGAGAGAGAGAGTCACATCGAGAGCGAGAGAGTCACATCGAGGGAGAGAGAGTCACATCAAGGGGGAAAGCGTCACATCGAGTTAGAAAGACTCACATCGAGAGAGAGATAGTCACATCGAGGGAGAGAGTCACATCGAGAGAATCACATCGAGAGAGAGAATCACATCGAGAGAGAGAGTCACATGGAGAGAGACAGTCACATTGAGAGAGACAGTCACATCGAGGGAGAGAGTCACATCGAGGGAGAGAGAGTCACATCGAGGGAGAGATAGTCACATCGAGGGAGAGAGTCACATCGAGAGAATCACATCGAGAGAGAGAATCACATCGAGAGAGAGAGTCACATTGAGAGAGACAGTCACATCGAGGGAGAGAGTCACATCTAGCGAGAGAGAGTCACATCGAGGGAGAGAGATTCACATCGAGTGAGGGAGTGACACATCGAGGGAGAGAGAGTCACATCGAGTGAGAGAGTCACATCGAGGGATAGAGAGTCACATCGAGGGAGAGAGAGTCACATTGAGAGAGAAGGAGAGTCATATCGAGGGAGAGAGTCACATCGAGGGAGAGAGAGTCACATCGAGGGAGAGAGAGTCACATCGAGGGAGAGAGAGTCACATCGAGGGAGAGAGAGTCACATCGAGGGAGAAAGACACATCGAGGGAGAGAGAGTCACATCGAGGGAGAGAGAGTCACATCAAGGGAGAGTGAGTCACATCGAGAGAGAGAGTCACATCGAGGGAGAGTCACATCGAGGGAGAGAGAGTCACATTGAGGGAGAGAGAGTCACATCGAGAGAGAGTGAGTCACATCGAGGGAGAGAGAGTCACATCGAGGGAGAGAGAGTCACATCAAGGGAGAAAGAGACACATCGAGGGAGAGAGAGTCACATCGAGAGAATCACATCGAGAGTGAGAGAGTCACATCGAGAGAGACAGTCACATCGAGAGAGAGAGTCCCATCGAGAGAGACAGTCACATCGAGTGAGAGAGTCACATCGAGGGATAGAGAGTCACATCGAGGGAGAGAGAGTCACATTGAGAGAGAGGGATAGTCATATCGAGGGAGAGAGATTCACATCGAGTGAGGGAGTGACACATCGAGGGAGAGAGAGTCACATCGAGTGAGAGAGTCACATCGAGGGATAGAGAGTCACATCGAGGGAGAGAGAGTCACATTGAGAGAGAAGGAGAGTCATATCGAGGGAGAGAGTCACATCGAGGGAGAGAGTCACATCGAGGGAGAGAGAGTCACATCGAGGGAGAGAGAGTCACATCGAGGGAGAGAGAGTCACATCGAGGGAGAAAGACACATCGAGGTAGAGAGAGTCACATCGAGGGAGAGAGAGTCACATCAAGGGAGAGAGAGTCACATCGAGAGAGAGAGTCACATCGAGGGAGAGTCACATCGAGGGAGAGAGAGTCACATTGAGGGAGAGAGAGTCACATCGAGAGAGAGTGAGTCACATCGAGGGAGAGAGAGTCACATCGAGGGAGAGAGAGTCACATCAAGGGAGAAAGAGACACATCGAGGGAGAGAGAGTCACATCGAGAGAATCACATCGAGAGTGAGAGAGTCACATCGAGAGAGACAGTCACATCGAGAGAGAGAGTCCCATCGAGAGAGACAGTCACATCGAGTGAGAGAGTCACATCGAGGGATAGAGAGTCACATCGAGGGAGAGAGAGTCACATTGAGAGAGAGGGATAGTCATATCGAGGGAGAGAGTCACATCTAGGGAGAGAGTCACATCGAGGGAGAGAGAGTCACATCGAGGGAGAGAGAGTCACATCGGGGGAGAGAGAGTCACATCAAGGGAGAGAGAGTCACATCGAGAGAGAGCATCACATCGAGGGAGAGAGAGTCACATCGAGGGAGAGAGAGTCACATCGAGGGAGACAGAGTCACATCGAGGGAGACAGAGTCACATCGAGGGAGAGAGTGTCATATCAAGGGAGAGAGAGTCACATCGAGGGAGAGAGAGTCACATCGAGGGAGAGAGAGTCACATCGAGGGAGAGAGAGTCACATCGAGGGAGAAAGACACATCGAGGGAGAGAGAGTCACATCGAGGGAGAGAGAGTCACATCAAGGGAGAGAGAGTCACATCGAGAGAGAGAGTCACATCGAGGGAGAGTCACATCGAGGGAGAGAGAGTCACATTGAGGGAGAGAGAGTCACATCGAGAGAGAGTGAGTCACATCGAGGGAGAGAGAGTCACATCGAGGGAGAGAGAGTCACATCAAGGGAGAAAGAGACACATCGAGGGAGAGAGAGTCACATCGAGAGAATCACATCGAGAGTGAGAGAGTCACATCGAGAGAGACAGTCACATCGAGAGAGAGAGTCCCATCGAGAGAGACAGTCACATCGAATGAGAGAGTCACATCGAGGGATAGAGAGTCACATCGAGGGAGAGAGAGTCACATTGAGAGAGAGGGATAGTCATATCGAGGGAGAGAGATTCACATCGAGTGAGGGAGTGACACATCGAGGGAGAGAGAGTCACATCGAGTGAGAGAGTCACATCGAGGGATAGAGAGTCACATCGAGGGAGAGAGAGTCACATTGAGAGAGAAGGAGAGTCATATCGAGGGAGAGAGTCACATCTAGGGAGAGAGTCACATCGAGGGAGAGAGAGTCACATCGAGGGAGAGAGAGTCACATCGAGGGAGAGAGAGTCACATCGAGGGAGAAAGACACATCGAGGGAGAGAGAGTCACATCGAGGGAGAGAGAGTCACATCAAGGGAGAGTGAGTCACATCGAGAGAGAGAGTCACATCGAGGGAGAGTCACATCGAGGGAGAGAGAGTCACATTGAGGGAGAGAGAGTCACATCGAGAGAGAGTGAGTCACATCGAGGGAGAGAGAGTCACATCGAGGGAGAGAGAGTCACATCAAGGGAGAAAGAGACACATCGAGGGAGAGAGAGTCACATCGAGAGAATCACATCGAGAGTGAGAGAGTCACATCGAGAGAGACAGTCACATCGAGAGAGAGAGTCCCATCGAGAGAGACAGTCACATCGAGTGAGAGAGTCACATCGAGGGATAGAGAGTCACATCGAGGGAGAGAGAGTCACATTGAGAGAGAGGGATAGTCATATCGAGGGAGAGAGATTCACATCGAGTGAGGGAGTGACACATCGAGGGAGAGAGAGTCACATCGAGTGAGAGAGTCACATCGAGGGATAGAGAGTCACATCGAGGGAGAGAGAGTCACATTGAGAGAGAGGGATAGTCATATCGAGGGAGAGAGTCACATCGAGGGAGAGAGTCACATCGAGGGAGAGAGAGTCACATCGAGGGAGAGAGAGTCACATCGGGGGAGAGAGAGTCACATCGAGGGAGAGCGTCACATCGAGGGAGAGAGAGTCACATCGAGGGAGAGACAGTCACATCGAGGGAGAGAGTCACATCGAGGGAGTGAGATCACATCGAGGGAGAGCGAGTCACATCGAGTGAGAGAGTGTCACATCGAGGGAGAGAGTGTCACATCGAGAGAGAGAGAGAGTCACATCGAGAGAGAGAGAGAGTCACATCGAGGGGGAGAGAGTCACATCGAGGGAGAGAGTCACATCGAGAGAGAGAGAGTCACATCAAGTGAGAGAGAGAGTCACATCGAGAGCGAGAGAGTCACATCGAGGGAGAGAGAGTCACATCAAGGGGGAAAGCGTCACATCGAGTTAGAAAGACTCACATCGAGAGAGAGATAGTCACATCGAGGGAGAGAGTCACATCGAGAGAATCACATCGAGAGAGAGAATCACATCGAGAGAGAGAGTCACATGGAGAGAGACAGTCACATCGAGGGAGAGAGTCACATCGAGGGAGAGAGAATCACATCGAGGGAGAGAGAGTCATATCGAGGGAGAGAGTCACATTGAGAGAGACAGTCACATCGAGGGAGAGAGTCACATCGAGGGAGAGAGAGTCACATCGAGGGAGAGATAGTCACATCGAGGGAGAGAGTCACATCGAGAGAATCACATCGAGAGAGAGAATCACATCGAGAGAGAGAGTCACATTGAGAGAGACAGTCACATCGAGGGAGAGAGTCACATCTAGCGAGAGAGAGTCACATCGAGGGAGAGAGATTCACATCGAGTGAGGGAGTGACACATCGAGGGAGAGAGAGTCACATCGAGTGAGAGAGTCACATCGAGGGATAGAGAGTCACATCGAGGGAGAGAGAGTCACATTGAGAGAGAAGGAGAGTCATATCGAGGGAGAGAGTCACATCGAGGGAGAGAGAGTCACATCGAGGGAGAGAGAGTCACATCGAGGGAGAGAGAGTCACATCGAGGGAGAGAGAGTCACATCGAGGGAGAAAGACACATCGAGGGAGAGAGAGTCACATCGAGGGAGAGAGAGTCACATCAAGGGAGAGTGAGTCACATCGAGAGAGAGAGTCACATCGAGGGAGAGTCACATCGAGGGAGAGAGAGTCACATTGAGGGAGAGAGAGTCACATCGAGAGAGAGTGAGTCACATCGAGGGAGAGAGAGTCACATCGAGGGAGAGAGAGTCACATCAAGGGAGAAAGAGACACATCGAGGGAGAGAGAGTCACATCGAGAGAATCACATCGAGAGTGAGAGAGTCACATCGAGAGAGACAGTCACATCGAGAGAGAGAGTCCCATCGAGAGAGACAGTCACATCGAGTGAGAGAGTCACATCGAGGGATAGAGAGTCACATCGAGGGAGAGAGAGTCACATTGAGAGAGAGGGATAGTCATATCGAGGGAGAGAGATTCACATCGAGTGAGGGAGTGACACATCGAGGGAGAGAGAGTCACATCGAGTGAGAGAGTCACATCGAGGGATAGAGAGTCACATCGAGGGAGAGAGAGTCACATTGAGAGAGAAGGAGAGTCATATCGAGGGAGAGAGTCACATCGAGGGAGAGAGTCACATCGAGGGAGAGAGAGTCACATCGAGGGAGAGAGAGTCACATCGAGGGAGAGAGAGTCACATCGAGGGAGAAAGACACATCGAGGGAGAGAGAGTCACATCGAGGGAGAGAGAGTCACATCAAGGGAGAGAGAGTCACATCGAGAGAGAGAGTCACATCGAGGGAGAGTCACATCGAGGGAGAGAGAGTCACATTGAGGGAGAGAGAGTCACATCGAGAGAGAGTGAGTCACATCGAGGGAGAGAGAGTCACATCGAGGGAGAGAGAGTCACATCAAGGGAGAAAGAGACACATCGAGGGAGAGAGAGTCACATCGAGAGAATCACATCGAGAGTGAGAGAGTCACATCGAGAGAGACAGTCACATCGAGAGAGAGAGTCCCATCGAGAGAGACAGTCACATCGAGTGAGAGAGTCACATCGAGGGATAGATAGTCACATCGAGGGAGAGAGAGTCACATTGAGAGAGAGGGATAGTCATATCGAGGGAGAGAGTCACATCTAGGGAGAGAGTCACATCGAGGGAGAGAGAGTCACATCGAGGGAGAGAGAGTCACATCGGGGGAGAGAGAGTCACATCAAGGGAGAGAGAGTCACATCGAGAGAGAGCATCACATCGAGGGAGAGAGAGTCACATCGAGGGAGAGAGAGTCACATCGAGGGAGACAGAGTCACATCGAGGGAGACAGAGTCACATCGAGGGAGAGAGTGTCATATCAAGGGAGAGAGAGTCACATCGAGGGAGAGAGAGTCACATCGAGGGAGAGAGAGTCACATCGAGGGAGAGAGAGTCACATCGAGGGAGAAAGACACATCGAGGGAGAGAGAGTCACATCGAGGGAGAGAGAGTCACATCAAGGGAGAGAGAGTCACATCGAGAGAGAGAGTCACATCGAGGGAGAGTCACATCGAGGGAGAGAGAGTCACATTGAGGGAGAGAGAGTCACATCGAGAGAGAGTGAGTCACATCGAGGGAGAGAGAGTCACATCGAGGGAGAGAGAGTCACATCAAGGGAGAAAGAGACACATCGAGGGAGAGAGAGTCACATCGAGAGAATCACATCGAGAGTGAGAGAGTCACATCGAGAGAGACAGTCACATCGAGAGAGAGAGTCCCATCGAGAGAGACAGTCACATCGAATGAGAGAGTCACATCGAGGGATAGAGAGTCACATCGAGGGAGAGAGAGTCACATTGAGAGAGAGGGATAGTCATATCGAGGGAGAGAGATTCACATCGAGTGAGGGAGTGACACATCGAGGGAGAGAGAGTCACATCGAGTGAGAGAGTCACATCGAGGGATAGAGAGTCACATCGAGGGAGAGAGAGTCACATTGAGAGAGAAGGAGAGTCATATCGAGGGAGAGAGTCACATCTAGGGAGAGAGTCACATCGAGGGAGAGAGAGTCACATCGAGGGAGAGAGAGTCACATCGAGGGAGAGAGAGTCACATCGAGGGAGAAAGACACATCGAGGGAGAGAGAGTCACATCGAGGGAGAGAGAGTCACATCAAGGGAGAGTGAGTCACATCGAGAGAGAGAGTCACATCGAGGGAGAGTCACATCGAGGGAGAGAGAGTCACATTGAGGGAGAGAGAGTCACATCGAGAGAGAGTGAGTCACATCGAGGGAGAGAGAGTCACATCGAGGGAGAGAGAGTCACATCAAGGGAGAAAGAGACACATCGAGGGAGAGAGAGTCACATCGAGAGAATCACATCGAGAGTGAGAGAGTCACATCGAGAGAGACAGTCACATCGAGAGAGAGAGTCCCATCGAGAGAGACAGTCACATCGAGTGAGAGAGTCACATCGAGGGATAGAGAGTCACATCGAGGGAGAGAGAGTCACATTGAGAGAGAGGGATAGTCATATCGAGGGAGAGAGATTCACATCGAGTGAGGGAGTGACACATCGAGGGAGAGAGAGTCACATCGAGTGAGAGAGTCACATCGAGGGATAGAGAGTCACATCGAGGGAGAGAGAGTCACATTGAGAGAGAGGGATAGTCATATCGAGGGAGAGAGTCACATCGAGGGAGAGAGTCACATCGAGGGAGAGAGAGTCACATCGAGGGAGAGAGAGTCACATCGGGGGAGAGAGAGTCACATCAAGGGAGAGAGAGTCACATCGAGAGAGAGCATCACATCGAGGGAGAGAGAGTCACATCGAGGGAGAGAGAGTCACATCGAGGGAGACAGAGTCACATCGAGGGAGACAGAGTCACATCGAGGGAGAGAGTGTCATATCAAGGGAGAGAGAGTCACATCTAGGGAGAGAGAGTCACATCGAGGGAGAGAGTCACATCGAGTGAGAGTGTCACATTGAAGGAGAGAGAGGCACATCGAGTGAGAGAGTCACATCGAGTGAGAGAGAGTCACATCAAGGGAGAGAGTCACATCGAGTTAGAAAGAGTCATATCGAGAGAGGGATAGTCACATCGAGGGAAAAAGTCACATCGAGGGAGAGTCACATTGAGGGAGAGAGAATCACATTGAGGGAGAGAGACTCACATCGAGTGAGAGCGAGTCACATCAAGGGAGAGAGAGTCACATCGAGAGAGAGTCCCACATCGACAGAGAGAGAGTCACATCGAGGGAGAGAGAGTCACATCGAGGGAGAGTGTCACATCGAGGGAGAGAGTCACATCGAGGGAGAGAGAATCACATTGAGGGAGAGAGACTCGCATCGAGTGAGAGCGAGTCACATCGAGAGAGAGAGTCACATCGAGGGAGAGTCACATCGAGGGAGAGAGAGTCACATCGAGGGAGAGAGAGTCACATCGAGGGAGAAAGACACATCGAGGGAGAGACTCACATCGAGAGAGAGTGAGTCACATCGAGGGAGAGAGAGTCACATCGAGAGAATCACATCGAGAGAGAGAGAGTCACATCGAGGGATAGAGAGTCACATCGAGGGAGAGAGAGTCACATTGAGAGAGAGGGAGAGTCACATCGAGGGAGAGAGAGTCACATCGAGGGAGAAAGACACATCGAGGGAGAAAGACACATCGAGGGAGAAACACATCGAGGGAGAGAGAGTCACATCGAGGAAGAGAGAGTCACATCGAGGAAGAGAGAGTCACATCGAGGGAGAGAGAGTCACATCGAGGGAGAGAGAGTCACATCAAGGGAGAGAGAGTCACATCGAGAGAGAGAATCACATCGAGGCAGAGAGAGTCACATCGAGGGAGAGAGAGTCACATCGAGGGAGAGAGAGTCACATCGAGGGAGAGAGAGTCACATCGAGGGAGAGAGTCACATCGAGGGAGAGAGAGTCACATCGAGGGAGAGAGTGTCACATCGAGGGAGAGAGAGTCACATCGAGGGAGAGAGTGTCACATCGAGGGAGAGAGTGTCACATCGAGAGAGCGAGAGAGAGATTCATATCAAGAAAGAGAGAGTCACATCGAGAGAGAGAGAGAGTCACATCGAAGGAGAGAGAGTCACATCGAGGGAATCACATCGAGAGAATCACATCGAGAGAGAGAGAGTCACATCGAGGGAGAGAGTCACATCGAGGGAGAGAGAGTCACATCGAGGGAGAAAGAGTCACATCGAGGGAGAGAGAGTCACATCGAGGGAGAGAGAGTCACATCGAGGGAGAGAGAGTCACATCGAGGGAGAGAGTGTCACATCGAGGGAGAGAGAGTCACATCGAGGGAGAGAGTCACATCGAGGGAGTGAGATCACATCGAGGGAGAGCGAGTCACATCGAGTGAGAGAGTGTCACATCGAGGGAGAGAGTGTCACATCGAGAGAGAGAGAGAGAGAGAGATTCATATCAAGAAAGAGAGAGTCACATCGAGAGAGAGAGAGAGTCAGATCGAGGGGGAGAGAGTCACATCGAGGGAGAGAGTCACATCGAGAGAGAGAGAGTCACATCGAGGGAGAGAGTCACATCGAGGGAGGGAGAGTCACATCGAGGGAGAGAGAGTCACATCGAGGGAGAAAGACACATCGAGGGAGAGTGAGTCACATTGAGAGAGAGAGTCACATCGAGGGAGAGAGTCACATCTAGGGAGAGAGAGTCACATCGAGGGAGAGAGATTCACATCGAGTGAGGGAGTGTCACATCGAGGGAGAGAGAGTCACATCGAGTGAGAGAGTCACATCGAGGGAGAGAGAGTCACATCGAGGGAGAGAGATTCACATCGAGGGAGAGAGAGTCACATCGAGGGAGAAAGACACATCGAGGGAGAAAGACACATCGAGGGAGAAAGACACATCGAGGGAGAAAGACACATCGAGGGAGAAAGACACATCGAGGGAGAGAGAGTCACATCGAGGAAGAGAGAGTCACATCGAGGAAGAGAGAGTCACATCGAGGGAGAGAGAGTCACATCGAGGGAGAGAGAGTCACATCAAGGGAGAGAGAGTCACATCGAGAGAGAGAATCACATCGAGGGAGAGAGAGTCACATCGAGGTAGAGAGAGTCACATCGAGGGAGAGAGAGTCACATCGAGGGAGAGAGAGTCACATCGAGGGAGAGTCACATCGAGGGAGAGAGAGTCACATCGAGGGAGAGAGTGTCACATCGAGGGAGAGAGAGTCACATCGAGGGAGAGAGTGTCACATCGAGGGAATCACATCGAGAGAATCACATCGAGAGAGAGAGAGTCACATCGAGGGAGTGAGTCACATCGAGGGAGAGAGAGTCACATCGAGGGAGAGAGAGTCACATCGAGGGAGAGAGAGTCACATCGAGGGAGAGAGTCACATCGAGGGAGAGAGAGTCACATCGAGGGAGAGAGTGTCACATCGAGGGAGTGAGATCACATCGAGGGAGAGCAAGTCACATCGAGTGAGAGAGTGTCACATCGAGGGAGAGAGTGTCACATCGAGAGAGAGAGAGATTCATTTCAAGAAAGAGAGAGTCACATCGAGAGAGAGAGAGAGTCACATCGAGGGGGAGAGAGTCACATCGAGAGAGAGAGAGTCACATCGAGAGAGAGAGAGTCACATCGAGGGAGAGAGTCACATCGAGAGAGAGAGAGTCACATCGAGGGAGAGAGTCACATCGAGGGAGAGAGAGTCACATCGAGGGAGAGAGAGTCACATCGAGGGAGAAAGAAACATCGAGGGAGAGTGAGTCACATTGAGAGAGAGAGTCACATCGAGGGAGAGAGTCACACCTGGGGAGAGAGAGTCACATCGAGGGAGAGAGATTCACATCGAGTGAGGGAGTGTCACATCGAGGGAGAGAGAGTCACATCGAGTGAGAGAGTCACATCGAGGGAGAGAGAGTCACATCGAGGGAGAGAGATTCACATCGAGGGAGAGAGAGTCACATCGAGGGAGAAAGACACATCGAGGGAGAAAGACACATCGAGGGAGAGAGAGTCACATCGAGGGAGAGAGAGTCACATTAAGGGAGAGAGAGTCACATCGAGGGAGAGAGAGTCACATCAAGGGAGAGAGAGTCACATCGAGAGAGAGAATCACATCGAGGGAGAGAGAGTCACATCGAGGGAGAGAGAGTCACATCGAGGGAGAGAGAGTCACATCGAGGGAGAGAGTGTCACATCAAGGGAGAGAGTCACATCGAGGGAGGGAGAGTCACATCGAGGGAGAGAGAGTCACATCGAGGGAGAAAGACACATCGAGGGAGAGTGAGTCACATTGAGAGAGAGAGTCACATCGAGGGAGAGAGTCACATCTAGGGAGAGAGAGTCACATCGAGGGAGAGAGAGTCACATCAAGGGAGAGAGAGTCACATCAAGGGAGAGAGAGTCACATCGAGGGAGAAAGTGTCACATCGAGGGAAAGAGTGTCACATCAAGGGAGAGAGAGTCACATCGAGGGAGAGAGAGTCACATCAAGGAAGAGAGAGTCACATCAAGGGAGAGAGAGTCACATCGAGGGAGAGAGAGTCACATCAAGGGAGAGAGAGTCACATCAAGGGAGAGAGAGTCACATCGAGAGAGAGAATCACATCGAGGGAGAGAGAGTCACATCGAGGGAGAGAGAGCCACATCGAGGGAGAGAGAGTCACATCGAGGGAGAGAGTGTCACATCGAGGGAGAGAGGTTCACATCGAGAGTCACATCGAGGGAGAGAGTGTCACATCGAGAGAGAGAGAGTCACATTGAGAGAAAGTCACATCGAGGGAGAGAGTCACATCGAGGGTGAGAGAGTCAAATCGAGAGAGAGAGAGTCACATTGAGAGAGAGAGTCACATCGAGGGAGAGAGAGTCACATCGAGGGAGAGAGTCACATCGACGGAGAAAGGTTCACATCGAGAGAGAGTCACATCGAGAGAGAGAGTCACATCGAGGGAGAGAGCATCACATCCAGGGAGAGAGAGTCACATCGAGGGAGAGAGTCACATCGAGGGAGGGAGAGTCAAATCGAGGGAGAGAGAGTCACATCGAAGGAGAGAGACTAACATCGAGAGAGAGAGAGTCACATCGAGGGAGAGAGAGTCACATCGAGGGAGAGAGAGTCACATCGAGGGAGAGAGAGTCACATCGAGGGAGAGAGAGTCACATCGAGGGACAGAGAGTCACATCGAGGGAGAGAGAGTCACATCGAGGGAGAGAGAGTCACATCGAGGGAGAGAGTCACATCGAGGGAAAGAGAGTCACAATGAGGGAGAAAGAGTCACATCGTGAGCGAGAGAGTCACATCGAGGGAGAGAAAGTCACATCGAGGGAGAGAGTTTCACATCGAGGGACAGTTGTAGTGTATGTAACTGTTCTACCTTTAAGAGAACTATTGTATGTAACCGTGCACCTTTCAGAGAACTATTTTAGGTGTGGCACTACCTTATCTTGGCTGCTGTATACTGTAATACCGACGGTGACCACACAGGCATATAAGTGCTGTGTCAGGATTTATTGGGCAGATTCGCCCTGACCTTCGAATAGTAAAGTCCTGTTAAAGTTACTCTTGTAGTCTGTGTATTAATTCGCCATAATACCTACAGACTTTACAGTGGCGACGAGGATGGGATACCTCGCAAATTTGAAACTGGTGCTCACCAGGTTGAAGGAATATGGCCTTCGAGTTAATCGCCAGAAATGTGAGTTCTTCCAGAAACGGATCTCGTACTGCGGTCATGTCATTGACCAAGAGGGGCTGCACAAGTCACCTGACAAGATAGAAGCTGTCGTGAAGGCCCCCGCTCCAGAAAATGTATCACAGTTGAGATCGTTTCTGGGGTTGATTAATTATTACCACAAGTTTCTGCCAAATCTATCCACGGTGCTGCATCCGCTGAATGCTCTGTTGCGGAAAGAAGTACCATGGAAGTGGAGCGAGGACTGTACGAAGGCCTTTCGCAGAAGCAAGGCGTTGATTACCTCTGAGGAAGTGTTGGCTCATTTCAACCCAACGTTACCTCTTCATCTAGCTTGTGATGCTTCCCCTTATGGAATTGGAGCAGTACTTTCACACAATTTACCAAATGGCTCGGAAAGGCCAGTCGCATTTGCGTCCCGATCATTGACCTCCGCTGAGCGAAATTATGCTCAGATAGATAGGGAGGCCCTCAGCCTTGTGTGGGGAGTAAAGAAATTCAATCATTACCTGCAGGGCAAGAAGTTCACATTACTGACAGACCACCAGCCGTTGGTGTCCATATTCAACCCTAACAAGGCCGTTTCCACTATGACAGCGCAAAGGCTACAGAGGTGGTCCGTGTTACTTGGGGCACACCAATATGACATCGAATACAAAAGGTCCAAACAGCATGGAAATGCTGATGGGTTATCGCGCCTACCGTTGCCAGTAGTAGAAGAGGCGGCTACAGTGGACCCGGTAGAGATGTTCCACTCATCCATAGTGGAATGTCTACCAGTAACAAATTCGATGATCAAAAATGAAACAAGAAATGATCCGACTCTCTCACGAGTCTACGATTTAACGGTGGAGGGATGGCCAGCACATGGCGAACCAACGCTGCCCGCATTTTCGCAAAGAAAAGAACAGCTGTCAGTGTGCCGAGGAACCTTGATGTGTGGATCTAGAGTGGTGATTCCACCCAAACTTCAGCATAAGGTGCTAAAGGGGCTTCACGAGGGGCATCTGGGTGGAGTGAAAATGAAGAATCTAGCAAGAGCGTTTGTGTGGTGGCCAGGTATTGATGGAGACATCGAAGAAATAACCAAGAGCTGTCTAGGATGCCAGAAGGTCCAAAACGCACCACCACAAGCTCCTCTGCATCCATGGGAGTGGCCCTCATCTCCTTGGCAAAGGGTACACGTCGACTTTGCTGGTCCATTTATGGACTCAATGTTTCTAATCGCGGTGGATGCACACTCCAAGTGGCCGGAGGTAATAAAGATGTCCTCCACCACCACGGAAAAAACCATCACAGTATTACGGACCATATTTGCTAGGAATGGCCTGCCGGAACAGATCTGTTCTGATAATGGACCGCAATTTGTGTCCGAAGAATTCAGGAAGTTCTTAAAAAGGAATGGGGTCAAGCACTACACGTCAGCCCCATACCATCCCGCCACCAATGGATTAGCTGAAAGGTTTGTCCAGACCTTCAAGAAGGCCATAAAGGCCATGGGTAATGAAGACATCAACCTACAACATAAGGTAGATAACTTCTTGTTGGCGTACAGGAATGCAACACATGCGGTCACAAACCAAACTCCCGCCATGATGTTTTTCAATAGAAGACTAAGATGCCGGCTGGATTTGATTAAGCCAAACGTCAGAAGGGACGTAGAGAACCGGCAATTTCAGGGCATGAATGAAAGGCCAACTAGATCCTTTCAGATAGGTCAACAAGTTTTGGCCCGGGACTACCGTACCGAGAAATGGCAGCCTGGAACTATTGGGAAAAGGCTAGGGCCGCTGATGTATACCGTGGACATTGGTGACAGCATCATAAGGCGACATGTTGACCAGATCATAGGGTCATCCACAAAGGACCAACCTACTCCACAACCTTACACGGCTAATGTTGAAGCAGAGATACCCAGAGCACCTACCTCCGATCTGGTAATACTAGAATCAGATGAACCTGACACTGTCCTTCGAGCCGAATCGACCTTGCCAGAAGAACCTACTACCCCGCCGAAAACTACTACACCACCGAGGCGTTATCCGGACAGAGTCAGGAAGCCTCCAGAGAGACTGAATCTGTGAACTGTTTTGCATAAGTTGTATAAATGTTATGATGTTATGTTAATGGAGAATAAGTATGTTGTAAGCTAAAAAGGGAGGATTGTAGTGTATGTAACTGTTCTACCTTTAAGAGAACTATTGTATGTAACCGTCCACCTTTAAGAGAACTATTTTAGCTGTGGCACCACTTTATCTTGGCTGCTGTATACTGTAATACTGACGGTGACCACACCGGTATATAAGTGCTGTGTCAGGATTTATTGGGCAGATTCGCCCTGAGCTTCGAATAGTAAAGTCCTGTTAAAGTTACTCTTGTAGTCTGTGTATTAATTCGCCATAATACCTACAGACTTTACAACAGTAACATCGAGGGAGAGAGTCACATCGAGGGAGAAAGTGTCAAATCGAGGGAGAGAGTTTCACATCGAGGGAGAGTCACATCGAGGGAGAGAGAGTCACATCGAGGGAGAAAGTCACATCAAGGGAGAGAGAGTCACATCGAGGGAGAGAGAGTCACATCGAGGGAGAAATTCACATCAAGGAAGAGAGAGTCACATCGAGGGAGAGAGAGTCACATCGAGGGAGAGAGAGTCACAACGAGGGAGAGAGAGTCACATTGAGAGCGAGTGAGTCACATCGACAGAGAGAGAGTCACATCGAGAGCGAGAGAGTCACATCGAGGGAGAGAGAGTAACATCGAGGGAGAGAGTAATATCGAGGGAGAGAGTCACATCTAGGGAGTGAGAGTCACATCGAGGGAGAGTGCGTCACATCGAGTGAGAGAATGTCACATCGAGGGAGAGAGAGTCACATCGAGGGAGAGAGAGTCACATCGAGGGAGAGAGAGTCACATCGAGGGAGAGAGAGTCACATCGAGGGAGAGAGTCACAGCGAGGGAGAGAGAGTCACATCGAGGGAGAGAGTCACACCGAGAGAGAGAGTCACATCAAGGGAGAGAGAGTCACATCGAGGAAGAGAGTCACAGCGAGGGAGAGAGAGTCACATCGAGGGAGAGAGTCACAGCGAGGGAGAGAGAGTCACATCGAGGGAGAACGAGTCATATCGAGAGAGAGTCACATCAAGGGCAAGAGAGTCACATCGAGGGAGAGAGAGTCACATCGATGGAGTGAGTCACATCGAGAGGGAGAATCACATCGAGAGAGAGAGAGGGAGAGTCAGATCGAGAGCGAGAGAGACATTCACATTGAGAGAGAGAGTCACATCGAGAGAGATTCACCACGAGAGATAGAGTCACATCGAGGGAGAGAGTGTCACATCGAGGGAGAGAGAGAGAGTCACATCGAGGGAGAGAGAGTCACATCGAGGCAGAGAGTCACATCGAGAGAGAGAGAGAGTCATTACGAGGGAGGGAGTCACATCGAGGGAGAGAGTCACATCGAGGGAGAGAGAGTCACATCGAGGGAGAGAGAGTCACATCGAGGGAGAGAGTCACATCGAGGGAGAGAGTCACATCGAGGGAGAGAGAGTCACATCGAGGGAGAACGGGTCATATCGAGAGAGAGAGAGTCACATCGAGGGAGAACGAGTCATATCGAGAGAGAGAGAGTCACATCGAGGGAGAGAGAGTCACATCGAGAGAGAGAGAGTCACATCGAGGGAGAGAGAATCAAATCGAGAGAGAGAGAGAGTCACGTCGAGGGAGAGAGAGTCACATCGATGGAGAGAGCATCACATCGAGCGAGAGAGAGTCACATCGAGGGAGAGAAAGTCACGTCGAGGGAGAGAGTCACATCGACAGAGAGAGTCACAGCGAGAGAGAGAGAGTCACATCGCGAGAGAAAGATTCACATCGAGGGAGAGAGAGACACATCGAGGGAGAAAGAGTCACATCGAGAGCGAGAGAGTAACATCGAGGGAGAGAGAGTCGCATCAAGGGAGCGAGAGTCACATCGAGGGAGAGAGCATCACATCGAGTGAGAGAGAGTCACAACGAGGGAGAGAGAGTCACAACGAGGGAGAGACAGTCACATCGAAGGAGAGAGAGTCACATCGAGGGAGAGAGAGTCACATCGACGGAGAGAGAGTCTCATCGAGAGAGAGAGAGTCACATCGAGGGAGAGGGAGTCATATCGAGAGACAGAGTCACATTGAGGGAGAGAGAGTCACATCGAGGGAGAAAGAGTCACATCGAGAGCGAGGGAGTAACATCGAGGGAGAGAGAGTCACATCGAGGGAGAAAGGGTCACATCGACAGCGAGAGAGTCACATCGAGGGAGAGAACCACATCGAGGGAGAGAGAGTCACATCGAGGGAGAGAAAGTCACATCGAGGGAGGGAGAGTCACAGCGAGGAGGAGGGTCACATCTAGGGAGAGAGAGTCACATCGAGGGAGAGAGAGCCATGTCGCGGAAGAGGGAGTCACATCGAGACAGAGAGTCACATCGAGGGAGAGAGAGTCACATCAAGGGAGAGAGAGTCACATCGAGGGAGAGAGAGTCACATCGAGAGAGAGAGAGTCACATCGAGGGAGAGAGAGTCACATCGAGGGAGAAAGAGTCACATCGAGAGCGAGAGAGTAACATCGAGGGAGAGAGAGTCACATCGAGGGAGAGAGTCACATCAAGGGAGCGAGAGTCACACCGAGGGAGAGAGTCACATCGCGGGAGAGAAAGTCACCTCGAGGGAGAGAGAGCCATATCGAGGGAGAGACTGTCACATCGAGAGAGAGAGTCACATCGAGAGAGAGAGATTCACATCGAGGGAGAGAGATTCACATCGAGGGAGAGAGAGTCACATCGAGGGAGCGAGGGTCACATCGAGGGAGAGAGAGTAATATCGAGGCAGACAGAGGCACATCGAAGGAGAGAGAGTCACATAGAGAGAGAGAGAGTCACAACGAGGGAGAGAGACTCACATCGAGAGCGAGGGAGTAACATCGAGGGTGAGAGAGTCAACATTGAGGGAGAGAGTCACATCGAGGGAGAGAGAGTCACATCGAGGCAGAAAGAGTCACATCGAGAGCAAGAGAGTCACATCGAGGGAGCGAGAGTCACATCGAGGGAGAGAGTCACATCGAGGGAGAGAGTCACATCAAGGGAGAGAGTCACATCGAGGGAGAGAGAGTCACATCGAGGAAGAGAGTCACATCTAGGGAGAGAGAGTCACATCGAGGGAGAGGGAGTCACGTCGAGGAAGAGGGAGTCACATCGAGACAGAGAGTCACATCGAGGGAGAGGGAGTCACATCGAGGGAGAAAGAATCAAATCGAGAGAGAGGGTCACATCGAGGGAGAGGGAGTCACATCGAGAGAGAGAGATTATGGGGCCCGCTCAATCACCATAGCAACACTCAATGGGAAAAACACACAATAGAAGCCCTACATGCAGAATTTTGCCGAAGCATCCTTCGCACCCAAAGGAAAACACCAACAAATGCATGCAGAGCCGAACTAGGCAGATACCCACTGATAATAAACATCCAAAAACGAGCACTAAACTTCCTAAATCACCTCAAATCTAGCTCCCCAGACACCCTTCATTTTAAAGCCTTCCAGACCCAAGAGCTAAACCCAGAAAAGAGTCCCCTGAGTCAGCTGCTACTGAAACTAAGTACTCCTACTCAGCCGGACCCTGACCAGTCCCAGGCCAACACTGCCGTCCAAACACCAATCCGAGTGAACCAAATCATTAAACAAAGCAAAGAAACCCACCTGGAACATTGGAACAAAATAACCGAAAGCCAAAGCAGATTAGAATGTTACCGGGCCCTAAAAAGAGAAAAAAACTGGCAGACTATCTCTCGACCATCAGAGACACAAAACAGAGACAGACCCTCACCAGGTACAGACTAAGCGACCACCAACTGGAAATTGAAAAAGGAAGATACAAGAAATCCTGGCAGCCTAGAGAGAATAGAATATGTGATCAATGTCTGGCCGGCGAGGTTGAGACAGAGATGCATTTCCTCCTAAAATGCGAAAAATTCAACACATCAAGAAACATATTATTTGACAAGCTCAGCCAAACAACCCCAGATTTCAAGGAATTGGATGACCTGTCAAAATTAAGATTAGTCCTGGGAGAAGGAGACAGACCATACCTTGGTGCCAAATATGTAACAACATGTCACAACCTGAGGACTGTTTAAAATTAATACTGAATGTACCCACTGATGTACAAAGACTGTTTAAATTAATATTGTTTAAAGTAATATTGTATGTACCCAACGAAGGTCAGAATTGTTTGACACCTACAGAATGTTGGAAAACTGTACTTTTTGTAATGTAAGCTTTGGCAATATGGTTCCCTGTAAACTTTCATGCCAATAAAGCATTTGAATTGAATTGAATTGAATTGAATTGAATTGAGTCCCTACGAGGGAGAGAGTCATATCGAGGCAGAGAGAATGAGTCACATCGAGGGAGAGAGAGTCACATCGAGGAAGAGAGTCACAGCGAGGGAGAGAGGTTCACATCGAGAGAGAGTCACATCGAGGGAGAGAGAGAGACACATCGAGGGAGGGAGAGTCAAATCGAGAGAGAGAGAGTCACATCGAGGAAGAGAGTCACATCTAGGGAGAGAGAGTCACATCGAGGGAGAGAGAGTCACGTCGAGGGAGTGAGAGTCACATCGAGACACAGAGTCACATCAAGGGAGAGAGAGTCACATCGAGGGAGAGAGTCACATCGAGAGAGAGAGAGTCACATCGAGGGAGAGAGTCACATCGAGGGAGAAAGAGTCACATCAACAGCGAGAGAGTCACATCGAGGGAGAGAGAGTCACATCGAGAGAGAGTCACATCGAGGGAGAGAGAGTCAAATCGAGAGAGAGAGAGTCACATCGAGGGAGAGAGATTCACATCGAGAGAGAAAGAGTCACATCGAGAGAGAGAGATTCACGTCGAGGGAGAGAGAGTCACATCGAGGGAGAGAGCATCACATCGAGGGAGAAAGTCACATCGAGGGAGAGAGAGTCACATCGAGGGAGAGAGAGTCACAGCGAGGGAGAGAGTCACATCGAGGGAGAGTCACATCGAGGGAGAAAGAGTCACATCAACAGCGAGAGAGTCACATCGAGGGAGAGAGAGTCACATCGAGTGAGAGAAAGTCACAACGAGGGGGAGAGAGTCACATCGAGGGGGAGAGAGTCACATCGAGGGAGAGAGTCACATCGAGGGAGGGAGAGTCACATCGAGAGAACGAGAGACCCTACGAGGGAGAGAGAGTCACATCGAGGGAGAGAGAGTCACATCGAGGGAGAGAGAGTCACATCGAGGGAGAGAGAGTCACATCGAGGGAGAGAGTCACATCGAGGGAGAGAGAGTCACATCGAGAGAAAGTCACATCGAGAGAGTCACATTGAGGGAGAGAGAATCACATTGAGGGAGAGAGAGTCACATCGAGAGAGAGTCACATCGAGGGAGAGAGAGTCAAATCGAGAGATTGAGAGTCACATCGAGGGAGAGAGAGTCACATCGAGAGAGGAAGAGTCACATCGTGAGAGAGAGATTCATGTCGAGGGAGAGAGAGTCACATCGAGGGAGAGAGCATCACATCGAGGGAGAAAGTCACATCGAGGGAGTGAGAGTCACATCGAGGGAGAGAAAGTCACAGCGAGGGAGAGAGACTCACATCGAGAGAGAGAGTCACATCGAGGGAGAGAGAGTCACATCGAGGGAGAGAGTCACATCGAGGGAGAGAGAGTCACATTGAGGGAGAAAGAGTCACATCGTGAGCGAGAGAGTCACATCGAGGGAGAGAGTCACATCGAGGGAGAGAAAGTCACATCGAGGGAGAGAGTCACATCGAGTGAGAGAGAGTCACAATGAGGGGGAAAGTGTCACATCGAGAGCGAGAGAGTCACATCGAGGGAGAAACAGTCACATTGAGAGCGAGTGAGTCACATTGAGGGAGAGAGAGTCACATCGAGAGCGAGAGAGTCACATCGAGGGAGAACGAGTCATATCGAGAGAGAGAATCACAACAAGGGCAAGAGAGTCACATCGAGGGAGAGAGAGTCGCATCGAGGGAGGGAGAGTCACATCGAGGGAGAGAGAGTAACATCGAGGGAGAGAGTAATATCGAGGGAGAGAGTCACATCTAGGGAGTGAGAGTCACATCAAGGGAGAGAGCGTCACATCGAGGCAGAGAGTCACATCGAGAGAGAGAGAGTCATTACGAGGGAGAGAGTCACATTGAGGGAGAGTGAGTCACATCGAGGGAGAGTCACATCGAGGGAGAGTGAGTCACATCGAGGGAGAGAGAGTCACATCGAGGGAGAAAGAGTCATATCGAGAGCGAGAGAGTAACATCGAGGGAGAGAGAGTCACATCGAGGGAGAGAGTCACATCGAGGGAGAGAGAGTCACATCAAGGGAGAAAGAGTCACATCGAGAGAGAGACCTCGAGAGAGAGAGTCACATCGAGAGCGAGAGAGTCACATCGAGGGAGAACGAGTCATATCGAGAGAGAGAATCACAACAAGGGCAAGAGAGTCACATCGAGGGAGAGAGAGTCGCATCGAGGGAGGGAGAGTCACATCGAGGGAGAGAGAGTAACATCGAGGGAGAGAGTAATATCGAGGGAGAGAGTCACATCTAGGGAGTGAGAGTCACATCAAGGGAGAGAGCGTCACATCGAGGCAGAGAGTCACATCGAGAGAGAGTCATTACGAGGGAGAGAGTCACATTGAGGGAGAGTGAGTCACATCGAGGGAGAGTCACATCGAGGGAGAGTGAGTCACATCGAGGGAGAGAGAGTCACATCGAGGGAGAAAGAGTCATATCGAGAGCGAGAGAGTAACATCGAGGGAGAGAGAGTCACATCGAGGGAGAGAGTCACATCGAGAGAGAGAGAGTCACATTGAGGGACAGATAGTCACATCGAGGAAGAGAGTCACTTCGAGAGAGAGTTCTTCACATCGAGAGAGAGAGAGTCACATCGAGGGAGAGAGAGTCACATCGAGGGAGAGAGAGTCACATCGAGGGAGAGAGAGTCACATCGAGGGAGAGAGTGTCACATCAAGGGAGAGAGTGTCACATCAAGGGAGAGTCACATCGAGGGAGAGAGAGTCACATCGAGGGAGAAAGTGTCACATCGAGGGAGAGAGTGTCACATCAAGGGAGAGAGAGTCACATCGAGGGAGAGAGAGTCACATCAAGGGAGAGAGAGTCACATCGAGGGAGAGAGAGTCACATCGAGGGAGAGAGAGTCACATCAAGGGAGAGAGAGTCACATCGAGGGAGAGAGAGTCACATCGAGGGAGAGAGTGTCACATCAAGGGAGAGAGAGTCACATCGAGGGAGAGAGAGTCACATCGAGGGAGAGAGTGTCACATCAAGGGAGAGAGAGTCACATCGAGGGAGAGAGAGTCACATCGAGGGAGAAAGTGTAACATCGAGGGAGAGAGTGTCACATCAAGGGAGAGAGTATCACATCGAGGGAGAGCGAGTCACATCGAGTGAGAGAGTATCACATCGAGGGAGAGAGTGTCACATCGAGAGAGAGAGAGAGAGAGATTCATATCGAGAAAGAGAGAGTCACATCGAGAGAGAGAGAGAGTCACATCGAGGGGGAGAGAGTCACATCGAGGGAGAGAGTCACATCGAGAGAGAGAGAGTCACATCAAGTGAGAGAGAGAGTCACATCGAGAGCGAGAGAGTCACATCGAGGGAGAGAGAGTCACATCAAGGGAGAAAGCGTCACATCGAGTTAGAAAGACTCACATCGAGAGAGAGATAGTCACATCGAGGGAGAGAGTCACATCGAGAGAATTACATCGAGAGAGAGAATCACATCGAGAGAGAGAGTCACATTGAGAGTGACAGTCACATCGAGGGAGAGAGTCACATCGAGGGAGAGAGAGTCACATCGAGGGAGAGAGAGTCATATCGAGGGAGAGAGAGAGAGAGATTCATATCGAGAAAGAGAGAGTCACATCGAGAGAGAGAGAGAGTCACATCGAGGGGGAGAGAGTCACATCGAGGGAGAGAGTCACATCGAGAGAGAGAGAGTCACATCAAGTGAGAGAGAGAGTCACATCGAGAGCGAGAGAGTCACATCGAGGGAGAGAGAGTCACATCAAGGGAGAAAGCGTCACATCGAGTTAGAAAGACTCACATCGAGAGAGAGATAGTCACATCGAGGGAGAGAGTCACATCGAGAGAATTACATCGAGAGAGAGAATCACATCGAGAGAGAGAGTCACATTGAGAGTGACAGTCACATCGAGGGAGAGAGTCACATCGAGGGAGAGAGAGTCACATCGAGGGAGAGAGAGTCATATCGAGGGAGAGAGTCACATTGAGAGAGACAGTCACATCGAGGGAGAGAGTCACATCGAGGGAGAGAGAGTCACATCGAGGGAGAGATAGTCACATCGAGGGAGAGAGTCACATCGAGAGAATCACATCGAGAGAGAGAATCACATCGAGAGAGAGAGTCACATTGAGAGAGACAGTCACAACGAGGGAGAGAGTCACATCTAGCGAGAGAGAGTCACATCGAGGGAGAGAGATTCACATCGAGTGAGGGAGTGACACATCGAGGGAGAGAGAGTCACATCGAGTGAGAGAGTCACATCGAGGGATAGAGAGTCACATCGAGGGAGAGAGAGTCACATCGAGGGAGAGAGAGTCACATCGAGGGAGAAAGACACATCGAGGGGGAGAGAATCACATCGAGGGAGAGAGAGTCACATCAAGGGAGAGAGAGTCACATCGAGAGAGTGAATCACATCGAGGGAGAGAGAGTCACATCGAGGGAGAGAGAGTGACATCGAGGGAGAGAGAGTCACATCGAGGGAGAGAGATTCACATCGAGGGAGAGAGTGTCACATCGAGGGAGAGAGAGTCACATCGAGGGAGAGAGAGTCACATCGAGGGAGAGAGAGTCACATCGAGGGAGAAAGTGTCACATCGAGGGAGTGTCACATCAAGGGAGAGATAGTCACATCGAGAGAGAGAATCACATCGAGGGAGAGAGAGTCACATCGAGGGAGAGAGAGTCACATCGAGGGAGAGAGAGTCACATCGAGGGAGAGAGAGTCACATCGAGGGAGAGAGAGTCACATCGAGAGAGAGCATCACATCGAGGGAGAGAGAGTCACATCGAGGGAGAGAGAGTCACATCGAGGGAGACAGAGTCACATCGAGGGAGAGATTGTCATATCAAGGGAGAGAGAGTCACAGCGAGGCAGAGAGTCACATCGAGTGAGAGAGTCACATTGAAGGAGAGAGTCACATCGAGTGAGAGAGAGTCACATCGAGGGAGAGAGTCACATCGAGTTAGAAAGAGTCACATCGAGAGAGGGATAGTCACATCGAGGGATAGAGTCACATCGAGGGAGAGAGAGTCACATCGAGGGAGAGAGAATCACATTGAGGGAGAGAGACTCACATCGAGTGAGAGCGAGTCACATCAAGGGAGAGAGAGTCACATCGAGAGAGAGAGTCACATCGAGGGAGAGTCACATCGAGGGAGAGAGAGTCACATCGAGGGAGAGAGAGTCACATCGAGAGAGAGTGAGTCACATCGAGGGAGAGAGAGTCACATCGAGGGAGAGAGAGTCACATCAAGGGAGAAAGAGACACATCGAGGGAGAGAGAGTCACATCGAGAGAATCACATCGAGAGTGAGAGAGTCACATCGAGAGAGACAGTCACATCGAGAGAGAGAGTCACATCGAGAGAGACAGTCACATCGAGTGAGAGAGTCACATCGAGGGATAGAGAGTCACATCAAGGGAGAGAGAGTCACATTGAGAGAGAGGGATAGTCATATCGAGGGAGAGAGTCACATCTAGGGAGAGAGTCACATCGAGGGAGAGAGAGTCACATCGAGGGAGAGAGAGTCACATCGGGGGAGAGAGAGTCACATCAAGGGAGAGAGAGTCACATCGAGAGAGAGCATCACATCGAGGGAGAGACAGTCACATCGAGGGAGAGAGAGTCACATCGAGGGAGACAGAGTCACATCGAGGGAAACAGAGTCACATCGAGGGAGACAGAGTCACATCGAGGGAGAGAGTGTCATATCAAGGGAGAGAGAGTCACATCTAGGGAGAGAGAGTCACATCGAGGGAGAGAGTCACATCGAGTGAGAGTGTCACATTGAAGGAGAGAGAGGCACATCGAGTGAGAGAGTCACATCGAGTGAGAGAGAGTCACATCGAGGAAGAGAGACTCACATCGAGTGAGAGCGAGTCACATCAAGGGAGAGAGAGTCACATCGAGAGAGAGTCCCACATCGACAGAGAGAGAGTCACATCGAGGGAGAGAGAGTCACATCGAGGGAGAGTGTCACATCGAGGGAGAGAGTCACATCGAGGGAGAGAGAATCACATTGAGGGAGAGAGACTCGCATCGAGTGAGAGCGAGTCACATCGAGAGAGAGAGTCACATCGAGGGAGAGTCACATCGAGGGAGAGAGAGTCACATCGAGGGAGAGCGATTCACATCGAGGGAGAAAGACACATCGAGGGAGAGACTCACATCGAGAGAGAGTGAGTCACATCGAGGGAGAGAGAGTCACATCTAGAGAATCACATCGAGAGAGAGAGAGTCACATCGAGGGATAGAGAGTCACATCGAGGGAGAGAGAGTCACATCGAGGGAGAAAGACACATCGAGGGAGAAAGACACATCGAGGGAGAGAGAGTCACATCGAGGGAGAGAGAGTCACATCGAGGGAGAGAGTGTCACATCGAGGGAGAGAGAGTCACATCGAGGGAGAGAGTCACATCGAGGGAGAGAGAGTCACATCGAGGGAGAGAGAGTCACATCGAGGGAGAGAGTGTCACATCGAGGGAGAGAGTGTCACACCGAGAGAGAGAGAGATTCATGTCAAGAAAGAGAGAGTCACATCGAGAGAGAGAGAGAGTCACATCGAGGGAGAGAGAGTCACATCGAGGGAATCACATCGAGAGAATCACATCGAGAGAGAGAGAGTCACATCGAGGGAGAGAGTCACATCGAGGGAGAGAGAGTCACATCGAGGGAGAAAGAGTCACATCGAGGGAGAGAGAGACACATCGAGGGAGAGAGTCACATCGAGGGAGAGAGAGTCACATCGAGGGAGAGAGTGTCACATCGAGGGAGAGAGAGTCACATCGAGGGAGAGAGTCACATCGAGGGAGTGAGATCACATCGAGGGAGAGCGAGTCACATCAAGTGAGAGAGTGTCACATCGAGGGAGAGAGTGTCACATCGAGAGAGAGAGAGAGAGAGAGATTCATATCAAGAAAGAGAGAGTCACATCGAGAGAGAGAGAGTCACATCGAGGGGGAGAGAGTCACATCGAGGGAGAGAGTCACATCGAGAGAGAGAGAGTCACATCGAGGGAGAGAGTCACATCGAGAGAGAGAGAGTCACATCGAGGGAGAGAGAGTCACATCGAGGGAGAAAGACACATCGAGGGAGAGTGAGTCACATTGAGAGAGAGAGTCACATCGAGGGAGAGAGTCACATCTAGGGAGAGAGAGTCACATCGAGGGAGAGAGATTCACATCGAGTGAGGGAGTGTCACATCGAGGGAGAGAGAGTCACATCGAGGGAGAGAGAGTCACATCGAGGGAGAGAGAGTCACATCGAGGGAGAAAGACACATCGAGGGAGAAAGACACATCGAGGGAGAAAGACACATCGAGGGAGAGAGAGTCACATCGAGGAAGAGAGAGTCACATCGAGGAAGAGAGAGTCACATCGAGGGAGAGAGAGTCACATCGAGGGAGAGAGAGTCACATCAAGGGAGAGAGAGTCACATCGAGAGAGAGAATCACATCGAGGGAGAGAGAGTCACATCGAGGGAGAGAGAGTCACATCGAGGGAGAGAGAGTCACATCGAGGGAGAGAGAGTCACATCGAGGGAGAGGGAGTCACATCGAGGGAGAGAGTCACATCGAGGGAGAGAGAGTCACATCGAGGGAGAGAGTCACATCGAGGGAGTGAGATCACATCGAGGGAGAGCGAGTCACATCGAGTGAGAGAGTGTCACATCGAGGGAGAGAGTGTCACATCGAGGGAGAGAGTGTCACATCGAGAGAGAGAGAGAGAGATTCATATCAAGAAAGAGAGAGTCACATCGAGAGAGAGAGAGAGTCACATCGAGGGAGAGAGAGTCACATCGAGGGAATCACATCGAGAGAATCACATCGAGAGAGAGAGAGTCACATCGAGAGAGAGAGTCACATCGAGGGAGAGAGAGTCACATCGAGGGAGAAAGAGTCACATCGAGGGAGAGAGAGTCACATCAAGGGAGAGAGAGTCACATCGAGGGAGAGAGTCACATCGAGGGAGAGAGTGTCACATCGAGGGAGAGAGAGTCACATCGAGGGAGAGAGTCACATCGAGGGAGTGAGATCACATCGAGGGAGAGCGAGTCACATCGAGTGAGAGAGTGTCACATCGAGGGAGAGAGTGTCACATCGAGGGAGAGAGTGTCACATCGAGAGAGAGAGGGAGAGAGATTCATATCAAGAGAGAGTCACATCGAGAGAGAGAGAGAGTCACATCGAGGGGGAGAGAGTCACATCGAGGGAGAGAGTCACATCGAGAGAGAGAGAGTCACATCGAGGGAGAGAGTCACATCGAGAGAGAGAGAGTCACATCGAGGGAGAGAGTCACATCGAGGGAGAGAGAGTCACATCGAGGGAGAGAGAGTCACATCGAGGGAGAAAGAAACATCGAGGGAGAGTGAGTCACCTTGAGAGAGAGAGTCACATCGAGGGAGAGAGTCACATCTGGGGAGAGAGAGTCACATCGAGGGAGAGAGATTCACATCGAATGAGGGAGTGTCACATCGAGGGAGAGAGAGTCACATCGAGTGAGAGAGTCACATCGAGGGAGAGAGAGTCACATCGAGGGAGAGAGATTCACATCGAGGGAGAGAGAGTCACATCGAGGGAGAAAGACACATCGAGGGAGAAAGACACATCGAAGGAGAGAGAATCACATCGAGGGAGAGAGAGCCACATCAAGGGAGAGAGAGTCACATCGAGGGAGAGAGAGTCACATCGAGAGAGAGAATCACATCGAGGGAGAGAGAGTCACAGCGAGGGAGAGAGAGTCACATCGAGAGAATCACATCGAGAGAGAGAATCACATCGAGAGAGAGAGTCACATTGAGAGAGACAGTCACAACGAGGGAGAGAGTCACATCTAGCGAGAGAGAGTCACATCGAGGGAGAGAGATTCACATCGAGTGAGGGAGTGACACATCGAGGGAGAGAGAGTCACATCGAGTGAGAGAGTCACATCGAGGGATAGAGAGTCACATCGAGGGAGAGAGAGTCACATCGAGGGAGAGAGAGTCACATCGAGGGAGAAAGACACATCGAGGGGGAGAGAATCACATCGAGGGAGAGAGAGTCACATCAAGGGAGAGAGAGTCACATCGAGAGAGTGAATCACATCGAGGGAGAGAGAGTCACATCGAGGGAGAGAGAGTGACATCGAGGGAGAGAGAGTCACATCGAGGGAGAGAGATTCACATCGAGGGAGAGAGTGTCACATCGAGGGAGAGAGAGTCACATCGAGGGAGAGAGAGTCACATCGAGGGAGAGAGAGTCACATCGAGGGAGAAAGTGTCACATCGAGGGAGTGTCACATCAAGGGAGAGATAGTCACATCGAGAGAGAGAATCACATCGAGGGAGAGAGAGTCACATCGAGGGAGAGAGAGTCACATCGAGGGAGAGAGAGTCACATCGAGGGAGAGAGAGTCACATCGAGAGAGAGCATCACATCGAGGGAGAGAGAGTCACATCGAGGGAGAGAGAGTCACATCGAGGGAGACAGAGTCACATCGAGGGAGAGATTGTCATATCAAGGGAGAGAGAGTCACAGCGAGGCAGAGAGTCACATCGAGTGAGAGAGTCACATTGAAGGAGAGAGTCACATCGAGTGAGAGAGAGTCACATCGAGGGAGAGAGTCACATCGAGTTAGAAAGAGTCACATCGAGAGAGGGATAGTCACATCGAGGGATAGAGTCACATCGAGGGAGAGAGAGTCACATCGAGGGAGAGAGAATCACATTGAGGGAGAGAGACTCACATCGAGTGAGAGCGAGTCACATCAAGGGAGAGAGAGTCACATCGAGAGAGAGAGTCACATCGAGGGAGAGTCACATCGAGGGAGAGAGAGTCACATCGAGGGAGAGAGAGTCACATCGAGAGAGAGTGAGTCACATCGAGGGAGAGAGAGTCACATCGAGGGAGAGAGAGTCACATCAAGGGAGAAAGAGACACATCGAGGGAGAGAGAGTCACATCGAGAGAATCACATCGAGAGTGAGAGAGTCACATCGAGAGAGACAGTCACATCGAGAGAGAGAGTCACATCGAGAGAGACAGTCACATCGAGTGAGAGAGTCACATCGAGGGATAGAGAGTCACATCAAGGGAGAGAGAGTCACATTGAGAGAGAGGGATAGTCATATCGAGGGAGAGAGTCACATCTAGGGAGAGAGTCACATCGAGGGAGAGAGAGTCACATCGAGGGAGAGAGAGTCACATCGGGGGAGAGAGAGTCACATCAAGGGAGAGAGAGTCACATCGAGAGAGAGCATCACATCGAGGGAGAGACAGTCACATCGAGGGAGAGAGAGTCACATCGAGGGAGACAGAGTCACATCGAGGGAAACAGAGTCACATCGAGGGAGACAGAGTCACATCGAGGGAGAGAGTGTCATATCAAGGGAGAGAGAGTCACATCTAGGGAGAGAGAGTCACATCGAGGGAGAGAGTCACATCGAGTGAGAGTGTCACATTGAAGGAGAGAGAGGCACATCGAGTGAGAGAGTCACATCGAGTGAGAGAGAGTCACATCGAGGAAGAGAGACTCACATCGAGTGAGAGCGAGTCACATCGAGTGAGAGCGAGTCACATCAAGGGAGAGAGAGTCACATCGAGAGAGAGTCCCACATCGACAGAGAGAGAGTCACATCGAGGGAGAGAGAGTCACATCGAGGGAGAGTGTCACATCGAGGGAGAGAGTCACATCGAGGGAGAGAGAATCACATTGAGGGAGAGAGACTCGCATCGAGTGAGAGCGAGTCACATCGAGAGAGAGAGTCACATCGAGGGAGAGTCACATCGAGGTAGAGAGAGTCACATCGAGGGAGAGAGATTCACATCGAGGGAGAAAGACACATCGAGGGAGAGACTCACATCGAGAGAGAGTGAGTCACATCGAGGGAGAGAGAGTCACATCGAGAGAATCACATCGAGAGAGAGAGAGTCACATCGAGGGATAGAGAGTCACATCGAGGGAGAGAGAGTCACATCGAGGGAGAAAGACACATCGAGGGAGAAAGACACATCGAGGGAGAAAGACACATCGAGGGAGAGAGAGTCACATCGAGGGAGAGAGAGTCACATCGAGGGAGAGAGAGTCACATCGAGGGAGAGAGTGTCACATCGAGGGAGAGAGAGTCACATCGAGGGAGAGAGTCACATCGAGGGAGAGAGAGTCACATCGAGGGAGAGAGAGTCACATCGAGGGAGAGAGTGTCACATCGAGGGAGAGAGTGTCACACCGAGAGAGAGAGAGATTCATGTCAAGAAAGAGAGAGTCACATCGAGAGAGAGAGAGAGTCACATCGAGGGAGAGAGAGTCACATCGAGGGAATCACATCGAGAGAATCACATCGAGAGAGAGTCACATCGAGGGAGAGAGTCACATCGAGGGAGAGAGAGTCACATCGAGGGAGAAAGAGTCACATCGAGGGAGAGAGAGACACATCGAGGGAGAGAGTCACATCGAGGGAGAGAGAGTCACATCGAGGGAGAGAGTGTCACATCGAGGGAGAGAGAGTCACATCGAGGGAGAGAGTCACATCGAGGGAGTGAGATCACATCGAGGGAGAGCGAGTCACATCGAGTGAGAGAGTGTCACATCGAGGGAGAGAGTGTCACATCGAGAGAGAGAGAGAGAGAGAGATTCATATCAAGAAAGAGAGAGTCACATCGAGAGAGAGAGAGTCACATCGAGGGGGAGAGAGTCACATCGAGGGAGAGAGTCACATCGAGAGAGAGAGAGTCACATCGAGGGAGAGAGTCACATCGAGAGAGAGAGAGTCACATCGAGGGAGAGAGTCACATCGAGGGAGGGAGAGTCACATCGAGGGAGAGAGAGTCACATCGAGGGAGAAAGACACATCGAGGGAGAGTGAGTCACATTGAGAGAGAGAGTCACATCGAGGGAGAGAGTCACATCTAGGGAGAGAGAGTCACATCGAGGGAGAGAGATTCACATCGAGTGAGGGAGTGTCACATCGAGGGAGAGAGAGTCACATCGAGTGAGAGAGATTCACATCGAGGGAGAGAGAGTCACATCGAGGGAGAAAGACACATCGAGGGAGAAAGACACATCGAGGGAGAGAGAGTCACATCGAGGAAGAGAGAGTCACATCGAGGAAGAGAGAGTCACATCGAGGGAGAGAGAGTCACATCGAGGGAGAGAGAGTCACATCAAGGGAGAGAGAGTCACATCGAGAGAGAGAATCACATCGAGGGAGAGAGAGTCACATCGAGGGAGAGAGAGTCACATCGAGGGAGAGAGAGTCACATCGAGGGAGAGAGAGTCACATCGAGGGAGAGGGAGTCACATCGAGGGAGAGAGTCACATCGAGGGAGAGAGAGTCACATCGAGGGAGAGAGTCACATCGAGGGAGTGAGATCACATCGAGGGAGAGCGAGTCACATCGAGTGAGAGAGTGTCACATCGAGGGAGAGAGTGTCACATCGAGGGAGAGAGTGTCACATCGAGAGAGAGAGAGAGAGATTCATATCAAGAAAGAGAGAGTCACATCGAGAGAGAGAGAGAGTCACATCGAGGGAGAGAGAGTCACATCGAGGGAATCACATCGAGAGAATCACATCGAGAGAGAGAGAGTCACATCGAGAGAGTCACATCGAGGGAGAGAGAGTCACATCGAGGGAGAAAGAGTCACATCGAGGGAGAGAGAGTCACATCGAGGGAGAGAGAGTCACATCGAGGGAGAGAGTCACATCGAGGGAGAGAGTGTCACATCGAGGGAGAGAGAGTCACATCGAGGGAGACAGTCACATCGAGGGAGTGAGATCACATCGAGGGAGAGCGAGTCACATCGAGTGAGAGAGTGTCACATCGAGGGAGAGAGTGTCACATCGAGGGAGAGAGTGTCACATCGAGAGAGAGAGAGAGAGATTCATATCAAGAGAGAGACACATCGAGAGAGAGAGAGAGTCACATCGAGGGGGAGAGAGTCACATCGAGGGAGAGAGTCACATCGAGAGAGAGAGAGTCACATCGAGGGAGAGAGTCACATCGAGAGAGAGAGAGTCACATCGAGGGAGAGAGTCACATCGAGGGAGAGAGAGTCACATCGAGGGAGAGAGAGTCACATCGAGGGAGAGAGAGTCACATCGAGGGAGAAAGAAACATCGAGGGAGAGTGAGTCACCTTGAGAGAGAGAGTCACATCGAGGGAGAGAGTCACATCTGGGGAGAGAGAGTCACATCGAGGGAGAGAGATTCACATCGAATGAGGGAGTGTCACATCGAGGGAGAGAGAGTCACATCGAGTGAGAGAGTCACATCGAGGGAGAGAGAGTCACATCGAGGGAGAGAGATTCACATCGAGGGAGAGAGAGTCACATCGAGGGAGAAAGACACATCGAGGGAGAAAGACACATCGAAGGAGAGAGAATCACATCGAGGGAGAGAGACCCACATCAAGGGAGAGAGAGTCACATCGAGGGAGAGAGAGTCACATCAAGGGAGAGAGAGTCACATCGAGAGAGAGAATCACATCGAGGGAGAGAGAGTCACAGCGAGGGAGAGACAGTCACATCGAGGGAGAGAGTGTCACATCGAGGGAGAGAGAGTCACATCGAGGGAGAGAGAGTCACATCGAGGGAGAAAGTGTCACATCGAGGGAGAGAGTGTCACATCAAGGGAGAGAGAGTCACATCGAGGGAGAGAGAGTCACATCAAGGAAGAGAGAGTCACATCAAGGGAGAGAGAGTCACATCGAGGGAGAGAGAGTCACATCAAGGGAGAGAGAGTCACATCAAGGGAGAGAGAGTCACATCGAGAGAGAGAATCACATCGAGGGAGAGAGAGTCACATCGAGGGAGAGAGAGCCACATCGAGGGAGAGAGAGTCACATCGAGGGAGAGAGTGTCACATCAAGGGAGAGAGAGTCACATCGAGGGAGATAGAGTCACATCGAGGGAGAGAGTGTCACATCAAGGGAGAGAGAGTCACATCGAGGGAGAGAGAGTCACATCCAGGGAGAAAGTGTCACATCGAGGGAGAGAGAGTCACATCAAGGGAGAGAGAGTCACATCGAGAGAGGGAATCACATCGAGGGAGAGAGAGTCACATCGAGGGAGAGAGAGTCACATCGAGGGAGAGAGAGTCACATCGAGGGAGAGAGAGTCACATCGAGAGAGAGCATCACATCGAGGGAGAGAGAGTCACATCGAGGGAGAGAGAGTCACATCGAGGGAGACAGAGTCACATCGAGGGACAGAGTCACATTGAAGGAGAGAGAGTCACATCGAGTGAGAGAGTCACATCGAGTGAGAGAGAGTCACATCGAGGGAGAGAGTCACATCAAGTTAGAAAGAGTCACATCGAGAGAGGGATAGTCACATTGAGGGATAGAGTCACATCGAGGGAGAGAGAGTCACATCGAGGGAGAGAGAATCACATTGAGGGAGAGAGACTCACATCGAGGGAGAGAGAGTGACATCGAGGGAGAGAGTGTCACATCGAGGGAGAGAGAGTCACATCGAGGGAGAGAGTCACATCGAGGGAGTGAGATCACATCGAGGGAGAGCGAGTCACATCGAGTGAGAGAGTATCACATCGAGGGAGAGAGTGTCACATCGAGAGAGAGAGAGAGAGAGATTCATATCGAGAAAGAGAGAGTCACATCGAGAGAGAGAGAGAGTCACATCGAGGGGGAGAGAGTCACATCGAGGGAGAGAGTCACATCGAGAGAGAGAGAGTCACATCAAGTGAGAGAGAGAGTCACATCGAGAGCGAGAGAGTCACATCGAGGGAGAGAGAGTCACATCAAGGGAGAAAGCGTCACATCGAGTTAGAAAGACTCACATCGAGAGAGAGATAGTCACATCGAGGGAGAGAATCACATCGAGAGAATCACATCGAGAGAGAGAATCACATCGAGAGAGAGAGTCACATTGAGAGAGACAGCCACATCGAGGGAGAGAGTCACATCGAGGGAGAGAGAGTCACATCGAGGGAGAGAGAGTCATATCGAGGGAGAGAGAGTCACATTGAGAGAGAGAGAGTCACATCGAGTGAGAGAGTCACATCGAGGGAGAGAGAGTCACATCAAGGGAGAGAGAGTCACATCGAGAGAGAGCATCACATCGAGGGAGAGAGAGTCACATCGAGGGAGAGAGAGTCACATTGAGGGAGACAGAGTCACATCGAGGGAGAGAGTGTCATATCAAGGGAGAGAGTCGCATCGAGGAAGAGAGTGTCACATCTAGGGAGAGAGAGTCACATCGAGGAAGAGAGTGTCACATCTAGGGAGAGAGTCACATCGAGTTAGAAAGAGTCACATCGAGAGAGGGATAGTCACATCGAGGGATAGAGTCACATCGAGGGAGAGAGAGTCACATCGAGGGAGAGAGAATCACATTGAGGGAGAGAGACTCGCATCGAGTGAGAGCGAGTCACATCGAGAGAGAGAGTCACATCGAGGGAGAGTCACATCGAGGGAGAGAGAGTCACATCGAGGGAGAGAGAGTCACATCGAGGGAGAAAGACACATCGAGGGAGAGAGAGTCACATCGAGGGAGAGAGAGTCACATCTAGCGAGAGAGAGTCACATCGAGGGAGAGAGATTCACATCGAGTGAGGGAGTGACACATCGAGGGAGAGAGAGTCACATCGAGTGAGAGAGTCACATCGAGGGATAGAGAGTCACATCGAGGGAGAGAGAGTCACATTGAGAGAGAGGGAGAGTCATATCGAGGGAGAGAGTCACATCGAGGGAGAGAGAGTCACATCGAGGGAGAGAGAGTCACATCGAGGGAGAGAGAGTCACATCGAGGGAGAGAGAGTCACATCGAGGGAGAAAGACACATCGAGGGAGAGAGAGTCACATCGAGGGAGAGAGAGTCACATCGAGGGAGAGAGAGTCACATCAAGGGAGAGAGAGTCACATCGAGGGAGAGAGAGTCACATCAAGGGAGAGAGAGTCACATCGAGAGAGAGTATCACATCGAGGGAGAGAGAGTCACATCGAGGGAGAGAAAGTCACATCGAGGGAGAGAGAGTCACATCGAGGGAGAGAGAGTCACATCGAGGGAGAGAGTGTCACATCAAGGGAGAGAGAGTCACATCGAGGGAGAGAGAGTCACATCGAGTGAGAAAGTGTCACATCGAGGGAGAGAGTGTCACATCGAGGGAGAGAGAGTCACATTGAGGGAGAGAGAGTCACATCAAGGAAGAGAGAGTCACATCAAGGGAGAGAGAGTCACATCGAGGGAGAGAGAGTCACATCAAGGGAGAGAGAGTCACATCGAGAGAGAGAATCACATCGAGGGAGAGAGAGTCACATCGAGGGAGAGAGAGCCACATCGAGGGAGAGAGAGTCACATCGAGGGAGAGAGTGTCACATCAAGGGAGAGAGAGTCACATCGAGGGAGAGAGAGTCACATCCAGGGAGAGAGTGTCACATCAAGGGAGAGAGAGTCACATCGAGGGAGAGAGAGTCACATCCAGGGAGAAAGTGTCACATCGAGGGAGAGAGTGTCACATCAAGGGAGAGAGAGTCACATCGAGAGAGGGAATCACATCGAGGGAGAGAGAGTCACATCGAGGGAGAGAGAGTCACATCGAGGGAGAGAGAGTCACATCAAGGGAGAGAGAGTCACATCGAGAGAGAGCATCACATCGAGGGAGAGAGAGTCACATCGAGGGAGAGAGAGTCACATCGAGGGAGACAGAGTCACATCGAGGGAGAGAGTCACATTGAAGGAGAGAGAGTCACATCGAGTGAGAGAGTCACATCGAGTGAAAGAGAGTCACATCGAGGGAGAGAGTCACATCAAGTTAGAAAGAGTCACATCGAGAGAGGGATAGTCACATTGAGGGATAGAGTCACATCGAGGGAGAGAGAGTCACATCGAGGGAGAGAGAATCACATTGAGGGAGAGAGACTCAGATTGAGGGAGAGAGAGTGACATCGAGGGAGAGAGTGTCACATCGAGGGAGAGAGAGTCACATCGAGGGAGAGAGTCACATCGAGGGAGTGAGATCACATCGAGGGAGAGCGAGTCACATCGAGTGAGAGAGTATCACATCGAGGGAGAGAGTGTCACATCGAGAGAGAGAGAGCGAGAGATTCATATCGAGAAAGAGAGAGTCACATCGAGAGAGAGAGAGAGTCACATCGAGGGGGAGAGAGTCACATCGAGGGAGAGAGTCACATCGAGAGAGAGAGAGTCACATCAAGTGAGAGAGAGAGTCACATCGAGAGCGAGAGAGTCACATCGAGGGAGAGAGAGTCACATCAAGGGAGAAAGCGTCACATCGAGTTAGAAAGACTCACATCGAGAGAGAGATAGTCACATCGAGGGAGAGAGTCACATCGAGAGAATCACATCGAGAGAGAGAATCACATCGAGAGAGAGAGTCACATTGAGAGAGACAGTCACATCGAGGGAGAGAGTCACATCGAGGGAGAGAGAGTCACATCGAGGGAGAGAGAGTCATATCGAGGGAGAGAGAGTCACATTGAGAGAGAGAGAGTCACATCGAGTGAGAGAGTCACATCGAGGGAGAGAGAGTCACATCAAGGGAGAGAGAGTCACATCGAGAGAGAGAATCACATCGAGGGAGAGAGAGTGACATCGAGGGAGAGAGAGTCACATCGAGGGAGAGAGAGTCACATCAAGGGAGAGAGAGTCACATCGAGAGAGAGCATCACATCGAGGGAGAGAGAGTCACATCGAGGGAGAGAGAGTCACATTGAGGGAGAGAGAGTCACATCGAGGGAGAGAGTCACATCGAGTTAGAAAGAGTCACATCGAGAGAGGGATAGTCACATCGAGGGATAGAGTCACATCGAGGGAGAGAGAGTCACATCGAGGGAGAGAGAATCACATTGAGGGAGAGAGACTCGCATCGAGTGAGAGCGAGTCACATCGAGAGAGAGAGTCACATCGAGGGAGAGTCACATCGAGGGAGAGAGAGTCACATCGAGGGAGAGAGAGTCACATCGAGGGAGAAAGACACATCGAGGGAGAGAGAGTCACATCGAGGGAGGGAGAGTCACATCAAGGGAGAGAGAGTCACATCGAGGGAGAGAGAGTCACATCGAGGGAGAGAGAGTCACATCAAGGGAGAGAGAGTCACATCGAGGGAGAGAGAGTCACATCGAGGGAGAGAGAGTCATATCGAGGGAGAGAGTCACATTGAGAGAGACAGTCACATCGAGGGAGAGAGTCACATCGAGGGAGAGAGAGTCACATCGAGGGAGAGATAGTCACATCGAGGGAGAGAGTCACATCGAGAGAATCACATCGAGAGAGAGAATCACATCGAGAGAGAGAGTCACATTGAGAGAGACAGTCACATCGAGGGAGAGAGTCACATCTAGCGAGAGAGAGTCACATCGAGGGAGAGAGATTCACATCGAGTGAGGGAGTGACACATCGAGGGAGAGAGAGTCACATCGAGTGAGAGAGTCACATCGAGGGATAGAGAGTCACATCGAGGGAGAGAGAGTCACATTGAGAGAGAGGGAGAGTCATATCGAGGGAGAGAGTCACATCGAGGGAGAGAGAGTCACATCAAGGGAGAGAGAGTCACATCGAGGGAGAGAGAGTCACATCGAGGGAGAAAGACACATCGAGGGAGAGAGAGTCACATCGAGGGAGAGAGAGTCACATCAAGGGAGAGAGAGTCACATCGAGGGAGAGAGAGTCACATCAAGGGAGAGAGAGTCACATCGAGAGAGTGAATCACATCGAGGGAGAGAGAGTCACATCGAGGGAGAGAGAGTCACATCGAGGGAGAGAGATTCACATCGAGGGAGAGAGTGTCACATCGAGGGAGAGAGAGTCACATCGAGGGAGAGTGAGTCACATCGAGGGAGAAAGTGTCACATCGAGGGAGAGAGTGTCACATCAAGGGAGAGAGAGTCACATCGAGAGAGAGAATCACATCGAGCGAGAGAGAGTCACATCGAGGGAGAGAGAGTCACATCGAGGGAGAGAGAGTCACATCGAGGGAGAGAGAGTCACATCGAGGGAGAGAGTCACATCGAGGGAGAGAGAGCCACATCGAGGGAGACAGAGTCACATCGAGGGAGAGAGTGTCATATCAAGGGAGAGAGAGTCACAGCGAGGGAGAGAGTCACATCGAGTGAGAGAGTCACATTGAAGGAGAGAGTCACATCGAGTGAGAGAGAGTCACATCGAGGGATAGAGTCACATCGAGGGAGAGAGAGTCACATCGAGGGAGAGAGAATCACATTGAGGGAGAGAGACTCACCGAGTGAGAGCGAGTCACATCAAGGGAGAGAGAGTCACATCGAGAGAGAGAGTCACATCGAGGGAGAGTCACATCGAGGGAGAGAGAGTCACATCGAGGGAGAGAGAGTCACATCGAGAGAGAGAGAGACACATCGAGGGAGAGACTCACATCGAGAGAGAGTGAGTCACATCGAGGGAGAGAGAGTCACATCGAGGGAGAGAGAGTCACATCAAGGGAGAAAGAGACACATCGAGGGAGAGAGAGTCACATCGAGAGAATCACATCGAGAGTGAGAGAGTCACATCGAGAGAGACAGTCACATCGAGTGAGAGAGTCACATCGAGGGATAGAGAGTCACATCGAGGGAGAGAGAGTCACATCGGGGGAGAGAGAGTCACATCAAGGGAGAGAGAGTCACATCGAGAGAGAGCATCACATCGAGGGAGAGAGAGTCACATCGAGGGAGAGAGAGTCACATCGAGGGAGACAGAGTCACATCGAGGGAGAGAGTGTCATATCAAGGGAGAGAGAGTCACATCTAGGGAGAGAGAGTCACATCGAGGGAGAGAGTCACATCGAGTGAGAGTGTCACATTGAAGGAGAGAGAGTCACATCGAGTGAGAGAGTCACATCGAGTGAGAGAGAGTCACATCGAGGGAGAGAGTCACATCAAGTTAGAAAGAGTCATATCGAGAGAAGGATAGTCACATCGAGGGAAAAAGTCACATCGAGGGAGAGAGAGTCACATTGAGGGAGAGAGAATCACATTGAGGGAGAGAGACTCACATCGAGAGAGAGTCCCACATCGACAGAGAGAGAGACACGTCGAGGGAGAGAGAGTCACATCGAGGGAGAGAGTCACATCGAGGGAGAGAGTCACATCGAGGGAGAGGGAATCACATTGAGGGAGAGAGAGTCACATCGAGGGAGAAAGACACATCGAGGGAGAGACTCACATCGAGAGAGAGTGAGTCACATCGAGGGAGAGAGAGACACATCGAGGGAGAGAGAGTCACATCGAGAGAATCACATCGAGAGAGAGAGAGTCACAATGAGGGAGAGAGTCACATTGAGAGAGACAGTCACATCGAGGGAGAGAGTCACATCGAGGGAGAGAGAGTCACATCGAGGGAGAGATAGTCACATCGAGGGAGAGAGTCACATCGAGAGAATCACATCGAGAGAGAGAATCACATCGAGAGAGAGAGTCACATCGAGGGAGAGAGTCACATCTAGCGAGAGAGAGTCACATCGAGGGAGAGAGATTCACATCGAGTGAGGGAGTGACACATCGAGGGAGAGAGAGTCACATCGAGTGAGAGAGTCACATCGAGGGATAGAGAGTCACATCGAGGGAGAGAGAGTCACATTGAGAGAGAGGGAGAGTCATATCGAGGGAGAGAGTCACATCGAGGGAGAGAGAGTCACATCGAGGGAGAGAGAGTCACATCGAGGGAGAGAGAGTCACATCGAGGGAGAGAGAGTCACATTGAGGGAGAAAGACACATCGAGGGAGAGAGAGTCACATCGAGGGAGAGAGAGTCACATCGAGGGAGAGAGAGTCACATCGAGAGAGTGAATCACATCGAGGGAGAGAGAGTCACATCGAGGGAGAGAGAGTCATCTCGAGGGAGAGAGATTCACATCGAGGGAGAGAGTGTCACATCGAGGGAGAGAGAGTCACATCGAGGGAGAGAGAGTCACATCGAGGGAGAAAGTGTCACATCGAGGGAGAGAGTGTCACTTCAAGGGAGAGAGAGTCACATCGAGAGAGAGAATCACATCGAGGGAGAGAGAGTCACATCGAGGGAGAGAGAGTCACATCGAGGGAGAGAGAGTCACATCGAGGGAGAGAGAGTCACATCGAGGGAGAGAGAGTCACATCGAGGGAGAGAGAGTCACATCGAGAGAGAGCATCACATCGAGGGAGAGAGAGTCACATCGAGGGAGAGAGAGCCACATCGAGGGAGATAGAGTCACATCGAGGGAGAGAATGTCATTTCAAGGGAGAGAGAGTCACAGCGAGGGAGAGAGTCACATCGAGTGAGAGAGTCACATTGAAGGAGAGAGTCACATCCAGTGAGAGAGAGTCACATCGAGGGAGAGAGTCACATCGAGTTAGAAAGAGTCACATCGAGAGAGGGATAGTCACATCGAGGGATAGAGTCACATCGAGGGAGAGAGAGTCACATCGAGGGAGAGAGAATCACATTGAGGGAGAGAGACTCACATCGAGAGAGAGAGAGAGCCACATCGAGGGAGAGACTCACATCGAGAGAGAGTGGGTCACATCGAGGGAGAGAGAGTCACATCGAGGGAGAGAGAGTCACATCAAGGGAGAAAGAGACACATCGAGGGAGAGAGAGTCACATCGAGAGTGAGAGAGTCACATCGAGAGAGACAGTCACATCGAGTGAGAGAGTCACATCGAGGGATAGAGAGTCACATCGAGGGAGAGAGAGTCACCTCGGGGGAGAGAGAGTCACATCAAGGGAGAGAGAGTCACATCGAGAGAGAGCATCACATCGAGGGAGAGAGAGTCACATCGAGGGAGAGAGAGTCACATCGAGGGAGACAGAGTCACATCGAGGGAGAGAGTGTCATATCAAGGGAGAGAGAGTCACATCTAGGGAGAGAGAGTCACATCGAGGGAGAGAGTCACATCGAGTGAGAGTGTCACATTGAAGGAGAGAGAGTCACATCGAGTGAGAGAGTCACATCGAGTGAGAGAGAGTCACATCGAGGGAGAGAGTCACATCGAGTTAGAAAGAGTCATATCGAGAGAAGGATAGTCACATCGAGGGAAAAAGTCACATCGAGGGAGAAAGAGTCACATTGAGGGAGAGAGAATCACATTGAGGGAGAGAGACTCACATCGAGTGAGAGCGAGTCACATCAAGGGAGAGAGAGTCACATCGAGAGAGAGTCCCACATCGACAGAGAGAGAGTCACATCGAGGGAGAGAGAGTCACATCGAGGGAGAGAGTCACATCGAGGGAGAGAGAATCACATTGAGGGAGAGAGACTCGCATCGAGTGAGAGCGAGTCACATCGAGAGACAGAGTCACATCGAGGGAGAGTCACATCGAGGGAGAGAGAGACACATCGAGGGAGAGAGAGTCACGTCGAGGGAGAAAGACACATCGAGGGAGAGACTCACATCAAGAGAGAGTGAGTCACATCGAGGGAGAGAGAGACACATCGAGGGAGAGAGAGTCACATCGAGAGAATCACATCGAGAGAGAGAGAGTCACATCGAGGGATAGAGAGTCACATCGAGGGAGAGAGAGTCACATTGAGAGAGAGGGAGAGTCATATCGAGGGAGAGAGTCACATCGAGGGAGAGAGTCACATCGAGGGAGAGAGAGTCACATCGAGGGAGAGAGAGTCACATCGAGGGAGAGAGAGTCACATCAAGGGAGAGAGAGTCACATCGAGAGAGAGCATCACATCGAGGGAGAGAGAGTCACATCGAGGGAGAGAGAGTCACATCGAGGGGGACAGAGTCACATCGAGGGAGACAGAGTCACATCGAGGGAGACAGAGTCACATCGAGGGAGACAGAGTCACATCGAGGGAGAGAGTGTCATATCAAGGGAGAGAGAGTCACATCTAGGGCGAGAGAGTCACATCGAGGGAGAGAGTCACATTGAAGGAGAGAGAGTCACATCGAGTGAGAGAGTCACATCGAGTGAGAGAGAGTCACATCGAGGGAGAGAGTCACATCGAGTTAGAAAGAGTCACATCGAGAGAGGGATAGTCACATCGAGGGAAAAAGTCACATCGAGGGAGAGAGAGTCACATCGAGGGAGAGAGAATCACATTGAGGGAGAGAGACTCACATCGAGTGAGAGCGAGTCACATCAAGGGAGAGAGAGTCACATCGAGAGAGAGTCCCACATCGACAGAGAGAGAGTCACATCGAGGGAGAGAGAGTCACATCGAGGGAATCACATCGAGAGAATCACATCGAGAGAGAGAGAGTCACATCGAGGGAGAGAGTCACATCGAGGGAGAGAGTCACATCGAGGGAGAGAGAGTCACATCGAGGGAGAGACTCACATCGAGGGAGAGAGAGTCACATCGAGGGAGAGAGTGTCACATCGAGGGAGAGAGAGTCACATCGAGGGAGAGAGTCACATCGAGGGAGTGAGATCACATCGAGGGAGAGCGAGTCACATCGAGTGAGAGTGTCACATCGAGGGAGAGAGTGTCACATCGAGAGAGAGAGAGAGATTCATATCAAGAAAGAGAGAGTCACATCGAGAGAGAGAGAGAGTCACATCGAGGGGGAGAGAGTCACATCGAGGGAGAGAGTCACATCGAGAGAGAGAGAGTCACATCGAGGGAGAGATTCATATCAAGAAAGAGAGAGTCACATCGAGAGAGAGAGAGAGTCACATCGAGGGGGAGAGAGTCACATCGAGGGAGAGAGTCACATCGAGAGAGAGAGAGTCACATCGAGGGAGAGAGTCACATCGAGGGAGAGAGAGTCACATCGAGGGAGAGAGAGTCACATCGAGGGAGAGAGACACATCGAGGGAGAGTGAGTCACATTGAGAGAGAGAGTCACATCTAGGGAGAGAGAGTCACATCGAGGGAGAGAGATTCACATCGAGTGAGGGAGTGTCACATCGAGGGAGAGAGAGTCACATCGAGGGAGAAAGACACATCGAGGGAGAGAGAGTCACATCGAGGGAGAGAGAGTCACATCAAGGGAGAGAGAGTCACATCGAGGGAGAGAGAGTCACATCAAGGGAGAGAGAGTCACATCGAGAGAGAGAGAATCACATCGAGGGAGAGAGAGTCACATCGAGGGAGAGAGATTCACATCGAGTGAGGGAGTGACACATCGAGGGAGAGAGAGTCACATCGAGTGAGAGAGTCACATCGAGGGATAGAGAGTCACATCGAGGGAGAGAGAGTCACATTGAGAGAGAGGGAGAGTCATATCGAGGGAGAGAGTCACATCGAGGGAGAGAGAGTCACATCGAGGGAGAGAGAGTCACATCGAGGGAGAGAGAGTCACATCGAGGGAGAAAGACACATCGAGGGAGAGAGAGTCACATCGAGGGAGAGAGAGTCACATCAAGGGAGAGAGAGTCACATCGAGGGAGAGAGAGTCACATCAAGGGAGAGAGAGTCACATCGAGAGAGTGAATCACATCGAGGGAGAGAGAGTCACATCGAGGGAGAGAGAGTCACATCGAGGGAGAGAGATTCACATCGAGGGAGAGAGTGTCACATCGAGGGAGAGAGAGTCACATCGAGGGAGAGTGAGTCACATCGAGGGAGAAAGTGTCACATCGAGGGAGAGAGTGTCACATCAAGGGAGAGAGAGTCACATCGAGAGAGAGAATCACATCGAGCGAGAGAGAGTCACATCGAGGGAGAGAGAGTCACATCGAGGGAGAGAGAGTCACATCGAGGGAGAGAGAGTCACATCGAGGGAGAGAGAGTCACATCGAGGGAGAGAGAGTCACATCGAGGGAGAGAGAGCCACATCGAGGGAGACAGAGTCACATCGAGGGAGAGAGTGTCATATCAAGGGAGAGAGAGTCACAGCGAGGGAGAGAGTCACATCGAGTGAGAGAGTCACATTGAAGGAGAGAGTCACATCGAGTGAGAGAGAGTCACATCGAGGGAGAGAGTCACATCGAGTTAGAAAGAGTCACATCGAGAGAGGGATAGTCACATCGAGGGATAGAGTCACATCGAGGGAGAGAGAGTCACATCGAGGGAGAGAGAATCACATTGAGGGAGAGAGACTCACCGAGTGAGAGCGAGTCACATCAAGGGAGAGAGAGTCACATCGAGAGAGAGAGTCACATCGAGGGAGAGTCACATCGAGGGAGAGAGAGTCACATTGAGGGAGAGAGAGTCACATCGAGAGAGAGAGAGTCACATCGAGGGAGAGAGAGTCACATCGAGGGAGAGAGAGTCACATCAAGGGAGAAAGAGACACATCGAGGGAGAGAGAGTCACATCGAGAGAATCACATCGAGAGTGAGAGAGTCACATCGAGAGAGACAGTCACATCGAGTGAGAGAGTCACATCGAGGGATAGAGAGTCACATCGAGGGAGAGAGAGTCACATCGGGGGAGAGAGAGTCACATCAAGGGAGAGAGAGTCACATCGAGAGAGAGCATCACATCGAGGGAGAGAGAGTCACATCGAGGGAGAGAGAGTCACATCGAGGGAGAGAGAGTCACATCGAGGGAGAGAGATTCACATCGAGGGAGAGAGAGTCACATCGAGGGAGAGAGAGTCACATCGAGGGAGAGAGAGCCACATCGAGGGAGACAGAGTCACATCGAGGGAGAGAGTGTCATATCAAGGGAGAGAGAGTCACAGCGAGGGAGAGAGTCACATCGAGTGAGAGAGTCACATTGAAGGAGAGAGTCACATCGAGTGAGAGAGAGTCACATCGAGGGAGAGAGTCACATCGAGTTAGAAAGAGTCACATCGAGAGAGGGATAGTCACATCGAGGGATAGAGTCACATCGAGGGAGAGAGAGTCACATCGAGGGAGAGAGAATCACATTGAGGGAGAGAGACTCACCGAGTGAGAGCGAGTCACATCAAGGGAGAGAGAGTCACATCGAGAGAGAGAGTCACATCGAGGGAGAGTCACATCGAGGGAGAGAGAGTCACATTGAGGGAGAGAGACTCGCATCGAGTGAGAGCGAGTCACATCGAGAGAGAGAGTCACATCGAGGGAGAGTCACATCGAGGGAGAGAGAGTCACATCGAGGGAGAGAGAGTCACATCGAGGGAGAAAGACACATCGAGGGAGAGAGAGTCACATCGAGGGAGGGAGAGTCACATCAAGGGAGAGAGAGTCACATCGAGGGAGAGAGAGTCACATCGAGGGAGAGAGAGTCACATCAAGGGAGAGAGAGTCACATCGAGGGAGAGAGAGTCACATCGAGGGAGAGAGAGTCATATCGAGGGAGAGAGTCACATTGAGAGAGACAGCCACATCGAGGGAAAGAGTCACATCGAGGGAGAGAGAGTCACATCGAGGGAGAGATAGTCACATCGAGGGAGAGAGTCACATCGAGAGAATCACATCGAGAGAGAGAATCACATCGAGAGAGAGAGTCACATTGAGAGAGACAGTCACATCGAGGGAGAGAGTCACATCTAGCGAGAGAGAGTCACATCGAGGGAGAGAGATTCACATCGAGTGAGGGAGTGACACATCGAGGGAGAGAGAGTCACATCGAGTGAGAGAGTCACATCGAGGGATAGAGAGTCACATCGAGGGAGAGAGAGTCACATTGAGAGAGAGGGAGAGTCATATCGAGGGAGAGAGTCACATCGAGGGAGAGAGAGTCACATCAAGGGAGAGAGAGTCACATCGAGGGAGAGAGAGTCACATCGAGGGAGAAAGACACATCGAGGGAGAGAGAGTCACATCGAGGGAGAGAGAGTCACATCAAGGGAGAGAGAGTCACATCGAGGGAGAGAGAGTCACATCAAGGGAGAGAGAGTCACATCGAGAGAGTGAATCACATCGAGGGAGAGAGAGTCACATCGAGGGAGAGAGAGTCACATCGAGGGAGAGAGATTCACATCGAGGGAGAGAGTGTCACATCGAGGGAGAGAGAGTCACATCGAGGGAGAGTGAGTCACATCGAGGGAGAAAGTGTCACATCGAGGGAGAGAGTGTCACATCAAGGGAGAGAGAGTCACATCGAGAGAGAGAATCACATCGAGCAAGAGAGAGTCACATCGAGGGAGAGAGAGTCACATCGAGGGAGAGAGAGTCACATCGAGGGAGAGAGAGTCACATCGAGGGAGAGAGAGTCACATCGAGGGAGAGAGATTCACATCGAGGGAGAGAGAGTCACATCGAGGGAGAGAGAGTCACATCGAGGGAGAGAGAGCCACATCGAGGGAGACAGAGTCACATCGAGGGAGAGAGTGTCATATCAAGGGAGAGAGAGTCACAGCGAGGGAGAGAGTCACATCGAGTGAGAGAGTCACATTGAAGGAGAGAGTCACATCGAGTGAGAGAGAGTCACATCGAGGGAGAGAGTCACATCGAGTTAGAAAGAGTCACATCGAGAGAGGGATAGTCACATCGAGGGATAGAGTCACATCGAGGGAGAGAGAGTCACATCGAGGGAGAGAGAATCACATTGAGGGAGAGAGACTCACCGAGTGAGAGCGAGTCACATCAAGGGAGAGAGAGTCACATCGAGAGAGAGAGTCACATCGAGGGAGAGTCACATCGAGGGAGAGAGAGTCACATTGAGGGAGAGAGACTCGCATCGAGTGAGAGCGAGTCACATCGAGAGAGAGAGTCACATCGAGGGAGAGTCACATCGAGGGAGAGAGAGTCACATCGAGGGAGAGAGAGTCACATCGAGGGAGAAAGACACATCGAGGGAGAGAGAGTCACATCGAGGGAGGGAGAGTCACATCAAGGGAGAGAGAGTCACATCGAGGGAGAGAGAGTCACATCGAGGGAGAGAGAGTCGCTAAGCAAAAGGAAAAATATCTGACATATTGGGCAGAAACAACAAAAACCCAAAGCAAACTCAATTGCTACTTGGCCCTAAACAGACAATACAACATAGCTGATTACCTGACCATGGTAAAGGATAACAAACTGAGAAGAACCTTGACAAGGTACAGACTTAGCGAACATAGCCTAGCGATCGAAAAAGGCAGACACAGGCAGACCAGGCTGCCAAGAGAGGACAGGATATGCTCTCACTGCAGTCAGGGAGTGGTGGAGACAGAGATGCACTTCCTCACAGCTTGTGGAAAATATCAGGGCATCAGGGAGAATTTCTACCAAAAATTCTCACAAATATGCCCTGATTTCAGAAATCTGAATGACAACCAAAAACTCCCATTCCTACTGGGAGAGGAGAGAAGCTGTGTAACGCTGGCGGCGCACTATGTTGCAGCTTGCCATGAACAGAGGGACAACCAGTAAGCTAAGAAAAAAATATATATAAACAATGCGAATGTATATTTATACACTCAGGGATATACCTGTTTATACACTGTATGAATAGAACTGCGTTTATGTGCTGAACCATAAATGTATTTTGATGCTTTGGCAACATAAGATGTAACTTATCATGCCAATAAAGCGATTTAAATTGAAATTGAATTGAGTCACATCAAGGGAGAGAGAGTCACATCGAGGGAGAGAGAGTCACATCGAGGGAGAGAGAGTCATATCGAGGGAGAGAGTCACATTGAGAGAGACAGCCACATCGAGGGAAAGAGTCACATCGAGGGAGAGAGAGTCACATCGAGGGAGAGATAGTCACATCGAGGGAGAGAGTCACATCGAGAGAATCACATCGAGAGAGAGAATCACATCGAGAGAGAGAGTCACATTGAGAGAGACAGTCACATCGAGGGAGAGAGTCACATCTAGCGAGAGAGAGTCACATCGAGGGAGAGAGATTCACATCGAGTGAGGGAGTGACACATCGAGGGAGAGAGAGTCACATCGAGTGAGAGAGTCACATCGAGGGATAGAGAGTCACATCGAGGGAGAGAGAGTCACATTGAGAGAGAGGGAGAGTCATATCGAGGGAGAGAGTCACATCGAGGGAGAGAGAGTCACATCAAGGGAGAGAGAGTCACATCGAGGGAGAGAGAGTCACATCGAGGGAGAAAGACACATCGAGGGAGAGAGAGTCACATCGAGGGAGAGAGAGTCACATCAAGGGAGAGAGAGTCACATCGAGGGAGAGAGAGTCACATCAAGGGAGAGAGAGTCACATCGAGAGAGTGAATCACATCGAGGGAGAGAGAGTCACATCGAGGGAGAGAGAGTCACATCGAGGGAGAGAGATTCACATCGAGGGAGAGAGTGTCACATCGAGGGAGAGAGAGTCACATCGAGGGAGAGTGAGTCACATCGAGGGAGAAAGTGTCACATCGAGGGAGAGAGTGTCACATCAAGGGAGAGAGAGTCACATCGAGAGAGAGAATCACATCGAGCAAGAGAGAGTCACATCGAGGGAGAGAGAGTCACATCGAGGGAGAGAGAGTCACATCGAGGGAGAGAGAGTCACATCGAGGGAGAGAGTCACATCGAGGGAGAGAGAGCCACATCGAGGGAGACAGAGTCACATCGAGGGAGAGAGTGTCATATCAAGGGAGAGAGAGTCACAGCGAGGGAGAGAGTCACATCGAGTGAGAGAGTCACATTGAAGGAGAGAGTCACATCGAGTGAGAGAGAGTCACATCGAGGGATAGAGTCACATCGAGGGAGAGAGAGTCACATCGAGGGAGAGAGAATCACATTGAGGGAGAGAGACTCACCGAGTGAGAGCGAGTCACATCAAGGGAGAGAGAGTCACATCGAGAGAGAGAGTCACATCGAGGGAGAGTCACATCGAGGGAGAGAGAGTCACATCGAGGGAGAGAGAGTCACATCGAGAGAGAGAGAGACACATCGAGGGAGAGACTCACATCGAGAGAGAGTGAGTCACATCGAGGGAGAGAGAGTCACATCGAGGGAGAGAGAGTCACATCAAGGGAGAAAGAGACACATCGAGGGAGAGAGAGTCACATCGAGAGAATCACATCGAGAGTGAGAGAGTCACATCGAGAGAGACAGTCACATCGAGTGAGAGAGTCACATCGAGGGATAGAGAGTCACATCGAGGGAGAGAGAGTCACATCGGGGGAGAGAGAGTCACATCAAGGGAGAGAGAGTCACATCGAGAGAGAGCATCACATCGAGGGAGAGAGAGTCACATCGAGGGAGAGAGAGTCACATCGAGGGAGACAGAGTCACATCGAGGGAGAGAGTGTCATATCAAGGGAGAGAGAGTCACATCTAGGGAGAGAGAGTCACATCGAGGGAGAGAGTCACATCGAGTGAGAGTGTCACATTGAAGGAGAGAGAGTCACATCGAGTGAGAGAGTCACATCGAGTGAGAGAGAGTCACATCGAGGGAGAGAGTCACATCAAGTTAGAAAGAGTCATATCGAGAGAAGGATAGTCACATCGAGGGAAAAAGTCACATCGAGGGAGAGAGAGTCACATTGAGGGAGAGAGAATCACATTGAGGGAGAGAGACTCACATCGAGAGAGAGTCCCACATCGACAGAGAGAGAGACACGTCGAGGGAGAGAGAGTCACATCGAGGGAGAGAGTCACATCGAGGGAGAGAGTCACATCGAGGGAGAGGGAATCACATTGAGGGAGAGAGAGTCACATCGAGGGAGAAAGACACATCGAGGGAGAGACTCACATCGAGAGAGAGTGAGTCACATCGAGGGAGAGAGAGACACATCGAGGGAGAGAGAGTCACATCGAGAGAATCACATCGAGAGAGAGAGAGTCACAATGAGGGAGAGAGTCACATTGAGAGAGACAGTCACATCGAGGGAGAGAGTCACATCGAGTGAGAGAGAGTCACATCGAGGGAGAGATAGTCACATCGAGGGAGAGAGTCACATCGAGAGAATCACATCGAGAGAGAGAATCACATCGAGAGAGAGAGTCACATCGAGGGAGAGAGTCACATCTAGCGAGAGAGAGTCACATCGAGGGAGAGAGATTCACATCTAGTGAGGGAGTGACACATCGAGGGAGAGAGAGTCACATCGAGTGAGAGAGTCACATCGAGGGATAGAGAGTCACATCGAGGGAGAGAGAGTCACATTGAGAGAGAGGGAGAGTCATATCGAGGGAGAGAGTCACATCGAGGGAGAGAGAGTCACATCGAGGGAGAGAGAGTCACATCGAGGGAGAGAGAGTCACATCGAGGGAGAGAGAGTCACATTGAGGGAGAAAGACACATCGAGGGAGAGAGAGTCACATCGAGGGAGAGAGAGTCACATCGAGGGAGAGTCACATCGAGAGAGTGAATCACATCGAGGGAGAGAGAGTCACATCGAGGGAGAGAGAGTCATCTCGAGGGAGAGAGATTCACATCGAGGGAGAGAGTGTCACATCGAGGGAGAGAGAGTCACATCGAGGGAGAGAGAGTCACATCGAGGGAGAAAGTGTCACATCGAGGGAGAGAGTGTCACTTCAAGGGAGAGAGAGTCACATCGAGAGAGAGAATCACATCGAGGGAGAGAGAGTCACATCGAGGGAGAGAGAGTCACATCGAGGGAGAGAGAGTCACATCGAGGGAGAGAGAGTCACATCGAGGGAGAGAGAGTCACATCGAGGGAGAGAGAGTCACATCGAGAGAGAGCATCACATCGAGGGAGAGAGAGTCACATCGAGGGAGAGAGAGCCACATCGAGGGAGATAGAGTCACATCGAGGGAGAGAATGTCATTTCAAGGGAGAGAGAGTCACAGCGAGGGAGAGAGTCACATCGAGTGAGAGAGTCACATTGAAGGAGAGAGTCACATCGAGTGAGAGAGAGTCACATCGAGGGAGAGAGTCACATCGAGTTAGAAAGAGTCACATCGAGAGAGGGATAGTCACATCGAGGGATAGAGTCACATCGAGGGAGAGAGAGTCACATCGAGGGAGAGAGAATCACATTGAGGGAGAGAGACTCACATCGAGAGAGAGAGAGAGTCACATCGAGGGAGAGACTCACATCGAGAGAGAGTGGGTCACATCGAGGGAGAGAGAGTCACATCGAGGGAGAGAGAGTCACATCAAGGGAGAAAGAGACACATCGAGGGAGAGAGAGTCACATCGAGAGTGAGAGAGTCACATCGAGAGAGACAGTCACATCGAGTGAGAGAGTCACATCGAGGGATAGAGAGTCACATCGAGGGAGAGAGAGTCACCTCGGGGGAGAGAGAGTCACATCAAGGGAGAGAGAGTCACATCGAGAGAGAGCATCACATCGAGGGAGAGAGAGTCACATCGAGGGAGAGAGAGTCACATCGAGGGAGACAGAGTCACATCGAGGGAGAGAGTGTCATATCAAGGGAGAGAGAGTCACATCTAGGGAGAGAGAGTCACATCGAGGGAGAGAGTCACATCGAGTGAGAGTGTCACATTGAAGGAGAGAGAGTCACATCGAGTGAGAGAGTCACATCGAGTGAGAGAGAGTCACATCGAGGGAGAGAGTCACATCGAGTTAGAAAGAGTCATATCGAGAGAAGGATAGTCACATCGAGGGAAAAAGTCACATCGAGGGAGAAAGAGTCACATTGAGGGAGAGAGAATCACATTGAGGGAGAGAGACTCACATCGAGTGAGAGCGAGCCACATCAAGGGAGAGAGAGTCACATCGAGAGAGAGTCCCACATCGACAGAGAGAGAGTCACATCGAGGGAGAGAGAGTCACATCGAGGGAGAGAGTCACATCGAGGGAGAGAGAATCACATTGAGGGAGAGAGACTCGCATCGAGTGAGAGCGAGTCACATCGAGAGACAGAGTCACATCGAGGGAGAGTCACATCGAGGGAGAGAGAGACACATCGAGGGAGAGAGAGTCACGTCGAGGGAGAAAGACACATCGAGGGAGAGACTCACATCAAGAGAGAGTGAGTCACATCGAGGGAGAGAGAGACACATCGAGGGAGAGAGAGTCACATCGAGAGAATCACATCGAGAGAGAGAGAGTCACATCGAGGGATAGAGAGTCACATCGAGGGAGAGAGAGTCACATTGAGAGAGAGGGAGAGTCATATCGAGGGAGAGAGTCACATCGAGGGAGAGAGTCACATCGAGGGAGAGAGAGTCACATCGAGGGAGAGAGAGTCACATCAAGGGAGAGAGAGTCACATCGAGAGAGAGCATCACATCGAGGGAGAGAGAGTCACATCGAGGGAGAGAGAGTCACATCGAGGGAGACAGAGTCACATCGAGGGAGACAGAGTCACATCGAGGGAGACAGAGTCACATCGAGGGAGACAGAGTCACATCGAGGGAGAGAGTGTCATATCAAGGGAGAGAGAGTCACATCTAGGGCGAGAGAGTCACATCGAGGGAGAGAGTCACATTGAAGGAGAGAGAGTCACATCGAGTGAGAGAGTCACATCGAGTGAGAGAGAGTCACATCGAGGGAGAGAGTCACATCGAGTTAGAAAGAGTCACATCGAGAGAGGGATAGTCACATCGAGGGAAAAAGTCACATCGAGGGAGAGAGAGTCACATCGAGGGAGAGAGAATCACATTGAGGGAGAGAGACTCACATCGAGTGAGAGCGAGTCACATCAAGGGAGAGAGAGTCACATCGAGAGAGAGTCCCACATCGACAGAGAGAGAGTCACATCGAGGGAGAGAGAGTCACATCGAGGGAATCACATCGAGAGAATCACATCGAGAGAGAGAGAGTCACATCGAGGGAGAGAGTCACATCGAGGGAGAGAGTCACATCGAGGGAGAGAGAGTCACATCGAGGGAGAGACTCACATCGAGGGAGAGAGAGTCACATCGAGGGAGAGAGTGTCACATCGAGGGAGAGAGAGTCACATCGAGGGAGAGAGTCACATCGAGGGAGTGAGATCACATCGAGGGAGAGCGAGTCACATCGAGTGAGAGTGTCACATCGAGGGAGAGAGTGTCACATCGAGAGAGAGAGAGAGATTCATATCAAGAAAGAGAGAGTCACATCGAGAGAGAGAGAGAGTCACATCGAGGGGGAGAGAGTCACATCGAGGGAGAGAGTCACATCGAGAGAGAGAGAGTCACATCGAGGGAGAGATTCATATCAAGAAAGAGAGAGTCACATCGAGAGAGAGAGAGAGTCACATCGAGGGGGAGAGAGTCACATCGAGGGAGAGAGTCACATCGAGAGAGAGAGAGTCACATCGAGGGAGAGAGTCACATCGAGGGAGAGAGAGTCACATCGAGGGAGAGAGAGTCACATCGAGGGAGAGAGACACATCGAGGGAGAGTGAGTCACATTGAGAGAGAGAGTCACATCTAGGGAGAGAGAGTCACATCGAGGGAGAGAGATTCACATCGAGTGAGGGAGTGTCACATCGAGGGAGAGAGAGTCACATCGAGGGAGAAAGACACATCGAGGGAGAGAGAGTCACATCGAGGGAGAGAGAGTCACATCAAGGGAGAGAGAGTCACATCGAGGGAGAGAGAGTCACATCAAGGGAGAGAGAGTCACATCGAGAGAGAGAGAATCACATCGAGGGAGAGAGAGTCACATCGAGGGAGAGAGATTCACATCGAGTGAGGGAGTGACACATCGAGGGAGAGAGAGTCACATCGAGTGAGAGAGTCACATCGAGGGATAGAGAGTCACATCGAGGGAGAGAGAGTCACATTGAGAGAGAGGGAGAGTCATATCGAGGGAGAGAGTCACATCGAGGGAGAGAGAGTCACATCGAGGGAGAGAGAGTCACATCGAGGGAGAGAGAGTCACATCGAGGGAGAAAGACACATCGAGGGAGAGAGAGTCACATCGAGGGAGAGAGAGTCACATCAAGGGAGAGAGAGTCACATCGAGGGAGAGAGAGTCACATCAAGGGAGAGAGAGTCACATCGAGAGAGTGAATCACATCGAGGGAGAGAGAGTCACATCGAGGGAGAGAGAGTCACATCAAGGGAGAGAGATTCACATCGAGGGAGAGAGTGTCACATCGAGGGAGAGAGAGTCACATCGAGGGAGAGTGAGTCACATCGAGGGAGAAAGTGTCACATCGAGGGAGAGAGTGTCACATCAAGGGAGAGAGAGTCACATCGAGAGAGAGAATCACATCGAGCGAGAGAGAGTCACATCGAGGGAGAGAGAGTCACATCGAGGGAGAGAGAGTCACATCGAGGGAGAGAGAGTCACATCGAGGGAGAGAGAGTCACATCGAGGGAGAGAGAGTCACATCGAGGGAGAGAGAGCCACATCGAGGGAGACAGAGTCACATCGAGGGAGAGAGTGTCATATCAAGGGAGAGAGAGTCACAGCGAGGGAGAGAGTCACATCGAGTGAGAGAGTCACATTGAAGGAGAGAGTCACATCGAGTGAGAGAGAGTCACATCGAGGGAGAGAGTCACATCGAGTTAGAAAGAGTCACATCGAGAGAGGGATAGTCACATCGAGGGATAGAGTCACATCGAGGGAGAGAGAGTCACATCGAGGGAGAGAGAATCACATTGAGGGAGAGAGACTCACCGAGTGAGAGCGAGTCACATCAAGGGAGAGAGAGTCACATCGAGAGAGAGAGTCACATCGAGGGAGAGTCACATCGAGGGAGAGAGAGTCACATTGAGGGAGAGAGAGTCACATCGAGAGAGAGAGAGTCACATCGAGGGAGAGAGAGTCACATCGAGGGAGAGAGAGTCACATCAAGGGAGAAAGAGACACATCGAGGGAGAGAGAGTCACATCGAGAGAATCACATCGAGAGTGAGAGAGTCACATCGAGAGAGACAGTCACATCGAGTGAGAGAGTCACATCGAGGGATAGAGAGTCACATCGAGGGAGAGAGAGTCACATCGGGGGAGAGAGAGTCACATCAAGGGAGAGAGAGTCACATCGAGAGAGAGCATCACATCGAGGGAGAGAGAGTCACATCGAGGGAGAGAGAGTCACATCGAGGGAGAGAGAGTCACATCGAGGGAGAGAGATTCACATCGAGGGAGAGAGAGTCACATCGAGGGAGAGAGAGTCACATCGAGGGAGAGAGAGCCACATCGAGGGAGACAGAGTCACATCGAGGGAGAGAGTGTCATATCAAGGGAGAGAGAGTCACAGCGAGGGAGAGAGTCACATCGAGTGAGAGAGTCACATTGAAGGAGAGAGTCACATCGAGTGAGAGAGAGTCACATCGAGGGAGAGAGTCACATCGAGTTAGAAAGAGTCACATCGAGAGAGGGATAGTCACATCGAGGGATAGAGTCACATCGAGGGAGAGAGAGTCACATCGAGGGAGAGAGAATCACATTGAGGGAGAGAGACTCACCGAGTGAGAGCGAGTCACATCAAGGGAGAGAGAGTCACATCGAGAGAGAGAGTCACATCGAGGGAGAGTCACATCGAGGGAGAGAGAGTCACATCGAGGGAGAGAGAGTCACATCGAGGGAGAGAGAGTCACATCGAGAGAGAGAGAGTCACATCGAGGGAGAGAGAGTCACATCGAGGGAGAGAGAGTCACATCAAGGGAGAAAGAGACACATCGAGGGAGAGAGAGTCACATCGAGAGAATCACATCGAGAGTGAGAGAGTCACATCGAGAGAGACAGTCACATCGAGTGAGAGAGTCACATCGAGGGATAGAGAGTCACATCGAGGGAGAGAGAGTCACATCGGGGGAGAGAGAGTCACATCAAGGGAGAGAGAGTCACATCGAGAGAGAGCATCACATCGAGGGAGAGAGAGTCACATCGAGGGAGAGAGAGTCACATCGAGGGAGACAGAGTCACATCGAGGGAGAGAGTGTCATATCAAGGGAGAGAGAGTCACATCTAGGGAGAGAGAGTCACATCGAGGGAGAGAGTCACATCGAGTGAGAGTGTCACATTGAAGGAGAGAGAGTCACATCGAGTGAGAGAGTCACATCGAGTGAGAGAGAGTCACATCGAGGGAGAGAGTCACATCAAGTTAGAAAGAGTCATATCGAGAGAAGGATAGTCACATCGAGGGAAAAAGTCACATCGAGGGAGAGAGAGTCACATTGAGGGAGAGAGAATCACATTGAGGGAGAGAGACTCACATCGAGAGAGAGTCCCACATCGACAGAGAGAGAGACACGTCGAGGGAGAGAGAGTCACATCGAGGGAGAGAGTCACATCGAGGGAGAGAGTCACATCGAGGGAGAGGGAATCACATTGAGGGAGAGAGAGTCACATCGAGGGAGAAAGACACATCGAGGGAGAGACTCACATCGAGAGAGAGTGAGTCACATCGAGGGAGAGAGAGACACATCGAGGGAGAGAGAGTCACATCGAGAGAATCACATTGAGAGAGAGAGAGTCACAATGAGGGAGAGAGTCACATTGAGAGAGACAGTCACATCGAGGGAGAGAGTCACATCGAGGGAGAGAGAGTCACATCGAGGGAGAGATAGTCACATCGAGGGAGAGAGTCACATCGAGAGAATCACATCGAGAGAGAGAATCACATCGAGAGAGAGAGTCACATTGAGAGAGACAGTCACATCGAGGGAGAGAGTCACATCTAGCGAGAGAGAGTCACATCGAGGGAGAGAGATTCACATCGAGTGAGGGAGTGACACATCGAGGGAGAGAGAGTCACATCGAGTGAGAGAGTCACATCGAGGGATAGAGAGTCACATCGAGGGAGAGAGAGTCACATTGAGAGAGAGGGAGAGTCATATCGAGGGAGAGAGTCACATCGAGGGAGAGAGAGTCACATCGAGGGAGAGAGAGTCACATCGAGGGAGAGAGAGTCACATCGAGGGAGAGAGAGTCACATTGAGGGAGAAAGACACATCGAGGGAGAGAGAGTCACATCGAGGGAGAGAGAGTCACATCGAGGGAGAGAGAGTCACATCGAGAGAGTGAATCACATCGAGGGAGAGAGAGTCACATCGAGGGAGAGAGAGTCATCTCGAGGGAGAGAGATTCACATCGAGGGAGAGAGTGTCACATCGAGGGAGAGAGAGTCACATCGAGGGAGAGAGAGTCACATCGAGGGAGAAAGTGTCACATCGAGGGAGAGAGTGTCACTTCAAGGGAGAGAGAGTCACATCGAGAGAGAGAATCACATCGAGGGAGAGAGAGTCACATCGAGAGAGAGCATCACATCGAGGGAGAGAGAGTCACATCGAGGGAGAGAGAGTCACATCGAGGGAGAAAGTGTCACATCGAGGGAGAGAGTGTCACTTCAAGGGAGAGAGAGTCACATCGAGAGGGAGAATCACATCGAGGGAGAGAGAGTCACATCGAGAGAGAGCATCACATCGAGGGAGAGAGAGTCACATCGAGGGAGAGAGAGTCACAGCGAGGGAGAGAGTCACATCGAGTGAGAGAGTCACATTGAAGGAGAGAGTCACATCGAGTGAGAGAGAGTCACATCGAGGGAGAGAGTCACATCGAGTTAGAAAGAGTCACATCGAGAGAGGGATAGTCACATCGAGGGATAGAGTCACATCGAGGGAGAGAGAGTCACATCGAGGGAGAGAGAATCACATTGAGGGAGAGAGACTCACATCGAGAGAGAGAGAGAGTCACATCGAGGGAGAGACTCACATCGAGAGAGAGTGGGTCACATCGAGGGAGAGAGAGTCACATCGAGGGAGAGAGAGTCACATCAAGGGAGAAAGAGACACATCGAGGGAGAGAGAGTCACATCGAGAGTGAGAGAGTCACATCGAGAGAGACAGTCACATCGAGTGAGAGAGTCACATCGAGGGATAGAGAGTCACATCGAGGGAGAGAGAGTCACCTCGGGGGAGAGAGAGTCACATCAAGGGAGAGAGAGTCACATCGAGAGAGAGCATCACATCGAGGGAGAGAGAGTCACATCGAGGGAGAGAGAGTCACATCGAGGGAGACAGAGTCACATCGAGGGAGAGAGTGTCATATCAAGGGAGAGAGAGTCACATCTAGGGAGAGAGAGTCACATCGAGGGAGAGAGTCACATCGAGTGAGAGTGTCACATTGAAGGAGAGAGAGTCACATCGAGTGAGAGAGTCACATCGAGTGAGAGAGAGTCACATCGAGGGAGAGAGTCACATCGAGTTAGAAAGAGTCATATCGAGAGAAGGATAGTCACATCGAGGGAAAAAGTCACATCGAGGGAGAAAGAGTCACATTGAGGGAGAGAGAATCACATTGAGGGAGAGAGACTCACATCGAGTGAGAGCGAGTCACATCAAGGGAGAGAGAGTCACATCGAGAGAGAGTCCCACATCGACAGAGAGAGAGTCACATCGAGGGAGAGAGAGTCACATCGAGGGAGAGAGTCACATCGAGGGAGAGAGAATCACATTGAGGGAGAGAGACTCGCATCGAGTGAGAGCGAGTCACATCGAGAGACAGAGTCACATCGAGGGAGAGTCACATCGAGGGAGAGAGAGACACATCGAGGGAGAGAGAGTCACGTCGAGGGAGAAAGACACATCGAGGGAGAGACTCACATCAAGAGAGAGTGAGTCACATCGAGGGAGAGAGAGACACATCGAGGGAGAGAGAGTCACATCGAGAGAATCACATCGAGAGAGAGAGAGTCACATCGAGGGATAGAGAGTCACATCGAGGGAGAGAGAGTCACATTGAGAGAGAGGGAGAGTCATATCGAGGGAGAGAGTCACATCGAGGGAGAGAGTCACATCGAGGGAGAGAGAGTCACATCGAGGGAGAGAGAGTCACATCGAGGGAGAGAGAGTCACATCAAGGGAGAGAGAGTCACATCGAGAGAGAGCATCACATCGAGGGAGAGAGAGTCACATCGAGGGAGAGAGAGTCACATCGAGGGAGACAGAGTCACATCGAGGGAGACAGAGTCACATCGAGGGAGACAGAGTCACATCGAGGGAGACAGAGTCACATCGAGGGAGAGAGTGTCATATCAAGGGAGAGAGAGTCACATCTAGGGCGAGAGAGTCACATCGAGGGAGAGAGTCACATCGAGGGAGAGAGTCACATCGAGGGAGAGGGAATCACATTGAGGGAGAGAGAGTCACATCGAGGGAGAAAGACACATCGAGGGAGAGACTCACATCGAGAGAGAGTGAGTCACATCGAGGGAGAGAGAGACACATCGAGGGAGAGAGAGTCACATCGAGAGAATCACATCGAGAGAGAGAGAGTCACAATGAGGGAGAGAGTCACATTGAGAGAGACAGTCACATCGAGGGAGAGAGTCACATCGAGGGAGAGAGAGTCACATCGAGGGAGAGATAGTCACATCGAGGGAGAGAGTCACATCGAGAGAATCACATCGAGAGAGAGAATCACATCGAGAGAGAGAGTCACATTGAGAGAGACAGTCACATCGAGGGAGAGAGTCACATCTAGCGAGAGAGAGTCACATCGAGGGAGAGAGATTCACATCGAGTGAGGGAGTGACACATCGAGGGAGAGAGAGTCACATCGAGTGAGAGAGTCACATCGAGGGATAGAGAGTCACATCGAGGGAGAGAGAGTCACATTGAGAGAGAGGGAGAGTCATATCGAGGGAGAGAGTCACATCGAGGGAGAGAGAGTCACATCGAGGGAGAGAGAGTCACATCGAGGGAGAGAGAGTCACATCGAGGGAGAGAGAGTCACATTGAGGGAGAAAGACACATCGAGGGAGAGAGAGTCACATCGAGGGAGAGAGAGTCACATCGAGGGAGAGAGAGTCACATCGAGAGAGTGAATCACATCGAGGGAGAGAGAGTCACATCGAGGGAGAGAGAGTCATCTCGAGGGAGAGAGATTCACATCGAGGGAGAGAGTGTCACATCGAGGGAGAGAGAGTCACATCGAGGGAGAGAGAGTCACATCGAGGGAGAAAGTGTCACATCGAGGGAGAGAGTCACATCGAGGGAGAGAGTGTCACTTCAAGGGAGAGAGAGTCACATCGAGAGAGAGAATCACATCGAGGGAGAGAGTGTCACTTCAAGGGAGAGAGAGTCACATCGAGAGAGAGAATCACATCGAGGGAGAGAGTCACATCGAGGGAGAAAGTGTCACATCGAGGGAGAGAGTGTCACTTCAAGGGAGAGAGAGTCACATCGAGAGAGAGAATCACATCGAGGGAGAGAGAGTCACATCGAGAGAGAGCATCACATCGAGGGAGAGAGAGTCACATCGAGGGAGAGAGAGTCACATCGAGGGAGAAAGTGTCACATCGAGGGAGAGAGTGTCACTTCAAGGGAGAGAGAGTCACATCGAGAGAGAGAATCACATCGAGGGAGAGAGAGTCACATCGAGAGAGAGCATCACATCGAGGGAGAGAGAGTCACATCGAGGGAGAGAGAGTCACAGCGAGGGAGAGAGTCACATCGAGTGAGAGAGTCACATTGAAGGAGAGAGTCACATCGAGTGAGAGAGAGTCACATCGAGGGAGAGAGTCACATCGAGTTAGAAAGAGTCACATCGAGAGAGGGATAGTCACATCGAGGGATAGAGTCACATCGAGGGAGAGAGAGTCACATCGAGGGAGAGAGAATCACATTGAGGGAGAGAGACTCACATCGAGAGAGAGAGAGAGTCACATCGAGGGAGAGACTCACATCGAGAGAGAGTGGGTCACATCGAGGGAGAGAGAGTCACATCGAGGGAGAGAGAGTCACATCAAGGGAGAAAGAGACACATCGAGGGAGAGAGAGTCACATCGAGAGTGAGAGAGTCACATCGAGAGAGACAGTCACATCGAGTGAGAGAGTCACATCGAGGGATAGAGAGTCACATCGAGGGAGAGAGAGTCACCTCGGGGGAGAGAGAGTCACATCAAGGGAGAGAGAGTCACATCGAGAGAGAGCATCACATCGAGGGAGAGAGAGTCACATCGAGGGAGAGAGAGTCACATCGAGGGAGACAGAGTCACATCGAGGGAGAGAGTGTCATATCAAGGGAGAGAGAGTCACATCTAGGGAGAGAGAGTCACATCGAGGGAGAGAGTCACATCGAGTGAGAGTGTCACATTGAAGGAGAGAGAGTCACATCGAGTGAGAGAGTCACATCGAGTGAGAGAGAGTCACATCGAGTTAGAAAGAGTCATATCGAGAGAAGGATAGTCACATCGAGGGAAAAAGTCACATCGAGGGAGAAAGAGTCACATTGAGGGAGAGAGAATCACATTGAGGGAGAGAGACTCACATCGAGTGAGAGCGAGTCACATCAAGGGAGAGAGAGTCACATCGAGAGAGAGTCCCACATCGACAGAGAGAGAGTCACATCGAGGGAGAGAGAGTCACATCGAGGGAGAGAGTCACATCGAGGGAGAGAGAATCACATTGAGGGAGAGAGACTCGCATCGAGTGAGAGCGAGTCACATCGAGAGACAGAGTCACATCGAGGGAGAGTCACATCGAGGGAGAGAGAGACACATCGAGGGAGAGAGAGTCACGTCGAGGGAGAAAGACACATCAAGGGAGAGACTCACATCAAGAGAGAGTGAGTCACATCGAGGGAGAGAGAGACACATCGAGGGAGAGAGAGTCACATCGAGAGAATCACATCGAGAGAGAGAGAGTCACATCGAGGGATAGAGAGTCACATCGAGGGAGAGAGGGTCACATTGAGAGAGAGGGAGAGTCATATCGAGGGAGAGAGTCACATCGAGGGAGAGAGTCACATCGAGGGAGAGAGAGTCACATCGAGGGAGAGAGAGTCACATCGAGGGAGAGAGAGTCACATCAAGGGAGAGAGAGTCACATCGAGAGAGAGCATCACATCGAGGGAGAGAGAGTCACATCGAGGGAGAGAGAGTCACATCGAGGGAGACAGAGTCACATCGAGGGAGACAGAGTCACATCGAGGGAGAGAGAGTCACATCTAGGGCGAGAGAGTCACATCGAGGGAGAGAGTCACATTGAAGGAGAGAGAGTCACATCGAGTGAGAGAGTCACATCGAGTGAGAGAGAGTCACATCGAGGGAGAGAGTCACATCGAGTTAGAAAGAGTCACATCGAGAGAGGGATAGTCACATCGAGGGAAAAAGTCACATCGAGGGAGAGAGAGTCACATCGAGGGAGAGAGAATCACATTGAGGGAGAGAGACTCACATCGAGTGAGAGCGAGTCACATCAAGGGAGAGAGAGTCACATCGAGAGAGAGTCCCACATCGACAGAGAGAGAGTCACATCGAGGGAGAGAGAGTCACATCGAGGGAATCACATCGAGAGAATCACATCGAGAGAGAGAGAGTCACATCGAGGGAGAGAGTCACATCGAGGGAGAGAGTCACATCGAGGGAGAGAGAGTCACATCGAGGGAGAGACTCACATCGAGGGAGAGAGAGTCACATCGAGGGAGAGAGTGTCACATCGAGGGAGAGAGAGTCACATTGAGGGAGAGAGTCACATCGAGGGAGTGAGATCACATCGAGGGAGAGCGAGTCACATCGAGTGAGAGTGTCACATCGAGGGAGAGAGTGTCACATCGAGAGAGAGAGAGAGATTCATATCAAGAAAGAGAGAGTCACATCGAGAGAGAGAGAGAGTCACATCGAGGGGGAGAGAGTCACATCGAGGGAGAGAGTCACATCGAGAGAGAGAGAGTCACATCGAGGGAGAGATTCATATCAAGAAAGAGAGAGTCACATCGAGAGAGAGAGAGAGTCACATCGAGGGGGAGAGAGTCACATCGAGGGAGAGAGTCACATCGAGAGAGAGAGAGTCACATCGAGGGAGAGAGTCACATCGAGGGAGAGAGAGTCACATCGAGGGAGAGAGAGTCACATCGAGGGAGAGAGACACATCGAGGGAGAGTGAGTCACATTGAGAGAGAGAGTCACATCTAGGGAGAGAGAGTCACATCGAGGGAGAGAGATTCACATCGAGTGAGGGAGTGTCACATCGAGGGAGAGAGAGTCACATCGAGGGAGAAAGACACATCGAGGGAGAGAGAGTCACATCGAGGGAGAGAGAGTCACATCAAGGGAGAGAGAGTCACATCGAGGGAGAGAGAGTCACATCAAGGGAGAGAGAGTCACATCGAGAGAGAGAGAATCACATCGAGGGAGAGAGAGTCACATCGAGGGAGAGAGATTCACATCGAGTGAGGGAGTGACACATCGAGGGAGAGAGAGTCACATCGAGTGAGAGAGTCACATCGAGGGATAGAGAGTCACATCGAGGGAGAGAGAGTCACATTGAGAGAGAGGGAGAGTCATATCGAGGGAGAGAGTCACATCGAGGGAGAGAGAGTCACATCGAGGGAGAGAGAGTCACATCGAGGGAGAGAGAGTCACATCGAGGGAGAAAGACACATCGAGGGAGAGAGAGTCACATCGAGGGAGAGAGAGTCACATCAAGGGAGAGAGAGTCACATCGAGGGAGAGAGAGTCACATCAAGGGAGAGAGAGTCACATCGAGAGAGTGAATCACATCGAGGGAGAGAGAGTCACATCGAGGGAGAGAGAGTCACATCGAGGGAGAGAGATTCACATCGAGGGAGAGAGTGTCACATCGAGGGAGAGAGAGTCACATCGAGGGAGAGTGAGTCACATCGAGGGAGATAGAGTCACATCGAGGGAGAGAATGTCATTTCAAGGGAGAGAGAGTCACAGCGAGGGAGAGAGTCACATCGAGTGAGAGAGTCACATTGAAGGAGAGAGTCACATCGAGTGAGAGAGAGTCACATCGAGGGAGAGAGTCACATCGAGTTAGAAAGAGTCACATCGAGAGAGGGATAGTCACATCGAGGGATAGAGTCACATCGAGGGAGAGAGAGTCACATCGAGGGAGAGAGAATCACATTGAGGGAGAGAGACTCACCGAGTGAGAGCGAGTCACATCAAGGGAGAGAGAGTCACATCGAGAGAGAGAGTCACATCGAGGGAGAGTCACATCGAGGGAGAGAGAGTCACATTGAGGGAGAGAGAGTCACATCGAGAGAGAGAGAGTCACATCGAGGGAGAGAGAGTCACATCGAGGGAGAGAGAGTCACATCAAGGGAGAAAGAGACACATCGAGGGAGAGAGAGTCACATCGAGAGAATCACATCGAGAGTGAGAGAGTCACATCGAGAGAGACAGTCACATCGAGTGAGAGAGTCACATCGAGGGATAGAGAGTCACATCGAGGGAGAGAGAGTCACATCGGGGGAGAGAGAGTCACATCAAGGGAGAGAGAGTCACATCGAGAGAGAGCATCACATCGAGGGAGAGAGAGTCACATCGAGGGAGAGAGAGTCACATCGAGGGAGAGAGAGTCACATCGAGGGAGAGAGAGTCACATCGAGGGAGAGAGAGTCACATCGAGGGAGAGAGAGTCACATCGAGGGAGAGAGAGCCACATCGAGGGAGACAGAGTCACATCGAGGGAGAGAGTGTCATATCAAGGGAGAGAGAGTCACAGCGAGGGAGAGAGTCACATCGAGTGAGAGAGTCACATTGAAGGAGAGAGTCACATCGAGTGAGAGAGAGTCACATCGAGGGAGAGAGTCACATCGAGTTAGAAAGAGTCACATCGAGAGAGGGATAGTCACATCGAGGGATAGAGTCACATCGAGGGAGAGAGAGTCACATCGAGGGAGAGAGAATCACATTGAGGGAGAGAGACTCACCGAGTGAGAGCGAGTCACATCAAGGGAGAGAGAGTCACATCGAGAGAGAGAGTCACATCGAGGGAGAGTCACATCGAGGGAGAGAGAGTCACATCGAGGGAGAGAGAGTCACATCGAGGGAGAGAGAGTCACATCGAGAGAGAGAGAGTCACATCGAGGGAGAGAGAGTCACATCGAGGGAGAGAGAGTCACATCAAGGGAGAAAGAGACACATCGAGGGAGAGAGAGTCACATCGAGAGAATCACATCGAGAGTGAGAGAGTCACATCGAGAGAGACAGTCACATCGAGTGAGAGAGTCACATCGAGGGATAGAGAGTCACATCGAGGGAGAGAGAGTCACATCGGGGGAGAGAGAGTCACATCAAGGGAGAGAGAGTCACATCGAGAGAGAGCATCACATCGAGGGAGAGAGAGTCACATCGAGGGAGAGAGAGTCACATCGAGGGAGACAGAGTCACATCGAGGGAGAGAGTGTCATATCAAGGGAGAGAGAGTCACATCTAGGGAGAGAGAGTCACATCGAGGGAGAGAGTCACATCGAGTGAGAGTGTCACATTGAAGGAGAGAGAGTCACATCGAGTGAGAGAGTCACATCGAGTGAGAGAGAGTCACATCGAGGGAGAGAGTCACATCAAGTTAGAAAGAGTCATATCGAGAGAAGGATAGTCACATCGAGGGAAAAAGTCACATCGAGGGAGAGAGAGTCACATTGAGGGAGAGAGAATCACATTGAGGGAGAGAGACTCACATCGAGAGAGAGTCCCACATCGACAGAGAGAGAGACACGTCGAGGGAGAGAGAGTCACATCGAGGGAGAGAGTCACATCGAGGGAGAGAGTCACATCGAGGGAGAGGGAATCACATTGAGGGAGAGAGAGTCACATCGAGGGAGAAAGACACATCGAGGGAGAGACTCACATCGAGAGAGAGTGAGTCACATCGAGGGAGAGAGAGACACATCGAGGGAGAGAGAGTCACATCGAGAGAATCACATCGAGAGAGAGAGAGTCACAATGAGGGAGAGAGTCACATTGAGAGAGACAGTCACATCGAGGGAGAGAGTCACATCGAGGGAGAGAGAGTCACATCGAGGGAGAGATAGTCACATCGAGGGAGAGAGTCACATCGAGAGAATCACATCGAGAGAGAGAATCACATCGAGAGAGAGAGTCACATTGAGAGAGACAGTCACATCGAGGGAGAGAGTCACATCTAGCGAGAGAGAGTCACATCGAGGGAGAGAGATTCACATCGAGTGAGGGAGTGACACATCGAGGGAGAGAGAGTCACATCGAGGGATAGAGAGTCACATCGAGGGAGAGAGAGTCACATTGAGAGAGAGGGAGAGTCATATCGAGGGAGAGAGTCACATCGAGGGAGAGAGAGTCACATCGAGGGAGAGAGAGTCACATCGAGGGAGAGAGAGTCACATCGAGGGAGAGAGAGTCACATTGAGGGAGAAAGACACATCGAGGGAGAGAGAGTCACATCGAGGGAGAGAGAGTCACATCGAGGGAGAGAGAGTCACATCGAGAGAGTGAATCACATCGAGGGAGAGAGAGTCACATCGAGGGAGAGAGAGTCATCTCGAGGGAGAGAGATTCACATCGAGGGAGAGAGTGTCACATCGAGGGAGAGAGAGTCACATCGAGGGAGAGAGAGTCACATCGAGGGAGAAAGTGTCACATCGAGGGAGAGAGTGTCACTTCAAGGGAGAGAGAGTCACATCGAGAGAGAGAATCACATCGAGGGAGAGAGAGTCACATCGAGGGAGAGAGAGTCACATCGAGGGAGAGAGAGTCACATCGAGGGAGAGAGAGTCACATCGAGGGAGAGAGAGTCACATCGAGGGAGAGAGAGTCACATCGAGAGAGAGCATCACATCGAGGGAGAGAGAGTCACATCGAGGGAGAGAGAGCCACATCGAGGGAGATAGAGTCACATCGAGGGAGAGAGTGTCATTTCAAGGGAGAGAGAGTCACAGCGAGGGAGAGAGTCACATCGAGTGAGAGAGTCACATCGAGTGAGAGAGAGTCACATCGAGGGAGAGAGTCACATCGAGTTAGAAAGAGTCACATCGAGAGAGGGATAGTCACATCGAGGGAAAAAGTCACATCGAGGGAGAGAGAGTCACATCGAGGGAGAGAGAATCACATTGAGGGAGAGAGACTCACATCGAGTGAGAGCGAGTCACATCAAGGGAGAGAGAGTCACATCGAGAGAGAGTCCCACATCGACAGAGAGAGAGTCACATCGAGGGAGAGAGAGTCACATCGAGGGAATCACATCGAGAGAATCACATCGAGAGAGAGAGAGTCACATCGAGGGAGAGAGTCACATCGAGGGAGAGAGTCACATCGAGGGAGAGAGAGTCACATCGAGGGAGAGACTCACATCGAGGGAGAGAGAGTCACATCGAGGGAGAGAGTGTCACATCGAGGGAGAGAGAGTCACATCGAGGGAGAGAGTCACATCGAGGGAGTGAGATCACATCGAGGGAGAGCGAGTCACATCGAGTGAGAGTGTCACATCGAGGGAGAGAGTGTCACATCGAGAGAGAGAGAGAGATTCATATCAAGAAAGAGAGAGTCACATCGAGAGAGAGAGAGAGTCACATCGAGGGGGAGAGAGTCACATCGAGGGAGAGAGTCACATCGAGAGAGAGAGAGTCACATCGAGGGAGAGATTCATATCAAGAAAGAGAGAGTCACATCGAGAGAGAGAGAGAGTCACATCGAGGGGGAGAGAGTCACATCGAGGGAGAGAGTCACATCGAGAGAGAGAGAGTCACATCGAGGGAGAGAGTCACATCGAGGGAGAGAGAGTCACATCGAGGGAGAGAGAGTCACATCGAGGGAGAGAGACACATCGAGGGAGAGTGAGTCACATTGAGAGAGAGAGTCACATCTAGGGAGAGAGAGTCACATCGAGGGAGAGAGATTCACATCGAGTGAGGGAGTGTCACATCGAGGGAGAGAGAGTCACATCGAGGGAGAAAGACACATCGAGGGAGAGAGAGTCACATCGAGGGAGAGAGAGTCACATCAAGGGAGAGAGAGTCACATCGAGGGAGAGAGAGTCACATCAAGGGAGAGAGAGTCACATCGAGAGAGAGAGAATCACATCGAGGGAGAGAGAGTCACATCGAGGGAGAGAGATTCACATCGAGTGAGGGAGTGACACATCGAGGGAGAGAGAGTCACATCGAGTGAGAGAGTCACATCGAGGGATAGAGAGTCACATCGAGGGAGAGAGAGTCACATTGAGAGAGAGGGAGAGTCATATCGAGGGAGAGAGTCACATCGAGGGAGAGAGAGTCACATCGAGGGAGAGAGAGTCACATCGAGGGAGAGAGAGTCACATCGAGGGAGAAAGACACATCGAGGGAGAGAGAGTCACATCGAGGGAGAGAGAGTCACATCAAGGGAGAGAGAGTCACATCGAGGGAGAGAGAGTCACATCAAGGGAGAGAGAGTCACATCGAGAGAGTGAATCACATCGAGGGAGAGAGAGTCACATCGAGGGAGAGAGAGTCACATCGAGGGAGAGAGATTCACATCGAGGGAGAGAGTGTCACATCGAGGGAGAGAGAGTCACATCGAGGGAGAGTGAGTCACATCGAGGGAGAAAGTGTCACATCGAGGGAGAGAGTGTCACATCAAGGGAGAGAGAGTCACATCGAGAGAGAGAATCACATCGAGCGAGAGAGAGTCACATCGAGGGAGAGAGAGTCACATCGAGGGAGAGAGAGTCACATCGAGGGAGAGAGAGTCACATCGAGGGAGAGAGAGTCACATCGAGGGAGAGAGAGCCACATCGAGGGAGAGAGAGTCACAGCGAGGGAGAGAGTCACATCGAGTGAGAGAGTCACATTGAAGGAGAGAGTCACATCGAGTGAGAGAGAGTCACATCGAGGGAGAGAGTCACATCGAGTTAGAAAGAGTCACATCGAGAGAGGGATAGTCACATCGAGGGATAGAGTCACATCGAGGGAGAGAGAGTCACATCGAGGGAGAGAGAATCACATTGAGGGAGAGAGACTCACCGAGTGAGAGCGAGTCACATCAAGGGAGAGAGAGTCACATCGAGAGAGAGAGTCACATCGAGGGAGAGTCACATCGAGGGAGAGAGAGTCACATCGAGGGAGAGAGAGTCACATCGAGAGAGAGAGAGTCACATCGAGGGAGAGAGAGTCACATCGAGGGAGAGAGAGTCACATCAAGGGAGAAAGAGACACATCGAGGGAGAGAGAGTCACATCGAGAGAATCACATCGAGAGTGAGAGAGTCACATCGAGAGAGACAGTCACATCGAGTGAGAGAGTCACATCGAGGGATAGAGAGTCACATCGAGGGAGAGAGAGTCACATCGGGGGAGAGAGAGTCACATCAAGGGAGAGAGAGTCACATCGAGAGAGAGCATCACATCGAGGGAGAGAGAGTCACATCGAGGGAGAGAGAGTCACATCGAGGGAGACAGAGTCACATCGAGGGAGAGAGTGTCATATCAAGGGAGAGAGAGTCACATCTAGGGAGAGAGAGTCACATCGAGGGAGAGAGTCACATCGAGTGAGAGTGTCACATTGAAGGAGAGAGAGTCACATCGAGTGAGAGAGTCACATCGAGTGAGAGAGAGTCACATCGAGGGAGAGAGTCACATCAAGTTAGAAAGAGTCATATCGAGAGAAGGATAGTCACATCGAGGGAAAAAGTCACATCGAGGGAGAGAGAGTCACATTGAGGGAGAGAGAATCACATTGAGGGAGAGAGACTCACATCGAGAGAGAGTCCCACATCGACAGAGAGAGAGACACGTCGAGGGAGAGAGAGTCACATCGAGGGAGAGAGTCACATCGAGGGAGAGAGTCACATCGAGGGAGAGGGAATCACATTGAGGGAGAGAGAGTCACATCGAGGGAGAAAGACACATCGAGGGAGAGACTCACATCGAGAGAGAGTGAGTCACATCGAGGGAGAGAGAGACACATCGAGGGAGAGAGAGTCACATCGAGAGAATCACATCGAGAGAGAGAGAGTCACAATGAGGGAGAGAGTCACATTGAGAGAGACAGTCACATCGAGGGAGAGAGTCACATCGAGGGAGAGAGAGTCACATCGAGGGAGAGATAGTCACATCGAGGGAGAGAGTCACATCGAGAGAATCACATCGAGAGAGAGAATCACATCGAGAGAGAGAGTCACATTGAGAGAGACAGTCACATCGAGGGAGAGAGTCACATCTAGCGAGAGAGAGTCACATCGAGGGAGAGAGATTCACATCGAGTGAGGGAGTGACACATCGAGGGAGAGAGAGTCACATCGAGTGAGAGAGTCACATCGAGGGATAGAGAGTCACATCGAGGGAGAGAGAGTCACATTGAGAGAGAGGGAGAGTCATATCGAGGGAGAGAGTCACATCGAGGGAGAGAGAGTCACATCGAGGGAGAGAGAGTCACATCGAGGGAGAGAGAGTCACATCGAGGGAGAGAGAGTCACATTGAGGGAGAAAGACACATCGAGGGAGAGAGAGTCACATCGAGGGAGAGAGAGTCACATCGAGGGAGAGAGAGTCACATCGAGAGAGTGAATCACATCGAGGGAGAGAGAGTCACATCGAGGGAGAGAGAGTCATCTCGAGGGAGAGAGATTCACATCGAGGGAGAGAGTGTCACATCGAGGGAGAGAGAGTCACATCGAGGGAGAGAGAGTCACATCGAGGGAGAAAGTGTCACATCGAGGGAGAGAGTGTCACTTCAAGGGAGAGAGAGTCACATCGAGAGAGAGAATCACATCGAGGGAGAGAGAGTCACATCGAGGGAGAGAGAGTCACATCGAGGGAGAGAGAGTCACATCGAGGGAGAGAGAGTCACATCGAGGGAGAGAGAGTCACATCGAGGGAGAGAGAGTCACATCGAGAGAGAGCATCACATCGAGGGAGAGAGAGTCACATCGAGGGAGAGAGAGCCACATCGAGGGAGATAGAGTCACATCGAGGGAGAGAGTGTCATTTCAGGGGAGAGAGAGTCACAGCGAGGGAGAGAGTCACATCGAGTGAGAGAGTCACATTGAAGGAGAGAGTCACATCGAGTGAGAGAGAGTCACATCGAGGGAGAGAGTCACATCGAGTTAGAAAGAGTCACATCGAGAGAGGGATAGTCACATCGAGGGATAGAGTCACATCGAGGGAGAGAGAGTCACATCGAGGGAGAGAGAATCACATTGAGGGAGAGAGACTCACATCGAGAGAGAGAGAGAGTCACATCGAGGGAGAGACTCACATCGAGAGAGAGTGGGTCACATCGAGGGAGAGAGAGTCACATCGAGGGAGAGAGAGTCACATCAAGGGAGAAAGAGACACATCGAGGGAGAGAGAGTCACATCGAGAGTGAGAGAGTCACATCGAGAGAGACAGTCACATCGAGTGAGAGAGTCACATCGAGGGATAGAGAGTCACATCGAGGGAGAGAGAGTCACATCGGGGGAGAGAGAGTCACATCAAGGGAGAGAGAGTCACATCGAGAGAGAGCATCACATCGAGGGAGAGAGAGTCACATCGAGGGAGAGAGAGTCACATCGAGGGAGACAGAGTCACATCGAGGGAGAGAGTGTCATATCAAGGGAGAGAGAGTCACATCTAGGGAGAGAGAGTCACATCGAGGGAGAGAGTCACATCGAGTGAGAGTGTCACATTGAAGGAGAGAGAGTCACATCGAGTGAGAGAGTCACATCGAGTGAGAGAGAGTCACATCGAGGGAGAGAGTCACATCGAGTTAGAAAGAGTCATATCGAGAGAAGGATAGTCACATCGAGGGAAAAAGTCACATCGAGGGAGAAAGAGTCACATTGAGGGAGAGAGAATCACATTGAGGGAGAGAGACTCACATCGAGTGAGAGCGAGTCACATCAAGGGAGAGAGAGTCACATCGAGAGAGAGTCCCACATCGACAGAGAGAGAGTCACATCGAGGGAGAGAGAGTCACATCGAGGGAGAGAGTCACATCGAGGGAGAGAGAATCACATTGAGGGAGAGAGACTCGCATCGAGTGAGAGCGAGTCACATCGAGAGACAGAGTCACATCGAGGGAGAGTCACATCGAGGGAGAGAGAGTCACATCGAGGGAGAGAGAGTCACGTCGAGGAAGAAAGACACATCGAGGGAGAGACTCACATCAAGAGAGAGTGAGTCACATCGAGAGAGAGAGAGACACATCGAGGGAGAGAGAGTCTGTTTAAACCTGAGGACTGTTTAAAAGTAAGACTGTTTAAAATTAATATTGAACGTACCAAATGAAGTAGAAAGACTGTTTAAAATTAATATTGTTTAAAAGTAATATTGTATATACCCAACAAATGTCAAATCGATTGACACCTACAGAATGTTGGAAAACTGTACCTTTTTGCAATGTAAGCTTTGGCAATATGGTTCTCTGTAAACTTTCATGCCAATAAAGCATTTGAACTGAACTGAACTGAACTGAACTGAGTCACATCGAGAGAATCACATCGAGAGAGAGAGAGTCACATCGAGGGATAGAGAGTCACATTGAGGGAGAGAGAGTCACATTGAGAGAGAGGGAGAGTCATATCGAGGGAGAGAGTCACATCTACGGAGAGAGTCACATCGAGGGAGAGAGAGTCACATCGAGGGAGAGAGAGTCACATCGAGGGAGAGAGAGTCACATCAAGGGAGAGAGAGTCACATCGAGAGAGAGCATCACATCGAGGGAGAGAGAGTCACATCGAGGGAGAGAGAGTCACATCGAGGGAGACAGAGTCACATCGAGGGAGACAGAGTCACATCGAGGGAGACAGAGTCACATCGAGGGAGACAGAGTCACATCGAGGGAGACAGAGTCAGATCGAGGGAGAGAGTGTCATATCAAGGGAGAGAGAGTCACATCTAGGGCGAGAGAGTCACATCGAGGGAGAGAGTCACATTGAAGGAGAGAGAGTCACATCGAGTGAGAGAGTCACATCGAGTGAGAGAGAGTCACATCGAGGGAGAGAGTCACATCGAGTTAGAAAGAGTCACATCGAGAGAGGGATAGTCACATCGAGGGAAAAAGTCACATCGAGGGAGAGAGAGTCATATCGAGGGAGAGAGAATCACATTGAGGGAGAGAGACTCACATCGAGTGAGAGCGAGTCACATCAAGGGAGAGAGAGTCACATCGAGAGAGAGTCCCACATCGACAGAGAGAGAGTCACATCGAGGGAGAGAGAGTCACATCGAGGGAATCACATCGAGAGAATCACATCGAGAGAGAGAGAGTCACATCGAGGGAGAGAGTCACATCGAGGGAGAGAGTCACATCGAGGGAGAGAGAGTCACATCGAGGGAGAGACTCACATCGAGGGAGAGAGTGTCACATCGAGGGAGAGAATCACATCGAGGGAGAGAGTCACATCAAGGGAATGAGATCACATCGAGGGAGAGCGAGTCACATCGAGTGAGAGTGTCACATCGAGGGAGAGAGTGTCACATCGAGAGAGAGAGAGAGATTCATATCAAGAAAGAGAGAGTCACATCGAGAGAGAGAGAGAGTCACATCGAGGGGGAGAGAGTCACATCGAGGGAGAGAGTCACATCGAGAGAGAGAGAGTCACATCGAGGGAGAGAGTCACATCGAGGGAGAGAGAGTCACATCGAGGGAGAGAGAGTCACATCGAGGGAGAGAGACACATCGAGGGAGAGTGAGTCACATTGAGAGAGAGAGTCACATCTAGGGAGAGAGAGTCACATCGAGGGAGAGAGATTCACATCGAGTGAGGGAGTGTCACATCGAGGGAGAGAGAGTCACATCGAGGGAGAAAGACACATCGAGGGAGAGAGAGTCACATCGAGGGAGAGAGAGTCACATCAAGGGAGAGAGAGTCACATCGAGGGAGAGAGAGTCACATCAAGGGAGAGAGAGTCACATCGAGAGAGAGAGAATCACATCGAGGGAGAGAGAGTCACATCGAGGGAGAGAGAGTCACATCGAGGGAGAAAGTGTCACATCGAGGGAGAGAGTGTCACATCGAGGGAGAGAGAGTCACATCGAGGGAGAGAGAGTCACATCGAGGAAGAGAGAGTCACATCAAGGGAGAGAGTGTCACATCGAGGGAGAGAGAGTCACATCGAGGGAGAAAGTGTCACATCGAGGGAGAGAGTGTCACATCAAGGGAGAGAGAGTCACATCGAGAGAGGGAATCACATCGAGGGAGAGAGAGTCACATCGAGGGAGAGAGAGTCACATCGAGGGAGAGAGAGTCACATCAAGGGAGAGAGAGTCACATCGAGAGAGAGCATCACATCGAGGGAGAGAGAGTCACATCGAGGGAGAGAGAGTCACATCGAGGGAGACAGAGTCACATCGAGGGAGACAGAGTCACATCGAGGGAGAGAGTCACATTGAAGGAGAGAGAGTCACATCGAGTGAGAGAGTCACATCGAGTGAGAGAGAGTCACATCGAGGGAGAGAGTCACATCAAGTTAGAAAGAGTCACATCGAGAGAGGGATAGTCACATTGAGGGATAGAGTCACATCGAGGGAGAGAGAGTCACATCGAGGGAGAGAGAATCACATTGAGGGAGAGAGACTCACATCGAGGGAGAGAGAGTGACATCGAGGGAGAGAGTGTCACATCGAGGGAGAGAGAGTCACATCGAGGGAGAGAGTCACATCGAGGGAGTGAGATCACATCGAGGGAGAGCGAGTCACATCGAGTGAGAGAGTATCACATCGAGGGAGAGAGTGTCACATCGAGAGAGAGAGAGAGAGATTCATATCGAGAAAGAGAGAGTCACATCGAGAGAGAGAGAGAGAGTCACATCGAGGGGGAGAGAGTCACATCGAGGGAGAGAGTCACATCGAGAGAGAGAGAGTCACATCAAGTGAGAGAGAGAGTCACATCGAGAGCGAGAGAGTCACATCGAGGGAGAGAGAGTCACATCAAGGGAGAAAGCGTCACATCGAGTTAGAAAGACTCACATCGAGAGAGAGATAGTCACATCGAGGGAGAGAGTCACATCGAGAGAATCACATCGAGAGAGAGAATCACATCGAGAGAGAGAGTCACATTGAGAGAGACAGCCACATCGAGGGAGAGAGTCACATCGAGGGAGAGAGAGTCACATCGAGGGAGAGAGAGTCATATCGAGGGAGAGAGAGTCACATTGAGAGAGAGAGAGTCACATCGAGTGAGAGAGTCACATCGAGGGATAGAGAGTCACATCGAGGGAGAGAGAGTCACATCTAGGGAGAGAGAGTCACATCGGGGGAGAGAGAGTCACATCGAGTGAGAGAGTCACATCGAGGGATAGAGAGTCACATCGAGGGAGAGAGAGTCACATTGAGAGAGAGGGAGAGTCATATCGAGGGAGAGAGTCACATCTAGGGAGAGAGTCACATCGAGGGAGAGAGAGTCACATCGAGGGAGAGAGAGTCACATCGAGGGAGAGAGAGTCAGATGAAGGGAGAGAGAGTCACATCGAGAGAGAGAATCACATCGAGGGAAAGAGAGTCACATCGAGGGAGAGAGAGTCACATCGAGGGAGAGAGATTCACATCGAGGGAGAGAGTGTCACATCAAGGGAGAGAGAGTCACATCGAGGGAGAGAGAGTCACATCGAGGGAGAAAGTGTCACATCGAGGGAGAGTGTGCCACATCGAGGGAGAGAGAGTCACATCGAGGGAGAGAGAGTCACATCAAGGGAGAGAGAGTCACATCAAGGGAGAGAGAGTCACATCAAGGGAGAGAGAGTCACATCGAGGGAGAGAGAGTCACATCAAGGGAGAGAGAGTCACATCGAGAGAATCACATCGAGGGAGAGAGAGTCACATCGAGGGAGAGAGAGCCACATCGAGGGAGAGAGAGTCACATTGAGGGAGAGAGTGTCACATCAAGGGAGAGAGAGTCACATCGAGGGAGAGAGAGTCACATCGAGGGAGAAAGTGTCACATCGAGGGAGAGAGTGTCACATCAAGGGAGAGAGAGTCACATCGAGAGAGAGAATCACATCGAGGGAGAGAGAGTCACATCGAGAGAGAGCATCACATCGAGGGAGAGAGAGTCACATCGAGGGAGAGAGAGTCACATTGAGGGAGACAGAGTCACATCGAGGGAGAGAGTGTCATATCAAGGGAGAGAGAGTCACATCTAGGGAGAGAGAGTCACATCGAGGGAGAGAGTGTCACATCGTGGGAGAGAGTCACATCGAGTTAGAAAGAGTCACATCGAGAGAGGGATAGTCACATCGAGGGATAGAGTCACATCGAGGGAGAGAGAGTCACATCGAGGGAGAGAGAATCACATTGAGGGAGAGAGACTCGCATCGAGTGAGAGCGAGTCACATCGAGAGAGAGAGTCACATCGAGGGAGAGTCACATCGAGGGAGAGAGAGTCACATCAAGGGAGAGAGAGGCACATCGAGGGAGAAAGACACATCGAGGGAGAGACTCACATCGAGAGAGAGTGAGTCACATCGAGGGAGAGAGAGACACATCGAGGGAGAGAGAGTCACATCGAGAGAATCACATCGAGAGAGAGAGAGTCACATCGAGGGAGAGAGAGTCACATCGAGGGAGAGAGAGTCACATCGAGAGGGAGTCACATCGAGGGAGAGAGAGTCACATCGAGGGAGAGAGAGTCACATCGAGGGAGAGTCACATCGAGGGAGAGAGTCACATCGAGGGACAGAGTAACATCGAGGGAGGGAGAGTCACTTCGAGGGAGAGAGATTCATATCGAGGGAGAGAGAGTAACGTCGAGGGAGAGAGATTCACATCGAGGGAGGGAGAGTCACATCGAGACAGAGAGTCACATCGAGGGAGAGAGAGTCACATCGAGGGAGAGAGAGTCACGTCGAGGGAGAGAGAGTCACATCGAGACAGAGAGTCACATCGAGGGAGAGAGAGTCACATCGAGGGAGAGAGTCACTCGAGGGAGAGAGTCACAGCGAGGGAGAGAGAGTCACATCGAGGGAGAGAGAGTCACAACGAGACAGAGAGTCACATCGAGGGAGAGAGAGTCACATCGAGGGAGACAGTCACTCGAGGGAGAGAGTCACATCGAGACAGAGAGTCACATCGAGACAGAGAGTCACATCGAGGGAGACAGTCACATCGAGGGAGAGAGTCACATCGACAGAGAGTCACATCGAGAGAGAGGGAGTCACATCGATGGAGAGAGAGTCACATCGAGGGAGAGAGTCACATCGAGGGAGAGAGTCACATCGAGGGAGTGAAGGTTACATTGAGGGAGAGAGAGTCACATCGAGGGAGAGAGAGTCACATCGAGGGAGAGAGAGTCACATCGAGGGAGAGAGAATCACATCGAAAGCGAGAAAGTCACATCGAGGGAGAGAGAGGCACATCGAGGGAGAGCGTCACATCAAGGGAGTGAGGGTCACATTGAGGGAGAGAGAGTCACATCGAGGGAGATATAGTCACATCGAGAGCAAGAGAGTCACATCATGGGAGCGAGAGCCACATCGAGGGATAGAGTCACATCGAGGGAGCGAGAGTAACATCGAGGGAGAGAGAGTCACATCGAGAGCGAGGGAGTAACATCGAGGGAGAGAGAGTCACATCGAGGGAGAGAGAGTCACACCGAGGGCGAGAGAGTCACATTGAGGGAGAGAGCGTCACATCGAGGGAGAGAGAGTCACATCGAGGGAGAGAGAGTCACATCGAGGCAGAGAGAGTCACATCGAGGCAGAGAGAGTCACATCGAGAGCGAGGGAGTCACATCGAGGGAGAGAGAGTCACATCGAGGGAGAGAGTCACATCGAGGCAGAGGGAGTTACATCGAGGTAGCGAGAGTCACATCGAGGGAGAAAGAGTAACATCGAGAGAGAGAGTCACATCGAGAGAGTGAGAGTCACATTGAGGGACTGATAGTCACATCGAGGAAGAGAGTCACTTCGAGAGAGAGTTCATCACATCGAGGGAGAGAGAGTCACGTCGAGGGAGAGAGAGTCACATCGAGACAGAGAGTCACATCGAGGGAGAGAGAGTCACATCGAGGGAGAGAGAATCACATTGAGGGAGAGAGACTCGCATCGAGTGAGAGCGAGTCACATCGAGAGAGAGAGTCACATCGAGGTAGAGTCACATCGAGGGAGAGAGAGTCACATCAAGGGAGAGAGAGGCACATCGAGGGAGAAAGACACATCGAGGGAGAGACTCACATCGAGAGAGAGTGAGTCACATCGAGGGAGAGAGAGACACATCGAGGGAGAGAGAGTCACATCGAGAGAATCACATCGAGAGAGAGAGAGTCACATCGAGGGAGAGAGAGTCACATCGAGGGAGAGAGAGTCACATCGAGAGGGAGTCACATCGAGGGAGAGAGAGTCACATCGAGGGAGAGAGAGTCACATCGAGGGAGAGTCACATCGAGGGAGAGAGTCACATCGAGGGACAGAGTAACATCGAGGGAGGGAGAGTCACATCGAGAGCGAGGGAGTAACATCGAGGGAGAGAGAGTCACATCGAGGGAGAGAGAGTCACACCGAGGGCGAGAGAGTCACATTGAGGGAGAGAGCGTCACATCGAGGGAGAGAGAGTCACATCGAGGGAGAGAGAATCACATCGAGGCAGAGAGAGTCACATCGAGGCAGAGAGAGTCACATCGAGAGCGAGGGAGTCACATCGAGGGAGAGGGAGTCACATCGAGGGAGAGAGTCACATCGAGGCAGAGGGAGTTACATCGAGATAGCGAGAGTCACATCGAGGGAGAAAGAGTAACATCGAGAGAGAGAGTCACATCGAGAGAGTGAGAGTCACATTGAGGGACTGATAGTCACATCGAGGAAGAGAGTCACTTCGAGAGAGAGTTCATCACATCGAGGGAGAGAGAGTCACGTCGAGGGAGAGAGAGTCACATCGAGACAGAGAGTCACATCGAGGGAGAGAGTGTCACATCGAGGGAGAGAGAATCACATTGAGGGAGAGAGACTCGCATCGAGTGAGAGCGAGTCACATCGAGAGAGAGAGTCACATCGAGGGAGAGTCACATCGAGGGAGAGAGAGTCACATCAAGGGAGAGAGAGGCACATCGAGGGAGAAAGACACATCGAGGGAGAGACTCACATCGAGAGAGAGTGAGTCACATCGAGGGAGAGAGAGACACATCGAGGGAGAGAGAGTCACATCGAGAGAATAACATCGAGAGAGAGAGATTCACATCGAGGGAGAGAGAGTCACATCGAGGGAGAGAGAGTCACATCGAGAGGGAGTCACATCGAGGGAGAGAGAGTCACATCGAGGGAGAGAGAGTCACATCGAGGGAGAGTCACATCGAGGGAGAGAGTCACATCGAGGGACAGAGTAACATCGAGGGAGGGAGAGTCACATCGAGAGTGAGAGAGTCCCTACGAGGGAGAGAGTCATATCGAGGGAGAGAAAATGAGTCACATCGAGGGAGAGAGTCACATCGAGGGAGAGAGTCACATCGACGGAGAGGTTCACATCGAGAGAGAATCACATCGAGGGAGAGAGAGTCACATCGAGAGAGAGAGAGTCACGTCGAGAGAGAGAGAGTCACGTCGAGGGAGAGAGAGTCACATCGAGGGAGAGAGAGTCACACCGAGGGCGAGAGAGTCACATTGAGGTAGAGAGCGTCACATCGAGGGAGAGAGAGTCACATCGAGGGAGAGAGAATCACATCGAGGCAGAGAGAGACACATCGAGGGAGAAAGAGTCACATCGAGAGCGAGGGAGTCACATCGAGGGAGAGAGAGTCACATCGAGGGAGAGAGTCACATCGAGGCAGAGGGAGTTACATCGAGGTAGCGAGAGTCACATCGAGGGAGAAAGAGTAACATCGAGAGAGAGAGTCACATCGAGAGAGTGAGAGTCACATTGAGGGACTGATAGTCACATCGAGGAAGAGAGTCACTTCGAGAGAGAGTTCATCACATCGAGAGAGAGAGAGTCAAAGCGAGGGAGAGAGAGTCACATCGAGAGAGAGCGAGTCACATCGAGGGAGAGAGAGTCACATCGAGGGAGAAAGAGTCACATCGAAGGAGAAAGAGTCACATCGAGGAAGAGAGTCACATCGAGGGAGAGAGTCACATCGAGGGAGAGAGCCACATCGACGGGGAGGTTCACATCGAGAGAGAGTCACATCGAGGGAGAGAGAGTCACATCGAGGGAGAGAGAGTCACATCGAGGGAGAGAGACTCACAGCGAGAGAGAGAGTCACATCGAGGGAGAAAGAGTCACATCGAGAGTGAGAGAGTCACATCGAGCGAGAGACTTTCACATAGAGGGAGAGAGGGTCACATCGAGAGAGAGAGAGTCACATCGAGGGAGAGAGATTCATATCGAGGGAGAGAGAGTAACGTCGAGGGAGAGAGATTCACATCGAGGGAGGGAGAGTCACATCGAGACAGAGAGTCACATCGAGGGAGAGAGAGTCACATCGAGGGAGAGAGAGTCACGTCGAGGGAGAGAGAGTCACATCGAGACAGAGAGTCACATCGAGGGAGAGAGAGTCACATCGAGGGAGAGAGTCACTCGAGGGAGAGAGTCACAGCGAGGGAGAGAGAGTCACATCGAGGGAGAGAGAGTCACAACGAGACAGAGAGTCACATCGAGGGAGAGAGAGTCACATCGAGGGAGACAGTCACTCGAGGGAGAGAGTCACATCGAGACAGAGAGTCACATCGAGACAGAGAGTCACATCGAGGGAGACAGTCACATCGAGGGAGAGAGTCACATCGACAGAGAGTCACATCGAGAGAGAGACAGTCACATCGATGGAGAGAGAGTCACATCGAGGGAGAGAGTCACATCGAGGGAGAGAGTCACATCGAGGGAGTGAGGGTTACATTGAGGGAGAGAGAGTCACATCGAGGGAGAGAGAGTCACATCGAGGGAGAGAGAGTCACATCGAGGGAGAGAGAATCACATCGAAAGCGAGAAAGTCACATCGAGGGAGAGAGAGGCACATCGAGGGAGAGCGTCACATCGAGGGAGTGAGGGTCACATTGAGGGAGAGAGAGTCACATCGAGGGAGATATAGTCACATCGAGAGCAAGAGAGTCACATCATGGGAGCGAGAGCCACATCGAGGGATAGAGTCACATCGAGGGAGCGAGAGTAACATCGAGGGAGAGAGAGTCACATCGAGAGCGAGGGAGTAACATCGAGGGAGAGAGAGTCACATCGAGGGAGAGAGAGTCACACCGAGGGCGAGAGAGTCACATTGAGGGAGAGAGCGTCACATCGAGGGAGAGAGAGTCACATCGAGGGAGAGAGAATCACATCGAGGCAGAGAGAGTCACATCGAGGCAGAGAGAGTCACATCGAGAGCGAGGGAGTCACATCGAGGGAGAGAGAGTCACATCGAGGGAGAGAGTCACATCGAGGCAGAGGGAGTTACATCGAGGTAGCGAGAGTCACATCGAGGGAGAAAGAATAACATCGAGAGAGAGAGTCACATCGAGAGAGTGAGAGTCACATTGAGGGACTGATAGTCACATCGAGGAAGAGAGTCACTTCGAGAGAGAGTTCATCACATCGAGGGAGAGAGAGTCACGTCGAGGGAGAGAGAGTCACATCGAGACAGAGAGTCACATCGAGGGAGAGAGAGTCACATCGAGGGAGAGAGTCACTCGAGGGAGAGAGTCACATCGAGGGAGAGAGAGTCACATCGAGGGAGAGAGAGTCACATCGAGACAGAGAGTCACATCGAGGGAGAGAGGGTCACATCGAGGGAGACAGTCACTCGAGGGAGAGAGTCACATCGAGACAGAGTCACATCGAGACAGAGAGTCACATCGAGGGAGAGAGAGTCACATCGACAGAGAGAGTCACATCGAGAGAGTGTCACATCGAGGGAGAGAGAGTCACATCAAGGGAGAGAGTCACATCAAGGGAGTGAGGGTTACATTGAGGGAGAGAGAGTCACATCGAGGGAGAGAGAGTCACATCGAGGGAGAGAGAGTCACAGCAAGGGAGAGAGTCACATCGAGGGAGAGAGAATCACATCGAAAGCGAGAAAGTCACATCGAGGGAGAGAGAGTCACATCGAGGGAGAGAGGGTTACATTGAGGGAGAGAGAGTCACATCGAGGGAGAGAGAGTCACATCGAGGGAGAGAGAGTCACAGCAAGGGAGAGAGTCACATCGAGGGAGAGAGAGTCACATCAAGAGAGAGAGAGTCACATCGAGAGAGAGAGTCACATCGAGGGAGAGAGAGTCACATCGAGGGAGAAAGAGTCACATCGAGGGAGAGAGAGTCACATCGAGAGAGAGAGGGTCACATCGAGGGAGAGAGAGTCACATTGAGGGAGAGAGAGTCACATCGAGGGAGAGAGAGTCACATCGAGAGAGAGAGGGTCACATCGAGAGAGAGAGAGTCACATTGAGGGAGAGAGAGTCACATCGAGAGAGAGAGGGTCACATCGAGGGAGAGAGAGTCACATTGAGGGAGAGAGTCACATCGAGGGAGAGAGAGTCACATCGAGGGAGAGAGAGTCACATCGAGAGAGAGAGAGTCACATCGAGGGAGAGAGAGTCACATCGAGAGAGAGAGAGTCATATCGAGACAAAGTCACATCGAGAGAGAGAGAGAGTCACATCGAGGGAGAGAGTCACATCGAGGGAGAGAGTCACATCGACGGAGAGGTTCACATCGAGAGAGAATCACATCGAGGGAGAGAGAGTCACATCAAGAGAGAGAGAGTCACGTCGAGGGAGAGTGAGTCACATCGAGGGAGAGAGAGTCACATCGAGGGAGAGAGAGTCACATCGAGGGAGAGAGACACACCGAGGGAGAGAGAGTCACATTGAGGGAGAGAGCATCACATCGAGGGAGAGAGAGTCACATCGAGGGAGAGAGAATCACATCGAGGCAGAGAGAGTCACATCGAGGGAGAAAGAGTAACATCGAGAGAGAGTCACATCGAGAGAGTGAGAGTCACATCGAGGAAGAGAGTCACTTCGAGAGAGAGTTCATCACATCGAGAGAGAGAGAGTCAAAGTGAGGGAGAGAGAGTCACATCGAGAGAGAGCGAGTCACATCGAGGGAGAGAGAGTCACATCAAGGGAGAAAGAGTCACATCGAAGGAGAGAGAGTCACATCGAGGGAGAGGGAGTCACATCGACGGAGAGAGAGTCACATCGAGGAAGAGAGTCACATCGAGGGAGAGAGTCACATCGAGGGAGAGAGAGTCACATCGAGGGAGAAAGAGTCACATCGAGAGTGAGAGAGTCACATCGAGGGAGAGAGTTTCACATCGAGGGAGAGAGAGTAACATTGAGGGAGAGAGATTCACATCGAGGGAGGGAGAGTCACATCGAGACAGAGTCACATCGAGGGAGAGAGAGTCACATCGAGGGAGGGAGAGTCACATTGAGAGAGAGAGTCACATCGAGAGAGAGAGAGGGAGAGTCAGATCGAGAGCGAGTGAGAGAGAGTCACATCGAGTGAGAGACTGTCACATCGAGGGAGAGAGAGGCACATCGAGGGAGAGAGAGTCACGTCGAGGGAGAGAGAGTCACATCGAGACAGAGAGTCACATCGAGGGAGAGAGAGTCACATCGAGGGAGAGAGTCACTCGAGGGAGAGAGTCACATCGAGGGAGAGAGAGTCACATCGAGGGAGAGAGAGTCACATCGAGACAGAGAGTCACATCGAGGGAGAGAGAGTCACATCGAGGGAGACAGTCACTCGAGGGAGAGAGTCACATCGAGACAGAGTCACATCGAGACAGAGAGTCACATCGAGGGAGAGAGAGTCACATCGACAGAGAGAGTCACATCGAGAAAGAGAGAGTCACATCGAGGGAGAGAGAGTCACATCAAGGGAGAGAGTCACATCGAGGGAGTGAGGGTTACATTGAGGGAGAGAGAGTCACATCGAGGGAGAGAGAATCACATCGAAAGCGAGAAAGTCACATCGAGGGAGAGAGAGTCACATCGAGGGAGAGAGTCACATCGAGGGAGTGAGGGTTACATTGAGGGAGAGAGAGTCACATCGAGGGAGAGAGAGTCACATCGAGGGAGAGAGAGTCACAGCAAGGGAGAGAGTCACATCGAGGGAGAGAGAATCACATCGAAAGCGAGAAAGTCACATCGAGGGAGAGAGAGGCACATCGAGGGAAAGAGTCACATCGAGGGAGTGAGGGTCACATTGAGGGAGAAATAGTCACATCGAGAGCAAGAGAGTCACATCATGGGAGCGTGAGCCACATCGAGGGATAGAGTCACATCGAGGGAGAGAGAGTAACATCGAGGGAGAGAGAGTCACATCGAGGGAGAAAGAGTCACATCGAGGGAGAAAGAGTCACATCGACAGCGAGAGAGTCACATCGAGGGAGAGAGAGTCACATCGAGAGCGAGGGAGTAACATCGAGGGAGAGAGAGTCACAGCAAGAGACAGAGTAACATCGAGGGAGGGAGAGTCACATCGAGAGAGAGAGAGCCACATCGAGAGAGAGAGAGTCACATCGAGGGAGAGAGAATCACATCGAGGGAGAGAGAGTCACATCAAGAGAGAGAGTCACATTGAGGGAGATAGTCACATCGAGAGTCACATCGAGGGTGAGTTCGTCACATCGAGAGTTCGTCACATCGAGAGAGACAGAGTCACATCGAGGGAGAGAGAGTCACATCGAGGGAGAGAGTCACATCGAGAGAGAGTCACATTGAGGGAGATAGTCACATCGAGAGAGAGAGAGTCACATCGAGGGTGAGTTCGTCACATCGAGAGAGAGTCACATCGAGGGAGAGAGAGTCACATCGAGGGAGAAAGAGTCACATCGAAGGAGAAAGAGTCACATCGAGGGAGAGAGAGTTACATCGAGGTAGAGAGAGTCACATCGAGGGAGAGAGAGTCACATCGAGGGAGAATGAGTCACATCGAGGGAGAGAGAGTTACATCGAGGCAGAGAGTCACATCGAGGCAGAGAGAGTCACATCGAGGGAGAAAGAGTCACATCGAGGGAGGGAGAGTTACATCGAGGTAGAGAGAGTCACATCGAGGGAGAATGAGTCACATCGAGGGAGAGAGAGTTACATCGAGGCAGAGAGTCACATCGAGGCAGAGAGAGTCACATCGAGGGAGAAAGAGTCACATCGAGGGAGGGAGAGTTACATCGAGGTAGAGAGAGTCACATCGAGGGAGAAAGAGTAACATCGAGAGAGAGAGTCACATCGAGTGAGAAAGAGAACGACTGTGGTGAGAGAGAGACAGAGAGAGAGAGAGACAGAGAGGGCTGCCGAATTTCGCCATCTGAGTGGGAAAAAAAAAAGTTTAAAAGTTCTAAAAGTTAAATTTAACTTTAGTCTAAGTTAGCTCAGTTTAGTGTTGTTTTAAGTTTAAGTTTAGTGTAGTTTAAGCATCTAAGAAAACCGAGGAAAAAAAGAGCGCCAAAAGAGCGCCAAAGAGGAAAAAAAAAAAACCCGAAAAAAAAGAAAAGACAGCGAGAAAGAGAAAAATAAATCCGGGAAAAAACCTGGACAGTGTGATGAAATATATTCCATTCATCACTGCCTGTTTTCTGTGTCTTGTAACTGCCTGCTTTCTGTGTCTTTTCCCTTCCCCCAGTCCTCATGTATTATGTATTGGAATGTGCTGGAACTGGTTGTGTGCAGGGCTCCGCCCATACCTGGCTCCTTTGTAATCTAACTTCAGTCGGGCATCAGCCTCCTGAAGGTAGACATCTCTCTATTTTACGTGTTATGTTCTGAGTTAATAAAAGCCTTACTTTTGTTCTGCTAACTTCGAGTCTCGGAAAAAAAAGAAAAGACAGCGAGAAAGAGAAAAATAAATCCGGGAAAAAACCTGGACAGCGAGGCAGCAAAGCTGAGCCCGAGCAGCAGCAGGAACACGGAGCCTGAAGCATCACAGCAGAGCCGGAGCAGCAACCGGAGCACGGAGCCTGAAGCCGGAGAAAGGCCCGAGGAACCGGGCCGAGCGAGGCACCGGAGAGAAGGAGAGCGAGCAGCAACAGGAGCAGACCCAGACTGGGAGGAGCGGCCCGAGCCAGTCAAAGAGGCGAGTGGAGAGGTAGGGGTGCCGGATCGGGTCGGGACTGTCGGGCCCGGAGAGCGAGCAATCCCGGGGCCTGAAACCCGAGAAACTCCGGGGTCAGAGAAACTCGGACAAACACCGGGCCGGGCCGGGACTGCACAGCCGAACCGAGGGGCTGGGACCAGGGCAGAAGCCCGGAGAGCGAGCGAGCCCGGGGCCTGAAACCCGAGAAACTCCGGGGTCGGAGAAACTCGGACAAACACCGGGCCGGGACTGCACAGCCGAGCCGAGGGGCTGGGACCAGGGCAGAAGCCCGGAGAGCGAGCAAGCCCGGGGCCTGAAACCCGAGAAACTCCGGGGTCGGAGAAACTCGGACAAACACCGGGCCGGGCCGGGACTGCACAGCCGAGCCGAGGGGCTGGGACCAGGGCAGAAACAGCCTGGTGAGTCAGGAAAACCCGGGGGCCTGAGACCGACGCGACGACGCAAGGAGATCCGCCCGGGGCGCGGAGAGCGAACGAGTCCGGGGCACGGAGAGTGGGCGAGTCTGGGGCACGGAGACAGTGCGAGTCCGAGGCCCGGAGAGCGAGTGAGAGAGTCGGAAGAGGAAAACACCGGGTCCGGAGGAAAAAAGTTTTACCTAAATCTACCTAAATCTAATTTTATTCAAGTTTAGTTCGAAAAAAAAAACCTAGAAAAAGAACAACAAACCCGCGAGAAAAAAGGAATAGAAACCCGAGAGAAACGGTAAACAACCCGAACCAGGAGCCTGTGAGAGAGAGAGAGAGAGAAACTTTTAAGAGCAGCTATATCAAAGATGAACCCCTGAAAAACTCTCAATTTTGGACCTAAAAGTGGGATAAGGTGGAACACGACACAAAAAAGAGAAAAAAAGTTATCTATCTAAGACAAAAACAAACGACTGAAATGAGCAGGGAAATGAAATATCCTGAGCAATGCACAAAAAATAAGGCAAAGGATAAATACAAGGACACAACACTAAAAAATAACCCAGAGGTCCTCTACGTTGACTATACCACACACAAAGGGAATCAGATGAAGAACAACCTCATATTCTACACTGACTCCGTTCCCTCATGGAAGGAGACTTTACAAAAACACTACGCACACGTCTCCAATGAAGGTATTGGCCAAGGAGGCAGACTGAAAATATGTAAAGATGGAAACCTAGATAAAGATGACCCCCTGCTAACCATAAGCTACTACAACAAAAAAGGAAAGATCATGATACAGGGGAATGTAGAAAATCTGGACTCCTTTGAAAAGGAATTCCCCCAGTTGAAAACTAAGGCAGACACAAAGAGGACCAAGGAACAGGAGGCAAAAGAGAGTCGAACAGAGAATGATGAGAGCCAAACAGAGGAAGAAGAAGAGAGACCAGCAGAGGCAAACACCTCCCTGACCATCTCCACCCTCGCCACACCTCTCAACACAAACAAACTGCTGAAGGAGAATCTGTCCAAACTAGAACTCGATTTCAACGAATACAGAGAAACACAGGCCAAGAATTTGAAGGAGGAACTCAAACAGCTGAAAACGGAAAACGAGTCCACCATCCACGAGTTGAGAAAGATCGTAGAGGAGCAAAGAAATTAGATCAAAGAACTCCGTACTCAGCTAAACAAAACGATGGAGGCCGTAGAAAAGCAGAAAATTGAACTCAGCAGGCAACACAAACCTCTTAAGGTCCAAAAACCTGAGGACACAAAAACAACACACACAGGGACACAAAACCCGTCGGATGCCTCCCCACACGAGGATGTCACACTCACACCCACACCTTGCGACAACACACCGGAGGCCCCAAACCCTGCTCCTACCACACAGCCTATCCCAGAAACCCAGCCAACAACCAGCCCTCAGTTGAGTCCTGCCCAGACTACTGCTACCCAGTCTGAAAAGCCAGCCCCTCAGGCGGTCCTGCTGACCGACTCCAACGGAAAGTTTTTGGACCCCCAGAGGATGTTCCCAGGTCATCAAGTCCTGAAAAAATGGTGCAGCAACACAAGCCATGCAATGAAGATCCTGAACAAAGAATCCCTTGGAAGCCCCAAATGGCTTGTGATCCACACAGGCACAAACGACCTACGCACCCTAAGGGAAGACACTGCTAGGGCGGTGAGCAGGATGGCGGAAAAGGCCAGCAGGGAATTCCCCGAGTCGCGGATCGTGATCTCCACACTACTGCCCAGAAAGGACACCCCAGCCTATATAATCCACAACACCAACAGGGAGATCAACACGAGATGTACTGCCCTCCCCAACGTCTACCTGGCCCATCACCCAAACATCAACACAAGGGACCTCTATGACGAAATACATCTACTCAAACAGCGGATGTGGATCTTCGCAAAAAACCTCATATACATTGCCAAAAGACGCAGCCCTCCCACCCCCTCTACCATTGGGAGCCCTAACTCAAACAGGACCACCACTGTCCCCCACCCCCCTATACAAAACCAACAACAGAACCGTGCTTTTGTAGCTGACCCCAGACCCCCCTCCAGACCACAGACTGTAGACCAAGAACTGAGAAAGATCATGACGATGATGAACACCCTGATAGGAAGCCGGAGGGGAATGCACTAAATTATTAATATTGTTACTTTATCATTATCATTATTGTTATTTTATCATTACTATTACTATTATTAGATATCAGTATGTGCATGCCTCATGAAATTTATACTGAATTGTCACTTAGCATTATAGAAACTAGTGTTTTCACACTCATCCCACAATATAGGTCCATTTTATTTCGTTTTTTGAATTATATAAATGCGTTCTTTCCACATAAGCTGCTGGAATATCCAGGGTCTCCGCTCCTCAACTTTTGGGATGAAGAGTACAGACCCTGAATTCCTAAAAGCTATAAAAGACATTGATATAATTGTGTTAACAGAAACATGGTACCAAAAGGACGTGCCCACCCACTGTCCTCCAATGTACCATGAAATCATTGTGCCCTCAGTAAAGAACACTAAGACACGCAAGGGCAGAACCTCCGGGGGAATCTTGGTGTGGTATAAAGGAGAACTGGACAAACACATCTCACCGATAAAACAGGGAAAATCACACGTATTGCTAAAATTAGATAAAAATATAGGAATAGCAAAAAAAGATGTTTACTTATGTGCGATCTACATACCTCCAATAGAATCGCCATATTTTGAAGAGGAGATATTTGACACTCTCCACATGGAAATCAGCCATTTCCAGGCCCAAGGAAAGGTGCTACTATGTGGGGACCTAAATGCAAGGACCGGATGTGAACCTGACTTCATAGACCCACAGGGCAACGACCATGTGTTTGGCCAGACCCCTTTATATGTCACACCAGCCATCGCAAATCGGAACAACCTTGATTGTGAAATAAATAAAAGCGGGAGGGAGGTAGTGCAACTCTGCCGAGCCTTAGGCCTGTACATAGTTAACGGTAGGTTCAGAGGGGACTCCTTAGGGAGACTCACATATTCCTCAACTCTTGGGTCTAGTGTGGTGGATTATACAATCACTGACCTGGACCCCTGCGATATCAACGCATTCACTGTCAGGCAGCAATCCCCCCTCTCAGACCATAACCAAATAAATGTGTACCTTAAACTTTCTGCCCAAACTACAGACACAAAAAAGGAACCCAGTAAGCTCCATAAAATAAACCAGACATACAGATGGGCCCCAGACAGTGGAGATAAATTCATCACAGCACTAAATTCACCTGATCTCACAAGTAAAATATCAAAATTTAAAGAAAATCTAAATGAGATCACCAGAGACGGTGTAAACATGGCCATAGATGATATAAATATGATCTTCCATGAGGCAGCTGTAAAAGCCGACCTTGTGAAACAGAAGAGGAAACGTTACAAAATACACAATAAAAATGAGAAATGGTTTGACCACGAATGCAAAAATGCCAGAAAAGACCTGAGAAAAATATCAAACCAAAAACATCGCCAACCAAACAATCCAGACCTACGTACTAGATACAATGAGACCCTCAAAAGATATAAACACACCATTAGGAACAAAACACAAAATTATACCCACAAAATACTCGAAGAAATTGAAAACTCCATTAATCCAAATCAATTCTGGGAAATGTAGAATAACCTGAGTACAACACAATTGCAAGCATTACCAATCCAAGATGGCGACATCTGGAGAACACATTTTGAAAACCTCTACAAAGACATCCCAATAAACGAAACAAACCCAAGTCAACATCATGTCACAGAAAAACTCCACACATTAGAAGCAACAATTAAAGACAACCAAAACCCTCTAGACTCCCCAATCACATGGAAAGAACTGGCCACAAAAACAAAATCTCTCCACCTAAAGAAAGCCTGTGGTCCAGACAACATCAAAAATGAAATGCTCAAGTTCAGCAACATGGAGATGCAGGGTGCGGTACTCAAGTTATTCAACATCATATTACGTTCAGGCTGTTTTCCCGATATCTGGTGCCAAGGACTCATCTCTCCCATATATAAAAGTGGAAACAAATCAGACCCAAATAACTACCACGGCATCTGTGTCAACAGTTGTCTAGGGAAGTTATTCTGCAGTATTCTAAATAGTAGATTACTGGATTTTCTTAACAAACATAAGATCCTTAGAAAAAATCAAATAGGCTTTCTTCCAAAACACCACACCACCGACCATATCTATACCCTTCACACTCTCATTGAAAAGCATGTACACCAAACAAAAAATGGGAAAATATTCGCTTGTTTCATTGACTTCAAGAAAGCCTTTGACTCTATCTGGCACGAAGGGCTCTATTACAAACTTCTTCAGTGTGGAATAGGGGGCAAAGTCTATGACCTTACTAAATCGATGTATCTGAAAAATAAATGCAGTGTCAAAATTGGAGACAAACGCACCTGTTTCTTCACCCAGAGAAGAGGCGTCCGGCAGGGCTGCAATTTGAGCCCGACCCTGTTCAACATATACATAAATGAACCAGCAGACATGCTGGAGCAAAGCGAGTCACCGGGTCTATGTCTCCTGGATGGAGAAGTGAAATCCCTGTTCTATGCGGATGACCTGGTTCTGCTGTCTCCCACAGAACAGGGATTACAGCAACAACTAGACCTACTCGACAAATACTGCCAAAATTGGGCCCTAACAGTAAATCTAAAGAAAACCAACATCATGATTTTTCAAAAAAGGCCCAAGTGTCAGGAAAACAAATACCAGTTTACTCTCAGTGATACCATCATAGGACACACTATGAGCTACACTTACCTTGGTCTAACCATTACAGCATCAGGGAGCTTCAGCATAGCAGTGAATGCACTAAAAGAAAAAGCCCGAAGAGCCCAAATGCAATAAAAAGAAAATTCTACAACATCCAAATCCCAATCAAAATCTGGCTAAAAATATTTGACAGCGTAATCCTGCCGATTGCGCTGTACGGTAGTGAAATATGGGGCCCGCTCAATCACCATAGCTACACTAAATGGGAAAAACACACAATAGAAGCCCTACATGCAGAATTTTGCCGAAGCATCCTTCGCACCCAAAGGAAAACACCAACAAATGCATGCAGAGCTGAACTAGGCAGATACCCACTGATAATAAACATCCAAAAACGAGCACTAAACTTCCTAAATCACCTCAAATCTAGCTCCCCAGACACCCTTCATTTCAAAGCCTTTCAGGCCCAAGAGCTAAACCCAGAAAAGAGTCCCCTGAGTCAGCTGCTACTGAAACTAAGTACTCCTACTCAGCCGGACCCTGACCAGTCCCAGGCCAACACTGCCGTCCAAACACCAATCCGAGTGAACCAAATCATTAAACAAAGCAAAGAAACCTACCTGGAACATTGGAACAAAATAACCAAAAGCCAAAGCAGATTAGAATGTTACCGGGCCCTAAAAAGAGAATATAAACTGGCAGACTATCTCTCGACCATCAGAGACACAAAACAGAGACAGACCCTCACCGGGTACAGACTAAGCGACCACCAACTGGCAATTGAAAAAGGAAGATACAAGAAATCCTGGCAGCCTAGAGAGAATAGAATATGTGATCAATGTCTGGCCGGCGAGGTTGAGACAGATAGCAAAATACTGCAGATGTTGGAAATCCGAAATAACAACAGAAAATGCTGGAAAAACTCAGCAAGTCAGGCAACATCCGTGGAGAGAAATTTCAGTTGACGTTTCGGGTTTGACCCTTCTTCAAAACTGGAGAGAAAAGGAACTAGATCGAAGGCAGGGCTGCGATCGGACAAAAGAATTAAAGAACCAAAAGAAGTAAAAGTACTTCTTTTGGTTCTTTAATTCTTTTGTCCGATCGCAGCCCTGCCTTCGATCTAGGTCCTTTTCTCTCCAGTTTTGAAGAAGGGTCAAACCCGAAACGTCAACTCAAATTTCTCTCCACGGATGTTGCCTGACTTGCTGAGTTTTTCCAGCATTTTCTGTTGTTATTGAGGTTGAGACAGAGATGCATTTCCTCCTAAAATGCGAAAAATTCAACACATCAAGAAACATATTATTTGACAAGCTCAGCCAAACAACCCCAGATTTCAAGGAATTGGATGACCTGTCAAAATTAAGATTAGTCCTGGGAGAAGGAGACAGACCATACCTTGGTGCCAAATATGTAACAACATGTCACAACCTGAGGACTGTTTAAAATTAATACTGAATGTACCCACTGATGTACAAAGACTGTTTAAATTAATATTGTTTAAAGTAATATTGTATGTACCCAATGAAGGTCAGAATTGTTGGACACCTACAGAATGTTGAAAACTGTACTTTTTGTTATGTAAGCTTTGGCAATCTGGTTCCCTGTAAACTTTCATGCCAATAAAGCATTTGAATTGAATTGAATTGAATTGAGTCACATCGAGAGAGAGAGAGTTACATCGAGAGAGAGAGAGTCAAAGCGAGGGAGAGAGAGTCACATCGAGTGAGAAATAGTCACATCGAGGGAGAGAGAATCACATCGAGGGAGAGAGAGTCACATCGAGAGAGAGAGAGTAACATCGAGTGAGAGAGAGTCTCATCGAGGGAGAGAGAGTCACATCGAGGGAGAGAGTCACATCGAGAGAGTGAGAATCACATCGAGGGAGAGAGAGTCACATCGAGAGCGAGAGAGTAACATCGAGTGAGAGAGAGTCACATCGAGGGAGAGAGAGTCACATCGAGGGTGAGAGTCACATCGAGAGAGAGAGTCACATCGAGGGTGAATGTCACATCGATGGAGAGAGATTCACATCGAGGGAGAGAGAGTCACATCGAGAGCGAGAGAGAGTCACATCGAGAGAGAGAGAGTCACATCGAGGGAGAGAGAGTCACATCGAGGGTGAAAGTCACATCGAGGGAGAGAGATTCACATCGAGAGAGAGAGAGTCACATCGAGGGAGAGAGAGTCACATCGAGGGAGGGGGAGTCACATCGAGAGAGAGAGGGAGAGTCAGATCGAGAGAGAGAGAGAGTCACACCGAGGGAGAGAGAGTCACATTGAGGAAGAAAGAGTCACATCGAGGGAGAGACTCACATCTAGGGAGAGAGAGAGCCGAACTAGGCAGATACCCACTGATAATAAACATCCAAAAACGAGCACTAAACTTCCTAAATCACCTCAAATCTAGCTCCCCAGACACCCTTCATTTCAAAGCCTTTCAGACCCAAGAGCTAAACCCAGAAAAGAGTCCCCTGAGTCAGCTGCTACTGAAACTAAGTACTCAGCCGGACCCTGACCAGCCCCAGACCAACACAGCCGTCCAAACACCAATCCGAGTGAACCAAATCATTAAACAATGCAAAGAAACCTACCTGGAACATTGGAACAAAATAACCAAAAACCAAAGCAGATTAGAATGTTACCGGGCCCTAAAAAGAGAATATAAACTGGCAGACTACCTCACGACCATCAGAGACACAAAACAGAGACAGACCCTCACCAGGTACAGACTAAGCGACCACCAACTGGAAATTGAAAAAGGCAGATACAAGAAATCCTGGCAGCCTAGAGAGAATAGAATATGCGATCAATGTCTGGCTGGCGAGGTTGAAACAGAAATGCATTTCCTCCTAAAATGCGAAAAATTCAACACATCAAGAAACATATTATTCAACAAGCTAAGCCAAACAACCCCAGATTTCAAGGAATTGGATGATCTGTCAAAATTGAGATTAGTCCTAGGAGAAGGAGACAGACCATACCTTGGGGCTAAATATGTAACAACATGTCACAACCTGAGGACTGTTTAAAAGTAAGACTGTTTAAAATTAATATTGAACGTACCAAATGAAGTAGAAAGACTGTTTAAAATTAATATTGTTTAAAAGTAATATTGTATATACCCAACAAATGTCAAATCGATTGACACCTACAGAATGTTGGAAAACTGTACCTTTTTGCAATGTAAGCTTTGGCAATATGGTTCTCTGTAAACTTTCATGCCAATAAAGCATTTGAACTGAAAACTGAACTGAACTGAGTCACATCGAGAGAGAGAGTCACATCGAGAGGAGAGTCACATCGAGGGAGAGGGAGTCATATCGAAAGAGAGAGTCACATCGAGAGAGAGAGTCACATCGAGAGAGAGAGAGTCACATCTAGGGAGAGAGAGTCACATCGAGGGAGAGAGAGTCACATTAAGGGAGCGAGTCACATCGAGGGAGAGAGAATCACATCGAAAGCGAGAAAGTCACATCGAGGGAGAAAGAGTCACATCGAGGGAGAGAGTCACATCGAGGGAGTGAGGGTCACATTGAGGGAGAGAGACTCACATCGAGAGAGAGAGAGTCACATCGAGGGAGAGAGAGTCACAGCGAGGGAGAAAGAGTCACATCGAGAGCAAGAGAGTCACATCGAGGAAAAAGGGAGTCACATCGAGGGACAGAGTCACATCGAGGGAGAGAGAGTCACATCGAGGGAGAGAGAGTCACATCGAGAGGGAGTCACATCGAGGGAGAGTGAGTCACATCGAGGGAGAAACAGTCACATCGAGAGCGAGGGAGTAACATCGAGGGAGAGAGAGTCACATCGAGGGAGAGAGTCACATCGAGGGAGAGAGTCACATCGAGAGAGAGAGAGAGTCACATTGGGGGGACAGAGAGTCACATCGAGGGAGAGAGAGTCCCTACGAGGGAGAGAGTCATATCGAGGGAGAGAGAATGAGTCACATCGAGGGAGAGAGAGTCACATCGAGGGAGAGAGAGTCACATCGAGAGAGAGAGAGAGAGTCACACCGAGAGAGAGAGTCACATCGAGGGAGAGAGAGTCACATCGAGGGAGAGAGAGTCACATCGAGAGAGAGAGAGTCATATCGAGAGAAAGTCACATCGAGAGAGAGAGAGGGTCACATCGAGAGAGAGAGAGTCACATCGAGGGAGAGAGTCACATCGAGGGAGAGAGTCACATCGACGGAGAGGTTCACATCGAAAGAGAATCACATCGAGGGAGAGAGAGTCACATCGAGAGAGAGAGAGTCACGTCGAGAGAGAGAGAGTCACGTTGAGGGAGAGAGATTCACATCGAGGGAGAGAGAGTCACATCGAGGGAGAGAGAGTCACATCGAGGGAGAGAGAGTCACATCGAGAGAGAGAGAGTCACATCGAGGGAGAGAGAGTCACATCGAGGGAGAGAGTCACATCGAGGCAGAGGGAGTTACATCGAGGTAGAGAGAGTCACATCGAGGGAGAAAGAGTAACATCGAGAGAGAGAGTCACATCGAGAGAGTGAGAGTCACATTGAGGGACTGATAGTCACATCGAGAAAGAGCGTCACTTCGAGAGAGAGTTCATCACATCGAGAGAGAGAGAGTCAAAGCGAGGGAGAGAGAGTCACATCGAGAGAGAGCGAGTCACATCGAGGGAGAGAGAGTCACATCGAGGGAGAAAGAGTCACATCGAAGGTGAGAGAGTCACATCGAGGGAGAGGGAGTCACATCGATGGAGAGAGAATCACATCGAGGAAGAGAGTCACATCGACGGAGAGAGTCACATCGAGGGAGAGAAAGTCACATCGAGGGAGAGAGAGTCACATCGAGGGAGAGAGACTCACAGCGAGAGAGAAAGTCACATCGAGGGAGAGAGAGTCACATCGAGGGAGAAAGAGTCACATCGAGAGTGAGAGAGTCACATCGAGGGAGAGAGTTTCACATAGAGGGAGAGAGAGTCACATCGAGAGAGAGAGAGTCACATCGAGGGAGAGAGGGTCACATTGAGGGAGGGAGAGTCAAATCGAGGGAGAGAGAGTCACATCGAGGGAGAGAGAGTCACATCGAGAGGGAGTCACATCGAGGGAGAGAGAGTCACATCGAAGGAGAGAGAGTCACATCGAGGGAGAGAGTCACATCAAGGGAGAGAGAGTCACATCGAGGGAGAAAGAGTCACATCGAGAGCAAGAGAGTGACATCAAGGGAGCGAGAGTCACATTGAGGGAGAGAGTCACATCGAGAGACAGAGTAACATCGAGGGAGGGAGAGTCACATCGAGAGAGGGAGAGTCCCTACGAGGGAGAGAGTCATATCGAGGGAGAGAGAATGAGTCACATCGAGGGAGAGAGAGTCACATTGAGGGAGAGAGAGTCACATCGAGAGAGAGAGAGTCACATCGAGAGAGAGAGTCACATCGAGGGAGAGAGTCACATCGAGAGAGAGAGAGTCACATCGAGGGAGAGAGTCACTTCGAGAGAGAGTTCGTCACATCGAGAGAGAGAGAGTCACATCGAGGGAGAGAGAGTCACATCGAGGGAGAGAGAGTCACATCGAGGGAGAGAGAGTCACATCGAGGGAGAAAGAGTCACATCGAGGGAGAGAGAGTCACATCGAGAGAGAGAGAATCACATCGAGGCAGAGAGAGTCACATTGAGGGAGAAAGAGTCACATCGAGGGAGAGAGAGTCACATCGAGGGAGAGAGAGTTACATTGAGGTAGGGAGAGTCAAAGCGAGGGAGAGAGAGTCACATCGAGAGAGCGAGTCACATCGAGGGAGAGAGAGTCACATCGAGAGAGAGCGCGTCACATCGAGAGAGAGCGAGTGACATCAAGAGAGAGCGAGTCACATCGAGGGAGAGGGAGTCACATTGAGGGAGAGAGCGTCATATCGAGGCAGAGAGTCACATCGAGGGAGAGAGAGTCACATCGAGGGAGAGAGAGTCACATCGAGGGAGAGAGAATCACATCGAGGCGGAGAGAGTCACATCGAGGGAGAAAGAGTCACATCGAGGGAGAGAGAGTCACATCGAGAGAGAGAGAATCACATCAAGGCAGAGAGAGTCACATCGACGGAAAGATAGTCACATCAAGAGAGAGAGTCACATTGAGGGAGAGAGAGAATGACTTTGAGAGAGAGAGAGTCACATCGAGGGAGAGAGAGTCACATCGAGGGAGAGAGTCACATCGAGGGAGAGAGAGTCACATCGAGGGAGGGAGAGTCACATCGAGAGAGAGAGTCACATCGAGAGAGAGAGTCACATTGAGGGAGAGAGAGAATGACTTTGAGAGAGAGAGAGTCACATCGAGGGAGAGAGAGTCACATCGAGGGAGAGAGTCACATCGAGGGAGAGAGAGTCACATCGAGGGAGGGAGAGTCACATCGAGAGAGAGAATCACATCGAGAGAGAGACAGGGAGAGTCAGATCGAGAGCGAGAGAGAGAGAGTCACATCGAGGTAGAGAGAGTAACGTCGAGGGAGAGAGCGTCACATCGAGTGAGAGAGAGTCACATCGAGACAGAGAGTCACATCGAGGGAGAGAGAGTCACATCGAGGGAGAGAGTCACACCGACGGAGAAAGTCACATCGAGAGCGAGAGAGTCACATCGAGGGAGAGAGAGTCACATCCAGGGAGAGAGAGTCACATGGAGGGAGAGAGAGTTACTTCGAGGGAGAGAGAGTCACATCGAGGGAGAGAGAGTCACATCGAGGGAGAGAGTCACCTCGAGGGAAAGAGTCACATCGAGGGAGAGAGAATCACATCGAGAGAGAGAGAGTCACATCGAGAGTGAGAGTCACATTGAGGGAGAGAGTCACATCGAGGGAGAGAGAGTCACATCGAGGGAGAAAGAGTCACATTGAGAGCAAGAGTCACATCAAGGGAGCGAGAGTCACATCGAGACAGAGTGTCACATTGAGGGAGAGAGAGTAACATCGAGAGAGAGAGAGTCACATCGAGGGAGAGAGATTCATATCGAGGGAGAGAGAGTAACATCGAGGGAGAGAGATTCACATCGAGGGAGAGAGAGGCACATCGAGGGAGAGAGTCACATCGAGGGAGTGAGGGTCACATTGAGGGAGAGAGAGTCACATCGAGAGAGAGATTCACATCGAGGCAGAGAGAGTCACATCGAGGGAGGAACAGTCACATCGAGAGCAAGAGAATCACATGATGGGAGCGAGAGTCACATCGAGGGATAGAGTCACATCGAGGGAGAGCGAGTAACATCGAGGAAGAGAGAGTCACATCGAGAGAGAAAGAGTCACATCGACAGCGAGAGAGTCACATCGAGGGAGAGAGAGTCACATCGAGAGCGAGGGAGTAACATCGAGGGAGAGAGAGTCACATCGAGGGAGAGAGTCACATCGAGGGAGAGAGAGTCACATCGAGGGAGAGAGAGTCACATCGAGAGAGAGAGAGTCACATCGAAGGAGAGAGAGTCACATCGAGAGAGAGAGTCACATCAAGGGAGAGAGAGTCACATCGAGGGAGAGAGAGTCACATCGAGGGAGAGAGGGTCACATTGAGGGAGGGAGAGTCAAATCGAGGGAGAGAGAGTCACATCGAGGGAGAGAGAGTCACATCGAGAGGGAGTCACATCGAGGGAGAGAGAGTCACATCGAAGGAGAGAGAGTCACATCGAGGGAGAGAGTCACATCGAGGGAGAGAGAGTCACATCGAGGGAGAAAGAGTCACATCGAGAGCAAGAGAGTCACATCAAGGGAGCGAGAGTCACATTGAGGGAGAGAGTCACATCGAGAGACAGAGTAACATCGAGGGAGGGAGAGTCACATCGAGAGAGAGAGAGTCCCTACGAGGGAGAGAGTCATATCGAGGGAGAGAGAATGAGTCACATCGAGGGAGAGAGAGTCACATTGAGGGAGAGAGAGTCACATCGAGAGAGAGAGAGTCACATCGAGAGAGAGAGTCACATCGAGAGAGAGAGTCACATCGAGGGAGAGAGTCACATCGAGAGAGAGAGAGTCACATCGAGGGAGAGAGTCACTTCGAGAGAGAGTTCGTCACATCGAGAGAGAGAGAGTCACATCGAGGGAGAGAGAGTCACATCGAGGGAGAGAGAATCACATCGAGGGAGAGAGAGTCACATCGAGGGAGAGAGAGTCACATCGAGGGAGAGAGAATCACATCGAGGCGGAGAGAGTCACATCGAGGGAGAAAGAGTCACATCGAGGGAGAGAGAGTCACATCGAGAGAGAGAGAATCACATCGAGGCAGAGAGAGTCACATCGAGGGAGAAAGAGTCACATCGAGGGAGAGAGAGTCACATCGAGGGAGAGAGAGTTACATCGAGGTAGAGAGAGTCAAAGCGAGGGAGAGAGAGTCACATCGAGAGAGCGAGTCACATCGAGGGAGAGAGAGTCACATCGAGAGAGAGCGCGTCACATCGAGAGAGAGCGAGTCACATCAAGAGAGAGCGAGTCACATCGAGGGATAGGGAGTCACATTGAGGGAGAGAGCGTCACATCGAGGCAGAGAGTCACATCGAGGGAGAAAGAATCACAGCGAGAGCGAGAGAGTCGCATCGAGGGAGAAAGAGTCACATCGAGAGCGAGAGAGTCACATCGAGGGAGAGAGATTCATATCGAGTGAGAGGGAGTAACATCGAGGGAGAGAGATTCACATCGAGGGAAAGATAGTCACATCAAGAGAGAGAGTCACATTGAGGGAGAGAGAGAATGACTTTGAGAGAGAGAGAGTCACATCGAGGGAGAGAGAGTCACATCGAGGGAGAGAGTCACATCGAGGGAGAGAGAGTCACATCGAGAGAGAGAATCACATCGAGAGAGAGACAGGGAGAGTCAGATCGAGAGCGAGAGAGAGAGAGTCACATCGAGGTAGAGAGAGTAACGTCGAGGGAGAGAGCGTCACATCGAGTGAGAGACTGTCACATCGAGGGAGAGGGAGTCACGTCGAGGGAGAGAGAGTCACATTGAGACAGAGAGTCACATCGAGGGAGAGAGAGTCACATCGAGGAAGAGAGAGTCACATCGACGGAGAGAGTCACATCGAGACAGAGAGTCACGTCGAGAGACAGAGTCACATCGAGAGAGAGAGTTTCACGTCGAGGGAGAGAGAGTCACGTCAAGGGAGAGAGATTCAAATCGAGGGAGAGAGAGTCACATCAAGGGAGAGAGAGTCACATCGAGGGAGAGAGTCACATCGAGGGAGAGAGAATCACATCAAAAGCGAGACAGTCACATCAAGGGAGAGAGAGTCACATCGAGGGAGAGAGTCACATCGAGGGAGAGAGAGTCATATCGAGAGAAAGTCACATCGAGAGAGAGAGAGAGTCCCCTGAGTCAGCTGCTACGGAAACTAAGTACTCAGCCGGACCCTGACCAGCCCCAGACCAACACAGCCGTCCAAACACCAATCCGAGTGAACCAAATCATTAAAAAATGCAAAGAAACCTACCTGGAACATTGGAACAAAATAACCGAAAGCCAAAGCAGATTAGAATGTTACCGGGCCCTAAAAAGAGAATATAAACTGGCAGACTACCTCACGACCATCAGAGACACAAAACAGAGACAGACCCTCACCAGGTACAGACTAAGCGACCACCAACTGGAAATTGAAAAAGGCAGATACAAGAAATCCTGGCAGCCTAGAGAGAATAGAATATGCGATCAATGTCTGGCTGGCGAGGTTGAAACAGAAATGCATTTCCTCCTAAAATGCGAAAAATTCAACACATCAAGAAACATATTATTCAACAAGCTAAGCCAAACAACCCCAGATTTCAAGGAATTGGATGATCTGTCAAAATTGAGATTAGTCCTAGGAGAAGGAGACAGACCATACCTTGGGGCCAAATATGTAACAACATGTCACAACCTGAGGACTGTTTAAAATTAAGACTGTTTAAAATTAATATTGAACGTACCAAATGAAGTACAAAGACTGTTTAAAATTAATATTGTTTAAAAGTAATATTGTATGTACCCAACAAATGTCAAATCGATTGACACCTACAGAATGTTGGAAAACTGTACCTTTTTGCTATGTAAGCTTTGGCAATATGGTTCTCTGTAAACTTTCATGCCAATAAAGCATTTTAATTGGAATTGGATAATTGGAGTCACATCGAGAGAGAGAGAGTCACATCGAGGGAGAGAGTCACATCGACGGAGAGGTTCACATTGAAAGAGAATCACATCGAGGGAGAGAGAGTCACATCGAGAGAGAGAGAGTCACGTCGAGAGAGAGAGAGTCACGTCGAGGGAGAGAGAGTCACGTCGAGGGAGAGTCACATCGAGGGAGAGAGAGTCACATCGAGGGAGAGAGTCACACCGAGGAAGAGAGAGTCACATTGAGGGAGAGAGCATCACATCGAGGGAGAGAGAGTCACATCGAGGGAGAGAGAATCACATCGAGGCAGGGAGAGTCACATCGAGGGAGAAAGAGTCACATCGAGAGCGAGGGAGTCACATCGAGGGAGAGAGAGTCAAATCGAGGGAGAGAGTCACATCGAGGCAGAGGGAGTTACATCGAGGTAGAGAGAGTCACATCGAGGGAGAAAGAGTAACATCGAGAGAGTGAGAGTCACATCGAGAGAGTGAGAGTCACATTGAGGGACTGATAGTCACATCGAGGAAGAGAGTCACTTTGAGAGAGAGTTCATCACATCGAGAGAGAGAGAGTCAAAGCGAGGGAGAGAGAGTCACATCGAGAAAGAGCGAGTCACATCGAGGGAGAGAGAGTCACATCGAGAGGGAGTCACATCGAGGCAGAAACAGTCACATCGAGAGCGAGGGAGTAACATCGAGGGACAGAGAGTCACATCGAGGGAGAGAGAGTCCCTACGAGGGAGAGAGTCATATCGAGGGAGAGAGAATGAGTCACATCGAGGGAGAGAGAGTCACATCGAGGGAGAGAGAGTCACATCGAGAGAGAGAGAGAGTCACACCGAGAGAGAGAGTCACATCGAGGGAGAGAGAGTCACATCGAGGGAGAGAGAGTCACATCGAGAGAGAGAGAGTCATATCGAGAGAAAGTCACATCGAGAGAGAGAGAGGGTCACATCGAGATAGAGAGAGTCACATCGAGGGAGAGAGTCACATCGAGGCAGAGGGAGTTACATCGAGGTAGAGAGAGTCACATCGAGGGAGAAAGAGTAACATCGAGAGAGATAGTCACATCGAGAAAGAGAGTCACTTCGAGAGAGAGTTCATCACATCGAGAGAGAGAGAGTCAAAGCGAGGGAGAGAGAGTCACATCGAGAGAGAGCGAGTCACATCGAGGGAGAGAGAGTCACATCGAGGGAGAAAGAGTCACATCGAAGGTGAGAGAGTCACATCGAGGGAGAGGGAGTCACATCGATGGAGAGAGAATCACATCGAGGAAGAGAGTCACATCGAGGGAGAGAGTCACATCGAGGGAGAGAGAGTCACATCGAGGGAGAGAGAGTCACATCGAGGGAGAGAGACTCACAGCAAGAGAGAAAGTCACATCGAGGGAGAGAGAGTCACATCGAGGGAGAAAGAGTCACATCGAGAGTGAGAGAGTCACATCGAGGGAGAGAGTTTCACATAGAGGGAGGGAGAGTCACATCGAGACAGAGAGTCACATCGAGGGAGAGAGAGTCACATCGAGGGAGGGAGAGTCACATGGAGAGAGAGAGAGGGAGAGTCAGATCGAGAGCGAGAGAGAGAGAGTCACATCGAGTGAGAGACTGTCACATCGAGGGAGAGAGAGTCACGTCGAGGGAGAGAGAGTCACATCGAGACAGAGAGTCACATCGAGGGAGAGAGAGTCACATCGAGGGAGAGTGTCACATCGAGGGAGAGAGAATCACATTGAAAGTGAGAATATCACATCGAGGGAGAGAGAGTCACATCGAGGGAGAGAGTCACATCGAGGGAGTGAGGGTTACATCGAGGGAGAGAGAGTCACATCGAGGGAGAGAGATTCACATCGAGGGAGGGAGAGTCACATCGAGACAGAGAGTCACATCGAGGGAGAGAGAGTCACATCGAGGGAGGGAGAGTCACATCGAGGGAGAGAGAGTCACATCGAGGGAGAGAGAGTCACAGCAAGGGAGAGAGTCACATCGAGGGAGAGAGAAACACATCGAAAGCGAGAAAATCACATCGAGGGAGAGAGAGGCACATCGAGGGAGAGAGTCACATCGAGGGAGTGAGGGTCACATTGAGGGAGAGAGAGTCACATCGAGAGAGAGAGAGTCACATCGAGGCAGAAAGAGTCACATCGAGGGAGAAATAGTCACATCGAGAGCAAGAGAGTCACATCATGGGAGCGAGAGTCACATCGAGGGGTAGAGTCACATCGAGGGAGAGAGAGTAACATCGAGGGAGAGAGAGTCACATCGAGGGAGAAAGAGTCACATCGACAGCGAGAGAGTCACATCGAGGGAGAGAGAGTCACATCGAGAGCGACGGAGTAACATCGAGGGAGAGAGAGTCACATCGAGGGAGAAAGAGTCACATCGACAGCGAGAGAGTCACATCGAGGGAGAGAGAGTCACATCGAGAGCGAGGGAGTAACATCGAGGGAGAGAGAGTCACATCGAGGGAGAGAGTCACATCGAGGGAGAGAGAGTCACATCGAGGGAGAAAGAGTCACATCGAGAGCAAGAGTCACATCAAGGGAGCGAGAGTCACATCGAGACAGAGTGTCACATTGAGGGAGAGAGAGTAACATCGAGAGAGAGAGAGTCACATCGAGGGAGAGAGATTCATATCGAGGGAGAGAGAGTAACATCGTGGGAGAGAGATTCACATCGAGGGAGAGAGAGGCACATCGAGGGAGAGAGTCACATCGAGGGAGTGAGGGTCACATTGAGGGAGCGAGTGTCACATCGAGAGAGAGATTCACATCGAGGCAGAGAGAGTCACATCGAGGGAGGAATAGTCACATCGAGAGCAAGAGAATCACATGATGGGAGCGAGAGTCACATCGAGGGATAGAGTCACATCGAGGGAGAGCGAGTAACATCGAGGAAGAGAGAGTCACATCGAGGGAGAAAGAGTCACATCGACAGCGAGAGAGTCACATTGAGGGAGAGAAAGTCACATCGAGAGCGAGGGAGTAACATAGAGGGAGAGAGAGTCACATCGAGGGAGAGAGTCACATCGAGGGAGAGTCACATCGAGGGAGAGAGAGTCACATCGAGAGAGAGAGAGTCACATCGAGAGAGAGAGAGTCACATCGAAGGAGAGAGAGTCACATCGAGAGAGAGAGTCACATCAAGGGAGAGAGAGTCACATCGAGGGAGAGAGAGTCACATCGAGGGAGAGAGGGTCACATTGAGGGAGGGAGAGTCAAATCGAGGGAGAGATAGTCATATCGAGGGAGAGAGAGTCACATCGAGGGAGAGAGTCACATCGAGGGAGAGAGAGTCACATCGAGGGAGAAAGAGTCACATCGAGAGCAAGAGAGTCACATCAAGGGAGCGAGAGTCACATTGAGGGAGAGAGTCACATCGAGAGACAGAGTAACATCGAGGGAGGGAGAGTCACATCGAGAGAGAGAGAGTCCCTACGAGGGAGAGAGTCATATCGAGGGAGAGAGAATGAGTCACATCGAGGGAGAGAGAGTCACATTGAGGGAGAGAGAGTCACATCGAGAGAGAGAGAGTCACATCGAGAGAGAGAGTCACATCGAGGGAGAGAGTCACATCGAGAGAGAGTCACATCGAGGGAGAGAGTCACTTCGAGAGAGAGAGAGTCACATCGAGAGAGAGAGAGTCACATCGAGAGAGAGAGAGTCACATCGAAGGAGAGAGAGTCACATCGAGAGAGAGAGTCACATCAAGGGAGAGAGAGTCACATCGAGGGAGAGAGAGTCACATCGAGGGAGAGAGGGTCACATTGAGGGAGGGAGAGTCACATCGAGGGAGAGAGAGTCACATCGAGAGCGAGGGAGTAACATCGAGGGAGAGAGAGTCACATCGAGGGAGAGAGTCACATCGAGGGAGAGAGAGTCACATCGAGAGCGAAGGAGTAACATCGAGGGAGAGAGAGTCACATCGAGGGAGAGAGTCACATCGAGGGAGAGAGAGTCACATCGAGGGAGAGTCACATCGAGAGAGAGAGAGTCACATCGAGAGAGAGAGAGTCACATCGAAGGAGAGAGAGTCACATCGAGAGAGAGAGTCACATCAAGGGAGAGAGAGTCACATCAAGGGAGAGAGTCACATCGAGAGAGAGCGCGTCACATCGAGTGAGAGAGAGTCACATCGAGAGAGAGAGAGTCAAAGCGAGGGAGAGAGAGTCACGTCGAGAGAGAGCGAGTCACATCGAGAGAGAGCGAGTCACATCGAGGGAGAGGGAGTCACATCGATGGAGAGAGAGAGTCACATCGAGGGAGAGAGACTCACAGCGAGAGAGAGAGTCACATCGAGGGAGAGAGAGTCACATCGAGGGAGAGAGACTCACAGCGAGAGAGAGAGTCACATCGAGGGAGAGAGAGTCACATTGAGGGAGAGAGCGTCACATCGAGGGAGAGAGAGTCACATTGAGGGAGAGGGAATCACATCGAGGCAGAGAGTCACATCGAGGGAGAAAGAATCACATCGAGAGTGAGAGAGTCACATCGAGGGAGAAAGAGTCACATCGAGGGAGAGAGATTCATATCGAGGGAGAGAGAGTAACATCGAGACAGAGGGAGTTACATCGAGGTAGAGAGAGTCACATCGAGGGAGAAAGAGTAACATCGAGAGAGTGAGAGTCACATCGAGAGAGTGAGAGTCACATTGAGGGACTGATAGTCACATCGAGGAAGAGAGTCACTTTGAGAGAGAGTTCATCACATCGAGAGAGAGAGAGTCAAAGCGAGGGAGAGAGAGTCACATCGAGAAAGAGCGAGTCACATCGAGGGAGAGAGAGTCACATCGAGAGGGAGTCACATCGAGGCAGAAACAGTCACATCGAGAGCGAGGGAGTAACATCGAGGGACAGAGAGTCACATCGAGGGAGAGAGAGTCCCTACGAGGGAGAGAGTCATATCGAGGGAGAGAGAATGAGTCACATCGAGGGAGAGAGAGTCACATCGAGGGAGAGAGAGTCACATCGAGAGAGAGAGAGAGTCACACCGAGAGAGAGAGTCACATCGAGGGAGAGAGAGTCACATCGAGGGAGAGAGAGTCACATCGAGAGAGAGAGAGTCATATCGAGAGAAAGTCACATCGAGAGAGAGAGAGGGTCACATCGAGATAGAGAGAGTCACATCGAGGGAGAGAGTCACATCGAGGCAGAGGGAGTTACATCGAGGTAGAGAGAGTCACATCGAGGGAGAAAGAGTAACATCGAGAGAGATAGTCACATCGAGAAAGAGAGTCACTTCGAGAGAGAGTTCATCACATCGAGAGAGAGAGAGTCAAAGCGAGGGAGAGAGAGTCACATCGAGAGAGAGCGAGTCACATCGAGGGAGAGAGAGTCACATCGAGGGAGAAAGAGTCACATCGAAGGTGAGAGAGTCACATCGAGGGAGAGGGAGTCACATCGATGGAGAGAGAATCACATCGAGGAAGAGAGTCACATCGAGGGAGAGAGTCACATCGAGGGAGAGAGAGTCACATCGAGGGAGAGAGAGTCACATCGAGGGAGAGAGACTCACAGCAAGAGAGAAAGTCACATCGAGGGAGAGAGAGTCACATCGAGGGAGAAAGAGTCACATCGAGAGTGAGAGAGTCACATCGAGGGAGAGAGTTTCACATAGAGGGAGGGAGAGTCACATCGAGACAGAGAGTCACATCGAGGGAGAGAGAGTCACATCGAGGGAGGGAGAGTCACATGGAGAGAGAGAGAGGGAGAGTCAGATCGAGAGCGAGAGAGAGAGAGTCACATCGAGTGAGAGACTGTCACATCGAGGGAGAGAGAGTCACGTCGAGGGAGAGAGAGTCACATCGAGACAGAGAGTCACATCGAGGGAGAGAGAGTCACATCGAGGGAGAGTGTCACATCGAGGGAGAGAGAATCACATTGAAAGTGAGAATATCACATCGAGGGAGAGAGAGTCACATCGAGGGAGAGAGTCACATCGAGGGAGTGAGGGTTACATCGAGGGAGAGAGAGTCACATCGAGGGAGAGAGATTCACATCGAGGGAGGGAGAGTCACATCGAGACAGAGAGTCACATCGAGGGAGAGAGAGTCACATCGAGGGAGGGAGAGTCACATCGAGGGAGAGAGAGTCACATCGAGGGAGAGAGAGTCACAGCAAGGGAGAGAGTCACATCGAGGGAGAGAGAAACACATCGAAAGCGAGAAAATCACATCGAGGGAGAGAGAGGCACATCGAGGGAGAGAGTCACATCGAGGGAGTGAGGGTCACATTGAGGGAGAGAGAGTCACATCGAGAGAGAGAGAGTCACATCGAGGCAGAAAGAGTCACATCGAGGGAGAAATAGTCACATCGAGAGCAAGAGAGTCACATCATGGGAGCGAGAGTCACATCGAGGGGTAGAGTCACATCGAGGGAGAGAGAGTAACATCGAGGGAGAGAGAGTCACATCGAGGGAGAAAGAGTCACATCGACAGCGAGAGAGTCACATCGAGGGAGAGAGAGTCACATCGAGAGCGACGGAGTAACATCGAGGGAGAGAGAGTCACATCGAGGGAGAAAGAGTCACATCGACAGCGAGAGAGTCACATCGAGGGAGAGAGAGTCACATCGAGAGCGAGGGAGTAACATCGAGGGAGAGAGAGTCACATCGAGGGAGAGAGTCACATCGAGGGAGAGAGAGTCACATCGAGGGAGAAAGAGTCACATCGAGAGCAAGAGTCACATCAAGGGAGCGAGAGTCACATCGAGACAGAGTGTCACATTGAGGGAGAGAGAGTAACATCGAGAGAGAGAGAGTCACATCGAGGGAGAGAGATTCATATCGAGGGAGAGAGAGTAACATCGTGGGAGAGAGATTCACATCGAGGGAGAGAGAGGCACATCGAGGGAGAGAGTCACATCGAGGGAGTGAGGGTCACATTGAGGGAGCGAGTGTCACATCGAGAGAGAGATTCACATCGAGGCAGAGAGAGTCACATCGAGGGAGGAATAGTCACATCGAGAGCAAGAGAATCACATGATGGGAGCGAGAGTCACATCGAGGGATAGAGTCACATCGAGGGAGAGCGAGTAACATCGAGGAAGAGAGAGTCACATCGAGGGAGAAAGAGTCACATCGACAGCGAGAGAGTCACATTGAGGGAGAGAAAGTCACATCGAGAGCGAGGGAGTAACATAGAGGGAGAGAGAGTCACATCGAGGGAGAGAGTCACATCGAGGGAGAGTCACATCGAGGGAGAGAGAGTCACATCGAGAGAGAGAGAGTCACATCGAGAGAGAGAGAGTCACATCGAAGGAGAGAGAGTCACATCGAGAGAGAGAGTCACATCAAGGGAGAGAGAGTCACATCGAGGGAGAGAGAGTCACATCGAGGGAGAGAGGGTCACATTGAGGGAGGGAGAGTCAAATCGAGGGAGAGATAGTCATATCGAGGGAGAGAGAGTCACATCGAGGGAGAGAGTCACATCGAGGGAGAGAGAGTCACATCGAGGGAGAAAGAGTCACATCGAGAGCAAGAGAGTCACATCAAGGGAGCGAGAGTCACATTGAGGGAGAGAGTCACATCGAGAGACAGAGTAACATCGAGGGAGGGAGAGTCACATCGAGAGAGAGAGAGTCCCTACGAGGGAGAGAGTCATATCGAGGGAGAGAGAATGAGTCACATCGAGGGAGAGAGAGTCACATTGAGGGAGAGAGAGTCACATCGAGAGAGAGAGAGTCACATCGAGAGAGAGAGTCACATCGAGGGAGAGAGTCACATCGAGAGAGAGTCACATCGAGGGAGAGAGTCACTTCGAGAGAGAGAGAGTCACATCGAGAGAGAGAGAGTCACATCGAGAGAGAGAGAGTCACATCGAAGGAGAGAGAGTCACATCGAGAGAGAGAGTCACATCAAGGGAGAGAGAGTCACATCGAGGGAGAGAGAGTCACATCGAGGGAGAGAGGGTCACATTGAGGGAGGGAGAGTCACATCGAGGGAGAGAGAGTCACATCGAGAGCGAGGGAGTAACATCGAGGGAGAGAGAGTCACATCGAGGGAGAGAGTCACATCGAGGGAGAGAGAGTCACATCGAGAGCGAAGGAGTAACATCGAGGGAGAGAGAGTCACATCGAGGGAGAGAGTCACATCGAGGGAGAGAGAGTCACATCGAGGGAGAGTCACATCGAGAGAGAGAGAGTCACATCGAGAGAGAGAGAGTCACATCGAAGGAGAGAGAGTCACATCGAGAGAGAGAGTCACATCAAGGGAGAGAGAGTCACATCAAGGGAGAGAGTCACATCGAGAGAGAGCGCGTCACATCGAGTGAGAGAGAGTCACATCGAGAGAGAGAGAGTCAAAGCGAGGGAGAGAGAGTCACGTCGAGAGAGAGCGAGTCACATCGAGAGAGAGCGAGTCACATCGAGGGAGAGGGAGTCACATCGATGGAGAGAGAGAGTCACATCGAGGGAGAGAGACTCACAGCGAGAGAGAGAGTCACATCGAGGGAGAGAGAGTCACATCGAGGGAGAGAGACTCACAGCGAGAGAGAGAGTCACATCGAGGGAGAGAGAGTCACATTGAGGGAGAGAGCGTCACATCGAGGGAGAGAGAGTCACATTGAGGGAGAGGGAATCACATCGAGGCAGAGAGTCACATCGAGGGAGAAAGAATCACATCGAGAGTGAGAGAGTCACATCGAGGGAGAAAGAGTCACATCGAGGGAGAGAGATTCATATCGAGGGAGAGAGAGTAACATCGAGAGAGAGAGAGTCACATCTAGGGAGAGAGAGTCACATCGAGGGAGAGAGAGTCACATTAAGGGAGCGAGTCACATCGAGGGAGAGAGAATCACATCGAAAGCGAGAAAGTCACATCGAGGGAGAAAGAGTCACATCGAGGGAGAGAGTCACATCGAGGGAGTGAGGGTCACATTGAGGGAGAGAGACTCACATCGAGAGAGAGAGAGTCACATCGAGGGAGAGAGAGTCACAGCGAGGGAGAAAGAGTCACATCGAGAGCAAGAGAGTCACATCGAGGAAAAAGGGAGTCACATCGAGGGACAGAGTCACATCGAGGGAGAGAGAGTCACATCGAGGGAGAGAGAGTCACATCGAGAGGGAGTCACATCGAGGGAGAGTGAGTCACATCGAGGGAGAAACAGTCACATCGAGAGCGAGGGAGTAACATCGAGGGAGAGAGAGTCACATCGAGGGAGAGATTCACATCGAGGGAGAGAGTCACATCGAGAGAGAGAGAGAGTCACATTGGGGGACAGAGAGTCACATCGAGGGAGAGAGAGTCCCTACGAGGGAGAGAGTCATATCGAGGGAGAGAGAATGAGTCACATCGAGGGAGAGAGAGTCACATCGAGGGAGAGAGAGTCACATCGAGAGAGAGAGAGAGAGTCACACCGAGAGAGAGAGTCACATCGAGGGAGAGAGAGTCACATCGAGGGAGAGAGAGTCACATCGAGAGAGAGAGAGTCATATCGAGAGAAAGTCACATCGAGAGAGAGAGAGGGTCACATCGAGAGAGAGAGAGTCACATCGAGGGAGAGAGTCACATCGAGGGAGAGAGTCACATCGAGGGAGAGGTTCACATCGAAAGAGAATCACATCGAGGGAGAGAGAGTCACATCGAGAGAGAGAGAGTCACGTCGAGAGAGAGAGAGTCACGTCGAGGGAGAGAGATTCACATCGAGGGAGAGAGAGTCACATCGAGGGAGAGAGAGTCACATCGAGGGAGAGAGAGTCACATCGAGAGAGAGAGAGTCACATCGAGGGAGAGAGAGTCACATCGAGGGAGAGAGTCACATCGAGGCAGAGGGAGTTACATCGAGGTAGAGAGAGTCACATCGAGGGAGAAAGAGTAACATCGAGAGAGAGAGTCACATCGAGAGAGTGAGAGTCACATTGAGGGACTGATAGTCACATCGAGAAAGAGCGTCACTTCGAGAGAGAGTTCATCACATCGAGAGAGAGAGAGTCAAAGCGAGGGAGAGAGAGTCACATCGAGAGAGAGCGAGTCACATCGAGGGAGAGAGAGTCACATCGAGGGAGAAAGAGTCACATCGAAGGTGAGAGAGTCACATCGAGGGAGAGGGAGTCACATCGATGGAGAGAGAATCACATCGAGGAAGAGAGTCACATCGACGGAGAGAGTCACATCGAGGGAGAGAAAGTCACATCGAGGGAGAGAGAGTCACATCGAGGGAGAGAGACTCACAGCGAGAGAGAAAGTCACATCGAGGGAGAGAGAGTCACATCGAGGGAGAAAGAGTCACATCGAGAGTGAGAGAGTCACATCGAGGGAGAGAGTTTCACATAGAGGGAGAGAGAGTCACATCGAGAGAGAGAGAGTCACATCGAGGGAGAGAGGGTCACATTGAGGGAGGGAGAGTCAAATCGAGGGAGAGAGAGTCACATCGAGGGAGAGAGAGTCACATCGAGAGGGAGTCACATCGAGGGAGAGAGAGTCACATCGAAGGAGAGAGAGTCACATCGAGGGAGAGAGTCACATCGAGGGAGAGAGAGTCACATCGAGGGAGAAAGAGTCACATCGAGAGCAAGAGAGTCACATCAAGGGAGCGAGAGTCACATTGAGGGAGAGAGTCACATCGAGAGACAGAGTAACATCGAGGGAGGGAGAGTCACATCGAGAGAGAGAGAGTCCCTACGAGGGAGAGAGTCATATCGAGGGAGAGAGAATGAGTCACATCGAGGGAGAGAGAGTCACACTGAGGGAGAGAGAGTCACATCGAGAGAGAGAGAGTCACATCGAGAGAGAGAGTCATATCGAGGGAGAGAGTCACATCGAGAGAGAGAGAGTCACATCGAGGGAGAGAGTCACTTCGAGAGAGAGTTCGTCACATCGAGAGAGAGAGAGTCACATCGAGGGAGAGAGAGTCACATCGAGGGAGAGAGAGTCACATCGAGGGAGAGAGAGTCACATCGAGGGAGAGAGAGTCACATCGAGGGAGAGAGAATCACATCGAGGCGGAGAGAGTCACATCGAGGGAGAAAGAGTCACATCGAGGGAGAGAGAGTCACATCGAGAGAGAGAGAATCACATCGAGGCAGAGAGAGTCACATCGAGGGAGAAAGAGTCACATCGAGGGAGAGAGAGTCACATCGAGGGAGAGAGAGTTACATTGAGGTAGGGAGAGTCAAAGCGAGGGAGAGAGAGTCACATCGAGAGAGCGAGTCACATCGAGGGAGAGAGAGTCACATCGAGAGAGAGCGCGTCACATCGAGAGAGAGCGAGTGACATCAAGAGAGAGCGAGTCACATCGAGGGAGAGGGAGTCACATTGAGGGAGAGAGCGTCATATCGAGGCAGAGAGTCACATCGAGGGAGAAAGAATCACAGCGAGAGCGAGAGAGTGGCATCGAGGGAGAAAGAGTCACATCGAGAGCGAGAGAGTCACATCGAGGGAGAGAGATTCATATCGAGGGAGAGAGAGTAACATCGAGGGAGAGAGATTCACATCGACGGAAAGATAGTCACATCAAGAGAGAGAGTCACATTGAGGGAGAGAGAGAATGACTTTGAGAGAGAGAGAGTCACATCGAGGGAGAGAGAGTCACATCGAGGGAGAGAGTCACATCGAGGGAGAGAGAGTCACATCGAGGGAGGGAGAGTCACATCGAGAGAGAGAGTCACATCGAGAGAGAGAATCACATCGAGAGAGAGACAGGGAGAGTCAGATCGAGAGCGAGAGAGAGAGAGTCACATCGAGGTAGAGAGAGTAACGTCGAGGGAGAGAGCGTCACATCGAGTGAGAGAGAGTCACATCGAGACAGAGAGTCACATCGAGGGAGAGAGAGTCACATCGAGGGAGAGAGTCACACCGACGGAGAAAGTCACATCGAGAGCGAGAGAGTCACATCGAGGGAGAGAGAGTCACATCCAGGGAGAGAGAGTCACATGGAGGGAGAGAGAGTTACTTCGAGGGAGAGAGAGTCACATCGAGGGAGAGAGAGTCACATCGAGGGAGAGAGTCACATCGAGGGAGAGAGAGTCACATCGAGAGCGAAGGAGTAACATCGAGGGAGAGAGAGTCACATCGAGGGAGAGAGTCACATCGAGGGAGAGAGAGTCACATCGAGGGAGAGTCACATCGAGAGAGAGAGAGTCACATCGAGAGAGAGAGAGTCACATCGAAGGAGAGAGAGTCACATCGAGAGAGAGAGTCACATCAAGGGAGAGAGAGTCACATCAAGGGAGAGAGTCACATCGAGAGAGAGCGCGTCACATCGAGTGAGAGAGAGTCACATCGAGAGAGAGAGAGTCAAAGCGAGGGAGAGAGAGTCACGTCGAGAGAGAGCGAGTCACATCGAGAGAGAGCGAGTCACATCGAGGGAGAGGGAGTCACATCGATGGAGAGAGAGAGTCACATCGAGGGAGAGAGACTCACAGCGAGAGAGAGAGTCACATCGAGGGAGAGAGAGTCACATCGAGGGAGAGAGACTCACAGCGAGAGAGAGAGTCACATCGAGGGAGAGAGAGTCACATTGAGGGAGAGAGCGTCACATCGAGGGAGAGAGAGTCACATTGAGGGAGAGGGAATCACATCGAGGCAGAGAGTCACATCGAGGGAGAAAGAATCACATCGAGAGTGAGAGAGTCACATCGAGGGAGAAAGAGTCACATCGAGAGCGAGAGAGTCACATCGAGGGAGAGAGATTCATATCGAGGGAGAGAGAGTAACATCGAGGGAGAAAGATTCACATCGAGGGAAAGATAGTCACATCGAGAGAGAGAGTCACATTGAGGGAGAGAGAGAATGACATTGAGAGAGAGAGAGTCACATCAAGGGAGAGAGAGTCACATCGAGGTAGAGAGAGTAACGTCGAGGGAGAGAGCGTCACATCGAGTGAGAGACTGTCACATCGAGGGAGAGAGAGTCACGTCGAGGGAGAGAGAGTCACATCGAGACAGAGAGTCACATCGACGGAGAGAGTCACATCGAGAGCGAGAGAGTCACAACAAATGCATGCAGAGCCGAACTAGGCAGATACCCACTGATAATAAACATCCAAAAACGAGCACTAAACTTCCTAAATCACCTCAAATCTAGCTCCCCAGACACCCTTCATTTCAAAGCCTTTCAGACCCAAGAGCTAAACCCAGAAAAGAGTCCCCTGAGTCAGCTGCTACTGAAACTAAGTACTCAGCCGGACCCTGACCAGCCCCAGACCAACACAGCCGTCCAAACACCAATCCGAGTGAACCAAATCATTAAAAAATGCAAAGAAACCTACCTGGAACATTGGAACAAAATAACCGAAAGCCAAAGCAGATTAGAATGTTACCGGGCCCTAAAAAGAGAATATAAACTGGCAGACTACCTCACGACCATCAGAGACACAAAACAGAGACAGACCCTCACCAGGTACAGACTAAGCGACCACCAACTGGAAATTGAAAAAGGCAGATACAAGAAATCCTGGCAGCCTAGAGAGAATAGAATATGCGATCAATGTCTGGCTGGCGAGGTTGAAACAGAAATGCATTTCCTCCTAAAATGCGAAAAATTCAACACATCAAGAAACATATTATTCAACAAGCTAAGCCAAACAACCCCAGATTTCAAGGAATTGGATGATCTGTCAAAATTGAGATTAGTCCTAGGAGAAGGAGACAGACCATACCTTGGGGCTAAATATGTAACAACATGTCACAACCTGAGGACTGTTTAAAAGTAAGACTGTTTAAAATTAATATTGAACGTACCAAATGAAGTAGAAAGACTGTTTAAAATTAATATTGTTTAAAAGTAATATTGTATATACCCAACAAATGTCAAATCGATTGACACCTACAGAATGTTGGAAAACTGTACCTTTTTGCAATGTAAGCTTTGGCAATATGGTTCTCTGTAAACTTTCATGCCAATAAAGCATTTGAACTGAAAACTGAACTGAACTGAGTCACATCGAGAGAGAGAGTCACATCGAGAGGAGAGTCACATCGAGGGAGAGGGAGTCATATCGAAAGAGAGAGTCACATCGAGAGAGAGAGTCACATCGAGAGAGAGAGAGTCACATCTAGGGAGAGAGAGTCACATCGAGGGAGAGAGAGTCACATTAAGGGAGCGAGTCACATCGAGGGAGAGAGAATCACATCGAAAGCGAGAAAGTCACATCGAGGGAGAAAGAGTCACATCGAGGGAGAGAGTCACATCGAGGGAGTGAGGGTCACATTGAGGGAGAGAGACTCACATCGAGAGAGAGAGAGTCACATCGAGGGAGAGAGAGTCACAGCGAGGGAGAAAGAGTCACATTGAGAGCAAGAGAGTCACATCGAGGAAAAAGGGAGTCACATCGAGGGACAGAGTCACATCGAGGGAGAGAGAGTCACATCGAGGGAGAGAGAGTCACATCGAGAGGGAGTCACATCGAGGGAGAGTGAGTCACATCGAGGGAGAAACAGTCACATCGAGAGCGAGGGAGTAACATCGAGGGAGAGAGAGTCACATCGAGGGAGAGAGTCACATCGAGGGAGAGAGTCACATCGAGAGAGAGAGAGAGTCACATTGGGGGACAGAGAGTCACATCGAGGGAGAGAGAGTCCCTACGAGGGAGAGAGTCATATCGAGGGAGAGAGAATGAGTCACATCGAGGGAGAGAGAGTCACATCGAGGGAGAGAGAGTCACATCGAGAGAGAGAGAGAGAGTCACACCGAGAGAGAGAGTCACATCGAGGGAGAGAGAGTCACATCGAGGGAGAGAGAGTCACATCGAGAGAGAGAGAGTCATATCGAGAGAAAGTCACATCGAGAGAGAGAGAGGGTCACATCGAGAGAGAGAGAGTCACATCGAGGGAGAGAGTCACATCGAGGGAGAGAGTCACATCGAGGGAGAGGTTCACATCGAAAGAGAATCACATCGAGGGAGAGAGAGTCACATCGAGAGAGAGAGAGTCACGTCGAGAGAGAGAGAGTCACGTCGAGGGAGAGAGATTCACATCGAGGGAGAGAGAGTCACATCGAGGGAGAGAGAGTCACATCGAGAGAGAGAGAGTCACATCGAGGGAGAGAGAGTCACATCGAGGGAGAGAGTCACATCGAGGCAGAGGGAGTTACATCGAGGTAGAGAGAGTCACATCGAGGGAGAAAGAGTAACATCGAGAGAGAGAGTCACATCGAGAGAGTGAGAGTCACATTGAGGGACTGATAGTCACATCGAGAAAGAGCGTCACTTCGAGAGAGAGTTCATCACATCGAGAGAGAGAGAGTCAAAGCGAGGGAGAGAGAGTCACATCGAGAGAGAGCGAGTCACATCGAGGGAGAGAGAGTCACATCGAGGGAGAAAGAGTCACATCGAAGGTGAGAGAGTCACATCGAGGGAGAGGGAGTCACATCGATGGAGAGAGAATCACATCGAGGAAGAGAGTCACATCGACGGAGAGAGTCACATCGAGGGAGAGAAAGTCACATCGAGGGAGAGAGAGTCACATCGAGGGAGAGAGACTCACAGCGAGAGAGAAAGTCACATCGAGGGAGAGAGAGTCACATCGAGGGAGAAAGAGTCACATCGAGAGTGAGAGAGTCACATCGAGGGAGAGAGTTTCACATAGAGGGAGAGAGAGTCACATCGAGAGAGAGAGAGTCACATCGAGGGAGAGAGGGTCACATTGAGGGAGGGAGAGTCAAATCGAGGGAGAGAGAGTCACATCGAGGGAGAGAGAGTCACATCGAGAGGGAGTCACATCGAGGGAGAGAGAGTCACATCGAAGGAGAGAGAGTCACATCGAGGGAGAGAGTCACATCGAGGGAGAGAGAGTCACATCGAGGGAGAAAGAGTCACATCGAGAGCAAGAGAGTCACATCAAGGGAGCGAGAGTCACATTGAGGGAGAGAGTCACATCGAGAGACAGAGTAACATCGAGGGAGGGAGAGTCACATCGAGAGAGAGAGAGTCCCTACGAGGGAGAGAGTCATATCGAGGGAGAGAGAATGAGTCACATCGAGGGAGAGAGAGTCACATTGAGGGAGAGAGAGTCACATCGAGAGAGAGAGAGTCACATCGAGAGAGAGAGTCACATCGAGGGAGAGAGTCACATCGAGAGAGAGAGAGTCACATCGAGGGAGAGAGTCACTTCGAGAGAGAGTTCGTCACATCGAGAGAGAGAGAGTCACATCGAGGGAGAGAGAGTCACATCGAGGGAGAGAGAGTCACATCGAGGGAGAGAGAGTCACATCGAGGGAGAGAGAATCACATCGAGGCGGAGAGAGTCACATCGAGGGAGAAAGAGTCACATCGAGGGAGAGAGTCACATCGAGGGAGTGAGGGTCACATTGAGGGAGAGAGACTCACATCGAGAGAGAGAGAGTCACATCGAGGGAGAGAGAGTCACAGCGAGGGAGAAAGAGTCACATCGAGAGCAAGAGAGTCACATCGAGGAAAAAGGGAGTCACATCGAGGGACAGAGTCACATCGAGGGAGAGAGAGTCACATCGAGGGAGAGAGAGTCACATCGAGAGGGAGTCACATCGAGGGAGAGTGAGTCACATCGAGGGAGAAACAGTCACATCGAGAGCGAGGGAGTAACATCGAGGGAGAGAGAGTCACATCGAGGGAGAGATTCACATCGAGGGAGAGAGTCACATCGAGAGAGAGAGAGAGTCACATTGGGGGACAGAGAGTCACATCGAGGGAGAGAGAGTCCCTACGAGGGAGAGAGTCATATCGAGGGAGAGAGAATGAGTCACATCGAGGGAGAGAGAGTCACATCGAGGGAGAGAGAGTCACATCGAGAGAGAGAGAGAGAGTCACACCGAGAGAGAGAGTCACATCGAGGGAGAGAGAGTCACATCGAGGGAGAGAGAGTCACATCGAGAGAGAGAGAGTCATATCGAGAGAAAGTCACATCGAGAGAGAGAGAGGGTCACATCGAGAGAGAGAGAGTCACATCGAGGGAGAGAGTCACATCGAGGGAGAGAGTCACATCGAGGGAGAGGTTCACATCGAAAGAGAATCACATCGAGGGAGAGAGAGTCACATCGAGAGAGAGAGAGTCACGTCGAGAGAGAGAGAGTCACGTCGAGGGAGAGAGATTCACATCGAGGGAGAGAGAGTCACATCGAGGGAGAGAGAGTCACATCGAGGGAGAGAGAGTCACATCGAGAGAGAGAGAGTCACATCGAGGGAGAGAGAGTCACATCGAGGGAGAGAGTCACATCGAGGCAGAGGGAGTTACATCGAGGTAGAGAGAGTCACATCGAGGGAGAAAGAGTAACATCGAGAGAGAGAGTCACATCGAGAGAGTGAGAGTCACATTGAGGGACTGATAGTCACATCGAGAAAGAGCGTCACTTCGAGAGAGAGTTCATCACATCGAGAGAGAGAGAGTCAAAGCGAGGGAGAGAGAGTCACATCGAGAGAGAGCGAGTCACATCGAGGGAGAGAGAGTCACATCGAGGGAGAAAGAGTCACATCGAAGGTGAGAGAGTCACATCGAGGGAGAGGGAGTCACATCGATGGAGAGAGAATCACATCGAGGAAGAGAGTCACATCGACGGAGAGAGTCACATCGAGGGAGAGAAAGTCACATCGAGGGAGAGAGAGTCACATCGAGGGAGAGAGACTCACAGCGAGAGAGAAAGTCACATCGAGGGAGAGAGAGTCACATCGAGGGAGAAAGAGTCACATCGAGAGTGAGAGAGTCACATCGAGGGAGAGAGTTTCACATAGAGGGAGAGAGAGTCACATCGAGAGAGAGAGAGTCACATCGAGGGAGAGAGGGTCACATTGAGGGAGGGAGAGTCAAATCGAGGGAGAGAGAGTCACATCGAGGGAGAGAGAGTCACATCGAGAGGGAGTCACATCGAGGGAGAGAGAGTCACATCGAAGGAGAGAGAGTCACATCGAGGGAGAGAGTCACATCGAGGGAGAGAGAGTCACATCGAGGGAGAAAGAGTCACATCGAGAGCAAGAGAGTCACATCAAGGGAGCGAGAGTCACATTGAGGGAGAGAGTCACATCGAGAGACAGAGTAACATCGAGGGAGGGAGAGTCACATCGAGAGAGAGAGAGTCCCTACGAGGGAGAGAGTCATATCGAGGGAGAGAGAATGAGTCACATCGAGGGAGAGAGAGTCACATTGAGGGAGAGAGAGTCACATCGAGAGAGAGAGAGTCACATCGAGAGAGAGAGTCACATCGAGGGAGAGAGTCACATCGAGAGAGAGAGAGTCACATCGAGGGAGAGAGTCACTTCGAGAGAGAGTTCGTCACATCGAGAGAGAGAGAGTCACATCGAGGGAGAGAGAGTCACATCGAGGGAGAGAGAGTCACATCGAGGGAGAGAGAGTCACATCGAGGGAGAGAGAGTCACATCGAGGGAGAGAGAATCACATCGAGGCGGAGAGAGTCACATCGAGGGAGAAAGAGTCACATCGAGGGAGAGAGAGTCACATCGAGAGAGAGAGAATCACATCGAGGCAGAGAGAGTCACATCGAGGGAGAAAGAGTCACATCGAGGGAGAGAGAGTCACATCGAGGGAGAGAGAGTTACATTGAGGTAGGGAGAGTCAAAGCGAGGGAGAGAGAGTCACATCGAGAGAGCGAGTCACATCGAGGGAGAGAGAGTCACATCGAGAGAGAGCGCGTCACATCGAGAGAGAGCGAGTGACATCAAGAGAGAGCGAGTCACATCGAGGGAGAGGGAGTCACATTGAGGGAGAGAGCGTCATATCGAGGCAGAGAGTCACATCGAGGGAGAAAGAATCACAGCGAGAGCGAGAGAGTGGCATCGAGGGAGAAAGAGTCACATCGAGAGCGAGAGAGTCACATCGAGGGAGAGAGATTCATATCGAGGGAGAGAGAGTAACATCGAGGGAGAGAGATTCACATCGACGGAAAGATAGTCACATCAAGAGAGAGAGTCACATTGAGGGAGAGAGAGAATGACTTTGAGAGAGAGAGAGTCACATCGAGGGAGAGAGAGTCACATCGAGGGAGAGAGTCACATCGAGGGAGAGAGAGTCACATCGAGGGAGGGAGAGTCACATCGAGAGAGAGAGTCACATCGAGAGAGAGAATCACATCGAGAGAGAGACAGGGAGAGTCAGATCGAGAGCGAGAGAGAGAGAGTCACATCGAGGTAGAGAGAGTAACGTCGAGGGAGAGAGCGTCACATCGAGTGAGAGAGAGTCACATCGAGACAGAGAGTCACATCGAGGGAGAGAGAGTCACATCGAGGGAGAGAGTCACACCGACGGAGAAAGTCACATCGAGAGCGAGAGAGTCACATCGAGGGAGAGAGAGTCACATCCAGGGAGAGAGAGTCACATGGAGGGAGAGAGAGTTACTTCGAGGGAGAGAGAGTCACATCGAGGGAGAGAGAGTCACATCGAGGGAGAGAGTCACCTCGAGGGAAAGAGTCACATCGAGGGAGAGAGAATCACATCGAGAGAGAGAGAGTCACATCGAGAGTGAGAGTCACATTGAGGGAGAGAGTCACATCGAGGGAGAGAGAGTCACATCGAGGGAGAAAGAGTCACATTGAGAGCAAGAGTCACATCAAGGGAGCGAGAGTCACATCGAGACAGAGTGTCACATTGAGGGAGAGAGAGTAACATCGAGAGAGAGAGAGTCACATCGAGGGAGAGAGATTCATATCGAGGGAGAGAGAGTAACATCGAGGGAGAGAGATTCACATCGAGGGAGAGAGAGGCACATCGAGGGAGAGAGTCACATCGAGGGAGTGAGGGTCACATTGAGGGAGAGAGAGTCACATCGAGAGAGAGATTCACATCGAGGCAGAGAGAGTCACATCGAGGGAGGAACAGTCACATCGAGAGCAAGAGAATCACATGATGGGAGCGAGAGTCACATCGAGGGATAGAGTCACATCGAGGGAGAGCGAGTAACATCGAGGAAGAGAGAGTCACATCGAGAGAGAAAGAGTCACATCGACAGCGAGAGAGTCACATCGAGGGAGAGAGAGTCACATCGAGAGCGAGGGAGTAACATCGAGGGAGAGAGAGTCACATCGAGGGAGAGAGTCACATCGAGGGAGAGAGAGTCACATCGAGGGAGAGAGAGTCACATCGAGAGAGAGAGAGTCACATCGAAGGAGAGAGAGTCACATCGAGAGAGAGAGTCACATCAAGGGAGAGAGAGTCACATCGAGGGAGAGAGAGTCACATCGAGGGAGAGAGGGTCACATTGAGGGAGGGAGAGTCAAATCGAGGGAGAGAGAGTCACATCGAGGGAGAGAGAGTCACATCGAGAGGGAGTCACATCGAGGGAGAGAGAGTCACATCGAAGGAGAGAGAGTCACATCGAGGGAGAGAGTCACATCGAGGGAGAGAGAGTCACATCGAGGGAGAAAGAGTCACATCGAGAGCAAGAGAGTCACATCAAGGGAGCGAGAGTCACATTGAGGGAGAGAGTCACATCGAGAGACAGAGTAACATCGAGGGAGGGAGAGTCACATCGAGAGAGAGAGAGTCCCTACGAGGGAGAGAGTCATATCGAGGGAGAGAGAATGAGTCACATCGAGGGAGAGAGAGTCACATTGAGGGAGAGAGAGTCACATCGAGAGAGAGAGAGTCACATCGAGAGAGAGAGAGTCACATCGAGGGAGAGAGTCACTTCGAGAGAAAGTTCGTCACATCGAGAGAGAGAGAGTCACATCGAGGGAGAGAGAGTCACATCGAGGGAGAGAGAGTCACATCGAGGGAGAGAGAGTCACATCGAGGGAGAGAGAGTCACATCGAGGGAGAGAGAATCACATCGAGGCGGAGAGAGTCACATCGAGGGAGAAAGAGTCACATCGAGGGAGAGAGAGTCACATCGAGAGAGAGAGAATCACATCGAGGCAGAGAGAGTCACATCGAGGGAGAAAGAGTCACATCGAGGGAGAGAGAGTCACATCGAGGGAGAGAGAGTTACATCGAGGTAGAGAGAGTCAAAGCGAGGGAGAGAGAGTCACATCGAGAGAGCGAGTCACATCGAGGGAGAGAGAGTCACATCGAGAGAGAGCGCGTCACATCGAGAGAGAGCGAGTCACATCAAGAGAGAGCGAGTCACATCGAGGGAGAGGGAGTCACATTGAGGGAGAGAGCGTCACATCGAGGCAGAGAGTCACATCGAGGGAGAAAGAATCACAGCGAGAGCGAGAGAGTCGCATCGAGGGAGAAAGAGTCACATCGAGAGCGAGAGAGTCACATCGAGGGAGAGAGATTCATATCGAGTGAGAGGGAGTAACATCGAGGGAGAGAGATTCACATCGAGGGAAAGATAGTCACATCAAGAGAGAGAGTCACATTGAGGGAGAGAGAGAATGACATTGAGAGAGAGAGAGTCACATCGAGGGAGAGAGAGTCACATCGAGGGAGAGAGTCACATCGAGGGAGAGAGAGTCACATCGAGGGAGGGAGAGTCACATCGAGAGAGAGAGTCACATCGAGAGAGAGAATCACATCGAGAGAGAGACAGGGAGAGTCAGATCGAGAGCGAGAGAGAGAGAGTCACATCGAGGTAGAGAGAGTAACGTCGAGGGAGAGAGCGTCACATCGAGTGAGAGACTGTCACATCGAGGGAGAGGGAGTCACGTCGAGGGAGAGAGAGTCACATTGAGACAGAGAGTCACATCGAGGGAGAGAGAGTCACATCGAGGAAGAGAGAGTCACATCGACGGAGAGAGTCACATCGAGACAGAGAGTCACGTCGAGAGACAGAGTCACATCGAGAGAGAGAGTTTCACGTCGAGGGAGAGAGAGTCACGTCAAGGGAGAGAGATTCAAATCGAGGGAGAGAGAGTCACATCAAGGGAGAGAGAGTCACATCGAGGGAGAGAGTCACATCGAGGGAGAGAGAATCACATCGAAAGCGAGACAGTCACATCAAGGGAGAGAGAGTCACATCGAGGGAGAGAGTCACATCGAGGGAGAGAGAGTCATATCGAGAGAAAGTCACATCGAGAGAGAGAGAGAGTCACATCGAGAGAGAGAGAGTCACATCGAGGGAGAGAGTCACATCGACGGAGAGGTTCACATTGAAAGAGAATCACATCGAGGGAGAGAGAGTCACATCGAGAGAGAGAGAGTCACGTCGAGAGAGAGAGAGTCACGTCGAGGGAGAGAGAGTCACGTCGAGGGAGAGTCACATCGAGGGAGAAAGAGTCACATCGAGGGAGAGAGTCACACCGAGGGAGAGAGAGTCACATTGAGGGAGAGAGCATCACATCGAGGGAGAGAGAGTCACATCGAGGGAGAGAGAATCACATCGAGGCAGGGAGAGTCACATCGAGGGAGAAAGAGTCACATCGAGAGCGAGGGAGTCACATCGAGGGAGAGAGAGTCAAATCGAGGGAGAGAGTCACATCGAGGCAGAGGGAGTTACATCGAGGTAGAGAGAGTCACATCGAGGGAGAAAGAGTAACATCGAGAGAGAGACTCACATCGAGAGAGTGAGAGTCACATTGAGGGACTGATAGTCACATCGAGGAAGAGAGTCACTTTGAGAGAGAGTTCATCACATCGAGAGAGAGAGAGTCAAAGCGAGGGAGAGAGAGTCACATCGAGAAAGAGCGAGTCACATCGAGGGAGAGAGAGTCACATCGAGGGAGTCACATCGAGGGAGAAACAGTCACATCGAGAGCGAGGGAGTAACATCGAGGGAGAGAGAGTCACATCGAGGGAGAGAGTCACATCGAGGGAGAGAGTCACATCGAGAGAGAGAGCGAGTCACATCGAGGGAGAGAGAGTCACATCGAGAGGGAGTCACATCGAGGGAGAAACAGTCACATCGAGAGCGAGGGAGTAACATCGAGGGAGAGAGAGTCCCTACGAGGGAGAGAGTCATATCGAGGGAGAGAGAATGAGTCACATCGAGGGAGAGAGAGTCACATCGAGGGAGAGAGAGTCACATCGAGAGAGAGAGAGAGTCACACCGAGAGAGAGAGTCACATCGAGGGAGAGAGAGTCACATCGAGGGAGAGAGAGTCACATCGAGAGAGAGAGAGTCATATCGAGAGAAAGTCACATCGAGAGAGAGAGAGGGTCACATCGAGATAGAGAGAGTCACATCGAGGGAGAGATTCACATCGAGGGAGAGAGTCACATCGACGGAGAGGTTCACATCGAAAGAGAATCACATCGAGGGAGAGAGATTCACATCGAGGGAGAGAGAGTCACATCGAGGGAGAGAGAGTCACATCGAGAGAGAGTCACATCGAGGGAGAGAGAGTCACATCGAGGGAGAGAGTCACATCGAGGCAGAGGGAGTTACATCGAGGTAGAGAGAGTCACATCGAGGGAGAAAGAGTAACATCGAGAGAGATAGTCACATCGAGAAAGAGAGTCACTTCGAGAGAGAGTTCATCACATCGAGAGAGAGAGAGTCAAAGCGAGGGAGAGAGAGTCACATCGAGGGAGAAAGAGTCACATCGAAGGTGAGAGAGTCACATCGAGGGAGAGGGAGTCACATCGATGGAGAGAGAATCACATCGAGGAAGAGAGTCACATCGAGGGAGAGAGTCACATCGAGGGAGAGAGAGTCACATCGAGGGAGAGAGAGTCACATCGAGGGAGAGAGACTCACAGCAAGAGAGAAAGTCACATCGAGGGAGAGAGAGTCACATCGAGGGAGAAAGAGTCACATCGAGAGTGAGAGAGTCACATCGAGGGAGAGAGATTCATATCGAGGGAGAGAGAGTAACATCGAGGGAGAGAGATTCACATCGAGGGAGGGAGAGTCACATCGAGACAGAGAGTCACATCGAGGGAGAGAGAGTCACATCGAGGGAGGGAGAGTCACATCGAGAGAGAGAGAGGGAGAGTCAGATCGAGAGCGAGAGAGAGAGAGTCACATCGAGTGAGAGACTGTCACATCGAGGGAGAGAGAGTCACGTCGAGGGAGAGAGAGTCACATCGAGACAGAGAGTCACATCGAGGGAGAGAGAGTCACATCGAGGGAGAGTGTCACATCGAGGGAGAGAGAATCACATTGAAAGTGAGAATATCACATCGAGGGAGAGAGAGTCACATCGAGGGAGAGAGTCACATCGAGGGAGTGAGGGTTACATCGAGGGAGAGAGAGTCACATCGAGGGAGAGAGATTCACATCGAGGGAGGGAGAGTCACATCGAGACAGAGAGTCACATCGAGGGAGAGAGAGTCACATCGAGGGAGGGAGAGTCACATCGAGGGAGAGAGAGTCACATCGAGGGAGAGAGAGTCACAGCAAGGGAGAGAGTCACATCGAGGGAGAGAGAAACACATCGAAAGCGAGAAAATGACATCGAGGGAGAGAGAGGCACATCGAGGGAGAGAGTCACATCGAGGGAGTGAGGGTCACATTGAGGGAGAGAGAGTCACATCGAGAGAGAGAGAGTCACATCGAGGCAGAAAGAGTCACATCGAGGGAGAAATAGTCACATCGAGAGCAAGAGATTCACATCATGGGAGCGAGAGTCACATCGAGGGGTAGAGTCACATCGAGGGAGAGAGAGTAACATCGAGGGAGAGAGAGTCACATCGAGGGAGAAAGAGTCACATCGACAGCGAGAGAGTCACATCGAGGGAGAGAGAGTCACATCGAGAGCGACGGAGTAACATCGAGGGAGAGAGAGTCACATCGAGGGAGAAAGAGTCACATCGACAGCGAGAGAGTCACATCGAGGGAGAGAGAGTCACATCGAGAGCGAGGGAGTAACATCGAGGGAGAGAGAGTCACATCGAGGGAGAGAGTCACATCGAGGGAGAGAGAGTCACATCGAGGGAGAAAGAGTCACATCGAGAGCAAGAGTCACATCAAGGGAGCGAGAGTCACATCGAGACAGAGTGTCACATTGAGGGAGAGAGAGTAACATCGAGAGAGAGAGAGTCACATCGAGGGAGAGAGATTCATATCGAGGGAGAGAGAGTAACATCGAGGGAGAGAGATTCACATCGAGGGAGAGAGAGGCACATCGAGGGAGAGAGTCACATCGAGGGAGTGAGGGTCACATTGAGGGAGCGAGTGTCACATCGAGAGAGAGATTCACATCGAGGCAGAGAGAGTCACATCGAGGGAGGAATAGTCACATCGAGAGCAAGAGAATCACATGATGGGAGCGAGAGTCACATCGAGGGATAGAGTCACATCGAGGGAGAGCGAGTAACATCGAGGAAGAGAGAGTCACATCGAGGGAGAAAGAGTCACATCGACAGCGAGAGAGTCACATTGAGGGAGAGAAAGTCACATCGAGAGCGAGGGAGTAACATAGAGGGAGAGAGAGTCACATCGAGGGAGAGAGTCACATCGAGGGAGAGTCACATCGAGGGAGAGAGAGTCACATCGAGAGAGAGAGAGTCACATCGAGAGAGAGAGAGTCACATCGAAGGAGAGAGAGTCACATCGAGAGAGAGAGTCACATCAAGGGAGAGAGAGTCACATCGAGGGAGAGAGAGTCACATCGAGGGAGAGAGGGTCACATTGAGGGAGGGAGAGTCAAATCGAGGGAGAGAGAGTCATATCGAGGGAGAGAGAGTAACATCGAGGGAGAGAGATTCACATCGAGGGAGAGAGAGGCACATCGAGGGAGAGAGTCACATCGAGGGAGTGAGGGTCACATTGAGGGAGAGAGAGTCACATCGAGAGAGAGATTCACATCGAGGCAGAGAGAGTCACATCGAGGGAGGAATAGTCACATCGAGAGCAAGAGAATCACATGATGGGAGCGAGAGTCACATCGAGGGATAGAGTCACATCGAGGGAGAGCGAGTAACATCGAGGAAGAGAGAGTCACATCGAGGGAGAGAGAGTCACATCGAGAGAGAGAGAGTCACATCGAGAGAGAGAGAGTCACATCGAAGGAGAGTCACATCGAGAGAGAGAGTCACATCAAGGGAGAGAGAGTCACATCAAGGGAGAGAGAGTCAAATCGAGGGAGAGAGAGTCACATCGAGGGAGAGAGAGTCACATCGAGAGGGAGTCACATCGAGGGAGAGAGAGTCACATCGAAGGAGAGAGAGTCACATCGAGGGAGAGAGTCACATCGAGGGAGAGAGAGTCACATCGAGGGAGAAAGAGTCACATCGAGAGCAAGAGAGTCACATCAAGGGAGCGAGAGTCACATTGAGGGAGAGAGTCACATCGAGAGACAGAGTAACATCGAGGGAGGGAGAGTCACATCGAGAGAGAGAGAGTCCCTACGAGGGAGAGAGTCATATCGAGGGAGAGAGAATGAGTCACATCGAGGGAGAGAGAGTCACATTGAGGGAGAGAGAGTCACATCGAGAGAGAGAGAGTCACATCGAGAGAGAGAGTCACATCGAGGGAGAGAGTCACATCGAGAGAGAGAGAGTCACATCGAGGGAGAGAGTCACTTCGAGAGAGAGTTCGTCACATCGAGAGAGAGAGAGTCACATCGAGGGATAGAGAGTCACATCGAGGGAGAGAGAGTCACATCGAGGGAGAGAGAGTCACATCGAGGGAGAGAGAGTCACATCGAGGGAGAGAGAATCACATCGAGGTGGAGAGAGTCACATCGAGGGAGAAAGAGTCACATCGAGGGAGAGAGAGTCACATCGAGAGAGAGAGAATCACATCGAGGCAGAGAGAGTCACATCGAGGGAGAAAGAGTCACATCGAGGGAGAGAGAGTCACATCGAGGGAGAGAGAGTTACATCGAGGTAGAGAGAGTCAAAGCGAGGGAGAGAGAGTCACATCGAGAGAGCGAGTCACATCGAGGGAGAGAGAGTCACATCGAGAGAGAGTGCGTCACATCGAGAGAGAGCGAGTCACATCAAGAGAGAGCGAGTCACATCGAGGGAGAGGGAGTCACATTGAGGGAGAGAGCGTCACATCGAGGCAGAGAGTCACATCGAGGGAGAAAGAATCACAGCGAGAGCGAGAGAGTCGCATCGAGGGAGAAAGAGTCACATCGAGAGCGAGAGAGTCACATCGAGGGAGAGAGATTCATATCGAGGGAGAGAGAGTAACATCGAGGGAGAGAGATTCACATCGAGGGAAAGATAGTCACATCAAGAGAGAGAGTCACATTGAGGGAGAGAGAGAATGACTTTGAGAGAGAGAGAGTCACATCGAGGGAGAGAGAGTCACATCGAGGGAGAGAGTCACATCGAGGGAGAGAGAGTCACATCGAGGGAGGGAGAGTCACATCGAGAGAGAGAGTCACATCGAGAGAGAGAATCACATCGAGAGAGAGTCAGGGAGAGTCAGATCGAGAGTGAGAGAGAGAGAGTCACATCGAGGTAGAGAGAGTAACGTCGAGGGAGAGAGCGTCACATCGAGTGAGAGACTGTCACATCGAGGGAGAGAGAGTCACGTCGAGGGAGAGAGAGTCACATCGAGACAGAGAGTCACATCGAGGGAGAGAGAGTCACATCGAGGGAGAGAGTCACATCGACGGAGAAAGTCACATCGAGAGCGAGAGAGTCACATCGAGGGAGAGAGAGTCACATCCAGGGAGAGAGAGTCACATGGAGGGAGAGAGAGTTACTTCGAGGGAGAGAGAGTCACATCGAGGGAGAGAGAGTCACATTGAGGGAGAGAGTCACCTCGAGGGAAAGAGTCACATCGAGGGAGAGAGAATCACATCGAGAGAGAGAGAGTCACATCGAGAGAGAGAGTCACATTGAGGGAGAGAGAGTCACATCGAGAGAGAGAGTCACATCGAGAGAGAGACTCACATCGAGAGAGAGTCACATCGAGGGAGAGAGAGTCACATCGAGGGAGAGAGAGTCACATCGAGGGAGAGAGTCACATCGAGGGAGTGAGGGTCACATTGAGGGAGAGAGAGTCACATTGAGAGAGAGAGAGTCACATCGAGGGAGAGAGAGTCACATCGAGGGAGAAAGAGTCACATCGAGAGCGAGAGAGTAACATCGAGGAAAAGGGAGTCACATCGAGAGAGAGAGAGTCACATCGAGGGAGAGAGAGTCACATCGAGAGAGAGAGAGGCACATCGAGAGCGAGAGAGTAACATCGAGGAAAAGGGAGTCACATCGAGAGAGAGAGAGTGACATCGAAGGAGAAAGAGTCACATCGAGAGCGAGAGAGTAACATCGAGGAAAAGGGAGTCACATCGAGAGAAAGAGAGTCACATCGAGGGAGAGAGTCACTTCGAGAGAGAGTTCGTCACATCGAGAGAGAGAGAGTCACATCGAGGGAGAGAGCGTCACATCGAGGGAGAGAGAGTCACATCGAGGGAGAGAGAGTCACATCGAGGGAGAGAGAGTCACATCGAGGGAGAGAGAATCACATCGAGGTGGAGAGAGTCACATCGAGGGAGAAAGAGTCACATCGAGGGAGAGAGAGTCACATCGAGAGAGAGAGAATCACATCGAGGCAGAGAGAGTCACATCGAGGGAGAAAGAGTCACATCGAGGGAGAGAGAGTCACATCGAGGGAGAGAGAGTTACATCGAGGTAGAGAGAGTCAAAGCGAGGGAGAGAGAGTCACATCGAGAGAGCGAGTCACATCGAGGGAGAGAGAGTCACATCGAGAGAGAGCGCGTCACATCGAGAGAGAGCGAGTCACATCAAGAGAGAGCGAGACACATCGAGGGAGAGGGAGGCACATTGAGGGAGAGAGCGTCACATCGAGGCAGAGAGTCACATCGAGGGAGAAAGAATCACAGCGAGAGCGAGAGAGTCGCATCGAGGGAGAAAGAGTCACATCGAGAGCGAGAGAGTCACATCGAGGGAGAGAGATTCATATCGAGGGAGAGAGAGTAACATCGAGGGAGAGAGATTCACATCGAGGGAAAGATAGTCACATCAAGAGAGAGAGTCACATTGAGGGAGAGAGAGAATGACTTTGAGAGAGAGAGAGTCACATCGAGGGAGAGAGAGTCACATCGAGGGAGAGAGTCACATCGAGGGAGAGAGAGTCACATCGAGGGAGGGAGAGTCACATCGAGAGAGAGAGTCACATCGAGAGAGAGAATCACATCGAGAGAGCGTCAGGGAGAGTCAGATCGAGAGCGAGAGTCACATCGAGGTAGAGAGAGTAACGTCGAGGGAGAGAGCGTCACATCGAGTGAGAGACTGTCACATCGAGGGAGAGAGAGTCACGTCGAGGGAGAGAGAGTCACATCGAGACAGAGAGTCACATCGAGGGAGAGAGAGTCACATCGAGGGAGAGAGTCACATCGACGGAGAAAGTCACATCGAGAGCGAGAGAGTCACATCGAGGGAGAGAGAGTCACATCCAGGGAGAGAGAGTCACATGGAGGGAGAGAGAGTTACTTCGAGGGAGAGAGAGTCACATCGAGGGAGAGAGAGTCACATCGAGGGAGAGAGTCACCTCGAGGGAAAGAGTCACATCGAGGGAGAGAGAATCACATCGAGAGAGAGAGAGTCACATCGAGAGAGAGAGTCACATCGAGAGCGAGAGAGTAACATCGAGGAAAAGGGAGTCACATCGAGAGAGAGAGAGTGACATCGAAGGAGAAAGAGTCACATCGAGAGCGAGAGAGTAACATCGAGGAAAAGGGAGTCACATCGAGAGAAAGAGAGTCACATCGAGGGAGAGAGAGGCACATCGAGGAAGAGAGAGTCACATCGACAGAGAGAGTCACATCGAGACAGAGAGTCACGTCGAGAGACAGAGTCACATCGAGAGAGAGAGTTTCACGTCGAGGGAGAGAGAGTCACGTCAAGGGAGAGAGATTCAAATCGAGGGAGAGAGAGTCACATCAAGGGAGAGAGAGTCACATCGAGGCAGAGAGTCACATCGAGGGAGAGAGAATCACATCGAAAGCGAGACAGTCACATCAAGGGAGAGAGAGTCACATCGAGGGAGAGAGTCACATCGAGGGAGAGAGAGTCATATCGAGAGAAAGTCACATCGAGAGAGAGAGTCACATCGAGAGAGAGAGAGTCACATCGAGGGAGAGAGTCACATCGACGGAGAGGTTCACATCGAAAGAGAATCACATCGAGGGAGAGAGAGTCACATCGAGAGAGAGAGAGTCACGTCGAGGGAGAGAGAGTCACGTCAAGGGAGAGAGATTCAAATCGAGGGAGAGAGAGTCACATCAAGGGAGAGAGAGTCACATCGAGGGAGAGAGTCACATCGAGGGAGAGAGAATCACATCGAAAGCGAGACAGTCACATCAAGGGAGAGAGAGTCACATCGAGGGAGAGAGTCACATCGAGGGAGAGAGAGTCATATCGAGAGAAAGTCACATCGAGAGAGAGAGAGAGTCACATCGAGAGAGAGAGAGTCACATCGAGGGAGAGAGTCACATCGACGGAGAGGTTCACATCGAAAGAGAATCACATCGAGGGAGAGAGAGTCACATCGAGAGAGAGAGAGTCACGTCGAGAGAGAGAGAGTCACGTCGAGGGAGAGAGAGTCACGTCGAGGGAGAGTCACATCGAGGGAGAGAGAGTCACATCGAGGGAGAGAGTCACACCGAGGGAGAGAGAGTCACATTGAGGGAGAGAGCATCACATCGAGGGAGAGAGAGTCACATCGAGGGAGAGAGAATCACATCGAGGCAGGGAGAGTCACATCGAGGGAGAAAGAGTCACATCGAGAGCGAGGGAGTCACATCGAGGGAGAGAGAGTCAAATCGAGGGAGAGTCACATCGAGGCAGAGGGAGTTACATCGAGGTAGAGAGAGTCACATCGAGGGAGAAAGAGTAACATCGAGAGAGAGAGTCACATCGAGAGAGTGAGAGTCACATTGAGGGACTGATAGTCACATCGAGGAAGAGAGTCACTTTGAGAGAGAGTTCATCACATCGAGAGAGAGAGAGTCAAAGCGAGGGAGAGAGAGTCACATCGAGAAAGAGCGAGTCACATCGAGGGAGAGAGAGTCACATCGAGGGAGAAAGAGTCACATCGAAGGTGAGAGAGTCACATCGAGGGAGAGCGAGTCACATCGAGGGAGAGAGTCACATCGAGGGAGAGAGTCACATCGACGGGGCGGTTCATATCGAGAGAGAGTCACATAGAGGGAGAGAGAGTCACATCGAGGGAGAGAGAGTCACATCGAGGGAGAGAGACTCACGGCGAGAGAGAAAGTCACATCGAGGGAGAGAGAGTCACATCGAGGGAGAAAGAGTCACATCGAGAGTGAGAGAGTCACATCGAGGGAGAGAGTTTCACATAGAGGGAGAGAGAGTCACATCGAGAGAGGGAGGGTCACATCGAGGGAGAGAGATTCATATCGAGGGAGAGAGAGTAACATCGAGGGAGAGAGATTCACATCGAGGAAGGGAGAGTCACACCGAGACAGAGAGTCACATCGAGGGAGAGAGAGTCACATCGAGGGAGGGAGAGTCACATCGAGAGAGAGAGAGTCACATCGAGAGAGAGAGAGTCACATCGAAGGAGAGAGAGTCACATCGAGAGAGAGAGTCACATCAAGGGAGAGAGAGTCACATCGAGGGAGAGAGAGTCACATCGAGCTGAGAGAGGGTCACATTGAGGGAGGGAGAGTCAAATCGAGGGAGAGAGAGTCATATAGAGGGAGAGAGAGTAACATCGAGGGAGAGAGATTCACATCGAGGGAGAGAGAGGCACATCGAGGGAGAGAGTCACATCGAGGGAGTGAGGGCCACATTGAGGGAGAGAGAGTCACATCGAGAGAGAGATTCACATCGAGGCAGAGAGAGTCACATCGAGGGAGGAATAGTCACATCGAGAGCAAGAGAATCACATGATGGGAGCGAGAGTCACATCGAGGGATAGAGTCACATCGAGGGAGAGCGAGTAACATCGAGGAAGAGAGAGTCACATCGAGGGAGAAAGAGTCACATCGACAGCGAGAGAGTCACATCGAGGGAGAGAGAGTCACATCGAGAGCGAGGGAGTAACATCGAGGGAGAGAGAGTCACATCGAGGGAGAGAGTCACATCGAGGGAGAGAGAGTCACATCGAGGGAGAGAGAGTCACATCGAGAGAGAGAGAGTCACATCGAGAGAGAGAGAGTCACATCGAAGGAGAGAGAGTCACATCGAGAGAGAGAGTCACATCAAGGGAGAGAGAGTCACATCGAGGGAGAGAGAGTCACATCGAGGGAGAGAGGGTCACATTGAGGGAGGGAGAGTCAAATCGAGGGAGAGAGAGTCACATCGAGGGAGAGAGAGTCACATCGAGAGGGAGTCACATCGAGGGAGAGAGAGTCACATCGAAGGAGAGAGAGTCACATCGAGGGAGAGAGTCACATCGAGGGAGAGAGAGTCACATCGAGGGAGAAAGAGTCACATCGAGAGCAAGAGAGTCACATCAAGGGAGCGAGAGTCACATTGAGGGAGAGAGTCACATCGAGAGACAGAGTAACATCGAGGGAGGGAGAGTCACATTGAGAGAGAGAGAGTCCCTACGAGGGAGAGAGTCATATCGAGGGAGAGAGAATGAGTCACATCGAGGGAGAGAGAGTCACATTGAGGGAGAGAGAGTCACATCGAGAGAGAGAGAGTCACATCGAGAGAGAGAGTCACATCGAGGGAGAGAGTCACATCGAAAGAGAGAGAGTCACATCGAGGGAGAGAGTCACTTCGAGAGAGAGTTCGTCACATCGAGAGAGAGAGAGTCACATCGAGGGAGAGAGAGTCACATCAAGGGAGAGAGAGTCACATCGAGGGAGAGAGAGTCACATCGAGGGAGAGAGAGTCACATCGAGGGAGAGAGAGTCACATCGAGGGAGAGAGAATCACATCGAGGCGGAGAGAGTCACATCGAGGGAGAAAGAGTCACATCGAGGGAGAGAGAGTCACATCGAGAGAGAGAGAATCACATCGAGGCAGAGAGAGTCACATCGAGGGAGAAAGAGTCACATCGAGGGAGAGAGAGTCACATCGAGGGAGAGAGAGTCACATCGAGAGAGAGCGCGTCACATCGAGAGAGAGCGAGTCACATCAAGAGAGAGCGAGTCACATCGAGGGAGAGGGAGTCACATTGAGGGAGAGAGCGTCACATCGAGGCAGAGAGTCACATCGAGGGAGAAAGAATCACAGCGAGAGCGAGAGAGTCGCATCGAGGGAGAAAGAGTCACATCGAGAGCGAGAGAGTCACAGAGGGAGAGAGATTCATATCGAGGGAGAGAGATTCATATCGAGGGAGAGAGAGTAACATCGAGGGAGAGAGATTCACATCGAGGGAAAGCTAGTCACATCAAGAGAGAGAGTCACATTGAGGGAGAGAATGACTTTGAGAGAGAGAGAGTCACATCGAGGGAGAGAGAGTCACATCGAGGGAGAGAGTCACATCGAGGGAGAGAGAGTCACATCGAGGGAGGGAGAGTCACATCGAGAGAGAGAGTCACATCGAGAGAGAGACAGGGAGAGTCAGATCGAGAGCGAGAGAGAGAGAGTCACATCGAGGTAGAGAGAGTAACGTCGAGGGAGAGAGCGTCACATCGAGTGAGAGACTGTCACATCGAGGGAGAGAGAGTCACGTCGAGGGAGAGAGAGTCACATCGAGACAGAGAGTCACATCGAGGGAGAGAGAGTCACATCGAGGGAGAGAGTCACATCGACGGAGAAAGTCACATCGAGAGCGAGAGAGTCACATCGAGGGAGAGAGAGTCACATCCAGGGAGAGAGAGTCACATGGAGGGAGAGAGAGTTACTTCGAGGGAGAGAGAGTCACATCGAGGGAGAGAGAGTCACATCGAGGGAGAGAGTCACCTCGAGGGAAAGAGTCACATCGAGGGAGAGAGAATCACATCGAGAGAGAGAGAGTCACATCGAGAGAGAGAGTCACATTGAGGGAGAGAGAGTCACATCGAGAGAGAGAGTCACATCGAGAGAGAGACTCACATCGAGAGAGAGAGTCACATCGAGGGAGAGAGAGTCACATCAAGGGAGAGAGAGTCACATCGAGGGATAGAGAATCATATCGAAAGCGAGAAAGTCACATCGAGGGAGAGAGAGTCACATCGAGGGAGAGAGTCACATCGAGGGAGTGAGGGTCACATTGAGGGAGAGAGAGTCACATTGAGAGAGAGAGAGTCACATCGAGGGAGAGAGAGTCACATCGAGGGAGAAAGAGTCACATCGAGAGCGAGAGAGTAACATCGAGGAAAAGGGAGTCACATCGAGAGAGAGAGAGTCACATCGAGGGAGAGAGAGTCACATCGAGAGAGAGAGAGGCACATCGAGAGCGAGAGAGTAACATCGAGGAAAAGGGAGTCACATCGAGAGAGAGAGAGTGACATCGAAGGAGAAAGAGTCACATCGAGAGCGAGAGAGTAACATCGAGGAAAAGGGAGTCACATCGAGAGAAAGAGAGTCACATCGAGGGAGAGAGAGGCACATCGAGGAAGAGAGAGTCACATCGACAGAGAGAGTCACATCGAGACAGAGAGTCACGTCGAGAGACAGAGTCACATCGAGAGAGAGAGTTTCACGTCGAGGGAGAGAGAGTCACGTCAAGGGAGAGAGATTCAAATCGAGGGAGAGAGAGTCACATCAAGGGAGAGAGAGTCACATCGAGGGAGAGAGTCACATCGAGGGAGAGAGAATCACATCGAAAGCGAGACAGTCACATCAAGGGAGAGAGAGTCACATCGAGGGAGAGAGTCACATCGAGGGAGAGAGAGTCATATCGAGAGAAAGTCACATCGAGAGAGAGAGAGAGTCACATCGAGAGAGAGAGATGGTGTAAACACGGCCATAGAGGATATAAATATGATCTTCCATGAGGCAGCTGTAAAAGCCGACCTCGTGAAACAGAAGAGGAAGCGTCACAAAAGACAAAATAAAAAGAAGAAATGGTTTGACCACGAATGCAAAAATGCCAGAAAAGACCTGGGAAAAATATCAAACCAAAAGCATCGGCAACCAAACAATCCGGACCTACGTACTAGATACAATGAAACCCTCAAAAGATATAAACGCACCATTAGGAACAAAACACAAAACTATACCCACAAAATACTCGAAGAAATTGAAAACTCCACCAATCCAAAACAATTCTGGGAAATGTGGAATAACCTGAGTACAACACAATTGCAAGCATTACCAATCCAAGATGGCGACATCTGGAGAACACATTTTGAAAACCTCTACAAAGACATCCCAATAAACGAAACAAACCCAAGTCAACATCAGGTCACAGAAAAACTCCACACATTAGAAGCAACAATTAAAGACAACCAAAACCCTCTAGACTCCCCAATCACATGGAAAGAACTGGCCACAAAAACAAAATCTCTCCACCTAAAGAAAGCCTGTGGCCCAGACAACATCAAAAATGAAATGCTCAAGTTCAGCAATATGGAGATGCAGGGTGCGATACTCAAACTATTCAACATCATATTACGCTCAGGCTGTTTTCCCGATATCTGGTGCCAAGGACTAATCTCCCCCATATATAAAAGTGGAAACAAGTCAGACCCAAATAACTACCGCGGCATCTGTGTCAACAGTTGTCTAGGGAAGTTATTCTGCAGTATTCTAAATAGTAGATTACTTGATTTTCTTAACAAACATAATATCCTCAGAAAAAACCAAATAGGCTTTCTTCCAAAACACCGCACCGCCGACCATATCTATACCCTTCACACCCTCATTGAAAAACATATACACCAAACAAAAAATGGGAAAATATTCGCCTGTTTCATCGACTTCAAGAAAGCCTTTGACTCTATATGGCACGAAGGGCTCTATTATAAACTTCTTCAGTGTGGAATAGGGGGCAAAGTCTATGACCTTATTAAATCAATGTATCTGAAAAACAAATGCGGGGTCAAAATTGGAGACAAACGCACCGATTTCTTCACCCAGAGAAGAGGCGTCCGGCAGGGCTGCAATTTGAGCCCGACCCTGTTCAACATATACATAAATGAATTAGCAGACATGCTGGAGCAAAGCGAGTCACCAGGTCTCCGTCTCCTGGATGGAGAAGTGAAGTCCCTGTTCTATGCGGACGACCTGGTTCTGCTGTCTCCCACAGAACAGGGATTACAGCAACAACTAGACCTACTCGACAAATACTGCCAAAATTGGGCTCTAACAGTAAATCTAAAGAAAACCAACATCATGATTTTTCAAAAAAGACCCAGATGTCAGGAAAACAAATACCAGTTTACCCTCAGTGATACCACTATAGGACACACTATGAGCTACACCTACCTTGGTCTAACTATTACAGCATCAGGGAGCTTCAGCATAGCAGTGAATGCACTAAAAGAAAAAGCCCGAAGAGCCCTATATGCAATAAAAAGAAAATTCTACAACATCCAAATCCCAATCAAAATCTGGCTCAAAATATTTGACAGCATAATCCTGCCCATTGCACTGTACGGTAGTGAAGTATGGGGCCCGCTAAATCACCAAAGCTACACTAAATGGGAAAAACACACAATAGAAGCCCTACATGCAGAATTCTGCCGAAGCATCCTTCGCACCCAAAGAAAAATGCCAACAAATGCATGCAGAGCCGAACTAGGCAGATACCCACTGATAATAAACATCCAAAAACGAGCACTAAACTTCCTAAATCACCTCAAATCTAGCTCCCCAGACACCCTTCATTTCAAAGCCTTTCAGACCCAAGAGCTAAACCCAGAAAAGAGTCCCCTGAGTCAGCTGCTACTGAAACAAGTACTCAGCCGGACCCTGACCAGCCCCAGACCAACACAGCCGTCCAAACACCAATCCGAGTGAACCAAATCATTAAAAAATGCAAAGAAACCTACCTGGAACATTGGAACAAAATAACCGAAAGCCAAAGCAGATTAGAATGTTACCGGGCCCTAAAAAGAGAATATAAACTGGCAGACTACCTCACGACCATCAGAGACACAAAACAGAGACAGACCCTCACCAGGTACAGACTAAGCGACCACCAACTGGAAATTGAAAAAGGCAGATACAAGAAATCCTGGCAGCCTAGAGAGAATAGAATATGCGATCAATGTCTGGCCGGCGAGGTTGAAACAGAAATGCATTTCCTCCTAAAATGCGAAAAATTCAACACATCAAGAAACATATTATTCAACAAGCTAAGCCAAACAACCCCAGATTTCAAGGAATTGGATGATCTGTCAAAATTGAGATTAGTCCTAGGAGAAGGAGACAGACCATACCTTGGGGCCAAATATGTAACAACATGTCACAACCTGAGGACTGTTGAAAAGTAAGACTGTTTAAAATTAATATTGAACGTACCAAATGAAGTACAAAGACTGTTTAAAATTAATATTGTTTAAAAGTAATATTGTATGTACCCAACAAATGTCAAATCGATTGACACCTACAGAATGTTGGAAAACTGTACCTTTTTGCTATGTAAGCTTTGGCAATATGGTTCTCTGTAAACTTTCATGCCAATAAAGCATTTGAATTGAATTGAATTGAATTGAATTGAGAGTCACATCGAGGGAGAGAGTCACATCGACGGAGAGGTTCACATCGAAAGAGAATCACATCGAGGGAGAGAGAGTCACATCGAGAGAGAGAGAGTCACGTCGAGGGAGAGAGAGTCACGTCAAGGGAGAGAGATTCAAATCGAGGGAGAGAGAGTCACATCAAGGGAGAGAGAGTCACATCGAGGGAGAGAGTCACATCGAGGGAGAGAGAATCACATCGAAAGCGAGACAGTCACATCAAGGGAGAGAGAGTCACATCGAGGGAGAGAGTCACATCGAGGGAGAGAGAGTCATATCGAGAGAAAGTCACATCGAGAGAGAGAGAGAGTCACATCGAGAGAGAGAGAGTCACATCGAGGGAGAGAGTCACATCGACGGAGAGGTTCACATCGAAAGAGAATCACATCGAGGGAGAGAGAGTCACATCGAGAGAGAGAGAGTCACGTCGAGAGAGAGTCACGTCGAGGGAGAGAGAGTCACGTCGAGGGAGAGAGAGTCACATCGAGGGAGAGAGAGTCACATCGAGGGAGAGAGTCACACCGAGGGAGAGAGAGTCACATTGAGGGAGAGAGCATCACATCGAGGGAGAGAGAGTCACATCGAGGGAGAGAGAATCACATCGAGGCAGGGAGAGTCACATCGAGGGAGAAAGAGTCACATCGAGAGCGAGGGAGTCACATCGAGGGAGAGAGAGTCAAATCGAGGGAGAGAGTCACATCGAGGCAGAGGGAGTTACATCAAGGTAGAGAGAGTCACATCGAGGGAGAAAGAGTAACATCGAGAGAGAGAGTCACATCGAGAGAGTGAGAGTCACATTGAGGGACTGATAGTCACATCGAGGAAGAGAGTCACTTTGAGAGAGAGTTCATCACATCGAGAGAGAGAGAGTCAAAGCGAGGGAGAGAGAGACACATCGAGAAAGAGCGAGTCACATCGAGGGAGAGACAGTCACATCGAGGGAGAAAGAGTCACATCGAAGGTGAGAGAGTCACATCGAGGGAGAGCGAGTCACATCGAGGGAGAGAGTCACATCGAGGGAGAGAGTCACATCGACGGGGCGGTTCACATCGAGAGAGAGTCACATCGAGGGAGAGAGAGTCACATCGAGGGAGAGAGAGTCACATCGAGGGAGAGAGACTCACGGCGAGAGAGAAAGTCACATCGAGGGAGAGAGAGTCACATCGAGGGAGAAAGAGTCACATCGAGAGTGAGAGAGTCACATCGAGGGAGAGAGTTTCACATAGAGGGAGAGAGAGTCACATCGAGAGAGAGAGGGTCACATCGAGGGAGAGAGATTCATATCGAGGGAGAGAGAGTCACATCGAGAGAGAGAGTCACATCGAGAGAGAGAGAGGGAGAGTCAGATCGAGAGCGAGAGAGAGAGTCACATCGAGTGAGAGACTGTCACATCGAGGGAGAGAGAGGCACATCGAGGGAGAGAGAGCCACGTCTAGGGAGAGAGAGTCACATCGAGACAGAGAGTCACATCGAGGGAGAGAGAGTCACATCGAGGGAGAGAGTCACTCGAGGGAGAGAGTCACATCGAGGGTGAGAGAGTCACATCGAGGGAGAGAGAGTCACATCAAGACAGAGAGTCACATCGAGGGAGAGAGAGTCACATCGAGGGAGACAGTCACTCGAGGGAGAGAGTCACATCGAGACAGAGAGTCACATCGAGAGAGAGAGAGTCACATCGAGGGAGAGAGAGTCACAGCAAGGGAGAGAGTCACATCGAGGGAGAGAGAATCACATCGAAAGTGAGAAAATCACATCGAGGGAGAGAGAGGCACATCGAGGGAGAGAGTCACATCGAGGGAGTGAGGGTCACATTGATGGAGAGAGAATCACATCGAAAGCGAGAATGTCACATCGAGGGAGAGAAAGTCACATCGAGGGAGGGAGTCACATCGAGGGAGTGAGGGTTACATTGAGGGAGAGAGAGTCACATCGAGGGAGCGAGAGTCACATCGAGGGAGAGAGAACCACAGCAAGGGAGAGAGTCACATCGAGGGAGAGAGAATCACATCGAAAGCGAGAAAATCACATCGAGGGAGAGAGAGGCACATCGAGGGAGAGAGTCACATCGAGGGAGTGAGCGTCACATTGAGGGAGAGAGAGTCACATCGAGAGAGAGAGAGTCACACCGAGGCAGAGAGAGTCACATCGAGGGAGAGAGAGTAACATCGAGGGAGAGAGAGTCACATCGAGGGAGAGAGTCACATCGAGGGAGAGAGAGTCACATCGAGGGAGAAAGTGTCACATCGAGAGCAAGAGTCACATCGAGGGAGCGAGAGTCACATCGAGGGAGAGTCACATCGAGGGAGAGAGAGTCACATCGAGGGAGAGAGGGTCACATTGAGGGAGGGAGAGTCAAATCGAGGGAGAGAGAGTCACATCGAGAGGGAGTCACATCGAGGGAGAGAGAGTCACATTGAAGGAGAGAGAGTCACATCGAGGGAGAGAGTCACATCGAGGGAGAGAGAGTCACATCGAGGGAGAAAGAGTCACATCGAAAGCAAGAGAGTCACATCAAGGGAGCGAGAGTCACATCGAGGGAGAGAGAGTCACATCGAGGGAGAGAGAGTCACATTGAGGGAGAGAGAGTCACATCGAGAGAGGGAGAGTCACATCGAGAGAGAGAGTCACATCGAGGGAGAGAGAGTCACATCGAGGGAGAGAGAGTCACATCAAGAGAGAAAGTCACATTGAGGGAGAGAGAGTCACTTCGAGAGAGAGTTCGTCACATCGAGAGAGAGAGAGTCACATCGAGGGAGAGAGAGTCACATCGAGGGAGAGAGTCACATCGAGGGAGAGAGAGTCACATCGAGGGAGGGAGAGTCACATCGAGAGAGAGAGTCACATCGAGAGAGAGAATCACATCGAGAGAGAGACAGGGAGAGTCAGATCGAGAGCGAGGGAGAGAGAGTCACATCGGTCACAACCTGAGGACTGTTTAAAATTAAGACTGTTTAAAATTAATATTGAACGTACCAAATGAAGTACAAAGACTGTTTAAAATTAATATTGTTTAAAAGTAATATTGTATGTACCCAACAAATGTCAAATCGATTGACACCTACAGAATGTTGGAAAACTGTACCTTTTTGCTATGTAAGCTTTGGCAATATGGTTCTCTGTAAACTTTCATGCCAATAAAGCATTTTAATTGGAATTGGAATTGGAATTGAGTAACGTCGAGGGAGAGAGCGTCACATCGAGTGAGAGACTGTCACATCGAGGGAGAGAGAGTCACGTCGAGGGAGAGAGAGTCACATCGAGACAGAGAGTCACATCGAGGGAGAGAGAGTCACATCGAGGGAGAGAGTCACATCGACGGAGAAAGTCACATCGAGAGCGAGAGAGTCACATCGAGGGAGAGAGAGTCACATCCAGGGAGAGAGAGTCACATGGAGGGAGAGAGAGGCACATCGAGGGAGAGAGAGCCACGTCTAGGGAGAGAGGGTCACATCAAGACAGAGAGTCACATCGAGGGAGAGAGAGTCACATCGAGGGAGAGAGTCACTCGAGGGAGAGAGTCACATCGAGGGAGAGAGAGTCACATCGAGGGAGAGAGAGTCACATCGAGAGAGAGAAAGTCACATCGAGGGAGAGAGTGTCACATCGAGGGAGAGAGTCACTTCGAGAGAGACTTCGTCATATCGAGAGAGAGAGAGTCACATCGAGGGAGAGAGAGTCACATCGAGAGAGAGAGAGTCACATCGAGGGAGAGAGAGTCACATCGAGGGAGAGAGTCACATCGACGGAGAGGTTCACATCGAGAGAGAGTCACATCGAGGGAGAGAGAGTCACATCGAGAGAGAGAGAATCACATCGAGGCAGAGAGAGTCACATCGAGGGAGAAAGAGTCACATCGAGGGAGAGAGAGTCACATCGAGGGAGAGAGAGTTACATCGAGGTAGAGAGAGTCACATCGAGGGAGAGAGTCACATCGAGAGAGAGAGAGTCAAAGCGAGGGAGAGAGAGTCACATCGAGAGAGAGAGAGTCACATCGAGAGAGAGAGAGTCAAAGCGAGGGAGAGAGAGTCACATCGAGAGAGAGCATGTCACATCGAGGGAGAGAGAGTCACATCGAGAGAGAGAGAGTCAAAGCGAGGGAGAGAGAGTCACATCAAGAGAGAGCGAGTCACATCAAGAGGGAGCGAGTCACATCGAGGGAGACGGAGTCACATCGATGGAGAGAGAGAATCACATCGAGGGAGAGAGACTCACAGCGAGAGAGAGAGTCACATCGAGGGAGAGAGAGTCACATTGAGGGAGAGAGCGTCACATCGAGGGAGAGAGACTCACAGCGAGAGAGAGAGTCACATCGAGGGAGAGAGTCACATTGAGGGAGAGGGAGTCACATCGAGGGAGAGAGACTCACAGCGAGAGAGAGAGTCACATCGAGGGAGAGAGAGCCACATTGAGGGAGAGAGCGTCACATCGAGGGAGAGAGAGTCACATCGAGGGAGAGAGAGCCACATCGAGGGAGAGAGAGCCACATTGAGGGAGAGAGCGTCACATCGAGGGAGAGAGCGTCACATCGAGGCAGAGAGTCACATCGAGGGACAAAGAATCACATCGAGAGCGAGAGAGTCACATCGAGGGAGAGAGATTCATATCGAGGGAGAGAGAGTAACATCGAGGGAGAGAGATTCACATCGAGGGAAAGATAGTCACATCGAGAGAGAGAGTCACATTGAGGGAGAGAGAGAATGACATTGAGAGAGAGAGAGTCACATCGAGGGAGAGAGTCACATCGAGGGAGAGAGAGTCACATCGAGGGAGAAAGAGTCACATCGAGGGAGAGAGTCACATCGAGGGAGAGAGAGTCACATCGAGGGAGAAAGAGTCACATCGAAAGCAAGAGAGTCACATCAAGGGAGCGAGAGTCACATCGAGGGAGAGAGAGTCACATCGAGGGAGAGAGAGTCACATCGAGGGAGAGAGAGTCACATCGAGAGAGAGAGTCACATCGAGGGAGAGAGAGTCACATCGAGGGAGAGAGAGTCACATCAAGAGAGAGAGTCACATTGAGGGAGAGAGAGTCACTTCGAGAGAGAGTTCGTCACATCGAGAGAGAGAGAGTCACATCGAGGGAGAGAGAGTCACATCGAGAGAGAGAGAGTCACATCGAGGGAGAGAGTGTCACATCGAGGGAGAGAGTCACTTCGAGAGAGACTTCGTCATATCGAGAGAGAGAGAGTCACATCGAGGGAGAGAGAGTCACATCGAGAGAGAGAGAGTCACATCGAGGGAGAGAGAGTCACATCGAGGGAGAGAGTCACATCGACGGAGAGGTTCACATCGAGAGAGAGTCACATCGAGGGAGAGAGAGTCACATCGAGAGAGAGAGAATCACATCGAGGCAGAGAGAGTCACATCGAGGGAGAAAGAGTCACATCGAGGGAGAGAGAGTCACATCGAGGGAGAGAGAGTTACATCGAGGTAGAGAGAGTCACATCGAGGGAGAGAGAGTCACATCGAGAGAGAGAGAGTCAAAGCGAGGGAGAGAGAGTCACATCGAGAGAGAGAGAGTCACATCGAGAGAGAGAGAGTCAAAGCGAGGGAGAGAGAGTCACATCGAGAGAGAGCATGTCACATCGAGGGAGAGAGAGTCACATCGAGAGAGAGAGAGTCAAAGCGAGGGAGAGAGAGTCACATCAAGAGAGAGCGAGTCACATCAAGAGGGAGCGAGTCACATCGAGGGAGAGGGAGTCACATCGATGGAGAGAGAGAATCACATCGAGGGAGAGAGACTCACAGCGAGAGAGAGAGTCACATCGAGGGAGAGAGAGTCACATTGAGGGAGAGAGCGTCACATCGAGGGAGAGAGACTCACAGCGAGAGAGAGAGTCACATTGAGGGAGAGAGAGTCACATTGAGGGAGAGGGAGTCACATCGAGGGAGAGAGACTCACAGCGAGAGAGAGAGTCACATCGAGGGAGAGAGAGCCACATTGAGGGAGAGAGCGTCACATCGAGGGAGAGAGAGTCACATCGAGGGAGAGGGAATCACATCGAGGCAGAGAGTCACATCGAGGGAGAAAGAGTCACATCGAGGGAGAGAGAGTCACATCGAGGGAGAGAGAATCACATCGAGGCAGAGAGAGTCACATCGAGGGAGAAAGAGTCACATCGAGGGAGAGAGAGTCACATCGAGGGAGAGAGAGTTACATCGAGGTAGAGAGAGTCAAAGCGAGGGGGAGAGAGTCACATCGAGAGAGCGAGTCACATCGAGGGAGAGAGAGTCACATCGAGAGAGAGCGCGTCACATCGAGAGAGAGCGAGTCACATCAAGAGAGAGCGAGTCACATCGAGGGAGAGGGAGTCACATTGAGGGAGAGAGCGTCACATCGAGGCAGAGAGTCACATCGAGGGAGAAAGAATCACAGCGAGAGCGAGAGAGTCGCATCGAGGGAGAAAGAGTCACATCGAGGGAGAGAGTCACATCGAGGGAGAGAGATTCATATCGAGGGAGAGAGTCACATCGAGGGAGAGAGTCACATCGACGGGGCGGTTCACATCGAGAGAGAGTCACATCGAGGGAGAGAGAGTCACATCGAGGGAGAGAGAGTCACATCGAGGGAGAGAGACTCACGGCGAGAGAGAAAGTCACATCGAGGGAGAGAGAGTCACATCGAGGGAGAAAGAGTCACATCGACAGTGAGAGAGTCACATCGAGGGAGAGAGTTTCACACAGAGGGAGAGAGAGTCACATCGAGAGAGAGAGTCACATCGAGGGAGAGAGAGTCACATCGAGGGAGAAAGAGTCACATCGAGGGAGAGAGTCACATCGAGGGAGAGAGAGTCACATCGAGGGAGAAAGAGTCACATCGAAAGCAAGAGAGTCACATCGAGGGAGAGAGAGTCACATCGAGGGAGAGAGAGTCACATCGAGGGAGAGAGAGTCACATCGAGAGAGGGAGAGTCACATCGAGAGAGAGAGTCACATCGAGGGAGAGAGAGTCACATCGAGGGAGAGAGAGTCACATCAAGAGAGAGAGTCACATTGAGGGAGAGAGAGTCACTTCGAGAGAGAGTTCGTCACATCGAGAGAGAGAGAGTCACATCGAGGGAGAGAGAGTCACATCGAGAGAGAGAGAGTCACATCGAGGGAGAGAGTGTCACATCGAGGGAGAGAGTCACTTCGAGAGAGACTTCGTCATATCGAGAGAGAGACAGTCACATCGAGGGAGAGAGAGTCACATCGAGAGAGAGAGAGTCACATCGAGGGAGAGAGAGTCACATCGAGGGAGAGAGTCACATCGACGGAGAGGTTCACATCGAGAGAGAGTCACATCGAGGGAGAGAGAGTCACATCGAGAGAGAGAGAATCACATCGAGGCAGAGAGAGTCACATCGAGGGAGAAAGAGTCACATCGAGGGAGAGAGAGTCACATCGAGGGAGAGAGAGTTACATCGAGGTAGAGAGAGTCACATCGAGGGAGAGAGAGTCACATCGAGAGAGAGAGAGTCAAAGCGAGGGAGAGAGAGTCACATCGAGAGAGAGAGAGTCACATCGAGAGAGAGAGAGTCAAAGCGAGGGAGAGAGAGTCACATCGAGAGAGAGCATGTCACATCGAGGGAGAGAGAGTCACATCGAGAGAGAGAGAGAGTCAAAGCGAGGGAGAGAGAGTCACATCAAGAGAGAGCGAGTCACATCAAGAGGGAGCGAGTCACATCGAGGGAGAGGGAGTCACATCGATGGAGAGAGAGAATCACATCGAGGGAGAGAGACTCACAGCGAGAGAGAGAGTCACATCGAGGGAGAGAGAGTCACATTGAGGGAGAGAGCGTCACATCGAGGGAGAGAGACTCACAGCGAGAGAGAGAGTCACATCGAGGGAGAGAGAGTCACATTGAGGGAGAGGGAGTCACATCGAGGGAGAGAGACTCACAGCGAGAGAGAGAGTCACATCGAGGGAGAGAGAGCCACATTGAGGGAGAGAGCGTCACATCGAGGGAGAGAGAGTCACATCGAGGGAGAGGGAATCACATCGAGGCAGAGAGTCACATCGAGGGACAAAGAATCACATCGAGGGAGAGAGAGTCACATCGAGAGAGAGAGAATCACATCGAGGCAGAGAGAGTCACATCGAGGGAGAAAGAGTCACATCGAGGGAGAGAGAGTCACATCGAGGGAGAGAGAGTTACATCGAGGTAGAGAGAGTCAAAGCGAGGGGGAGAGAGTCACATCGAGAGAGAGCGTGTCACATCGAGAGAGAGCGAGTCACATCAAGAGAGAGCGAGTCACATCGAGGGAGAGGGAGTCACATTGAGGGAGAGAGCGTCACATCGAGGCAGAGAGTCACATCGAGGGAGAAAGAATCACAGCGAGAGCGAGAGAGTCGCATCGAGGGAGAAAGAGTCACATCGAGAGCGAGAGAGTCACATCGAGGGAGAGAGATTCATATCGAGGGAGAGAGTCACATCGAGGGAGAGAGATTCATATCGAGGGAGAGAGTCACATCGAGGGAGAGAGAGTCACATCGAGGGAGAAAGAGGCACATCGAGAGTGAGAGAGTCACATCGAGGGAGAGAGTTTCACACAGAGGGAGAGAGAGTCACATCGAGAGAGAGAGGGTCACATCGAAGGAGAGAGATTCATATCGAGGGAGAGAGAGTAACATCGAGGGAGAGAGATTCACATCGAGGAAGGGAGAGTCACACCGAGACAGAGAGTCACATCGAGGGAGAGAGAGTCACATCGAGGGAGGGAGAGTCACATCGAGAGAGAGAGTCACATCGAGAGAGAGAGAGGGAGAGTCAGATCGAGAGCGAGAGAGAGAGTCACATCGAGTGAGAGACTGTCACATCGAGGGAGAGAGAGGCACATCGAGGGAGAGAGAGCCACGTCTAGGGAGAGAGGCTCACATCAAGACAGAGAGTCACATCGAGGGAGAGAGAGTCACATCGAGGGAGAGAGTCACTCGAGGGAGGGAGTCACATCGAGGGAGAGAGAGTCACATCGAGAGAGAGAGAGTCACATCGAGGGAGAGAGTGTCACATCGAGGGAGAGAGTCACTTCGAGAGAGACTTCGTCATATCGAGAGAGAGAGAGTCACATCGAGGGAGAGAGAGTCACATCGAGAGAGAGAGAGTCACATCGAGGGAGAGAGAGTCACATCGAGGGAGAGAGTCACATCGACGGAGAGGTTCACATCGAGAGAGAGTCACATCGAGGGAGAGAGAGTCACATCGAGAGAGAGAGAATCACATCGAGGCAGAGAGAGTCACATCGAGGGAGAAAGAGTCACATCGAGGGAGAGAGAGTCACATCGAGGGAGAGAGAGTTACATCGAGGTAGAGAGAGTCACATCGAGGGAGAGAGAGTCACATCGAGAGAGAGAGAGTCAAAGCGAGGGAGAGAGAGTCACATCGAGAGAGAGAGTCACATCGAGAGAGAGAGAGTCTGTACCTTTTTGCAATGTAAGCTTTGGCAATATGGTTCTCTGTAAACTTTCATGCCAATAAAGCATTTGAACTGAACTGAACTGAACTGAACTGAGTCAAAGCGAGGGAGAGAGAGTCACATCGAGAGAGAGCATGTCACATCGAGGGAGAGAGTCACATCGAGAGAGAGAGAGTCAAAGCGAGGGAGAGAGAGTCACATCAAGAGAGAGCGAGTCACATCAAGAGGGAGCGAGTCACATCGAGGGAGAGGGAATCACATCGAGGCAGAGAGTCACATCGAGGGACAAAGAATCACATCGAGAGCGAGAGAGTCACATCGAGGGAGAAAGAGTCACATCAAGAGCGAGAGAGTCACATCGAGGGAGAGAGATTCATATCGAGGGAGAGAGAGTAACATCGAGGGAGAGAGATTCACATCGAGGGAAAGATAGTCACATCGAGAGAGAGAGTCACATTGAGGGAGAGAGAGAATGACATTGAGAGAGAGAGAGTCACATCGAGGGAGAGAGAGTCACATCGAGGGAGAGAGTCACATCGAGGGAGAGAGAGTCACATCGAGGGAGAAAGAGTCACATCGAGGGAGAGAGTCACATCGAGCGAGAGAGAGTCACATCAAGGGAGAAAGAGTCACATCGAAAGCAAGAGAGTCACATCAAGGGAGCGAGAGTCACATCGAGGGAGAGAGAGTCACATCGAGGGAGAGAGACTCACATCGAGGGAGAGAGAGTCACATCGAGAGAGGGAGAGTCACATCGAGAGAGAGAGTCACATCGAGGGAGAGAGAGTCACATCGAGGGAGAGAGAGTCACATCAAGAGAGAGAGTCACATTGAGGGAGAGAGAGTCACTTCGAGAGAGAGTTCGTCACATCGAGAGAGAGAGAGTCACATCGAGGGAGAGAGAGTCACATCGAGAGAGAGAGAGTCACATCGAGGGAGAGAGTGTCACATCGAGGGAGAGAGTCACTTCGAGAGAGACTTCGTCATATCGAGAGAGAGAGAGTCACATCGAGGGAGAGAGAGTCACATCGAGAGAGAGAGAGTCACATCGAGGGAGAGAGAGTCACATCGAGGGAGAGAGTCACATCGACGGAGAGGTTCACATCGAGAGAGAGTCACATCGAGGGAGAGAGAGTCACATCGAGAGAGAGAGAATCACATCGAGGCAGAGAGAGTCACATCGAGGGAGAAAGAGTCACATCGAGGGAGAGAGAGTCACATCGAGGGAGAGAGAGTTACATCGAGGTAGAGAGAGTCACATCGAGGGAGAGAGAGTCACATCGAGAGAGAGAGAGTCAAAGCGAGGGAGAGAGAGTCACATCGAGAGAGAGAGAGTCACATCGAGAGAGAGAGAGTCAAAGCGAGGGAGAGAGACCCAAGAGCTAAACCCAGAAAAGAGTCCCCTGAGTCAGCTGCTACTGAAATTAAGTACTCAGCCGGACCCTGACCAGCCCCAGACCAACACAGCCGTCCAAACACCAATCCGAGTGAACCAAATCATTAAAAAATGCAAAGAAACCTACCTGGAACATTGGAACAAAATAACCGAAAGCCAAAGCAGATTAGAATGTTACCGGGCCCTAAAAAGAGAATATAAACTGGCAGACTACCTCACGACCATCAGAGACACAAAACAGAGACAGACCCTCACCAGGTACAGACTAAGCGACCACCAACTGGAAATTGAAAAAGGCAGATACAAGAAATCCTGGCAGCCTAGAGAGAATAGAATATGCGATCAATGTCTGGCTGGCGAGGTTGAAACAGAAATGCATTTCCTCCTAAAATGCGAAAAATTCAACACATCAAGAAACATATTATTCAACAAGCTAAGCCAAACAACCCCAGATTTCAAGGAATTGGATGATCTGTCAAAATTGAGATTAGTCCTAGGAGAAGGAGACAGACCATACCTTGGGGCTAAATATGTAACAACATGTCACAACCTGAGGACTGTTTAAAAGTAAGACTGTTTAAAATTAATATTGAACGTACCAAATGAAGTAGAAAGACTGTTTAAAATTAATATTGTTTAAAAGTAATATTGTATATACCCAACAAATGTCAAATCGATTGACACCTACAGAATGTTGGAAAACTGTACCTTTTTGCAATGTAAGCTTTGGCAATATGGTTCTCTGTAAACTTTCATGCCAATAAAGCATTTGAACTGAGTCACATCGAGAGAGAGCATGTCACATCGAGGGAGAGAGAGTCACATCGAGAGAGAGAGAGTCAAAGCGAGGGAGAGGAAGTCACATCGATGGAGAGAGAGAATTACATCGAGGGAGAGAGACTCACAGCGAGGGAGAGAGTCACATCGAGGGAGAGAGAGTCACATTGAGGGAGAGAGCGTCACATCGAGGGAGAGAGACTCACAGCGAGAGAGAGAGTCACATCGAGGGAGAGAGTCACATTGAGGGAGAGGGAGTCACATCGAGGGAGAGAGACTCACAGCGAGAGAGAGAGTCACATCGAGGGAGAGAGAGCCACATTGAGGGAGAGAGCATCACATCGAGGGAGAGAGAGTCACATCGAGGGAGAGGGAATCACATCGAGGGACAAAGAATCACATCGAGAGCGAGAGAGTCACATCGAGGGAGAAAGAGTCACATCGAGAGCGAGAGAGTCACATCGAGGGAGAGAGATTCATATCGAGGGAGAGAGAGTAACATCGAGGGAGCGAGATTCACATCGAGGGAAAGATAGTCACATCGAGAGAGAGAGTCACATTGAGGGAGAGAGAGAATGACATTGAGAGAGAGAGAGTCACATCGAGGGAGAGAGTCACATCGAGGGAGAGAGAGTCACATCGAGGGAGAAAGAGTCACATCGAAAGCAAGAGAGTCACATCAAGGGAGCGAGAGTCACATCGAGGGAGAGAGAGTCACATCGAGGGAGAGAGAGTCACATCGAGGGAGAGAGAGTCACATCGAGAGAGGGAGAGTCACATCGAGAGAGAGAGTCACATCGAGGGAGAGAGAGTCACATCGAGGGAGAGAGAGTCACATCAAGAGAGAGAGTCACATTGAGGGAGAGAGAGTCACTTCGAGAGAGAATTCGTCACATCGAGAGAGAGAGAGTCACATCGAGGGAGAGAGAGTCACATCGAGAGAGAGAGAGTCACATCGAGGGAGAGAGTGTCACATCGAGGGAGAGAGTCACTTCGAGAGAGACTTCGTCATATCGAGAGAGAGAGAGTCACATCGAGGGAGAGAGAGTCACATCGAGAGAGAGAGAGTCACATCGAGGGAGAGAGAGTCACATCGAGGGAGAGAGTCACATCGACGGAGAGGTTCACATCGAGAGAGAGTCACATCGAGGGAGAGAGAGTCACATCGAGAGAGAGAGAATCACATCGAGGCAGAGAGAGTCACATCGAGGGAGAAAGAGTCACATCGAGGGAGAGAGAGTCACATCGAGGGAGAGAGAGTTACATCGAGGTAGAGAGAGTCACATCGAGGGAGAGAGAGTCACATCGAGAGAGAGAGAGTCAAAGCGAGGGAGAGAGAGTCACATCGACAGAGAGAGAGTCACATCGAGAGAGAGAGAGTCAAAGCGAGGGAGAGAGAGTCACATCAAGAGAGAGCGAGTCACATCAAGAGGGAGCGAGTCACATCGAGGGAGAGGGAGTCACATCGATGGAGAGAGAGAATCACATCGAGGGAGAGAGACTCACAGCGAGAGAGAGAGTCACATCGAGGGAGAGAGAGTCACATTGAGGGAGAGAGCGTCACATCGAGGGAGAGAGACTCACAGCGAGAGAGAGAGTCACATCGAGGGAGAGAGAGTCACATTGAGGGAGAGGGAGTCACATCGAGGGAGAGAGACTCACAGCGAGAGAGAGAGTCACATCGAGGGAGAGAGAGCCACATTGAGGGAGAGAGCGTCACATCGAGGGAGAGAGAGTCACATCGAGGGACAAAGAATCACATCGAGGCGGAGAGAGTCACATCGAGGGAGAAAGAGTCACATCGAGGGAGAGAGAGTCACATCGAGAGAGAGAGAATCACATCGAGGCAGAGAGAGTCACATCGAGGGAGAAAGAGTCACATCGAGGGAGAGAGAGTCACATCGAGGGAGAGAGAGTTACATTGAGGTAGAGAGAGTCAAAGCGAGGGGGAGAGAGTCACATCGAGAGAGCGAGTCACATCGAGGGAGAGAGAGTCACATCGAGAGAGAGCGCGTCACATCGAGAGAGAGCGAGTCACATCAAGAGAGAGCGAGTCACATCGAGGGAGAGGGAGTCACATTGAGGGAGAGAGCGTCACATCGAGGCAGAGAGTCACATCGAGGGAGAAAGAATCACAGCGAGAGCGAGAGAGTCGCATCGAGGGAGAAAGAGTCACATCGAGAGCGAGAGAGTCACATCGAGGGAGAGAGATTCATATCGAGGGAGAGAGAGTAACATCGAGGGAGAGATATTCACATCGAGGGAAAGATAGTCACATCAAGAGAGAGAGTCACATTGAGGGAGAGAGAGAATGACTTTGAGAGAGAGAGAGTCACATCGAGGGAGAGAGAGTCACATCGAGGGAGAGAGTCACATCGAGGGAGAGAGAGTCACATCGAGGGAGGGAGAGTCACATCGAGAGAGAGAGTCACATCGAGAGAGAGAATCACATCGAGAGAGAGACAGGGAGAGTCAGATCGAGAGCGAGAGAGAGTCACATCGAGGTAGAGAGAGTAACGTCGAGGGAGAGAGCGTCACATCGAGTGAGAGACTGTCACATCAAGGGAGAGAGAGTCACGTCGAGGGAGAGAGAGTCACATCGAGACAGAGAGTCACATCGAGGGAGAGAGAGTCACATCGAGGGAGAGAGTCACATCGACGGAGAAAGTCACATCGAGAGCGAGAGAGTCACATCGAGGGAGAGAGAGCCACATCCAGGGAGAGAGATTCACATGGAGGGAGAGAGAGTTACTTCGAGGGAGAGAGAGTCACATCGAGGGAGAGACAGTCACATCGAGGGAGAGAGTCACCTCGAGGGAAAGAGTCACATCGAGGGAGAGAGAATCACATCGAGAGAGAGAGAGTCACATCGAGAGAGAGAGTCACATTGAGGGAGAGAGAGTCACATCGAGAGAGAGAGTCACATCGAGAGAGAGACTCACATCGAGAGAGAGAGTCACATCGAGGGAGAGAGAGTCACATCAAGGGAGAGAGAGTCACATCGAGGGATAGAGAATCATATCGAAAGCGAGAAAGTCACATCGAGGGAGAGAGAGTCACATCGAGGGAGAGAGTCACATCGAGGGAGTGAGGGTCACATTGAGGGAGAGAGAGTCACATTGAGAGAGAGAGAGTCACATCGAGGGAGAGAGAGTCACATCGAGGGAGAAAGAGTCACATCGAGAGCGAGAGAGTAACATCGAGGAAAAGGGAGTCACATCGAGAGAGAGAGAGTCACATCGAGGGAGAGAGAGTCACATCGAGAGAGAGAGAGGCACATCGAGAGCGAGAGAGTAACATCGAGGAAAAGGGAGTCACATCGAGAGAGAGAGAGTGACATCGAAGGAGAAAGAGTCACATCGAGAGCGAGAGAGTAACATCGAGGAAAAGGGAGTCACATCGAGAGAAAGAGAGTCACATCGAGGGAGAGAGAGGCACATCGAGGAAGAGAGAGTCACATCGACAGAGAGAGTCACATCGAGACAGAGAGTCTCGTCGAGAGACAGAGTCACATCGAGAGAGAGAGTTTCACGTCGAGGGAGAGAGAGTCATGTCAAGGGAGAGAGATTCAAATCGAGGGAGAGAGAGTCACATCAAGGGAGAGAGAGTCACATCGAGGGAGAGAGTCACATCGAGGGAGAGAGAATCACATCGAAAGCGAGACAGTCACATCAAGGGAGAGAGAGTCACATCGAGGGAGAGAGTCACATCGAGGGAGAGAGAGTCATATCGAGAGAAAGTCACATCGAGAGAGAGAGAGAGTCACATCGAGAGAGAGAGAGTCACATCGAGGGAGAGAGTCACATCGACGGAGAGGTTCACATCGAAAGAGAATCACATCGAGGGAGAGAGAGTCACATCGAGAGAGAGAGAGTCACGTCGAGGGAGAGAGAGTCACGTCAAGGGAGAGAGATTCAAATCGAGGGAGAGAGAGTCACATCAAGGGAGAGAGAGTCACATCGAGGGAGAGAGTCACATCGAGGGAGAGAGAATCACATCGAAAGCGAGACAGTCACATCAAGGGAGAGAGAGTCACATCGAGGGAGAGAGTCACATCGAGGGAGAGAGAGTCATATCGAGAGAAAGTCACATCGAGAGAGAGAGAGAGTCACATCGAGAGAGAGAGAGTCACATCGAGGGAGAGAGTCACATCGACGGAGAGGTTCACATTGAAAGAGAATCACATCGAGGGAGAGAGAGTCACATCGAGAGAGAGAGAGTCACGTCGAGAGAGAGAGTCACGTCGAGGGAGAGAGAGTCACGTCGAGGGAGAGAGAGTCACATCGAGGGAGAGAGAGTCACATCGAGGGAGAGAGTCACACCGAGGGAGAGAGAGTCACATTGAGGGAGAGAGCATCACATCGAGGGAGAGAGAGTCACATCGAAGGAGAGAGAATCACATCGAGGCAGGGAGAGTCACATCGAGGGAGAAAGAGTCACATCGAGAGCGAGGGAGTCACATCGAGGGAGAGAGAGTCAAATCGAGGGAGAGAGTCACATCGAGGCAGAGGGAGTTACATCGAGGTAGAGAGAGTCACATCGAGGGAGAAAGAGTAACATCGAGAGAGAGAGTCACATCGAGAGAGTGAGAGTCACATTGAGGGACTGATAGTCACATCGAGGAAGAGAGTCACTTTGAGAGAGAGTTCATCACATCGAGAGAGAGAGAGTCAAAGCGAGGGAGAGAGAGTCACATCGAGAAAGAGCGAGTCACATCGAGGGAGAGAGAGTCACATCGAGGGAGAAAGAGTCACATCGAAGGTGAGAGAGTCACATCGAGGGAGAGCGAGTCACATCAAGGGAGAGAGTCACATCGAGGGAGAGAGTCACATCGACGGGGCGGTTCACATCGAGAGAGAGTCACATCGAGGGAGAGAGAGTCACATCGAGGGAGAGAGAGTCACATCGAGGGAGAGAGACTCACGGCGAGAGAGAAAGTCACATCGAGGGAGAGAGAGTCACATCGAGGGAGAAAGAGTCACATCGAGAGTGAGAGAGTCACATCGAGGGAGAGAGTTTCACATAGAGGGAGAGAGAGTCACATCGAGAGAGAGAGGGTCACATCGAGGGAGAGAGATTCATATCGAGGGAGAGAGAGTAACATCGAGGGAGAGAGATTCACATCGAGGAAGGGAGAGTCACACCGAGACAGAGAGTCACATCGAGGGAGAGAGAGTCACATCGAGGGAGGGAGAGTCACATCGAGAGAGAGAGTCACATCGAGAGAGAGAGAGGGAGAGTCAGATCGAGAGCGAGAGAGAGAGTCACATCGAGTGAGAGACTGTCACATCGAGGGAGAGAGAGGCACATCGAGGGAGAGAGAGCCACGTCTAGGGAGAGAGAGTCACATCGAGACAGAGAGTCACATCGAGGGAGAGAGAGTCACATCGAGGGAGAGAGTCACTCGAGGGAGAGAGTCACATCGAGGGAGAGAGAGTCACATCGAGGGAGAGAGAGTCACATCAAGACAGAGAGTCACATCGAGGGAGAGAGAGTCACATCGAGGGAGACAGTCACTCGAGGGAGAGAGTCACATCGAGACAGAGAGTCACATCGAGAGAGAGAGAGTCACATCGAGGGAGAGAGAGTCACAGCAAGGGAGAGAGTCACATCGAGGGAGAATCACATCGAAAGCGAGAAAATCACATCGAGGGAGAGAGAGGCACATCGAGGGAGAGAGTCACATCGAGGGAGTGAGGGTCACATTGAGGGAGAGAGAATCACATCGAAAGCGAGAATGTCACATCGAGGGAGAGAAAGTCACATCGAGGGAGGGAGTCACATCGAGGGAGTGAGGGTTACATTGAGGGAGAGAGAGTCACAGCAAGGGAGAGAGTCACATCGAGGGAGAGAGAATCACATCGAAAGCGAGAAAATCACATCGAGGGAGAGAGAGGCACATCGAGGGAGAGAGTCACATCGAGGGAGTGAGGGTCACATTGAGGGAGAGAGAGTCACATCGAGAGAGAGAGAGTCACATCGAGCCAGAGAGAGTCACATCGAGGGAGAGAGAGTAACATCGAGGGAGAGAGAGTCACATCGAGGGAGAAAGAGTCACATCGACAGCGAGAGAGTCACATCGAGGGAGAGAGAGTCACATCGAGGGAGAGAGTCACATCGAGGGAGAGAGAGTCACATCGAGGGAGAAAGAGTCACATCGAGAGCAAGAGTCACATCGAGGGAGCGAGAGTCACATCGAGGGAGAGTCACATCGAGGGAGAGAGAGTCACATCGAGGGAGAGAGAGTCACATCGAGGGAGAGAGGGTCACATTGAGGGAGGGAGAGTCAAATCGAGGGAGAGAGAGTCACATCGAGAGGGAGTCACATCGAGGGAGAGAGAGTGACATCGAAGGAGAAAGAGTCACATCGAGAGCGAGAGAGTAACATCGAGGAAAAGGGAGTCACATCGAGAGAAAGAGAGTCACATCGAGGGAGAGAGAGGCACATCGAGGAAGAGAGAGTCACATCGACAGAGAGAGTCACATCGAGACAGAGAGTCACGTCGAGAGACAGAGTCACATCGAGAGAGAGAGTTTCACGTCGAGGGAGAGAGAGTCACGTCAAGGGAGAGAGATTCAAATCGAGGGAGAGAGAGTCACATCAAGGGAGAGAGAGTCACATCGAGCGAGAGAGTCACATCGAGGGAGAGATAATCACATCGAAAGCGAGACAGTCACATCAAGGGAGAGAGAGTCACATCGAGGGAGAGAGTCACATCGAGGGAGAGAGAGTCATATCGAGAGAAAGTCACATCGAGAGAGAGAGAGAGTCACATCGAGAGAGAGAGAGTCACATCGACGGAGAGAGTCACATCGACGGAGAGGTTCACATCGAAAGAGAATCACATCGAGGGAGAGAGAGTCACATCGAGAGAGAGAGAGTCACGTCGAGGGAGAGAGAGTCACGTCAAGGGAGAGAGATTCAAATCGAGGGAGAGAGAGTCACATCAAGGGAGAGAGAGTCACATCGAGGGAGAGAGTCACATCGAGGGAGAGAGAATCACATCGAAAGCGAGACAGTCACATCAAGGGAGAGAGAGTCACATCGAGGGAGAGAGTCACATCGAGGGAGAGAGAGTCATATCGAGAGAAAGTCACATCGAGAGAGAGAGAGAGTCACATCGAGAGAGAGAGAGTCACATCGAGGGAGAGAGTCACATCGACGGAGAGGTTCACATCGAAAGAGAATCACATCGAGGGAGAGAGAGTCACATCGAGAGAGAGAGAGTCACGTCGAGAGAGAGAGAGTCACGTCGAGGGAGAGAGAGTCACGTCGAGGGAGAGAGAGTCACATCGAGGGAGAGAGAGTCACATCGAGGGAGAGAGTCACACCGAGGGAGAGAGAGTCACATTGAGGGAGAGAGCATCACATCGAGGGAGAGAGAGTCACATCGAGGGAGAGAGAATCACATCGAGGCAGGGAGAGTCACATCGAGGGAGAAAGAGTCACATCGAGAGCGAGGGAGTCACATCGAGGGAGAGAGAGTCAAATCGAGGGAGAGAGTCACATCGAGGCAGAGGGAGTTACATCGAGGTAGAGAGAGTCACATCGAGGGAGAAAGAGTAACATCGAGAGAGAGAGTCACATCGAGAGAGTGAGAGTCACATTGAGGGACTGATAGTCACATCGAGGAAGAGAGTCACTTTGAGAGAGAGTTCATCACATCGAGAGAGAGAGATTCAAAGCGAGGGAGAGAGAGTCACATCGAGAAAGAGCGAGTCACATCGAGGGAGAGAGAGTCACATCGAGGGAGAAAGAGTCACATCGAAGGTGAGAGAGTCACATCGAGGGAGAGCGAGTCACATCGAGGGAGAGAGTCACATCGAGGGAGAGAGTCACATCGACGGGGCGGTTCACATCGAGAGAGAGTCACATCGAGGGAGAGAGAGTCACATCGAGGGAGAGAGAGTCACATCGAGGGAGAGAGACTCACGGCGAGATAGAAAGTCACATCGAGGGAGAGAGAGTCACATCGAGGGAGAAAGAGTCACATCGAGAGTGAGAGAGTCACATCGAGGGAGAGAGTTTCACACAGAGGGAGAGAGAGTCACATCGAGAGAGAGAGGGTCACATCGAGGGAGAGAGATTCATATCGAGGGAGAGAGAGTAACATCGAGGGAGAGAGATTCACATCGAGGAAGGGAGAGTCACACCGAGACAGAGAGTCACATCGAGGGAGAGAGAGTCACATCGAGGGAGGGAGAGTCACATCGAGAGAGAGAGTCACATCGAGAGAGAGAGAGGGAGAGTCAGATCGAGAGCGAGAGAGAGAGTCACATCGAGTGAGAGACTGTCACATCGAGGGAGAGAGAGGCACATCGAGGGAGAGAGAGCCACGTCTAGGGAGAGAGGGTCACATCGAGACAGAGAGTCACATCGAGGGAGAGAGAGTCACATCGAGGGAGAGAGTCACTCGAGGGAGAGAGTCACATCGAGGGAGAGAGAGTCACATCGAGGGAGAGAGAGTCACATCAAGACAGAGAGTCACATCGAGGGAGAGAGAGTCACATCGAGGGAGACAGTCACTCGAGGGAGAGAGTCACATCGAGACAGAGAGTCACATCGAGAGAGAGAGAGTCACATCGAGGGAGAGAGAGTCACAGCAAGGGAGAGAGTCACATCAAGGGAGAGAGAATCACATCGAAAGCGAGAAAATCACATCGAGGGAGAGAGAGGCACATCGAGGGAGAGAGTCACATCGAGGGAGTGAGGGTCACATTGAGGGAGAGAGAATCACATCGAAAGCGAGAATGTCACATCGAGGGAGAGAAAGTCACATCGAGGGAGGGAGTCACATCGAGGGAGTGAGGGTTACATTGAGGGAGAGAGAGTCACATCGAGGGAGCGAGAGTCACATCGAGGGAGAGAGAGTCACAGCAAGGGAGAGAGTCACATCGAGGGAGAGAGAATCACATCGAAAGCGAGAAAATCACATCGAGGGAGAGAGAGGCACATCGAGGGAGAGAGTCACATCGAGGGAGTGAGGGTCACATTGAGGGAGAGAGAGTCACATCGAGAGAGAGAGAGTCACATCGAGGCAGAGAGACTCACATCGAGGGAGAGAGAGTAACATCGAGGGAGAGAGAGTCACATCGAGGGAGAAAGAGTCACATCGACAGCGAGAGAGTCACATCGAGGGAGAGAGAGTCACATCGAGGGAGAGAGTCACATCGAGGGAGAGAGAGTCACATCGAGGGAGAAAGAGTCACATCGAGAGCAAGAGTCACATCGAGGGAGCGAGAGTCACATCGAGGGAGAGTCACATCGAGGGAGAGAGAGTCACATCGAGGGAGAGAGGGTCACATTGAGGGAGGGAGAGTCAAATCGAGGGAGAGAGAGTCACATCGAGAGGGAGTCACATCGAGGGAGAGAGAGTCACATTTAAGGAGAGAGAGTCACATCGAGGGAGAGAGTCACATCAAGGGAGAGAGAGTCACATCGAGGGAGAAAGAGTCACATCGAAAGCAAGAGAGTCACATCAAGGGAGCGAGAGTCACATCGAGGGAGAGAGAGTCACATCGAGGGAGAGAGAGTCACATCGAGAGAGGGAGAGTCACATCGAGGGAGAGAGAGTCACATCGAGGGAGAGAGAGTTACATCGAGGTAGAGAGAGTCACATCGAGGGAGAGAGAGTCACATCGAGAGAGAGAGAGTCAAAGCGAGGGAGAGAGAGTCACATCGAGAGAGAGAGAGTCACATCGAGAGAGAGAGAGTCAAAGCGAGGGAGAGAGAGTCACATCGAGAGAGAGCATGTCACATCGAGGGAGAGAAAGTCACATCGAGGGAGGGAGTCACATCGAGGGAGTGAGGGTTACATTGAGGGAGAGAGAGTCACATCGAGGGAGCGAGAGTCACATCGAGGGAGAGAGAGTCACAGCAAGGGAGAGAGTCACATCGAGGGAGAGAGAATCACATCGAAAGCGAGAAAATCACATCGAGGGAGAGAGAGGCACATCGAGGGAGAGAGTCACATCGAGGGAGTGAGGGTCACATTGAGGGAGAGAGAGTCACATCGAGAGAGAGAGAGTCACATCGAGGCAGAGAGAGTCTCATCGAGGGAGAGAGAGTAACATCGAGGGAGAGAGAGTCACATCGAGGGAGAAAGAGTCACATCGACAGCGAGAGAGTCACATCGAGGGAGAGAGAGTCACATCGAGGGAGAGAGTCACATCGAGGGAGAGAGAGTCACATCGAGGGAGAAAGAGTCACATCGAGAGCAAGAGTCACATCGAGGGAGCGAGAGTCACATCGAGGGAGAGTCACATCGAGGGAGAGAGAGTCACATCGAGGGAGAGAGGGTCACATTGAGGGAGGGAGTGTCAAATCGAGGGAGAGAGAGTCACATCGAGAGGGAGTCACATCGAGGGAGAGAGAGTCACATTGAAGGAGAGAGAGTCACATCGAGGGAGAGAGTCACATCGAGGGAGAGAGAGTCACATCGAGGGAGAAAGAGTCACATCGAAAGCAAGAGAGTCACATCAAGGGAGCGAGAGTCACATCGAGGGAGAGAGAGTCACATCGAGGGAGAGAGAGTCACATCGAGGGAGAGAGAGTCACATCGAGAGAGGAAGAGTCACATCGAGGGAGAGAGAGTCACATCGAGGGAGAGAGAGTTACATCGAGGTAGAGAGAGTAACATCGAGGGAGAGAGAGTCACATCGAGAGAGAGAGAGTCAAAGCGAGGGAGAGAGAGTCACATCGAGAGAGAGAGAGTCACATCGAGAGAGAGAGAGTCAAAGCGAGGGAGAGAGAGTCACATCGAGAGAGAGCATGTCACATCGAGGGAGAGAGAGTCACATTGAGAGAGAGAGAGTCAAAGCGAGGGAGAGAGAGTCACATCAAGAGAGAGCGAGTCACATCAAGAGGGAGCGAGTCACATCGAGGGAGAGGGAGTCACATCGATGGAGAGAGAGAGTCACATCGAGGGAGAGAGACTCACAGCGAGAGAGAGAGTCACATCGAGGGAGAGAGAGTCACATCGAGAGAGAGAGAGTCACATCGAGGGAGAGAGAGTCACATCGAGGGAGAGAGTCACATCGACGGAGAGGTTCACATCGAGAGAGAGTCACATCGACGGAGAGAGAGTCACATCGAGAGAGAGAGAATCACATCGAGGCAGAGAGAGTCACATCGAGGGAGAAAGAGTCACATCGAGGGAGAGAGAGTCACATCGAGGGAGAGAGAGTTACATCGAGGTAGAGAGAGTCACATCGAGGGAGAGAGAGTCACATCGAGAGAGAGAGAGTCAAAGCGAGGGAGAGAGAGTCACATCGAGAGAGAGAGAGTCACATCGAGAGAGAGAGTCAAAGCGAGGGAGAGAGAGTCACATCGAGAGAGAGCATGTCACATCGAGGGAGAGAGAGTCACATCGAGAGAGAGAGAGTCAAAGCGAGGGAGAGAGAGTCACATCAAGAGAGAGCGAGTCACATCAAGAGGGAGCGAGTCACATCGAGGGAGAGGGAGTCACATCGATGGAGAGAGAGAATCACATCGAGGGAGAGAGACTCACAGCGAGAGAGAGAGTCACATCGAGGGAGAGAGAGTCACATTGAGGGAGAGAGCGTCACATCGAGGGAGAGAGACTCACAGCGAGAGAGAGAGTCACATCGAGGGAGAGAGAGTCACATTGAGGGAGGGAATCACATCGAGGGAGAGAGACTCACAGCGAGAGAGAGAGTCACATTGAGGGAGAGAGCGTCACATCGAGGGAGAGAGAGTCACATCGAGGGAGAGGGAATCACATCGAGGCAGAGAGTCACATCGAGGGACAAAGAATCACATCGAGAGCGAGAGAGTCACATCGAGGGAGAGAGATTCATATCGAGGGAGAGAGAGTAACATCGAGGGAGAGAGATTCACATCGAGGGAAAGATAGTCACATCGAGAGAGAGAGAGTCACATTGAGGGAGAGAGAGAATGACATTGAGAGAGAGAGAGTCACATCGAGGGAGAGAGAGGCACATCGAGGGAGAGAGTCACATCGAGGGAGAGAGAGTCACATCGAGGGAGCAAGAGTCACATCGAGGGAGAGAGTCACATCGAGGGAGAGAGAGTCACATCGAGGGAGAAAGAGTCACATCGAAAGCAAGTGAGTCACATCAAGGGAGCGAGAGTCACATCGAGGGAGAGAGAGTCACATCGAGGGAGAGAGAGTCACATCGAGGGAGAGAGAGTCACATCGAGAGAGGGAGAGTCACATCGAGAGAGAGAGTCACATCGAGGGAGAGAGTGTCACATCGAGGGAGAGAGTCACTTCGAGAGAGACTTCGTCATATCGAGAGAGAGAGAGTCACATCGAGGGAGAGAGAGTCACATCGAGAGAGAGAGAGAGTCACATCGAGGGAGAGAGAGTCACATCGAGGGAGAGAGTCACATCGACGGAGAGGTTCACATCGAGAGAGAGTCACATCGAGGGAGAGAGAGTCACATCGAGAGAGAGAGAATCACATCGAGGCAGAGAGAGTCACATCGAGGGAGAAAGAGTCACATCGAGGGAGAGAGAGTCACATCGAGGGAGAGAGAGTTACATCGAGGTAGAGAGAGTCACATCGAGGGAGAGTCACATCGAGAGAGAGAGAGTCAAAGCGAGGGAGAGAGAGTCACATCGAGAGAGAGCATGTCACATCGAGGGAGAGAGAGTCACATTGAGAGAGAGAGAGTCAAAGCGAGGGAGAGAGAGTCACATCAAGAGAGAGCGAGTCACATCAAGAGGGAGCGAGTCACATCGAGGGAGAGGGAGTCACATCGATGGAGAGAGAGAGTCACATCGAGGGAGAGAGACTCACAGCGAGAGAGAGAGTCACATCGAGGGAGAGAGAGTCACATCGAGGGAGAGAGACTCACAGCGAGAGAGAGAGTCACATCGAGGGAGAGAGCGTCACATCGAGGGAGAGAGACTCACAGCGAGAGAGAGAGTCACATCGAGGGAGAGAGAGCCACATTGAGGGAGAGAGCGTCACATCGAGGGAGAGAGACTCACAGCGAGAGAGAGGGAATCACATCGAGGCAGAGAGTCACATCGAGGGACAAAGAATCACATCGAGAGCGAGAGAGTCACATCGAGGGAGAAAGAGTCACATCGAGAGCGAGAGAGTCACATCGAGGGAGAGAGATTCATATCGAGGGAGAGTAACATCGAGGGAGAGAGATTCACATCGAGGGAAAGATAGTCACATCGAGAGAGAGAGTCACATTGAGGGAGAGAATGACATTGAGAGAGAGAGAGTCACATCGAGGGAGAGAGAGTCACATCGAGGGAGAGAGTCACATCGAGGGAGAGAGAGTCACATCGAGGGAGAAAGAGTCACATCGAGGGAGAGAGTCACATCGAGGGAGAGAGAGTCACATCGAGGGAGAAAGAGTCACATCGAAAGCAAGAGAGTCACATCAAGGGAGCGAGAGTCACATCGAGGGAGAGAGAGTCACATCGAGGGAGAGAGAGTCACATCGAGGGAGAGAGAGTCACATCGAGAGAGGGAGAGTCACATCAAGTGAGAGAGTCACATCGAGGGAGAGAGAGTCACATCGAGGGAGAGAGAGTCACATCAAGAGAGAGAGTCACATTGAGGGAGAGAGAGTCACTTCGAGAGAGAGTTCGTCACATCGAGAGAGAGAGAGTCACATCGAGGGAGAGAGAGTCACATCGAGAGAGAGAGAGTCACATCGAGGGAGAGAGTGTCACATCGAGGGAGAGAGTCACTTCGAGAGAGACTTCGTCATATCGAGAGAGAGAGAGTCACATCGAGGGAGAGAGAGTCACATCGAGAGAGATAGAGTCACATCGAGGGCGAGAGAGTCACATCGAGGGAGAGAGTCACATCGACGGAGAGGTTCACATCGAGAGAGAGTCACATCGAGGGAGAGAGAGTCACATCGAGAGAGAGAGAATCACATCGAGGCAGAGAGAGTCACATCGAGGGAGAAAGAGTCACATCGAGGGAGAGAGAGTCACATCGAGGGAGAGAGAGTTACATCGAGGTAGAGAGAGTCACATCGAGGGAGAGAGAGTCACATCGAGAGAGAGAGAGTCAAAGCGAGGGAGAGAGAGTCACATCAAGAGAGAGCGAGTCACATCAAGAGGGAGCGAGTCACATCGAGGGAGAGGGAGTCACATCGATGGAGAGAGAGAATCACATCGAGGGAAAGAGACTCACAGCGAGAGAGAGAGTCACATCGAGGGAGAGAGAGTCACATTGAGGGAGAGAGCGTCACATCGAGGGAGAGAGACTCACAGCGAGAGAGAGAGTCACATCGAGGGAGAGAGAGTCACATTGAGGGAGAGGGATTCACATCGAGGGAGAGAGACTCACAGCGAGAGAGAGAGTCACATCGATGGAGAGAGAGCCACATTGAGGGAGAGAGCGTCACATCGAGGGAGAGAGAGTCACATCGAGGGAGAGGGAATCACATCGAGGGAGAGAGTCACATCGAGGGACAAAGAATCACATCGAGAGCGAGAGAGTCACATCGAGGGAGAAAGAGTCACATCGAGAGCGAGAGAGTCACATCGAGGGAGAGAGATTCATATCGAGGGAGAGAGAGTAACATCGAGGGAGAGAGATTCACATCGAGGGAAAGATAGTCACATCGAGAGAGAGAGTCACATTGAGGGAGAGAGAGAATGACATTGAGAGAGAGAGAGTCACATCGAGGGAGAGAGAGTCACATCGAGGGAGAGAGTCACATCGAGAGAGAGAATCACATCGAGAGAGAGACAGGGAGAGTCAGATCGAGAGCGAGAGAGAGAGAGTCACATCGAGGTAGAGAGAGTAACGTCGAGGGAGAGAGCGTCACATCGAGTGAGAGACTGTCACATCAAGGGAGAGAGAGTCACGTCGAGGGAGAGAGAGTCACATCGAGACAGAGAGTCACATCGAGGGAGAGAGAGTCACATCGAGGGAGAGAGTCACATCGACGGAGAGAGTCACATCGAGAGCGAGAGAGTCACATCGAGGGAGAGAGAGTCACATCCAGGGAGAGAGAATCACATCGAGGGAGAGAGAGTTACTTCGAGGGAGAGAGAGTCACATCGAGGGAGAGAGAGTCACATCGAGGGAGAGAGTCACCTCGAGGAAAGGAGTCACATCGAGGGAGAGAGAATCACATTGAGAGAGAGAGAGTCACATCGAGAGAGAGAGTCACATTGAGGGAGAGGGAGTCATATCGAGAGAGAGAGTCACATCGAGAGAGAGAGTCACATCGAGAGAGAGAGTCTCTCACGACCATCAGAGACACAAAACAGAGACAGACCCTCACCAGGTACAGACTAAGCGACCACCAACTGGAAATTGAAAAAGGCAGATACAAGAAATCCTGGCAGCCTAGAGAGAATAGAATATGCGATCAATGTCTGGCTGGCGAGGTTGAAACAGAAATGCATTTCCTCCTAAAATGCGAAAAATTCAACACATCAAGAAACATATTATTCAACAAGCTAAGCCAAACAACCCCAGATTTCAAGGAATTGGATGATCTGTCAAAATTGAGATTAGTCCTAGGAGAAGGAGACAGACCATACCTTGGGGCTAAATATGTAACAACATGTCACAACCTGAGGACTGTTTAAAAGTAAGACTGTTTAAAATTAATATTGAACGTACCAAATGAAGTAGAAAGACTGTTTAAAATTAATATTGTTTAAAAGTAATATTGTATATACCCAACAAATGTCAAATCGATTGACACCTACAGAATGTTGGAAAACTGTACCTTTTTGCTATGTAAGCTTTGGCAATATGGTTCTCTGTAAACTTTCATGCCAATAAAGCATTTGAACTGAACTGAACTGAACTGAACTGAACTGAGTCACATCGAGAGAGAGAGTCACATCGAGGGAGAGAGAGTCACATCAAGGGAGAGAGAGTCACATCGAGGGATAGAGAATCACATCGAAAGCGAAAAAGTCACATCGAGGGAGAGAGAGTCACATCGAGGGAGAGAGTCACATCGAGGGAGTGAGGGTCACATTGAGGGAGAGAGAGTCACATTGAGAGAGAGAGAGTCACATCGAGGGAGAGAGAGTCACATCGAGGGAGAAAGAGTCACATCGAGAGCGAGAGCGTAACATCGAGGAAAAGGGAGTCACATCGAGAGAGAGAGAGTGACATCGAGGGAGAAAGAGACACATCGAGAGCGAGAGAGTAACATCGAGTAAAAGGGAGTCACATCGAGAGAGAGAGAGTCACATCGAGGGAGAGAGAGGCACATCGAGGAAGAGAGAGTCACATCGACAGAGAGAGTCACATCGAGAGAGAGAGTCACGTCGAGAGACAGAGTCACATCGAGAGAGAGAGTTTCACGTCGAGGGAGAGAGATTCAAATCGAGGGAGAGAGAGTCACATCAAGGGAGAGAGAGTCACATCGAGGGAGAGAGTCACATCGAGGGAGAGAGAATCACATCGAAAGCGAGACAGTCACATCGAGGGAGAGAGAGAGACATCGAGGGAGAGAGGGTCACATTGAGGAAGGGAGAGTCAAATCGAGGGAGAGAGAGTCACATCGAGGGAGAAACAGTCACATCGAGAGCGAGGGAGTAACATCGAGGGAGAGAGAGTCACGTCGAGGGAGAGAGTCACATCGAGGGAGAGAGAGTCACATCGAGAGCAAGAGAGTCACAACAAGGGAGCGAGAGTCACATCGAGGGAGAGAGTCTCACATCGAGAGAGAGAGAGAGGGGGAATCCTGGTGTGGTATAAAGGAGAACTGAACAAACACATCTCACCGATAAAACAGAGAAAATCACACGTATGGCTAAAATTAGATAAAAATATAGGAATAGCAAAAAACGATGTTTACTTATGTGCGATCTACATACCTCCAATAGAATCGCCATATTTTGAAGAGGAGATATTTGACACTCTCCACATGGAAATCAGCCATTTCCAGGCCCAAGGAAAGGTGCTACTATGTGGGGACCTAAATGCAAGGACAGGATGTGAACCTGACTTCATAGACCCACAGGGCAACAACCATGTGTTTGGCCAGACCCCTCTATATGTCACACCAGCCATCGCAAACCGAAACAACCTCGATTGTGTAATAAATAAAAGCGGTAGGGAGGTAGTGCAACTCTGCCGAGCCTTAGGCCTGTACATAGTTAACGGTAGGTTCAGAGAGGACTCCTTAGGGAGACTCACATATTCCTCAACTCTTGGGTCTAGTGTGGTGGATTATACAATCACTGACCTGGACCCCTGCGATATCAACGCATTCACTGTCAGGCAGCAATCCCCCCTCTCAGACCATAACCAAATAAATGTGTACCTTAAACTTTCTGCCCAAACTACAGACACAAAAAAGGAACCCAGTAAGCTACATAAAATAAACCAGACATACAGATGGGCCCCAGACAGTGGAGATAAATTCATCACAGCACTAAATTCACCTGATCTCACAAGTAAAATTTCAAAATTTAAAGAAAATCTATATGAGATCACCAGAGATGGTGTAAACATGGCCATAGAGGATATAAATATGATCTTCCATGAGGCAGCTGTAAAAGCCGACCTCGTGAAACAGAAGAGGAAGAGTCACAAAAGACAAAATAAAAATAAGAAATGGTTTGACCACGAATGCAAAAATGCCAGAAAAGACCTGAGAAAAATATCAAACCAAAAGCATCGGCAACCAAACAATCCGGACCTACGTACTAGATACAATGAAACCCTCAAAAGATATAAACACACCATTAGGAACAAAACACAAAACTATACCCACAAAATACTCGAAGAAATTGAAAACTCCACCAATCCAAAACAATTCTGGGAAATGTGGAATAACCTGAGTACAACACAATTGCAAGCATTACCAATCCAAGATGGCGACATCTGGAGAACACATTTTGAAAACCTCTACAAAGACATCCCAATAAACGAAACAAACCCAAGTCAACATCAGGTCACAGAAAAACTCCACACATTAGAAGCAACAATTAAAGACAACCAAAACCCTCTAGACTCCCCAATCACATGGAAAGAACTGGCCACAAAAACAAAATCTCTCCACCTAAAGAAAGCCTGTGGCCCAGACAACATCAAAAATGAAATGCTCAAGTTCAGCAATATGGAGATGCAGGGTGCGGTACTCAATTTATTCAACATCATATTACGTTCAGGCTGTTTTCCCGATATCTGGTGCCAAGGACTAATCTCCCCCATATATAAAAGCGGAAACAAATCAGACCCAAATAACTACCGCGGCATCTGTGTCAACAGTTGTCTAGGGAAGTTATTCTGCAGTATTCTAAACAGTAGATTACTTGATTTTCTTAACAAACATAATATCCTCAGAAAAAACCAAATAGGCTTTCTTCCAAAACACCGCACCGCCGACCATATCTATACCCTTCACACCCTCATTGAAAAACATATACACCAAACAAAAAATGGGAAAATATTCGCCTGTTTCATCGACTTCAAGAAAGCCTTTGACTCTATATGGCACGAAGGGCTCTATTATAAACTTCTTCAGTGTGGAATAGGGGGCAAAGTCTATGACCTTATTAAATCAATGTATCTGAAAAACAAATGCGGGGTCAAAATTGGAGACAAACGCACCGATTTCTTCACCCAGAGAAGAGGCGTCCGACAGGGCTGCAATTTGAGCCCGACCCTGTTCAACATATACATAAATGAATTAGCAGACATGCTGGAGCAAAGCGAGTCACCAGGTCTCCGTCTCCTTGATGGAGAAGTGAAATCCCTGTTCTATGCGGACGACCTGGTTCTGCTGTCTCCCACAGAACAGGGATTACAGCAACAACTAGACCTACTCGACAAATACTGCCAAAATTGGGCTCTAACAGTAAATCTAAAGAAAACCAACATCATGATTTTTCAAAAAAGGCCCAGATGTCAGGAAAACAAATACCAATTTACCCTCAGTGATACCGCTATAGGACACACTATGAGCTACACCTACCTTGGTCTAACTATTACAGCATCAGGGAGCTTCAGCATAGCAGTGAATGCACTAAAAGAAAAAGCCCGAAGAGCCCTATATGCAATAAAAAGAAAATTCTACAACATCCAAATCCCAATCAAAATCTGGCTCAAAATATTTGACAGCATAATCCTGCCCATTGCACTGTACGGTAGTGAAGTATGGGGCCCGCTAAATCACCAAAGCTACACTAAATGGGAAAAACACACAATAGAAGCCCTACATGCAGAATTCTGCCGAAGCATCCTTCGCACCCAAAGAAAAATGCCAACAAATGCATGCAGAGCCGAACTAGGCAGATACCCACTGATAATAAACATCCAAAAACGAGCACTAAACTTCCTAAATCACCTCAAATCTAGCTCCCCAGACACCCTTCATTTCAAAGCCTTTCAGACCCAAGAGCTAAACCCAGAAAAGAGTCCCCTGAGTCAGCTGCTACTGAAACTAAGTACTCAGCCGGACCCTGACCAGCCCCAGACCAACACAGCCGTCCAAACACCAATCCGAGTGAACCAAATCATTAAACAATGCAAAGAAACCTACCTGGAACATTGGAACAAAATAACCGAAAGCCAAAGCAGATTAGAATGTTACCGGGCCCTAAAAAGAGATTATAAACTGGCAGACTACCTCACGACCATCAGAGACACAAAACAGAGACAGACCCTCACCAGGTACAGACTAAGCGACCACCAACTGGAAATTGAAAAAGGCAGATACAAGAAATCCTGGCAGCCTAGAGAGAATAGAATATGCGATCAATGTCTGGCCGGCGAGGTTGAAACAGAAATGCATTTCCTCCTAAAATGCAAAAAATTCAACACATCAAGAAACATATTATTCAACAAGCTAAGCCAAACAACCCCAGATTTCAAGGAATTGGATGACCTGTCAAAATTGAGATTAGTCCTGGGAGAAGGAGACAGACCATACCTTGGGGCCAAATATGTAACAACATGTCACAACCTGAGGACTGTTTAAAAGTAAGACTGTTTAAAATTAATATTGTTAAAAGTAATATTGTATGTACCCAACAAATCTCAAATCGATTGACACCTACAGAATGTTGGAAAACTGTACCTTTTTGCTATGTAAGCTTTGGCAATATGGTTCTCTGTAAACTTTCATGCCAATAAAGCATTTGAATTGGAATTGGAATTGGAGTCACATCGAGGGAGAGAGATTCACATCGAGAGAGAGAGTCACATCAAGGGAGAGGGAGTCACATCGAGGGAGAGAGAGTCACATCGAGAGAGAGAGTCACACCGAGAGAGAGAGTCACATCGAGGGAGAGAGACTCACATCGAGAGAGAGAGAGTCACATCGAGGGAGAGAGAGTCACATCGAGAGAGAGAGAGTCACATCGAGGGAGAGAGAGTCACATCGAGGGAGAGAGGCTCACATCGAGAGAGAGAGAGTCACATCGAGGGAGGGAGAGTCACATCGAGAGAGAGAGAGTCACATCGAGGGAGAGAGAGTCACATCGAGGGAGAGAGGCTCACATCGAGAGAGAGAGAGTCACATCGAGGGAGGGAGAGTCACATCGAGAGAGAGAGAGTCACATCGAGAGAGAGAGCATCATATCGAGAGAGAGAGTCACATTGAGCGAGAGGGAGTCATATCGAGAGAGAGAATCACATCGAGAGAGAGAGTCACATCGAGAGAGAGAGTCACATCGAGAGAGAGAGTCACATCGAGGGAGAGGGAGTCATATCGAGAGAGAGAGTCACATCGAGAGAGTCACATCGAGAGAGAGGGTCACATCGAGAGAGAGAGTCACATCGAGGGAGAGAGAGTCACATCAAGGGAGAGAGAGTCACATCGAGGGATAGAGAATCACATCGAAAGTGAAAAAGTCACATCGAGGGAGAGAGAGTCACATCGAGGGAGAGAGTCACATCGAGGGCGTGAGGGTCACATTGAGGGAGAGAGAGTCACATTGAGAGAGAGAGAGTCACATCGAGGGAGAGAGAGTCACATCAAGGGAGAAAGAGTCACATCGAGAGCGAGAGAGTAACATCGAGGAAAAGGGAGTCACATCGAGAGAGAGAGAGTCACATCGAGGGAGAGAGAGTCACATCGAGAGAGAGAGAGGCACATCGAGAGCGAGAGAGTAACATCAAGGAAAAGGGAGTCACATCGAGAGAGAGAGAGTGACATCGAGGGAGAAAGAGTCACATCGAGAGCGAGAGAGTAACATCGAGTAAAAGGGAGTCACATCGAGAGAGAGAGAGTCACATCGAGGGAGAGAGAGGCACATCGAGGAAGAGAGAGTCACATCGACAGAGAGAGTCACATCGAGAGAGAGAGTCACGTCGAGAGACAGAGTCACATCGAGAGAGAGAGTTTCACGTCGAGGGAGAGAGAGTCACGTCGAGGGAGAGAGATTCAAATCGAGGGAGAGAGAGTCACATCAAGGGAGAGAGAGTCACATCGAGGGAGAGAGTCACATCGAGGGAGAGAGAATCACATCGAGAGCGAGGGAGTAACATCGAGGGAGAGAGAGTCACGTCGAGGGAGAGAGTCACATCGAGGGAGAGAGAGTCACATCGAGAGCAAGAGAGTCACACCAAGGGAGCGAGAGTCACATCGAGGGAGAGAGAGTCACATCGAGGGAGAGAGATTCACATCGAGAGAGAGAGAGTCACATCAAGAGAGAGAGAGTCATATCGAGAGAAAGTCACATCGAGAGAGAGAGTCACATCGAGGGAGAGGGAGTCACATCGAGGGAGAGAGACTCACATCGAGAGAGAGAGAGTCACATCGAGGGAGAGAGAGTCACATCGAGGGAGAGAGAGTCACACCGAGAGAGAGAGTCACATCGAGGGAGAGAGACTCACATCGAGAGAGAGAGAGTCACATCGAGGGAGAGAGAGTCACATCGAGAGAGAGAGAGTCACATCGAGGGAGAGAGAGAGTCACATCGATAGAGAGAAAGTCACATCGAGAGAGAGAGAGTCACATCAATGGAGAGGGAGTCACATCGAGGGAGAGAGAGTCACATCGATAGAGAGAAAGTCACATCGAGAGAGAGAGAGTCACATCGAGGGAGAAAGTCACATCAAGGGAGAGAGAATCACATCGAGGGAGAGAGAGAGTCACATCGAGAGAGAGAGTCACTGTTAAGTCTGTGTGTTATAGTGAGAATTACTACACAGACCACAAGAGTAAATTCAACAGGTCTTTACTGGTTGGAGGTCGGACTATACTGAATACAATATTATTACACTGTGCTTATATGCCGGTGTGGTCACCACCGGTATTACGTATACAGCAGCCAAAGAAAGTAGTACCTTTCTTAAGGTGGACCAGGCTTAAGTTCTCTTAAGGTGGAACAGGTTACATACACCACAATCCTCCCTTTTTAGCTTAACAGTCATATCCCCAAATAAACATAACATATATACATATATAACTTCAGGTATGACAGTTCAAAGGTTCAGTCTCTCAGGAGGCTTTCTGATTCGGCTTGGATAACGCCTTTCAGTGGTCTCTGATTCTTGTTGTTGAGGTGCCTCCTCTAGTTGGTTGCCAATGTATTGGGTGTCATCATCATCAAATACATTCTCGGCCGAGGTAGCTGCTTCAGGTTCATGAACGTCTTCCACAGCTGTCTCTGTCACAACCATGGGTTCGACCCTTGCTCTCGACTCTACCAGTTGATCCGCATGACGCCTTATCACATTATGACCAATATCTACGGTGTACATCAGAGGTCCTTGTCTGGCCCGGATTGTTCCGGACTGCCATTTGTCGTTTCCATAGCCCCTTGCCATCACTGGTTGTCCTACGTCGAAAGTTCGAGTGGTCTTGCTGTTAATATGCCGAAACTGTTTGTTTTCCACTTCCCTCCGCACATTTGGTTTTAACAAGTCCAACTTGGACCGCAACCTCCTGTTATAAAACATCATAGCAGGACTTTGGTTAGTCACGGCATGATCGGCGTTTCTATATGACATCAGGAACTTATCGATCTTGTGTTGCAGCGGAATCTGATCATCATTCATGGCCTTAATAGCCTTTTTGAATGTCTGGACAAATCTTTCAGCCAACCCGTTTGTCGCCGGATGATATGGGGCAGAGGTATAATGTTTAACTCCATTCTTCTTTCAGAATTGTTGGAATTCTTCCGATACAAACTGTGGTCCATTGTCCGAACAGATCTGTTCTGGCAATCCGTTCCTTGCGAATATTGTTCTTAACACCGCAATTGTCTTTTCTGAAGTAGTGGTATTCATCTTGATGACTTCTGGCCATTTGGAATGTGCGCCCACCGCGATTAGGAACATGGAGTCCATGAATGGACCAGCAAAGTCAATGTGTACGCATTGCCATGGGGCTGAAGGCCATTCCCATGGGTGTAGTGGTGCTATCGGAGGTGCATTTTGCACTTTTTGACACCCAGCGCAGCTTTTCGTTAACTCCTCAATCTGTTGGTCAATACCCGGCCACCATACATAAGCCCTAGCAAGGCTTTTCATTTTAACTCCCCCCAGATGACCTTCATGTAGTTCTTTTAAAACTCTTTCCCTTAACTTGGGAGGAATAATCACTCTTGTCCCGTACATCAAAGTACCATGGCAGACGGACAGCTGGTCTCGCCTTGCCGAGAATGCCGGTAACAGAGGATCACCCCGTGTTGGCCATCCTTTCACTGTCACCTCGTAGACTCTGGACAGTGTTGGGTCGTTCCTGGTTTCTCTTTCAATACTTGCGTTGGTGACAGGTAAACACTCGATAATGGTCGAATGAAATAACTCAACAGGGTCAACTTCCGTCGTGTCTTCATCTTCAGGTAGTGGCAGGCGCGACAGGCCATCAGCATTGCCATGCTGCTTCGTACCTTTGAATTCTATCTGATATTGATGTGCCCCTAAGAAAAGAGACCATCTCTGGAGACGCTGTGCTGTCATCACCGAAACACCCTTCTTAGGGTTAAAAATGGACACCAACGGTTGATGGTCCGTCAGAAGTGTGAATTTTTGGCCCTGTAGGTAATGATTAAACTTCTTCACTCCCCATACAAGGCTAAGGGCCTCCCTATCGATCTGCGCATAGTTGCGCTCAGCGGAGGTCAATGATCTGGATGCAAACGCGACTGGCCTTTCCGTGCCATTTGGCAATTTATGTGAGAGTACTGCCCCAATACCATATGGAGAAGCATCACAAGCCAACCGAATAGGCAGTGTCGGGTTGAAGTGAGCCAACACTTCCTCTGAGGTGATCAATTCTTTGCTTTTGCGAAATGCCTTCTTACAGTTTTCGCCCCAGTCCCATGGTACCCCTTTCTGTAAAAGTGCGTTCAACGGATGCAGCACCGTGGATAGATTTGGCAGAAATTTATGGTAGTAGTTAATTAATCCTAGAAACGACCTCAACTGAGAGACATTCTCCGGAGCGGGAGCCTTTACAACTGCCGCTATCTTGTCAGGAGACTTATGAAGCCCCTCCTGGTCAATGACATGACCACAGTACGAGATCCGCTTCTGGAAGAACTCACATTTCTGCCGATTTACCCTAAGTCCATACTCTTTCAGTCTGTTGAGCACCAGTTCCAAGTTAGCGAGATGCTGTTCATCACCATCACCTGTGATCAGAATGTCGTCCAGGTAACATTGTGTGCCTGGAATTCCCTGTAATACCTGCTCCATGGCCCTCTGCCAAATTGCTGGAGCCGATGCCACACCAAAAACCAGCCTATTGTACCGGTACAACCCTCGATGCGTGTTGATCGTGAGGTATTGGCGTGACTCTTCTTCAACCTCCATCTGCAAGTACGCCTGCGCCAGGTCTATCTTGGCGAAGTGTTTCCCGCCAGACAGTGAAGCGAAAATATCCTCAATCCGTGGAAGCGGATACTGCACCGTGTGAAGCACCGGATTAACGGTGATCTTGAAATCTCCACAGATGCGAACCTTCCCTGGACCTCCTGGCTTATTGTTCGCAGGACGTTTCATAACGGGAACAATGGGCATAGCCCACTCACTCCAATCTACTTTAGACAGTACCCCTGAACGTTCTAGTTCTTCCAGCTCCGCTTCAACCGCAGGTCGTATTGCATAGGGTACCGGTCTGGCTTTAAAAAATTTTGGTTGTGCATGTTCATCAATCTTGATGTTTGCCGTAATTCCTCTCAGTGTTCCCAGTCCTGGCTGGAACACCTCTTTAGCCTCATCCAATATTCTGGACAATCGTTTAGGTTTGACAGCTGTTTCCCCGGAATCTACCGTTAGTGCTTTCAAGGAGTGCCAGTCCATATTCATTTTTCTAATCCACTCCCGTCCTAGTAGTGGTGGACCTCCTTCAGGTAGCACATATAAGTCCATTACTTGGCTTCCTTCGCCCTTGTGGACCACTTCTACCTCTATTTTTCCGATGGGGTACACTCTTTGCCCCGTGTACGTTTTCAATATAATCTCCGTATCCTGTAAGGGAATGTGTTGGAATAACCTTCTGTAATCTTTCTTATTCATGACCGTCAATGCCGATCCAGTGTCCAATTCCATTTTTACTTGGACTCCTGCTATCTTAAGAGTGACCCAAATTGTCTGGAGGTCTGTATCCTTACCAACGTTGTGTATTCTTAAGCTATCCAGTTCATTACTGCTAGCGTCTGAATCTGACTTCTGTTCAGTCAAACTGTTCTTTGTCACCTTGTGTACCTTTGCATATTTTCCTTGCGGTGACTTTTTATTGCTGGTCTTCTTTCCTGACCGGCATACTTTAGCTATGTAGCCAAACCTGCCACACGTTCTGCATTCTTGGTTTTTAAACCAACACTGGTTCTGATCGTGCGTTGTCTTTCCACAACGATAACATTTGACAGAACTCAAACCCAATTTGTTTGTACCGAGTTCCGGTGGCCGTAGCTGCATTACTGCCGTGCCTCTTGCTGCGGCCTCGTGTGCTGCTGCCATAGTGACCGCCTTCTCGAGAGACAGCTAATTCTCCTTGAGCAGTCGCCTTTGTGTATCCTGTTTAAATAAACCACACACAAATCTATCTCGAAGTGCCTCTGTCAGTCCCGTTCCAAACTGACAATATTTTGCTAGCTTATGTAATTCCATCAAATATTCAGCATTGCTTTCATTTTGCCGCTGTCTTCTATCGTAAAATTTAAATCGTTCCGCTAGCATCAGCGGCGTGGGGCTAAGATGATTTTTTAGGACAGTAACAATCTGTTCGAACGTCTTATCCGCCGGTTCATCTGGTGATAACAGGTGTTTCAATTGCCCGTATGTCTTCGCACCCATTAAGTTTAGTAATGTTAGTGCTTTATCTGTCGCAGAAATTTTATTTGCCTTACAATAGTTTTGTATGTGTTCTACATACATAGCCCAGTCTTCTATATCACTGTCGAAGGCATTAATGTTCCCATGTTTAGGCATCGTAGCAATTTATCGTATTTTTAATGTTATCTAAGATGGCGGCTTCCCGCTCTTGCCGTCGTCCTCCGCCCACAAAATGGCGGTTTTCCCGCACTTGGCGGTCTTCACCCATCCCCCGACGCTGTCTCCGCTTCACCGCGGCTCTCGCGTCTTCAGTTTCCCCAGACGCTGCGCCTTTAGCCCGAAAGCGGCTCGGCCCTTATCTCTGGTCGCGATCGACCTCACCGCCATTATTCCTCCGTCTTCCCAGCCCCGTCTGTACAGCCAACGCGGTTGACTTTCTGTCGCGTCGCTGCCCGGCTTACCCACCACGAGGTAGTAGAAGAAGCTGACAGTCGCTGATGGAGGCTTTGAGATCAGGATGTCTTCTGCACTCCGGTTGCTCGATGCCTGCCGCTCGACATGTCTTCCCGTAGGTGATGAGGGTGGAAACCTCTCTTCGACGTCCTGTCTGTGGACGAAGTCGCCGTGGAAATTACTGCAGCAGGGTAAGAATCGGCCTCGTCGCCACTGTTAAGTCTGTGTGTTATAGTGAGAATTACTACACAGACCACAAGAGTAAATTCAACAGGTCTTTACTGGTTGGAGGTCGGACTATACTGAATACAATATTATTACACTGTGCTTATATACCGGTGTGGTCACCACCGGTATTACGTATACAGCAGCTAAAGAAAGTAGTGCCTTTCTTAAGGTGGACCAAGCTTAAGTTCTCTTAAGGTGGAACAGGTTACATACACCACAGTCACATTGAAGGAGAAAGTCACATCAAGGGAGAGAGAGTCACATCGAGGGAGAGAGAGAGTCACATCGAGGGAGAGAGAGTCACATCGAGAGAGAAAGAGAGAGTCACATCGAGGGAGAGAGAGTCACATCGAGGGAGAGAGAGAGTCACATCGAGGGAGAGAGAGTCACATCGAGGGAGAGAGAGTCACATCGAGGGAGAGAGAGAGTCACATCGAGGGAGAGAGAGTCACATCGAGAGAGAGAGGGTCACATCAAGAGAGAGAGAGTCACATCAAGGGAGAGAGAGTCACATCGAGGGAGAGAGAATCACATCGAGGCAAAGAGAGTCACATCGAGGGAGAAAGAGCAACATCGAGAGAGAGAGAGTCACATCGAGGGAGAGAGAATCACATCGAGGGAGAGAGAGTCACATCGACGAAGAGAGTCACGTCGAGAGAGAGTTCGTCACATCGAGAGAGAGCGAGTCACATCGAGGGAGAGAGAGTCACATCGAGGGAGAGAGCGTCACATCGAGGGAGAGAGAGTCACATCGAGGGAGAGGGAATCACATTGAGGCAGAGAGAGTCACATCGAGGGAGAAAGAGTCACATTGAGGGAGAGAGATTCACATCGAGGGAGAGAGAGTCACATCGAGGGAGAGAGATTCATATCGAGGGAGAAACAGTCACATCGAGATAGAGAGTCACATTGAGGGAGAGAGAGAATGACATTGAGAGAGAGAGAGGGAGAGTCAGATCGAGAGCGAGAGAGAGAGAGTCACATCGAGGGAGAGAGAGTCACGTCGAGGGAGAGAGAGTAACGTCGAGGGAGAGAGCGTCACATCGAGTGAGAGACTGTCACATCGAGGGAGAGAGAGGCACATCGAGGGAGAGAGAGTCACGTCGAGGGAGAGAGAGTCACGTCGAGACAGAGAGTCACATCGAGGGAGAGAGAGTCACATCGAGGGAGAGAGTCACAGCGACGGAGAGAGTCACATCGAGAGCGAGAGTGTCACATCGAAGCAGAAAGAGTCACATTGAGAGAGAGAGTCACATCTAGGGAGAGAGAGTCACATCGAAGGAGAGAGAGTTACTTCGAGGGAGAGAGAGTCACATCGAGGGAGAGAGAGTCACATCGAGGGAGAGAGTCACCTCGAGAGAGAGAGTCACATCGAGGGAGAGAGAGTCACATCGAGAGAGAGAGTCACATCGAGAGAGAGAGAGTCACATCGAGAGAGAGAGTCACATCGAGCGAGAGGGAGTCATATCGAGAGAGAGAGTCAGATCGAGGGAGAGAGAGTCATATCGACAGAGAGAGGCACATCGAGAGAGTCACATCGAGAGAGAGAGTCACATCGAGAGAGAGAGAGTCACATCTAGGGAGAGAGTCACATCGAGGGGGAGAGAATCACATCGAAAGCGAGAAAGTCACATCGAGGGAGAGAGAGTCACATCGAGGGAGTGAGAGCCACATTGAGGGAGAGAGAGTCACATCGAGAGAGAGAGAGTCACATCGAGGGAGAGAGGGTCACACCGAGGGAGAAAGAGTCACATCGAGAGCGAGAGAGTAACATCAAGGAAAAGGGAGTCACATCGAGGGATAGAGTCACATCGAGGGAGAGAGAGTAACATCGAGGGAGAGAGAGTCACCTTGAGGGAGAGAGTCACATCGAGGGAGAGGGAGTCATATCGAGGGAGAGAGTCAGATCGAGGGAGAGAGAGTCACATCGAGAGAGAGAGTCACATCGAGAGAGCGTCACATCGAGAGAGAGAGTCACATCAAGAGAGAGAGTCACATCGAGGGAGAGAGAGTCACATCGAGAGCGAGAGAGTAACATCGAGGGAGTGAGGGTCACATTGAGGGAGAGAGAGTCACATTGAGAGAGAGAGAGTCACATTGAGGGAGAGAGAGTCACATCGAGGGAGAAAGAGTCACATCGAGGGAGAAAGAGTCACATCGAGAGCGAGAGAGTAACATCGAGGAAAAGGGAGTCACATCGAGGGATAGAGTCACATCGAGGGAGAGAGAGTAACATCGAGGGAGAAAGAGTCACATCGAGGGAGAAAGAGTCACATCGACAGCGAGAGAGTCACATCGAGGGAGAGAGAGGCACATCGAGGAAGAGAGAGTCACATCGACAGAGAGAGAGTGACATCGAGAGAGAGAGTCACGTCGAGAGACAGAGTCACATCGAGAGAGAGAGTTTCACGTCGAGGGAGAGAGAGTCACGTCGAGGGAGAGAGAGTCAAATCGAGGGAGAGAGAGTCGCATCAAGGGAGAGAGAGTCACATCGAGGGAGAAACAGTCACATCGAGAGCGAGGGAGTAACATCGAGGGAGAGAGAGGCACATCGAGGGAGAGAGAGTCACATCGAGGGAGAGAGAGTCACATCGAGAGAGAGAGTCACATTGAGGGAGAGGGAGTCATATCAAGAGAGAGAGTCAGATCGAGGGAGAGAGAGTCACATCGAGAGAGAGAGTCACATCGAGAGAGAGAGTCACATCGAGAGAGAGAGTCACATCGAGAGAGAGAGAGTCACATCTAGGGAGAGAGAGTCACACCGAGGGAGAAAGAGTCACATCGAGGGAGAAAGAGTCACATCGACAGCGAGAGAGTCACATCGAGGGAGAGAGAGGCACATCGAGGAAGAGAGAGTCACATCGACAGAGAGAGAGTGACATCGAGAGAGAGAGTCACGTCGAGAGACAGAGTCACATCGAGAGAGAGAGTTTCACGTCGAGGGAGAGAGAGTCACGTCGAGGGAGAGAGAGTCAAATCGAGGGAGAGAGAGTCGCATCAAGGGAGAGAGAGTCACATCGAGGGAGAAACAGTCACATCGAGAGCGAGGGAGTAACATCGAGGGAGAGAGAGGCACATCGAGGGAGAGAGAGTCACATCGAGGGAGAGAGAGTCACATCGAGAGAGAGAGTCACATTGAGGGAGAGGGAGTCATATCAAGAGAGAGAGTCAGATCGAGGGAGAGAGAGTCACATCGAGAGAGAGAGTCACATCGAGAGAGAGAGTCACATCGAGAGAGAGAGAGTCACATCTAGGGAGAGAGAGTCACACCGAGGGAGAAAGAGTCACATCGAGGGAGAAAGAGTCACATCGACAGCGAGAGAGTCACATCGAGGGAGAGAGAGGCACATCGAGGAAGAGAGAGTCACATCGACAGAGAGAGAGTGACATCGAGAGAGAGAGTCACGTCGAGAGACAGAGTCACATCGAGAGAGAGAGTTTCACGTCGAGGGAGAGAGAGTCACGGCGAGGGAGAGAGAGTCAAATCGAGGGAGAGAGAGTCACATCAAGGGAGAGAGAGTCACATCGAGGGAGAGAGAGTAACATCGAGGGAGAAACAGTCACATCGAGAGCGAGGGAGTAACATCGAGGGAGAGAGAGGCACATCGAGGGAGAGAGATTCATATCGAGGGAAAGATAGTCACATCGAGAGAAAGAGTCACATTGAGGGAGAGAGAGAATGACATTGAGAGAGAGGGAGAGAGAGTCACATCGAGGGAGAGAGTCACCTCGAAGGAGAGAGTCACATCGAGGGAGAGAGAGTCACATCGAGAGAGAGAGTCACATCGAGGGAGAGGGAGTCATATCGAGAGAGAGAGTCAGATCGAGGGAGAGAGAGTCATATCGACAGAGAGAGTCACATCGAGAGAGTCACATCGAGAGAGAGAGTCACATCGAGAGAGAGAGAGTCACATCTAGGGAGAGAGAGTCACATCGAGGGAGTGAGAGTCACATTGAGGGAGAGAGAGTCACATCGAGGGAGTGAGAGTCACATTGAGGGAGAGAGAGTCACATCGAGAGAGAGAGAGAGTCACATCGAGGGAGAGAGGGTCACATCGAGGGAGAAAGAGTCACATCGAGAGCGAGAGAGTAACATCGAGGAAAAGGAGTCACATCGAGGGATAGAGTCACATCGATGGAGAGAGTAACATCGAGGGAGAGAGAGTCACCTCGAGGGAGAGAGTCACATCGAGGGAGAGAGTCACATCGAGAGAGAGAGAGTCACATCGAGAGAGAGAGTGACATTGAGGGAGAGGGAGTCATATCGAGAGAGTCAGATCGAGGGAGAGAGAGTCACATCGAGAGGGAGAGTCACAGCGAGAGAGTCACATCGAGAGAGAGAGTCACATTGAGAGAGAGAGTCACATCGAGAGAGAGAGTCACATCCAGAGAGAGAGTCAGATCGAGGGAGAGAGAGTCACATCGAGGGAGAGAGAGTCACATCGAGAGCGAGAGAGTAACATCGAGGGAGTGAGCGTCACATTGAGGGAGAGAGAGTCACATCGAGGGAGAGAGAGTCACATCGAGGGAGAAAGAGTCACATCGAGAGCGAGAGAGTAACATCGAGGAAAAGGGAGTCACATCGAGGGATAGAGTCACATCGAGGGAGAGAGAGTAACATCGAGGGAGAAAGAGTCACATCGAGGGAGAAAGAGTCACATCGAAAGCGAGAGAGTAACATCGAGGAAAAGGGAGTCACATCGAGGGATAGAATCACATCAAGGGAGAGAGAGGCACATCGAGGAAGAGAGAGTCACATCGACAGAGAGAGAGTGACATCGAGAGAGAGAGTCACGTCGAGAGACAGAGTCACATCGAGAGAGAGAGTTTCACGTCGAGGGAGAGAGAGTCAAATCGAGAGCGAGGGAGTAACATCGAGGGAGAAAGAGGCACATCGAGGGAGAGAGATTCATATCGAGGGAAAGATAGTCACATCGAGAGAGAGAGTCACATTGAGGGAGAGAGAGAATGACATTGAGAGAGAGAGAGCGAGAGTCAGATCGAGAGCGAGAGAGAGAGAGTCACATCGAGGGAGAGAGAGTCACGTCGAGGGAGAGAGAGTCACGTCGAGGGAGAGAGAGTCACGTCGAGGGAGAGAGAGTCAGGTCGAGGGAGAGAGAGTCACATCGAGGGAGAGAGAGTCACATCGAGGGAGAGAGTCACCTCGAAGGAGAGAGTCACATCGAGGGAGAGAGAGTCACATCGAGAGAGAGAGTCACATCGAGGGAGAGGGAGTCATATCGAGAGAGAGAGTCAGATCGAGGGAGAGAGAGTCATATCGACAGAGAGAGTCACATCGAGAGAGTCACATCGAGAGAGAGAGTCACATCGAGAGAGAGTCACATCTAGGGAGAGACAGTCACATCGAGGGGGAGAGAGTCACATCGAGGGAGTGAGAGTCACAATGAGGGAGAGAGAGTCACATCGAGAGAGAGAGAGTCACATCGAGGGAGAGAGAGTAACATCGAGGGAGTGAGAGTCACCTCGAGGGAGAGAGTCACATCGAGGGAGAGAGTCACATCGAGAGAGAGAGAGTCACATCGAGAGAGTCACATCGAGAGAGAGATTCACATCGAGAGAGAGAGTCTCATCGAGAGAGAGAGTCACATCGAGAGAGAGAGAGTCAGATCGAGAGAGAGAGTCACATCGAGAGAGAGAGTCACATCGAGAGAGAGAGTCACATCGAGAGAGAGAGTCACATTGAGGGAGAGGGAGTCATATCGAGAGAGTCAGATCGAGGGAGAGAGAGTCACATCGAGAGAGAGGGTCACATCGAGAGAGAGAGTCACATCGAGAGAGAGAGTCACATCGAGGGAGAGAGAGTCACATCGAGGGAGAGAGAGTCACATCGAGAGCGAGAGAGTAACATCGAGGGAGTGAGCATCACATTGAGGGAGAGAGACTCACATTGAGAGAGAGAGAGTCACATCGAGGGAGAGAGAGTCACATCGAGGGAGAAAGAGTCACATCGAGAGCGAGAGAGTAACATCGAGGTAAAGGGAGTCACATCGAGGGATTGAGTCACATCGAGGGAGAGAGAGTAACATCGAGGGAGAAAGAGTCACATCGGCAGCGAGAGAGTCACATCGAGGGAGAGAGAGGCACATCGAGGAAGAGAGAGTCACATCAACAGAGAAAGAGTGACATCGAGAGAGAGAGTCACGTCGAGAGACAGAGTCACATCGAGAGAGAGAGTTTCACGTCGAGGGAGAGAGAGGCACATCGAGGGAGAGAGAGTCAAATCGAGGGAGAGAGAGTCACATCAAGGGAGAGAGGGTCGCATCGAGGGAGAGAGAATCACGTGGAAAGCGAGACAGTCACATCAAGGGAGAGAGTCACATCGAGGGAGAGAGGGTCACATCGAGGGAGAGAGAGTCACATAGAGGGAGAAACAGTCACATCGAGAGCGAGGGAGTAACATCGAGGGAGAGAGAGGCACATCGAGGGAGCGAGAGTCACATCGAGGGAGAGGGTCACATCGAGGGAGAGAGAGTCACATTGAGAGAGAGAGTCACATCGAGGGAGAGGGAGTCATATCGAGAGAGAGAGTCAGATCGAGGGAGAGAGAGTCATGTCAACAGAGAGAGTCACATCGAGAGAGTCACATCGAGAGAGAGAGTCACATCGAGAGAGAGAGAGCCCTATATGCAATAAAAAGAAAATTCTACAACATCCAAATCCCAATCAAAATCTGGCTCAAAATATTTGACAGCATAATCCTGCCCATTGCACTGTACGGTAGTGAAGTATGGGGCCCGCTAAATCACCAAAGCTACACTAAATGGGAAAAACACACAATAGAAGGCCTGCATGCAGAATTCTGCCGAAGCATCCTTCGCACCCAAAGAAAAACGCCAACAAATGCATGCAGAGCCGAACTAGGCAGATACCCACTGATAATAAACATCCAGAAACGAGCACTAAACTTCCTAAATCACCTCAAATCTAGCTCCCCAGACACCCTTCATTTCAAAGCCTTTCAGACCCAAGAGCTAAACCCAGAAAAGAGTCCCCTGAGTCAGCTGCTACTGAAACTAAGTACTCAGCCAGACCCTGACCAGCCCCAGACCAACACAGCCGTCCAAACACCAATCCGAGTGAACCAAATCATTAAAAAATGCAAAGAAACCTACCTGGAACATTGGAACAAAATAACCGAAAGCCAAAGCAGATTAGAATGTTACCGGGCCCTAAAAAGAGAATATAAACTGGCAGACTACCTCACGACCATCAGAGACACAAAACAGAGACAGACCCTCACCAGGTACAGACTAAGCGACCACCAACTGGAAATTGAAAAAGGCAGATACAAGAAATCCTGGCAGCCTAGAGAGAATAGAATATGCGATCAATGTCTGGCTGGCGAGGTTGAAACAGAAATGCATTTCCTCCTAAAATGCGAAAAATTCAACACATCAAGAAACATATTATTCAACAAGCTAAGCCAAACAACCCCAGATTTCAAGGAATTGGATGATCTGTCAAAATTGAGATTAGTCCTAGGAGAAGGAGACAGACCATACCTTGGGGCCAAATATGTAACAACATGTCACAACCTGAGGACTGTTTAAAATTAAGACTGTTTAAAATTAATATTGAACGTACCAAATGAAGTACAAAGACTGTTTAAAATTAATATTGTTTAAAAGTAATATTGTATGTACCCAACAAATGTCAAATCGATTGACACCTACAGAATGTTAGAAAACTGTACCTTTTTGCAATGTAAGCTTTCGCAATATGGTTCTCTGTAAACTTTCATGCCAATAAAGCATTTGAATTGAATTGAATTGAATTGAGTCACATCTAGGTAGAGAGTCACATCGAGGGGGAGAGAATCACATCGAAAGCAAGAAAGTCACATCGAGGGAGAGAGAGTCACATCGAGGGAGTGAGAGTCACATTGAGGGAGAGAGAGTCACATCTAGAGAGAGAGAGTCACATCGAGGGAGAGAGGGTCACATCGAGGGAGAAAGAGTCACATCGAGAGCGAGAGAGTAACATCGAGGAAAAGGGAGTCACATTGAGGGATAGAGTCACATCGAGGGAGAGAGAGTAACATCGAGGGAGAGAGAGTCACCTCGAGGGAGAGAGTCACATCGAGGGAGAGAGTCACATCGAGAGAGAGAGAGTCACATCGAGAGAGAGAGTCACATTGAGGAAGAGGGAATCATATCGAGAGAGAGAGTCAGATCGAGGTAGAGAGAGTCACATCGAGAGAGAGAGTCACATCGAGAGAGAGAGTCACATCGAGAGAGAGAGTCACATCGCGAGAGAGAGTCACATCGAGAGAGAGAGTCACATCAAGAGAGAGAGTCACATCGAGAGCGAAAGAGTAACATCGAGGGAGTGAGGGTCACATCGAGGGATAGAGTCACTTCGAGGGAGAGAGAGTAACATCGAGGGAGAAAGAGTCACATCGAGGGAGAAAGAGTCACATCGACAGCGAGAGAGTCTCATCGAGGGAGAGAGAGGCACATCGAGGAAGAGAGAGTCACATCGGCAGAGAGAGAGTGACATCGAGAGAGAGAGTCACGTCGAGAGACAGAGTGACATCGATAGAGAGAGTTTCACGTCGAGGGAGAGAGAGTCATGGCGAGGGAGAGAGAGTCAAATCGAGGGAGAGAGAGTCACATCAAGGGAGAGAGAGTCACATCGAGGAAGAGAGAATCACATCGAAAGCGAGACAGTCACATCAAAGGAGAGAGTCACACCGAGGGAGAGAGGGTCACATCGAGGGAGAGAGGGTCACATTGAGGAAGGGAGAGTCAAATCCAGGGAGAAACAGTCACATCGAGAGCGAGGGAGTAACATCGAGGGAGAGAGAGGCACATCGAGGGAGAGAGATTCATATCGAGGGAAAGATAGTCACATCGAGAGAGAGAGTCACATTGAGGGAGAGAGAGAATGACATTGAGAGAGAGAGAGGGAGAGTCAGATCGAGAGCGAGGGAGAGAGCGTCACATCGAGTGAGAGACTGTCACATCGAGGGAGAGAGAGGCACATCGAGGGAGAGAGAGTCACGTCGAGGGAGAGAGAGTCACATCGAGACAGAGAGTCACATCGAGGGAGAGAGAGTCACATCGAGGGAGAGAGTCACATCGACGGAGAGAGTCACATCGAGAGCGAGAGTGTCACATCGAAGCAGAAAGAGTCACATTGACAGAGAGAGGCACATCGAGAGAGAAAGTTTCACGTCGAGGGAGAGAGAGTCACGGCGAGGGAGAGAGAGTCAAATCGAGGGAGAGAGAATCACATCAAGGGAGAGAGAGTCACATCGAGGAAGAGAGAATCACATCGAAAGCGAGACAGTCACATCAAGGGAGAGAGTCACATCGAGGGAGAGAGGGTCACATCGAGGGAGAGAGGGTCACATTGAGGAAGGGAGAGTCAAATCGAGGGAGAAACAGTCACATCGAGAGCGAGGGAGTAACATCGAGGGAGAGAGATTCATATCGAGGGAAAGATAGTCACATCGAGAGAGAGAGTCACATTGAGGGAGAGAGAGAATGACATTGAGAGAGAGAGAGAGTCAGATCGAGAGCGAGAGAGAGAGAGTCACATCGAGGGAGAGAGAGTCACGTCGAGGGAGAGAGAGTAACGTCGAGGGAGAGAGCGTCACATCGAGTGAGAGACTGTCACATCGAGGGAGAGAGAGGCACATCGAGGGAGAGAGAGTCACGTCGAGGGAGAGAGAGTCACATCGAGACAGAGAGTCACATCGAGGGAGAGAGAGTCACATCGAGGGAGAGAGAGTCACATCGAGAGCGAGAGAGTAACATCGAGGGAGTGAGGGTCACATTGAGGGAGAGAGAGACACATTGAGAGAGAGAGAGTCACATCGAGGGAGAGAGAGTCACATCGAGGGAGAAAGAGTCACATCGAGAGCGAGAGAGTAACATCGAGGAAAAGGGAGTCACATCGAGGGAGAGAGAGTAACATCAAGGGAGAAAGAGTCACATCGACAGCGAGAGAGTCTCATCGACAGAGAGAGAGTGACATCGAGAGAGAGAGTCACGTCGAGAGACAGAGTCACATCGAGAGAGAGAGTTTCACGTTGAGGGAGAGAGAGTCACGGCGAGGGAGAGAGAGTCAAATCGAGGGAGAGAGAGTCACATCAAGGGAGAGAGAGTCACATCGAGGGAGAGAGAGTCACATCGAGTGAGAAACAGTCACATCGAGAGCGAGGGAGTAACATCGAGGGAGAGAGAGGCACATCGAGGGAGAGAGATTCATATCGAGGGAAAGATAGTCACATCGAGAGAGAGAGTCACATTGAGGGAGAGAGAGTGACATTGAGAGAGAGAGAGGGAGAGTCAGATCGAGAGCGAGAGAGAGAGAGTCACATCGAGGGAGAGAGAGTCACGTCGAGGGAGAGAGAGTAACGTCGAGGGAGAGAGCGTCACATTGAGTGAGAGACTGTCACATCGAGGGAGAGAGAGGCACATCGAGGGAGAGAGAGTCACGTCGAGGGAGAGAGAGTCACATTGAGAGAGAGAGTCACATCTAGGGAGAGAGAGTCACATCGAAGGAGAGAGAGTTACTTCGAGGGAGAGAGAGTCACATCGAGGGAGAGAGAGTCACATCGAGGGAGAGAGTCACCTCGAGGGAGAGAGTCACATCGAGGGAGAGAGAGTCACATCGAGAGAGAGAGTCACATCGAGAGAGAGAGAGTCACATCGAGAGAGAGAGTCACATCGAGAGAGAGAGTCAGATCGAGGGAGAGAGAGTCATATCGACAGAGAGAGTCACATCGAGAGAGTCACATCGAGAGAGAGAGTCACATCGAGAGAGAGAGAGTCACATCTAGGGAGAGAGAGTCACATCGAGGGAGTGAGAGTCACATTGAGGGAGAGAGAGTCACATCGAGAGAGAGAGAGTCACATCGAGGGAGAGAGGGTCACATCGAGGGAGAAAGAGTCACATCGAGAGCGAGAGAGTAACATCGAGGAAAAGGAGTCACATTGAGGGATAGAGTCACATCGATGGAGAGAGTAACATCGAGGGTGAGAGAGTCACCTCGAGGGAGAGAGTCACATCGAGGGAGAGAGTCACATCGAGAGAGAGAGAGTCTCATCGAGAGAGAGAGTCACATTGAGGGAGAGGGAGTCATATCGAGAGAGAGAGTCAGATCGAGGGAGAGAGAGTCACATCGAGAGAGAGAGTCACATCGAGAGAGAGAGAGAGATACCGTGGGATCGGAGACCGGGAGGAGCGGCCCGAACCGGGAAAACGAGTAAGAGGCCTGGGGAGGGTGAACCCGAGACCGCGAGGTCGGAGAACGGGAGGAGCGGCCCGAACCGGGAAAACGAGTAAGAGGCCTGGGGAGGGTGAACCCGAGACCGCGAGGTCGGAGAACGGGAGGAGCGGCCCGAACCGTGAAAACGAGTAAGAGGCCTGGGGAGGGTGAACCCGAGACCGCGAGGTCGGAGAACGGGAGGAGCGGCCCGAGCCGGGAAAACGAGTAAGAGACCTGGGGAGGGTGAACCCGAGACCGCGAGGCCCAGAGACCGCGGGAACGGAGACCGGGAGACCAGGGCAGAAAACAGCCTGGTGAGTCAAAAAACCCGGGGGCCTGAGACCGACACGACGACGCGAGGAGATCCGCCCAGAGCGCGGAGAGCGAATGAGTCCGGGGCACGGAGAGTGGACGAGTTTGGAGCACGGAGAGAGAGAGCGAGTCCGAGACCCGGAGAGCGAGTGAGAGAGTCGGAAGAGGAAAAAAAACCGGAGAAATAAGTTTTACCTAATTCTACCTAAGTTTCATTTTAGTTAAAGTTAGTTCGGAAAAAGTTTAATTTTATTTAAATTTAGTTCGAAAAAAACCTGAAAAAAGAACAACAAACCCGCGAGGAAAAGGAATAGAAACCCGAGAGAAACGATAAACTACCCGAACCAAGAGCCTGTGAGAGAAAGAGAAAGATAAACCTTTAAGAGCAGCTATATCAAAGATGAACCCCTGAAAAACTCCCAATTTTGGACCTAAAAGTGGGCTAAGGTGGAACACGACACAAAAAAGAGAAAAAAAAAAGTTATCTATCTGAGACAAAAAACAAACGACTACAATGAGCAGGGAAATGATATATCCTGAGCAATGCACAAAAAATAAAGCAAAGGAAAAATACAAGTACACAACACTAAAAAATAACCCAGAGATCCTCTACGTTGACTATACCACACACAAAGGGACTAAGCTGAAGAACAACCTCATATTCTACACCGAATACGTCACCTCCTGGAAGGAGACTTTACAAAAACACTACGCATACGTCTCCAGTGAAGGTATTGGCAGTGGAGGCAGACTGAAAATATGTAAAGATGGAAACCTAGATAAAGATGACCCCCTGCTATCCATAAGCTACTACAACAAAAATAGAAAGATCATGATACAGGGGAATGTGGAAAATCTGGACTCCTTCGAAAAGGAATTCCCCCAGTTGAAAACTAAGGCAGACACAAAGAGGACCAATGGACAGGAAGCAAAAGAGAGTCGAACAGAGGATGATGAGAGCCAAGTGGAGGAAGAAGAAGAGAGACCAGCAGAGGAAAACACCTCCCTGTCCATCTCCACCCCCCCCCCACACCTCTCAACGAAAACAAAATGATGAAAGAGAATCTGGCCAAACTAGAACTTGATTTCAATGAATACAGAGAAACACTGGCCAAGAATTTGAAGGAGGAATTCAAACAGCTAAAAACGGAACACGAGTCCACCATCCACAAGCTGAGAAAGACCATAGAGGAGCAAAGAAATGAGATCAAAGAACTCCGTACTCAACTAAACAAAACGAAGGAGACCGTAGAAAGGCTCAGCAGGCAACACAAACCTCTTAAGGTCCAAAAACCTGAGGACACAAAAACAACACACACAAGGACACAGAACCCGCCGGATGCCACCCCACACGAAGACACACCGAAAGCCACAAACCCCGCTCTTACCACACAACCTAGACCAGAAACCCAGCCAACAACCAGCCCTCAGTCGAGTCATGCCCAGACTACTGCTACCCAGTCCTCACACACAGGAACACAAAAACCGTCAGATACGCCCCAAACGAGGACACACCGAAAGCCCCAAACCCCGCTCCTGCCACACAACATATCCCAGAAACCCAGCCAACAACCAGCCACCAGGCGAGTCCTACCCAGACTACTGTTACCCAGTCTGAAAAACCAGCCCCTCAGGCGGTCCTGCTGACCGACTCCAACGGAAAGTTTCTGGACCCCCAGAGGCTGTTCCCAGACCATCAAGTCCTGAAAAAATGGTGCAGCAACACAGACCAAGCAATGAAGATCCTGAACAAAGAATCCCTTGGAAGCCCCAAATGGATTGTGATCCACACAGGCACGAACGACCTACGCACCCTACAGGAAGGCACTGCTAGGGCGGTGAGCAGGATGGCGGAAAAGGCCAGCAGGGAATTCCCCGAGGCGCGGATCGTGATCTCCACACTACTGCCCAGAAAGGACACCCCAGCCTATATAATCCACAACACCAACAGGGAGATCGACACGAGATGTTCTGTCTTCCCCAACGTCTCCCTGGCCCATCATCCAAACATCAACACAAGGGACCTCTATGACGAAATACATCTACTCAAACAGCGGATGTGGGTCTTCGCAAGAAACCTCATAAACACTGCCAAAAGACGCAGCCCTCCCACCCCCTCTACCATTGGGAGCCCAAACCCAAACAGGACCACCAATGTCCCCCACCCCCCTATACAAAACCAACAACAGAACCGTGCTTTTATACCTGACCCAAGACCCCCCTCTAGACCACAGACTGTAGACCAAGAACTGAGAAAGATCATGACGATGATGAACAGCCTGATAGAAAGCCGGAGAGGAATGCACTAAATTATTAATATTGTTATTTATCATTATCATTATTGTTATCTTATCAGTATTATTACTATTATTAGATAGCTATATGTGCATGCCTCATGAAATTTATACTAAATCATCATTTAGCATTATAGAAAATAGTGTTCCCACACTCATCCCACAAAATAGGTCCATTTTATTTCGTTTTTTTGAACTATATAAATGCGTTCTTTCCACATAAGCTGCTGGAATATCCAGGGCCTCCGCTCCTCAACTTTTGGGATGAAGAGTACAGACCCTGAATTCCTAAAAGCTATAAAAGACATTGATATAATTGTGTTAACAGAAACATGGTGCCAAAAGGACGTGCCGACCCACTGTCCTCCAATGTACCATGAAATCATTGTGCCCTCAGTAAAGAACACTAAAACACGCAAGGGCAGAACCTCCGGGGGAATATTGGTGTGGTATAAGGGAGAACTGGACAAACACATCTCACCGGTAAAACAGGGAAAATCACACGTATGGCTAAAACTAGATAAAAATATAGGAATAGCAAAAAAAGATGTTTACTTATGTGCGATCTACATACCTCCAATAGAATCGCCATATTTCGAAGAAGAGTTATTTGATACTCTCCACATGGAAATCAGCCATTTCCAGGCCCAAGGAAAGGTGATAATATGTGGGGACCTAAATGCAAGGACTGGTTGTGAACCTGACTTCATAGACCCACAGGGAAACAACCATGTGTTTGGCCAGACCCCTTTAGGTGTCATACCAGCCATCGCAAATCGGAACAACCTTGATCGTGAAATAAATAAAAGCGGTAGGGAGGTAGTGCAACTCTGCCGAGCCTTAGGCCTGTACATAGTTAACGGTAGGTTCAGAGGGGACTCCCTAGGGAGACTCACATACTCCTCAACTCTTGGGTCTAGTGTGGTGGACTATACAATCACTGACCTGGACCCCTGCGATATCAACTCATTCGCTGTCAGGCAGCAATCCCCCCTCTCAGACCATAACCAAATAAATATGTACCTTAAACTTTCTGCCCAAACTACAGACACAAAAAAGGAACCCAGTAAGCTCCATAAAATAAACCAGACATACAGATGAGCCCCAGACAGTGGAGAAAAATTAATCACAGCACTAAAGTCACCTGATCTCACAAGTAAAATATCAAAATTTAAAGAAAACCCATACGAGATCACCAGAGATGGTGTAAACATGGCCATAGAGGATATAAATATGATCTTCCAAGAGGCAGCTGTAAAAGCCGACCTTGTGAAACAGAAGAGGAAGCGTCACAAAAGACAAAATAAAAAGAAGAAATGGTTTGACCACGAATGCAAAAATGCCAGAAAAGACCTGAGAAAAATATCAAACCAAAAGCATCGCCAACCAAACAATCCGGACCTACGTACTAGATACAATGAAACCCTCAAAAGATATAAACACACCATTAGGAACAAAACACAAAACTATACCCACAAAATACTCGAAGAAATTGAAAACTCCACCAATCCAAAACAATTCTGGGAAATGTGGAATAACCTGAGTACAACACAATTGCAAGCATTACCAATCCAAGATGGCGACATCTGGAGAACACATTTTGAAAACCTCTACAAAGACATCCCAATAAACAAAACAAACCCAAGTCAACATCAGGTCACAGAAAAACTCCACACATTAGAAGCAACAATTAAAGACAACCAAAACCCTCTAGACTCCCCAATCACATGGAAAGAACTGGCCACAAAAACAAAATCTCTCCACCTAAAGAAAGCCTGTGGCCCAGACAACATCAAAAATGAAATGCTCAAGTTCAGCAATATGGAGATGCAGGGTGCGGTACTCAAATTATTCAACATCATATTACGTTCAGGCTGTTTTCCCGATATCTGGTGCCAAGGACTAATCTCCCCCATATATAAAAGTGGAAACAAATCAGACCCAAATAACTACCGCGGCATCTGTGTCAACAGTTGTCTAGGGAAGTTATTCTGCAGTATTCTAAGTAGTAGATTACTTGATTTTCTTAACAAACATAATATCCTCAGAAAAAACCAAATAGGCTTTTTCCAAAACACCGCACCACCGACCATATCTATACCCTTCACACCCTCATTGAAAAACATATACACCAAACAAAAAATGGGAAAATATTCGCCTGTTTCATCGACTTCAAGAAAGCCTTTGACTCTATATGGCACGAAGGGCTCTATTATAAACTTCTTCAGTGTGGAATAGGGGGCAAAGTCTATGACCTTATTAAATCAATGTATCTGAAAAACAAATGCGGGGTCAAAATTGGAGACAAACGCACCGATTTCTTCACCCAGAGAAGAGGCGTCCGGCAGGGCTACAATTTGAGCCCAACCCTGTTCAACATATACATAAATGAATTAGCAGACATGCTGGAGCAAAGCGAGTCACCAGGTCTCCGTCTCCTGGATGGAGAAGTGAAATCCCTGTTCTATGCGGACGACCTGGTTCTGCTGTCTCCCACAGAACAGGGATTACAGCAACAACTAGACCTACTCGACAAATACTGCCAAAATTGGGCTCTAACAGTAAATCTAAAGAAAACCAACATCATGATTTTTCAAAAAAGGCCCAGATGTCAGGAAAACAAATACCAGTTTACCCTCAGTGATACCACTGTAGGACACACTATGAGCTACATCTACCTTGGTCTAACTATTACAGCATCAGGGAGCTTCAGCATAGCAGTGAATGCACTAAAAGAAAAAGCCCGAAGAGCCCTATATGCAATAAAAAGAAAATTCTACAACATCCAAATCCCAATCAAAATCTGGCTCAAAATATTTGACAGCATAATCCTGCCCATTGCACTGTACGGTAGTGAAGTATGGGGCCCGCTAAATCACCAAAGCTACACTAAATGGGAAAAACACACAATAGAAGCCCTACATGCAGAATTCTGCTGAAGCATCCTTCGCATCCAAAGAAAAACGCCAACAAATGCATGCAGAGCCGAACAAGGCAGATACCCACTGATAATAAACATCCAAAAACGAGCACTAAACTTCCTAAATCACCTCAAATCTAGCTCCCCAGACACCCTTCATTTCAAAGCCTTTCAGACCCAAGAGCTAAACCCAGAAAAGAGTCCCCTGAGTCAGCTGCTACTGAAACTAAGTACTCAGCCGGACCCTGACCAGCCCCAGACCAACACAGCCGTCCAAACACCAATCCGAGTGAACCAAATCATTAAACAATGCAAAGAAACCTACCTGGAAAATTGGAACAAAATAACCGAAAGCCAAAGCAGATTAGAATGTTACCGGGCCCTAAAAAGAGAATATAAACTGGCAGACTACCTCACGACCATCAGAGACACAAAACAGAGACAGACCCTCACCAGGTACAGACTAAGCGACCACCAACTGGAAATTGAAAAAGGCAGATACAAGAAATCCTGGCAGCCTAGAGAGAATAGAATATGCGATCAATGTCTGGCCGGCGAGGTTGAAACAGAAATGCATTTCCTCCTAAAATGCGAAAAATTCAACACATCAAGAAACATATTATTCAACAAGCTAAGCCAAACAACCCCAGATTTCAAGGAATTGGATGACCTGTCAAAATTGAGATTAGTCCTGGGAGAAGGAGACAGACCATACCTTGGGGCCAAATATGTAACAACATGTCACAACCTGAGGACTGTTTAAAAGTAAGACTGTTTAAAATTAATATTGTTAAAAGTAATATTGTATGTACCCAACAAATGTCAAATCGATTGACACCTACAGAATGTTGGAAAACTACCTTTTTGCTATGTAAGCTTTGGCAATATGGTTCTCTGTAAACTTTCATGCCAATAAAGCATTTGAATTGGAATTGGAATTGGAGAGTCACATCTAGGGAGAGAGTCACATCGAGGGGGAGAGAATCACATCGAAAGCGAGAAAGTCACATCGAGGGAGAGAGAGTCACATCGAGGGAGTGAGAGTCACATTGAGGGAGAGAGAGTCACATCGAGAGAGATAGAGTCACATCTTGGGAGTGAGGGTCACATCGAGGGAGAAAGAGTCACATCGAGGGCGAGAGAGTAACATCGAGGAAAAGGGAGTCACATCGAGGGATACAGTCACATCGAGGGAGAGAGAGTAACATCGAGGGAGAGAGAGTCACCTCGAGGGAGAGAGTCACATCGAGGGAGAGAGTCACATCGAGAGAGAGAGAGTCACATCGAGAGAGAGAGTCGCATTGAGGGAGAGGGAGTCATATCGAGAGAGAGAATCAGATCGAGGGAGAGAGAGTCACATCGAGAGAGAGAGTCACATCGAGAGAGAGAGTCACATCGAGAGAGAGAGTCACATCGAGAGAGAGACTCACATCAAGAGAGAGAGTCACATCGAGGGAGAGGGAGTCACATCGAGGGAGAGAGAGTCACATCGAGAGCGAGAGAGTAACATCGAGGGAGTGAGGGTCACATTGAGGGAGAGAGAGTCACATTGAGCGAGAGAGAGTCACATCGAGAGAGAGAGAGTCACATCGAGGGAGAAAGAGTCACATCGAGAGCGAGAGAGTAACATCGAGGAAAAGGGAGTCACATCGAGGGATAGATTCACATCGAGGGAGAGAGAGTCACATCGAGGGAGAAAGAGTCACATCGAGGGAGAAAGCGTCACATCGACAGCGAGAGAGTCACATCGAGGGAGAGAGAGGCACATCGAGGAAGAGAGAGTCACATCGACAGAGAGAGAGTGACATCGAGAGAGAGAGTTTCACGTCGAGGGAGAGAGAGTCACGGCGAGGGAGAGAGAGTCAAATCGAGGGAGAGAGAGTCACATCAAGGGAGAGAGAGTCACATCGAGGGAGAAACAGTCACATCGAGAGCGAGGGAGTAACATCGAGGGAGAGAGAGGCACATCGAGGGAGAGAGATTCATATCGAGGGAAAGATAGTCACATCGAGAGAGAGAGTCACATTGAGGGAGAGAGAGAATGACATTGAGAGAGAGAGAGGGAGGGTCAGATCGAGAGCGAGAAAGAGAGAGTCACATCGAGGGAGAGAGTGTCACGTCGAGGGAGAGAGAGTAACGGCGAGGGAGAGAGCGTCACATCGAGTGAGAGACTGTCACATCGAGGGAGAGAGAGTCACGTCGAGGGAGAGAGAGTCACATCGAGACAGAGAGTCACATCGAGGGAGAGAGAGTCACATCGAGGGAGAGAGTTACATCGACGGAGAGAGTCACATCGAGAGCGAGAGTGTCACATCGAAGCAGAAAGAGTCACATTGAGAGAGAGAGTCACATCTAGGGAGAGAGAGTCACATCGAAGGAGAGAGAGTCACATCGAGGGAGAGAGTCACCTCGAGGGAGAGATTCACATCGAGGGAGAGAGAGTCACATCGAGAGAGAGAGTCACATCGAGAGCTAGAGAGTCACATCGAGAGAGAGAGTCACATCGAGGGAGAGGGAGTCATATCGAGAGAGAGATTCAGATCGAGGGAGAGAGAGTCATATCGACAGAGAGAGTCACATCGAGAGAGTCACATCGAGAGAGAGAGTCACATCTAGGGAGAGAGTCACATCGAGGGGGAGAGAATCACATCGAAAGCGAGAAAGTCACATCGAGGGAGAGAGAGTCACATCGAGGGAGTGAGAGTCACATTGAGGGAGAGAGAGTCACATCGAGAGAGAGAGAGTCACATCGAGGGAGAGAGGGTCACATCGAGGGAGAAAGAGCCGCATTGAGAGCGAGAGAGTAACATCGAGGAAAAGGGAGTCACATCGAGGGATAGAGTCACATCGAGGGAGAGAGAGTAACATCGAGGGAGAGAGAGGCACATCGAGGGAGAGAGAGTCACGTCGAGGGAGAGAGAGTCACATCGAGACAGAGAGTCACATCGAGGGAGAGAGAGTCACATCGAGGGAGAGAGTCACATCGACGGAGAGAGTCACATCGAGAGCGATAGTGTCACATCGAAGCAGAAAGAGTCACATTGAGAGAGAGAGTCACATCGAGAGAGAGAGTTTCACGTCGAGGGAGAGAGAGTCACGGCGAGGGAGAGAGAGTCAAATCGAGGGAGAGAGAATCACATCAAGGGAGAGAGAGTCACATCGAGGAAGAGAGAATCACATCGAAAGCGAGACAGTCACATCAAGGGAGAGAGTCACATCGAGGGAGAGAGGGTCACATCGAGGGAGAGAGTCACATCGAGAGAGAGAGTCACATCGAGAGAGATAGTCAGATCGAGGGAGAGAGAGTCATATCGACAGACAGAGTCACATCGAGAGAGTCACATCGAGAGAGAGAGTCACATCGAGAGAGAGAGAGTCACATCTAGGGAGAGAGTCACATCGAGGGGGAGAGAATCACATCGAAAGCGAGAAAGTCACATCGAGGGAGAGAGAGTCACATCGAGGGAGTGAGAGTCACATTGAGGGAGAGAGAGTCACATCGAGAGAGATAGAGTCACATCGAGGGAGTGAGGGTCACATCGAGGGAGAAAGAGTCACATCGAGAGCGAGAGAGTAACATCGAGGAAAAGGGAGTCACATCGAGGGATACAGTCACATCGAGGGAGAGAGAGTAACATTGAGGGAGAGAGAGTCACCTCGAGGGAGAGAGTCACATCGAGGGAGAGAGTCACATCGAGAGAGAGAGAGTCACATCGAGAGAGAGAGTCGCATTGAGGGAGAGGGAGTCATATCGAGAGAGAGAGTCACATCGAGAGAGAGAGTCACATCAAGAGAGAGAGTCACATCGAGGGAGAGAGAGTCACATCAAGGGAGAGAGAGTCACATCGAGAGCGAGAGAGTAACATCGAGGGAGTGAGGGTCACATTGAGGGAGAGAGAGTCACATTGAGCGAGAGAGAGTCACATCGAGGGAGAGAGAGTCACATCGAGGGAGAAAGAGTCACATCGAGAGCGAGAGAGTAACATCGAGGAAAAGGGAGTCACATCGAGGGATAGATTCACATCGAGGGAGAGAGAGTCACATCGAGGGAGAAAGAGTCACATCGAGGGAGAAAGAATCACATCGACAGCGAGAGAGTCACATCGAGGGAGAGAGAGGCACATCGAGGAAGAGAGAGTCACATCGACAGAGAGAGAGTGACATCGAGAGAGAGAGTTTCACGTCGAGGGAGAGAGAGTCACGGCGAGGGAGAGAGAGTCAAATCGAGAGAGAGAGAGTCACATCAAGGGAGAGAGAGTCACATCGAGGGAGAGAGAATCAGATCGAAAGCGAGACAGTCACATCAAGGGAGAGAGTCACATCGAGGGAGAGAGGGTCACATCGAGGGAGAGAGGGTCACATTGAGGAAGGGAGAGTCAAATCGAGGGAGAGAGAGTCACATCGAGGGAGAGAGAGACACATCGAGGGAGAAACAGTCACATCGAGAGCGAGGGAGTAACATCGAAGAGAGAGAGGCACATCGAGGGAGAGAGATTCATATCGAGGGAAAGATAGTCACATCGAGAGAGAGAGTCACATTGAGGGAGAGAGAGAATGACATTGAGAGAGAGGGAGGGTCAGATCGAGAGCGAGAAAGAGAGAGTCACATCGAGGGAGAGAGTGTCACGTCGAGGGAGAGAGAGTAACGTCGAGGGAGAGAGCGTCACATCGAGTGAGAGACTGTCACATCGAGGGAGAGAGAGGGACATCGAGGGAGAGAGAGTCACGTCGAGGGAGAGAGCGTCACATCGAGTGAGAGACTGTCACATCGAGGGAGAGAGAGTCACATCGAGGGAGAGAGTCACATCGACGGAGAGAGTCACATCGAGAGCGAGAGTGACACATCGAAGCAGAAAGAGTCACATTGAGAGAGAGAGTTACATCTAGGGAGAGAGAGTCACATCGAAGGAGAGAGAGTTACTTCGAGGGAGAGAGAGTCACATCGAGGGAGAGAGAGTCACATCGAGGGAGAGAGTCACCTCGAGGGAGAGAGTCACATCGAGGGAGAGAGAGAGTCACATCGAGAGAGAGATTCACATCGAGAGCTAGAGAGTCACATCGAGAGAGAGAGTCACATCGAGGGAGAGGGAGTCATATCGAGAGAGAGAGTCAGATCGAGGGAGAGAGAGTCATATCGACAGAGAGAGTCACATCGAGAGAGTCACATCGAGAGAGAGAATCACATCGAGAGAGGGAGAGTCACATCTAGGGAGAGAGTCACATCGAGGGGGAGAGAATCACATCAAAAGCGAGAAAGTCACATCGAGGGAGAGAGAGTCACATCGAGGGAGTGAGAGTCACATTGAGGGAGAGAGAGTCACATCGAGAGAGAGAGAGTCACATCGAGGGAGAGAGGGTCACATCGAGGGAGAAAGAGTCACATTGAGAGTGAGAGAGTAACATCGAGGAAAAGGGAGTCACATCGAGGGATAGAGTCACATCGAGGGAGAGTAGCATCGAGGGAGAGAATCACCTCGAGGGAGAGAGTAACATCGAGGGAGAGAGTCAGATCGAGACAGAGAGAGTCACATCGAGAGAGAGAGTCACATTGAGGGAGAGGGAGTCATATCGAGAGAGAGAGTCAGATCGAGGGAGAGAGAGTCACATCGAGAGAGAGAGTCACATCGAGAGAGAGAGTCACATCGAGAGAGAGAGTCACATCGAGAGAGAGAGTCACATCGAGAGGGAGAGTCACATCAAGAGAGAGAGTCACATCGAGGGAGACAGAGTCACATCGAGGGAGAGAGAGTCACATCGAGAGCGAGAGAGTAACATCGAGGGAGTGAGGGTCACATTGAGGGAGAGACAGTCACATTGAGAGAGAGAGAGTCACATCGAGGGAGAGAGAGTCACATCGAGGGAGAAAGAGTCACATCGAGAGCGAGAGAGTAACATCGAGGAAAATGGAGTCACATCGAGGGATAGAGTCACATCGAGGGAGAGAGAGGCACATCGAGGAAGAGAGAGTCACGTCGAGAGACAGCGTCACATCGAGAGAGAGAGTTTCACGTCGAGGGAGAGAGAGTCACGGCGAGGGAGAGAGAGTCAAATCGAGTGAGAGAGAGTCACATAAAGGGAGAGAGAGTCACATCGAGGGAGAGAGAATCACATCGAAAGCGAGAGAGTTACATCAAGGGAGAGAGTCATATCGAGGGAGAGAGGGTCACATCGAGGGAGAGAGGGTCACATTGAGGAAGGGAGAGTCAAATCGAGGGAGAGAGTGTCACATCGAGGGAGTGAGAGTCACATCGAGGGAGAAACAGTCACAGCGAGAGCGAGGGAGTAACATCGAGGGAGAGAGAGGCACATCGAGGGAGAGAGATTCATATCGAGGGAAAGATAGTCACATCGAGAGAGAGAGTCACATTGAGTGAGAGAGAGTCACGTCGAGGGAGAGAGAGTCACGTCGAGGGAGAGAGAGTCACGTCGAGGGAGAGAGAGTCACATTGAGAGTCACAGCTAGGGAGAGAGAGTCACATCGAAGGAGAGAGAGTTACTTCGAGGGAGAGAGAGTCACATCGAGGGAGAGAGAGTCACATCGAAGGAGAGAGAGTCACGTCGAGGGAGAGAGAGTCACGTCGAGGGAGAGAGAGTCACGTCGAGGGAGAGAGAGTCACGTCGAGGGAGAGAGAGTCACATTGAGAGAGAGTCACAGCTAGGGAGAGAGAGTCACATCGAAGGAGAGAGAGTTACTTCAAGGGAGAGAGAGTCACATCGAGGGAGAGAGAGTCACATCGAGGGAGAGAGTCACCTCGAGGGAGTGAGTCACATCGAGGGAGAGAGAGTCACATCGAGAGAGAGAGAGTCACATCGAGGGAGAGGGAGTCATATCGAGAGAAAGAGTCAGATCGAGGGAGAGAGAGTCATATCGACAGAGAGAGTCACATCGAGAGAGTCACATCGAGAGAGAGAGTCACATCGAGAGAGAGAGAGTCACACCTAGGGAGCGAGTCACATCGAGGGGGAGAGAATCACATCAAAAGCGAGAAAGTCACATCGAGGGAGAGAGAGTCACATCGAGGGAGTGAGAGTCACATTGAGGGAGAGAGAGTCACATTGAGGAAGGGAGAGTCAAATCGAGGGAGAGAGAGAGTCACATCGAGGGAGAGAGAGTCACATCGAGGGAGAAACAGTCACATCGAGAGCGAGGGAGTAACATCGAGGGAGAGAGAGGCACATCGAGGGAGAGAGAGTCACACCGAGGTAGAGAGAGTCACATCGAGAGCAAGAGAGTCACAACAAGGGAGCGAGAGTCACATCGAGGGAGAGAGTCACATCGAGGGAGAGAGAGTCACATCGAGAGAGAGAGTCACATCGAGAGAGAGAGAGTCACATCGAGAGAGAGAGACACATCGAGGGAGAGGGAGTCATATCGAGAGAGAGAGTCAGATCGAGGGAGAGAGAGTCATATCGACAGGGAGAGTCACATCGCGAGAGTCACATCGAGAGAGAGAGTCACATCGAGAGAGAGAGAGTCACATCTAGGTAGAGAGTCACATCGAGGGGGAGAGAAGCACATCGAAAGCGAGAAAGTCACATCGAGGGAGAGAGAGTCACATCGAGGGAGTGAGAGTCACATTGAGGGAGAGAGAGTCACATCGAGAGAGAGAGAGTCACATCGAGGGAGAGAGGGTCACATCGAGGGAGAAAGAGTCACATCGAGAGCGAGAGAGTAACATCGAGGAAAAGGGAGTCACATTGAGGGATAGAGTCACATCGAGGGAGAGAGAGTAACATCAAGGGAGAGAGAGTCACCTCGAGGGAGAGAGTCACATCGAGGGAGAGAGTCACATCGAGAGAGAGAGAGTCACATCGAGAGAGAGAGTCACATTGAGGGAGAGGGAGTGATATTGAGAGAGAGATTCAGATCGAGGGAGAGAGAGTCACATCGAGTGAGAGAGTCACATCGAGGGAGAGAGTCACATCGAGAGAGAGAGTCACATCGAGAGAGAGAGTCACATCGAGAGAGAGAGTCACATCGAGAGAGAGAGTCACATCGAGAGAGTCACATCAAGAGAGAGAGTCACATCGAGGGAGTGAGAGTCACATTGAGGGAGAGAGAGTCACATTGAGAGAGAGAGTCACATCGAGGGAGAGAGAGTCACATCGAGGGAGAAAGAGTCACATCGAGAGCGAGAGAGTAACATCGAGGAAAAGGGAGTCACATCGAGGGATAGAGTCACATCGAGGGAGAAAGAGTAACATCGACAGCGAGAGAGTCTCATTGAGGGAGAGAGAGGCACATCGAGGAAGAGAGAGTCACATCGGCAGAGAGAGAGTGGCATCGAGAGAGAGAGTCACGTCGAGAGACAGAGTGACATCGAGAGAGAGAGTTTCACGTCGAGGGAGAGAGAGTCACGGCGAGGGAGAGTCAAATCGAGGGAGAGAGAGTCACATCAAGGGAGAGAGAGTCACATCGAGGAAGAGAGAATCACATCGAAAGCGAGATAGTCACATCAAGGGAGAGAGTCACATCAAGGGAGAGAGGGTCACATCGAGGGAGAGAGGGTCACATTGAGGAAGGGAGAGTCAAATCGAGGGAGAAACAGTCACATCGAGAGCGAGGGAGTAACATCGAGGGAGAGAGAGGCACATCGAGGGAGAGAGATTCATATCGAGGGAAAGATAGTCACATCGAGAGAGAGAGTCACATTGAGGGAGAGAGAGAATGACATTGAGAGAGAGAAAGGGAGAGTCAGATCGAGAGCGAGAGAGAGAGAGTCACATCGAGGGAGAGAGAGTCACGTCGAGGGAGAGAGAGAAACATCGAGGGAGAGAGCGTCACATCGAGTGAGAGACTGTCACATCGAGGGAGAGAGAGGCACATCGAGGGAGAAAGATTCACGTCGAGGGAGAGAGAGTCACATCGAGACAGAGAGTCACATCGAGGGAGAGAGAGTCACATCGAGGGAGAGAGTCACATCGACGGAGAGAGTCACATCGAGAGCGAGAGTGTCACATCGAAGCAGAAAGAGTCACATTGAGAGAGAGAGTCACATCGAGAGAGAAAGTTTCACGTCAAGGGAGAGAGAGTCACGGCGAGGGAGAGAGAGTCAAATCGAGGGAGAGAGAGTCAAATCGAGGGAGAGAGAATCACATCAAGGGAGAGAGAGTCACATCGAGGAAGAGAGAATCACATCGAAAGCGAGACAGTCACATCAAGGGAGAGAGTCACGTCGAGAGAGTCACATCGAGGGAGAGAGGGTCACATCGAGGGAGAAAGAGTCACATCGAGAGAGAGAGTCACATTGAGGGAGAGGGAGTCATATCGAGAGAGAGAGTCAGATCGAGGGAGAGAGAGTCACATCAAGAGAGAGAGTCACATCGAGAGAGAGATTCACATCGAGAGAGAGTGTCACATCGAGAGAGAGAGTCACATCAAGAGAGAGAGTCACATCGAGGGAGAGAGAGTCACATCGAGGGACAGAGAGTCACATTGAGAGAGAGAGAGTCACATCGAGGGAGAGAGAGTCACATCGAGGGAGAAAGAGTCACATCGAGAGCGAGAGAGTAACATCGAGGAAAAGGGAGTCACATCGAGGGATAGAGTCACATCGAGGGAGAGAGAGTCACATCGAGGGAGAAAGAGTCACATCGAGGGAGAAAGAGTCACATCGACAGCGAGAGAGTCTCATCGAGGGAGAGAGAGGCACATCGAGGAAGAGAGAGTCACACGACAGAGAGGGAGTGACATCGAGAGAGAGAGTCACGTCGAGAGACAGAGTCACATCGAGATAGAGAGTTTCACGTCGAGGGAGAGAGAGTCACGTCGAGGGAGAGAGAGTCAAATCGAGGGAGAGTCACATGAGGGAGAGAGAGTCACATCGAGGGAGAAACAGTCACCTCGAGAGCGAGGGAGTAACATCGAGGGAGAGAGAGGCACATCGAGGGAGAAAGATTCATATCGAGAGAATGATAGTCACATCGAGGGAGAGAGTCACATTGAGGGAGAGAGAGAATGACATTGAGAGAGAGAGAGGGAGAGTCAGATCGAGAGCGAGAGAGAGAGAGTCACATCGAGGGAGAGAGAGTCACGTCGAGGGAGAGAGAGTAACATCGAGGGAGAGAGCGTCACATCGAGTGAGAGACTGTCACATCGAGGGAGAGAGAGGCACATCGAGGGAGAGAATCACGTCGAGGGAGCGAGAGTCACATCGAGACAGAGAGTCACATCGAGGCAGAGAGAGTCACATCGAGGTAGAGAGTCACATCGACGGAGAGAGTCACATCGAGAGCGAGAGTGTCACATCGAAGCAGAAAGAGTCACATTGAGAGAGTCACATCTAGGGAGAGAGAGTCACATCGAAGAAGAGAGAGTTACTTCGAGGGAGAGAGAGTCACATCGAGGGAGAGAGTCATCTCGAGGGAGAGAGTCACATCGAGGGAGAGAGAGTCACATCGAGAGAGTCACATTGAGAGAGAGAGTCACATCGAGAGAGAGAGTCACATCGAGGGAGAGGGAGTCATATCGAGAGAGAGCGTCAGATCGAGGGAGAGAGAGTCATATCGACAGAGAGAGTCACATCGAGAGAGTCACATCGAGAGAGAGAGTCACATCGAGAGAGAGAGAGTCACATCTAGGGAGAGAGTCACATCGACGGGGAGAGAAGCACATTGAAAGCGAGAAAGTCACATCGAGGGAGAGAGAGTCACATCGAGGGAGTGAGAGTCACATTGAGGGAGACAAAGTCACATCGAGAGAGAGAGAGTCACATCGAGGGAGAGAGGGTCACATCGAGGGAGAAAGAGTCACATCGAGAGCGAGAGAGTAACATCGAGGGAGAGAGAGTCACCTCGAGGGAGAGAGTCACATCGAGGGAGAGAGTCACATCGAGAGAGAGTCACATCGAGAGAGTCACATTGAGGGAGAGGGAGTCATATCGAGAGAGAGAGTCAGATCGAGGGAGAGAGAGTCACATCGAGAGAGAGAGTCACATCGAGAGAGTCACATCGAGAGAGAGAGTCACATCGAGGGAGAGAGAGTCACATCGAGGGAGAGAGAGTCACATCGAGAGCAAAAGAGTAACATCGAGGGAGTGAGGGTCACATTGAGGGAGAGAGAGTCACATTGAGAGAGAGAGTCACATCGAGGGAGAGTCACATCGAGGGAGAAAGAGTCACATCGAGAGCGAGAGAGTAACATCGAGGAAAAGGGAGTCACATCGAGGGATAGAGTCACATCGAGGGAGAGTAACAACGAGGGAGAAAGAGTCACATCGAGGGAGAAAGAGTCACATCGACAGCGAGAGAGTCTCATCGAGGGAGAGAGAGGCACATCGAGGAAGAGAGAGTCACATCGGCAGAGAGAGAGTGACATCGAGAGAGAGAGTCACGTCGAGAGACAGAGTGACATCGAGAGAGAGAGTTTCACGTCGAGGGAGAGAGAGTCACGGCGAGGGAGAGAGAGTCAAATCGAGGGAGAGAGAGTCACATCAAGGGAGAGAGAGTCACATCGAGGAGAGAGAATCACATCGAAAGCGAGACAGTCACATCAAGGGAGAGAGTCACATCGAGGGAGAGAGGGTCACATCGAGGGAGAGAGGGTCACATTGAGGAAGGGAGAGTCAAATCGAGGGAGAAACAGTCACATCGAGAGCGAGGGAGTAACATCGAGGGAGAGAGAGGCACATCGAGGGAGAGAGATTCATATCGAGGGAAAGATAGTCACATCGAGAGAGAGAGTCACATTGAGGGAGAGAGAGAATGACATTGAGAGAGAGAGAGGGAGAGTCAGATCGAGAGCGAGAGAGAGAGAGTCACATCGAGGGAGAGAGAGTCACGTCGAGGGAGAGAGAGTAACGTCGAGGGAGAGAGCGTCACATCGAGTGAGAGACTGTCACATCGAGGGAGAGAGAGGCACATCGAGGGAGAAAGAGTCACGTCGAGGGAGAGAGAGTCACATCGAGACAGAGAGTCACATCGAGGGAGAGAGAGTCACATCGAGGAAGAGAGTGTCACATCGACAGAGAGAGTCACATCGAGAGCGAGAGTGTCACATCGAAGCAGAAAGAGTCACATTGAGAGAGAGAGTCACATCGAGAGAGAGAGTTTCACGTCAAGGGAGAGAGAGTCACGGCGAGGGAGAGAGAGTCAAATCAAGGGAGAGAGAATCACATCAAGGGAGAGAGAGTCACATCGAGGAAGAGAGAATCACATCGAAAGCGAGACAGTCACATCAAGGGAGAGAGTCACATCGAGGGAGAGAGGGTCACATCGAGGGAGAGAGTCACATCGAGAGAGAGAGAGTCAGATCGAGGGAGAGAGTCATAATGACAGAGAGAGTCACATCGAGAGAGTCACATCGAGAGAGAGAGTCACATCGAGAGACAGAGAGTCACATCTAGGGAGAGAGTCACATCGAGGGGGAGAGAATCACATCGAAAGCGAGAAAGTCACATCGAGGGAGAGAGAGTCACATCGAGGGAGTGAGAGTCACATTGAGGGAGAGAGAGTCACATCGAGAGAGAGAGAGTCACATCGAGGGAGAGAGGGTCACATCGAGGGAGAAAGAGTCACATCGAGAGCGAGAGAGTAACATTGAGGAAAAGGGAGTCACATCGAGGGATAGAGTCACATCGAGGGAGAGAGAGTAACATCGAGAGCGAGAGAGTAACGTCGAGGAAAAGGGACTCACATCGAGGGATAGAATCACATCGAGAGAGAGTAACATCCAGGGAGAGAGAGTCACCTCGAGGGAGAGAGTCACATCGAGGGAGAGAGTCACATCGAGAGAGAGAGTCACATCGAGAGAGAGTCACATTGAGGGAGAGGGAGTCATATCGAGAGAGAGAGTCAGATCGAGGGAGAGAGAGTCACATCGAGAGAGAGAGTCACATCGAGAGAGAGAGTCACATCGAGAGAGAGAGTCACATTGAGAGAGAGTGTCACATTGAGAGAGAGAGTCACATCAAGAGAGAGAGTCACATCGAGGGAGAGAGAGTCACATCGAGGGAGACAGAGTCACATCGAGAGCGAGAGAGTAACATCGAGGGAGTGAGCGTCACATTGAGGGAGAGAGAGTCACATTGAGAGAGAGAGAGTCACATCGAGGGAGAGTCACATCGAGGGAGAAAGAGTCACATCGAGAGCGAGAGAGTAACATCGAGGAAAAGGGAGTCACATCGAGGGATAGAGTCACATCGAGGGAGAGAGAGTAACATCAAGGGAGAAAGAGTCACATCGAGGGAGAAAGAGTCACATCGACAGCGAGAGAGTCACATCGAGGGAGAGAGAGGCACATCGAGGAAGAGAGTCACATTGACAGAGAGAGAGTGACATCGAGAGAGAGAGTCACGTCGAGAGACAGAGTCACATCGAGAGAGAGAGTTTCACGTCGAGGGAGAGAGAGTCACGTCGAGGGAGAGAGAGTCAAATCGAGGGAGAGAGAGTCACATGAGGGAGAGAGAGTCACATCGAGGGAGAAACAGTCACCTCGAGAGCGAGGGAGTAACATCGAGGGAGAGAGAGGCACATCGAGGGAGAGAGATTCATATCGAGGGAAAGATAGTCACATCGAGAGAGAGAGTCACATTGAGGGAGAGAGAGAATGACATTGAGAGAGAGAGAGGGAGAGTCAGATCGAGAACGAGAGAGAGTCACATCGAGGGAGAGAGTGTCACGTCGAGGGAGAGAGAGTAACGTCGAGGGAGGGAGCGTCACATCGAGTGAGAGACTGTCACATCGAGGGAGAGAGAGGCACATCGAGGGAGAGAGAGTCACGTCGAGGGAGAGAGAGTCACATCGAGAAAGAGAGTCACATCGAGGCAGAGAGAGTCACATCGAGGGAGAGAGTCACATCGACGGAGAGAGTCACATCGAGAGCGAGAGTGTCACATCGAAGCAGAAAGAGTCACATTGAGAGAGAGAGTCACATCTAGGGAGAGAGAGTCACATCGAAGGAGAGAGAGTTACTTCGAGGGAGAGAGAGTCACATCGAGGGAGAGAGTCACCTCGAGGGAGAGAGTCACATCGAGGGAGAGAGAGTCACATCGAGAGAGAGAGTCACATCGAGAGAGAGTCACATCGAGAGAGTCACATCGAGGGAGAGAGAGTCACATCGAGAGAGAGAGAGTCACATCGAGAGAGAGAGTCACATCGAGGGAGAGGGAGTCATATCGAGAGAGAGAGTCAGATCGAGGGAGAGAGAGTCATATCGACAGAGAGAGTCACATCGAGAGAGTCACATCGAGAGAGTCACATCGAGAGAGAGAGAGTCACATCTAGGGAGAGAGTCACATCGAGGGGGAGAGAATCACATCGAAAGCGAGAAAGTCACATCGAGGGAGAGAGAGTCACATCGAGGGAGTGAGAGTCACATTGAGGGAGAGAGAGTCACATCGAGAGAGAGAGAGTCACATCGAGGGAGAGAGGGTCACATCGAGGGAGAAAGAGTCACATCGAGAGCGAGAGAGTAACATCGAGGAAAAGGGAGTCACATTGAGGGATAGAGTCACATCGAGGGAGAGAGAGTAACATCGAGGGAGAGAGAGTAACCTCGGGGGAGAGAGTCACATCGAGGGAGAGAGTCACATCGAGAGAGAGAGAGTCACATCGAGAGAGAGAGTCACATTGAGGGAGAGGGAGTCATATCGAGAGAGAGAGTCAGATCGAGGGAGAGAGAGTCACATCGAGAGAGTCACATCGAGAGAGAGAGTCACATCGAGAGAGAGAGTCACATCGAGGGAGAGGGAGTCACATCGAGGGAGAGAGTCACATCGAGAGCGAAAGAGTAACATCGAGGGAGTGAGCGTCACATTGAGGGAGAGAGAGTCACATTGAGAGAGAGAGAGTCACATCGAGGGAGAGAGAGTCACATCGAGGGAGAAAGAGTCACATCGAGAGCGAGAGAGTAACATCGAGGAAAAGGGAGTCACATCGAGGGATAGAGTCACATCGAGGGAGAGAGAGTAACAGCGAGGGAGAAAGAGTCACATCGAGGGAGAAAGAGTCACATCGACAGCGAGAGAGTGACATCGAGGGAGAGAGAGGCACATCGAGGAAGGGAGAGTCAAATCGAGGGAGAGAGACTCACATCGAGGGAGAAACGGTCACATCGAGGGAGAGAGGGTCAGATTGAGGAAGGGAGAGTCAAATCAAGGGAGAGAGAGTCACATCGAGGGAGAGAGAGTCACATCGAGGGAGAAACAGTCACATCGAGAGCGAGGGAGTAACATCGAGGGAGAGAGAGGCACATCGAGGGAGAGAGACGCACATCGAGAGAGACACATCGAGAGAGAGAGTCACATCAAGGGAGAGGGAGTCACATCGAGGGAGAGAGAGTCACACCGAGAGAGAGAGTCACATCAAGGGAGAGAGATTCACATCGAGGGAGAGAGTCACATCAAGGGAGAGAGAGTCACATCAAGAGAGAGAGTCACATCGAGAGAGAGAGTCACATCGAGGGAGAGAGAGTCACATCGAGGGAGAGAGTCACATCGAGCGAGAGAGCGTCACATCGAGGGAGAGAGTCACATCGAGGGAGAGAGAGTCACATCGTGGGAGAGAGTCACATCGAGAGAGAGTGTCACATCGAGGGAGAGAGAGTCACATCGAGGGAGAGAAAGTCACATTGAGGGAGAGAGAGGGAGAGTCACATCGACGGGGAGAGAGTCACTTCGAAGGAGAGAGTCACATCGAGAGAGAGAGATTCACATCGAGAGAGTGAGTCACATCGAGAGAGAGAGTTCCACATCGAGGGAGAGAGAATCACATCGAGAGAGAGAGAGTCACATCGAGGGAGAGAGAGTCACATCGAGGGAGAGAGAGTCACATCGAGGGAGAGAGAGTCACATCGAGGAAGAAAGAGTCACATCGAGGGAGAGAGACTCACATCGAAGGTGCAAGTCACATCGAGGGAGAGTCACATCGAGAGAGAGAGTCACATTGAGGGAGAGAGAGAATCACATCGAGAGAGAGAGAGGTAGAGTCAGATCGAGAGAGAGAGTCACATCCAGAGAGAGAGACTCACATCGAGGGAGTGAGAGTCACATCGAGGGAGAGAGAGTCACATCGAGGGAGAAAGAGTCACATCGAGGGAGAGAGACTCACATCGAGGGAGAGAGAGAGTCACATCGAGGGGGAGAGAATCACATCGAGAGAGAGAGAGTCACATCGAGGGAGAGAGAGTCACATCGAGGGAGAGAGAGTCACATCGAGGCAGAGAGTCACATCGAGGGAGAGAGAGTCACATCGAGGGAGAGAGAGTCACATCGAGGGAGAGAGAGTCACATCGAGGGAGAAAGAGTCACATCGAGAGTGAGTCACATTGAGGGAGAGAGAGTCACATCGAGGGAGAGAGTCACATCGAGGGAGAGACTGTCACACCAAGGGAGAGAGATCACTTCGAGGGAGAAAGAGTCACATCGAGGGAGAGAGAATCACATCGAGAGAAAGAGTCACATCGAGAGAAAGAGTCACATCGAGAGAGAGTGACATCGAGGAAGAGATAGTCACATCGAGAGAGAGAGAGTCACATCGAGAGAAAGAGTCACATCGAGAGAGAGTCACATCGAGGGAGAGATAGTCACAGCGAGAGAGATTGAGTCACATCGAGGGAGAGAGTTACATCGAGGGAGAGAGAGTCACATCGAGGGAGAGAGAGTCACATCGAGGGAGAGAGAGTCACATCGAGGGAGAGAGAGTCACATCGAGGGAGAGAGAGTCACATCGAGGCAGATAGTCACATCGAGGGAGAGAGTTTCACATCGAGGATGACAGAGAGTCACATCGAGAGAGAGAGAGTCACATCGAGGCAGATAGTCACATCGAGGGAGAGAGAGTCACATCGAGGGAGAGAGTCACATCGAGGGAGAGAGAGTCACAGCGGGAGAGAGAGTCACAGCGAGAGAGAGAGTCACATCGAGGGAGAGAGAGTCACATCGAGTGAGAGAAAGTCACAATGAGGAAGAGAGATTCACATCGAGAGAGAGAGTGTCACATCGAGGGAGAGAGAATCACATCGAGAGAGAGAGAATCACATCGAGAGAGAGAGAGTCACATCGAGGGAGAGAGAGTCACATCGAGGGAGAGAGAGTCACATAGATGCAGAGAGTCACATCGAGGGAGAGAGAGTCACATCGAGGGAGAGAGAATCACATCGAGAGAGAGAGAATCACATCGAGAGAGAGAGAGTCACATCGAGGGAGAGAGAGTCACATAGATGCAGAGAGTCACATCGAGGGAGAGAGAGTCACATCGAGGGAGAGAGTCATATCGAGGGAGTGAGAGTCACATCGAGGGAGAGAGAGTCACATCGAGGGAGAAAGAGTCACATCGAGGGAGAGAGACTCACATCGAGGGTGCAAGTCACATCGAGGGAGAGAGATTCACATCGAGGGAGAGAGAGTCACATCGAGAGAGAGAGTCACATTGAGGGAGAGAGAGAATCACATCGAGCGAGAGGTAGAGTCAGATCGAGATAGAGAGAGAGTCACATCCAGAGAGAGAATTTCACATCGAGGGAGAGAGAGAGTCTCTCTATAATAAACATCTAATAAACATCCAAAAACGAGCACTAAACTTCCTAAATCACCTCAAATCTAGCTCCCCAGACACCCTTCATTTCAAAGCCTTTCAGACCCAAGAGCTAAACCCAGAAAAGAGTCCCCTGAGTCAGCTGCTACTGAAACTAAGTACTCAGCCGGACCCTGACCAGCCCCAGACCAACACAGCCGTCCAAACACCAATCCGAGTGAACCAAATCATTAAAAAATGCAAAGAAACCTACCTGGAACATTGGAACAAAATAACCGAAAGCCAAAGCAGATTAGAATGTTACCGGGCCCTAAAAAGAGAATATAAACTGGCAGACTACCTCACGACCATCAGAGACACAAAACAGAGACAGACCCTCACCAGGTACAGACTAAGCGACCACCAACTGGAAATTGAAAAAGGCAGATACAAGAAATCCTGGCAGCCTAGAGAGAATAGAATATGCGATCAATGTCTGGCCGGCGAGGTTGAAACAGAGATGCATTTCCTCCTAAAATGCGAAAACTTCAACACATCAAGAAACATATTATTCAACAAGCTAAGCCAAACAACCCCAGATTTCAAGGAATTGGATGACCTGTCAAAATTGAGATTAGTCCAAGGAGAAGGAGACAGACCATACCTTGGGGCCAAATATGTAACAACATGTCACAACCTGAGGACTGTTTAAAATTAAGACTGTTTAAAATTAATATTGAACGTACCAAATGAAGTACAAAGACTGTTTAAAATTAATATTGTTTAAAAGTAATATTGTATGTACCCAACAAATGTCAAATCGATTGACACCTACAGAATGTTGGAAAACTGTACCTTTTTGCTATGTAAGCTTTGGCAATATGGTTCTCTGTAAACTTTCATGCCAATAAAGCATTTGAATTGGAATTGGAATTGGAATTGGAGTCACATCGAGAGAGAGAGCGTCACATCGAGGGAGAGAGAATCACATCGAGGGAGAGAGTCACATCGAGGGAGAGAGAGTCACATCGAGGGAGAGAGAGTCACATCGAGGGAGAGAGTCACATCGAGGGAGAGAGTCACATCGAGGGAGAGAGAGTCACATCGAGGGAGAGAGAGTCACATCGAGGGAGAAAGAGTCACATCGAGAGTGAGAGAGTCACATCGAGGGAGAGAGAGTCACACCGAGAGTGAGAGAGTCACATCGAGGGAGAGAGATTCACATCGAGAGTGAGAGAGTCACATCAAGAGAGAGAGTCACATCGAGGGAGAGTGTGTCACATCGAGAGTGAGAGAGTCACATTGAGGGTGAGAGAGTCACATCGAGGGAGAGAGTTTCTACTAACTACTAACAATACCAACAATAACCAGCCCCAGGACAGTGACAGGGTAACACAAGGAATTCGACCCAACACAATCGTCGCTAAGCAAAAGGAAAAATATCTGACATATTGGGCAGAAACAACAAAAACCCAAAGCAAACTTAATTGCTACTTGGCCCTAAACAGACAATACAACATAGCTGATTACCTGACCATGGTAAAGGATAACAAACTGAGAAGAACCTTGACAAGGTACAGACTTAGCGAACATAGCCTAGCGATCGAAAAGGGCAGACACAGGCAGACCAGGCTGCCAAGAGAAGATAGGATATGCTCTCACTGCAGTCAGGGAGTAGTGGAGACAGAGATGCACTTCCTCACAGCCTGCGGAAAATATCAGGGCATCAGGGAGAATTTCTACCAAAAATTCTCACAAATATGCCCTGATTTCAGAAATCTGAATGACAACCAAAAACTCCCATTCCTACTGGGAGAGGAGAGAAGCTGTGTAACACTGGCGGCACACTATGTTACAGCTTGCCATGAACAGAGGGACAACCAGTAAACTAAGAAAAGAATATATATAAACAATGCGAATGTATATTTATACACTCAGGGATATACCTGTTTATACACTGTATGAATAGAACTGCGTTTATGTGCTAAACCATAAATGTATTTTGATGCTTTGGCAACATAAGATGTAACTTATCATGCCAATAAAGCGATTTGAATTGTGAATTGTGAATTGTGTCACATCAAGGGAGAGAGATCACATCTCACAGATCTCACAGAAACCCCACAATGCAGATAGAGGCCATTTCGGCCCATCGAGCCTGCACCGACACATATCACACCCGATCCCCGTAACCCCTACACCTACACATATCCCACCCTATCCCCGTAACCCCACTTATTTAATCCCCTGTAATGATATCAGCAAATAGTGATGATATTTGTCTGTGTTTTTGATTACTTGTGCCTGACCAGCAGAGGTCATGTGAGAGACAACCAGTCCGGAGGAGTTTTACTTTCAGTTTCATTCTAGATGCATCACAGCATAGTGTGTTCTTTAAAAAGCTGTAGAAAGTCTTGAACAAGACTTTAGATTAAACAACATTCTCTTTCAGAAATGAGTCTTTATTGAACCCAAAAAGAAATCAAAACATCCCCCTAACACTAAGGGTCAATTTATCATAGCCAATCAATCTAACCCGCACATCTTTGGACTGTGGGAGGAAACCGGGACACCCGGAGAAAACCCACGCAAACACGGGGAGAATGTGCAAACTCCACACAGACAGTCACCACAGTCACATCGAGGGTGAAAGAGTCACATCGAGAGAGAGAGAGAGTCACATCGAGAGAGATAGAGGGAGAGTCACCTCAAGGGAGAGTCACATCTGTTAAGTATGTGTATTGTATTGAACAATTAACACAAAGACTTAAACGTATAACTCAAACAGGCCTTTACTGGTTGGAGGTAGGGACTGCACATAGGTCTTTACTTCATGCCCACAGGCGGGAACTGAGGGGGATCAGTACCCACAGTACTATTTATACCCCTATGGCCAGGAGTGGTACTGCGTATCACTACGCCCAACAAGTAGTGCAGTCCTGTCCATAGGTTCAAAGTAGCACACATATTACATACACAACAACATCTAGGGAGGGGGAGTCACATCGAGGGAGAGAGTCACATCGAGTGAGAGTGTGTCACATCGAGGGAGAGAGAGTCACATCGAGAGAAAGAGTCACATCGAGAGAGAGTCACATCGAGGGAGAGATAGTCACATCGAGAGAGAGAGAGCCCTATATGCAATAAAAAGAAAATTCTACAACATCCAAATCCCAATCAAAATCTGGCTCAAAATTTTTGACAGCATAATCCTGCCCATTGCACTGTACGGTAGTGAAGTATGGGGCCCGCTAAATCACCAAAGCTACACTAAATGGGAAAAACACACAATAGAAGCCCTACATGCAGAATTCTGCCGAAGCATCCTTCGCACCCAAAGAAAAACGCCAACAAATGCATGCAGAGCCGAACTAGGCAGATACCCACTGATAATAAACATCCAAAAACGAGCACTAAACTTCCTAAATCACCTCAAATCCAGCTCCCCAGACACCCTTCATTTCAAAGCCTTTCAGACCCAAGAGCTAAACCCAGAAAAGAGTCCCCTGAGTCAGCTGCTACTGAAACTAAGTACTCAGCCGGACCCTGACCAGCCCCAGACCAACACAGCCGTCCAAACACCAATCCGAGTGAACCAAATCATTAAACAATGCAAAGAAACCTACCTGGAACATTGCAACAAAATAACCGAAAGCCAAAGCAGATTAGAATGTTACCGGGCCCTAAAAAGAGAATATAAACTGGCAGACTACCTCACGACCATCAGAGACACAAAACAGAGACAGACCCTCACCAGGTACAGACTAAGCGACCACCAACTGGAAATTGAAAAAGGCAGATACAAGAAATCCTGGCAGCCTAGAGAGAATAGAATATGCGATCAATGTCTGGCTGGCGAGGTTGAAACAGAAATGCATTTCCTCCTAAAATGCGAAAAATTCAACACATCAAGAAACATATTATTCAACAAGCTAAGCCAAACAACCCCAGATTTCAAGGAATTGGATGATCTGTCAAAATTGAGATTAGTCCTAGGAGAAGGAGACAGACCATACCTTGGGGCCAAATATGTAACAACATGTCACAACCTGAGGACTGTTTAAAATTAAGACTGTTTAAAATTAATATTGAACGTACCAAATGAAGTACAAAGACTGTTTAAAATTAATATTGTTTAAAAGTAATATTGTATGTACCCAACAAATGTCAAATCGATTGACACCTACAGAATGTTAGAAAACTGTACCTTTTTGCAATGTAAGCTTTGGCAATATGGTTCTCTGTAAACTTTCATGCCAATAAAGCATTTGAATTGAATTGAATTGAGTCACATCGAGAGAGAGTGTCACATCGAGAGAGAGAGTCACATCGAGGGAGAGAGAGTCACATCGAGGGAGAGAGAGTCACATCGAGGCAGAGACTCACATCGAGGGAGAGAGAGTCACATCGAGGGAGAGAGAATCACTTCGGGGGAGAGAGAGTCACATCGAGGGAGAGAGAATCACTTCGAGGGAGAGAGAGTCGCATCGAGAGAGAGAATCACATCGAAAGAGTCACATCGAGGGAGAGAGAGTCACATCGAGGGAGAGAGTCGCATTGAGAGGGAGAGAGTCACATCGAGAGAGTCACATCGAGAGAGAGAGTGAGTCACATCGAGAGAGTCACAACAAGAGAGAGAATCACATCGAGAGAGAGAGTCACATCGAGAGAGAGAGGACTGTTTAAAATTAATACTGAATGTACCCAGTGATGTACAAAGACTGTTTAAATTAATATTGTTTAAAGTAATATTGTATGTACCCAATGAAGGTCAGTATGGCAATATGGTTCTCTGTAAACTTTCATGCCAATAAAGCATTTTAATTGGAATTGGAATTGGTCAGAATTGTTTGACACCTACAGAATGTTGGAAAACTGTACTTTTTGTTATGTAAGCTTTGGCAATATGGTTCTCTGTAAACTTTCATGCCAATAAAGCATTTGAATTGAATTAAATTGAATTGAGTCACATCGAGAGAGTGAGTCACATCTAGAGAGACAGTTGTTAGATCCGTGTATTAATGGAGACACGGAATGCAGGAGTTGATTTAACAAGTGTTTACTGAACAAAGTCTGGAGGTGAACTAACTACACAAGACGCGATGCAGGCATATATACCCGAGTGGTCACTACTGGCACTACAGTATACAGGGGCTTCAAAAACATAGTTCCTCTTAAAGGTACATACACTACAACAGTCACGTCGAGAGAGAGAGTCACATCGAGAGAGAGAGTTTCACATCGAGGGAGAGAGAGAGTCACATCGAGAGAGAGAGCGTCACATCGAGGGAGAGGGAGTCACATCGAGGGAGAGAGAGTCACATCAAGGCAGAGAGAGACACATCGAGGGAGAGAGTCACATCAAGGGAGAGAGACTCACATCGAGGGAGAGAGAGTCACATCGAGAGAGAGAGTCACATCGAGAGAGATAGTCACATCGAGAGAGAGGCAGAATTCTGCCGAAGCATCCTTCGCACCCAAAGAAAAACGCCAACAAATGCATGCAGAGCCGAACTAGGCAGATACCCACTGATAATAAACATCCAAAAACGAGCACTAAACTTCCTAAATCACCTCAAATCCAGCTCCCCAGACACCCTTCATTTCAAAGCCTTTCAGACCCAAGAGCTAAACCCAGAAAAGAGTCCCCTGAGTCAGCTGCTACTGAAACTAAGTACTCAGCCGGACCCTGACCAGCCCCAGACCAACACAGCCGTCCAAACACCAATCCGAGTGAACCAAATCATTAAAAAATGCAAAGAAACCTACCTGGAACATTGGAACAAAATAACCGAAAGCCAAAGCAGATTAGAATGTTACCGGGCCCTAAAAAGAGAATATAAACTGGCAGACTACCTCACGACCATCAGAGACACAAAACAGAGACAGACCCTCACCAGGTACAGACTAAGCGACCACCAACTGGAAATTGAAAAAGGCAGATACAAGAAATCCTGGCAGCCTAGAGAGAATAGAATATGCGATCAATGTCTGGCCGGCGAGGTTGAAACAGAAATGCATTTCCTCCTAAAATGCGAAAAATTCAACACATCAAGAAACATATTATTCAACAAGCTAAGCCAAACAACCCCAGATTTCAAGGAATTGGATGATCTGTCAAAATTGAGATTAGTCCTAGGAGAAGGAGACAGACCATACCTTGGGGCCAAATATGTAACAACATGTCACAACCTGAGGACTGTTTAAAATTAAGACTGTTTAAAATTAATATTGAACGTACCAAATGAAGTACAAAGACTGTTTAAAATTAATATTGTTTAAAAGTAATATTGTATGTACCCAACAAATGTCAAATCGATTGACACCTACAGAATGTTAGAAAACTGTACCTTTTTGCAATGTAAGCTTTGGCAATATGGTTCTCTGTAAACTTTCATGCCAATAAAGCATTTGAATTGAATTGAATTGAGTCACATCGAGAGAGAGTGTCACATCGAGAGAGAGAGTCACATCGAGGGAGAGAGAGTCACATCGAGGCAGAGACTCACATCGAGGGAGAGAGAGTCACATCGAGGGAGAGAGAATCACTTCGGGGGAGAGAGAGTCACATCGAGGGAGAGAGAATCACTTCGAGGGAGAGAGAGTCGCATCGAGAGAGAGAATCACATCGAAAGAGTCACATCGAGGGAGAGAGAGTCACATCGAGGGAGAGAGTCGCATTGAGAGGGAGAGAGTCACATCGAGAGAGTCACATCGAGAGAGAGAGTGAGTCACATCGAGAGAGTCACAACAAGAGAGAGAATCACATCGAGAGAGAGAGTCACATCGAGAGAGAGAGGACTGTTTAAAATTAATACTGAATGTACCCAGTGATGTACAAAGATTGTTTAAATTAATATTGTTTAAAGTAATATTGTATGTACCCAATGAAGGTCAGAATTGTTTGACACCTACAGAATGTTGGAAAACTGTACTTTTTGTTATGTAAGCTTTGGCAATATGGTTCTCTGTAAACTTTCATGCCAATAAAGCATTTGAATTGAATTGAATTGAATTGAGTCACATCGAGAGAGTGAGTCACATCTAGAGAGACAGTTGTTAGATCCGTGTATTAATGGAGACACGGAATGCAGGAGTTGATTTAACAAGTGTTTACTGAACAAAGTCTGGAGGTGAACTAACTACACAAGACGCGATGCAGGCATATATACCCGAGTGGTCACTACTGGCACTACAGTATACAGGGGCTTCAAAAACATAGTTCCTCTTAAAGGTACATACACTACAACAGTCACGTCGAGAGAGAGAGTCACATCGAGAGAGAGAGTTTCACATCGAGGGAGAGAGAGAGTCACATCGAGAGAGAGAGCGTCACATCGAGGGAGAGGGAGTCACATCGAGGGAGAGAGAGTCACATCAAGGCAGAGAGAGACACATCGAGGGAGAGAGTCACATCGAGGGAGAGAGAGTCACATCGAGGGAGAGAGAGTCACTTCGAGGGATGAAGAGTTACATCGAGAGTGAGAGAGTCACATCGAGTGAGAGAGAGTCACATCGAGAGTGAGAGAGTCACATCGAGGGAGAGAGATTCACATCGAGAGTGAGAGGGTCACATCGAGGGAGAGTGTGTCACATCGAGAGAGAGTCACACTGGGAGAGAGAGTCCCGTCGAGGGAGAGAGAGTCAAATCGAGAGAGAGAGTCACATCGAGGGAGAGAGAGTCACATCGAGGGAGAAAGAGTCACATCGAGAGTGAGAGAGTCACATTGAGGGAGAGAGAGTCACATCGAGGGAGAAAGTGTCACATCAAGGGAGAGAGGTCACATCGAGGGAGAAAGAGACACATCGAGAGAGAGAGAGTTACATCGAGAGAGATAGAGGGAGAGTCACCTCGAGGGAGAGAGTCACATCTAGGGAGGGAGAGTCACATCGAGGGAGAGAGAGTCACATCGAGTGAGAGTGTGTCACATCGAGGGAGAGAGTCACATCGAGAGAGACAGAGAGTCACATCGAGAGAGAGAGAGTCACATCGAGAGAGAGAGTCACATCGACAGAGTGAGTCACATCAAGGGAGAGAGAGTCACATCGAGAGAGAGAGAGAGTTACATCGAGGGAGAGAGAGTCACATCGAGGGAGAGGGAGTCACATCGAGAGAGAGAGAGAGTCACATCGAGGGAGAGAGACTCACATCGAGGGAGAGAGTGTCACATCGAGAGAGAGAGTCACATCGAGAGAGAGAGTCACTTCGAGAGAGATAGTCACATCGAGAAAGAGAGTCACATCGAGAGAGAGAGTCACATCGAGAGAGAGAATTTCACATCGAGGGAGAGAGTGGCACATCGAGGGTGCGAGAGTCACACCGAGGGAGAGAGAGTCACATCGAGGGAGAGAGACTCACATCGAGGGAGAGAGAGTCACATCGAGAGAGAGAGTCACATCGAGAGAGAGAGTCACATCGAGAGAGATAGTCACATTGAGAGAGAGAGTCACATCGAGAGAGAGAATTTCACATCGAGGGAGAGAGTGTCACATCGAGGGTGCGAGAGTCACATCGAGGGAGAGAGAGTCACATCGAGGGAGAGAGAGTCACATCGAGAGCGAGAGAGTAACATCGAGTGAGAGAGAGTCACATCGAGGGAGAGAGAGTCACATCGAGGGAGAAAGAGTCACATCGACAGCGAGAGTGTCACATCGAGGGAGAGAGAGTCACATCGAGGGAGAAAGAGTCACATTGAGAGCGAGAGAGTCACATCGAGGGAGAAAGAGTCACATCGAGGGAGAAAGTCACATTGAGGGAGAGAGTGTCACATCGAGGGAGAATGAGTCACATCGAGAGAGAAAGAGTCAAATCGAGGGAGCGAGAGCCACATCGAAGGAGATAGAGTAACTTCGAGAGAGTGTCACATCGAGGGAGAGAGAGTCACCTCGAGGGAGAGAGCGTCACATCGAGGGAGAGAGTTTCACGTCGAGGGAGAGAGAGTCTCATCGAGGGAGACAGAGTCACATCGAGGGAGAGATAGTCACATCGAGAGCGAGAGAGTAACATCGAGTGAGAGAGAGTCACATCGAGGGAGAGAGTCACATCAAGGGAGAGAGTGTCACATCGAGGGCCAGAGAGTCACATCGAGACAGAGAGTCACATCGAGGGAGAGTGATTCACATCGAGGGAGAGAGTCACATCGAGGGAGAGAGAGTCACATCGAGGGAGGGAGAGTCACATCGAGGGAGAAAGAGTCACATCGAGAGTCAGAGAGTCACATCGAGGGAGGGAGATTCAGATCGAGAGTGAGAGAGTCACATCAAGAGAGAGTCACATCGAGGGAAACTGTGTCACATCGAGAGAGAGTCACGTCGAGAGAGAGAGTCACATCGAGGGAGAAAGAGTCACATCGTCACAGGCATAACTGCAACAAACAGACAAATACTAACGGAAAACAGCTACTGCAGCTCTGTCGAAGCCTGGGTCTGTACATTGTCAATGGTAGGTTATTGGGAGACTTCCTAGGAAGATCCACCTATTGCTCACCTCTTGACTTCAGCACCTTGGAATATATGATTACAGATCTAGACCCATCCTCTTTCAGAACATTCACAGTCAAACCACAAACAACACTGTCAGACCACAGTCAAATTCCTGCATATCTTGAAAGGACAGAAACAACCAACACAGAAACACAACCCAGTAAACTGTACAACATTAAAAAATCTTACAGATGGGCCAAAAACAGCACGGAAAAATACCAGAAAGCAATTAGCAACCAAACAACTCAAGCTCTCTTGGACACCTTTCTGGAAAATACATACACACACAATAAAGAAGGCGTAAACCGGGCAGTGACTAACCTAAATAATATTTTTGATAATTTGGCATCAATGTCAAACTTGAAAGTTCGAAAGGACAAACCCAAAACAAAAAACTATGAAAAATGGTTTGACTCCGATTGCCAGAAGATGAGGAAAAAACTCAGAAAAATATCAAACCAAAAACACAGACAACCAGAAAACGAGGAATTACGCCTTACTTATTGTCAGGCACTAACACAATACAAAAGCTCACTCAGAACCAAGAAAGAGCAGTATATTAAGAATACACTCATCTCCATTGAGGAATCCATTGATTCCAATTGTTTCTGGGACAACTGGAATACATTAAACAAAAAGCAACATGATGAATTGGCCATTCAAAACGGAGACACGTGGGAAAACCATTTTGAAAAATTATACCAGAAAAACACATTAAGCCCAGAGCAATACCAAATATGCGAAAAAATGGAAAAGCTAGAACCTGCCATAAAAGATAACCAAAACCCGATAGACCCCATAATATCTGAAAAAGAGCTAATTGTAAAACTCAAGGACCTGCGACCAGGAAAAACTTGCGGGGCAGACGGCATCCTAAGCGAGATGATTAAACACACGGACGATAAAATGAGATTGGCTATACTGAAACTCTTCAACTTGGTTCTGAGTGTCGGTTACATCCCTGATATCTGGAACAAAGGACACATAACGCCCATATACAAAAGTGGGGATAAAGGTGACCCAAATAACTATCGAGGCATCTGTGTAAACAGTAACCTGGGGAAGGTTTTCTGTAGTATCATAAACAAAAGACTTATAAATTTCCTTGAGGAGCACAATGTCTTCAGTAAAAGCCAAATTGGATTCCTGCCAAACTATAGAACATCAGATCATATCTTCACCCTACAGACCCTAATTGACTAACACGTTCATCAAAACAAAAGCAAAATCTACGCATGCTTTATAGATTTCCAGAAGGCTTTCGATTCCATCTGGCACGACGGCCTATTCCTGAAACTTATCGAAAGCGAGGTAGGGGGAAAAACATATGATGTAATTAAATCAATGTATACAAACAACAAATGTGCAGTTAAAATTGGAGACAAACAAACAAAATACTTCCCACAGGGACGGGGGGTGATGCAGGGCTCGCCAATCTCACTGACACTCTTTAATATTTACATAAATGAATTGGCAAAACTACTTGAACAATCTATAGCACCCGGCCTCACCCTATATGAATCCAAGGTTAAATTCCTCCTCTATGCAGGCGACCTGGTTCTGCTGTCACCAACTAAGGAGGGTCTACAGCAGAACCTGGATCTGCTGGAGTCGGTCTGTCAGACCTGGGCCCTGACAATAAACCTCCAAAAAACCAAAGTCCTCGTGTTCCAGCAAAGATCCAGACATCAGGGACCCAAAATAAATCTCACACTAGGAACAACTAAAATCGAACAAACCACTAACTACACATACTTGGGCATAAAAATCAGCTCTACGGGAAATTTCAAACTGGCTGTGAATGAACTGAAAGAGAAAGCTAGAAGGGCTTTCAATGCCATTAAAAGATCAATCCAAATAGAAATCCCAATTAGCATTTGGCTCAAAATTTTCAAATCAGAAATTGAACCAATTGCACTCTATGGCAGTGAAGTGTGGGGGCCGCTAACACAACAAGAATTTGCAAAATGGGACAAACACCCAATTGAGATCCTACATGCAGAATTCTGTAAAAGTAACCTCCGGACTCAAAGGAAAACCGTAAACAATGCATGCAGGGCAGAACTAGGCCAATTTCCACCATTAATTACTATCCAAAAAAGAGCCACCAAATTTTGGAAACACCTAAAAATGAGCAACCCCCACTGCTATCATTACGAAGCCTTGAAATGCCAAGAGAGGACCATAAAGAAGAACTCCCTCAGTCAACTAGTCCTGGGACTCAGTGAAGCAACCACTAACAATACTAACAATAACCAGCCCCAGTACAGTGACATCGTAGCACAGAGAATTCGACCCAACACAATTGTCACTAAGCAAAAGGAAAAATACCTGTCATATTGGGCAGAAACAACAAAAACCCAAAGCAAACTCAATTGCTACTTGGCCCTAAACAGATAATACAACATGGCTGAGTACCTGACCATGGTAAAGGATTACAAACTGAGAAAAACCTTGACAAGGTACAGACTTAGTGAACATAGCCTGGCGATCGAAAAAGGCAGACACAGGCAGACCAGGCTGCCAAGAGAGGACAGGATATGCTCTCACCGCAGTCAGGGAGTGGTGGAGACAGAGATGCACTTCCTCACAGCCTGTGGAAAATATCAGGGAATCAGGGAGAATGTCTACCAAAAATTCTCACAAATATGCCCTGAATTCAGAAATTTGAATGACAACCAAAAACTCCCATACCTACTAGGGGAAGAGAGAAACTGTGTAACATTAGCGGCACACTATGTTACAGCTTACCATAAACAGAGGGACAACCAGTAAACCTAAGAAAAGAGTATATATAAATTATGCGAATGTATATTTATACACTCAGGGATATATCTGTTTATACACTGTATGAATATATCTGCGTTTATGTGGTCAACCATGAATGTATTCTGATGCTTTGGCAACATAAGATGTACCTTATCATGCCGATAAAGCAATTTGAATTGAATTGAATTGAATTGAATTGAGTCACATCGAGAGAGAGAGTCACATCGAGGGAGAAAGAGTCACATCGAGAGTGAAAGAGTCACATCGAGGGACATAGAGTCACATCGATGGAGACAGTGTCACATCAAGAGAGAGAGATCACATCGAGGGAGAAAGAGTCACATCGAGGGAAAAAGAGTCACATCGAGAGAGAGGGAGAGTCACCTCGAGGGAGAGAGTCACACCTAGGGAGGGAGAGTCAAATCGAGGGAGAGAGAGTCACATCGAGTGAGAGTGTGTCACATTGAGGGAGAGAGAGTCACATCGAGAGAGAGAGAGTCACATCGAGAGAGAGAGAGAGTCACATCGAGGGAGAGACAGTCAGATCGAGAGAGAGAGAGAGAGAGTCACATCGAGGGAGAGAGTCACATCAAGAGAGAGAGAAAGAGAGAGTCACATCGAGGGTGAGAGTCACATCGAGGGAGAGAGAGTCACATCGAGGGAGAGAGAGTCACATCGAGGGAGAGAGAGTCACATCGAGGGAGAGAGAGTCACATCGAGGGAGAGAAAGTCACATCGAGAGAGAGAGAGTAACATCGAGTGAGAGAGAGACACATCGAGGGGGAGAGTCACATCGAGAGAGTGAGAATCACATCGAGGGAGAGAGAGTCACATCAAGAGAGAGAGTTTCACATCGAGAGTCACATCGAGTGAGAGAGAGTCACATCGAGGGAGAGAGAGTCACATCGAGGGAGAGAGTCACATCGAGGGAGAGAGAGTCACAATGAGGGAGAAAGAGTCACATCGAGGGTGAGAGAGTCACATCGAGAGCGAGAGAGTAACATCGAGTGAGAGAGAGTCACATCGAGGGAGAAAGTCACATCGAGGGAGAGAGAGACATCGAGGGAGAGAGAGTCACATCGAGACAGAGAGTCACATCGAGGGAGAGAGATTCACATCGAGAGAGAGATTCACATCGAGGGAGTGAGAGTCACATCGAGGGTGAAAGTCACATCGAGGGAGAGAGATTCACATCGAGGGAGAGAGAGTCACATCGAGAGAGAGAGTCACATTGAGGGAGAGAGAGAATCACATCGAGAGAAACAGTCACATCGAGAGAGAGAGTCACATCGAGAGAGAGAGTTTCACATCGAGGGAGAGAGAATCAGATCGAGAGAGAGAGAGTCACATCGAGGGAGAAAGAGTCACATCGAGGGAGAGAGAGTCACATCGAGGCAGAGAGATTCACATTGAGAGCAAGAGAGTCACATCGAGGGAGAGAGAGTCACATCGAGGGAGAGAGAGTCACAGCGAGAGAGAGAGGGAGAGTCAGATCGAGAGAGAGAGAGTCACATCGAGGGAGAGAGAGTCACATCGAGAGTGAGAGTGTCACATCGAGGGAGAGAGAGCCACATCGAGAGAGAGAGTCACATCGAGGGAGAGAGAGTCACATCGAGGGAGAGAGAGTCACATCGAGGGAGAGAAAGTCACATCGAGGGAGAGAGTCACATCGAGGGAGAGAGAGGCACATCGAGAGAGAGAGTGTCACATCGAGAGAGAGAGAGGTAGAATCAGATCGAGAGAGAGTCACATCCAGAGAGAGAGACTCACATCGAGGGAGAGAGAGTCACATCGAGAGAGTGAGTCACATCTAGAGAGACAGTTGTTAGATCCGTGTGTTAATGGAGACACGGAATGCAGGAGTTGATTTAACAAGTGTTTACTGAACAAAGTCTGGAGGTGAACTAACTACACAAGACGCTATACAGGCTTATATACCCGAGTGGTCACTACTGGTAATACAGTATACAGGGGCTTCAAAAACAAAGTTCCTCTTAAAGGTACATACACTACAGCAGTCACCTCGAGAGAGAGAGAGAGAGAGAGAGTCACATCGAGGGAGAAAGAGTCACATCGAGAGTGAAAGAGTCACATCGAGGGACATAGAGTCACATCGATGGAGACAGTGTCACATCAAGAGAGAGAGATCACATCGAGGGAGAAAGAGTCACATCGAGGGAAAAAGAGTCACATCGAGAGAGAGGGAGAGTCACCTCGAGGGAGAGAGTCACACCTAGGGAGGGAGAGTCAAATCGAGGGAGAGAGAGTCACATCGAGTGAGAGTGTGTCACATTGAGGGAGAGAGAGTCACATCGAGAGAGAGAGAGTCACATCGAGAGAGAGAGAGAGTCACATCGAGGGAGAGACAGTCAGATCGAGAGAGAGAGAGAGAGAGTCACATCGAGGGAGAGAGTCACATCAAGAGACAGAGAAAGAGAGAGTCACATCGAGGGTGAGAGTCACATCGAGGGAGAGAGAGTCACATCGAGGGAGAGAGAGTCACATCGAGGGAGAGAGAGTCACATCGAGGGAGAGAGAGTCACATCGAGGGAGAGAAAGTCACATCGAGAGAGAGAGAGTAACATCGAGTGAGAGAGAGACACATCGAGGGGGAGAGTCACATCGAGAGAGTGAGAATCACATCGAGGGAGAGAGAGTCACATCAAGAGAGAGAGTTTCACATCGAGAGAGAGTCACATCGAGTGAGAGAGAGTCACATCGAGGGAGAGAGAGTCACATCGAGGGAGAGAGTCACATCGAGGGAGAGAGAGTCACAATGAGGGAGAAAGAGTCACATCGAGGGTGAGAGAGTCACATCGAGAGCGAGAGAGTAACATCGAGTGAGAGAGAGTCACATCGAGGGAGAAAGTCACATCGAGGGAGAGAGAGACATCGAGGGAGAGAGAGTCACATCGAGACAGAGAGTCACATCGAGGGAGAGAGATTCACATCGAGAGAGAGATTCACATCGAGGGAGTGAGAGTCACATCGAGGGTGAAAGTCACATCGAGGGAGAGAGATTCACATCGAGGGAGAGAGAGTCACATCGAGAGAGAGAGTCACATTGAGGGAGAGAGAGAATCACATCGAGAGAAACAGTCACATCGAGAGAGAGAGTCACATCGAGAGAGAGAGTTTCACATCGAGGGAGAGAGAATCAGATCGAGAGAGAGAGAGTCACATCGAGGGAGAGAGAGTCACATCGAGGGAGAGAGAGTCACATCGAGGCAGAGAGATTCACATTGAGAGCAAGAGAGTCACATCGAGGGAGAGAGAGTCACATCGAGGGAGAGAGAGTCACAGCGAGAGAGAGAGGGAGAGTCAGATCGAGAGAGAGAGAGTCACATCGAGGGAGAGAGAGTCACATCGAGAGTGAGAGTGTCACATCGAGGGAGAGAGAGCCACATCGAGAGAGAGAGTCACATCGAGGGAGAGAGAGTCACATCGAGGGAGAGAGAGTCACATCGAGGGAGAGAAAGTCACATCGAGGGAGAGAGTCACATCGAGGGAGAGAGAGGCACATCGAGAGAGAGAGTGTCACATCGAGAGAGAGAGAGGTAGAATCAGATCGAGAGAGAGTCACATCCAGAGAGAGAGACTCACATCGAGGGAGAGAGAGTCACATCGAGAGAGTGAGTCACATCTAGAGAGACAGTTGTTAGATCCGTGTGTTAATGGAGACACGGAATGCAGGAGTTGATTTAACAAGTGTTTACTGAACAAAGTCTGGAGGTGAACTAACTACACAAGACGCTATACAGGCTTATATACCCGAGTGGTCACTACTGGTAATACAGTATACAGGGGCTTCAAAAACAAAGTTCCTCTTAAAGGTACATACACTACAGCAGTCACCTCGAGAGAGAGAGAGAGAGAGAGAGTCACATCGAGGGAGAAAGAGTCACATCGAGAGTGAAAGAGTCACATCGAGGGACATAGAGTCACATCGATGGAGACAGTGTCACATCAAGAGAGAGAGATCACATCGAGGGAGAAAGAGTCACATCGAGGGAAAAAGAGTCACATCGAGAGAGAGGGAGAGTCACCTCGAGGGAGAGAGTCACACCTAGGGAGGGAGAGTCAAATCGAGGGAGAGAGAGTCACATCGAGTGAGAGTGTGTCACATTGAGGGAGAGAGAGTCACATCGAGAGAGAGAGAGTCACATCGAGAGAGAGAGAGAGTCACATCGAGGGAGAGACAGTCAGATCGAGAGAGAGAGAGAGAGAGTCACATCGAGGGAGAGAGTCACATCAAGAGACAGAGAAAGAGAGAGTCACATCGAGGGTGAGAGTCACATCGAGGGAGAGAGAGTCACATCGAGGGAGAGAGAGTCACATCGAGGGAGAGAGAGTCACATCGAGGGAGAGAGAGTCACATCGAGGGAGAGAAAGTCACATCGAGAGAGAGAGAGTAACATCGAGTGAGAGAGAGACACATCGAGGGGGAGAGTCACATCGAGAGAGTGAGAATCACATCGAGGGAGAGAGAGTCACATCAAGAGAGAGAGTTTCACATCGAGAGAGAGTCACATCGAGTGAGAGAGAGTCACATCGAGGGAGAGAGAGTCACATCGAGGGAGAGAGTCACATCGAGGGAGAGAGAGTCACAATGAGGGAGAAAGAGTCACATCGAGGGTGAGAGAGTCACATCGAGAGCGAGAGAGTAACATCGAGTGAGAGAGAGTCACATCGAGGGAGAAAGTCACATCGAGGGAGAGAGAGACATCGAGGGAGAGAGAGTCACATCGAGACAGAGAGTCACATCGAGGGAGAGAGATTCACATCGAGAGAGAGATTCACATCAAGGGAGTGAGAGTCACATCGAGGGTGAAAGTCACATCGAGGGAGAGAGATTCACATCGAGGGAGAGAGAGTCACATCGAGAGAGAGAGTCACATTGAGGGAGAGAGAGAATCACATCGAGAGAAACAGTCACATCGAGAGAGAGAGTCACATCGAGAGAGAGAGTTTCACATCGAGGGAGAGAGAATCAGATCGAGAGAGAGAGAGTCACATCGAGGGAGAGAGAGTCACATCGAGGGAGAGAGAGTCACATCGAGGCAGAGAGATTCACATTGAGAGCAAGAGAGTCACATCGAGGGAGAGAGAGTCACATCGAGGGAGAGAGAGTCACAGCGAGAGAGAGAGGGAGAGTCAGATCGAGAGAGAGAGAGTCACATCGAGGGAGAGAGAGTCACATCGAGAGTGAGAGTGTCACATCGAGGGAGAGAGAGCCACATCGAGAGAGAGAGTCACATCGAGGGAGAGAGAGTCACATCGAGGGAGAGAGAGTCACATCGAGGGAGAGAAAGTCACATCGAGGGAGAGAGTCACATCGAGGGAGAGAGAGGCACATCGAGAGAGAGAGTGTCACATCGAGAGAGAGAGAGGTAGAATCAGATCGAGAGAGAGAGAGTCACATCCAGAGAGAGAGACTCACATCGAGGGAGAGAGAGTCACATCGAGAGAGTGAGTCACATCTAGAGAGACAGTTGTTAGATCCGTGTGTTAATGGAGACACGGAATGCAGGAGTTGATTTAACAAGTGTTTACTGAACAAAGTCTGGAGGTGAACTAACTACACAAGACGCTATACAGGCTTATATACCCGAGTGGTCACTACTGGTAATACAGTATACAGGGGCTTCAGAAACAAAGTTCCTCTTAAAGGTACATACACTACAGCAGTCACCTCGAGAGAGAGAGAGAGAGAGAGAGAGAGTCACATCGAGAGAGAGAGTTTCACATCGAGGGAGAGAGAGAGGCACATCGAGAGAGAGAGCGTCACATCGAGGGAGAGAGAATCACATCGAGCGAGAGAGAGTCACATCGAGGGTGAGAGAGTCACATCGAGGCAGAGAGAGTCACATCGAGGGAGAGAGTCACATCGAGGGAGAGAGAGTCACATCGAGGGAGAGAGAGTCACATCGAGGGAGAGAGAGTCCCATCGAGAGTGAGGGAGTCACACCGAGAGAGAGAGTCACGTCGAGGGAGAGAGAGTCACATCGAGAGAGAGAGTGTCACATCTAGGGAGGGAGAGTCACATCGAGGGAAAGAGAGTCACATCGAGAGAGAGACAGTCAGATCGACTGTTTAAATTAATACTGGCTGTACCCAACGAGTGTCAAAAACGTTTGACACCTACAGAATGTTGGAAACCTGTACTTTATGTTATGTAAGCTTTGGCAATATGGTTCCCTGTAAACTTCCATGCCAATAAAGCATTTGAATTTGAATTTGAGAGAGTCACATCGAGGGAGAGAGTCACATCGAGAGAGAGAGAGAAAGAGAGATTCACATCGAGGGAGAGAGTCACATCGAGGGAGAGAGAGTCACATCGAGGGAGAGAGAGTCACATCGAGGGAGAGGGAGTCACATCGAGGGAGAGAGAGTCACATCGAGGGAGAGAAAGTCACATCGAGAGAGAGAGAGTAACATCGAGTGAGAGAGAGTCACATCGAGAGAGAGTCACACCGACGGAGAGAGTCACATCAAGGGATAGAGAGTCACATCGATAGCGAGAGAGTAACATCGAGAGCGAGAGAGTAACATCGAGAGAGTGAGAATCACATCGAGGGAGAGAGAGTCACATCGAGAGAGAGTTTCACATCGAGAGAGAGTCACATCGAGTGAGAGAGAGTCACATCGAGGGAGAGAGAGTCACATCGAGAGCGAGAGAGTAACATCGAGTGAGAGAGAGTCACATCGAGGGAGAGAGTCACATCGAGGGAGAGAGAGACATCGAGGGAGAGAGAGTCACATCGAGACAGAGAGTCACATCGAGGGAGAGAGATTCACATCGAGAGAGAGATTCACATCGAGAGAGAGAGTCACATCGAGGGTGAAAGTCACATCGAGGGAGAGAGATTCACATCGAGGGAGAGAGAGTCACATCGAGAGAGAGAGAATCACATCAATGTAGAGAGAGTCATATCGAGGGAGTGAGAGTCACATCGAGAGAGACAGTGACATCGAGAGAGTGAGTCACATCGAGACAGACAGTCACATCGAGAGAGAGAGTCACATCGAGAGAGAGAGTTTCACATCGAGGGAGAGAGAATCACATCGAGAGAGAGAGAGTCACATCGAGGGAGAGAGAGTCACATCGAGGGAGAGAGAGTCACATTGAGGTAGAGACTCAAATCTAGGGAGAGAGTCACATCGAGGGAGAGAGAGTTACATCGAGTGAGAGAGTGTCACATCGAGAGAGAGAGAGGTAGAATCAGATCGAGAGAGAGAGAGAGAGTCACATCCAGAGAGAGAGACTCACATCGAGAGAGAGAGAATCACATCGAGAGAGAGAGAGTCACATCGAGGGAGAGAGAAAGAGAGAGTCACATCGAGAGAGTGAGAATCACATCGAGAGAGAGAGAGTCACGTCGAGGGAGAGAGAGTCACATCGAGAGAGAGAGTCACATCGAGGGAGAAAGAGTCACATCGAGAGTGAGAGAGTCACATCGAGAGTGAGAGAGTCACATCGAGGCAGAGAGAGTCACATCGAGGGAGAGAGTGTCATATCAAGGGAGAGAGATCCCATCGAGGGAGAAAGAGACACATTGAGATTCCATCTGGCACGACGGTCTATTCTTGAAACTTATTGAAAGTGGTGTAGGGGGAAAAACATATGATGTAATTAAATCAATGTATACAAACAATAAATGTGCAGTTAAAACTGGAGACAAACAAACAAAATACTTCCCACAGGGGCGTGGTGTGACGCAGGGCTCGCCCATCTCACCGACACTCTTTAATATTTACATAAATGAGTTGGCAAAACTACTTGAACAATCTACAGCACCCGGCCTCACCCTATATGAATCCAAGGTTAAATTCCTCCTCTATGCAGTCGACCTGGTTCTGCTGTCATCAACTAAGGAGGGTCTACAGCAGAACCTGGATCTGCTGGAGTCATTCTGTCAGACCTGGGCCCTGACAATAAACCCCCAAAAAACCAAAGTCCTTGTGATCCAGCAAAGATCCAGACATCAGGGACCCAGAATAAATTTCACACCAGGAACAACTAAAATCGAACAAACCACTAACTACACATACTTGGGCATAAAAATCAGCTCTACGGGAAATTTTCATCTGGCTGTGAATGAACTGAAAGAGAAAGCTAGAAGGGCTTTCTATGCCATTAAAAGATCAATCCAAATAGAAATCCCAATTAGCATTTGGCTCAAAATTTTCAAATCAGTAATTGAACCAATTGCAATCTATGGCAGTGAGGAGTGGGGACCGCTAACACAACAAGAATTTGCAAAATGGGACAAACACCCAATTGAGATCCTACATGCAGAATTCTGTAAAAGTATCCTCCGGACTCAAAGGAAAACCATAAACAATACATGCAGGGCAGAACTAGGCCAATATCCATTAATAATTACTGTCCAAAAAAGAGCCACCAAATTTTGGAAACACCAAAAATGAGCAACCCCCACTGCTATCATTACGAAGCCTTGAAATGCCAAGAGAGGACCATAAAGAAGAATAGCCTCAGTCAACTGGTCCTGGGACTCAGTGAAGCACTACTAACAATAACCAGCCCCAGGACAGTGACATCGTAGCACAGAGAATTCGACCCAACACAATTGTCACTAAGCAAAAGGAAAAATACCTGTCATATTGGGCAGAAACAACAAAAACCCAAAACAAACTCAATTGCTACTTGGCCCTAAACAGACAATACAACATGGCTGAATACCTGACCATAGTAAAGGATAGCAAACTGAGAAAAACCTTGACAAGGTACAGACTTAGTGAACATAGCCTGGCGATCGAAAAAGGCAGACACAGACAGACCCGGCTGCCAAGAGAGGACAGGATATGCTCTCACTGCAGTCAGGGAGTGGTGGAGACAGAGATGCACTTCCTCACAGCTTGTGGAAAATATCAGGGCATCAGGGAGAATTTCTACCAAAAATCCACACAAAAATGCCCTGAATTCAGAAATTTGAATGACGACCAAAAACTCCCATACCTACTGGGGGAACAGAGAAACTGTGTAACCTTAGCGGCACACTATGTTACAGCTTGCCATAAACAGAGGGACAACCAGTAAACCTAAGAAAAGAGTATATACAAATTATACGAATGTATATTTATACACTCAGGGATATATCTGTTTATACACTGTATGAATAGATCTACGTTTATATGTTCAACCATACATGTTTTTCGATGCTTTGGCAACATAAGATGTACCTTATCATGCCAATAAAGCGATTTGAATTGAATTGAATTGAATTGAGAGAGAGAGAGAGTCACATCGAGAGAGATAGAGGGAGAGTCACATCGAGGGAGGGAGAGTCACATCGAGGGAGAGAGAGTCACATCGAGGGAGAGAGAGTCACATCGAGTGAGAGTGTGTCACATCGAGGGAGAGAGAGTCACATCGAGAGAGAGAGAATCACATCGAGAGAGAGAGAGAGTCACATCGAGGGAGAGAGAAAGAGAGAGTCACATCGAGGGAGAGAGAGTCACATCGAGAGACAGAGAGTAACATCGAGTGAGAGAGAGTCACATCGAGGGAGAGTCACATCGAGGGAGTTAGAGTCACATCGAGTGAGAGTGTGTCACATCGAGGGAGAGTCACATCGAGAGAGAGAGAGAATCACATCGAGAGAGAGAGAGTCACATCGAGGGAGAGAGAAAGAGAGAGTCACATCAAGAGAGTGAGAATCACATCGAGAGAGAGAGAGTCACATCGAGGGAGAGAGAGTCACATCGAGGGAGAGAGAGTCACATCGAGAGCGAGAGAGTAACATCGAGTGAGAGAGAGTCACATCGAGGGAGAGGGTCACATCGAGGGAGGGAGAGACATCGAGGGAGAGAGAGTCACATCGAGACAGAGAGTCACATCGAGGGAGAGAGATTCACATCGAGAGAGAGAATCACATCGAGACAGACAGTCACATCGAGAGAGAGAGTCACATCGAGAGAGAGAGTCACATCGAGAGAGAGAGCGTTACATCGAGGGAGAGAGAGTCACATCGAGGCAGAGAGTCACATCGAGGGAGAGAGAGTCACATCGAGAGCAAGAGAGTCGCATCGAGGGAGAGAGAGTCACATCGAGGGAGAGAGTCACATCGAGGGAGATATAATCACATCGAGAGTGAAAGAGTCACATCGAGGGAGAGAGAGTCATATCGAGGGAGAGAGTGTCAGATCAAGGGAGAGACATCACATCTAGGGAGAAAGAGTCACAGCGAGAGAGAGAGAGTCACATCGAGAGTGAGAGTCACATCGAGAGAGGGAGTCACATCGAGAGAGAGAGATTCACATCGAGGGAGAGAGTGTCACATCGAGGGAGAGAGAGTAACATCGAGGCAGAGAGTCACATCGAGGGAGAGGGTCACATCGAGGGAGAGAGAGTCACATCGAGGCAGAAAGTCACATCGAGGGAGAGAGAGTCACATCGAGAGAGAGAGAGTCACATCGAGGAAGAAGGAGTCACATCGAGAGAGAGAGATTCACATCGAGGGAGAGAGAGTTACATCGAGGGAGAGAGTCACATCGAGGGAGAGAGAGTCACATCGAGAGAGAGAGAGTCACATCGAGGAAGAAGGAGTCACATCGAGAGAGAGAGATTCACATCGAGGGAGAGAGAGTTACATCGAGGGAGAGAGTCACATCGAGGGAGAGAGAGTCACATCGAGGGAGAGAGAGTTACATCGAGGGAGAGAGTCACATCGAGAGAGAGAGATTCACATCGAGGGAGAGAGAGTTACATCGAGGGAGAGAGAGTCACATCGAGGGAGAGAGAGTCACATCGAGGGAGAGACTCACATCGAGGGAGAGAGTGTCACATCGAGGGAGAGAGAGTCACATCGAGAGAGTGAGTCACATCGAGAGAGAGAGAGAGTCACATCGAGGGAGAGAGAATCACATCGAGGGAGAGAAAGTCACATTGAGGGAGAGAGAGTCACATCGAGGGAGAGAGATTCACACCGAGAGAGTCACATCAAGGGAGAGAGAGTCACATCGAGAGAGAGTCACATCGAGAGAGAGTCACATCGAGGGAAAGAGAGTCACATCAAGGGACAGAGAGCCCGAGCGGCGAAAGAGACACGGCCCGATCGGCGGCCGCAGTCCAGCAGCCGAGCGACGGCCGCAGTCCAGCACCCGAGCGACGGCCGCAGTCCAGCACCCGAGCGACGGCCGCAGTCCAGCACCCGAGCGACGGCCGCAGTCCAGCACCCGAGCGACGGCCGCAGTCCAGCACCCGAACGGCGAACGAGGCACAGCCCGAGCGGCAGCTGGGATAGAAAGCCCGGGAAAGGCCCGAGGAGCCAGGCCCAGAGACCTCGGAGGAGAAGGGGAGGAACCAGAAGGCCCCCAGAAGCAATCCAAGACTGTGAGTACAGGGCCCAGGGAGGGAGACTGAAGCCAGGGAAAGGCCCGAGGAGCCAGGCCGAGACAGAGGCCCAGAGACCTCTGAGGGGGAGGGGAACAGCCCGAAGGCACCGGGAAACAGCGGCTCACAGACTCAGACCTGAGCAGGGTGAACTCAGGAGCCGAGGCTCAGGGACCACGGGGTCGGAGAGGGGGACCGGGAAAGTTCGCGAACTGGGAGAGGGAAACACCAAACCCGGGGCCCCAGAAAAGCTTATTCTAAGATCAACAATACTTTACCAAAAATGAGCGAATCAGAAGATCCACCACAGCCCCGCTGCCAGATTCCCCCCAACACCGCAAAAAAAGCTATAAAAGCGATCAAGCATGATCAGATGAGAGAAAAACCAGAAACTCTTTTTGCTGACTGTTACAACAATGGGACAAAAAGTAACCTCATTTTCTACTCACATCAGCCAGCGGCTTGGATCACAGCAATAAAATCACACTATACCAATGTTAAGCTAGAAAATACTGCAAATGGGTCCATAATGAAAATTAACACACCAGGAGACAGTTCAACCACGACGGTCAACGCGTACAATACCGGAACAATATTAGTGCAAGGCAACCTCGACAGATTTGCAACGGCCTTCAGGACACTGAAAAGATTAACTAAGGGGGGAAGGAACAGCCCCAGAGTGGCCCGCACTCCCCCCAACATTGACAACTTACCAGGAGAAAATCTGCCTGGTCAGGAGGTGAACGAGCCACACAGTTCAAATCAGACACTAACCCCGGGGAACCACAGCCACACGATACAACTGACAAACCCCAACATAACTACCAGGGAGGAAGCCACACATAGTCCACCTACCATTCCCAGCTCACCAAAAGAGCAGCATAGCCAGGAAGTGAGTGAGCCCTCCAGGGCCGACCAGCCTAGCCAGGAAGTGAGTGAGCCTTCCAGGGCCAACCAGACACATACCCCGGGATCACACAGCCAGATTCAACAAAAAGATAAATTTAATCAATTAGAGATAGAGATGGTTAAACTTAGAGAGGAGTTCCTCAAAATGAATGACGAACAAAAGCAGGAGAGGGAGAGACACAAGAGAGAGCTGAATCTACTTGAGAACCAGGTGAATCGACTTAGGAATCAGGTGAAAGAGCTGCAGGAAAAAGAAGAGAGCCATAGAGGAGAGATAACACCATTAGACCAGCAACCAGAGGCTAGAGATAAGACAAGACAGAGCCAGACGGAACGGCTGCACTCCCACACGGAACAAAAGCAACAGACACACAATACAAGGGGTGCCACACAGACCGACCAGCATACTGATTCGCAATCTTCCCCCACCACCGAGGAACCCCGCTCACAAGAGATACGCACACACCAGACACCCCAGCCCAGCACACACACTATGAGTCCAAGCGAAAGCCACCAGACAGTAAACACAAACAAGGCTGACGTCATAATACTCATAGACTCAAATGGGAAATTTCTATGGGAGAAAAAGCTTTTCCCTAGAAGTAAAGTAGAAAAGATCTGGTGCCCAACAACAAACAGAGCCATGGGATGGCTGACCAAAGCCAGATTAGGCTCCCCCCAACACATAATAATACACACGGGCACAAATGACCTAAAGGCCCAACAGAAAGAGGTAGCAACATCGCTCAGAGCAATGATTAGGAAGGCAAGCAGTACATTTCCAAACACTAGAATCACTGTTTCCACAATATTGCCGAGAACAGACTTCAACAACAACACAATTCATGAGATAAATGCCAGCATAGCAAGAGACTGCGAATCAAACCACAACGTACACCTGGCCCAACACCCCACCCTCGATGAGGAATGTCTTTACGACCACGTCCACATCCAAAGGCAAAGAATATCGATCTTTGCTAAAGCCCTGAAGGACATCGCTTTTAACCGGGTCCATACCCAGACTCCAAGAGGACCCCCCCCGACCACCAGAGATCAGCGGGGTACATATCAGGAACACTACAAAGACCACCAACACACCAACCGAGACCAGAGAGGATCCCCATGCAAAACAACAATATCAGACCTGCACCACCCCTGTCCCACAGGGGAATAGGACCGCTCGAAGCCAGACAGAGGGAGAGATGCACAGGACGTACGCAATACCTCAGACAGAAACAATCCATTAAGAGACAATAAGCAGATGTGCAGCAGCATCAACTTCCGCCTTATGGATCAAGGACTAATTAATAGAAAGAACTGTAACCAAATTGTATTAACTTTTATGGACAACTGAAGTGATCTTTTTTTTCCCCACACTTAGACACGACAAACACATACCACTCTTTAACCTATCATAGTAAAAGATCAAACTTAACATGAAATCCTTATATATTTCGACCTGGAATATCCAAGGTCTACGCTCTTCAGTGCGAGACGTGAAGAGTAGGACCCCAGAGTTCATAGATGAAACTAAAGACCTAGATATTATCATTTTACAGGAAACTTGGTATGAAGGAAAAGGACACACTGGCTGTCCCCAAGGGTACACTGAGCTGGTGGTCCCCTCCAATAAATTACCAAGTGTAACCCAAGGCAGAGACTCCGGAGGCATACTGATCTGGTTTAAAACAGAACTTAAGAATTACATCAAATTTATAAAAAAGGGCGAAAACCATATGTGGCTCAAACTTGAGAGGGAGATTATCTCAAACACCCAAGGTGTTTACATTTGCGCACTTTATATCCCCCCAATCGATTCCCCGTACTTTAAAGAGGACACCTTCTCCAACATGGAGGGGGAAATTATCCAATACCAGGCCCAGGGGAACGTGTTGATCTGTGGGGACCTCAATTCAAGAACGGGCGAAGAACCAGACTTCACCAATAATCAGGGAAACAATTACGTTTTCGGGAATAACCACGTTGACATCCCTTCCCTTCCATACAGGCATAACTGCGACAAGCAGTCAAATACCAACGGAAAACGGCTACTACAGCTCTGTTGAAACCTGGGTCTGTACATTGTCAATGGTAGGTTCATAGGAGACCTCCTAGGAAGATCGACCTATTGCTCACCTCTTGGCTGCAGCACAGTAGACTATATGATTACAGACTTAGACCCATCCTCTTTCAGAGCATTCACAGTCAAACCACAAACCACACTGTCAGATCACAGTCAAATTACTATGTTCCTCAAAAAGACAGAAACAAACAACATAGAAACACAACCCAGTAAACTGTACAACACCAAAAAATCGTACAGATGGGCCAAAAACGACACGGAAAAATACCAGAAAACAATTAGCAATGCATCAACTCAAGCTCTCTTAGACACCTTTCTGGATAACATATACACTCACAATAAAGAAGGCGTAAACCGGGCAGTTATTAAACTAAACAATATTTTTGATAATTTGGCAACAAATGCAAACTTGAAAGCTCGCAAGAACAAACCCAAAACAAAAAACTATGAAAAATGGTTTGACCGAGATTGCCATAACATGAGGAAAAAACTTAGAAAAATATCAAACCAAAAACACAGACATCCAGAAAACGAGGAATTATGCCTTACTTATTGTCAGACACTAACACAATACAGAAAAACACTCAGAACCAAAAAAGAGCAATATATTAAGAATACACTCAGCTCCATGGAGGAATCCATTGATTCCAATTGTTTCTGGGAAAACTTGAAAACACTTCACAAAAAACAACACGACGATTTGGCCATTCAAAATGGGGACACATGGGTAAACCACTTTGAAAAATTATACCAGAAAAACACACTAAGACCAGAGCAACACCAAATATGCAAAAAACTGGAAAAGCTAGAAATGGCCATAAAAGATAACCAAAACCCGCTAGACGCCATAATAACAGAAAAAGAACTTCTTGAAAAACTCAAGGACCTGCGACCAGGAAAAGCCTGCGGGACAGACGGCATACTAAACGAGATGATTAAACACACAGACAACAAAATGAAACTGGCTATCCTAAAACTCTTCAACTTGGTTCTGAGTGTCGGTTATTTCCCTGATATCTGGAACAAAGGACTCATAACGCCCATATACAAAAGTGGGGACAAAATCGACCCAAACAACTATCGAGGCATCTGTGTAAACAGTAACCTGGGGAAGGCATTCTGTAGCATCATAAACAAAAGACTTATAAACTTCCTTGAGGAGCACAATGTCTTGAGTAAAAGCCAAATTGGATTCCTGCCAAACTATAGAACATCCGATCATATCTTCACCCTACAGACCCTAATTGACAAACACGTTCACCATAACAAAAGCAAAATCTACGCATGCTTTGTAGATTTCCAGAAGGCTTTCGACTCCATCTGGCATGACGGTTTATTCCTGAAACTTATCGAAAGCGGGGTAGGAGGGAAAACATATGATGTAATTAAATCAATGTATACAAACAACAAATGTGCAGTTAAAATTGGAGACAAACAAACAAAATACTTCCCACAGGGGCGGGGGGTGACGCAGTGCTCGCCAATCTCACCGACACTCTTTAATATTTACATAAATGGATTGGCAAAACTACTTGAACAATCTACAGCACCCGGCCTCACCCTATATGAATCCAAGGTTAAATTCCTCCTCTATGCAGACGACCTGGTTCTGCTGTCACCAACTAAAGAGGGTCTACAGCAGAACCTGGACCTGCTGGAGTCGTACTGCCAGACTTGGGCCCTGACAATAAATCCCCAAAAAAACAAAGTCCTTGTGTTCCAGCAAAGATCCAAACATCAGGGACCCAAAATAAATTTCACAGTAGGAACAACCAAAATTGAACAAACCACTAACTACACATACTTGGGCTTAAAAATCAGTTCTACGGGAAACTTCAAACTGGCTGTGAATGAACTGAAAGAGAAAGCAAGAAGGGCTTTCTATGCCATCAAAAAATCAATCCAAATAGAAATCCCAATTAGCATTTGGCTCAAAATTTTCAAATCAGTAATTGAACCAATTGCACTCTATGGCAGTGAGGTATGGGGACTGCTAACTGAACAAGAATTCGCAAAATGGGACAAACACCCAATTGAGATCCTACATGCAGAATTCTGTAAAAGTATCCTCCGGACTCAAAGGAAAACAGTAAACAATGCATGCAGGGCGGAACTAGGCCAATATCCATTAATAATCACTATCCAAAAAAGAGCCACCAAATTTTGGAATCACCTACAAATGAGCAACCCCCAATGCTATCACTACGACGCCCTGAAATGCCAAGAGCTGACCATAAAGAAGAATACCCTCAGTCAACTAGTCCTGGGACTCAGTGAAGTAACTACTAACAATACTAACAATAACCAGCCCCAGGACAGTGACAGGGTAACACAAAGAATTCGACCCAACACAATCGTCGCTAAGCAAAAGGAAAAATATCTGACATATTGGGCAGAAACAACAAAAACCCAAAGCAAACTCAATTGCTACTTGGCCCTAAACAGACAATACAACATAGCTGATTACCTGACCATGGTAAAGGATAACAAACGGAGAAGAACCTTGACAAGGTACAGACTTAGCGAACATAGCCTAGCGATAGAAAAAGGCAGACACAGGCAGACCAGGCTGCCAAGAGAAGACAGGATATGCTCTCACTGCAGTCAGGGAGTAGTGGAGACAGAGATGCACTTCCTCACAGCCTGTGGAAAATATCAGGACATCAGGGAGAATTTCTACCAAAAATTCTCACAAATATGCCCTGAATTCAGAAATCTGAATGACAACCAAAAACTCCCATTCCTACTGGGAGAAGAGAGAAGCTGTGTAACACTGGCGGCACACTATGTTACAGCTTGCTATGAACAGAGGGACAACCAGTAAACTAAGAAATGAATATATATAAACAATGCGAATGTATATTTATACACTCGGGGATATACCTGTTTATACACTGTATGAATAGAACTGCGTTCATGTGCTCAACCATAAATGTATTTTGATGCTTTGGCAGCATAAGATGTAACTTATCATGCCAAGAAAGCGATTTGAATTGTGAATTGTGAATTGTGAGTCACATCGAGGGAGAGAGAGTCACATCGAGGGAGAGAGTCACATCGAGAGAGTGAGAAACACATCGAGGGAGAGAGAGTCACATCGAGAGAGAGAGTTTCACATCGAGAGAGAGAGAGAGTCACATCGAGGGAGAGAGAGTCACATCGAGGGAGAGAGAGTCACATCGAGAGCGAGAGAGTAACATCGAGTGAGAGAGAGACACATCGAGGGAGAGAGTCAAATCGAGGGAGAGAGAGACTTCGAGGGAGAGAGAGTCACATCGAGGCAGAGAGTCACATCGAGGGAGAGAGATTTACATCGAGAGAGAGATTCACATCGAGGGAGAGAGAGTCACATCGAGGGTGAAAGTCACATCGAGGGAGAGAGATTCACATCGAGGGAGAGAGTCACATCGAGGGAGAAAGAGTCACCTCGAGAGAGAGAGAGGGAGAGTCACCTCGAGGGAGAGAGAGTCACATCGAGCGAGAGAGAGTCACATCGAGAGAGAGAGTCACATCGAGGGAGAGAGAGTCACATCGAGAGAGAGTAACATCGAGTGAGAGAGAGTCACATCGAGAGAGTGAGAGTCACATCGAGGGAGAGAGAGTCACATCAACGGAGAGGGTCACATCGAGGGAGACAGAGTCACATCGAGGGACAGAGAGTCACATCGAGGGAGAGGGAGTCACAGCGAGTGAGAGGGAGTCACATCGAGAGAGTGAGAATCACATCGAGGGAGAGAGAGTCACATCGAGAGAGAGAGTTTCACATCGAGAGAGAGAGTCACATCGAGGGAGAGAGAGTCACATCGAGAGCGAGAGAGTAACATCGAGGGAGTGAGTCACATCGAGGGAGAGAGAGACATCGAGGGAGAGAGAGTCACATCGAGACAGAGAGATTCACATCGAGAGAGAGAGAGTCACATCGAGGGAGAGAGAGTCACATCGAGGGAGGGGGAGTCACATCGAGAGAGAGAGGGAGAGTCAGATCGAGAGAGAGAGAGAGTCACATCGAGGGAGAGAGAGTCACATTGAGGAAGAAAGAGTCACATCGAGGGAGAGACTCACATCTAGGGAGAGAGAGAGCCGAACTAGGCAGATACCCACTGATAATAAACATCCAAAAACGAGCACTAAACTTCCTAAATCACCTCAAATCTAGCTCCCCAGACACCCTTCATTTCAAAGCCTTTCAGACCCAAGAGCTAAACCCAGAAAAGAGTCCCCTGAGTCAGCTGCTACTGAAACTAAGTACTCAGCCGGACCCTGACCAGCCCCAGACCAACACAGCCGTCCAAACACCAATCCGAGTGAACCAAATCATTAAACAATGCAAAGAAACCTACCTGGAACATTGGAACAAAATAACCGAAAACCAAAGCAGATTAGAATGTTACCGGGCCCTAAAAAGAGAATATAAACTGGCAGACTACCTCACGACCATCAGAGACACAAAACAGAGACAGACCCTCACCAGGTACAGACTAAGCGACCACCAACTGGAAATTGAAAAAGGCAGATACAAGAAATCCTGGCAGCCTAGAGAGAATAGAATATGCGATCAATGTCTGGCTGGCGAGGTTGAAACAGAAATGCATTTCCTCCTAAAATGCGAAAAATTCAACACATCAAGAAACATATTATTCAACAAGCTAAGCCAAACAACCCCAGATTTCAAGGAATTGGATGATCTGTCAAAATTGAGATTAGTCCTAGGAGAAGGAGACAGACCATACCTTGGGGCTAAATATGTAACAACATGTCACAACCTGAGGACTGTTTAAAAGTAAGACTGTTTAAAATTAATATTGAACGTACCAAATGAAGTAGAAAGACTGTTTAAAATTAATATTGTTTAAAAGTAATATTGTATATACCCAACAAATGTCAAATCGATTGACACCTACAGAATGTTGGAAAACTGTACCTTTTTGCTATGTAAGCTTTGGCAATATGGTTCTCTGTAAACTTTCATGCCAATAAAGCATTTGAACTGAACTGAACTGACTCACATCGAGGGAGAGAGAGTCACATCGAGAGAGAGAGTCACATCGAGAGAGCGAGAGAATCACATCCAGAAAGAGAGACTCACATCGAGGGAGAGAGAGTCAGATCGAGAGAGTGAGTCACATCGAGAGAGACAGTCACATCGAGAGAGTTTCACATCGAGGAAGAGAGAGAGTCACATCGAGAGAGAGAGCGTCACATCGAGGGAGAGACAGTCACATCGAGGGAGAGAGAGTCACATCGAGGCAGAGAGTCACATCGAGGGAGAGAGAGTCACATCAAGGGAGAGAGTCACATCGAGGGAGAGAGAGTCACATCGAGGGAGAGGAGAGGAATGAATTAGCAGACATGCTGGAGCAAAGCGAGTCACCAGGTCTCCGTCTCCTAGATGGAGAAGTGAAATCCCTGTTCTATGCGGACGACCTGGTTCTGCTGTCTCCCACAGAACAGGGATTACAGCAACAACTAGACCTACTCGACAAATACTGCCAAAATTGGGCTCTAACAGTAAATCTAAAGAAAACCAACATCATGATTTTTCAAAAAAGGCCCAGATGTCAGGAAAACAAATACCAGTTTACCCTCAGTGATACCACTATAGGACACACTATGAGCTACACCTACCTTGGTCTAACTATTACAGCATCAGGGAGCTTCAGCATAGCAGTGAATGCACTAAAAGAAAAAGCCCGAAGAGCCCTATATGCAATAAAAAGAAAATTCTACAACATCCAAATCCCAATCAAAATCTGGCTCAAAATATTTGACAGCATAATCCTGCCCATTGCACTGTACGGTAGTGAAGTATGGGGCCCGCTAAATCACCAAAGCTACACTAAATGGGAAAAACATACAATAGAAGCCCTACATGCAGAATTCTGCCGAAGCATCCTTCGCACCCAAAGGAAAACGCCAACAAATGCATGCAGAGCCGAACTAGGCAGATACCCACTGATAATAAACATCCAAAAACGAGCACTAAACTTCCTAAATCACCTCAAATCTAGCTCCCCAGACACCCTTCATTTCAAAGCCTTTCAGACCCAAGAGCTAAACCCAGAAAAGAGTCCCCTGAGTCAGCTGCTACGGAAACTAAGTACTCAGCCGGACCCTGACCAGCCCCAGACCAACACAGCCGCCCAAACACCAATCCGAGTGAACCAAATCATTAAAAAATGCAAAGAAACCTACCTGGAACATTGGAACAAAATAACCGAAAGCCAAAGCAGATTAGAATGTTACCGGGCCCTAAAAAGAGAATATAAACTGGCAGACTACCTCACGACCATCAGAGACACAAAACAGAGACAGACCCTCACCAGGTACAGACTAAGCGACCACCAACTGGAAATTGAAAAAGGCAGATACAAGAAATCCTGGCAGCCTAGAGAGAATAGAATATGCGATCAATGTCTGGCTGGCGAGGTTGAAACAGAAATGCATTTCCTCCTAAAATGCGAAAAATTCAACACATCAAGAAACATATTATTCAACAAGCTAAGCCAAACAACCCCAGATTTCAAGGAATTGGATGATCTGTCAAAATTGAGATTAGTCCTAGGAGAAGGAGACAGACCATACCTTGGGGCCAAATATGTAACAACATGTCACAACCTGAGGACTGTTTAAAATTAAGACTGTTTAAAATTAATATTGAACGTACCAAATGAAGTACAAAGACTGTTTAAAATTAATATTGTTTAAAAGTAATATTGTATGTACCCAACAAATGTCAAATCGATTGACACCTACAGAATGTTGGAAAACTGTACCTTTTTGCTATGTAAGCTTTGGCAATATGGTTCTCTGTAAACTTTCATGCCAATAAAGCATTTTAATTGGAATTGGAATTGGAGAGTCACATCGAGGGAGAAAGAGTCACATCGAGAGTGAGGGAGTCACATCGAGGGAGAGAGATTCACATCGAGAGTGAGAGAGTCACATCAAGAGAGAGAGTCATATCGAGGGAGAGTGTGTCACATCGAGAGAGAGTCACATCGAGGGAGAGAGAGTCAGATCGAGAGAGAGAGAGAGTCACATCGAGGGAGAGAGTCACATCGAGAGAGAGAGAGAGTCACATCGAGGGAGAGAGTCACATCGAGGGAGAGAGAGACACATCGAGGGAGAGAGAGTCACATCAAGGGAGAGAGAGTCACATTGAGGGAGAGAGAGTCACATCGAGGGAGAGAGAGTCACATCGAGAGAAAGAGAGTAACATCGAGTGAGAGAGAGTCACATCGAGGGAGAGAGTCACATCGAGAGAGTGAGAATCACATCGAGGGAGAGAGTTTCACATCAAGAGCGAGAGAGTAACATCGAGTGAGAGAGAGTCACATCGAGGGAGAGACTCACATCGAGGGAGAGAGAGACATCGAGGGAGAGAGAGTCACATCGAGAGAAAGAGTCACATCGAGAGAGAGAGAGAGTCACATCGAGAGTAAGAGAGTCACATCGAGGGAGAGAGATCACATCGAGAGTGAGAGTCACATCGAGAGAGAGAGGTTCACCTCGAGGGAGAGAGAGTCACATTGAGAGAGAGAGTCACATCGAGAGAGAGAGAGTCACATCGAGGCAGAGAGTCACATCGAGAGAGAGTCACTACGAGGGAGAGAGAGGCTCATCTTGGGAGAGAGAGTCACATCGAGAGAGAAAGAGTCACATCGAGAGAAAGTCACATCGAGAGAGAGAGAGTCACATCGAGCGAGAGAGAGTCACATCGAGGGAGGGAGAGTCACATCGTGAGTGAGTCACATCGAGAGAGAGTCACATCGAGGGAGAGAGTCACTTCGAGGGAGAGAGTCACATCGAGTCACATCAAGAGACAGAGAGAGTCACATCGAGGGAGAGAGAGTCACATCGTGAGTGAGTCACATCGAGGGAGAGAGAGTCATGTCGAGGGAGAGAGAGTCACATCGAGAGAGAGAAATTCACATAAAGGGAGAGAGAGTCATATCGAGAGTGAGAGAGTCACATCGAGGGATAGAGGGAGAGTCAGATCGAGAGAGAGGGAGTGACATCGAGGGAGAGAGAGTCACATCGAGAGTGAGAGTCACATCGAGACAGAGAGATTCACATCGAGGGAGAGAGAGTCACATCGAGAGAGAAAGCCACATCGAGGGAGAGAGAGTCACATCGAGAGAGAGTCAGATCGAGAGAGAGAGAGAGAGAGAGTCACTCGAGGGAGAGAGAGTCACATTGCGAGAGAGGGTCACATCGAGGGAGAGAGAGTCACATTGAGAGAATGTCACATTGAGAGAGAGAGAGTCACATCGAGAGAGAGAGAGTCAGATCGAGAGAGAGAGAGAGAAAGTCACCTCGAGGGAGAGAGAGTCACACTGAGAGAGAGAGTCACATCGAGGGAGAAAGAGTCACATCGAGGGAGAGAGATTAACATCGAGAGAGAGAAAGTCACATCGAGAGAGAGAGAGTCACATTGAGGGAGAGAGAGTCACATCGAGGGAGGGAGAGTCACATCAAGGGAGAGAGAGTCACATCGAGGGAGAGAGTGTCACATCGAGAGAGAGAGAGGTAGAGTCAGATCGAGAGAGAATATAAACTGGCAGACTACCTCACGACCATCAGAGACACAAAACAGAGACAGACCCTCACCAGGTACAGACTAAGCGACCACCAACTGGAAATTGAAAAAGGCAGATACAAGAAATCCTGGCAGCCTAGAGAGAATAGAATATGCGATCAATGTCTGGCTGGCGAGGTTGAAACAGAAATGCATTTCCTCCTAAAATGCGAAAAATTCAACACATCAAGAAACATATTATTCAACAAGCTAAGCCAAACAACCCCAGATTTCAAGGAATTGGATGATCTGTCAAAATTGAGATTAGTCCTAGGAGAAGGAGACAGACCATACCTTGGGGCCAAATATGTAACAACATGTCACAACCTGAGGACTGTTTAAAAGTAAGACTGTTTAAAATTAATATTGAACGTACCAAATGAAGTAGAAAGACTGTTTAAAATTAATATTGTTTAAAAGTAATATTGTATGTACCCAACAAATGTCAAATCGATTGACACCTACAGAATGTTGGAAAACTGTACCTTTTTGCTATGTAAGCTTTGGCAATATGGTTCTCTGTAAACTTTCATGCCAATAAAGCATTTGAACTGAACTGAACTGAACTGAACTGAGAGAGTCACATCTAGAGAGAGAGACTCACATCGATGGAGAGAGAGTCACATCGAGAGAGTGAGTCACATCTCGAGAGACAGTTGTTAGATCCGTGTGTTAATGGAGACACGGAATGCAGGAGTTGATTTAACAAGTGTTCACTGAACAAAGTCTGGAGGTGAACTAACTACACAAGACGCTATACAGGCTTATATACCCGAGTGGTCACGACTGGCACAACAGTATACAGGGGCTTCAAAAACATAGTTCCTCTTAAAGGTACATACACTACAACAGTCACATCGAGAGAGAGAGTTTCACATCGAGGGAGAGAGAGTCACATCGAGAGAGAGAGAGAGTCACATCGAGGGAGAGAGAGTCACATCGAGGGAGAGAGATTCACATCGAGGGAGAGAGAGTCACATCGAGGGTGAAAGTCACATCGAGGGAGAGATTCACATCGAGGGAGAGAGTCACATCGAGGGAGAAAGAGTCACATCGAGAGAGAGAGAGGGAGAGTCACCTCGAGGGAGAGAGAGTCACATCGAGCGAGAGAGAGTCACATCGAGAGAGAGAGTCACATCGAGGGAGAGAGAGTCACATCGAGAGAGAGTAACATCGAGTGAGAGAGAGTCACATCGAGAGAGTGAGAGTCACATCGAGGGAGAGAGAGTCACATCAACGGAGAGGGTCACATCGAGGGAGACAGAGTCACATCGAGGGACAGAGAGTCACATCGAGGGAGAGGGAGTCACAGCGAGTGAGAGGGAGTCACATCGAGAGAGTGAGAATCACATCGAGGGAGAGAGAGTCACATCGAGAGAGAGAGTTTCACATCGAGAGAGAGAGTCACATCGAGGGAGAGAGAGTCACATCGAGAGCGAGAGAGTAACATCGAGGGAGTGAGTCACATCGAGGGAGAGAGAGACATCGAGGGAGAGAGAGTCACATCGAGACAGAGAGATTCACATGGAGAGAGAGAGAGTCACATCGAGGCAGAGAGTCACATCGAGGGAGAGAGAGTCACATCGAGGCAGAGAGTCACATCGAGGGAGAGAGAGTCACATCGAGGGAGAGAGAGTCACATCGAGGGAGAAAGTCACATCGAGGGAGAGAGAAAGTCACATCGAGGGAGAGAGAAAGTCACATCGAGGGAGACAGTGTCAGATCGAGAGAGAAGGAGTCACATCGAGAGAGAGAGATTCACATCGAGGGAGAGAGAGTCACATCGAGGGAGAGTCACATCGAGAGAGAGAGTCACATCGAGGGAGAGAGAGTCACATCGAAGGAGAGAGAGTCACATCGAGGGAGAGAAAGTCACACTGAGGGAGAGAGAGTCATAGCGAGGGAAAGAATCACATCGAGGGAGAGAGAGTCACATTGAGGGAGAGAAAGTCACATTGAGGGAGAGAGAGTCACATCGAGGGAGAGAGAGTCACATTGAGGGAGAGAAAGTCACATTGAGGGAGAGAGAGTCACATCGAGGGAGAGAGAGTCACATCGAGAGAGAGAGAGTCACATCGAGGGAGAGTCAGATCGAGAGAGAGAGAGAGAGAGTCACATCGAGAGAGAGAGAAAGAGAGAGTCACATCGAGGGAGAGAGAGTCACATCGAGGGAGAGAGAGTCACATCGAGAAAGACAGAATAACATCGAGTGAGAGAGAGTCACATCGAGGGAGAGAGAGTCACATCGAGGGTGGAAGTCACATCGAGGGAGAGAGATTCACATCGAGGGAGAGAGAGTCACATCGAGAGCGAGAGAGTAACATCGAGTGAGAGAGAGTCACATCGAGGGAAAGAGAGTCACATCGAGGGTGAAAGTCACATCGAGGGAGAGAGATTCACATCGAGGGGGAGAGAGTCACATCGAGAGAGAGAGTCACATTGAGGGAGAGAGAGAGTCACATCGCGAGAAAGTCACATTGAGAGAGTCACATCGAGGGAGAGAAAGTCACATCGAGGGAAAGAGAGAGTCACATCGAGGGAAAGTCACATTGAGGGAGAGAGAGTCACATCGAGAGCGAGAGAGTAACATCGAGAGCGAGAGAATCACATCGAGGGAGAGAGAGTCGCTTCGAGGGAGAGAGTCACATCGAGAGAGAGTGTCACATCGAGGGAGAGATAGTCACATTGAGGGAGAGAGAGGGAGAGTCAGATCGAGGGAGAGACTCACATCTGGGGAGAGAGTCACATCTAGAGAGAGAGACTCACATCGAGGGAGAGAGAGTCACATCGAGAGAGTGAGTCACATCTAGAGAGACAGTTGTTAGATCCGTGTGTTAATGGAGACACGGAATGCAGGAGTTGATTTAACAAGTGTTTACTGAACAAAGTCTGGAGGTGAACTAACTACACAAGACGCTATGCAGGCTTATATACCCGAGTGGTCACTACTGGCACTACAGTATACAGGGACTTCAAAAACATAGTTCCTCTTAAAGGTACATAGACTACAACAGTCACATCGAGAGAGTCACATCGAGAGAGAGAGTTTCACATCGAGGGAGAGAGAGAGTCACATCGAGAGAGAGAGCGTCACATCGAGGGAGAGAGAAGCACATCGAGAGAGAGAGAGTCACATCGAGGGAGAGAGAGTCACATCGAGGGAGAGAGAGTCACATCGAGGCAGAGAGAGTCACATCGAGGGAGAGAGAGTCACATCAAGGGAGAGAGATCACATCGAGGGAAAAAGAGACACATCGAAGAGAGAGAGTCACATCGAGAGAGATAGAGGGAGAGTCACCTCGAGGAAGAGAGTCACATTTAGGGAGGGAGAGTCACATCGAGGGAGAGAGAGTCACATCGAGAGAGAGAGAGTCACATCGAGGGAGGGAGAGTCACATCGAGAGAGAGAGTAACATCGAGTGAGAAATAGTCACATCGAGGGAGAGAGAATCACATCGAGGGAGAGAGAGTCACATCGAGAGAGAGAGAGTAACATCGAGTGAGAGAGAGTCTCATCGAGGGAGAGAGAGTCACATCGAGGGAGAGAGTCACATCGAGAGAGTGAGAATCACATCGAGGGAGAGAGAGTCACATCGAGAGCGAGAGAGTAACATCGAGTGAGAGAGAGTCACATCGAGGGAGAGAGAGTCACATCGAGGGTGAGAGTCACATCGAGAGAGAGAGTCACATCGAGGGTGAATGTCACATCGATGGAGAGAGATTCACATCGAGGGAGAGAGAGTCACATCGAGAGCGAGAGAGAGTCACATCGAGAGAGAGAGAGTCACATCGAGGGAGAGAGAGTCACATCGAGGGTGAAAGTCACATCGAGGGAGAGAGATTCACATCGAGAGAGAGAGAGTCACATCGAGGGAGAGAGAGTCACATCGAGGGAGGGGGAGTCACATCGAGAGAGAGAGGGAGAGTCAGATCGAGAGAGAGAGAGAGTCACACCGAGGGAGAGAGAGTCACATTGAGGAAGAAAGAGTCACATCGAGGGAGAGACTCACATCTAGGGAGAGAGAGAGCCGAACTAGGCAGATACCCACTGATAATAAACATCCAAAAACGAGCACTAAACTTCCTAAATCACCTCAAATCTAGCTCCCCAGACACCCTTCATTTCAAAGCCTTTCAGACCCAAGAGCTAAACCCAGAAAAGAGTCCCCTGAGTCAGCTGCTACTGAAACTAAGTACTCAGCCGGACCCTGACCAGCCCCAGACCAACACAGCCGTCCAAACACCAATCCGAGTGAACCAAATCATTAAACAATGCAAAGAAACCTACCTGGAACATTGGAACAAAATAACCGAAAACCAAAGCAGATTAGAATGTTACCGGGCCCTAAAAAGAGAATATAAACTGGCAGACTACCTCACGACCATCAGAGACACAAAACAGAGACAGACCCTCACCAGGTACAGACTAAGCGACCACCAACTGGAAATTGAAAAAGGCAGATACAAGAAATCCTGGCAGCCTAGAGAGAATAGAATATGCGATCAATGTCTGGCTGGCGAGGTTGAAACAGAAATGCATTTCCTCCTAAAATGCGAAAAATTCAACACATCAAGAAACATATTATTCAACAAGCTAAGCCAAACAACCCCAGATTTCAAGGAATTGGATGATCTGTCAAAATTGAGATTAGTCCTAGGAGAAGGAGACAGACCATACCTTGGGGCTAAATATGTAACAACATGTCACAACCTGAGGACTGTTTAAAAGTAAGACTGTTTAAAATTAATATTGAACGTACCAAATGAAGTAGAAAGACTGTTTAAAATTAATATTGTTTAAAAGTAATATTGTATATACCCAACAAATGTCAAATCGATTGACACCTACAGAATGTTGGAAAACTGTACCTTTTTGCTATGTAAGCTTTGGCAATATGGTTCTCTGTAAACTTTCATGCCAATAAAGCATTTGAACTGAACTGAACTGACTCACATCGAGGGAGAGAGAGTCACATCGAGAGAGAGAGTCACATCGAGAGAGCGAGAGAATCACATCCAGAAAGAGAGACTCACATCGAGGGAGAGAGAGTCAGATCGAGAGAGTGAGTCACATCGAGAGAGACAGTCACATCGAGAGAGTTTCACATCGAGGAAGAGAGAGAGTCACATCGAGAGAGAGAGCGTCACATCGAGGGAGAGACAGTCACATCGAGGGAGAGAGAGTCACATCGAGGCAGAGAGTCACATCGAGGGAGAGAGAGTCACATCAAGGGAGAGAGTCACATCGAGGGAGAGAGAGTCACATCGAGGGAGAGAGAGTCACATCGAGGGAGAAAGAGTCACATCGAGAGTGAGGGAGTCACATCAAGGGAGAGAGATTCACATCGAGAGTGAGAGAGTCACATCAAGAGAGAGAGTCATATCGAGGGAGAGTGTGTCACATCGAGAGAGAGTCACATCGAGGGAGAGAGAGTCAGATCGAGAGAGAGAGAGAGTCACATCGAGGGAGAGCGTCACATCGAGAGAGAGAGAGAGTCACATCGAGGGAGAGAGTCACATCGAGGGAGAGAGAGTCACATCGAGGGAGAGAGAGTCACATCAAGGGAGAGAGAGTCACATCGAGGGAGAGAGAGTCACATCGAGGGAGAGAGAGTCACATCGAGAGAAAGAGAGTAACATCGAGTGAGAGAGAGTCACATCGAGGGAGAGAGTCACATCGAGAGAGTGAGAATCACATCGAGGGAGAGAGTTTCACATCGAGAGCGAGAGAGTAACATCGAGTGAGAGAGAGTCACATCGAGGGAGAGACTCACATCGAGGGAGAGAGAGACATCGAGGGAGAGAGAGTCACATCGAGAGAGAAAGAGTCACATCGAGAGAGAGAGAGAGTCACATCGAGAGTAAGAGAGTCACATCGAGGGAGAGAGATCACATCGAGAGTGAGAGTCACATCGAGAGAGAGAGGTTCACCTCGAGGGAGAGAGAGTCACATTGAGAGAGAGAGTCACATCGAGAGAGAGAGAGTCACATCGAGGCAGAGAGTCACATCGAGAGAGAGTCACTACGAGGGAGAGAGAGGCTCATCTTGGGAGAGAGAGTCACATCGAGAGAGAAAGAGTCACATCGAGAGAAAGTCACATCGAGAGAGAGAGAGTCACATCGAGCGAGAGAGAGTCACATCGAGGGAGGGAGAGTCACATCGTGAGTGAGTCACATCGAGAGAGAGAGAGTCACATCGAGGGAGAGAGTCACTTCGAGGGAGAGAGTCACATCGAGTCACATCAAGAGACAGAGAGAGTCACATCGAGGGAGAGAGAGTCACATCGTGAGTGAGTCACATCGAGGGAGAGAGAGTCATGTCGAGGGAGAGAGAGTCACATCGAGAGAGAGAAATTCACATAAAGGGAGAGAGAGTCATATCGAGAGTGAGAGAGTCACATCGAGGGATAGAGGGAGAGTCAGATCGAGAGAGAGGGAGTGACATCGAGGGAGAGAGAGTCACATCGAGAGTGAGAGTCACATCGAGACAGAGAGATTCACATCGAGGGAGAGAGAGTCACATCGAGAGAGAAAGCCACATCGAGGGAGAGAGAGTCACATCGAGAGAGAGTCAGATCGAGAGAGAGAGAGAGAGAGAGTCACTCGAGGGAGAGAGAGTCACATTGCGAGAGAGGGTCACATCGAGGGAGAGAGAGTCACATTGAGAGAATGTCACATTGAGAGAGAGAGAGTCACATCGAGAGAGAGAGAGTCAGATCGAGAGAGAGAGAGAGAAAGTCACCTCGAGGGAGAGAGAGTCACACTGAGAGAGAGAGTCACATCGAGGGAGAAAGAGTCACATCGAGGGAGAGAGATTAACATCGAGAGAGAGAAAGTCACATCGAGAGAGAGAGAGTCACATTGAGGGAGAGAGAGTCACATCGAGGGAGGGAGAGTCACATCAAGGGAGAGAGAGTCACATCGAGGGAGAGAGTGTCACATCGAGAGAGAGAGAGGTAGAGTCAGATCGAGAGAGAATATAAACTGGCAGACTACCTCACGACCATCAGAGACACAAAACAGAGACAGACCCTCACCAGGTACAGACTAAGCGACCACCAACTGGAAATTGAAAAAGGCAGATACAAGAAATCCTGGCAGCCTAGAGAGAATAGAATATGCGATCAATGTCTGGCTGGCGAGGTTGAAACAGAAATGCATTTCCTCCTAAAATGCGAAAAATTCAACACATCAAGAAACATATTATTCAACAAGCTAAGCCAAACAACCCCAGATTTCAAGGAATTGGATGATCTGTCAAAATTGAGATTAGTCCTAGGAGAAGGAGACAGACCATACCTTGGGGCCAAATATGTAACAACATGTCACAACCTGAGGACTGTTTAAAAGTAAGACTGTTTAAAATTAATATTGAACGTACCAAATGAAGTAGAAAGACTGTTTAAAATTAATATTGTTTAAAAGTAATATTGTATGTACCCAACAAATGTCAAATCGATTGACACCTACAGAATGTTGGAAAACTGTACCTTTTTGCTATGTAAGCTTTGGCAATATGGTTCTCTGTAAACTTTCATGCCAATAAAGCATTTGAACTGAACTGAACTGAACTGAACTGAGAGAGTCACATCTAGAGAGAGAGACTCACATCGATGGAGAGAGAGTCACATCGAGAGAGTGAGTCACATCTCGAGAGACAGTTGTTAGATCCGTGTGTTAATGGAGACACGGAATGCAGGAGTTGATTTAACAAGTGTTCACTGAACAAAGTCTGGAGGTGAACTAACTACACAAGACGCTATACAGGCTTATATACCCGAGTGGTCACGACTGGCACAACAGTATACAGGGGCTTCAAAAACATAGTTCCTCTTAAAGGTACATACACTACAACAGTCACATCGAGAGAGAGAGTTTCACATCGAGGGAGAGAGAGTCACATCGAGAGAGAGAGAGAGTCACATCGAGGGAGAGAGAGTCACATCGAGGGAGAGAGAGTCACATCGAGAGAGAGAGCGCCACATCGAGGGAGAGAGAATCACATCGAGAGAGAGAGAGTCGCATCGAGGGAGAGAGAGTCACATCGAGAGAGAGAGAGTCACATCGAGGGAGAGAGAGTCACATCGAGGGAGAGAGAGTCACATTGAGGCAGAGAGAGGGAGAGTCACATCGAGGGAGAGAGAGTCACATTGAGGCAGAAAGAGTCACATCGAGGGAGAGAGCCACATCGTGGGAGAGAGAGTCACATCGAGAGAGAGAGAGTCACATCGAGGGAGAGAGAGTCACATTGAGGCAGAGAGAGTCACATCGAGGGAGAGAGTCACATCGAGGGAGAGAGAGTCACATCGAGGGAGAGAGAGTCACATCGAGGCAGAGAGTCACATCGAGGGAGAGAGAGTCACATCGAGGGAGAGAGTCACATCGAGGGAGAGAGTCACATCGAGGGAGAGAGAGTCACATCGAGGCAGAGAGTCACATCGAGGGAGAGAGAGTCACATCGAGGGAGAGAGAGACACATCGAGAGAGAGAGCGTCACATCGAGGGAGAGAGAGTCACATCGAGAGTGAGAATCACATCGAGGGAGAGTCACATCGAGGGTGAAAGTCACATCGAGGGAGAGAGATTCACATCGAGAGAGAGAGTCACATCGAGGGAGAGAGCGTCACATCGAGGGTGAAAGTCACGTCGAGGGAGAGAGATTCACATCGAGGGAGAGAATCACATCGAGGGAGAGAGAGTCATATCGAGGGAGAGAGACTCACATCGAGAGAGAGAGATTCACATCGAGAGAGAGGGTCACATCGAGGGAGCGAGTCACATCGAGGGGGAGAGAGTCACATCGAGAGAGAGAGAATCGCAACGAGGGAGAGAGAGAGTCACATCGAGAGAGAGAGGCACATCGAGGGAGAGAGCCACATCGAGGGAGAGAGAGTCACATCAAGGGAGAGGGTCACATCGAGGGAGAGAGAGTCACATCGAGGGAGAAAGAGTCACATCGAGAGCGAGAGAGTCACATCGTGGGAGAGAGAGTCACATCGAGGGAGGGAGTCACATCGAGGGAGAGAGAGTCACATCGAGGGAGAGAGTCACATCGAGGGAGAGAGAGATGTAATTAAATCAATGTATACAAACAACAAATGTGCAGTTAAAATTGGAGACAAACGAACAAAATACTTCCCACAGGGGCGGGGGGTGACGCAGGGCTCGCCAATCTCACCAACACTCTTTAATATTTACATAAATGAATTGGCAAAACTACTTGAACAATCTACAGCACCCGGTCTCACCCTATATGAATCCAAGGTTAAATTCCTCCTCTATGCAGACGACCTGGTTCTGCTGTCACCAACTAAGGAGGGTCTACAGCAGAACCTGGATCTGCTGGAGTCATACTGCCAGACTTGGGCCCTGACAATAAATCCCAAAAAAACAAAAGTCGTTGTGTTCCAGCAAAGATCCAGACCTCAGGGACCCAAAATAAATTTCACAATAGGAACAACCAAAATTGAACAAACCACTAACGACACATACTTGGGCTTAAAAATCAGTTCTACGGGAAACTTCAAACTGGCTGTGAATGAACTGAAAGAGAAAGCAAGAAGGGCTTTCTATGCCATTAAAAAATCAATCCAAATAGAAATCCCAATTAGCATTTGGCTCAAAATTTTCAAATCAGTAATTGAACCAATTGCACTCTATGGCAGTGAGGTATGGGGACCGCTAACACAACAAGAATTTGCAAAATGGGACAAACACCCAATTGAGATCCTACATGCAGAATTCTGTAAAAGTATCCTCCGGACTCAAAGGAAAACAGTAAACAATGCATGCAGGGCGGAACTAGGCCAATATCCATTAATAATCACTATCCAAAAAAGAGCCACCAAATTTTGGAATCACCTACAAATGAGCAACCCCAATGCTATCACTACGATGCCCTGAAATGCCAAGAGCTGACCATAAAGAAGAATACCCTCAGTCAACTAGTCCTGGGACTCAGTGAAGTAACTACTAGCACTACTAACAATAACCAGCCACAGGACAGTGACAGCGTAACACAAAGAATTCGACCCAACACAATCGTCGCTAAGCAAAAGGAAAAATATCTGACATAATGGGCAGAAACAACAAAAACCCAAAGCAAACTCAATTGCTACTTGGCACTAAACAGACAATACAACATAGCTGATTACCTGACCATGGTAAAGGACAGCAAACTGAGAAAAGTCCTGGCAATGTACAGACTTAGTGAACATAGCCTGGCGATCGAAAAAGGTAGACACAGGCAGACCCGGCTACCAAGGGAGGACAGGATATGCTCTCACTGCAGTCAGGGAATGGTGGAAACAGAGATGCACTTCCCCGCCGCTTGTAGAAAATATCAGGGCATAAGGGAGAATTTCTACCCAAAATTTACAAAAATATGCCCGGAATTCAGAGAATTGAATGACGACCAAAAACTCCCATACCTACTAGGGGAAGAGAGAAGTTGCATAACACTGGCGGCACACTATGTTACAGCTTGCCATAAACAGAGGGACAACCACTAAAGATAAGATAAGAGTATATATAAATTATATGAAAGTATATTTATACACTCAGGGATATATCTGTTTATACACTGTATGGATAGATCTGTATTTTTGTGAACAAACATGAATGTTTTCCAATGCTTTGGCAACATAAGATGTAACTTGTCATGCCAATAAAGCGATTTGAATTGAATTGAATTGAATTGAGTCAAATCGAGAAAGAGAGCGTCACATCGAGAGAGAGAGTCACATCGAGAGCGAGAGAGTCACATCGTGGGAGAGAGTTTCACATCGAGAGAGAGAGTCACATCGAGGGAGAGTCACATCTAGGGAGAGAGAGTCACATCGAGGGAGAGAGAGTTACATCAAGGGAGAGAGAGTAATATCGAGAGAGGGAGTCACTTCAAGGGAGAGAGAGTGAAGGGAGAGAGAGTCACACCAACTGGCAATTGAAAAAGGGAGATACAAGAAATCCTGGCAGCCTAGAGAGAATAGAATATGCGATCAATGTCTGACCGGCGAGGTTGAAACAGAAGTGCATTTCCTCCTAAAATGCGAAAAATTCAACACATCAAGAAACATATTATTTAACAAGCTCAGCCAAACAACCCCAGATTTCAAGGCTTTGGATGACCTGTCAAAATTAAGATTAGTTCTGGGAGAAGGAGACAGACCATACCTTGGTGCCAAATATGTAACAACATGTCACAACCTGAGGACTGTTTAAAATTAATACTGAATGTACCAAATTATGTACAAAGACTGTTTAAATTAATATTGTTTAAAAGTAATATTGTATGTACCCAACAAGGGTCAAAATTGTTTGACATCTACAGAATGTTGGAAAGCTGTACATTTTTGTTGTGTAAGCTTTGGCAATATGCTTCTCTGTAAACTTTCATGCCAATAAAGCATTTGAATTGTGAATTGGGAAAATTGTGAGTACCATCGAGAGAGAGAGTCACATTGAGGGAGAGAGAGTCACATCGAGGGAGGGAGTCACTTCGAGGGAGAGAGAGTCACATCGAGGGAGAAAGAGTAACATCGAGAGAGAGAGTCACATCGAGGGAGAGAGAGTCACATCGAGGGAGAGAGTCACATCGAGGTAGAGAGACACACATCGAGAGAGAAAGAGTAAGATCGAGAGAGAGAGTCCCATCGAGGTAGAGAGAGTCACATCGAGGGAGAGAGATTCACATCGAGGGAGACAGAGTCACATCGAGAGAGAGAGAGTCACATCGAGGTAGAGAGAGTCACATCAAGGGAGAAAGAGTAACATCGAGAGAGAGAGTCACATCGAGGGAGAGAGAGTCAAATCGAGAAAGAGAGGGTCACATCGAGGGAGAGAGAGTCACATCGAGGGAGAGAGTCACATCGAGGTAGAGAGAGTCACATCGAGGGAGAGAGCGTCACATCGAGGGAGAGAGCGTCACATCGAGGGAGACAGAGTCACATCGAGAGAGAGAGAGTCACATCGAGGGAGAGAGAGTCACATCGAGGGAGGGAGTCACATCGAGGGAGAGAGAGTCACATCGAGGGAGAGAGAGTCACATCGTGAGAGAGAGTCACATCGAGGGAGAGAGAGTCACATCGAGGGAGGGAGTCACATCGAGGGAGAGAGAGTCACATCGAGGGAGAGAGAGTCACATCGAGGGAGAGAGAGTCACATCGAGAGCGAGAGAGTCACATCGAGGGAGAGAGAGTCACTTCGAGGGAGGGAGTCACATCGAGGGAGAGAGAGTCACATCGAGGGAGAGAGAGTTAAATTGAGGGAGAGAGAGTCATATCGAGGGAGCGAGAGTCACATCGAGAGAGAGAGAGTCACATCGAGGGAGAGAGAGTCACATCGAGGGAGAGAGAGTCACATCGAGGGAGAGAGAGTAACATCGAGGGAGAGGGTGTCACATCAAGGGAGAGAGAGTAACTTCCAGGGAGAGAGTCACATCGAGAGTCAGAGTCACATCGAGGGAGAGAGTCACATCGAGAGTCAGAGTCACATCGAGGGAGAGAGAGTCACATCGAGGGAGAGAGAGTCACATCGAGAGAGAGAGTCACATCGAGGGAGAGAGAGTCACATCGAGGGAGGGAGTCACATCGAGGGAGAGAGAGTCACATCGAGGGAGTCAAATCGAGGGAGAAAGAGCCACATCGAGAGCGAGAGAGTCACATCGAGGGAGAGAGAGTCACATCGAGGGAGGGAGTCACATCGAGGGAGAGAGTCACATCGAGTTAGAGAGAGTCACATCGAGGGAGAAAGAGTCACATCGAGAGCGAGAGAGTCACATCGAGGGAGAGAGAGTCACATCGAGGGAGGGAGTCACATCGAGGGAGAGAGTCACATCGAGAGAGAGAGTCACATCGAGGGAGAGAGAGTCGAGGGAGAGAGAGTCACATCGAGGGAGAGAGATTCACATCGAGAGAGAGAGAGTCACATCGAGGGACAGAGATTCACATCGAGGGACAGAGAGTCACATCGAGAGAGAGTCACATCGATGGAGAGAGAGTCAAATCGAGAAAGAGACCGTCGCATCGAGAGAGAGAGAGAGAGTCACATCGAGAGGGAGCGTCACATCGCGAGCGAGAGAGAGTTACATCGAGAGAGAAAGTCACATCAAGAGAGAGAGTCACATCAAGAGACAGAGAGAGTCACATCGAGTGTGAGAGAGCCACATCGAGAGAGAGAGAGTCACAACGAGGGAGAGAGAGTCACATCGAGAGAGAGAGTCACATCGAGGGAGAGAGTCACATCGAGGGACAGAGAGTCACATCAAAGGAGAGAGAGTTACATCGAGAGCGAGAGAGGCACATCGAGGGAGAGAGTCACATCGAGGGAGAGAGAGTCACATCGAGGGAGAGAGAGATGTAATTAAATCAATGTATACAAACAACAAATGTGCAGTTAAAATTGGAGACAAACGAACAAAATACTTCCCACAGGGGCGGGGGGTGACGCAGGGCTCGCCAATCTCACCAACACTCTTTAATATTTACATAAATGAATTGGCAAAACTACTTGAACAATCTACAGCACCCGGCCTCACCCTATATGAATCCAAGGTTAAATTCCTCCTCTATGCAGACGACCTGGTTCTGCTGTCACCAACTAAGGAGGGTCTACAGCAGAACCTGGATCTGCTGGAGTCATACTGCCAGACTTGGGCCCTGACAATAAATCCCAAAAAAACAAAAGTCGTTGTGTTCCAGCAAAGATCCAGACCGCAGGGACCCAAAATAAATTTCACAATAGGAACAACCAAAATTGAACAAACCACTAACGACACATACTTGGGCTTTAAAATCAGTTCTACGGGAAACTTCAAACTGGCTGTGAATGAACTGAAAGAGAAAGCAAGAAGGGCTTTCTATGCCATTAAAAAATCAATCCAAATAGAAATCCCAATTAGCATTTGGCTCAAAATTTTCAAATCAGTAATTGAACCAATTGCACTCTATGGCAGTGAGGTATGGGGACCGCTAACACAACAAGAATTTGCAAAATGGGACAAACACCCAATTGAGATCCTACATGCAGAATTCTGTAAAAGTATCCTCCGGACTCAAAGGAAAATAGTAAACAATGCATGCAGGGCGGAACTAGGCCAATATCCATTAATAATCACTATCCAAAAAAGAGCCACCAAATTTTGGAATCACCTACAAATGAGCAACCCCCAATGCTATCACTACGACGCCCTGAAATGCCAAGAGCTGACCATAAAGAAGAATACCCTCAGTCAACTAGTCCTGGGACTCAGTGAAGTAACTACTAACATTACTAACAATAACCAGCCACAGGACAGTGACAGCGTAACACAAAGAATTCGACCCAACACAATCGTCGCTAAGCAAAAGGAAAAATATCTGACATATTGGGCAGAAACAACAAAAACCCAAAGCAAACTCAATTGCTACTTGGCACTAAACAGACAATACAACATAGCTGATTACCTGACCATGGTAAAGGACAGCAAACTGAGAAAAATCCTGACAATGTACAGACTTAGTGAACATAACCTGGCGATCGAAAAAGGTAGACACAGGCAGACCCGGCTACCAAGGGAGGACAGGATATGCTCTCACTGCAGTCAGGGAATGGTGGAGACAGAGATGCACTTCCCCACAGCTTGTAGAAAATATCAGGGCATAAGGGAGAATTTCTACCCAAAATTTACAAAAATATGCCCGGAATTCAGAAAATTGAATGACGACCAAAAACTCCCATACCTACTAGGGGAAGAGAGAAGTTGCATAACACTGGCGGCACACTATGTTACAGCTTGCCATAAACAGAGGGACAACCACTAAAGATAAGATAAGTGTATATATAAATTATATGAAAGTATATTTATACACTCAGGGATATATCTGTTTATACACTGTACGGATAGATCTGTATTTTTGTGAACAAACATGAATGTTTTCCAATGCTTTGGCAACATAAGATGTAACTTGTCATGCCAATAAAGCGATTTGAATTGAATTGAATTGAATTGAGTCAAATCGAGAAAGAGAGCGTCACATCGAGAGAGAGAGAGAGTCACATCGAGGGAGAAAGAGTCACATCGAGAGCGAGAGAGTCACATCGTGGGAGAGAGTTTCACATCGAGAGAGAGAGTCACACCGAGAGAGAGAGTCACATCGAGGGAGAGTCACATCTAGGGAGAGAGAGTCACATCGAGGGAGAGAGAGTAATATCGAGAGAGGGAGTCACTTCAAGGGAGAGAGAGTCACACCAACTGGCAATTGAAAAAGGGAGATACAAGAAATCCTGGCAGCCTAGAGAGAATAGAATATGCGATCAGTGTCTGACCGGCGAGGTTGAAACAGAAATGCATTTCCTCCTAAAATGCGAAAAATTCAACACATCAAGAAACATATTATTTAACAAGCTCAGCCAAACAACCCCAGATTTCAAGGCTTTGGATGACCTGTCAAAATTAAGATTAGTCCTGGGAGAAGGAGACAGACCATACCTTGGTGCCAAATATGTAACAACATGTCACAACCTGAGGACTGTTTAAAATTAATACTGAATGTACCACATTATGTACAAAGACTGTTTAAATTAATATTGTTTAAAAGTAATATTGTATGTACCCAACAAGGGTCAAAATTGTTTGACATCTACAGAATGTTGGAAAACTGTACATTTTTGTTGTGTAAGCTTTGGCAATATGCTTCTCTGTAAACTTTCATGCCAATAAAGCATTTGAATTGTGAATTGTGAAAATTCTGAGTACCATCGAGAGAGAGAGTCACATCGAGGGAGAGAGAGTCACATCGAGGGAGGGAGTCACTTCGAGGGAGAGAGAGTCACATCGAGGGAGAGAGTCAAATCGAGGGAGAAAGAGTCACATCGAGAGCGAGAGAGTCACATCGAGGGAGAGAGAGTCCCATCGAGGGAGGGAGTCACATCGAGAGAGAGAATCACATCGAGGGAGAGAGAATCACATCGAGGGAGAAAGAGTCACATCGAGGGAGAGAGAGTCACATCGAGGGAGAGAGTCACATCGAGAGAGAGAGTCACATTGAGGGAGAGAGAGTCACATTGAGTGAGAGAGAGTCACATCGAGGGAGAGAAAGTCAAATTGAGGGAGAGAGAGTCACATCGAGGGAGAGAGAGTCACATCGAGGGAGAGAGAGTCATATCGAGGGAGAGAGAGTCACATCGAGGGAGAGATAGTCACACTGAGGAAGAGAGTCACTTCGAGAGAGAGTTCGTCACATCAAGAGAGAAAGTCACATCGAGGGAGAGCGAGTCACATCGAGCGAGAGAAAGTCACATCGAGGGAGAGAGAGTTACATCGAGGGAGAGAGAGTCACATCGAGAGTGAGAGAGTCACATCGAGGGAGAGAGAGTCACATCGACGTGGAGAGAGTCACATCGAGAGAGAGAGTCACATCAAGGGAGAGAGAGTCACATCGAGGGAGAGAGAGTCACATCGAGGGAGAGAGAGTCACATCGAGAGAGAGTGAGTCACATCGAGGGAGAGAGAGTCACATTGAGGGAGAGAGTCACATCGAGAGAGAGAGAGTCACATCGAGGGAGAGAAAGTCAAATTGAGGGAGAGAGAGTCACATCGAGGGAGAGAGAGTCACATCGAGGGAGAGAGGGTCACATCGAGGGAGAGATAGTCACATTGAGGAAGAGAGTCACTTCGAGAGAGAGTCCGTCACATCAAGAGAGAGAGTCACATCGAGGTAGAGAGAGTCACATCGAGGGAGAGAGAGTCACATCGAGAGAGAGATTCACATCGAGGGAGAGAGTCACATCGAGAGAGAGAGAGTCACATCGAGGGAGAGAGAGTCACATCGAGAGAGAGAGAGTCACATCGAGGGAGAGAGAGTCACATCGAGAGAGAGATTCACATCGAGGGAGAGAGTCACATCGAGAGAGAGAGAGTCACATCGAGGGAGAGAAAGTCAAATTGAGGGAGAGAGAGTCACATCGAGGGAGAGAGAGTCACATCGAGGGAGAGAGAGTCACATCGAGGGAGAGAGAGTCACATCGAGGGAGAGATAGTCACATTGAGGAAGAGAGTCACTTCGAGAGAGAGTTTGTCACATCAAGAGAGAGAGTCACATCGAGGGAGAGAGAGTCACATCGAGCGAGAGAGAGTCACATCGAGGGAGGGAGAGTCACATCGAGGGAGAGAGAGTCACATCAACGGGGAGAGATTCACATCGAGAGAGAGAGTCACATCGAGGGAGAGAGAGCCACATCGAGGGAGAGAGAGTCACATCGACGGAGAGAGAGTCACATCGAGGGAGAGAGAGTCACATCGAGAGAGAGAGAGTCACATCGAGGGAGAGAGAGTCACATCGAGAGAGAGAGAGTCACATCGAGAGAGAGAGAGTCACATCGAGAGAGAGAGTCACATCGAGGGAGAGAGTCACATCGAGGGACAGAGAGTCACATCAAAGGAGAGAGAGTTACATCGAGAGCGAGAGAGGCACATCGAGGGAGAGAGTCACATCGAGGGAGAGAGAGTCACATCAAGGGAGAGAGTCACATCGAGAGAGAGAGAGTCACATCGAGGGAGAGAGAGTCACACCGAGGGAGAGAGAGTCACATCGAGAGCAAGAGAGTCACATCGAGGGAGATAGAGTCACATCGAGGCAGAGCGTCACATCGAGAGAGAGAGAGTCACATCAAGGGAGAGTGTGTCACATCGAGAGAGAGAGAGTCACAACGAGGGAGAGAGAGTCACATCGAGAGAGAGAGTCACATCGAGGGAGAGAGAGTCACATCGAGGGAGAGAGAGTCACATCGAGGGAGAAGGTCACATCGAGTGAGAAGGTCACATCGAGGGAGAGTCACATCAAGGGAGAGAGAGGCACATCGAGGGAAAGAGTCACATCAAGGGAGAGAGAGTCACATCGAGGGAGAGAGAATTACATCGAGGCAGAGTGAGTCACATCGAGGGAGAAAGAGTCACATCGAGAGCGAGAGAGTCACATCGAGGGAGAGAGAGTCACATCGAGGGAGGGAGTCACATCGAGGGAGAGAGAGTCACATCGAGGGAGAGAGAGTCACATCGAGAGAGAGAGTCACATCGAGAGTGAGACAGTCACATCGAGGGAGAGAGTCAAATCGAGGTAGAGAGAATCACATCGAGGGAGAAAGAGTCACATCGAGGGAGAGAGAGTCGCATCGAGGGAGAGAGAGTCACATTGAGGGAGAGAGAGTCACATCGAGGGAGAGAGAGTCACATCGAGGGAGAGAGAGTCACATCGAGGGAGAGAGAGTCACAACGAGGAAGAGAGTCACATCGAGAGAGAGAGTCACATCGAGGGAGAGAGAGTCACATCGAGGGAGAGAGAGTCACATCGAGGGAGAGAGATTCACATCGAGAGAGAGAGAGTCACATCGAGGGACAGAGAATCACATCGAGAGAGAAAGAGTCACATCGAGGGAGAGAGAGTCACATCGAGGGAGAGAGAGTCACATCGAGGGAGAGAGAGTCACATCGAGGGAGACAGAGTCACATCGAGAGAGACAGAGTTACATCGAGAGAGAGAGAGTCACATCGAGGTAGAGAGAGTCACATCAAGGGAGAAAGAGTAACATCGAGAGAGTCACATCGAGGGAGAGAGAGTCAAATCGAGAAAGAGAGGGTCACATCGAGGGAGAGAGAGTCACATCGAGGGAGAGAGTCACATCGAGGTAGAGAGAGTCACATCGAGGGAGAGAGTCACATCGCCAGCGAGAGTGAGTCACATCGAGAGAGAGCGTCACATCGAGAGAGAGTCACATCGAGAGAGACATTCACATCGAGAGAGAGAGTCACATCGAGAGAGAGAGTTTCACATCGAGGGAGACAGAGTCACATCGAGGGAGAGAGAGTCATATCGAGGGAGAGTCACATCGAGAGCGAGAGAGTAACATCGAGTGAGAGTCACATCGAGGGAGAGATTCACATCGAGGGAGAGAGAGTCTCATCGAGGGAGAGAGTGTCACATCGAGACAGAGAGTCACATCAAGGGAGAGAGATTCACATCGAGAGAGAGAGATTCACATCGAGGGAGAGAGAGTCACATCGAGGGAGAGAGAGTCACATCGGGGGAGAAAGAGTCACATCGAGAGTGAGAGAGTCACATCGAGGGAGAGAGAGTCACATCGAGAGAGAGAGATTCACATCGAGGCCCAGTTTGCCATAACATGAGGAAAAAACTTAGAAAAATATCAAACCAAAAAACACAGACATCCAGAAAACGAGGAATTACGCCTTACTTATTGTCAGACACTAACACAATACAGAAACACACTCAGAACCAAAAAAGAGCAGTATATTAAGAATACACTCAGCTCCATTGAGGAATCCATTGATTCCAATTGTTTCTGGGACAACTGGAGTACATTACACAAAAAACAACACGACGAATTGGCCATTCAAAATGGAGACACATGGGAAAACTACTTTGAAAAATTATACCAGAAAAACACACTAAGGCCAGAGCAACACCAAATATGCAAAAAACTGGATAAGCTCGAAATGGCCATAAAAGATAACCAAAACCTGCTAGACTCCATAATAACAGAAAAAGAATTAGTTGAAAAACTCAAGGACCTGCGACCAGGAAAAGCCTGCGGGGCAGACGGCATACTAAGCAAGATGATTAAACACACAGATGATAAAATGAAACTGGCTATCCTAAAACTCTTCAACTTGGTTCTGAGTGTCAGTTACTTCCCTGATATCTGGAACAAAGGACTCATAACGCCCATATACAAAAGTGGGGACAAAGTCGACCCAAATAACTATCGAGGCATCTGTGTAAACAGTAACCTGGGGAAGGTATTCTGTAGTATCATAAACAAAAGACTTATAAACTTCCTTGAGGAGCACAATGTCTTGAGTAAAAGCCAAATTGGATTCCTGCCAAACTATAGAACATCAGATCATATCTTCACCCTACAGACCCTAATTGACAAACACGTTCATCAAAACAAAAGCAAAATCTATGCATGATTTATAGATTTCCAGAAGGCTTTCGATTCCATCTGGCACGACGGTTTATTCCAGAAACTTATCGAAAGCGGGACAGGGGGAAAAACATATCATGTAATTAAATCAATGTATACAAACAACAAATGTGCAGTTAAAATTGGAGACAAACAAACAAAATACTTCCCACAGGGGCGGGGGGTGACGCAGGGCTCGCCAATCTCACCGACACTCTTTAATATTTACATAAATGAATTGGCAAAACTACTTGAACAATCTACAGCACCCGGCCTCACCCTATATGAATCCAAGGTTAAATTCCTCCTCTTCGCAGATGACCTGGTTCTGCTGTCACCAACTAAGGAGGGTCTACAGCAGAACCTGGATCTGCTGGAGTCGTTCTGTCAGGCCTGGGCCCTGACAATAAATCCCCAAAAAACCAAAGTCCTTGTGTTTCAGCAAAGATCCAGACATCAGGGACCCAAAATAAATTTCACACTAGGAACAACCAAAATTGAACAAACCACTAACTACACATACTTGGGCTTAAAAATCAGTTCTACGGGAAATTTCCATCTGGCTGTGAATGAACTGAAAGAGAAAGCAAGAAAGGCTTTCTATGCCATTAAAAAATCAATCCAAATAGAAATCCCAATTAGCATTTGGCTCTAAATTTTCAAATCAGTAATTGAACCAATTGCACTCTGTGGCAGTGAGGTGTGGGGGCTGCTAACACAACAAGAATTTGCAAAATGGGACAAACACCCAATTGAGATCCTACATGCAGAATTCTGTAAAAGTATCCTACGGACTCAAAGGAAAACCATAAACAATGCATGCAGGGCAGAACTAGGCCAATATCCATTAATAATCACTATCCAAAAAAGAGCCACCAAATTTTGGAAACACCAAGAAATGAGCAACCCCCAATGCTATCATTACGAAGCCCTGAAATGCCAAGAGAGGACCATAAAGAAGAATACCCTCAGTCAAATAGTCCTGGGACTCAGTGAAGTAACTACTAACACTACTAACAATAACCAGCCCCAGGACAGTGACAGCGTAACACAAAGAATTCGACCCAACACAATCGTCGCTAAGCAAAAGGAAAAATATCTGTCATATTGGGCAGAAACAACAAAAACCCAAAGCAAACTCAATTGCTACTTGGCCCTAAACAGACAATACAACATGGCTGATTACCTGACCATGGTAAAGGATAGCAAACTGAGAAAAACCTTGACAATGTACAGACTTTGTGAACATAGCCTGGCGATCGAAAAAGGTAGACACAGGCACACCCGGCTACCAAGAGAGGACAGGATATGCTCTCACTGCAGTCAGGGAGTGGTGGAGACAGAGATGCACTTCCTCACAGCTTGTAGAAAATATCAGGGCATCAGGGAGAATTTCTACCCAAAATTCACAAAAATATGCCCTGAATTCAGAAATTTGAATGACGACCAAAAACTCCCATACCTACTAGGGGAAGAGAGAAATTGTGTAACACTAGCGGCACACGATGTTACAGCTTGCCATAAACAGAGGGACAACCACTAAATATAAGAAAAGAGTATATATAAATTATATGAATGTATATTTATACACTCAGGGATATATCTGATTTTACACTGTATGGATAGATCTGTATTTTTATGTACAAACATGAATGTTTTTCGATGGTTTGGCAACATAAGATGTAACTTGTCATGCCAATAAAGCAATTTGAATTGAATTGAATTGAATTGAGAGAGTCACATCGAGGGAGAGTGAGACACATTGAGGGAGAGAGAGTCAGATCGAGAGAGAGAGAGTCACATTGAGAGAGAGAGAGAGAGAGAGTCACATCGAGGGAGAGAGTCACATCGAGGGAGAGAGTCACATCGAGGGAAAGAGAGTCACATCGAGGGAGAGGGAGTCACATCGAGAGAGAGAGAGTCACAACGAGGGAGAGCGAGAGACAGTCACATCGAGAGAGAGAGAATCACATCGAGAGAGAGAGTCACATCGAGGAAGGGAGTCACATCGAGGAAGGGAGTCACATCGAGGGAGAGAGAGCCACATTGAGGGAGAGAGAGTCACATCGAGGGAGAGAGAGTCACATCGAGAGAGAGAGAGTCACATCGAGAGAGAGAGAGTCACATCGAGAGAGAGAGTCACATCGAGGGAGAGAGTCACATCGAGGGACAGAGAGTCACATCAAAGGAGAGAGAGTTACATCGAGAGCGAGAGAGGCACATCGAGGGAGAGAGTCACATCGAGGGAGAGAGAGTCACATCAAGGGAGAGAGTCACATCGAGAGAGAGAGAGTCACATCGAGGGAGAGAGAGTCACACCGAGGGAGAGAGAGTCACATCGAGAGCAAGAGAGTCACATCGAGGGAGATAGAGTCACATCGAGGCAGAGCGTCACATCGAGAGAGAGAGAGTCACATCAAGGGAGAGTGTGTCACATCGAGAGAGAGAGAGTCACAACGAGGGAGAGAGAGTCACGTCGATGGAGAGAGTCACATCGAGGGAGAGAGAGTCACATCGAGGGAGGGAGTCACATCGAGGGAGAGAGAGTCACATCGAGAGAGAGTCACATCGAGAGAGAGAGTCACATCGAGGGAGAGAGAGTCACATCGAGGGAGAGAAAGTCACATTGAGGGAGTGAGTTTCACATCAAGGGAGAGAGTGTCACATCGAGGGAGAGAGAGTCATATCGAGGGAGAGTCACATCGAGAGCGAGAGAGTAACATCGAGTGAGAGAGAGTCACATCGAGGGAGAGAGTCACATCGAGGGAGAGTGAGTCACATCGACAGAGAGAGAGTCACGTCGAGACAGAGAGTCACATCGAGGGAGAGAGATTCACATCGAGAGAGAGAGATTCACATCGAGGGAGAGAGACTCACATCGAGGGAGAAAGAGTCAGATCGAGAGAGAGAGAGTAACATTGAGGTAGAGTGAGTCACATCGATGGAGAGAGATTCACATCGAGAGAGAGTGTCAAATCGAGGGAGAGAGAATCACATCGAGAGAAAGTGTCACATCGAGAGAGACAGTCACATCGAGAGAGAGAGAGTCACACCGAGAGAGAGAGAGTGTCACATCGAGAGAGAGAGTTTCACATCGAGGGAGAGAGAATCACATCGAGAGAGAAAGAGTCACATCGAGGGAGAGAGAGTCACATCGAGGGAGAGAGAGCCACATCGAGGCAGAGAGTCACATCGAGGGAGAGAGAGTCACATCGAGAGCAAGAGAGTCACAACGAGGGAGAGAGTCACATCGAGGGAGAGAATCACATCGAGGGAGAGAGAGTCACATTGAGAGAGAGAGTCACATTGAGAAAAAAATATATATAAACAATGCGAATGTATATTTATACACTCAGGGATATACCTGTTTATACACTGTATGAATAGAACTGCGTTTATGTGCTAAACCATAAATGTATTTTGATGCTTTGGCAACATAAGATGTAACTTATCATGCCAATAAAGCGATTTAAATTGTAAAAAAAAAAATTGTAAAAATTGAGAGAGAGAGAGTCACATCAAGGGAGAGAGAGTCACATCGAGAGAGAGAGTCACATCGAGGGAGAGAAAGTCACATCGCGAGAGAGAGAGTCACATCGAGAGAGAGAGAATCAGATCGAGGGCGAGAGAGTAACATCGAGAGAGAGAGAATCAGATCGAGGGAGGGAGAGTCACATCGAGGGGGAGAAAGTCACATTGAGGGAGAGAGAGTCACATCGAGAGAGAGCGTCACATCGAGAGAGAGAGAGTCACATCGAGAGAGAGAGAATCAGATCGAGGGCGAGAGAGTAACATCGAGAGAGAGAGAATCAGATCGAGGGAGGGAGAGTCACATCGAGGGGGAGAAAGTCACATTGAGGGAGAGAGAGTCACATCGAGAGAGAGCGTCACATCGAGAGAGAGAGTTTCACATCGAGAGAGACATTCACATCGATGGAGAGAGAGTGATATCGAGGGAGAGTCACATCGAGGGAGAGAGAGTCATATCGAGGGAGAGTCACATCGAGAGCGAGAGAGTAACATCGAGTGAGAGTCACATCGAGTGAGAGAGATTCACATCGAGGGAGGGAGTCACATCGAGGGAGAGAGAGTCACATCGAGAGAGAGAGAGTCACATCGAGAGAGAGTGTCACATCGAGGGAGAGGGTGTCACATCGAGAGAGAGAGAGTCACATCGAGGGAGAAAGACTCACATCGAGAGTGAGAGAATCACATCGAGGGAGAGAGTGTCACATCGAGAGAGAGAGAGTCACATCAAGGGAGAGAGAGTCACATCGAGAGAGAGAGTCACATCGAGGGAGAGAGAGTCACATCGAGAGAGAGAGAGTCACATCGAGAGTGAGAGAGTCACATCGAGGGAGAGAGAGTCACATCGATGGAGAGAGTCACATCGAGGGAGAGAGAGTCACATCGAGAGAGAGAGTCACATGGAGAGAGAAAGAGTCACAACGAGGGAAAGAGAGAGAGATTCACATCGAGAGAGAGAGAGTCACATCGAGGGAGAGAGAGTCACATCGAGAAAGAGAGTCACATCGAGGGAGAGAGTCACATCGAGGGAGAGAGAGTCACATCGAGAGAGAGAGAGTCACATCGAGAGAGAGTCACATCGAGGGAGAGAAAGTCACATTGAGGGAGAGAGAGTCACATTGAGAGTGTGAGAATCACATCGAGGGAGAGAGAGTCACATCGAGGGAGAGAGAGTCACATCGAGAGAGAGAGTCACATCGAGAGAGACATTCACATCGAGAGAGAGAGTCACATCGAGAGAGAGAGTTTCACATCGAGGGAGAGAGAGTCATATCGAGGGAGAGTCACATCGAGAGCGAGAGAGTCACATCGAGGGAGAGATTCACATCGAGGGAGAGAGAGTTACATCGAGACACAGAGTCAAATCGAGGGAGAGAGATTCACATCGAGAGGGAGAGAGTCACATCGAGGGAGAGAGAGTCACATCGAGAAAGAGAGTCACATCAAGGGAGTGAGTCACATCGAGGGAGAGAGAGTCAGATCGAGAGAGAGAGTCACATCAAGGGAGAGAGTCACATCGAGGGAGAGAGAGTCACATCGAGGGAGAGAGTCACATCGAGGGAGAGAGACTCACAACGAGGGAGAGAGAGAGAGTCACATCGAGAGAGAGAGAATCACATCGAGACAGAGAGAGTCACATCGAGGGTATTATTACTATTATTAGATAGATATATGTGCATGCCTCATGAAATTTATACTAAATCATCATTTAGCATTATAGAAAATAGTGTTCCCACACTCATCCCACAAAATAGGTCCATTTTATTTCGTTTTATTGAACTATATAAATGCGTTCTTTCCACATAAGCTGCTGGAATATCCAGGGCCTCCGCTCCTCAACTTTTGGGATGAAGAGTACAGACCCTGAATTCCTAAAAGCTATAAAAGACATTGATATAATTGTGTTAACAGAAACATGGTGCCAAAAGGACGTGCCGACCCACTGTCCTCCAATGTACCATGAAATCATTGTGCCCTCAGTAAAGAACACTAAAACACGCAAGGGCAGAACCTCCGGGGGAATATTGGTGTGGTATAAGGGAGAACTGGACAAACACATCTCACCGGTAAAACAGGGGAAATCACACGTATGGCTAAAACTAGATAAAAATATAGGAATAGCAAAAAAAGATGTTTACTTATGTGCGATCTACATACCTCCAATAGAATCGCCATATTTCGAAGAGGAGTTATTTGATACTCTCCACATGGAAATCAGCCATTTCCAGGCCCAAGGAAAGGTGATAATATGTGGGGACCTAAATGCAAGGACCGGTTGTGAACCTGACTTCATAGACCCACAGGGAAACAACCATGTGTTTGGCCAGACCCCTTTAGATGTCACACCAGCCATCGCAAATCGGAACAACCTTGATCGTGAAATAAATAAAAGCGGTAGGGAGGTAGTGCAACTCTGCCGAGCCTTAGGCCTGTACATAGTTAACGGTAGGTTCAGAGGGGACTCCCTAGGGAGACTCACATACTCCTCAACTCTTGGGTCTAGTGTGGTGGACTATACAATCACTGACCTGGACCCCTGCGATATCAACTCATTCACTGTCAGGCAGCAATCCCCCCTCTCAGACCATAACCAAATAAATATGTACCTTAAACTTTCTGCCCAAACTACAGACACAAAAAAGGAACCCAGTAAGCTCCATAAAATAAAACAGACATACAGATGGGCCCCAGACAGTGGAGAAAAATTCATCACAGCACTAAAGTCACCTGATCTCACAAGTAAAATATCAAAATTTAAAGAAAACCCATACGAGATCACCAGAGATGGTGTAAACATGGCCATAGAGGATATAAATATGATCTTCCATGAGGCAGCTGTAAAAGCCGACCTTGTGAAACAGAAGAGGAAGCGTCACAAAAGACAAAATAAAAATAAGAAATGGTTTGACCACGAATGCAAAAATACCAGAAAAGACCTGAGGAAAATATCAAACCAAAAGCATCGCCAACCAAACAATCCGGACCTACGTACTAGATACAATGAAACCCTCAAAAGATATAAACACACCATTAGGAACAAAACACAAAACTATACCCACAAAATACTCGAAGAAATTGAAAACTCCACCAATCCAAAACAATTCTGGGAAATGTGGAATAACCTGAGTACAACACAATATCAAGCATTACCAATCCAAGATGGCGACATCTGGAGAACACATTTTGAAAACCTCTACAAAGACATCCCAATAAACGAAACAAACCCAAGTCAACATCAGGTCACAGAAAAACTCCACACATTAGAAGCAACAATTAAAGACAACCAAAACCCTCTAGACTCCCCAATCACATGGAAAGAACTGGCCACAAAAACAAAATCTCTCCACCTAAAGAAAGCCTGTGGCCCAGACAACATCAAAAATGAAATGCTCAAGTTCAGCAATATGGAGATGCAGGGTGCGATACTCAAACTATTCAACATCATATTACGCTCAGGCTGTTTTCCCGATATCTGGTGCCAAGGACTAATCTCCCCCATATATAAAAGTGGAAACAAATCAGACCCAAATAACTACCGCGGCATCTGTGTCAACAGTTGTCTAGGGAAGTTATTCTGCAGTATTCTAAATAGTAGATTACTTGATTTTCTTAACAAACATAATATCCTCAGAAAAAACCAAATAGGCTTTCTTCCAAAACACCGCACCGCCGACCATATCTATACCCTTCACACCCTCATTGAAAAACATATACACCAAACAAAAAATGGGAAAATATTCGCCTGTTTCATCGACTTCAAGAAAGCCTTTGACTCTATATGGCACGAAGGGCTCTATTATAAACTTCTTCAGTGTGGAATAGGGGGCAAAGTCTATGACCTTATTAAATCAATGTATCTGAAAAACAAATGCGGGGTCAAAATTGGAGACAAACGCACCGATTTCTTCACCCAAAGAAGAGGCGTCCGGCAGGGCTGCAATTTGAGCCCGACCCTGCTCAACATATACATAAATGAATTAGCAGACATGCTGGAGCAAAGCGAGTCACCAGGTCTCCGTCTCCTGGATGGAGAAGTGAAATCCCTGTTCTATGCGGACGACCTGGTTCTGCTGTCTCCCACAGAACAGGGATTACAGCAACAACTAGACCTACTCGACAAATACTGCCAAAATTGGGCTCTAACAGTAAATCTAAAGAAAACCAACATCATGATTTTTCAAAAAAGACCCAGATGTCAGGAAAACAAATACCAGTTTACCCTCAGTGATACCACTATAGGACACACTATGAGCTACACCTACCTTGGTCTAACTATTACAGCATCAGGGAGCTTCAGCATAGCAGTGAATGCACTAAAAGAAAAAGCCCGAAGAGCCCTATATGCAATAAAAAGAAAATTCTACAACATCCAAATCCCAATCAAAATCTGGCTCAAAATATTTGACAGCATAATCCTGCCCATTGCACTGTACGGTAGTGAAGTATGGGGCCCGCTAAATCACCAAAGCTACACTAAATGGGAAAAACACACAATAGAAGCCCTACATGCAGAATTCTGCCGAAGCATCCTTCGCACCCAAAGAAAAACGCCAACAAATGCATGCAGAGCCGAACTAGGCAGATACCCACTGATAATAAACATCCAAAAACGAGCACTAAACTTCCTAAATCACCTCAAATCTAGCTCCCCAGACACCCTTCATTTCAAAGCCTTTCAGACCCAAGAGCTAAACCCAGAAAAGAGTCCCCTGAGTCAGCTGCTACTGAAACTAAGTACTCAGCCGGACCCTGACCAGCCCCAGACCAACACAGCCGTCCAAACACCAATCCGAGTGAACCAAATCATTAAAAAAATGCAAAGAAACCTACCTGGAACATTGGAACAAAATAACCGAAAGCCAAAGCAGATTAGAATGTTACCGGGCCCTAAAAAGAGAATATAAACTGGCAGACTACCTCACAACCATCAGAGACACAAAACAGAGACAGACCCTCACCAGGTACAGACTAAGCGACCACCAACTGGAAATTGAAAAAGGCAGATACAAGAAATCCTGGCAGCCTAGAGAGAATAGAATATGCGATCAATGTCTGGCTGGCGAGGTTGAAACAGAAATGCATTTCCTCCTAAAATGCGAAAAATTCAACACATCAAGAAACATATTATTCAACAAGCTAAGCCAAACAACCCCAGATTTCAAGGAATTGGATGACCTGTCAAAATTGAGATTAGTCCTAGGAGAAGGAGACAGACCATACCTTGGGGCCAAATATGTAACAACATGTCACAACCTGAGGACTGTTTAAAATTAAGACTGTTTAAAATTAATATTGAACGTACCAAATGAAGTACAAAGACTGTTTAAAATTAATATTGTTTCAAAGTAATATTGTATGTACCCAACAAATGTCAAATCGATTGACACCTACAGAATGTTGGAAAACTGTACCTTTTTGCTATGTAAGCTTTGGCAATATGGTTCTCTGTAAACTTTCATGCCAATAAAGCATTTGAATTGGAATTGGAATTGGAATTGGATTCACATCGAGAGAGAGAGTCACATCGAGACAGAGAGTCACATCGAGGGAGAGAGAGTCACATCGAGGGCAAGAGAGTCACATCGAGGGAGAGAGAGTCACATCGAGGGAGAGAGTCACATCGAGGGAGAGAGAGTCACATCGAGGGAGAGAGAGTCACATCGAGAAAGAGAGTCACATCGAGAAAGAGAGTCATATCTGTGGTGTATGTAACCTGTTCCACCTTAAGAGAACTTAAGCCTGTTCCACCTTAAGAGATGTACTACTTTCTCTGGCTGCTGTATACGTAATACCGGTGGTGACCACCGGTATATAAGTACTGTGTCGTGATATTGTATTTAGTATAATCCTGACCTCCAACTAGTAAAGACCTGTTGAAACTTTATTCTTGTAGTCTGTGTCAGTAATTAATCTTAATGCAACTGGAACACACAGACTTAACAGTGGCGACGAGTCCGATTCTTACCCTGCGGCAGTTTATATCCACGGCGGCTTCATCCACAGAACGGGCGTCGAAGAGAGGCATCCACCCTCATCACCCTGCTGGAAGACACATCGCGCGGCAGGCATCGAGAACCCGGAGTGCAGAAGACATCCTGAACTCGAAGCCTCCATCAGCGGCAGTCAGCTATCTTCTTTCTTCCTCGGTGGTGGGTAAGCCGGTCAGCGACGCGTGCAGAAATTCGGCCGCGTTGGCTGTACAGACGGGGAGGAAGACAGAGGAATAAGGGCGGTGAGATCGATCGCGACCGGAGATAAGGGCCGGGCCGCATTCGGGCCGAAAGGCGCAGCGCGGGGACATCGATCGCGGCTGGTGATAAGGGCCGGGCCGCTTTCGGGCCAAAAAGGCGCAGCGTCTGGGGCGACTGAAGGCGCGAGAGCCGCGGTGAAGGCGAACGCAGCCGGTGCTAATAACCGGGCTGCAAGAAGGGCTGCGAGGCGCGACATCGGGGGAGCGCGAATGCCCAAGGGAGCCGCGGTGAAGCGGAGACAGCGTCGGGGGAGTTACTAACTGCTGGGAAAGGGGAGCAGCAGCGGCACGCCAAACGCCATTGCAGCCAGTGGGTGAAGACCGCCAAGCGTGGGAAAACCGCCATTTTGTAGGCGGAGGACGAAGACAAGAGCGGGAAGCCGCCATCTTGGGATAAAATAAAAAAAAAATTAAAATTTAAAAAATTTAAAAAAAAAATTGCAACGATGCCTAAACATGGGAACATTAATACCTTTGATAGCGACATCGAAGATTGGGCCATGTATGTAGAACGCATACAAAATTAATGTAAAGCAAATAAAATCCCAGATGCAGAGAAAGCACTAACTTTATTAAACTTAATGGGTGCGAAGACATACGGGCAATTGAAACACATTTTATCACCAGATGAACCGGCGGATAAGACGTTCGAGGAGATTGTTACTGTCCTGAAAAATCATCTAAACCCCACGCCGCTGATGCTAGCGGAACGATTTAAATTTTACAGCAGAAGGCAGCTGAAGGATGAAAGCAATGCTGAATATTTAATGGAATTGCGTAAGCTAGCAAAGTACTGTCAGTTTGGAACGGGACTAACAATCGCGCTAAGAGATAAATTTGTGTGTGGATTATTAAAAGAAGATACACAAAAGCGACTGCTCGAGGAGAATGAGCTGATGCTTGAGAAAGCGGTCACTATGGCAGCAGCACACGAGGCCGCAGCGAGAGGCACGGCAGTAATGCAGCTACGGTCACCGGAACTCAGTCCAAATAAATTGGGTTTGAGTACTGTAAAATGTTATCGTTGTGGGAAGACAACACACGATCAGAACCAGTGTTGGTTTAAAAACCAAGAATGCAGAACGTGTGGCAGGCTTGGCCACATAGCTAAAGTATGCCGGTCAGGAAAGAAGACCAGCAACAAAAAGTCACCGCAAGGAAAATACATAAAGGTGCACAAGGTGACAAAGACCAGTTCGAACGAACAGAAGTCAGATTCAGACGCTCGCAGTAATGAACTGGGTAGCTTAAGAGTACACAACGTTGGTAAGGATGCAGATCTCCAGACAATTTGGGTCACTCTTCAGATAGCAGGAGTCCAAGTAAAGATGGAATTGGACACTGGATCGGCATTGACGGTCATGAATAAGAAAGATTACAAAAGGTTATTCCAACATATTCCCCTACGGGATACGGAGATTATATTGAAAACATACACGGGGCAAAGAGTGTACCCCATCGGAAAGATAGAGGTAAAAGTGGTCCACAAGGGCGAAGAAAGCCAAGTAATGGACTTATATGTGCTACCTGAAGGAGGTCCACCACTACTGGGACGGGAGTGGATTAGGAAAATGAATATGGACTGGCACTCCTTAAAAGCACTAACGGTAGATTCCGGGGAAACAGATGTCAAACCTAAACGATTGTCCAAAATATTGGATGATGCTAAAGAGGTGTTCCAGCAAGGACTGGGAACACTGAAAGGAATTACGGCAAACATCAAGATTGATGAACAAGCACAACCAAAATTTTTCAAAGCCAGACCGGTACCCTATGCAATACGACCTACTGTAGAAGCGGAACTGGAAGCGCTAGAACGTTCAGGTGTACTGTCTAAGGTAGATTGGAGTGAGTGGGCTACGCCCATTGTTCCCGTTATGAAACGTCCTTCGAGCAACAAGCCAGGAGAACCAGGGAAGGTTCGCATCTGTGGAGATTTCAAGATCACCGTTAATCCGGTGCTTCACACGGTGCAGTATCCGCTTCCGCGGATTGAGGATATTTTTGCTTTGTTGTCTGGCAGGAAACACTTCACCAAGATAGACCTGGCGCAGGCGTACTTGCAGATGGAGGTTGAAGAAGAGTCACGCCAGTACCTCACGATCAACATGCATAGAGGTTTGTACCGGTATAATAGGCTGGTTTTTGGAGTGGCATCGGCTCTGGCAATTTGGCAGAGGGCCATGGAGCAGGTATTACAGGGAATTCCAGGCACACGATGTTACCTGGATGATATTCTGATTACAGGTGATGGTGATGAAGAACACCTCGCAAACTTGGAACTGGTGCTCAACAGACTGAAAGAGTATGGACTTCGAGTTAATCGGCAGAAATGTGAGTTCTTTCAGAAGCGGATCTCGTACTGTGGTCATGTCATTGACCGGGAGGGGCTTCATAAGCCCTGACAAGATAGAGGCAGTTGTAAAGGCTCCCGCTCCGGATAATGTCTCTCAGTTGAGGTCGTTTCTGGGATTGATTAACTATTACCATAAGTTTCTACCGAATCTATCCACAGTACTGCACCCGCTGAACGCACTTTTACAGAAGTGGGTACCATGGGAATGGAGCGAAAACTGTAAGAAGGCATTTCGCAAAAGCAAAGAATTGATCACCTCAGAGGAAGTGTTGGCTCACTTCAACCCGACATTGCCTATTCGGTTGGCTTGTGATGCTTCTCCATATGGTATTGGGGCAGTACTCTCACACAAGTTGCCAAATGGCACGGAAAGGCCAGTCGCGTTTGCATCCAGATCATTGACCTCCGCTGAGCACAACTATGCGCAGATTGATAGGGAGGCTCTCAGCCTTGTATGGGGAGTGAAGAAGTTTAATCATTACCTGCAGGGCCAAAAATTCACACTTCTGACAGACCATCAGCCGTTGGTATCCATTTTTAACCCTAAGAAGGGTGTTTCGGTGATGACAGCACAGCGACTCCAGAGATGGTCCCTTTTCCTAGGGGCACATCAATATCAAATAGAATTCAAAGGTACAAAGCAGCATGGCAATGCTGATGGGCTGTCGCGCCTGCCACTACCTGAAGCAGAAGAGACGATGAAAGTTGACCCTGTTGAGTTATTTCATTCGACCATCATCGAGTGTTTACCAGTCACCAATGCAAGTATTGAAAGAGAAAGCAGGAACGACCCGACACTGTCCCGAGTTTACGAGGTGACAGTGAAGGGATGGCCAACACATGGTGATCCTCTGTTACCGGCATTCTCGGCAAGGCGAGACCAGCTGTCCGTCTGCCATGGTACTTTGATGTACGGGACAAGAGTGATTATTCCTCCCAAGTTACGGGAAAGAGTTCTAAGGGAACTGCATGAAGGTCATCTGGGGGGAGTTAAGATGAAAAGTCTTGCTAGGGCTTATGTATGGTGGCCGGGCATTGACCAACAGATAGAGGAGTTGACAAAAAGCTGCGCTGGGTGCCAAAAAGTGCAAAATGCACCTCCGATCGCACCGCTACACCCATGGGAATGGCCTTCAGCCCCATGGCAACGTGTACATATTGACTTTGCTGGTCCATTCATGGACTCCATGTTCCTAATTGCGGTGGACGCACATTCCAAATGGCCAGAAGTGATCAAGATGAATACCACTACTTCAGAAAAGACAATTGCGGTGTTAAGAACAATATTCGCAAGGAACGGATTGCCAGAACAGATATGTTCGGACAACGGACCACAGTTCGTGTCGGAAGAATTCCAAAAATTCTTAAAGAAGAATGGGGTGAAACATTATACCTCTGCCCCATATCATCCGGCGACAAACGCGTTGGCCGAGAGATTTGTCCAAACATTCAAAAAGGCAATAAAGGCCATGAACGATGATCAGATTCCGTTACAACACAAGGTGGACAATTTCCTAATGGCATATCGAAACGCCGCTCATGCAGTGACTAACCAAAGTCCTGCCATGATGTTTTATAACAGGAGGTTGCGGTCCAGGTTGGACTTGTTAAAACCAAATGTGCGGAGGGCAGTGGAAAACAAACAGTTCCGGCATATTAATAACAAGTCCACTCGAAGTTTCGATGTAGGACAACCAGTGTTGGCAAGGGGCTATGGAAACGAAAAATGGCAGTCCGGAACAATTCGGGCCAGACAAGGACCTCTGATGTACACAGTAGATATTGGTAACAATGTGATAAGGCGTCATGCGGATCAACTGGTAGAATCAAGAGCAAGGGTCAAACCCATGGTTGCGACAGAGACAACTGTGGAAGACGTTAATGAACCTGAAGCATCTACCTCGGCAGGGACTGTACCTGATGATGACGTCCAATACATAGGAAGCCAACAAGAAGAGTCACCTCAGCAACAAGAATCAGAGACAACTGAAAGGCGTTATCCAAACCGAATCAGAAGGCCTCCTGAGAGACTGAACCTTTGAACTGTTTATACCTGAAGTTATGTATGTATATATGTTATTATGTTATGTTAAATGGGGATATGACTGTTAAGCTAACAAGGGAGGATTGTGGTGTATGTAACCTGTTCCACCTTAAGAGAACTTAAGCCTGTTCCACCTTAAGAGATGTACTACTTTCTCTGGCTGCTGTATACGTAATACCGGTGGTGACCACCGGTATATAAGTACTGTGTAGTGATATTGTATTTAGTATAGTCCTGACCTCCAACGAGTAAAGACCTGTTGAAACTTTATTCTTGCAGTCTGTGTCAGTAATTAATCTTAATACAACTGGAACACACAGACTTAACAACATCGAGGGAGAAAGAGTCACATCGAGAGTGAGAGGTTCACATCGAGGGAGAGAGGGTCACATCGAGGGAGAGAGTCACATCGAGGGAGAGAGAGTCACATCGAGGGAGAGAGAGTCACATCGAGAAAGAGAGTCACATCGAGGGAGAAAGAGTCACATCGAGAGTGAGAGATTCACATCGAGGGAGAGAGGGTCACATCGAGAAAGAGAGTCACATCGAGGGAGAGAGAATCACATCGAGAGAGAGAGAGTCACATCGAGGGAGAGAGAGTCACGTCGAGGGAGAGAGAGTCACATCGAGGCAGAGAGTCACATCGAGGGAGAGAGAGTCACATCGAGAGCAAGAGAGTCACATCGAGGGAGAGTCACATCGAGGGAGAGAGTCGCATTGAGGGAGAGAGAGTCACATCGAGAAAGAGAGTCACATCGAGGGAGAAAGAGTCACATCGAGAGTGAGAGATTCACATCGAGGGAGAGAGGGTCACATCGAGGGAGAGAGTCACATCAAGGGAGAGAGAGTCACATCGAGGGAGAGAGAGTCACATCGAGAAAGAGAGTCACATCGAGGGAGAAAGAGTCACATCGAGAAAGAGAGTCACATCGAGAGAGAGAGTCACATCGAAGGAGAGAGAGTCACATCGAGAGAGAGAGTCACATCAAGGGAGAGAGAGAGTCACATCGAGGGAGAAAGTCACATTGAGGGAGAGAGAGTCACATCGAGAGACAGAGAATCACATCGAGGGCGAGAGAGTCACATCGAGAGAAAGAGTCACATCGAGAGAGAGAGAGTCACATTGAGAGAGAGAGAGTCACATCGAGAGAGAGAGTCACATCGAGGGAGAGAGAGTCACATCGAGGGAGAGAGAGTCACATCGAGAGAGAGAGTTTCACATCGAGAACGAGAGAGTAACATCGAGTGAGAGTCACATCGAGGGAGAGAGATTCACATCGAGGGAGAGAGATTCACATCGAGGGAGAGAGAGTCACATCGAGAGAGAGAGTGTCACATCAAGTGAGAGAGATCACATCGAGGGAGAGAGAGTCACATCGAGAGAGAGAGTGTCACATCGAGGGAGAGAGAGCCACATTGAGGGAGAGAGTCACATCGAGAGAGAGAGTCACATCGAGGGAGAGAGTCAAATCGAGGTAGAGAGAATCACATCGAGGGAGAGAGAGTCACATCGAGAGAGAGAGTCACATCGAGGGAGTGAGAGTCACATCGAGGGAGAGAGAGTCACATCGAGTGAGAGAGTCACATCGAGGGAGAGTCACATCAAAGGAGAGTGAGTCACATCGAGGGAGAGAGTATTACATCGAGGCAGAGTGAGTCACATCGAGGGAGAAAGAGTCACATCAAGAGAGAGAGAGTCACATCGAGGGAGAGAGAGTCACATCGAGGGAGGGAGTCACATCGAGGGAGAGAGAGTCACATCGAGGGAGGGAGTCACATCGAGGTAGAGAGAGTCACATCGAGGGAGAAAGAGTAACATCGAGAGAGAGAGTCACATCGAGGGAGAGAGTGTCACATTGAGGGAGAGAGATTCACATCGAGAGAGAGAGAGTCACATCGATGGAGAGAGAGTCAAATCGAGAAAGAGAGAGTCACATCGAGAGAGAGAGAGAGTCAGTCACATCGAGGGAGAGAGAGCCACATCGAGATAGAGAGAGAGTCACATCGAGTGAGAGAGAGACACATCGAGAGAGAGAGAGTCACACCGAGAGAGAGAGTCACATCGAGGGAGAGAGAGTCACATCGAGGGAGAGAGTCACATCGAGGGAGAGAGAGTCACATCGAAGGAGAGAAAGTCACATCTAGGGAGAGAGAGTCACATAGAGGGAGAGAGAGTCACAGCGAGATAGAGAGATTCACATTGAGGGAGAGAGAGTCACAGCGAGGGAGCGAGAGTCACGTTGGAGGAGAGAGAGTCACATCGAGAGAGAGAGAGTCACATCGAGAGTGAGAGAGTCACATCGAGGGAGAAAGTCACATCGAGAGAGAGGGAGTCACATCGAGGGAGAGAGAGTCACATCGAGGGAGAGAGAGTCACATCGAGGGAGAGAGAGTCACATCGAGGGAGAGAGAGTCACATCGAGGGAGAGAGAGTCACATTGAGGGAGAGAGAGTCACATCGAGAGCGAGAGAGTCACATCGAGGGAGAGAGAGTCACATCGAGGGAGAGAGAGTCACATCGAGGGAGAGAGAGTCACATCGAGGGAGAGAGAGTCACCTTGAGGGAGAGAGAGTCACATCGAGAGCGAGAGAGTCACATCGAGGGAGAGAGAGTCACATCTCGGGAGAGAGAGTCAAATTGAGAGAGAGAGAGTCACATCGAGAGACAGAGAGTCACATCGAGAGAGAGAGAGTCACATCGAGGGAGAGAGAGTCACATCGAGGGAGAGAGAGTCACATTGAGGGAGAGAGAGTCACATCGAGAGAGAGAGAGTCACATCGAGGGAGAGAGAGTCACATCGAGGGAGAGAGAGTCACATCTCGGGAGAGAGTCACATCGAGGGAGAGAGAGTCACATCGAGAGAGTGAGAGTCACATCGAGAGACAGAGAGTCACATCGAGAGAGAGAGAGTCACATCGAGGGAGAGAGAGTCACATCGAGAGACAGAGAGTCACATCGAGAGACAGAGAGTCACATCGAGAGAGAGAGAGTCACATCGAGGGAGAGAGAGTCACATCGAGAGACAGAGAGTCACATTGAGAGCGAGAGAGTCACATCGAGGGAGAGAGTGTCAGGGGAAGATACACGCACGCTGAAGATGGGTTGCTGAATTTTTAGTGTTTTTAGTGTTTAAAGTGGGGGAAAAAGTTTCATTTCAAGTTTTAAAAGGTTTAAAAGTTAAATTAATGTTATTTAAGTTAGTTTAGTTTAGTTTAAGTTTAAGTTTAGGTTAGTTTAGATTAAGTAAGGAAGGAAAATACCGCCAAAAAGACCACCAAAGACAAGAGCCGACAGAGAGAAGAAAAAAAAATCCGAGGAAAACAGCAGAAATAAACAAAGACAAAAAGAAACAAAGGGACAGAAGAAGGAAAGGAATAAACCCGGGGAAAAACCGGGAGAACGAGGCACCAAGGAGGAGCCCGAGCGGCGGCCGGGACACAGAGCCGAGCGGCGGCCGGGACTCAGAGCCGAGCGGTGGCCGGGACACAGAGCCAGAAGCCCAGGAAAGGCCCGAGGAGCCAGGCTGAGACAGAGGCCCAGAGACCCCTGAGGAGGAGGGGAGCAGCCCGAAGGCACCGGCTCCCAGAAGCAGACCAAGACAGTGAGTACAGGGCCCGGGGAGGGAGCCTGAAGCCAAGGAAAGGCCCGAGGAGCCAGGCCGAAACAGAGGCCCAGAGACCTCTGAGGGGAAGGGGAACAGCCTGGAGGCACCAGGAAACAGCGGCTCACAGACTCAGACCAGGACAGTGAGTACGGGGCCTGGGAAGGGTGAACCCGGGTGCCGAGGCCCAGGGACCACGGGGTCGGAGAGGGGGAGCAGCCCGGAGGCACCGCGAAACAACCTGGAGAGTGAGCGAGTCCGTGGCCTGGGAAAGTCCGCGAGCCGGGAGAGGGAAACACCAAACCCGGGGCCCCAGAAATGTTTACTCTAAGGTCAGCAATAATTTTTACTATTTCTGCTAAAAATGAGCGAGTCAGAGGAGCCGCAGCAGCTCCCATGGCGCACTGAGAGCAACCTCTTCCAGCTTCCCCCCAACATCAAAAAAAATGAAAAAAAATCGCTCAAGCAACGGCAGCTGAGAGCGAAGCCAGAAACTATTTTTGCTGACTGGTACACCAATGGGAACATGAGTAATCTCATTTTTTACTCAGATCAGTCAGCGGCTTGGATCAAAGCAATAAACATACACTATCCCAGGGTTAAGCAGGAAAAAACCACGAATGGGTCCAAACTGAAAATAAAGAAATCAGGGGACCCTGGTAGTGAAAGCACGACGGTCAACATGTACAGAAATGGTACAATAATGGTGCAAGGCAACCTCAAAGACTTTGAAACGGCCTTCCAGAAACTGAGAGAAATAATTGAGAAAGGAAAGACCAGCCCCAGGGTAACTACCAGGGAAAAAGCCACACACACTCCCCCCACCACTTACAGCTCACCTGGAGTAATTCAACCTGGCCAGGAGGTGAGTGAGCCCTCCAGCTCCGACCAGACACACACCCTGGGGCCCCACAACCCCATGGTACATTTGACCAGCCCCAGCGGAAATATCAGAGAGAAAGCCACACACTCTCCCCCTACCACCTCCAGCTCACCAAGAGAAAAGCAGCCTAGCCAGGAAGTGAGTGAGCCCTCCAACTCCGACCAGACACACACCCTGAGATCCCACAGCCCGGTACAACTAAAGGAGAAATTTAACCAGCTGGAGACACAGCTGGTTAAACTTACAGAGGAGGTCCTTAAACTGAAAACTGACCAAGAAAACATCATTTCAGCAATAAAACAGGAACAAAAACAAGAGAGGGAGAGACACAGGAGGGATCTGAACTTACTTGAGAAGCAGGTGAAAGAGCAGCAGAAAGACAAAGAGAGACACAGGGGAGAGAGAGCGGCATTAGCCCAGCAGCCAGAGGCTAGAGATAAGACAGTACAGGGCCCGACTGGGCAGCTGCACTCTCACACTGAACAACAGCAGCAGACCCACAATACAGGGGGAGCCACACAGACCGACCAGCACACTGAAGCCCAGTCTGCCCCCACCACTTTGGAACCACAGCCGAGCCGCTCACAAGAGGAACGCACACACCAGACACGACTACCCCAGTCCAACACACAACCTGTGAGTCCAGATGAAAGCCACAAACCAGTAAAGACCAACAAGGCTGACATCGTAATACTCATAGACTCAAATGGGAAATACCTATGGGAGAAAAGGCTCTTCCCTAGACGTAAAGTAGAAAAGCTCTGGTGCCCAACAACAGACAGAGCCCTAGAATGGCTGACCAAAACCCAATTAGGCTCCCCCCAACACATAATAATACACACCGGCACAAATGACCTAAGGGCCCAGCAGAAAAGGGTAGCAACATCGCTCGGATCAGTGATCGAGAAGGCAAGCGACACCTTCCCAAACACTAGAATCACTGTTTCCACACTATTGCCGAGAAGAGACTTCCACAACAAAACAATCCACGAGATAAATGCAAGCATAGCAAGAGACTGTGAATGAAAACATAACGTGCACCTGGCCCAACACCCCACCCTCGATGTGGAATCTCTTTACGACCAAGTCCATATCCACAGGAAACGAATGTTGGTCTTTGCGAAGGCCCTGAAGGATGTCGCTTTTAACCGGGTCCACACCCAGATCCCAAAAGGAACCCCCGCCTGTTAAGTCTGTGTGTTCCAGTTATGGTTAATATGAATCACTGCACACAGACCACAAGAATAACTTTAACAGGTCTTTACTAGTCGAAGGTCAGGGCTGAACTAAAAGATACAAGACGCTATACAGGCTTATATACCCGAGTGGTCACTACCGGTATTACAGTACACAGGGGCTCTTAAAGGTACATACACTACAATTCCTCCCCTTTTAGATAATTAGTACATAACGTTTTAAGTAATCATTAATTAACATGTTTACAAGAACAATAATCTACACATTTGCTGCAGTTAATCAATTATAAGTCAGTCTCTCTGGAGGCTTCCTGACTCGGTCCGGATAACGCCTCGGTGGTGTAGTAGTTTTCGGTGGTGTAGTAGGTTCTTTTCGCAAGGTCGATTCGGCTTGAATGCCAGTGTCGGGTTCATCTGGTTCCAGTATCACCGGATCGGAGGTAGATACTATGGGTATCTCTGCTTCATCATTAGGCGTATAGAGTTGTGGTGTAGGTTGTCCCTTTTCGGATGACTCTATGATCTGGTCAGCATGGCGCCTTATTATGCTTTCACCAATGTCCACGGTATACATCAGCGGTCCTAGTCGTGTGCAAATAGTTCCAGGCTGCCATTTCTCGGTACGGTAGTTCCGGGCCAAAACTTGTTGACCTATCTGGAAGGTTCTAGTTGGCCTTTCATTCATGCCTTGAAATTGCCGGTTCTCTACGTCCCTTCTGATGTTTGGCTTGATCAAATCCAGCTGGCATCTTAGTCTTCTATTGAAAAACATCATGGCGGGAGTTTGGTTTGTAACCACATGTGTTGCATTCCTGTACGCAAACAAGAAGTTATCTACCTTATGTTGTAGATTTATGTCTTCATTACCCATGGCCTTTATGGCCTTCTTGAAGGTCTGGACAAACCTTTCAGCTAATCCATTGGTGGCGGGATGGTATGGGGCGGACGTGTAGTGCTTAACCCCATTGTTTTTTAAGAACTTCCTGAATTCTTCGGACACAAATTGCGGTCCATTATCAGAACAGATCTGTTCCGGCAGCCCATTCCTGGCAAATATGGTCCTTAATACTGTGATGGTTTTTTCCGTGGTGGTGGAGGACATCTTTATTACCTCCGGCCACTTGGAGTGTGCATCCACCGCGATTAAGAACATTGAGTCCATAAATGGACCAGCAAAGTCGATATGTACCCTTTGCCATGGAGATGAGGGCCACTCCCATGGATGTAGAGGGGCTTGTGGTGGGGCGTTTTGGACCTTCTGGCATCCTAGACAGCTCTTGGTCATTTCTTCGATGTCTCCATCGATACCTGGCCACCACACAAACGCTCTGGCTAGGTTCTTCATTTTCACTCCACCCAGATGCCCCTCGTGAAGCTCCTTTAGCACTTTATACTGGAGTTTGGGTGGAATCACCACTCTGGATCCACACATCAAGGTTCCTCGGCACACTGACAGCTGTTCTCTTCTTTGCGAGAATGCTGGCAACAGTGGTTCGCCATGTGCTGGCCATCCCTTCACCATTAAATCGTAGACTCGTGAGAGAGTTGGGTCATTTCTCGTTTCCTTTTCAATGGTAGAATTTGTTACTGGTAGACATTCCACTATGGTTGAGTGGAACATCTCCACTGGGTCCACTGTAGGCGCCTCTCCTACCGTTGGCAACGGTAGGCGCGATAAACCGTCAGCATTCCCATGCTGTTTTGATCCTTTGTATTCTATGTCATATTGGTGTGCCCCTAGGAAAAGGGACCACCTCTGTAGCCTTTGCGCTGTCATAATGGGAACGCCCTTTTTAGGGTTGAATATGGATACCAACGGCTGGTGGTCTGTCAGCAGTGTAAACTTCTGGCCCTGCAGGTAATGATTAAACTTCTTTACTCCCCACACAAGGCTGAGAGCCTCCCTATCTATCTGAGCATAGTTGCGCTCAGCGGAGGTCAATGATCTGGATGCAAATGCGACTGGCCTTTCCAAGCCATTTGGCAACTTGTGTGAGAGTACTGCTCCAATACCATAAGGAGAAGCATCACAAGCTAAACGAATAGGTAGCGTTGGGTTGAAGTGAGCCAACACTTCCTCTGAGGTGATCAATGCCTTGCTTTTGCGAAAGGCCTTCTTACAGTCCTCGCTCCACTTCCATGGTACTTCTTTCTGCAAAAGAGCATTCAGCGGGTGCAGCACCGTGGCTAGATTTGGCAGAAACTTATGGTAATAGTTAATCAACCCTAGGAATGACCTCAACTGGGATACATTTTCCGGAGCGGGAGCCTTCACAACAGCTTCGATCTTGTCAGGTGACTTGTGCAGCCCCTCCTGGTCAATGACATGACCACAGTACGAGATCCGTTTCTGAAAGAACTCACATTTCTGGCGATTAACTCGAAGTCCATATTCCTTCAATCTGGTGAGCACCAGTTTCAAATTTGCAAGGTGTTCCTCATCGTCATCTCCTGTAATCAGGATATCATCCAAGTAACATTGAGTGCTTGGAATTCCCTGTAATACCTGCTCCATGGCCCTCTGCCAAATTGCTGGAGCCGAAGCCACTCCAAAAACCAGTCTATTATATCGATACAAGCCTCTGTGCGTGCTGATTGTGAGATACTGGCGCGACTCTTCCTCAACTTCCATCTGTAAGTACGCTTGCGCCAGGTCTATCTTGGTGAAGTGTTTCCCGCCAGACAATGAAGCAAAGATATCCTCAATCCGCGGAAGCGGATATTGCACCGTGTGAAGCACCGGATTAACTGTGATCTTGAAGTCTCCACAGATGCGGACCTTCCCCGGTTCCCCTGGCTTGTTACTCGATGAACGCTTCATGACGGGAACAATGGGCGTGGCCCACTCACTCCAGTCCACCTTAGACAGTACTCCTGAACGTTCTAGCCCTTCCAGCTCAGCTTCCACAGCAGGTCGTATCGCATAAGGTACCGGTCTGGCTTTGAAAAATTTTGGGTTTGCATGTTCTGCAATCTTGATTTTTGCCTTAATTCCTCTCAGTGTTCCCAGTCCCTGTTGGAACACCTCTTTAGCCTCATCCAATATTCTGGACAATCGTTCAGGTTTGACATCTTTTTTTCCGGAATCTACCGTTATTGCTTTTAGGGAGTGCCAGTCCATATTTATTTTCCTGATCCACTCCCGTCCCAGAAGTGGTGGACCTCCCTCAGGTAGTACGTATAAGTCCATTCCTTGGTGTTCTTTGCCCTTGTGTATCACCTTGACTTCTTTCTTTCCGATGGGGTATACTCTTTGCCCCGTGTATGTCTGCAATACTATCTCCGTATCCCGTAGGGGAATATGTGTGAATAACCTTTTGTAATCTTGCTTATTCATGACCGTCAACGCCGATCCAGTGTCCAATTCCATCTTCACTTGGACTCCTGCTATCTGCAGTGTGACCCAGATAGTTTGTAGGTCAGCTTCCTTACTCACATTGTGAATTCTCAGACTACCCAGTTCCTTGCTGTTGGAGTCTGAATCCGAATTCTGTTCATCCGAACTCTTCTCAGCCACCTTATGTACCTTTCTGCACTTTTCCTGCGGTGACTTTTTGTTGCTGGTCTTCTTTCCTGACCGGCATACTTTAGCTATGTGACCAAGCTTGCCACATTTTCTACATTCCTGGTTTTTAAACCAGCATTGGTTCTGATCGTGTGTTGTCTTTCCACCACGATAACATTTCGCTGTACCCAAAGCCATTTGATCTACGCTGAGTACCGCTGCCTTCAGCTGCATTTCCACAGTGCCTCTCGCTGCGGCTTCGTGCGATGCTGCAATAGTGACAGCCTTATCAAGTGTAAGATCATTCTCTTCAAGCAGCCGCTTTTGTGTTCCTTCTTTCGACAATCCACACACGAATTTGTCTCTCAGTGCCTCTGTCAGTCTTTCCCCAAACTGACAGTATTTCGCTAGCTTACGCAGTTCAATTAAATACTGCGCGTTGCTTTCCTCTTTCAGTTGCGTTCTCGCATAAAATTTAAATCGTTCCGCTAACATCAGCGGTGTGGGGTTCAAATGATTTCTCAGGACAGCAACAATATTAGCGAAAGCCTGATCCGTCGGTTTAGCTGGTGATAGAAGATGCTTCAATAGCCCGTATGTCTTCGCACCCATTGAGTTTAGTAAGGTTAGTGCTTTATCTTCATCGGATATTTTATTTGCCTTACAATAAATCTCTATGCGTTCTACATACGTGGCCCAATCTTCAACATCGGGATCGAAATCGTTGATGTTACCACGCTTAGGCATCCTCGCAATCTTCTTGAGAAACAAAAAGAAATTTTTCTTTAATTTTTTTTTAAAATGGCGGTTTCCCGCGCTTGTCTTCTTCCCCCGCCTGTGAAAATGGCGGCTTCCCGCATTCACCTTTCTCCCCCGCTGGCTGTAATGGCGATTGCCGTATTGCTGCGTTCGTCCTCCCCAGCGGTTCTCAAATCGTGCCTCCCAGCCCCTCTTGCAGTCCGATCCTTTCCCCCGGCTGCAGCTGAGTTCTCCGCGTTTTTTGTTTTTTTTTAATTTTCTCCCGCGCCTTACGCTGTCCCGGTCGCTGCGCCTCGCGGCCTCGGTAGCTGCCCGGCCTTTTTCACTGGTCGCGGTCGAGCTCTCTCTCGACGCTGTTGCGTCTCCCAGCCCGCTTGCAGCCCGGTCTTTTACACCGGCTGCGTTTGCATTCACCGCAGCTCCCGTGCCTTACGCTGCCCCAGTCTCAGCGCCTCTGGCCCCGACTTCTGTCCGGCTCTTTTCCCCGGCCGTGGTCGAGTTCTCCGCCCTTATATCCTCCATTTTTCCCTCCTCTACTTCACAGCCAACGTGGCCGACTTGCTGCTTGTCGCTGATCGGCTTACCCACCACCGTGATAGAAGGGATGATCACTGCCTGTTGCTGATGGAAGGCTTCGTGTCAGGATTCTTCCTTGCTCTTCAGACCCGAATCTTTTCTCAGCAGGATGATGAGGGCGGATGCCTCTTCTCGACGCCCGTTAAACTGCCTTGGATATGTCTCTGCTGCAGGGTAAGATCGTACTCGTCGCCACTGTTAAGTCTGTGTGTTCCAGTTATGGTTAATATGAATCACTGCACACAGACCACAAGAATAACTTTAACAGGTCTTTACTAGTCAAAGGTCAGGGCTGAACTAAAAGATACAAGACGCTATACAGGCTTATATACCCGAGTGGTCACTACCGGTATTACAGTACACAGGGGCTCTTAAAGGTACATACACTACACCGCCGATCACCAAAGACCAACGGGATACAGACCAGGACTACTACAGAGACCACCACCACACCAACCGGGACCAGGGAGGATCCCCACGCACAACAACAATGTCGAACCTGCACCACTCCTGTCCTACAGGGGAACAGGACCACCCCCAGCCGGGCAGAGGGAGAGGTGCTCAGGACGTACGCAATACCACAGGCAGAGACAATCCATTAAGAGACATAATGCAGACGATCAGCAGCATCTACTCCCGCCTTATGGATCAGAAAAAAATAACGACTAGTTGTTAGAAAGAGTTGTAACCAATTATCCTCAGCATTTATAGACAATTGAAATGTTCTTTTTTCCCCATTTAGACACGACAAACACATATCACTATTTATCATATTTTAACCCATCACAGTAAAAGATCAATTTTAGCATGAAATCCTTATATATCTCAACCTGGAATATCCAAGGTCTACGCTCTTCTATGCTTGGCATGAAGAGTGGGACCCCAGAGGTCCTAGATGAGATTAAAGATCTAGATATTATCTTTTTACAGGAAACCTGGTGTAGAGGAGAAGGGCACACTGGCTGTCCCATTGGGTACACAGAGCTGGTGGTCCCCTCCAATAAATTGCCAGGAGTAACCCAGGGCAGAGAATCTGGAGGCATACTGATTTGGATTAAAGCAGAGCTTAGGAATTACATTAAATTTATAAAAAAGGGCGAAAACCACTTATGGCTCAAAATTAAGAGGGGCATCATCTCTAGCACGAAAGATGTTTTCATTTGCACACTCTATATCCCCCCGACAGAATCCCCGTACTTCAAAGAGGACACCTTCTCCAACATAGAGAGGGAGATTATCCAATTCCAGGCCTAGGGAAATGTGTTGATCTGTGGGGACCTCAACTCAAGAACTGGCGAAGAACCAGACTTCACCAATAATCAGGGGAATAATTATATATTTGGGAATAACCACTTTGATCTCCCTTCCCATCCACACAGGCATAACTGCGACAAACAGACAAATGCTAACAGAAAACAGCTCCTGCAGCTCTGTCGAAGCCTGGGTCTGTACATTGTCAATGGTAGGTTATTGGGAGACTTCCTAGGAAGATCCACCTATTGCTCACCTCTTGGCTTCAGCACTGTAGACTATATGATTACGGATCTGGACCCATCTTCTTTCAGAGCATTCACAGTCAAACCACAAACAACACTGTCAGATCATAGTCAAATTACTGCATATCTTAAAAGGACAGAAACAACCAACACAGAAACACAACCCATTAAGCTGTACAACATTAAAAAATCTTACAGATGGGCCAAAAACAGCACGGAAAAATACCAGAAAGCAATTAGCAATCAATCAACTCAAGCTCTCTTGGACACCTTTCTGGAAAATACATACACACACAATAAAGAAGGCGTGAATAACCTAAATAATATTTTTGATAATTTGGCATCAATGTCAAACTTGAAAGTTCGCAAGAACAAACCCAAAACAAAAAACTACGAAAAATGGTTTGACTCCGATTGCCAGAACATGAGGAAAAAACTCAGAAAAATATCAAACCAAAAACACAGACAACCAGAAAATGAGGAATTACGCCTTACTTATTGTCAGGCACTAACACAATACAAAAACACACTCAGAACCAAGAAAGAGCAGTATATTAAGAATACACTCATCTCCATTGAGGAATCCATTGATTCCAATTGTTTCTGGGGCAACTGGAATACATTACACAAAAAACAACACGACGAATTGGCATAGTGGCATAGTGGTTAGCACTGTGGCAGACATGGTGGCATAGTGGTTAGCACTGTTGCCTCACAGCACCAGGAACCCGGGTTCGAATCCGGCCTCGGGCGACTGTCTGTGTGGAGTTTACACATTCTCCCCGTGTTTGCGTGGGTTTCCTCCGGGTGCTCCGGTTTTCTCCCACAGTCCAAAGATGTGTGGGTTAGGTTGATTGGCTATGATAAATTGACCCTTAGTGTTAGGGGGATTAAATACGCGGGGATAGGGTGGGATATGTGTTGGTGTAGGGGTTACGGGGATCAGGTGGGATATGTGTCGGTGCGCGCTCGATGGGCTGAAATGGCCTCTATCTGCACTGTGGGGTTTCTGTGTGATTCTGTGTGTGAACTGGCCGCTCAAAACGGAGACACATGGGAAAACCATTTTGAAAAATTATACCAGAAAAACACACTAAGCCCAGAGCAATACCAAATATGCGATAAACTGGAAAAGCTCGAATTTGCCATAAAAGATAACCAAAACCCGATAGCCCCATAATATCTGAAAAAGAGCTATTTGAAAAACTCAAGGACCTGCGACCAGGAAAAGCTTGCGGTGCAGACGGCATCCTAAGCGAGATGATTAAACACACGGACGATAAAATGAAATTGGCTATACTGAAACTCTTCAACTTGGTTCTGAGTGTCGGTTACTTCCCTGATATCTGGAACAAAGGACTCATAACGCCCATATACAAAAGTGGAGACAAAGTTGACCCAAATAACTATTGAGGCATCTGTGTAAACAGTAACCTGGGGAAGGTTTTCGGTAGTATCATAAACAAAAGACTTATAAACTTCCTTGAGGAGCACAATGTCTTGAGTAAAAGCCAAATTGGATTCCTACCAAACTATAGAACATCAGATCATATCTTCACCCTACAGACCCTAATTGACAAACATGTTCATCAAAACAAAAGCAAAATTTTTGCCTGCTTTATAGATTTCCAGAAGGCTTTCGATTCCATCTGGCATGACGGTCTATTCTTGAAACTTATTGAAAGTGGTGTAGGGGGAAAAACATATGATGTAATTAAATCAATGTATACAAACAATAAATGTGCAGTTAAAATTGGAGACAAACAAACAAAATACTTCCCACAGGGGCGTGGTGTGATGCAGGGCTCACCCATCTCACCGATACTCTTTAATATTTACATAAATGAATTGGCAAAACTACTTGAACAATCTACAGCACCCGGCCTCACCCTATATGAATCAAAGGTTAAATTCCTCCTCTATGCAGATGACCTGGTTCTGCTGTCACCAACTAAGGAGGGTCTACAGCAGAACCTGGATCTGCTAGAGCCATTCTGTCAGACCTGGGCCCGGACAATAAACCCCCAAAAAACCAAAGTCCTTGTGTTCCAGCAAAGATCCAGACATCAGGGACCCAGAATAAATTTCACACTAGGAACAACCAAAATTGAACAAGCCACTAACTACACATACTTGGGCTTAAAAATCAGCTCTACGGGAAATTTTCATCTGGCTGTGAATGAACTGAAAGAGAAAGCTAGAAGGGCTTTCTATGCCATTAAAAAATCAATCCAAATAGAAATCCCAATTAGCATTTGGCTCAAAATTTTTAAATCAGTAATTGAACCAATTGCACTCTATGGCAGTGAGGTGTGGGGACCGCTAACAGAACAAGAATTTGCAAAATGGGACAAACACCCAATTGAGATCCTACATGCAGAATTCTGTAAAAGTATCCTCCGGACTCAAAGGAAAACCGTAAACAATGCATGCAGGGCAGAACTAGGCCAATATCCATTAATAATTACTATCCAAAAAAGAGCCACCAAATTTTGGAAACACCTAAAAATGAGCAACCCCCACTGCTATCATTACGAAGCCCTGAAATGCCAAGAGAGGACAATAAAGAAGAATACCCTCAGTCAACTAGTCCTGGGACTCAGTGAAGTAACTACTAACACAACTAACAATAACCAGCCCCAGGACAGTGACATCGTAGCACAGAGAATTCGACCCAACACAATTGTCACTAAGCAAAAGGAAAAATACCTGTCATATTGGGCAGAAACAACAAAAACCCAAAACAAACTCAATTGCTACTTGGCCCTAAACAGACAATAAAACATGGCTGAATACCTGCCCATGGTAAAGGATAGCAAACTGAGAAAAACCTTGACAAGGTACAGACTTAGTGAAAATAGCCTGGCCATCGAAAAAGGCAGACACAGACAGACCCAGCTGCCAAGAGAGGACAGGATATGCTCTCACTGCAGTCAGGGAGTGGTGGAGACAGAGATGCACTTCCTCACAGCTTGTGGAAAATATCAGGGCATCAGGGAGAATTTCTACCAAAAATTCACAAAAATATGCCCTGAATTCAGAAATTTGAATGACGACCAAAAACTCCCATACCTATTAGGGGAACAGAGAAATTGTGTAACCTTAGTGGCAAACTATGTTACAGCTTGCCATAAACAGAGGGACAACCAGTAAACCTAAGAAAAGAGTATATACAAATTATATGAATGTATATTTATACACTCAGGGACATATCTGTTTATACACTGTATGAATAGATCTGCGTTTATGTGTTAAACCACAAATGTTTTTCGATGCTTTGGCAACATAAGATGTACCTTATCATGCCAATAAAGCGATTTGAATTGAATTGAATTGAGTCACATCGAGAGAGTCACATCGAGTGAGAGAGAGTCACATCGAGAGAGGCACATCGAGGGAGAGAGACTCATATCGAGAGAGAGAGTCATGTCGAGGGAGAGAGAGTCACATCGAGGGAGAGAGAGTCACATCGAGAGAGTCACATCGAGGGAGAGAGACTCATATCGAGGGAGAGAGAGTTACATCGAGGGAGAGAGAGTCACATCGAGGGAGAGAGAGTCATATCGAGGGAGAGAGAGTCAAATCGAGTGAGAGAGTGTCACATCGAGGGAGAGAGAGGCACATCGAGGGAGAGAGAGTCACATCGAGAGAGAGAGAGTCACATCAAGGGAGAGAGAGTCACATCAAGAGATAGAGAGACACATCGAGAGAGAGAGAGTCACATCGAGGGAGAGAGAGTCACATCGAGGGAGAGAGTCACATCGAGAGAGGGAGAGTCCCATCAAGGGTGAGAGGGTCACATCGAGGGAGAGAGAGTCACATCGAGGGAGAGAGAGTCACATCGAGGGAGAGAGAGGCACATCGAGAGAGTGAGAATCACATTGAGGGAGAGAGAGTCACATCGAGGGAGAGAGTCACATCGAGAGAGAGAGAGTCCCATCGAGGAAGAGAGAGTCATATCGAGCGAGAGAGAGTCACATCGAGGGAGAGAGAGTCACATCGAGAGAGAGTCACATCGAGGGAGAGAGAGTCACATCGAGAGAGAGCATCACATCGAGAGAGAGAGAGTCACATCGAGGAAGAGAGAGTCATATCGAGGGAGAGAGAGTCACATCGAGGGAGAGAGAGTCACATCGAGTGAGAGAGAGTCACATCGAGGGAGAGAGAGTCACATCGAGAGAGAGAGTCACATCGAGAGAGAGAGTCACATCGAGAGAGAGAGTCACATAGAGGGAGAGAGAGTCACATCGATAGAGAGAGATTCACATTGAGGGAGAGATAATCACATCGAGGAAGAGAGTCACTTCGAGAGATAGTTCATCACATCGAGAGAGAGAGAGTCACAGCGAGGGAGGGAGAGTCGCGTTGGAGGAGATAGAGTCACATCGAGAGAGAGAGAGTCACTTCGAGAGTGAGAGAGTCACATCGAGGATGAAAGAGTCACATCGAGGGAGAGATAGTCACATCGAGGGAGAAAGTCACATCGACGAAGAGAGTGTCATATCAAGAGAGAGAGATCACATCGAGGGAGAAAGAGTCACATCGAGAGAGAGGGAGTCACATCGAGAGAGATAGAGGGAGAGTCACATCGAGGGAGAGAGAGTCACATCGAGAGAGATAGAGGGAGAGTCACATCGAGGGAGAAAGAGTCACATCGAGGGAGAGAGAGTCACATCGAGTGAGAGAGAGTCACATCGAGGGAGAGTCACCTCTCGGGAGAGAGAGTCACATCAAGGGAGAGAGAGTCACATCGAGTGAGAGAGTGTTACATCGAGGGAGAGAGAGTCACACCGAGAGAGAGAGTCACATCAAGCGAGAGAGAGTCACATCAAGGGAGAGAGTCACATCGAGGGAGAGAGAGTCACATCGAGGGAGAGAGAGTCAAATCGGGGGAGAGAGAGTCACATCGAGAGAGAGAGTCACATCGAGGGAGAGAGAGTCACATCGAGAGAGAGAGAATCACATCGAGGGAGAGAAAGTCACATCGAGGGAGAGAGAGTCACATCGAGAGAGTGAGAATCACATCGAGAGAGAGAGAGTCACATCGAGGGAGAGAGAATCACATCGAGAGAGAGAGTCACATCGAGGGAGAGAGACTCATATCGAGGGAGAGAGAGTCACATCGAGAGAGAGAGAGTCACATCGAGGGAGAGAGAGTCATATCGAGGGAGAGAGAGTCAAATCGAGTGAGTGTCACATCGAGGGAGAGAGAGTCACATCGAGAGAGAGAGAGTCACATCCAGAGAGAGAGAGTCACATCGAGGGAGAGAGAGTCATATCGAGGGAGAGAGAGTCAAATCGAGTGAAGGGGCGAAGAACCAGACTTCACCAATAATCAGGGAAACAATTACATATTTGGGAATAACCACTTCGACATCCCTTCCCTTCCATACAGGCATAACTGTGACAAGCAGTCAAATACCAACGGAAAACAGCTACTACAGCTCTGTCGAAACCTGGGTCTGTACATTGTCAATGGTAGGTTCATAGGAGACCTCCTAGGAAGATCGACCTATTGCTCACCTCTTGGCTGCAGCACAGTAGACTATATGATTACAGACTTAGACCCATCCTCTTTCAGAGCATTCACAGTCAAACCACAAACAACACTGTCAGATCAAAGTCAAATTACTATGTTTCTCAAAAAGACAGAAACAAACAACATAGAAACACAACCCAGTAAACTGTACAACACCAAAAAATCGTACAGATGGGCCAGAAACGACACGGAAAAATACCAGAAAACAATTAGCAATGCATCAACTCAAGCTCTCTTAGACACCTTTCTGGATAACATATACACTCACAATAAGGAAGGCGTAAACCGGACCGTTATTAACCTAAACAATATTTTTGATAATTTGGCAACAAGTGCAAACTTGAAAGCTCGCAAGAACAAACCCAAAACAAAAAACTATGAAAAATGGTTTGACCCAGATTGCCATAACATGAGGAAAAAACTTAGAAAAATATCAAACCAAAAACACAGACATCCAGAAAACGAGGAATTACGCCTTACTTACTGTCAGACACTAACACAATACAGAAACACACTCAGAACCAAAAAAGAGCAATATATTAAGAATACACTCAGCTCCATGGAGGAATCCATTGATTCCAATTATTTCTGGGACAACTTGAATACACTACACAAAAAACAACATGACGATTTGGCCATTCAAAATGGGGACACATGGGTAAACCACTTTGAAAAATTATACCAGAAAAACACACTAAGACCAGAGCAACACCAAATATGCAAAAAACTGGAAAAGCTAGAAATGGCCATAAAAGATAACCAAAACCCGCTAGACGCCACAATAACAGAAAAAGAACTTCTTGAAAAACTCAAGGACCTGCGACCAGGAAAAGCTTGCGGGACAGACGGCATACTAAACGAGATGATTAAACACACAGACAACAAAATGAAACTGGCTATCCTAAAACTCTTCAACTTGGTTCTGAGTGTCGGTTATTTCCCTGATATCTGGAACAAAGGACTCATAACGCCCATATACAAAAGTGGGGACAAAATCGACCCAAACAACTATCGAGGCATCTGTGTAAACAGTAACCTGGGGAAGGTATTCTGTAGCATCATAAACAAAAGACTTATAAACTTCCTTGAGGAGCACAATGTCTTGAGTAAAAGCCAAATTGGATTCCTGCCAAACTATAGAACATCCGATCATATCTTCACCCTACAGACCCTAATTGACAAACACGTTCACCATAACAAAAGCAAAATCTACGCATGCTTTGTAGATTTCCAGAAGGCTTTCGACTCCATCTGGCATGACGGTTTATTCCTGAAACTTATCAAAAGCGGGGTAGGAGGGAAAACATATGATGTAATTAAATCAATGTATACAAACAACAAATGTGCAGTTAAAATTGGAGACAAACAAACAAAATACTTCCCACAGGGGCGGGGGGTGACGCAGGGCTCGCCAATCTCACAGACACTCTTTAATATTTACATAAATGGATTGGCAAAACTACTTGAACAATCTACAGCACCCGGCCTCACCCTATATGAATCCAAGGTTAAATTCCTCCTCTATGCAGACGACCTGGTTCTGCTGTCACCAACTAAGGAGGGTCTACAGCAGAACCTGGACCTGCTGGAGTTGTACTGCCAGACTTGGGCCCTGACAATAAATCCCCAAAAAACCAAAGTCCTTGTGTTCCAGCAAAGATCCAAACATCAGGGACCCAAAATAAATTTCACAGTAGGAACAACCAAAATTGAACAAACCACTAACTACACATACTTGGGCTTAAAAATCAGTTCTACGGGAAACTTCAAACTGGCTGTGAATGAACTGAAAGAGAAAGCAAGAAGGGCTTTCTATGCCATCAAAAAATCAATCCAAATAGAAATCCCAATTAGCATTTGGCTCAAAATTTTCAAATCAGTAATTGAACCAATTGCGCTCTATGGCAGTGAGGTATGGGGACCGCTAACACAACAAGAATTTGCAAAATGGGACAAACACCCAATTGAGATCCTACATGCAGAATTCTGTAAAAGTATCCTCCGGACTCAAAGGAAAACAGTAAACAATGCATGCAGGGCGGAACTAGGCCAATATCCATTAATAATCACTATCCAAAAAAGAGCCACCAAATTTTGGAATCACCTACAAATGAGCAACCCCCAATGCTATCACTACGACGCCCTGAAATGCCAAGAGCTGACCATAAAGAAGAATACCCTCAGTCAACTAGTCCTGGGACTCAGTGAAGTAACTACTAACAATACTAACAATAACCAGCCCCAGGACAGTGACAGGGTAACACAAAGAATTCGACCCAACACAATCGTCGCTAAGCAAAAGGAAAAATATCTGACATATTGGGCAGAAACAACAAAAACCCAAAGCAAACTCAATTGCTACTTGGCCCTAAACAGACAATACAACATAGCTGATTACCTGACCATGGTAAAGGATAACAAACTGAGAAGAACCTTGACAAGGTACAGACTTAGCGAACATAGCCTAGCGATCGAAAAAGGCAGACACAGGCAGACCAGGCTGCCAAGAGAAGACAGGATATGCTCTCACTGCAGTCAGGGAGTAGTGGAGACAGAGATGCACTTCCTCACAGCCTGTGGAAAATATCAGGGCATCAGGGAGAATTTCTATCAAAAATTCTCACAAATATGCCCTGAATTCAGAAATCTGAATGACAACCAAAAACTCCCATTCCTACTGGGGGAGGAGAGAAGCTGTGTAACACTGGCGGCACACTATGTTACAGCTTGCCATGAACAGAGGGACAACCAGTAAACTAAGAAAAGAGTGTATATAAACAAGGCGAATGTATATTTATACACTCAGGGATATACCTGTTTATACACTGTATGAACAGAACTGCGTTTATGTGTTCAACCATGAATGTATTTTGATGCTTTGGCAACATAAGATGTACCTTATCATGCCAATAAAGCGATTTGAATTTGAATTTGAGAGAGAGTCACATCGAGGGAGAGAAAGTCACATTGAGGGAGAGAGAGTCACATCGAGGGAGAGAGAGTCACATTGAGGGAGAGAGAGGGAGAGTCACATCGAGGGAGAGAGAGTCACATTGAGGGAGAGAGAGGGAGAGTCACATCGAGGGAGAGACTCAAATCTAGGGAGAGAATCACATTGAGGGAGAGAGAGTTACATCGAGTGAGAGAGTGTCACATCGAGAGAGAGAGAGGTAGAATCAGATCGAGAGAGAGAGTCACATCTAGAGAGAGAGAGTCACATCGAGAGAGTGAGTCACATCTAGAGAGACAGTTGTTAGATCCATGTATTAATGGAGACACGGAATGCAGGAGTTGATTTAACAAGTGTTTACTGAACAAAGTCTGGAGGTGAACTAACTACACAAGACGCGATGCAGGCATATATACCCGAGTGGTCACTACTGGCACTACAGTATACAGGGGCTTCAAAAACATAGTTCCTCTTAAAGGTACATGTTGTGTATGTAACCTGTTCCACCTTAAGAGAGCTTAAGCCTGTTCCACCTTAAGAGATGTACTACTTTCTCAGGCTGCTGTAGACGTAATACCGGGGGTGAACACACCGGTATATAAGCACTGTGCAGTAATCTTGTATTCAGTATCGTCCCTACCTCCAACCAGTAAAGACCTGTTTTTATTGTTACTCATTAGTCTGTGTTTTAATTAACTAAATAATTCACAGACTTAACAGTACATACACTACAACAGTCACATCGAGAGAGAGAGTCACATCGAGAGAGAGAGTTTCACATCGAGGGAGAGAGAGAGTCACATCGAGAGAGAGAGCGTCACATCGAGGGAGAGAGAATCACATCGAGAGAGAGAGAGTCACATCGAGGGAGAGAGAGTCACATCGAGGGAGAGAGAGTCACATTGAGGCAGAGAGAGACACATCGAGGGATAGAGTCACATCAAGGGAGAGAGAGTCACATCGAGGGAGAGAGAGTCACTTCGAGGGATAAAGAGTTACATCGAGAGTGAGAGAGTCACATCGAGGGAGAGAGAGTCACATCGAGAGTGAGAGAGTCACATCGAGGGAGAGAGATTCACAACGAGAGTGAGAGAGTCACATCGAGGGAGAGTGTGTCACATCGAGAGAGAGTCACACCGAGAGAGAGAGTCCCGTCAAGGGATAGAGAGTCAAATCGAGAGAGAGAGTCACATCGAGGGAGAGAGAGTCACAGCGAGGGAGAAAGAGTCACATCGAGAGTGAGAGAGTCACATTGAGGGAGAGAGAGTCACATCGAGGGAGAGAGTCACATCGAGAGAGTGAGAATCACATCGAGGGAGAGAGAGTCACATCGAGAGAGAGAGAGTCACATCGAGGGAGAGAGAGTCACATCGAGAGAGTGAGAATCACATCGAGGGAGAGAGAGTCACATCGAGAGAGTGAGAATCACATCGAGGGAGAGAGAGTCACATCGAGGGAGAGAGTGTCACATCGAGGGAGAGAGAGTCACATCGAGGGTGAGAGGCTCACATCGAGGGAGAGAGAGTCACATCGAGGGAGAGAGTGTCACATCGAGGGAGAGAGAGTCACATCGAGGGTGAGAGACTCACATCGAGGGAGAGAGAGTCACATCGAGGGAGAGAGGGTCACATTGAGGGAGAGAGAGTCACATCGAGGGAGAGAGTCTCACGTCGAGGGAGTGTCACATCGAGGGAGAGAGAGACACATCGAGGGAGAGAGAGTCACATCGAGAGCGAGAGAGTAACATCGAGTGAGAGAGAGTCACCTCGAGGGCATGAGTCACATCAAGGGAGAGAGAGTCACATCGAGGGCCAGAGAGTCACATCGAGAGAGAGAGTTACATCGAGGGAGAGAGAGTCAAATCGAGGGAGAGAATCACATCGAGGGAGAGTGTGTCACATCGAGAGAGAGAGAGTCACAACGAGGGAGAGAGAGTCACATCGAGAGAGTCACATCGAGTGAGAGTCACATCGAGTGAGAGGGTCACATCGAGGGAGAGTCACATCAAAGGAGAGAGAGTTACATCGAGAGCGATAGAGGCACATCGAGGAAGGGAGCCACATCGAGGGAGGGAGTCACATCGAGGGAGAGAGAGTCACATCGAGGGAGAGAGTCACATCGAGGTAGAGAGAGTCACATCGAGGGAGAAAGAGTAACATCGAGAGAGAGAGTCACATCGAGGGAGAAAGAGTCACATCGAGGGAGAGAGAGTCAGATCGAGAGAGAGAGAGTCACAGCGAGAGAGAGAGATTCACATCGAGAGAGAGAGAGTTACATCGAGGGACAGAGAGTCACATCAAGAGAGAGTCACATCCAGAGAGAGAGAGTCACATCCAGAGAGAGAGTGTCACCTCGAGAGAGAGAGTCACATCGAGGGAGAGAGAGTCACATCAAGGGAGAGAGAGTCACATCGAAGGAGAGAGATTCACATTGAGGGAGAGATAATCACATCGAGGGAGAGAGTCACTTCGTGAGATAGTTCATCACATCGAGAGAGAGAGAGTCACAGCGAGGGAGGGAGAGTCACGTTGGAGGAGAGAGAGTCACATCGAGAGAGAGAGAGTCACATCGAGGGTGAGAGAGTCACATCGAGGGTGAGAGAGTCACATCGAGGGAGAGAGAGTCACATCGAGGGAGAAAGTCACATCGAGTGAGAGAGTGTCACATCGAGGGAGAGAGAGTCACATCGAGAGAGAGAGAGTCGCATCGAGCGAGAGAGAGTCACATCAAGGGAGAGAGAGTCACATCGAGGGAGAGAAAGTAACAGCGAGGGAGAGAGAGTCACATCGAGAGAGTGAGAATCACATCGAGGGAGAGAAAGTCACATCGAGGGAGAGAGATTCACATCGAGAGAGTGAGAATCACATCGAGGGAGAGACAGTCACATCGAGAGAGAGAGAGTCACATCGGGATACAGAGTCACATCGAGGGAGAGAGACTCATATCGAGGGAGAGAGAGTCATATCGAGGGAGAGACAATCACATCGAGGGAGAGAGTCACATCGAGGGAGGGAGAATCACATCGAGGGAGAGAGAGTCACATCGAGAGAGAGAGTCACATCGAGAGAGAGAGAGTCACATCAAGGGAGAGAGAGTCATATCGAGGGAGAGAGAGTCAAATCGAGTGAGAGAGTGTCACATCAAGGGAGAGAGAGTCACATCGAGGGAGACAGAGACACATCGAGAGAGAGAGTCACGTCAATAGAGAGAGAGTCACATCGAGGAAGAGTGAGTCATATCGAGTGAGAGAGTCACATTGAGGGAGAGAGAGTCAGATCGAGAGAGAGAGAGTCACATCGAGGGAGAGAGTCACATCGAGGGAGAGAGAGTCACATCGAGAGAGAGTCACATCGAGGAAGAGTGAGTCATATCGAGAGAGAGAGAGTCACATCGAGGGAGAGAGAGACACATCGAGAGAGAGAGAGTCACATCGAGAGAGAGAGAGTCACATCGAGAGAGAGAGTCACAGAGAGAGAGAGTCACATCGAGGGAGAGAGAGTCACATCGAGGGAGAGAGAGTCACATCGAGGGAGAGAGTCACATCGAGAGAGAGAGAGTCACATCGAGAGAGAGAGAGTCACATCAAGGGAGAGAGTCACATTGAGGGAGAGAGAGTCACATCGAGTGAGAGAGAGACACATCGAGAGAGAGAGTGTCACACCGAGAGAGAGAGTCACATCGAGGGAGAGAGAGTCACATCAAGGGAGAGAGAGTCACATCAAAGGAGAGAGAGTCACATCTAGGGAGAGTGAGTCACATAGAGGGAGAGAGAGTCACATCGAGAGAGAGAGATTCACATTGAGGGAGAGATAGTCACATCGAGTGAGAGAGAGACACATCGAGAGAGAGAGTGTCACACCGAGAGAGAGAGTCACATCGAGGGAGAGAGAGTCACATCAAGGGAGAGAGAGTCACATCAAAGGAGAGAGAGTCACATCTAGGGAGAGTGAGTCACATAGAGGGAGAGAGAGTCACATCGAGAGAGAGAGATTCACATTGAGGGAGAGATAGTCACATCGCGGAAGAGAGTCACTTTGAGAGATAGTTCATCACATCGAGAGAGAGTCACAGCGAGGGAGGGAGAGTCACGTTGGAGGAGAGAGAGTCACATCGAGAGAGAGAGAGTCACATCGAGAGTGAGAGAGTCACATCGAGGGAGAGAGAGTCACATCGAGAGAGAGAGAGTCACATCGAGGGAGAGAGAGTCACATCGAGAGAGAGAGTCACATCGAGGGAGAGCAAGTCACATCGAGGGAGAGAGAGTCACATCGAGGGAGAGAGACTCATATCGAGGGAGAGAGAGTCACATCGAGAGAGAGAGAGTCACATCGAGGGAGAGAGAGAGAGAGTCACATCGAGAGAGAGAGAGAGAGTCACATCGAGGGAGAGAGTCACATCGAGGGAGAGAGTCAAATCGAGGGAGAGAGAGTCACATCGAGGGAGAGAGTCACATCGAGAGAGAGAGAGTCACATCGAGGGAGAGAGTCACATCGAGAGAGAGAGTCACATCGAGAGAGAGAGAGTCCCATCGAGGGAGAGAGAGTCACATCAAGGGACAGTGAGGCACATCGAGAGAGTGAGAATCACATCGAGGGAGAGAGAATCACATCGAGGGAGAGAGAGTCACATCGAGGGAGAGAGTCACATCGAGAGAGAGAGAGTCACATCGAGGGAGAGAGTGTCACATTGAGTGAGGGAGTCACATCGAGGGAGAGAGAGTCACATCGAGGGGGAGAGTCACATCGAGGTAGAGATAGTCACATCGAGGGAGAAAGAGTAACATCGAGAGAGAGAGTCACATCGAGGGGGAGAGAGCCACATCGAGGGAGAGACAGTCACATCGAGAGAGAGAGACTCACATCGAGAGAGAGAGATTCACGTCGAGAGAGAGAGAGTCACATTGAGGGAGAGTCACATCGAGTGAGAGAGAGACACATCGAGAGAGAGAGAGTCACACCGAGAGAGAGAGTCACATCGAGGGAGAGAGAGTCACATCAAGGGAGAGAGAGTCACATCAAAGGAGAGAGAGTCACATCTAGGGAGAGTGAGTCACATAGAGGGAGAGAGAGTCACATCGAGAGGAGAGATTCACATTGAGGGAGAGATAGTCACATCGAGGAAGAGAGTCACTTTGAGAGATAGTTCATCACATTGAGAGAGAGTCACAGCGAGGGAGGGAGAGTCACGTTGGAGGAGAGAGAGTCACATCGAGAGAGAGTCACATCGAGAGTGAGAGAGTCACATCGAGGGAGAGAGAGTCACATCGAGAGAGAGTCACATCGAGGGAGAGAGAGTCACATCGAGAGAGAGAGTCACATCGAGGGAGAGCAAGTCACATCGAGGGAGAGAGAGTCACATTGAGAGAGTGAGAATCATATCGAGGGAGAGAGACTCACATCGAGAGAGAGCGTCACATCGAGAGAGAGAGAGTCACATCGAGGGAGAGAGAGTCACATCGAGAGAGAGAGTCACATCGAGGGAGAGAGACTCATATTGAGGGAGAGAGAGTCACATCGAGAGAGAGAGAGTCACATCGTGGGAGAGAGAGAGAGAGTCACATCGAGAGAGAGAGAGAGAGAGAGAGTCACATCGAGGGAGAGAGTCACATCGAGGGAGAGAGTCAAATCGAGGGAGAGAGAGTCACATCGAGGGAGAGAGTCACATCGAGGGAGAGAGTCACATCGAGAGAGAGAGAGTCACATCGAGGGAGAGAATCACATCGAGAGAGAGAGAGTCCCATCGAGGGGGAGAGAGTCACATCGAGGGAGAGAGAGGCACATCGAGAGAGTGAGAATCACATCGAGGGAGAGAGAATCACATCGAGGGAGAGAGAGTCACATCGAGGGAGAGAGTCACATCGAGGGAGAGAGAGTCACATCGAGGGAGAGAGTCACATCGAGGGAGAGAGTCACATCGAGAGAGAGAGAGTCCCATCGAGGGAGAGAGAGTCACATCGAGGGAGAGAGAGTCACATCAAGGGAGTGAGAGGCACATCGAGAGAGTGAGAATCACATCGAGGGAGAGAGAATCACATCGAGAGAGAGAGTCACATCGAGATAGAAAGAGTCACAACGAGGGAGAGAGAGTCACATCGAGAGAGAGAGAGTCACATCGAGAGAGAGAGAGTCACATCGAGGGAGAGTCACATCGACAGAGAGAGAGTCACATTGAGACAGAGAGTCACATCGAGGGAGAGTGAGTCACATCGAGGGAGAGAGATTCACATCGAGGGAGAGAGACTCACATCGAGAGAGAGAGTCACATTGAGGGAGGGAGAGAATCACATCGAGAGAGAGAATCATATTGAGGGAGAGTCACATCGAGGGAGAGAGACTCACAGCGAGAGAGATAGAGGGAGAGTCACCTCGAGGGGGAGACTCACATCTAGGGAGCGAGAGTCACATCGAGGGAGAGAGAGTCACATCGAGTGAGAGAGACTCACATCGAGGGAGAAAGATGCACATCGAGAGAGAGAGAGAGAGTCACATCGAGGAAGAGAGAGTCACATCGAGGGAGAGAGTCACATCGAGGGAGAGAGAGTCACCACAAGGGAGAGAGAGTTACATCGAGGTAGAGAGAGTCACATCGAGGGAGAGAGAGTCACATCGAGGGAGAGAGAGTCACCACAAGGGAGAGAGAGTTACATCGAGGTAGAGAGAGTCACATCGAGGGAGAGAGACTCACATCGAGGGAGAGAGAGTCACATCGAGGGAGAGAGAGCCACATCGAGGGAGAGAGTCACATTGAGAGAGAGAATCACATCGAGGGAGAGAGAGTCACATCGAGGGAGAGAGAGTCACATCGAGGGAGAGAAAGTCACATCGAGGGAGAGGGAGTCACATCGAGGGAGAGAGTCACATCGAGGGAGAAAGAATCACGACGAGAGAGTCACTTCGAGGGAGAGAGACTCACATCGAGGGAGAGAGTTTCACATTGAGGGAGAGAGAGTCACATCGAGAGCGAGAGAGTAACATCGAGGAAAAGGGAGTCACATCGAGGGAGAGAGTTTCACATTGAGGGAGAGAGAGTCACATCGAGGGAGAGAGCGTCACATCAAGGGAGATAGAGTCACAGCGAATGAGAGAGAGTCACATCGAGAGAGAGACTCACATCGAGAGAGAGAGTCACATCGAGGGCGAGAGTGTCACATTGAGAGAGAGAGTGAGAGAGTCACATAGGAGGAAAGAGATTCACATCGAGGGAGAGAGAGTCACATCGAGAGAGAGAGAGAGACAGAGAGTCACATTGGAGGGAAGAGATTCACATCGAGGGAGAGAGTGTCTCATTGAGGGAGAGAGTCACATCGAGGGAGAGAGTCACACCGAGGGAGAGAGAGTCACATCGAGGGAGAGAGTTTCACATCGAGGGAGAGAGAGTCACATCGAGGGAGAGAGAGTCACATCGAGGGAGAGAGAGTCACAGCGAGGGAGGGAGAGTCACGTTGGAGGAGAGAGAGTCACATCGAGAGAGAGTCACATCGAGAGTGAGAGAGTCACATCGAGGGAGAGAGAGTCACATCGAGAGAGAGTCACATCGAGGGAGAGAGAGTCACATCGAGAGAGAGAATCACATCGAGGGAGAGCAAGTCACATCGAGGGAGAGAGAGTCACATCGAGAGAGTGAGAATCATATCGAGGGAGAGAGACTCACATCGAAAGAGAGCGTCACATCGAGAGAGAGAGAGTCACATCGAGGGAGAGAGAGTCACATCGAGAGAGAGAGTCACATCGAGGGAGAGAGACTCATATTGAGGGAGAGAGAGTCACATCGAGAGAGAGAGAGTCACATCGTGGGAGAGAGAGAGAGAGTCACATCGAGAGAGAGAGAGAGAGAGAGAGTCACATCGAGGGAGAGAGTCACATCGAGGGAGAGAGTCACATCGAGAGAGAGAGAGTCACATCGAGGGAGAGAATCACATCGAGAGAGAGAGAGTCCCATCGAGGGGGAGAGAGTCACATCGAGGGAGAGAGAGGCACATCGAGAGAGTGAGAATCACATCGAGGGAGAGAGAATCACATCGAGGGAGAGAGAGTCACATCGAGGGAGAGAGTCACATCGAGGGAGAGAGAGTCACATCGAGGGAGAGAGTCACATCGAGGGAGAGAGTCACATCGAGAGAGAGAGAGTCCCATCGAGGGAGAGAGAGTCACATCGAGGGAGAGAGAGTCACATCAAGGGAGTGAGAGGCACATCGAGAGAGTGAGAATCACATCGAGGGAGAGAGAATCACATCGAGAGAGAGAGTCACATCGAGATAGAAAGAGTCACAACGAGGGAGAGAGAGTCACATCGAGAGAGAGAGAGTCACATCGAGAGAGAGAGAGTCACATCGAGGGAGAGAGTCACATTGACGGAGAGAGAGTCACATCGACAGAGAGAGAGTCACATTGAGACAGAGAGTCACATCGAGGGAGAGTGAGTCACATCGAGGGAGAGAGATTCACATCGAGGGAGAGAGACTCACATCGAGAGAGAGAGTCACATTGAGGGAGGGAGAGAATCACATCGAGAGAGAGAATCATATTGAGGGAGAGTCACATCGAGGGAGAGAGACTCACAGCGAGAGAGATAGAGGGAGAGTCACCTCGAGGGGGAGACTCACATCTAGGGAGCGAGAGTCACATCGAGGGAGAGAGAGTCACATCGAGTGAGAGAGACTCACATCGAGGGAGAAAGATGCACATCGAGAGAGAGAGAGAGAGTCACATCGAGGAAGAGAGAGTCACATCGAGGGAGAGAGTCACATCGAGGGAGAGAGAGTCACCACAAGGGAGAGAGAGTTACATCGAGGTAGAGAGAGTCACATCGAGGGAGAGAGAGTCACATCGAGGGAGAGAGAGTCACCACAAGGGAGAGAGAGTTACATCGAGGTAGAGAGAGTCACATCGAGGGAGAGAGACTCACATCGAGGGAGAGAGAGTCACATCGAGGGAGAGAGAGCCACATCGAGGGAGAGAGTCACATTGAGAGAGAGAATCACATCGAGGGAGAGAGAGTCACATCGAGGGAGAGAGAGTCACATCGAGGGAGAGAAAGTCACATCGAGGGAGAGGGAGTCACATCGAGGGAGAGAGTCACATCGAGGGAGAAAGAATCACGACGAGAGAGTCACTTCGAGGGAGAGAGACTCACATCGAGGGAGAGAGTTTCACATTGAGGGAGAGAGAGTCACATCGAGAGCGAGAGAGTAACATCGAGGAAAAGGGAGTCACATCGAGGGAGAGAGTTTCACATTGAGGGAGAGAGAGTCACATCGAGGGAGAGAGCGTCACATCAAGGGAGATAGAGTCACAGCGAATGAGAGAGAGTCACATCGAGAGAGAGACTCACATCGAGAGAGAGAGTCACATCGAGGGCGAGAGTGTCACATTGAGAGAGAGAGTGAGAGAGTCACATAGGAGGAAAGAGATTCACATCGAGGGAGAGAGAGTCACATCGAGAGAGAGAGAGAGACAGAGAGTCACATTGGAGGGAAGAGATTCACATCGAGGGAGAGAGTGTCTCATTGAGGGAGAGAGTCACATCGAGGGAGAGAGTCACACCGAGGGAGAGAGAGTCACATCGAGGGAGAGAGTTTCACATCGAGGGAGAGAGAGTCACATCGAGGGAGAGAGAGTCACATCGAGGGAGAGAGAGTCACATCGAGGGAGAGAGATTCACATCGAGGGAGGGAGTCACATCGAGAGAGAGAAAGTCCCATCGAGGGAGAGAGAGTCAGATCGAGAGAGAGAGAGAGAGAGTCACATTGAGAGAGAGAGAGAGTCACAGCGAGGGATGGAGTCACATCGAGGGAGAGAGAGGCACATCGAGGGAGAGAGTCACATCGAGGGAGAGAGAGTCACATCGAGGGAGAGAGTCACATCGAGGGAGAGAGAATCACATCGAGAGAGAGAGAGAGAGGGTCACATCGAGAGATAGAGTCACATCGAGGGAGAGAGAGCCACATCGAAGGAGAGAGTGACATCGAGAGAGAGAGAGTCACATCGAGGAAGAGAGAGTCACATCGAGGGAGAGAGTCACATCGAGGGAGAGAGAATCACATCGAGGGAAAGAGAGGCACATCGAGAGAGTGAGAAACACATCGAGGGAGAGAGAGTCACATCGAGGGAGAGAGAGTCACATCGAGGGAGAGAGAGGCACATCGAGGGAGAGTGAGTCACATCGAGGGAGAGAGAGTCACATCGAGGGAGAGAGAGGCACATCGAGGGAGAGAGAGTCATATCGAGGGAGAGATTGTCACATCGAGAGAGAGAGTCACATCGAGAGAGAGAGTCACATCGAGATAGAGAGAGTCACAACGAGGGAGAGAGAGTCACATCGAGAGAGAGAGAGTCACATCGAGGGAGAGAGAATCACATCGAGAGTGAGAATCACATCGAGGGAGAGAGAGTCACTTCGAGGGAGAGAGAGTCACATCGAGAGCGAGAGAGTCACATCGAGGGAGAGAAAGTCACATCGAGAGAGAGAGAGTCATATCGAGGGAGAGAGAGTCACATCGAGGGAGAGAGTCACATTGACGGAGAGAGAGTCACATCGACAGAGAGAGAGTCACATCAAGACAGAGAGTCACATCGAGGGAGAGAGAGTAACATTGAGGGAGAGTGAGTCACATCGAGGGAGAGAGATTCACATCGAGGGAGAGAGATTCACATCGAGAGTGAGAATCACATCGAGGGAGAGAGAGTCACTTCGAGGGAGAGAGAGTCACATCGAGAGCGAGAGAGTCACATCGAGGGAGGGAGAGTCACATCGAGGGAGAAGGAGTCACATCGAGGGAGAAAGTTTCATATCGAGAGCGAGAGAGTCACATCGAGGGAGAGAGAGTCACATCGAGAGAGAGAGAGTCATATCGAGGGAGAGAAATCACATCGAGGGAGAGGGAGTCACATCGAGGGAGAGAGTCACATCGAGGGAGAAAGAATCACGTCGAGAGAGTCACTTCGAGGGAGAGAGACTCACATCGAGGGAGAGAGTTTCACATTGAGGGAGAGAGAGTCACATCGAGGGAGAGAGCGTCACATCAAGGGAGATAGAGTCACAGCGAATGAGAGAGAGTCACATCGAGAGAGAGACTCACATCGAGAGAGAGAGTGAGAGAGTCACATAGGAGGGAAGAGATTCACATCGAGGGAGAGAGAGTCACATCGAGAGAGAGAGAGTCACATAGGAGGAAAGAGAGTCACATCGAGAGAGAGACTCACATCGAGAGAGAGAGTGAGAGAGTCACATAGGAGGGAAGAGATTCACATCGAGGGAGAGAGAGTCACATCGAGAGAGAGAGAGTCACATAGAAGGAAAGAGATTCACATCGAGGGAGAGAGAGTCACATCGAGATAGAAAGAGTCACAACGAGGGAGAGAGAGTCACATCGAGAGAGAGAGAGTCACATCGAGAGAGAGAGAGTCACATCGAGGGAGAGAGTCACATTGACGGAGAGAGAGTCACATCGACAGAGAGAGAGTCACATTGAGACAGAGAGTCACATCGAGGGAGAGTGAGTCACATCGAGGGAGAGAGATTCACATCGAGGGAGAGAGACTCACATCGAGAGAGAGAGTCACATTGAGGGAGGGAGAGAATCACATCGAGAGAGAGAATCATATTGAGGGAGAGTCACATCGAGGGAGAGAGACTCACAGCGAGAGAGATAGAGGGAGAGTCACCTCGAGGGGGAGACTCACATCTAGGGAGCGAGAGTCACATCGAGGGAGAGAGAGTCACATCGAGTGAGAGAGACTCACATCGAGGGAGAAAGATGCACATCGAGAGAGAGAGAGAGAGTCACATCGAGGAAGAGAGAGTCACATCGAGGGAGAGAGTCACATCGAGGGAGAGAGAGTCACCACAAGGGAGAGAGAGTTACATCGAGGTAGAGAGAGTCACATCGAGGGAGAGAGAGTCACATCGAGGGAGAGAGAGTCACCACAAGGGAGAGAGAGTTACATCGAGGTAGAGAGAGTCACATCGAGGGAGAGAGACTCACATCGAGGGAGAGAGAGTCACATCGAGGGAGAGAGAGCCACATCGAGGGAGAGAGTCACATTGAGAGAGAGAATCACATCGAGGGAGAGAGAGTCACATCGAGGGAGAGAGAGTCACATCGAGGGAGAGAAAGTCACATCGAGGGAGAGGGAGTCACATCGAGGGAGAGAGTCACATCGAGGGAGAAAGAATCACGACGAGAGAGTCACTTCGAGGGAGAGAGACTCACATCGAGGGAGAGAGTTTCACATTGAGGGAGAGAGAGTCACATCGAGAGCGAGAGAGTAACATCGAGGAAAAGGGAGTCACATCGAGGGAGAGAGTTTCACATTGAGGGAGAGAGAGTCACATCGAGGGAGAGAGCGTCACATCAAGGGAGATAGAGTCACAGCGAATGAGAGAGAGTCACATCGAGAGAGAGACTCACATCGAGAGAGAGAGTCACATCGAGGGCGAGAGTGTCACATTGAGAGAGAGAGTGAGAGAGTCACATAGGAGGAAAGAGATTCACATCGAGGGAGAGAGAGTCACATCGAGAGAGAGAGAGAGACAGAGAGTCACATTGGAGGGAAGAGATTCACATCGAGGGAGAGAGTGTCTCATTGAGGGAGAGAGTCACATCGAGGGAGAGAGTCACACCGAGGGAGAGAGAGTCACATCGAGGGAGAGAGTTTCACATCGAGGGAGAGAGAGTCACATCGAGGGAGAGAGAGTCACATCGAGGGAGAGAGATTCACATCGAGGGAGGGAGTCACATCGAGAGAGAGAAAGTCCCATCGAGGGAGAGAGAGTCAGATCGAGAGAGAGAGAGAGAGAGTCACATTGAGAGAGAGAGAGAGTCACAGCGAGGGATGGAGTCACATCGAGGGAGAGAGAGGCACATCGAGGGAGAGAGTCACATCGAGGGAGAGAGAGTCACATCGAGGGAGAGAGTCACATCGAGGGAGAGAGAATCACATCGAGAGAGAGAGAGAGAGGGTCACATCGAGAGATAGAGTCACATCGAGGGAGAGAGAGCCACATCGAAGGAGAGAGTGACATCGAGAGAGAGAGAGTCACATCGAGGAAGAGAGAGTCACATCGAGGGAGAGAGTCACATCGAGGGAGAGAGAATCACATCGAGGGAAAGAGAGGCACATCGAGAGAGTGAGAAACACATCGAGGGAGAGAGAGTCACATCGAGGGAGAGAGAGTCACATCGAGGGAGAGAGAGGCACATCGAGGGAGAGTGAGTCACATCGAGGGAGAGAGAGTCACATCGAGGGAGAGAGAGGCACATCGAGGGAGAGAGAGTCATATCGAGGGAGAGATTGTCACATCGAGAGAGAGAGTCACATCGAGAGAGAGAGTCACATCGAGATAGAGAGAGTCACAACGAGGGAGAGAGAGTCACATCGAGAGAGAGAGAGTCACATCGAGGGAGAGAGAATCACATCGAGAGTGAGAATCACATCGAGGGAGAGAGAGTCACTTCGAGGGAGAGAGAGTCACATCGAGAGCGAGAGAGTCACATCGAGGGAGAGAAAGTCACATCGAGAGAGAGAGAGTCATATCGAGGGAGAGAGAGTCACATCGAGGGAGAGAGTCACATTGACGGAGAGAGAGTCACATCGACAGAGAGAGAGTCACATCAAGACAGAGAGTCACATCGAGGGAGAGAGAGTAACATTGAGGGAGAGTGAGTCACATCGAGGGAGAGAGATTCACATCGAGGGAGAGAGATTCACATCGAGAGTGAGAATCACATCGAGGGAGAGAGAGTCACTTCGAGGGAGAGAGAGTCACATCGAGAGCGAGAGAGTCACATCGAGGGAGGGAGAGTCACATCGAGGGAGAAGGAGTCACATCGAGGGAGAAAGTTTCATATCGAGAGCGAGAGAGTCACATCGAGGGAGAGAGAGTCACATCGAGAGAGAGAGAGTCATATCGAGGGAGAGAAATCACATCGAGGGAGAGGGAGTCACATCGAGGGAGAGAGTCACATCGAGGGAGAAAGAATCACGTCGAGAGAGTCACTTCGAGGGAGAGAGACTCACATCGAGGGAGAGAGTTTCACATTGAGGGAGAGAGAGTCACATCGAGGGAGAGAGCGTCACATCAAGGGAGATAGAGTCACAGCGAATGAGAGAGAGTCACATCGAGAGAGAGACTCACATCGAGAGAGAGAGTGAGAGAGTCACATAGGAGGGAAGAGATTCACATCGAGGGAGAGAGAGTCACATCGAGAGAGAGAGAGTCACATAGGAGGAAAGAGAGTCACATCGAGAGAGAGACTCACATCGAGAGAGAGAGTGAGAGAGTCACATAGGAGGGAAGAGATTCACATCGAGGGAGAGAGAGTCACATCGAGAGAGAGAGAGTCACATAGAAGGAAAGAGATTCACATCGAGGGAGAGAGAGTCACATCGAGGGAGAGAGTCACATTGAGGGAGAGTCACATCGAGGGAGAGAGTCACACCGAGGGAGAGAGAGTCACATCGAGGGAGAGAGTTTCACATCGAGGGAGAGAGAGTCACATCGAGGGAGAGAGAGTCACATCGAGGGAGAAAGAGTCACATCGAGGGAGAGAGAGTCACATGAAGGGAGAGAGTCACATCGAGAGAGAGAATCACATCGAGAGAATCACATCGAGAGAGTAATAGCGTCACATCGAGAGAGAGAGTCACATCGAGAGTATCACATCGAGAGAGAGAGAGTCACATCAAGGGAGAAAGAGACACATCGAGGGAGAGAGAGTCACATCGAGGGAAAGAGAGTCACATCGAGGGAGAGAGAGTCACATCGAGGGAGAAAGAGACACATCGAGGGAGAGAGAGTCACATCGAGAGAGAAAATCACATCGAGAAAATCACATCGAGAGAGAGAGAGTCACATCGAGAGAGACAGGGGAGAACTACAGGGGAGAGATAGCGGCACTGGCCCAGCAGCTAGAGGCCAGAGACAAGACAGTGCAGAGCCCTCCTGAGCCGCTGCACTTTTCCACAGAGCAACAACAGCAGACCCACACTACAGGGAGTGCCACACAGACCAACCAGCACAATGAAGCCCAATATGCCCCCCCCACTTTGGAACCACAGCCGAGCCGCTCACAAGAATAGCGCACACACCAGACACGACCCCCCCAGTCCAACACACAACCGATGAGTACAGGCGAGAGTCACCAGCCAGTAAACACCAACAAGGCTGACATCGTAATACTCATAGACTCAAATGGGAGATTCCTCCGGGAGAAAAAGCTCTTCCCTAAACATAAAGTAGATAAGATCTGGTGCCCAACATCAGACAAAGCCCTGGAATGGCTGACCACAGCCTAATTAGGCTCCTCCCAACATATCATAATACACACCGGCAGAAATGACCTAAAGGCCCAGCAGAAAAGGGTGGCAACGTCGCGCCGAACAATGATTGAGAAGGCAAGCACCACCTTCCCAAACACTAGAATCACTGTTTCCACACTTTTGCCGAGAAAAGACTTTAACAACAGAACAATCCACGAGATAGCAAGAGATTGTGAATTAAAACATAACGTGCACCTGGCCCAACATCCCATCCTCGATGTGGAATGTCTTCACGACCACGTCCATCTCCACAAGGAGCTAGTGCCAGTCTTTGCCAAGGCCCTGAAGGACGTCGCTCTTAACCGGGTCCACACCCAGACTCCAAGAGGACCCCCCCCCACCCCGGCCACCAGAGACCAGCGGGGTACAGACCAGGACTACTACAGAGACCACCACCACACCAACCAGGACCAGAGAGGATCCCCACGTACAACAACAATGTCGAACCTGCACCACTCCTGCCCTACAGGGGAGCAGGACCACCCCCAGCCCGGCAGAGGGAGAGGTGCTCAGGATGTACGCAATACTACAGGCAGAGACAATCCATTAAGAGACATAATGCAGACGATCAGCAGCATCTACTCCCGCCTTATGGATCAGGAAGCATAAGGATTAGTTGTTAGAAAGAGTTGCAGGCAATTATTCTCTGCATTTATAGACACTTGAAATGTTCTTTTTTCCTCATTTAAACACGACAAACACACACACACCTATCACAGTAAAAGACCAATCTTAGCATGAAATCCTTCTATATCTCAACCTGGAATATCCAAGGCCTACGCTCTTCTGTGCTTGGCCAGAAGTGCAGGACCTCAGAGTTCCTAGATGAAATCAAAGATCTGGACATTATCTTTTTGCAAGAAACCTGGTGTAGAGGAGAAGGGCCCACTGGCTGTCCCCCTGGGTACACAGAGCTGGTGGTCCCCTCCAATAAACTGCCAGGAGTAACCCAGGGCAGAGAATCTGGAGGCATACTGATTTGGTTTAAAGCAGAACTTAGGAATTATATTAAATTTATAAAAACGGGCGAAAACCACTTATGGCTCAAGATTAAGAAAGGCATCATTTCTAGCATGCAAGATGTTTTCATTTGCGCACTCTATATCCCCCCAACAGAATCCCCGTACTTCAAAGAGGACACCTTCTCCAACATAGAGAGGGAGATTATCCAATTCCTGGCCCAGGGGAACGTGTTGATCTGTGGTGACCTCAACTCAAGAACTGGCGAAGAACCAGACTTTATCAGTACTCAGGGGAATAATTACATATTTGCGAATAACCATTTTGATCTCCCTTTTCATTCACACAGGAATAACAACGACAAACAGACAAATGCAAATGGAAAACAGCTCCTGCAGCTCTGTCGAAGCCTGGGTCTGTACATTGTCAATGGTAGGTTGAGAGGAGACTGCCTAGGAAGATCGACCTATTGCTCACCTCTTGGCTTCAGCACCATAGACTACATGATTAAGGATCTGGACCCATCCTCTTTCAGAGAATTCACAGTCAAACCACAAACAACACTGTCAGATCACAGCCAAATTACTGCGTATCTTAAAAGGACAGAAACAACCAACACAGAAACACAGCCCAGTAAGCTGTACAACATTAAAAAATCCTACAGATGGGCCCAAAACAGTACGGAAAAATACCAGAAAGCAATTAGCAATCAATCAACTCAATCTCTCTTGGACACCTTTCTGGAAAACACATACACTCACAATAAAGAAGGCGTAAACCGGGCAGTGAATAACCTAAATAATATTTTTGATAATTTGGCATCAATGTCGAACTTGAAATCTCGCAAAAATAAACACAAAACACAAAACCACGAAAAATGGTTTGATTCAGACTGTCACAACATGAGGAAAAAACTCAGAAAAATATCAAACCAAAAACACAGACCACCAGAAAACGAGGAATTACGCCTTACTTATTGTCAGGCACTAACACAATACAAAAACACACTCAGAACCAAGAAAGAGCAGTATATTAAGAATACACTCAGCTCCATTGAGGAATCTATTGATTCTAATTGTTTCTGGGACAACTGGAATACATTACACAAAAAGCAACACGACAAATTGCCCATTCAAAACGGAGACACATGGGAAAACCATTTTGAAAAATTATGCCAGAAAAACACACTAAGCCCAGAGCAAGATCAAATATGTAAAAAATTGGAAAAGCTCGAACTGGCCATAAAAGATAACCAAAACCCGTTAGACTCCCCAATAACTGAAAAAGAGCTATTTGAAAAACTCAAGGACCTGCAACCAAGAAAAGCTTGCGGTGCAGTTGGCATCCTAAACGAGATGATTAAACAGACGGACGATAAAATGAAATTGGCTATCCTAAAACTCTTCAACTTGGTTCTGAGTGTCGGTTACTTCCCTGATATCTGGAACAAAGGACTCATAATGCCCATATACAAAAGTGGAGACAAAGCTGACCCAAATAACTATCGAGGCATCTGTGTGAACAGTAACCTGGGGAAGGTATTCTGTAGTATCATAAACCAAAGACTTATAAACTTCCTTGAGGAGCACAATGTCTTGAGTAAAAGCCAAATTGGATTCTTACCAAATTATAGAACATCGGATCATATCTTCACCCAACACACCCTAATTGACAAACATGTTCACCAAAACAAAAGCAAAATTTTTGCCTCCTTTATAGATTTCCAGAAGGCTTTCAATTCTATTTGGCACGACGGTCTATTCTTAAAACTTATTGAAAGTGGTGTAGGGGGAAAAACATATGATTTAATTAAATCAATGTATACAAACAATAAATGTGCAGTTAAAATTAGAGACAAACAAACAAAATACTTCTCACAGGGGCGTGGCGTGGTGCAGGGCTCGCCCATCTCACCGACACTCTTTAATATTTACATAAATGAATTGCCAAAACTACTTGAACAATCTACAGCACCTGGCCTCGCCCTATATGAATCCAAGGTTAAATTCCTCCTCTATGCAGATGCCCTGGTTCTGCTCTCACCAACTGAGGAGGGTCTACAGCAGAACCTGGATCTGCTAGAGTCATTCTGTCAGACCTGGGCCCTGACAATAAACCCCCAAAAAAACAAAGTTCTTGTGTTCCAGCAAAGATCCAGACATCAGGGACCCAGAATAAATTTCACACTAGGAGCAACCAAAATTGAACAAACTACAAACTACACATACTTGGGCTTAAAAATCAGTTCTACGGGAAATTTTCATCTGGCTGTGAATGAACTGAAAGAGAAAGCAAAAAGGGCTTTCTATGCCATTAAAAAGTCAATCCAAATAGAAATCCCAATTAGCATTTGGCTCAAAATTTTTTAATCAGTAATTGAACCAATTGCACTCTATGGCAGTGAGGTGTGGGGTCCGCTAACACAACAAGAATTTGCAAAATGGGACGAACACCCAATTCAGATCTTACATGCAGAATTCTGTGACAATGTTGTTGCAGATCTGCTCTCCCGCACTGTCTCTGCCCCAGCCCCACTCGTCGGGTCTGAACATGTGGAACAGGATATCGTCCAGATGCTGCACACGCCTCTCCAAACCACAGTCTCTCTCCAGGAGCTCAAAGAGGCCTCTGAACAGGATCCGGCCCTCTCCCAGCTGTGCGCCTTCATCAGAGATGGCTGGCCTCGCAAGGTGCCTGAGGAACTGTCTGCCTACTCCAGAGTTAAAGAGGAGCTCTCCCGCTGGAATGACTCCTGTGTTGCACGTGGGCTCTGCACTGTGGTCCCAAGTGCCCTTCGTGCGCATGTTTTATCCATGGCGCACGAGGGCCACTTGGGCATAGTGAAGCTCAAACAACGATGCCGAGACCTAGTGTGGTGGCCGAGTATCGACAGGGAAATCGAGGCCCTGGTCAAGGACTGTGCAGCCTGCCTTGTAAGTGGCAAGACTGGCCACCAAGCTCCTCCACCCCTGCAACCCCTTCCCTGGCCCTCTCAGCCCTGGGAGCACCTGCAGCTGGATGTCTGCGGGGAGATCCATGGTGTCCCCCACCATCAACGGTTCCGAGTGGTGACCTATGACCTGCACTCAAAATGGCCAGAGGTCACTGCCGTGGGCTCCGTCACCTCTCGGGTCATCATCGATATCCTTGAGTCCCTCTTCTCCCTCTGGGGGCATCCAAAGGCCATCACCACAGACAATGGCCCCCAAATGGTCTCTTCGGAACTCTCCTCTTCCCTTGAGAGCAAGGGCATCTGTCACGTACTACCACCCCGAGTCAAATGGGAGGGTGGAGCGTTTTAACCAGACACTGAAAAATGGCCTCAGAGCACACCTATCCCAGGGGTGTGCGTTTGACAAGGCCCTCCTCCACACACTGCTGCACTACAGAGCCTCCCAGCATTCCACTACAGGGGTCTCACCCGCATCCCTCATGCTAGGCCGTGAGCTCGTGCTGCCCCTTGGCAGGCTCCGCCCCTCGCTAGCTCAGAGCCCTGCTCCACGGGCTCAAGCCACAGTCGCTAGACAACAGAAGATGAAATTCCGCTTCGACCAGTCGAAGAGGGCCAAGGCGCCCAACGTCTCAGTCTCCGATTGGGTCAGAGTCCGCAGGCCTCACCGCAACAATAAGATGGCCTCATTCTGGTCCTCCCCTCTCCAAATCAGCCGCCAACTTGGACCAGCCACTTTCTGCCTCACTGACGGCTCTCGGTGGCATGCCAGCCGCCTTCGGAAGGTGACAGCACCCCCTGATGCGGGATTATACGGACCTAATCCCCAAGTCTTACCCCCAGAGTGGCGGGATGCACATGTGGCTCAGCCAGCCAACCCTCAAACAGATATTGTGCCTCAGCCTGCCCCTCACCAGTCCCCACTTCGGCCTGCACTTCACCAGTCCGCACCTCGGCCTGTTCGTTCACATTCTCGCCCTGGCCACCTACAAGACTTTGTCACTACATTTCATGTTTGAAATTCTGAGTGGGGAGGAAAAGTTATGTCTAACATTGGTGATAGGTACTTGATTGCCTTGGCCTGAGCACATGGAGTTTGATAGTGCTGTTTTTGTTGTATTGTGTCTGACGTTGGATATAGGTATTCGATTGTTTTTGCCTGTAAGAGGCCTCTGGATTATCTTTGCAAACGCAACAGTCACATCAAGGGAGAGAGAGTCACATCGAGGTAGAGAGAGTCACATCGAGACAGAGAGTCACATCAAGAGAGCGAGAGAGTCACATCGAGAGAGAGAGAGTCACACCAATGTCCCCCACCCCCCTTTACAAAACCAACAACAGAACCGTGCTTTTATACCTGACCCAAGACCCCCCTCTAGACCACAGACTGTAGACCAAGAACTGAGAAAGATCATGACGATGCTGAACAGCCTGATAGAAAGCCGGAGAAATTATTAATATTGTTATTTATCATTATCATTATTGTTATCTTATCAGTATTATTACTACTATTAGATAGATATATGTACATGCCTCATGAAATTTATACTAAATCATCATTTAGCATTATAGAAAATAGTGTTTCCACACTCATCCCACAAAATAGGTCCATTTTATTTCGTTTTATTGAACTATATAAATGCGTTCTTTCCACATAAGCTGCTGGAATATCCAGGGCCTCCGCTCCTCAACTTTTGGGATGAAGAGTACAGACCCTGAATTCCTAAAAGCTATAAAAGACATTGATATAATTGTGTTAACAGAAACATGGTGCCAAAAGGACATGCCGACCCACTGTCCCCCAATGTACCATGAAATTATTGTGCCTTCAGTAAAGAACATTAAGACACGCAAGGGCAGAACCTCCGGGGGAATCCTGGTGTGGTATAAAGGAGAACTGAACAAACACATCTCACCGATAAAACAGGGAAAATCACACGTATGGCTAAAATTAGATAAAAATATAGGAATAGCAAAAAACGATGTTTACTTATGTGCGATCTACATACCTCCAATAGAATCGCCATATTTTGAAGAGGAGATATTTGACACTCTCCACATGGAAATCAGCCATTTCCAGGCCCAAGGAAAGGTGCTACTATGTGGGGACCTAAATGCAAGGACAGGATGTGAACCTGACTTCATAGACCCACAGGGCAACAACCATGTGTTTGGCCAGACCCCTCTATATGTCACACCAGCCATCGCAAACCGAAACAACCTCGATTGTGAAATAAATAAAAGCGGTAGGGAGGTAGTGCAACTCTGCCGAGCCTTAGGCCTGTACATAGTTAACGGTAGGTTCAGAGGGGACTCCTTAGGGAGACTCACATATTCCTCAACTCTTGGGTCTAGTGTGGTGGATTATACAATCACTGACCTGGACCCCTGCGATATCAACGCATTCACTGTCAGGCAGCAATCCCCCCTCTCAGACCATAACCAAATAAATGTGTACCTTAAACTTTCTGCCCAAACTACAGACACAAAAAAGGAACCCAGTAAGCTACATAAAATAAACCAGACATACAGATGGGCCCCAGACAGTGGAGATAAATTCATCACAGCACTAAATTCACCTGATCTCACAAGTAAAATTTCAAAATTTAAAGAAAATCTATATGAGATCACCAGAGATGGGGTAAACATGGCCATAGAGGATATAAATATGATCTTTCATGAGGCAGCTGTAAAAGCCGACCTCGTGAAACAGAAGAGGAAGAGTCACAAAAGACAAAATAAAAATAAGAAATGGTTTGACCACGAATGCAAAAATGCCAGAAAAGACCTGAGAAAAATATCAAACCAAAAGCATCGCCAACCAAACAATCCGGACCTACGTACTAGATACAATGAAACCCTCAAAAGATATAAACACACCATTAGGAACAAAACACAAAACTATACCCACAAAATACTAGAAGAAATTGAAAACTCCACCAACCCAAAACAATTCTGGGAAATGTGGAATAACCTGAGTACAACACAATTGCAAGCATTACCAATCCAAGATGGCGACATCTGGAGAACACATTTTGAAAACCTCTACAAAGACATCCCAATAAACGAAACAAACCCAAGTCAACATCAGGTCACAGAAAAACTCCACACATTAGAAGCAACAATCAAAGACAACCAAAACCCTCTAGACTCCCCAATCACATGGAAAGAAATGGCCACAAAAACAAAATCTCTCCACCTAAAGAAAGCCTGTGGCCCAAACAACATCAAAAATGAAATGCTCAAGTTCAGCAATATGGAGATGCAGGGTGCGGTACTCAAATTATTCAACATCATATTACGTTCAGGCTGTTTTCCCGATATCTGGTGCCAAGGACTAATCTCCCCCATATATAAAAGCGGAAACAAATCAGACCCAAATAACTACCGCGGCATCTGTGTCAACAGTTGTCTAGGGAAGTTATTCTGCAGTATTCTAAATAGTAGATTACTGGATTTTCTTAACAAACATAATATCCTCAGAAAAAACCAAATAGGCTTTCTTCCAAAACACCGCACCGCCGACCATATCTATACCCTTCACACCCTCATTGAAAAACATATACACCAAACAAAAAATGGGAAAATATTCGCCTGTTTCATCGACTTCAAGAAAGCCTTTGACTCTATATGGCACGAAGGGCTCTATTATAAACTTCTTCAATGTGGAATAGGGGGCAAAGTCTATGACCTTATTAAATCAATGTATCTGAAAAACAAATGCGGGGTCAAAATTGGAGACAAACGCACCGATTTCTTCACCCAGAGAAGAGGCGTCCGGCAGGGCTGCAATTTGAGCCCGACCCTGTTCAACATATACATAAATGAATTAGCAGACATGCTGGAGCAAAGCGAGTCACCAGGTCTCCGTCTCCTGGATGGAGAAGTGAAATCCCTGTTCTATGCGGACGACCTGGTTCTGCTGTCTCCCACAGAACAGGGATTACAGCAACAACTAGACCTACTCGACAAATACTGCCAAAATTGGGCTCTAACAGTAAATCTAAAGAAAACCAACATCATGATTTTTCAAAAAAGGCCCAGATGTCAGGAAAACAAATACCAGTTTACCCTCAGTGATATCACTATAGGACACACTATGAGCTACACCTACCTTGGTCTAACTATTACAGCATCAGGGAGCTTCAGCATAGCAGTGAATGCACTAAAAGAAAAAGCCCGAAGAGCCCTATATGCAATAAAAAGAAAATTCTACAACATCCAAATCCCAATCAAAATCTGGCTCAAAATATTTGACAGCATAATCCTGCCCATTGCACTGTACGGTAGTGAAGTATGGGGCCCGCTAAATCACCAAAGCTACACTAAATGGGAAAAACATACAATAGAAGCCCTACATGCAGAATTCTGCCGAAGCATCCTTCGCACCCAAAGAAAAACGCCAACAAATGCATGCAGAGCCGAACTAGGCAGATACCCACTGATAATAAACATCCAAAAACGAGCACTAAACTTCCTAAATCACCTCAAATCTAGCTCCCCAGACACCCTTCATTTCAAAGCCTTTCAGACCCAAGAGCTAAACCCAGAAAAGAGTCCCCTGAGTCAGCTGCTACGGAAACTAAGTACTCAGCCGGACCCTGACCAGCCCCAGACCAACACAGCCGTCCAAACACCAATCCGAGTGAACCAAATCATTAAAAAATGCAAAGAAACCTACCTGGAACATTGGAACAAAATAACCGAAAGCCAAAGCAGATTAGAATGTTACCGGGCCCTAAAAAGAGAATATAAACTGGCAGACTACCTCACGACCATCAGAGACACAAAACAGAGACAGACCCTCACCAGGTACAGACTAAGCGACCACCAACTGGAAATTGAAAAAGGCAGATACAAGAAATCCTGGCAGCCTAGAGAGAATAGAATATGCGATCAATGTCTGGCTGGCGAGGTTGAAACAGAAATGCATTTCCTCCTAAAATGCGAAAAATTCAACACATCAAGAAACATATTATTCAACAAGCTAAGCCAAACAACCCCAGATTTCAAGGAATTGGATGATCTGTCAAAATTGAGATTAGTCCTAGGAGAAGGAGACAGACCATACCTTGGGGCCAAATATGTAACAACATGTCACAACCTGAGGACTGTTTAAAATTAAGACTGTTTAAAATTAATATTGAACGTACCAAATGAAGTACAAAGACTGTTTAAAATTAATATTGTTTAAAAGTAATATTGTATGTACCCAACAAATGTCAAATCGATTGACACCTACAGAATGTTGGAAAACTGTACCTTTTTGCTATGTAAGCTTTGGCAATATGGTTCTCTGTAAACTTTCATGCCAATAAAGCATTTTAATTGAATTGGAATTGGAATTGGAGTCACATCGAGGGAGAGAGAGTCACATCGAGGGAGAGAGAGTCACATCGAGAGAGAGAGCCACATCAAGAGAGAGAGAGTCACATCGAGGGAAAGAGATTCACATCGAGAGAGAGAGAGAGTCACATCGAGGGACAGAGAGTCACATCGAGAGAGAGCGAGTCACATTGAGGGAGAGAGAGTCACCTCGAGAGAGAGAGAGAGAGAGTCACATCGAGGGAGAGAGGGTCACATCGAGAGAGAGAGTCACATTGAGGAAGAGTCACCTCGAGGGAGAGAGAGTAACATCGAGGGAGAGAGAGTCACATCGAGAGAGAGAGAGTCACATTGAGGGAGAGAGAGTCACATCGAAGGAGTGAAGTCACATCGAGGTCGAGTCACATCGAGGGAGAGAGCGTCACATCGCGGGAGAGAGAGTCAGATCGAGGAAGAGAGAATCACATCGAGGCAGAGAGTCACATCGAGGGCGAGAGAGTCACATCGAGAGAGAGAGTCACATCGAGGGAGAGAGACTCATATCGAGGGAGAGAGAGTCACATCAAGAGAGAGAGAGTCACATCGAGGGAGAGAGAGTCAGATCGAGGAAGAGAGAATCACATCGAGGCAGAGAGTCACATCGAGGGAGAGAGCGTCACATCGCGGGAGAGAGAGTCAGATCGAGGAAGAGAGAATCACATCGAGGCAGAGAGTCACATCGAGGGAGAAAGAGTCACATCGAGGGCGAGAGAGTCACATCGAGGGAGAGAGAGTCACATTGAGAGGGAGAGAGTCACATCGAGGGAGAAAGAGGCACATTGAGGTAGAGAGAGTCACATCGACGGAGAGAGAGTCACATCGAGGGAGAAAGGTTAACATCAAGAGCGAGAGAGTAATATCGAGGGAGAGAGAGTCACATCGAGGGAGAGAGTCACACTGAGGGAGAGAGTCACATCGAGGGAGAGAGAGTCACATTGAGACAGAGAGTCACATCAAGGGAGAGAGAGTCACACCGAGGGAGAGAGTCACATCGAAGGAGAGAGAGTCACATCGAGAGCGAGAGAGTCAAATCGAGAGAGAGTCACATCGAGGGAGAGAGTCACATCGAGGGAGAGAGAATCACATCGAGGGAGAGAGAATCACATCGAGGGAGAGAGAGTCACATCGAAGGAGAGAGAGTCACATCGAGTGAGAGAGAGTCACATCGAGGGAGAATGAGTCACATCGAGGGAGAAAAAGTCACATCGAGGGAGAGAGTCACATCGAGACAGAGAGTCACATCGAGGGAGAGAGAGTCACATTGAGGCAGAGGGAGTCACATCGAGAGCGAGAGAGTCACATCGAGGGAGAGAGAGTCACATCGAGAGCGAGAGTCACATCGAGAGAGAGAGTGTCACATCGAGAGAGAAAGTCACATCGAGGTAGAGAGAGTCACATCGAGGGAATCACATCGAAAGAGTCGCATCGAGTGAGAGAGAGAATCACATCGAAAGAGTCACATCGAGAGAGAGAGAGAGTCACATCGAGAGAGAGATTCACATCGAGGGAGAGAGAGTCACATCGAGGGAGAGAGAGAGACATCGAAGGAGAGAGAGTCACATCGAGGGAGAGAGAGTCACATTGAGAGAGAGAGTCACATCGAGAGAGAGAGTCACATCGAGAGAGAGAGTCCCATCAAGAGAGAGAGTCACATCAAGAGAGAGAGTCACATCAAGGGAGAGAGAGTCACATCGAGACAAAGAGTCACATCGAGGGAGAGAGAGTCACATTGAGGCAGAGGGAGTCATATCGAGAGCGAGAGAGTCACATCGAGGGAGAGTGTGTCACATCAAGGGAGAAAGAGTCACATCGAGGGAGACAGTCACATCGAGGGAGAGAGATTCACATCAAGGGAGAGAGAGTCACATCAAGGGAGAGAGTGTCACATCGAGGGAGAGAGAATCACATCGAGGGAGAGAGAGTCACATCGAGAGAGAGAGTCACATCGAGAGAGAGAGTCACATCGAGAGTTAGAGTGTCACATTGAGAGAGAAAGTCACATTGAGGGAGAAAGTCACATCGAGTGAGAGAGAGTCACATCGAGTGAGAGAGAGTCACATCGAGTGAGAGAGAGTCACATCGAGGGAGAGAGAGTCACATCGAGCCAACACATCGTCGCTAAGCAAAAGGAAAAATATCTGACATATTGGGCAGAAACAACAAAAACCCAAAGCAAACTCAATTGCTACTTGGCCCTAAACAGACAATACAACATAGCTGATTACCTGACCATGGTAAAGGATAACAAACTGAGAAGAACCTTGACAAGGTACAGACTTAGCGAACATAGCCTAGCGATCGAAAAAGGCAGACACAGGCAGACCAGGCTGCCAAGAGAAGACAGGATATGCTCTCACTGCAGTCAGGGAGTAGTGGAGACAGAGATGCACTTCCTCACAGCCTGTGGAAAATATCAGGACATCAGGGAGAATTTCTACCAAAAATTCTCACAAATATGCCCTGAATTCAGAAATCTGAATGACAACCAAAAACTCCCATTCCTACTGGGAGAGGAGAGAAGCTGTGTAACACTGGCGGCACACTATGTTACAGCTTGCCATGAACAGAGGGACAACCAGTAAACTAAGAAATGAATATATATAAACAATGCGAATGTATATTTATACACTCAGGGATATACCTGTTTATACACTGTATGAATAGAACTGCGTTTATGTGCTCAACCATAAATGTATTTTGATGCTTTGGCAACATAAGATGTAACTTATCATGCCAATAAAGCGATTTGAGTTGAGTTGAGTTGAGAGTCACATCGAGAGAGAGTCACATCGAGAGAGAGAGTCACACCCAGAGGGAGAGAGAGTCACATCGAGAGAATCACCTCGAAAGAGTCACATCGAGAGAGAGAGAGTCACATCGAGGGAGAGAGAATCACATCGAGAGAGAGTGACATCGAGAGAGAGAGTGTCACATCGAAGGAGAGAGAGTCAAATCGAGCGAGAGAGAGTCATATCGAAGGAGTGAGAGTCACATCGAGAAAGAGAGAGTCACATCGAGAGAGAGAGAGATTCACATTGAAGGAGAGAGAGTCACATCTAGGGAGAGAGAGTCACATCGAGGGAGAGAGAGTCACATCGAGAAAGAGAGATTCACATTGAGGGAGAGATAGTCACATCGAGAGAGACATAGAAACATAGAAACATAGAAGATAGGAGCAGGAGTAGGCCATTCGGCCCTTCGAGTCTGCTCCGCCATTCAATGAGATCATGGCTGATCATTCAATTTCAGTACCCTGTCCCTGCTTTCTCCCCATATCCCTTGATCCCTTTAGCCTTAAGAAATATATCCAACTCCTTCTTGAATATATTTAATGAACTGGCCTCCACCGCCCTCTGTGGCAGAGAATTCCACAGGTTCACCACTCGCTGGGTGAAGAAATTCCTCCTCATTTCTGTCCTAAATGGCCAACCCCTTATCCTTAGACTGTGACCCCTGGTTCTGGACTCCCCGACCATCGGGAACATCCTTCCTGCATCTAGTCTGTCCAGTCCTGTCAGAATTTTATAAGTTTCAATTAGATCCCCTCTCATTCTTCTAAACTCCAGCGAGTACAAGCCCAATCAACCCAATCTCTCCTCATACATCATTCCTGCCATCCCAGGTATCAGCCTGGTGAATCTTCGCTGCACTCCTTCCATGGCAAGAATGTCCTTCCTCAGATAAGGTGACCAAAACTGCACACAATACTCAAGGTGCGGTCTCACCAAGGCCCTGTACAGCTGCAGCAAGACATCCTTGTTCCTGTAATCGAACCCTTTTGCTGTATTGATGTCTTTGTGGGTTCAATGACGAGACATTTATGAAAGAGAATGTCTTTTAATCTAAAGCTTGTTCAACTCCTTATACAGCATTACAGGAGACACCATGCTAGTGATCCGTCTAGAACGAAACTGAAACTAAACCAAACTGCTTGTCTCTGTCACATGACCTCTGCTGGTCAGGCATAAGTAATCAATACATGCAAACATGCTGGTAAGGCATCATAATCAAACAGGCAAATAACATCACTATTTGCTGATATCATTACACTTGCTACGAAGGCCAACATACCATTTGCCTTCTTAACCACCTGCTGCACCTGCATGCTTACCTTCAGCGACTGGTGCACAAGAACACCCAGGTCTCTTTGCACTTCCCCTTCTCCCAATCTATTGCCATTCAAATAATAATCTGCCTTCCTGTTTTTGCCACCAAAGTGGATAACCTCACATTTATCCACATTATAGTGCATTTGCCAAGTTCTGCCCAATCACCCAACCTGTTCAAATCGTACTGGAGTTTCACGACATCCTCGTCACAGCATACCCTCCCACCCAGCTTTGTGTCATCTGCAAATTTGGAGATATTTTATCCAATTCCCTCGTCCAGATCATTAATATATATTGTGAACAGCTGGGGTCCTAGGACCAATCCTTACGGTACCCCACTAGTCACTGCCTGCCACTCGGAAAACGACCCGTTTATTCCAACTCTCTGCTTTCTATCCGCCAACCAGTTCTCTATCCAAGTCAATACCTTGCCCCCAATCCCATGTGCCTTAATTTTGCATGCTAATCTCTTGTGCGGGACCTTATCGAAAGCCTTCTGAAAGTCCAAATATACCACATCCACTGGTTCTCCCTTATCTATTTTACAAGTTACATCCTCAAAAAATTCCAGTAGATTAGTCAAGCACGATTTACCTTTTGTAAATCCATGTTGACTTTGTCCGATCCTGTCGCTGCTTTCCAAGTGCTCTGCTATTACATCTTTTATAATGGACTCTAGCATTTTCCCCACTACTGATGTCAGGCTGACCGGTCTATAATTACCCTCTTTTTCTCTACCACCTTTTTTGAATAGTGGGGTAACATTAGCTACCCTCCAATCCATGGGTACTGTCCCAGAGTCTATCGAGTTCTGGAAGATGACCAGTATTGCATCTACTATTTCTAGGACCACTTCCTTAAGTACCCTAGGATGTAGATTGTCAGGCCCTGGGGATTTATCGGCCTTCAGTCCCATCAATTTTCCTAACACCATTTCCCTACAAATACTGATTTCTTTCAGTTCCACCCTTTCATCAGGCCCTATATTCCCCAGCATCTCTGGGAGGTTATTTGTGTCCTCCTTTGTGAAGACAGAACCAAAATATGTATTTAGTTGGTCTGCCATTTCTTTGTTCCCCATTATAAATTCCCCTGATTCTGACTGCAAGGGACCTATGCTTGACTTCACCAATCTTTTTCTCTTCACATATCTATAAAAGCTTTTACAGTCAGTTTTTATGTTCTTTGCAAGCTTACTCTCATATTCTATTTTCCCCTTCTTAATTAATCCCTTTGTCCTCCTTTGTTGAATCCCAAACTGCTCCCAATCCTCAGGATTATTGCTTTTTCTGGCCAATTTATATGTCCTCTCCTTGGATCTTATGCTATCCCTAATTTCCCTTGTTAGCCACGGTTGAGTCACCTTTTTTGTATTATTTTTATGCCAAACTGGGTTGAACAAATTCTGTAGTTCATCCATTCGGTCTTTGAATGTTTGCCATTGCCTATCCACCGTCAACCCTTTGAGTGACATTCTCCAATCAATCCTACCCAACTCGCTCCTCAGACATCGTAGTTTCCTTTATTTAAATTTAGGATCCTAGTCTCTGAGTCAACTACTTCATTCTCCATCTTAATGAAGAATTCGATCATATTATGATTGCTCCAACCCAAGGGGCCTCGTACAACAAGATTGCTAATTAATCCTTTCTCGTTACATAATACCCAGTCTAAGATGGCCTGATCTCTGGTTGGTTCCTCGACATGTTGGTCCAGGAAACCATCCCGTAAACACTCCAGGAATTCCTCCTCCACAGTATTGTTACTAATTTGGTTAGCCCAATCTATATGTAGATTAAAATCACCCATGATGACTGCTGTGCCCTTATTGCACGCTTCTTTAATTTCCCTTTTAATGCCATCCCCAACCTCCACCTTACTGTTTGGAGGTCTATATACCACTCCCACTAACGTTTTCTGCCCCTTAGTATTTGTCAATTCTACCCATACAGATTCCACATCATCAGAGCTAATATCCTTCATTACAATTGTGTTAATCCCTTCTTTAACCAGTAATGCTACCCCACCTCGCTTTCCTTTTTACCTATCTTTCCTGAATATCGAACACCCCTGGATGTTGAGTTTCCAGCCTTGGCCATCCTTGAGCCGCGTTTCCGTAATCCCAACCAAATCATATTCGTTTACCTCTATTTGCACAGCCAATTCATCCACCTTATTACGAATGCTCCTCGCATTAAGATACAAAGCCTTCAGGCTTGTTTTTTTAGCGCTCTTAGACCTATTAGAATTATTATTTACTGTGGCCACGTTTGATTTAAAGCATCGATGTAGAGAGAGTCACATCAAGACAGAGAGAGTCCCATCGAGGGAGAGACAATCACATCGAGGAAGAGAGAGTCACATCGAGAGAGAGAGACATCGATGTAGAGAGAGTCACATCGAGAGAGAGCATCACATCGAGAGAGAGAGAGTCACATCGAGAGAGAGAGTCACATCGAGAGAGAGAGTCACATCAACAGAGAGAGTCACATCGAGGGTGAGAGAGTCACATCGAGGGTGAGAGAGTAACATCGAGAGAGAGAGAGAGTCACATTGGAGGAGAGAGAGTCACATCGAGAGAGAGAGAGAGTCACATTGGAGGAGAGAGAGCAACATCGAGGGAGAGAGACTCACATCGAGAAAGAGAGAGTCACATCGAGGGAGAGAGTGTCACATCGAGAGAGAGTGCTACATCGAGAGAGAGTGCCACATCGAGGAAGAGAGAGTCACATCGAGGGAGAGAATCACATCGAGAGAGAGTCACATCGAGAGAGAGAGAGAGAGTCACATCGAGGAAGAGAAATAATATCGAGGGAGAGAGAGTCACATTGAGAGACAGAGAAAGACATCGATGTAGAGAGAGTCACATCGAGAGAGAGCATCACATCGAGAGAGAGAGAGTCACATCGAGAGAGAGAGTCACATCGAGAGAGAGAGAGTCACATCGAGAGAGAGAGAGAGACATCGATGTAGAGAGAGTCACATCGAGAGAGAGCATCACATCGAGAGAGAGAGAGTCACATCGAGAGAGAGAGTCACATCGAGAGAGAGAGTCACATCAACAGAGAGAGTCACATCGAGGGTGAGAGAGTCACATTGAGGGTGAGAGAGTAACATCGAGAGAGAGAGAGAGTCACATTGGAGGAGAGAGAGTCACATCGAGAGAGAGAGAGAGTCACATTGGAGGAGAGAGAGCAACATCGAGGGAGAGAGACTCACATCGAGAAAGAGAGAGTCACATCGAGGGAGAGAGAGTCACATCGAGGGAGAGAGAGTAACATCGAGGGAGAGAGTGTCACATCGAGAGAGAGTGCTACATCGAGAGAGAGTGCCACATCGAGGAAGAGAGAGTCACATCGAGGGAGAGAATCACATCGAGAGAGAGAGAGTCACATCGAGAGAGAGAGAGAGAGTCACATCGAGGAAGAGAAGTAATATCGAGGGAGAGAGAGTCACATTGAGAGACAGAGAAAGACATCGATGGAGAGAGAGTCACATCAAGAGAGAGAGACACATCGAGAGAGAGTCACATCGAGAGAGAGAATCACATCGACAGAGAGAGTCACATCGAGGGAGAGAGACTCATATCGAGAGAGAGAGTCACATCGAGGGTGAGAGAGTCACATCGAGGGAGAGAGAGTCACATTGGAGGAGAGAGAGACACATCGAGGGAGAGAGACTCACATCGAGAAAGAGAGAGTCACATCGAGGGAGAGAGAGTCACATCGAGGGAGAGAGAGTAACATCGAGGGAGAGAGAGTCACATCAAGAGAGAGTGCCACATCGAGGAAGAGAGAGTCACATCGAGAGAGAGAGAGTCACATCGAGAGAGCGAGAGAGAGTCACATCAAGGGAGAGAGTCACATTGAGGGAGAGTCACATCGAGAGAGAGAGTGTCACATCGAGGGAGAGCGAGTCATATCGAGAGAGAGAGAGAGTCACATTGAGAGAGAGAGAGTCACATCGAGAGAGAGCGAGAGGTGTAATGATCAGTAACATGTCATTCTAGAATGGTACACTAGGTGGAGCTGTATTTTTAATAAGGGGCTACCCACAAGGCAGTAGTCAAGATGGATGCCTGTACACAGGTCCACATGGCTGAATAAATGACTAGCTCAAGCTAGCTGTTCATAATGAAAACGGTTATTTATTTATGAACATAACATGGTACCAGAAGTGGTAATATCTGCTGAATATTTTGAAATGCGACATGGAGAATTTGAAGCCACCGGAGTGTTTGAAACTCACGTGGAATGTCGACTGCAATTGGCGGACTTTCAAACAACAATTCGAACTCTTCATTGCCGCCATCGGGTTTGATACGAAGCCAGGCGCAAGGAAAATAGCGTTACTGCTCACGGTTGCAGGCCCGCAGGCGATAGAGGTATTTAATACGCTTGTATTTGATCAAGAGGAGGACAGAGAAAAGATGGATGATGTGCTAAAGTAGTTTGATACACATTGTTCTCCCAAAAAGAACGAGACCTATGAGAGGTATGTGTTCCGTTCACGGACACAGCAGCAAAATGAGACTTTTGATAGCTTTGTGACCGATCGGAAACTGAAAGCACAGACATGCAATTTCTCTGAACTGAAATCATCCATGATTCGTGACCAGATTGTGTTTGGTATTCATGATAAAAAGGTCAGGGAACGTTTGTTGAGAGAAACCGAACGAACATTGGAGGATGCTGTGAAAATATGACATGCCAGTGAGCTAGCTCAAAAGCACGCAAAGACTTTCAGTGAAATTAATAATGATGTGACTGTAATGAGTGACTGTGCTGCTGTCGGTGCTGTGTCCTACAAAGGGAAGAAACATGGGCAGAATAGAAATGCAAAGCAATCGGAGGATGGAATTATTAATTGTAAACGCTGTGGTTACCAGCACCAGTCAAGACAATGCCCAGCGTTTGGAAAAATGTACACAAAATGTAATGGAAAGAATCACTTTGCCAAACAATGCTTTTCAAAAGTAAAAACAAAGAAAGGGCAACAAGTCAATGTGATTGAGGACACTGATTTAGGTGAGACATTTTTTGTAGGAATGGTGTCATGTGACAATATCGAAAAGGATACAGAAAATGTGCAGCCCTCAGGAATGGACAATGCTGAACATAAAGGTAATGCAGTAAAAGAGGACAAATGGATAATGCCACTGCAGGTAAATGGAGCATTAGTTACGTTGAAACTAGGCACTGGGGCAAAAGCAAACTTAATCAGTATGAGTGACATTAACAATATGAAAGAAAAGCCCAAAATACAGAAAAAGTCAGTACTACTGAAGAACTATAATGGACAGAAAATAGATAGCTTAGGTGTATGCAGACTTAAACTGACAGTCAAAGACAAAGTGCATCATCTCATGTTTTCTGTTGTGGCTGAAGGACTTGATTCACTATTGGTGACAAAGCTTGTGAGGACTTAGAACTGGTCAAGAGAGTCTACCGTTTAAACTGTGCTATAAGCAGACCAGATGACTCGGTGGATTCTGCAGTGAGTAATTTCCAGGATGTGTTCAAAGGATTTGGAGTTCTACCATTCACTTGTAAGATCCAGCTAAAGGAGGATGCTCAGCCAGTGGTATATGCTCCACGGAGAGTTCCAGCACCCCTGCGTGACTGGCTCAAGAAAGAACTGGACAGAATGACCACACTAGGAGTCTTCAGGAAAGTCGAAGAGCCAAGAGACTGGGTTAACTCCATGGTATGTGTAAAGAAAAAGAACAATGATCTAAGAGTATGCATGGATCCAAAGGACTTAAATGCAAACATAAAATGTGAACACTACCAGATTCCCAAGCGAGAAGAAATCACCAGTGAAATGTCAGGTGCCAGATACTTCACAAAGCTCGATGCCTCACAAGGATTTTGGCAACTAAAACTGGATGAAGAGAGCACCAAATACTGTACCTTCAACACACCATTTGGCAGGTATTGTTTCCTCAGAATGCCTTTCGGGATAATATCTGCATCTGAAATCTTTCATAGAGCGATGGAACACATAATTGAAGGTCTGGAAGGAGTTTGGGTCTATGTTGATGACATCATCATCTGGGGCTCCACACTGAAAGAACACAATGAGAGACTGGCTAAAGTGCTGCAGAGCATATGCCGGAATGGACTGAAGCTCAACAAAGCCAAGTGTCAGTTTGGCGTCCAGGAAGTCACTTTCCTAGGAGATAATCTATCTGGTAAAGGAATAGAGCCAGATATGGAAAAAGTAAACGCCATACTAAACATGCCCCGAACCACTGACAAAAAAGGAGTGCTACGCATCATGGGGATGATAAACTTCATTGGGAAGTTCATTCCTAACTTGTCAGCCAAGACAGCCTGTCTGCGAGACCTGCTACATAAAATAAATGAGTTCGCATGGACAGAAAAACATGAACAAGAGTGGATGAACCTCAAAACAGTGCTGACAACCACACCTGTACTCACCATCTTTGACCCAACAAAGAGAATCAAAGTGTCAACGGATGCATCAAAAGATGGTCTAGGTGCGGTCTTGCTACAAGCAGAGGGTGAAGATTGGAAGCCTGTTGCCGATGCCTCCAGGTCTATGACTGATTCTGAGTGTCGATACGCCCAGATTGAAAAGGAATGTCTAGGCTTGGTAGTTGGACTAGAAAAGTTCCATGGCTACATATATGGACTTCCCACCTTCACAGTTGAGACAGACCACTGCCCACTGGTTGCCATCATTAAAAAAAATCTGAATGAGGTGTCTCCAAGGATTCAACGACTCATGATGAAGCTGCAAAGATATGACTTTGAACTGATCTACACACCAGGCAAACACATAGGCCTAGAAATTGAGTGCCCTTAGCGCCGATTTTGCGGCGCTAGAGGGCCTAGCGCTGCAATTGGTGCCGGCGCCGAAATTGCCTGGGGCCCTTCTGCCGCGGTAGACCGGTAGCGCTGCGCCGGCACCGATGACGTCATCGGTGTGCGCAGCGTCCCGGTTGCCATGCCGACGGGCCCCAGCGCCGAAATTCAGTTGCGGCCGCCTCGCCCGTGGCAGCCGCAACTAAGACTCTGGCAACAGAGTCTTACAAGTCTTTGCGCCGGCGCATTAAAGGCCCCGCGGCGGCCGGCCGCTTTCCCGCCGGCCGCCTGGCCGCAGCTCCCTCCCCGGACATCCCCCCCCCCCCGGAACAGAAGCAAGCCCGGCACTTGTCCGAGGTGCCGGGCTCATTTTTAAAAAGATTTTCGCGGGCCGCGGCCGGGTGCAGGCAGCTCCTCCTTAAGGGAAGGAGGAGGCCTGCACTTCCCGAGCCTGCCGCACCGCATCGGGTGCCGCAGCGCCGGAATTGCGGCGCGAAACGGCAGTTAGCGCCGATTTACCGCCGCAAAGACCCTTCAGTAGCGCCGGCAGCCGTTTGGGCGCGGCCCTGCTGAATTTTTGGCGCGCGCAGGGGGACTTAGCGCCGGCACTAACTTCCGGCGCTAAAGCCCTGGCTAAGCCAAAACTCAATTTCTAGGCCATAGTGTTAGCAGAAGCACTATCCCGAGCACCCACAATGAGTCATGTGAGCTCTACTGAGGAAGACGTGGATGTTCATATGAGTATGGTCACTGCTGTGCTGCCCGTGTCAGACACAAAATCAAAGCAAATAGCAGAAGAAACAGTAAAAGATACAGTATTACAAACAGCAATAGAGAACATTCATCATGGTTGGCCAAAAGGTTCCTGTCCAAAGTACTTTCACATCAGGTCAGAATTAAGTGTCGCAAGTGGACTATTACGAAAACAGAACAGAATAGTCATTCCACAGGCTCTACGTCAAGACATGCTCAAAAGGATTCATGAGGGACACCTCGGAATTGAAAAATGCAAAAGGAGAGCAAGAGACACTGTTTATTGGCCTGGCATATGTGAGACATGTCAGAAACACCAAAACAAACAAGCAAAGGAACCAATGATAGTAGCTGACTTACCAACAGCACCATGGCAAAAGGTTGGTATGGACCTCTTTCATTTGAATGGTAATGTAGGGGTTTCGCAAAATTCCCCTGAAAACAAATGAAACATTGGTCCACATCGTGGATGAAGATTTATGTGTTTTGAATTGCCTCTGGGTCAGATCAATGTTTTAAAGCATGCTCAGAGCCACGAAAGACTGCTGAGCTGGACTACAACGGAATCGAGGAAATTCGTGGAAGTATTCACACACATTGAGAAAGAACATCTTGATTAAAATTTGTGCTTTTGAGCCCGGTCAAACAGAGAGGTTTACAGCTTGTAATGTGTTTGTGTGAAAGACCTGTCAATCAAACCAGGGAGGTCAGGAGTTGCCCACTTGACCCGAGGCCACAGAGACAGGTTGTTATGGCTGGCTATGTTCAGCAACCAATCACAGTCAGCTAGGCTGCTTGTAATGTGTCTGTGTGAAAGACCTGTCAATCAAACCAGGGAGGTCAGGAGTTGCCCACTTGACCCGAGGCCGATTATGGCTGGCTATGTTTAAACAAGCAATTCAGCACCAATCACAGTCCTTTTGTTTGTGTACTGGAACTTTAGGCAGGAATTTTTCCAGACAGAATGGCAGCAGCACACAGGTATAAAGATAGCTGTTGAGAAGCTATCGATCTCTCTTTTTACTTCGCTGGACCACAGGTGAGCAGGGTGTTCTGACTCCTCAACAAGACAACCTAACAAGGAGTTTGGGGTGGTGATTTAAGGGAATTACTAAGATTGTTTAAATAACATTGTAGTCATTGTATCCCTCGTTTTTGCCGTCTGTACCCCCTTGTTATATACTTTTACTGCATTTACTGTGTTTGTGTGGTATAGTTTATATTTGATTATGGTTTCTTTAGTTTAATAAATTTTGACTTGTCTCATATCCAAACCAATTGTCCGCTTTAACATCATTAATTATAAGTCCTCCAGTCAGAACTGAAAGGTGGGGTAGTGATTCGGAACCGCTGTTAAAATTGGTTTACAGTGCAGCAGGCAAAAAGACTGCTGGCCAGGTATGTTACCATAAACCAGTTAATAGATGCCCCCCTACAGTAAAGACTATCTAATAGTGATTGACTACTATTCTAACTATCCTGAGATGGTGCTGCTCTCAAGCACCACAGCGAAGCAGTGTCATAATGCATGTGAAATCTATCTTCGCCAGACATGGAATTCCCAGGATTGCCGTTAGCGACAATGGTCCGTGCTTCAACTGTAAGGAGTGGCAACAGTTTGCAGCACATTATGACTTTCAACACATCACATCCAGTCCTCTGTATGCTCAGTCGAATGGTAAGGCAGAGAAAGGTGTTCAAGTTCTCAAACAGCTACTGAAGAAAGCAACAGAAAGCAAGTCTGATCCTTATCTCGCCCTGCTGAGCTACCGAGCCTCCCCTTTAGACTCTGGTTCTTCACCAGCTGAACTCCCAATGGGTCGCAAGTTGCGCACCACGCTACCCTGCTGTGCAAAAGAAAAGCAGAGTAAGGAACTGAGACAGAGACTTCAACTGTTAAAGCTGAAACAGAAATCATACAAGTCATCCAAAACTCTGAAACCATTGACAAGGGATGATGTTGTCAGGATTGAGGATCCAGATGCATGGAACAGGAAAGCTACAGTTCTTGAGGAAGTAGGACCAAGGTCATACACTGTTAGAACTGAGGAAGGACAGATTCTCAGGAGGAACCGCCGTTCCCTCCTGAAAACACAAGAAACTATCCAAGAGCAAATCGATGACAATGCCGCAACTGAATCTTGTCACTCACCACCAGAACAATCTAACACAAACACACATACAGGCTCTCATGAAAAAACATCAGACTTACCTGTGCTGAGCAGATCCACACGTGAAGTAAAAAAGCCTGATAGACTTAATCTTTGAGTACAAAGAAAACTATAATAAAAGAATGAAAAGCTTAGAGTTCATAAAATAAAGCTTTGAAAATGTGTTGACTGTTGTGAAGATGTTTATGTCGTTATGATTGATTGATATTGATTTTGTTTAACCTCTAAGGAAGGGGGATGTAATGATCAGTAACATGTTATTCTAGAATGGTACACTAGGTGGAGCTGTATGTTTAAAAAGGGGATACCCACAAGGCAGTAGTCAAGATGGATGCCTGTACACTAGTCCACATGGCTGAATAAATGACTAGCTCAAGCTAGCTGTTCATAATGAAAACGTCTATTTATTTATGAACATAACAAGAGTCACAATGGAGGAAAGAGATTCACATTGAGCGAGAGAGAGTTACATCGAGAGAGAGTTCATCACATCGAGAGAGAGTCACATCGAGGGAGAGAGAGTCACTTCGCGGGGAGACTCACATCCAGAGAGATCAAGTCACATCGAGAGGGAGAGAGAGTCACATCGAGAGAGAGAGTCACAATGAGGGAGAGAGTCACATCGAGGGAGAGAGTGTCACATCGAGGGAGAGAGAATCACATCGAGGGAGAGAGAGTCACATCGAGAGAGAGAATCACATCGACAGAGAGAGTCACATCGAGGGAAAGAGACACATATCGAGAGAGGGAGAGTCACATCGAGGGAGAGAGAGTAACAACGAGAGAGAGAGAGTAACATCGAGGGAGAGAGACTCACATCGAGAAAGAGACAGTCACATCGAGAGAGTGAGTCACTTTGGAGGAGAGAGAGTCACATCGAGGGAGAGAGATAGTCACATTGGAGGAAAGAGATTCACATCGAGGGAGAGAGAGTTACATCGAGAGAGAGTTCTTCACATCGAGAGAGTGTCACATCGAGGGAGAGAGAGTCACTTCAAGGGGAGACTCACATTGAGAGAGAGAGAGAGTCACATCGAGGGAGAGAGACACATCGAGGGAGAGAGTCACATCGAGAGAGAGAGAGTCACATCGAGGGAGAGAGACACATCGAGCGAGAGAGTCACATCGAGGGAGAGAGTCACACTGAGAGAGAGTCACATCAAGAGAGAGTCACATCGAGGGAGATAGAGTCAAATCGAGGCAGAGAGAGTCACATCGAGAGGGAGAGAGTCACTTCGAGGGAGAGAGAGTCACATGAAGAGTGAGAATCACATCGAGAGAAAGAGTCACATCGTGGGAGAGAGTCACGTCGAGAGAGCGAATCACATCGAGGGAGAGAGAGTCACATCGAGAGAGAGAGTCACATCGACGGAGAGAGAGACTCACATCGAGAGAGAGAGTCACATCGAGAGAGAGAGAGTCACATCGAGAGAGAGAATCACATCGAGGGAGAGAGAGTCACATCGAGGCAGAGAGATTCACATCGAGAGCGAGAGTCACATCGAGAGAGAGAGAGTCACATCGAGGGAGAGAGAGTCACATCCAGGGAGAGAGAGTCAAATCGAGGGAGTGAGAGTCACATCGAGAAAGAGAGAGTCACATCGAGAGAGGGAGAGTCACATCGAGAGAGAGTGTCACATTGAGGGAGAGAGAGTCACATCGAGGGAGAGAGAGTCACATCCAGGGAGAGAGAGTCAAATCGAGGGAGTGAGAGTCACATCGAGAAAGAGAGAGTCACATCAAGAGAGGGAGAGAGTCACATTGAAGGAGAGTCACATCTAGGGAGAGAGAGTCACATCGAGAGAGAGAGAGAGACATCGATGTAGAGAGAGTCACATCAAGAGAGAGAGAGTTACATCGAGGGAGAGAGAGTCACATCGAGCGAGAGAGAGTAACATCGAGGGAGAGAGTGTCACATCGAGAGAGAGAGTGTCACATCGAGAGAGAAAGTCACATCGAGAGAGAGAGAGTCACATCGAGGGAGAGAGAGTAACATCGAGGGAGAGAGTGTCACATCGAGAGAGAGAGTGTCACATCGAGAGAGAGTGCCACATCGAGGGAGAGAGAGTCACATTGAGGGAGAGAGAGTCACGTCAAGAGAATCACATCGAACGAGTCGCATCGAGTGTGAGAGAGAATCACGTCAAAAGAGTCACATCGACAGAGAGTGCCACATCGAGGAAGAGAGAGACATATCGAGGGAGAGAGTCACATCGAGAGAGATAGAGTCTCATTGAGAGAGAGAGAGAGTCACATCGAGGGAGAGAGTCACATTCAGGTAGAGAGGGTCACATCGAGAGAGAGATTCACATCGAGAGAGAGAGAGTCGAATCAAGGGAAAGAGTCACATTGAGGGAGGGAGACACATCGAGGGAGAGTGTCACATCGAGTGAGAGAGTCACATCGAGGTAGAGAGAGTCACATCGAGGGAGAGAGAGTCACGTCGAGAGAGAGAGTCACATTGAGGGAGTGAGAGTCACATCGATGGAGAGTTACATCGAGAGAGAGAGAGTCACATCGAGGGAGAGAGAGTCACATCGAGGGAGAGAGAGTCACATCGAGAGAGCGAATCACATCGAGAGAGTCACATCGAGAGAGAGAGTCACATCGAGAGAGAGAGTCACATCGAGAGAGAGAGTCACTGCGAGGGAGAGAGTCACATCGAGAGAGAGAGGGTCACATCGAGAGAGGGAGAGTCACATCGAGAGAGGGAGAGTCACATCAAGAGAGAAAGAGTCACATCGAGAGATAGAGAGTCACATCGAGAGAATCACATCAAGGGAGAGAGAGACACATCGAGAGAGAGTCACATCAACCGAGAGAGAGTCACATCAAGAGAGAGAGAGTTTCACATCGAGGGAGAGAGAGTCACAGCGAGGGAGAGAGGGTCACATCGAGAGTGAGAATAACCTCGAAAGAGTCGCATCCAGTGAGAGAGAGAATCACATCGAAAGAGTGACTTTGAGAGAGAGAGTCACATTGAGGGAAAGAGAGTCACATCGAGGGAGAGAGTGTCTTATCGAGAGAGAGAGAGTCACATCGAGAAAGAGAGAGTCACATCGAGAGAGAGAGTCACATCGAGAGAGAGGGAGTCACATCGAAGGAGAGAGAGATGCCGAAGCATCCTTCGCACCCAAAGAAAAACGCCAACAAATGCATGCAGAGCCGAACTAGGCAGATACCCACTGATAATAAACATCCAAAAACGAGCACTAAACTTCCTAAATCACCTTAAATCTAGCTCCCCAGACACCCTTCATTTCAAAGCCTTTCAGACCCAAGAGCTAAACCCAGAAAAGAGTCCCCTGAGTCAGCTGCTACTGAAACTAAGTACTCAGCCCCAGACCAACACAGCCGTCCAAACACCAATCCGAGTGAACCAAATCATTAAAAAATGCAAAGAAACCTACCTGGAACATTGGAACAAAATAACCGAAAGCCAAAGCAGATTAGAATGTTACCGGGCCCTAAAAAGAGAATATAAACTGGCAGACTACCTCACGACCATCAGAGACACAAAACAGAGACAGACCCTCACCAGGTACAGACTAAGCGACCACCAACTGGAAATTGAAAAAGGCAGATACAAGAAATCCTGGCAGCCTAGAGAGAATAGAATATGCGATCAATGTCTGGCTGGCGAGGTTGAAACAGAAATGCATTTCCTCCTAAAATGCGAAAAATTCAACACATCAAGAAACATATTATTCAACAAGCTAAGCCAAACAACCCCAGATTTCAAGGAATTGGATGATCTGTCAAAATTGAGATTAGTCTTAGGAGAAGGAGACAGACCATACCTTGGGGCCAAATATGTAACAACATGTCACAACCTGAGGACTGTTTAAAATTAAGACTGTTTAAAATTAATATTGAACGTACCAAATGAAGTACAAAGACTGTTTAAAATTAATATTGTTTAAAAGTAATATTGTATGTACCCAACAAATGTCAAATCGATTGACACCTACAGAATGTTAGAAAACTGTACCTTTTTGCAATGTAAGCTTTGGCAATATGGTTCTCTGTAAACTTTCATGCCAATAAAGCATTTGAATTGAATTGAATTGAGTCACATCAAGAGACAGAGTCACATCGAGAGAGAGGGAGTCACATCGAAGAAGAGAGAGTCACATCGAGAGAGAGAGAGTCACATCGAGAGAGAGAGTCACATCGAGAGAGAGAGTCACATCGAAGGAGAGAGAGTCACATCGAGAGAGAGAGAGTCACATCGAGAGAGAGAGTCACATCGAGAGAGAGTCACATCAAGAGAGAGAGTTACATCGAGAGAGGGAGTCACATCGAAGGAGAGAGATTCACATCAAGTGAGAGAATGTCACATCGAGAGAGAGAAAGAGTCACATCGAGGGAGAGAGTCAAATCGAGAGAGAGAGTCACATCGAGGCAGAGAGTCACATCGAGAGAGTCACATCGAGGGAGGGAGCGTCACATCGAGAGAGTCACATCGAGGGACAGTCACATCGAGGGAGAGAGAGTCACATCGAGAAAGAGAGAGTCACATCGAGGGAGTGAAGCTCACGTTGAGGCAGAGAATCATATCGAGTGAGAGAGAGTCACATTGAGGGAGAGAGTGTCACATCGAGAGAGAGAGTCACATCGAGAGAGAGAGTCACATCGAGAGAGAGAGAGAGTCACATCGAGAGAGAGAGAGTCACATCGAGAGAGGGAGAGTCACATCGAGAGAGAGAGAGTCACATCGAGGGAGAGAGAATCACATCGAGAGAGAGAGAGAGAATCACATCAAGAGAGAGAGAGTCACATCGAGGGAGAGAGAGTCACATCGAGAGAGAGAGAGATAGTCACATCGAGGGAGAGATCCACATCTAGGGAGAGACAGTCACATCGAGGGAGAGAGAGTCACATCGAGTGAGAGAGTCACATCGAGGGAGAGCGCGTCACATCGAGAGAGAGAGAGAGGGAGAGTCAGATCGAGAGAGAGAGAGAGAGAAACATCGAGAGAGGGAGTCACATCAAAGGAGAGAGAGTCAGATCGAGAGAGAGTCACATCGAGGGAGAGAGAGTCACATTGAGGCAGAGAATCACATCGAGTGAGAGAGAGTCACATTGAGGGAGAGAGAGTCACGTCGAGAGAGAGAGAGTCACATCGAGAAAGAGAGAGTCACATCGAGAGAGTCACAACGAGGGAGGGAGCGTCACATCGAGGGACAGTCACATCGAGGGAGAGAGAAGCACTTTGAGGGAGAGAGTGTCTCATCAAGAGAGAGAATCACGTCAAAATAGTCACATCGAGTGAAAGAGAGGGTCACATCGAGGGAGTGAGTCACATCGACGGAGAGAGACACATCGAATGAGAGAGTCACATCGAGGAAGAGAGAATCACATCGAGAGAGAGAGTCACATCAAGGGAGAGAGAGTCACGTTGAGGGAGAGAGTCACATCAAGGGAGAGAGAGTCACATCGAGGGAGAGAGTGTCACATCGAAAGAATCACATCGAGAGAGAGAGAGTCACACCGAGAGAGCGAGTCACATTGAGAGAGCAAGTCACATCGAGGGAGAGAGTCACTTTGAGTGAGAGGGAGAGAGAGTCACATCGAGGGAGAGGGAGTAACATCGAGAGAGAGAGTCACATCGAGAGATTCACATCGAGAGAGGGAGCATCACAACGAGGGAGAAAGAGTCACATCGAGGGACAGTCACATCGAGGGAGAGAGTCACATCGAGTGAGAGGGAGAGAGACTCACATCGAGGGAGTGAGAGTCACATCGAGGGAGAGAGAGTCACATCAAGGGAGAGAGAGTCACATCGAGGGGGAGAGAGTCACATCGAGCGAGATAGAGTCACATTGAGAGAGAGAGAGTCACATCGAGGGAGAGAAAGTCACATCGAGGGAGAGAGTCACATCGAGAGAGAGTCACATCGAGAGAGTGAGTCACATCGAGGGTTGAGAGAGTAACATCGAGAGAGAGAGTCACATCGAGAGAGAAAGTCTCATCGAGGAAGAGAGTGTCACATCGAGAGAGAGTCACATTGAGGGAGTGAGAGTCACATCAATGGAGAGAGAGTCACATCGAGAGAGAAAGTCTCATCGAGGAAGAGAGTGTCAGATCGAGAGAGAGAGAGTCACACCGAGAGAGACACGTCGAGAGAGAGTCACATCGAGGGAGTGAGAGTCACATCAATGGAGAGAGAGTCACATCGAGAGAGAGAGTCACATCAAGAGAGAAAGAGTCACATCGAGAGATAGAGAGTCACATCGAGAGAATCACATCAAGAGAGAGAGAGATTCACATCAAGGGAGAGAGAGACACATCGAGAGAGAGTCACATCAACCGAGAGAGAGTCACATCAAGAGAGAGAGAGAGTCACATTGAGGGAGAGAGAGTCACATGAGAGAGAGAGTGTCACATCGAGGGAGAGAGAGTCACAGCGAGGGAGAGAGGGTCACATCGAGAGTGAGAATAACCTCGAAAGAGTCGCATCGAGTGAGAGAGAGAATCACATCGAAAGAGTGACTTTGAGAGAGAGAGTCACATTGAGGGAAAGAGAGTCACATCGAGGGAGAGAGAGTCTTATCGAGAGAGAGTCACATCGAGAAAGAGAGAGTCACATCGAGAGAGAGGGAGTCACATCGAAGGAGAGAGAGTCACATCGAGAAACAGAGTCACTTCGAGAGAGAGGGAGTCACATCGAAGGAGAGAGAGTCACATCGAGAGAGAGAGAGTCACATCGAAGGAGAGAGAGTCACATCGAGAGAGAGTCACATCGAGAGTGAGTCACATCAAGAGAGGGAGTCACATCGAAGGAGAGAGAGTCACATCAAGTGAGAGAATGTCACATCGAGAGAGAGAAAGAGTCACATCGAGGGAGAGATACACATCGAGAGAGAGAGAGTCACATCGAGGGAGAGAGAGTCACATCGAGAGAGAGAGTCACATCGAGGCAGAGATACACATCGAGAGAGAGAGAGTCACATCGAGGGAGAGAGAGTCACATCGAGAGAGAGAGTCACATCGAGAGAGTCACATCGAGGGAGGGAGCGTCACATCGAGAGAGAGAGTCACATCGAGGGACAGTCACATCGAGGGAGAGAGAAGCACTTTGAAGGAGAGAGTGTCACATCGAGAGAGAGAATCACATCGAAATAGTCACATCGAGTGAAAGAGAGTCACATCGAGGGAGAGAGTCACATCGAGGGAAAGAGAATCACATCAAGACACGGACTGCAGGAGTTGGTTATAACAGGTCTTTACTGAGTGGAGACAAACTGGAACTACTATGCAAAAGTTACTACACAGGCTTATATACAGGGGTGGTCACTACTGGTACTGCAGTATACAGGGGCTGCAGAATATAGTTCCTTCTGCAAAGTACATACACTACAATTCCCCCCCCCCCTTTTAGCTAAATAGTACATAACATTCGATTAATAATTAAATAACATATTTACAATTACAGTTGCTAGATACATTAGCTGAAGTTAAGCAATTATAAGTTCAGTCTTTGAGGAGGCTTCCTGATTCTGTCTGGATAACGCCTCTTTGGGGTATCAGGTTCTTCTGGCAAAGTTGATTCGGGATCAACGTCGTTGTTTGGTTCATCTGCTTCCAATATCACCGATTCTGAGGTAGATGCAATTGGTACTTCGGTTTCATCACCAGGTGTATCGGATCGTGGTGTGGAATTGACGTTTTCCAGTGACTCTAGAATCTGGTCAGCATGGCGTCTTACAATGCTCCCTCCAATGTCCACAGTATACATTAGAGGTCCTTGCCGTGTACAGATCGTTCCTGGCTGCCATTTCTCTGTGCGGTCGTCCCGGGCCAAAACTGGTTGACCTATCTTAAAAGTCCTGGTCGGCCTTTCATTCATATTCTGAAACTGCCTGTTCTCCACATCTCTTCTGATGTTTGGCTTAACCAAATCCAAGCGGCATCGTAGTCTTCGATTGAAGAACATCATGGCTGGAGTTTGGTTGGTAACCGCATGTGTCGCATTCCGGTAGGCAAACAAGAAGTTATCCACCTTGTGTTCTGGGGTATGTCTTCATTACACATTGCCTTGATAGCCTTCTTGAATGTTTGAACGAACCTCTCAGCCAATCCATTGGAGGCTGGATGATATGGGGCAGATGTGTAATGCTTAACACCATTGTTCTTTAAGAACCTCCGGAACTCTTCAGACACAAACGGTGGTCCATTGTCGGAGCAAATCTGTTCAGGCAGCCCATTTCTGGCGAATATGGTTCGTAAGACTGTGATAGTTTTTTCTGTGGTGGTTGAGGACATTTTTATTACCTCTGGCCACTTTGAATGTGCATCCACCGCAATTAAAAACATCGAGTCCATAAATGGACCAGCAAAATCAATATGCACCCTTTGCCATGGAGATGAGGGCCACTCCCATGGATGTAGAGGGGCTTGTGGTGGGGCGTTTTGGACCTTATGGCATCCTGTGCAGCTCTTGGACATCTCTTTGATTTCTCTATTGATTCCCAGCCACCACACAAACGCTCTGGCTAAGTTCTTCATTTTTACCCCTCCCAGATGACCCTCATGAAGCTCATTGAGCACTCTATCCTTCAATTTGGGTGGAATTACTACTCTGGATCCACACATCAAGGTTCCTCTGCACACTGACAGCTGTTCTCTTCTCGGCGAGAATGCTGGCAACAGTGGTTCGCCATGTGCTGGCCATCCCTTCACCGTTAAATCATAGACCCAGGAGAGTGTCGGGTCATTTCGCGTTTCCTTTTCTATGTTTGCATTTGTCACAGGGAGACATTCGACTATGGTCGAGTGGAATATCTCCACTGGATCCACTGCAGGTGCTTCTTCCACCATCGGCAACGGTAGGCGCGACAATCCATCAGCATTCCCATGCTGTTTAGTTCCTTTGTACTCGATGTCATATTGGTGTGCCCCTAGGAAAAGGGACCACCTCTGTAGCCGTTGTGCTGTCATTATCGGGACGCCCTTCTGAGGGTTGAAAATGGAGACAAGAGGTTGATGATCAGTTAGTAGAGTAAATTTCTGCCCGTGCAGGTAGTGATTGAACTTCTTCACCCCCAAGACCAGGCTGAGGGCCTCTCTGTCAATCTGGGCGTAGTTACGCTCGGCTGAAGTTAACGAGCGTGACGCAAAAGCTATCGGCCTCTCTGAACCATCAAGGAATTTCTGTGACAGTACCGCTCCAATGCCGTAGGGAGACGCATCACACGCCAGCCTTATCGGTAGTGATGGGTTGTAGTGAGCCAATACTTCTCTTGAAGTGATTAGGTCTTTACTCTTCTGAAAGGCCCGCTTACATTCATCGCTCCATTGCCATGCTACTCCAGTTTGTAGTAGGGCGTTCAGTGGGTGCAGAATTGTGGACAAATTCGGCAAAAACTTATGGTAGTAATTCACCAATCCGAGGAATGACCTCAGTTGTGACACATTTTCAGGCGCTGGAGCCTTAACTACCGCTTCAATTTTGTCAGGGGACTTATGTAACCCCTCTTCATCAATCACGTGGCCACAATACGATATCTGTTTCTTAAAAAACTCGCACTTGGGGCGATTGACTTGTAGACCATGTTCTCTTAGTCTAGTGAGCACCTGCTCTAGGTTGGCAAGGTGTTCACTGTCATCTTCACCTGTCACTAGGATGTCGTCCAAGTAACACTGAGTCCCCAGAATCCCTTGCAGGACTTGTTCCATCGCTCTTTGCCATATCGCCGGAGCTGATGCTACTCCGAATACCAGTCGATTATACTGGTAAAGACCTTTGTGAGTGTTTATCGTGAGATACTTCCTAGAGGATTCTTTAACCTCCATCTGTAAATATGCTTGTGCTAGGTCAATTTTTGTAAAACGCTTCCCTCCAGATAGTGAGGCGAAAATATATTCTATCCTCGGGAGAGGATATTGTACTGTGTGAAGGACTGGGTTCACCGTCACCTTGAAGTCCCCACAGATGCGAACCTTCCTTGGCTCCTCAGACTTATTGCTTAACGTTTTCTTCATGACAGGAACGATGGGTGTTGCCCACTCGCTCCAGTCTACCTTAGATAACACGCCTGCATTCTCCAAATTCTCCAGCTCTGCCTCGACGGCTGGGCGAATTGCATATGGTACCGGTCTTGCTTTGAAAAACTTGGGAATTGCATTCTCTTCTATTTTTATCGAGGCGGTTACGCCTTTAAGAGTTCCCAGTTCTTGTTGAAATACCTCTTTGGCGTTAGCTAAGATTTTTGACAATCGTCCAGGTGTGACGTCGTCATCCTTTTTACCAGCCACCGTCAGTGCCTGAATGGAGTGCCAGTCTAAACTTATCTTTCTGATCCATTCACGTCCCAATAACGGTGGTCCACCATCTTGCAGTATGTACAGATACAATTTCTGTATTTCCTTGCCGTTGTATTCGACAGGCACCCTTATTTTCCCTCTGGGGTATACTTTTTGCCCCGTATACGTCTTCAAGACATTGGATGTCTCTTTCAAGGGTATGTGTGAGAATAGCCGCTCGTAGTCTCGTCGATTCATGACGGTCAGGGCTGATCCTGTATCCAATTCCATTTTGACTTGGGACCCTGCTATCATGAGGGTGACCCAAATGGTTCGGTGATCCTCTTTTGCGATTACGTTGTGAAGTTTGAGACAGCTTAGTCTCTTGTTCCCGGATTCACTATCGCTCATCTGGTCTTCGGAACTACTGTCCGTCATCTTTTGTACTTTCCTGTACGGTTCCTTAGTAGCCTTTTTGTTGTTGTTAGTCTTCTTCCCAGACCTGCAAACTCGTGCAATTTGTCCCATCTTTCCGCATTGCCTGCATATTTTGTCCTTGGACCAGCAGTCCTTCTGGTCATGGGTTGTTCTGCCGCAGCGATAACATTTTTCAAATCCCCGTGTCATTTCGTGGGTGCCTTATTCCTGTGGCTTTTGCTGTATTTCTGCAGCTCCCCTTGCTGCTGCTTCGTACGATACTGCCACGCTGAAAGCCTTATCTAGCGTCAGCTCTTTCTCTGAGAGTAACCTCTTCTGGGTTCCTTCACTCAGGAGTCCACAGACAAATTTGTCCCGTAGGGTATCTGCCAGTCCTGCTCCGAACTGGCAGTGCTTTGATAGCTTGCGTAGTTCCGTAAGGTAATCAGCATTACTCTCATCTTTATGCTGATTTCTCCTGTGGAATTTAAATCTTTCTGCTATCAGCAGTGGTGTAGGATTTAGGTGTTCCTGTAGGATATCAACAATTTCGTTAAAACTCTTCGCCATCGGTTTGGCTGGAGTAATCAGGTTCCGCAATAGGCCGTATGTTCTTGCGCCCATTAAGTTTAGTAGTACCGATGCCTTTTTCTCATCGGCTACTTCGTTTGCCTCGCAATATACTTCGACTCTTTCCACATACGTGGTCCAGTCTTGATATTGCCAGTCTTCGTCATCTTGGAAATCTAAGATGGCGCCTCCCGCGCTTTGCCTTCTTCCCCGATTTAACAAAATGGCCCCTCCCGCGCTTTCCGTCTTCCCCGCTGCTGCTAGCACTGTTGCTGGCGTTTTATGCCTTGATGGCGACGCCCTATGGTCTTCGCGCACTTCCGCCGCTCTCCGCGGTTCCTGTGGCAAACTGCAGCTCCTCGCGGCTTTCTGCGCTTCTAATTTCTTTTATTTCCCCGTCGTCGAAGCAACCCTGCGGGACACTTTCCTCCCTCTTCTCGGGTCTGTACGCTGCCCAGCTTCGTAGCACCGGCCGCGCCCTGTGTGCTCCCCCCTCTCTCTCTCTCTCCTCTTCCCGACAACGTTGCTCGGCCCCGTTGAAAAGCCACCCGATCGAGCTCTAGCCCGCCGCAGCCCAGGAAGGATCAGTGTACTACCTGCCACCAGCCCGATTAGCTGGAACACCATCGACAGGATAACCAAGCCCTGCTCTCGACAGCCTCTCCTGCAAATCTTCAACTCCGATGAATCAGAGGCGGTTGCCCACGGTCGACGCCCGTTTCTACTGTTTGTTTTTTTTTTCTTTCTTCCTTCTGGCCTCGACCTCTGACAACTTCGCTTCAGGGATAGAACCCCATGAGGTGGTGCAGACTGTAGGTAAGTTCGGATCTGCTCGTCGCCAGTATTATGTCCGTGTGTAATTGAGACACGGACTGCAGGAGTTGGTTATAACAGGTCTTTACTGAGTGGAGACAAACTGGAACTAACTATGCAAAGTTACTACACAGGCTTATATACAGGGGTGGTCACTACTGGTACTGCAGTATACAGCGGCTGCAGAATATAGTTCCTTCTGCAAAGTACATACACTACAAGAGGGACTCACATCGAGAGAGAGGGAGAGAGAGTCACATTGAGGGAGAGAGAGTCACATCGAGGGAGAGAGTGTCACATCGAGAGAATCACATCGAGAGAGGGAGATTCACATTGAGAGAGAAAGTCACATTGAGAGAGAAAGTCACATCGAGAAAGAGAGTCACATCGAGTGAGAGGGAGAGAGAGTCACATGGAGGGAGAGAGAGTCACATCGAGGGAGAGAGAGTCACATCGAGAGAGTCACATCGAGAGAGAGACTCACATCGAGAGAGAAGTCACATCGAGGGAGAGAGTCACATCGAGGGAGAGAGAGTCACATCGAGGGCTAGAGAGTCACATCAAGGGAGAGAGAGTCACATCGAGGGCTAGAGAGTCACATCGAGGGAGAGAGAGTCACATCGAGAGAGAGAGTCACATCGAGGGAGTCACATCGAGAGAGAGAGTCACGTCGAGAGAGAGAGTCACTACGAGGGAGAGAGTCACATCGAGGGAGAGAGATTCACATCGAGGGAGAGAGTCACATCGAGGGAGAGAGAGTCACATCGAGAGTGTGAATCACATCGAGGGAGAGAGAGTCACTTCGAGAGAGAAAGTCACATCGAGAGAGAGAGAGTCACATCGAGGGAGAGAGAGGCACATCGAGGGTGAGAGGGTCACATCGAGAGAGTCACATCGAGGGAGTGAGAGTCACATCGAGGGAGAGAAAGACACAGTGAGAGAGAGAGAGTCATATCGAAGGTGTGCGAGTCACATCGAGAAAGAGAGAGTCACATCCAGAGAGAGAGAGAGTCATATCGAGGGAGAGAGAGTCACATCGAGGCAGAGAATCACATCGAAATAGTCACATCGAGTGAAAGAGAGAGTCACATCGAGGGAGAGTATCACATCGAGGGAGAGAGACACATCGAGGGAGAGAGTATCAAATCGAGGCAGAGAGAGTCACTGCGAGAGAGAGAGTCACATCGAGAGAGTGAGAGAGTCACATCGAGGGAGAGAGTCACATCGAGAGAGAGAGTCACATCGAGGGAGAGAGAGTCACATCGAGGGAGAGAGTGTCACATCGAGGGAGAGAGTCACATCGAGGGAGAGAGAGTCACATCGAGTGAGAGAGTTTCACATCGAGGGAGAAAGAGTCACATCAAGAGAGAGAGAGTCACACTGAGGAAGAGATAGTCACACCGAGAGAGTCACTTCGAGAGAGAGAGAGTCACATCGAGGGAGAGAGAGTTACATCGAGAGAGAGAGAGAAACTTCGAGAGAGAGAGTCACATCAAAGGAGAGAGAGTCAGATTGAGAGAGAGAGAGAGAGAGAGAGAGTCACATCGAGGGAGAGAGTCACATCGAGGGAGAGAGAGTCACATCGAGGGAGAGAGTGTCACATCGAGGGAGAGAGTGTCACATCGAGGGAGAGAGTCACATCGAGGGAGAGAGAGTCACATCGAGTGAGAGAGTTTCACATCGAGGGAGAAAGAGTCACATCAAGAGAGAGAGAGTCACACTGAGGAAGAGATAGTCACACCGAGAGAGTCACTTCGAGAGAGAGAGAGTCACATCGAGGGAGAGAGAGTTACATCGAGAGAGAGAGAGAAACTTCGAGAGAGAGAGTCACATCAAAGGAGAGAGAGTCAGATTGAGAGAGAGAGAGAGAGAGAGAGAGTCACATCGAGGGAGAGAGTCACATCGAGGGAGAGAGAGTCACATCGAGAGAGAGAGTCACATCGAGTGAGAGAGAGTCACATCGAGGGAGAGACTCACATCGAGAGAGAGAGTCACATCGAGAGAGAGAGTCACATCGAGGGAGAGAGTCACATCGAGGGAGAGAGAGTCACATCGAGAGAGAGAGTCACATCGAGTGAGAGAGAGTCACATCGAGGGAGAGACTCACATCGAGAGAGAGAGTCACATCGAGGGAGAGAGTCACATCGAGGGAGAGAGAGTCACATCGAGAGAGAAAGTCACATCGAGAGAGAGACTCACATCGAGAGAGAGAGTCACATCGAGGGAGAGAGTCACATCGAGGGAGAGAGAGTCACATCGAGAGAGAGAGTCACATCGAGAGAGAGAGTCACGTCGAGGGAGAGAGAGTCACATCGAGAGTGTGAATCACATCGAGGGAGAGAGAGTCACATCGAGAGAGAAAGTCACATCGAGAGAGAGAGAGTCACATTGAGGGAGAGAGAGTCACATCGAGGGAGAGAGGGTCACATCGAGAGAGTCACATCGAGGGAGTGAGAGTCACATCGAGGGGGAGAAAGACACAGTGAGAGAGAGAGAGTCATATCGAAGGTGTGCGAGTCACATCGAGAAAGAGAGTCACATCCAGAGAGAGAGAGAGTCATATCGAGGGAGAGAGAGTCACATCAAGGCAGAGAATCACATCGAAATAGTCACATCGAGTGAAAGAGAGAGTCACATCGAGGGAGAGTATCACATCGAGGGAGAGAGACACATCGAGGGAGAGAGTATCAAATCGAGGCAGAGAGAGTCACTGCGAGAGAGAGAGTCACATCGAGCGAGTGAGAGAGTTACATCGAGAGAGAAAGAGTCACTTCGAGGGAGAGAGAGTCACATCGAGAGAGAGAGGGTCACATTGAGGGAGAGAGAGTCACATCGAGGGAGAGAGGGTCACATCGAGAGAGAGAGTCACATCGAGGGACAGAGAGTCACATCGAGGGAGAGAGAGTGTAATGAAATCTGTTTGTCTTGATCCTGTATTCGTTTTGCACTCATGTATATTACCCACCCCCACTGTGTATAGTTTCACTTCCTCTTTCCTGACTAACCTGGGAGGTTCCAGGTCTTGGCTCTTGGCTCTGCCCCTGACTTCTCTTACATAAAGATCCCAGGATCTGTATGATTCATTCCTGTGAACCAGTCGGTGTGTTGAGATGTTAGCTCTGATCTTAGTGATTAAAAGCCAACTTGTTTAAGTCTATAACTTCTAGTTTTGTGGTTATTGAAGGCACATCAATTTTAATCACTAAAGAATACTAGGATGGATCGACTCCTACAACCAGAGCGTCTGGACTTGGATCCACATTCTGCTGAAGCATCAAATCAATTTGGACACTGGCTCAAATGCTTCGAACTCTTCGCGGGGGCCTCATCCGCTAGCGAGGTAGATAAACTGAGTCTACTGACTACTCGCGTAAGTCATCGGATTTATTCGTTCATCCGGGACGCCACCTCTTACACGGAGGCCATCACTATCCTGAAGGCCCAACATCAGAGGCCGGTAAACGAAGTGTACGCCAGACATCTGCTGGCTACACGCAGGCAGCGACCAGAGGAATCAATGGACGATTTCTTACAGGGCCTAAAGGACCTGGTCCGGGACTGTAACTGCAAGGCCGTGACGGCCAACACGTACTCTGATGAATTGGTCCACGATTCCTTCATCACGGGCCTCAAATCGAATTATATCCGGCAGAAACTGCTGGAGAAGGAGGTCCTGGACTTAAAAAAGGCAGTGGCCACTGCGCGATCGCTGGACGTGGCCCAGAAAAACTCTGACTCTTATTCTTCCGGCCATGCGGCCCTCACCGCCTCGTGCACGCCGAGGGGGCCACCATCTTGGAATCAGCCATCTACCCCATCCAGGTCTCAGGCCAGCTCTACGCCGCCGGAGTCCCCACACAGAAGTTCACCCAGGAGTCCTACTACAGCGGCAATGTCTCGAGGCCCGAAATGCTACTTCTGCGGCCAGGCCAAGCACCCCAGACAACGATGCCCAGCGAAGGACGCTACATGCTTCAAATGTAAGAAAAAGGGGCATTTTAGCAAAGTCTGCAGGGGGAATCCGATTTCCAACTCCGTCACCGCCTCGTGCGTGCCGTGCGGGCCGCCATCTTGGGATCCGCCATCTTTTCCCGACTCAACGGCCGCCCAGGGCCCAACAGTGGCTTCGATCACAGTGGATCAATCCAGGCCACATCCGTTGACAAAATCCATGATGGGCATACAGGTAAACGGGAATTTAACGAAATGTTTAATTGACTGTGGGAGTACCGAGAGTTTTATCCACCCTAGCCTGGTACGGCGGCACTCATTAACGGTAACCCCTACACGGAGCAGAATTGCTATGGCTGCTAAGCCCCACACTTCGGACATTTTGGGCTACTGTGTGGTAACACTGACTGTAAAAGGCACGGACTACAAGGATTTTAAACTCCTCGTGATGCCAGAACTCTGTGTTAATGTAATCTTGGGCCTGGACTTCCAGTGCCACCATGAAAGTGTCACGCTAGCATATGGTGGGTCCCAGCCGCCACTCACAGTCTGTGGCCTATCAACCTTAAAAATCAGCCCGCCCTCTTTATTCGCTAATCTCGCTCCGAACTGTCGGCCCATAGAGACCAAAAGTAGACGGTACAGTCTGGAAGACAGACACTTTATCAAGGCGGAAGTGGACAGACTCCTGCGGGAAGGCATTATTGAATGCAGTACCAGCCCGTGGCGTGCCCAAGTAGTCATAGTTAAAAATAGCGAAAAGAAACGGATGGTAATTGACTACAGCCAGACTGTTAATATTTATACCCAGCTGGACGCCTACCCTTTACCCCGCATATCAGAAATGGTCAACCAGATTGCGCAATACTGAGTCTTCTCGACTACCGACCTCAAATCCACGTATCACCAGCTCCCCATTAGAACGGAGGACCGCCCATACACCGCCTTCGAGGCGAACGGGCGCCTCTACCATTTTCTCAGAGTGCCCTTCGGGGTAACAAATGGGGTCTCGGTCTTCCAACGTGAGATGGACCGCATGGTTGACGAGAATAAACTACAAGCTACCTACCCTTATCTGGACAATGTCACTATCTGCGGGCACAATCAGCAAGACCACGATCTAAATCTTGCGAGATTTACTGCCCTAAAGCTGAATCTAACCTACAACGAAGACAAATGTGTCTTCAACACAACCCGTCTCTGTATCCTCGGCTGTGTGGTGGAAGATGGGGTAATTGGACCGGACCCTGACTGATTACGCCCCCTAAAGGAACTGCCCCTGCCACACAATCCCAAAGCTTTAAAAAGGTGCCTGGGATTTTTTTCATATTATGCCCAATGGGTGCCCAATTACTCTGATAAGGCCCGACCCCTCATTAAATCGACGTCCTTCCCACTATCAGCTGAAGCTCGGGAGGCTTTCACCAGTATTAAACAGGACTTTGAAAGGGCTGCAGTGTGTGCAGTGGACGAATGCATTCCCTTTCAAGTCGAAAGCGATGCATCAGACTTTGCCTTAGCTGCGACCCTCAATCAGGCTGGGAGACCTGTGGCCTTCTTCTCCCGAACCCTTCAGGGACCTGAAATCAGGCACTCTTCTGTCGAGAAGGAGGCACAGGCTATAGTGGAGGCAGTGCGGCACTGGAGACACTACCTAGCCGGCAAACGTTTCACCCTGCTCACCGACCAGCGGTCGGTGGCTTTCATGTTTAATAACAAACAAAGGGGGAAAATCAAGAATGACAAAATACTCAGGTGGAGGATCGAACAATCCACATTCGACTATGATATTATGGACAGGCCGGGAGCCCTTAATGAACCCCCAGACGCCCTATCATGGGGAATGTGTGCCAGCATTCATACGGACAAATTACAGGGTCTCCACAACGACCTCTGTCACCCAGGGGTCACCCGACTATACCATTTTATAAAGTCCCGCAATCTGCCCCACTCCATCGAGGAGGTCAGGGCAATGACCAGAGCCTGCCGCGTCTGTGCGGAATGCAAGCCTCGTTTCTACAGGCCTGACCGTGCACACCTTATCAAAGCCACACGGCCATTCGAGCGCCTAAGTCTGGACTTCAAGGGACCCCTTCCCTCTGCCGACCGTAACGTATACTTCCTCAATATCATTGATGAATATTCCCGCTTCCCCTTCGCCATTCCCTGCCCAGACATGACCAGTGCCACGGTCATCAAGTGTCTCTGTAATCTATTCTGCATGTTTGGCATGCCGAACTACATACACAGCGATAGGGGGACGTCATTCATGAGTGACGAGCTGCGCCAGTTCTTGCTCTCGAAGGGGATAGCCACTAGCAGAACCACGAGCTACAACCCCCGGGGTAATGGGCAAGTGGAAAGGGAGAATGCTACTGTTTGGAAGGCTGTCACGTTAGCCTTAAAGTCAAAAGGCCTTCCGACCTCCCGCTGGCAGGAAGTCCTCCCAGACGTGCTCCACTCCATAAGGTCTCTGTTATGTACTGCCACTAACGCTACCCCTCACAAAAAGATGTTCGTTTCCCCCCGGAAATCCACCTCGGGCATATCTCTACCCGCGTGGCTGACGTCTCCGGGGACAGTACTATTGCGGAAGCACGTGAGAGGCCATAAAACGGACCCCCTTGTGGAAAAGGTACAGCTCCTCCATGCAAACCCTCAGTACGCCTATATCGAATACTCTGACGGGCGAGAGGACACTGTTTTCATAAAAGACCTCGCTCCCTCGGGGAGCGGAGAGAACGATGGGAGACTACCCGATGAAGACCTACACTACAAAGAGACAGGACGCCCAGAGGTATCAATACCCAACTTTAACCTGGAGGACACTGTAGATAACCTGGAAGACACTGCGGAGTCCCGGACAGCAGAGGAACCAGAATCCACTCCCCTAGAGGCACCCCAACCGGCTTTGCGCCGATCACTGAGAACTGCAAAACCTCCTGACAGACTCACTTATACCAACTTTTAAGAAACATCACCCCGATGGACTAAATCTATAGAAGGGGTGAATGTAATCATAGAGTCATAGAGTCATAGAGTTTTACAGCACAGAAAGAGGCCCTTCGGCCCATCGTGTCTGCGCCGCCCATCCATCCCTGTCCAGTCTAATCCCATTTTCCAGCATTTGGTCCATAGCCTTGTATGCAATGGCATTTCAAGTGCTCATCCAAATGCTTCTTGAATGTTGTGAGGGTTCCTGCCTCTACCACCCTTTCAGGCATTGAGTTCCACATTCCAACCACCCTCTGGGTGAAAAAGTTCCTCCTCAAATCCCCTCTAAATCTCCTGCCCCTTACCCTGAATCTATGCCCCCTTGTTATTGACCCCCCTACTAAGGGGAAAAGTTCCTCTTTGTCTACCCTATCTATGCCCCTCATCATTTTGTACACCTCAATCAGGTCCCCCCTCAGCCTTCTTTGCTCCAAGGAAAACAACCCCAGCCTGTCCAGCCTCTCTTCATAGCTGAGGCGCTCCATCCCAGGTAACATCCTGGTGAATCTTCTCTGCACCCTCTCCAAAGCAATCACATCCTTCCTATAGTGAGGCGACCAGAACTGCACACAGTACTCCAGCTGTGGCCTCACCAGCGTTTTGTACAGTTCCATCATAACCTCCCTGCTCTTATATTCTATGCCTCGGCTAATGAAGGCAAGTATCCCATATGCCTTTTTAACCACCTTATCTACCTGTTCCGCTGCCTTCAGGGATCTATGTACATGTACACCAAGGTCCCTCTGACCCTCTGTACTTCCTAGGGTCCTACCACTCATTGTGTATTCCCTTGCCTTATTTGTCCGTCCAAAATGCATCACCTCGCACTTTTCAGGGTTAAATTCCATTTGCCACTTTTCCGCCCATCTGACCAACTCGTTTATATCGTCCTGTAGCCTGAGGCTTTCCTCCTCACAATTTACCACCCCACCAATTTTCGTGTCATCTGCGAACTTACTGATCATACCTTTTACATTCTCATCCAAATCATTTATGTAGATCACAAACAACAAGGGACCCAGCACCGATCCCTGAGGTACCCCACTGGACACAGGCTTCCAGTCACAAAAGCAACCTTCGACCATCACCCTCTGCCTCCTGCCACTCAGCCAGTTTAGGATCCAACGCGCCAAGGCACCCTGGATCCCATGGGCTCTTACCTTCTTGACCAGTCTCCTATGCGGGACTTTGTCAAAAGCTTTACTGAAGTCCATGTAAACCACATCCACAGCATTTCCCTCATCCACCCCCCTAGTCACCCCCTCGAAAAATTCAATCAGATTTGTCAGACATGATTTACCCTTGACAAAGCCATGCTGACTATCCCCGATTAATCCTTGCCTCTCCAAGTGGAGACTAATTTTGTCCCTCAGAATTTTTTCCAATAATTTCCCTACCACAGATGTTAGGCTCACTGGCCTGTAATTCCCTGGTTTATCCCTGCTACCCTTCTTGAATAATGGTACTACGTTAGCTGTTCTCCAGTCCTCTGGTACATCCCCTGTGGCCAGAGAGGTTCTGAAAATTTGTGTCAGAGCCCCTGCAATCTCCTCCTTTGCCTCCCACAGCAGCCTGGGATACATCTCGTCTGGGCCTGGGGATTTATCCACTTTTTGGCCTGCTAAAACCGCTAGCACCTCCTCCCTCTCGATGCTAATATGTTCAAGTATGTCACAGCCCCCTTGCCCGATTTCTATGTCTGCATCGTCTTTCTCCATAGTGAACACAGATGCAAAAAATTCATTTAAAACCCCGCCTACATCATCTGGCTCTACACACAGATTGCCACTTTGGTCCCTAATGGGCCCTACCCTTTCCCTGGTTATCCTCTTGCCCTTAATATACTTATAAAACATCTTAGGATTTTCCTTTATTTTGCTCGCCAGTGTTATTTCATGGCCCCTCCTCGCCCTCCTAATTTCTTTTTTAAGTATGCCCCTGCATTTTTTATACTCCTCTAGGGCTTCTTCCGTCTTTAGTCTTTTGTAACTGCCAAAAGCCCCCCTTTTATTTCTAATGCATTTTTGTATATCCCTTGTCATCCAAGGTTCCCTTTGCTTGTTGGTCCCACCCTTGACCTTTACAGGAACATGTTGGCGTTGTACTCTCTCTATTTCCCTTCTGAAAGTCTCCCACTGTTTTGATGCGGATTTTCCTATAAGTAGCTGCTCCCAGTCCAATTTGGCCAGATCCTGCCTTATCATATTAAAATCGGCCTTCCCCCAATTTAGAACCCTTATTTCCGGGCCGTCTTTGTCTTTTTCCATGACCACCTTAAATCTCACCGAATTGTGGTCACTGTCGCCAAAATGCTCTCCTACTGACACTTCCACCACTTGCCCGGCTACATTCCCCAGAATTAGGTCCAGTACCGCCCCCTCTCTTGTAGGACTTTCTACATGTTGGCTCAAAAAGCTCTCCTGGATGCACTTTAAGAATTCTGCACCCTCTAAGCCTTTCACACTCTGACTATCCCAATTTATATTGGGGAAGTTGAAATCCCCCACTATTATTACCCTATTATTTTCGCACTTTTCTGAGATTTGCCTACATATCTGTTCCTCTATCTCCCCCTGACTGTTTGGGGGCCTATAGTACACTCCCAGCAAAGTGCTTGCCCCCTTTTTGTTTTTAAGTTCTACCCATATGGCCTCATTAGAGGAACCCGCTAATATATCATCCCTCCTTACAGCAGTAATTGACTCCTTAATTAATATTGCAACACCCCCTCCCCTTTTACACCCCCCTCTGTCTCGCCTGAAGATTCTATACCCCGGAATATTGAGCTGCCAGTCCTGACCCTCCCTCAACCATGTCTCCGTGATAGCAACAATATCGTACTCCCATGTGTTCAACAACAACTTCAGTTCATCCACCTTATTTGCAAGACTCCTTGCATTAAAATAAATGCCTTCCAGCCCTGCCATATTCTCTTTTGCCTTCACATATTTGCTTTGCCTTCCCAGCTGACTTGTTTTTCCCTCTGTATTTGGCTGTAAATCACCCCCTACTATAGCTCCACTCTGTACCCCATCCCCCTGCCAAGTTAGTTTAAACCCCCCCCAGCAGTGCTAGCAAACCTCCCCGCAAGGATATTGGTTCCCCTCTGGTTCAGGTGTAAACCGTCCGACTTGTACAAGTCCCACCTTTCCCAGAAGCAGACCCAGTGATCCAGGAAACTAAAGCCCTCCCCCCTGCACCATCCCTTTAGCCATGCATTCATCTGTTCTATCTTCCTATTTCTATACTTACTAGCAATGAAATCTGTTTGTCTTGATCCTGTATTCGTTTTGCACTCATGTATATTACCCTCCCCCACTGTGTATAGTTTCACTTCCTCTTTCCCGACTAACCTGGGAGGTTCCAGGTCTTGGCTCTTGGCTCCGCCCCTGACTTCTCTTACATAAAGATCCCAGGATCTGTATGACTCATTCCTGTGAACCAGTCGGCGTGTTGAGATGTTAGCTCTGATCTTAGTGATTAAAAGTCAACTTGTTTAAGTCTATAACTTCTAGTTTTGTGGTTATTGAAGGCCCATCAGAGAGTCACACCAAGGGACAGAGAGTCACATCGAGGGAGAGAGAGTCACTACGAGGGAGAGAGTCACATCGGGAGAGAGAGTCACATCGAGAGTGTCACATCGAAGGAGAGAGAGTCATATCGAAGGTGTGAGAGTCACATCGAGGCAGAGAATCACATCGAGGGAGAGAGTCACATCGAGAGAGAGAGTCACATCGAGAGAGAGAGAGAGAGTCACTTCGAGGGAGTGTGAGTCATATCGTGAGAGTGAGAATCACATCGATCGAGAGAGTCACATCGAGAGAGAGATGTTTCACATTGAGAGACTGAGAGAGTCACATCGAGGGAGAGAGTCACATCGAGGGAGAGAGAGTCACATCGAGTGAGAGAGTGTCACATCGAGGGAGAGAGAGTCACATCGAGAGAGAGAGGGAGAGTCACACTGAGGGAGAGATAGTCACATCGAGAGAGTCACTTCGAGAGAGAGAGAGTCACATCGAGAGAGAGAGAGGGAGAGTCAGATAGAGAGAGAAACTTCGAGAGAGAGCGAGAGTCACATCAAAGGAGAGAGAGTCAGATCGAGAGAGAGAGAGAGAGAGAGTCACATCGAGGGACAGTCACATCGAGGGAGAGAGAGGCACTTCGAGGGAAATATTGTCACATCGAGAGAGAGAATCACGTCAAAATCGTCACATCGAGTGAAAGAGAGAGTCACATCAAGGGAGAGAGTCACATCGAGGGAGAGAGAATCACATCGAGAGAGAGAGAGAGACTCACATCGAGAGAGAGGGAGAGACAGTCACATCGAGAGAGTCACATCGAGAGAGAAAGTCACATCGAGAGAGAGAAAGTCACATCGAGGGAGAGGGAGTCACATCGAGGGAGAGAGAGTCACATCGAGAGAGAGGGAGAGTCATATCGAGAGAGAGAGGGGGAGAAACATCAAGAGAGAGAGAGTCATATCAAAGGAGAGAGAGTCAGATCGAGAGAGTCACATCGAGAGAGAGAGTCACATCAAGGTAGAGAGGCTTACATCGAGGGAGAGAGAGTCACATCGAGGGAGAGACTCACATCGAGAGAGTCACATCGAGAGAGAGAGTCACATCGAGACAGAGTCACAGCGAGAGAGTCACATCGAGAGAGAGAGTCACATCGAGAGAGAGAGAGTCACATCGAGGGAGAGAGAGTCACATCGAGAGAGAAAGTCTCATCGAGGGAGAGAGAGTTACATCGAGGGAGAGAGATTCACTACGAGGGAGAGAGAGTCACATCGAGAGAGAGAGTCACATCGAGAGAGAGAGAGTCACATCGAGAGAGTCACATTGCAAGAGGGAGAGTCACATCGAGGGAGAGAGAGTCACTTCGAGGGAGAGAGAGTCACTCTGAGGGAGAGAGTCACATCGAGAGAGAGTCACATCAAGGGAGAGTCACATCGAGGGAGAGAGAGTCACTACGAGGGAGAAAGTCACATCGAGGGAGTGAGAGTCACATCGAGAGAGAGAATCACATCGAGGGAGAGAGAATCACATCGAGGGAGAGAGAGTCACACCGAGAGACTCACATCGAGGGAGAGAGAGTCACATCGCGGGAGAGAGAGTCACATCGAGAGAGAGAGAGTCACATCGAGGGAGAGAGTCACGACGGGGGAGAGTCACATCGAGGGAGAGAGAATCACATTGAGAAAGAGAGAGTCACATCGAGACAGAGAGAGAGAGTCACATCGAGGGAGAGAGAGTCACATCGAGGCAGAGAGTCACATCGAGAGAGAGAGAGTCACTACGAGGGAAAGAGTCACATCGAGGGAGAGAGAGTGACATCGAGAGATAGAGAGTCACATCGAGAGAGAGGGAGTCACATCGAGAGAGAGAGAGAGTCACATCGAGGGAGAGAGGGTCACATCAAGGGAGAGAGAGTCACATCGAGGGCGAGAGAGTCACATCGAGGGAGAGAGTCACATCGAGGGAGAGAGCCACATCGATGGAGAGAGTCACATCGAGTGAAAGAGAGAGTCACATCGAGGGAGAGAGAGTCACATCGAGAGAGAGAATCATATCGAAAGTGTCACATCGAGTGAAAGAGAGAGTCACATCAAAGGCGAGAGAGATACATCTAGGGGGAGAGAGTTACATCTAGGGAGAGAGTCACTTCGAGAGAGCGAGAGTCACATCGAGGGAGAGAATGTCACATCGAGAGAGTGGGAGTCACAGAGAGGGAGAGAGAGTCACTACGAGGGAGAGAGAGTCAATTCAATTCAATTCAATTCAATTCAAATCGCTTTATTGGCATAATAAGGTACATCTTACGTTGCCAAAGCATCGAAAAACATTTATGGTTGAACACATAAACGCAGATCTATTCATACAGTGTATAAACAGATATATCCCTGAGTGTATAAATATACATTCGTATAATTTGTATATACTCTTTTCTTAGGTTTACTGGTTGTCCCTCTGTTTATGGCAAGCTGTAACATAGTGTGCCGCTAAGGTTACACAATTTCTCTGTTCCCCTAGTAGGTATGGGAGTTTTTGGTCGTCATTCAAATTTCTGAATTCAGGGCATATTTTTGTGAATTATTGGTAGGAATTCTCCCTGATGCCCTGATATTTTCCACAAGCTGTGAGGAAGTGCCTCTCTGTCTCCACCACTCCCTGACTGCAGTGAGAGCATATCCTGTCCTCTCTTGGCAGCCGGGTCTGTCTGTGTCTGCCTTTTTCAATGGCCAGGCTATGTTCACTAAGTCTGTACCTTGTCAAGGTTTTTCTCAGTTTGCTATCCTTTACCATGGTCAGGTATTCAGCCATGTTGTATTGTCTGTTTAGGGTCAAGTAGCAATTGAGTTTGTTTTGGGTTTTTGTTGTTTCTGCCCAATATGACAGATATTTTTCCTTTTGCTTAGTGACAATTGTGTTGGGTCGAATTCTCTGTGCTACGATGTCACTGTCCTGGGGCTGGTTATTGTTAGTAGTGTTAGTGGTTGCTTCACTGAGTCCCAGGACTAGTTGACTGAGGGTATCTTCTTTATAGTCCTCTCTTGGCATTTCAAGGCTTCGTAATGATAGCAGTGGGGGTTGCTCATTTTTAGGTGTTTCCAAAATTTGGTGGCTCTTTTTTGGATCGTAATTATTAATGGATATTGGCCTAGTTCTGCCCTGCATCCATTGTTTACGGTTTTCCTTTGAGTCCGGAGGATACCTTTACAGAATTCTGCATGTAGGATCTCAATTGGGTGTTTGTCCCATTTTGCAAATTCTTGTTGTGTTAGCGGTCCCCACACCTCACTGCCATAGAGTGCAATTGGTTCAATTACTGATTTAAAAATTGAGCCAAATGCTAATTGGGATTTCTATTTGGATTGATTTTTTAATGGCATAGAAAGACCTTCTAGCTTTCTCTTTCAGTTCATTCACAGCCAGATGAAAATTTCCCGTAGAGCTGATTTTTAAGCCCCAGTATGTGTAGTTAGTGGTTTGTTCAATTTTAGTTGTTCCTAGTGTGAAATTTATTCTGGGTCCCTGATGTCTGGATCTTTGCTGGAACACAAGGACTTTGTTTTTTTGGGGGTTTATTGTCAGGGCCCAGGTCTGACAGAATGACTCCAGCAGATCCAGGTTCTGCTGTAGACCCTCCTTAGTTGGTGACAGCAGAACCAGGTCATCTGCATAGAGGAGGAATTTAACCTTGGATTCATATAGGGTGAGGCCGGGTGCTGTAGATTGTTCAAGTAGTTTTGCCAATTCATTTATGTAAATATTAAAGAGTGTCGGTGAGATTGGCGAGCCCTGCGTCACACCACGCCCCTGTGGGAAGTATTTTGTTTGTTTGTCTCCAATTTTAACTGCACATTTATTGTTTGTATACATTGATTTAATTACATCATATGTTTTTCCCCCTACACCACTTTCAATAAGTTTCAAGAATAGACTGTCGTGCCAGATGGAATCGAAGGCCTACTGGAAATCTATAAAGCAGGCAAAAATTTTGCTTTTGTTTTGATGAAGTCACATCGTGAGAGGGGGAGAGTCAGATCGAGAGAGAGAGGGAGTGTCACATCGAGAGAGAGAGAGTCACATCAAAGGATAGCGAGTCAGATCGAGAGAGAGAGAGAGTCACATCGAGGGAGAGAGAGTCACATCAAGAGAGAAAGTCTCAGCGAGAGGTAAAGAGTCACATCGAGAGAGAGAGAGTCACATCAAGGGAGAGAGTGTCACATCGAGAGAGAGAGTCACATCGAGAGGGAGAGTCACATCGAGGGAGAGAGAATCACGTCGAGGGAGAGAGAGTCACATCGAGGGAGAGAGAGTCACATCGAGGGAGAGAGAGTCACATCGAGAGAGAGAGAGTCACATCAAGAGAGAAAGTCTCATCGAGAGATAAAGAGTCACATCGAGAGAGAGAGAGTCACATCAAGGGAGAGAGTGTCACATCGAGAGAGAGAGTCACATCGAGAGGGAGAGTCACATCGAGGGAGAGAGAATCACGTCGAGGGAGAGAGAGTCACATCGAGGGAGAGAGAGTCACATCGAGGGAGAGAGAGTCACATCGAGAGAGAGAGTCACATCGAGGGAGAGAGAGTCACATGGAGAGAGAGTCACATCGAGAGAGAGAGAATCACATCGAGAGAGAGAGTCACATCGAGGGAGAGAGAATCGCATCGAGGGAGAGAGTCACATCGAGGGAGAGAGAATCACATCGAGGGAGAGAGAGTCACATCGAGAGAGAGAGAGTCACATCGAGAGAGAGAGTCACATCGAAGGGGAGAGAGTTACATCTAGGGAGAGAGAGTTACATCTAGGGAGAGAGTCACATCGAGAGAGAGAGTCACATCGAGGGAGAGTCACATCGAGGGAGAGAGTCACATCGAGAGAGAGAGAGTCACATCGAAGGAGAGTCATATCGAAGGAGTGAGAGTCACACCGAGAAAGAGAGAGTCACATCGAGAGAGAGAGAGTCACATCGAGAGAGAGAGTCACATCGAGGGAGAGAGAGTCCCCATGGGTACACAGAGCTGGTGGTCCCCTCCAATAAACTACCAACAAACTCCAATAAATCTGGAGGCATACTGATTTGGCTTAAAGCAGAGCTTAGGAATTACATTAAATTTATAAAAAAGGGCGAAAACCATTTATGGCTCAAAATTAAGAGTGGCATCATCTCTAGCATGCAAGATGTTTTCATTTGCACACTCTATATCCCCCCAACAGAATCCCCGTACTTCAAAGAGGACACCTTCTCCAACATAGAGAGGGAGATTATCCAATTCCAGGCCCAGGGAAATGTGTTGATCTGTGCTGACCTCAACTCAAGAACTGGCGAAGAACCAGACTTCACCAATAATCAGGGGAATAATTACATATTTGGGAATAACCACTTTGATCTCCCCTTCCATCCACACAGGCATAACTGCGACAAACAGACAAATGCTAACGGAAAACAGCTCCTGCAGCTCTGTCGAAGCCTGGGTCTGTACATTGTCAATGGTAGGTTCATGGGAGACTACCTAGGAAGATCCACCTATTGCTCACCTCTTGGCTTCAGCACCGTAGACTATATGATTACGGATCTGGACCCATCCTCTTTCAGAGCATTCACAGTCAAACCACAAACAACACTGTCAGATCACAGTCAAATTACTGCATATCTTAAAAGGACAGAAACAACCAACACAGAAACACAACCCAGTAAGCTGTACAACATTAAAAAATCCTACAGATGGGCCAAAAACAGCACGGAAAAATACCAGAAAGCAATTAGCAATCAATCAACTCAAGCTCTCTTGGACACCTTTCTGGAAAATACATACACACACAATAAAGAAGGCGTAAACTGGGCAGTGAATAACCTAAATAATATTTTTGATAATTTGGCATCAATGTCAAACTTGAAAGTTCGCAAGAATAAACCCAAAACAAAAAACTATGAAAAATGGTTTGACTCAGATTGCCAGAACATGAGGAAAAAACTCAGAAAAATATCAAACCAAAAACACAGACAGCCAGAAAACGAGGAATTACGCCTTACTTATTGTCAGGTACTAACACAATAAAAAGCACACTCAGAACCAAGAAAGAGCAGTATATTAAGAATACACTCAGCTCCGTTGAGGAATCCATTGATTCCAATTGTTTCTGGGACAACTGGAATATATTACACAAAAAACAACACGACGAATTGGCCATTCAAAACGGAGACACATGGGAAAACCATTTTGAAAAATTATACCAGAAAAAGACACTAAGCCCAGAGCAATACCAAATATGCAAAAAACTGGAAAAGCTCGAACTGGCCGTAAAAGATAACCAAAACCCGCTAGACCCCATAATAACTGAAAAAGAGCTATTTGAAAAACTCAAGGACCTGCGACCAGGAAAAGCTTGCGGTGCAGGTGGCATCCTAAGTGAGATGATTAAACACACGGACGATAAAATGAAATTGGCTATCCTAAAACTCTTCAACTTGGTTCTGAGTGTCGGTTACTTCCCTGATATCTGGAACAAAGGACTCATAACGCCCATATACAAAAGTGGAGACAAAGTTGACCCAAATAACTATCGAGGCATCTGTTTAAACAGTAACCTGGGGAAGGTATTCTGTAGTATCATAAACAAAAGACTTATAAACTTCCTTGAGGAGCACAATGTCTTGAGTAAAAGCCAAATTGGACTCCTACCAAACTATAGAACATCAGATCATATCTTCACCCTACAGACCCTAATTGACAAACATGTTCATCAAAACAAAAGCAAAATTTTTGCCTGCTTTATAGATTTCCAGAAGGCTTTCGATTCCATCTGACACGACGGTCTATTCTTGAAACTTATTGAAAGTGGTGTAGGGGGAAAAACATATGATGTAATTAAATCAATGTATACAAACAATAAATGTGCAGTTAAAATTGGAGACAAACAAACAAAATACTTCCCACAGGGGCGTGGTGTGACGCAGGGCTCACCCATCTCACCGACACCCTTTAATATTTACATAAATGAATTGGCAAAACTACTTGAACAATCTACAGCACCCGGCCTCACCCTATATGAATCCAAGGTTAAATTCCTCCTCTATGCAGATGACCTGGTTCTGCTGTCACCAACTAAGGAGGGCCTACAGCAGAACCTGGATCTGCTAGAGTCATTCTGTCAGACCTGGGCCCTGACAATAAACCCCCAAAAAACCAAGTCCTTGTGTTCCAGCAAAGATCCAGACATCAGGGACCCAGAATAAATTTCACACTAGGAACAACTAAAATTGAACAAACCACTAACTACACATACTTGGGCTTAAAAATCAGTTCTATGGGAAATTTTCATCTGGCTGTGAATGAACTGAAAGAGAAAGCAAGAAGGGCTTTCTATGCCATTAAAAAATCAATCCAAATAGAAATTCCAATTAGCATTTGGCTCAAAATTTTTAAATCAGTAATTGAACCAATTGCACTCTATGGCAGTGAGGTGTGGGGACCGCTAACACAACAAGAATTTGCAAAATGGGACAAACACCCAATTGAGATCCTACATGCAGAATTCTGTAAAAGTATCCTCCGGACTCAAAGGAAAACCGTAAACAATGCATGCAGGGCAGAACTAGGCCAATATCCATTAATAATTACTATCCAAAAAAGAGCCACCAAATTTTGGAAGCACCTAAAAATGAGCAACCCCCACTGTTATCATTACGAAGCCCTGAAATGCCAAGAGAGGACCATAAAGAAGAACACCCTCAGTCAACTAGTCCTGGGACTCAGTGAAGTAACTACTAACACTACTAACAATAACCAGCCCCAGGACAGTGACATCGTAGCACAGAGAATTCGACCCAACACAATTGTCACTAAGCAAAAGGAAAAATATCTGTCATATTGGGCAGAAACAACAAAAACCCAAAACAAACTCAATTGCTACTTGGCCCTAAACAGACAATACAACATGGCTGAATACCTGACCATGGTAAAGGATAGCAAACTGAGAAAAACCTTGACAATGTACAGACTTAGTGAACATAGCCTGGCCATCGAAAAAGGCAGACGCAGGCAGTCCCGGCTGCCAAGAGAGGACAGGATATGCTCTCACTGCAGTCAGGGAGTGGTGGAGACAGAGATGCACTTCCTCACAGCTTGTGGAAAATATCAGGGCATCAGGGAGAATTTCTACCCAAAATTCACAAAAATATGCCCTGAATTCAGAAATTTGAATGACGACCAAAAACTCCCATACCTACTAGGGGAACAGAGAAATTGTGCAACCTTAGCGGCACACTATGTTACAGCTTGCCATAAACAGAGGGACAACCATTAAATCTAAGAAAAGAGTATATACAAATTATATGAATGTATATTTATACACTCAGGGATATATCTGTTTATACACTGTATGGATAGATCTGCGTTTATGTGTTCAACCATGAATGTTTTTCGATGCTTTGGCAACATAAGATGTACCTTGTCATGCCAATAAAGTGATTTCAATTGAATTGAATTGAATTGAGTCACATCGAAAGAGAGAGTCACATCGAGGGAGAGAGTCACATCTATTGCATCTTGACCGAACAGTAATGAATAGAGGAGACGGAATGTACCTTTTACTATTTACTGAGTAAATGGGTGGACATTACAGCACATTGTCTTTCACTTTCAGTTTCGGGTTCTGCCATGCAGACAAAGTAAAACCGAGCCCCCCAGCACCCCCTTCAGGTAACACCCGGGAACGGGGACAAACTTAATTGAAGCAAAACTCAAAACACAACACTCCTTTCCCCCAGATAAAACCCCTTATTCCTCCAGGCGTCTGGGACGGAATCTAACCCGACTTGAGCGCCGCTGGACAGGCATAGTCGGGGTGCCACTGCTAGCCGCAGGAAAACCTTCCTCCGTGGCTGATGACCCTGTGACACCTTCTGTCGATGTGGCTTCCATCGTTGTTGCAGGAAGCAGGCCGTCACTGCCTGGCAGAGGTGGCGGAGACAATGGCCTAGCCTGTGATGTCTCTGTTACTCTCACCGGAGTACGACCCCGTAGCTGGTCTACGTGGCATCTTTGTAGCTGGCCATCAGGTGTACGGACGCTGTACGACAGGGGACCCGTGGCCTGCTCCACCACGGCAGGCATCCATTTGTCTCCTCCTGCATAGCAACACACTCTCTGACGGCTCGAACTGCCTGGCGGTGCCCTGGTGCTTCTTAGCCAGCTCTTCTTGCTTTGTGTGCATCTCATCCCTGTAGTCCGGGTGTAGCTGATCCAGTGCAGTCGCCAGCCGGCGACCCATCAGCATCTCGGCAGGACTCTTCCCCGTTGCTGAGTTTGGTGTGGTATGCTGTGATAACAGGAACCTGGCCAATCTGGTTTGCCAGTCCCCCACCGATATCCTCACCAGTGCCTCTTTTGTGGTTTGCACCATCCTCTCTGCCTGCCCATTAGAGGAGGGGTGATAGGGCGCTGTGGTCATGTGGCGGATCCAATTTCTGCCTGCAAAAGCCTTGAACTCCGCTGGCGTGAAGGCTGCTCCATTGTCCGAAACCAGCACGTCGGGGACCCCATGTGTGGCAAACAGCAAACGCAACGCGTTGATCACTGCACTGGATGTCATGGAGCTCATGATGGCCACCTCCAGCCATTTCGAATGAGAATCCACCACTATCAAAAAGACCTTCCCCTGAAATGGCCCTGCAAAGTCAATGTGGAGTCTTGACCATTTACGAGTGGTCCACTCCCAGGGGTGAAGGGGAGCCTTGGATGGGCTATGGCAAGTCAGCTGACATGTCTCACAGCTCTTTACCACCTCCTCCACGTCTCGGTCCAACCCCGGCCAGCAGACGTAGCTTCTCGCCAACACCTTCATGTGCACAATCCCAGGGTGTGAGTCATGCAGCATTTTCAGCACCTCCTCTCTTGCGGCGGCAGGAACCACCACACGGCTTCCCCAGAGCACGCAGTGTGCAGACATTTCATGCCGCCTCTGAACGAAGGGCTTGAAATGCTCCTCCTGGACCTCGGAGGGCCAGCCATGCAGCAGCCAGCGTAGCACCCGTGATAAGACTGGATCTTTCTGTGTGAGGCTGCCAATCCGCTGGGCATGGAGTGGGGCCTCCGGAACCTCCTCCAGTAGCAGCACCTCCAGGGGTGGTGGCGTCTCAGCCATCGGCCGGTTCAAAGGCAAGCGACTCAGAGCATCAGCATTAGCCAGCATCTTCCTAGGCCTGTAGCAAAGTTCATAACTGTAGGCCCCCAACATCAGACTCCACCGAAGCATACGCGGTGATATGATCTGGGGCATGGGCTTGGAGTGATGCAGGAGCCCCAAGAGTGGCTTGTGGTCTGTGTAGATGACGAACTGTCTCCCTAACAGGTACTGGCTGAACTTCTTTACCCCAAATATGATGGCTAGGGCCTCCTTGTCAATCTGGGCATAATTACGTTCTGTTGTTGAGAGTGTTCTTGAGGCAAAACTGATAGGCACTTCCCGGCCATCTGGCTCTATGTGACCCAACAGAGCTCCCAGCCCGTATGGTGAGGCATCACACACCAACACCAATGGCTTGTTTTCATCATAGTGTGCCAGAACCTTATCTGCTTGTAGCAGTTCCTTTGCCTGTCTGTAGGCTGTTTCATGAGCTGAGGTCCAGTTCCACACTGTGGCTTGGTCTAACAGCCTGTGCAGTGGCTCTAAGATTGTGGCTTTGCCCTTGAGAAAACAACTGTAGAAGTTTAACAGTCCGAGGAATGCCTGCAGTTCCGTCTTGTTCTTGGGGGTGGGAGCGCTCCTGATAGCCTCCACCTTCTCCGTAGTCGGATGCACACCGTCTTTGTCCACTCGGAATCCCAAGAACTCCACCACATTGGCAGCGAACACACATTTCTCCTTCTGAAGGCGTAGTCCTACCTCAGCCAGCCGGCGTAGTACTTCCTGCAGCCGCTCATCATGGGCTTCCTGTGTCTTGCCTGTAATCAGTATGTCATCCAAGTAAGGCTGAACTCCCGGAACACCAGCCAACAGGGTGTCCATGAACCTCTGAAAGATTGCCACAGCCGTAGACACCCCAAACTGCAGCCTTGTGGCTCTGAAAAGTCCTCTGTGGGTGTTGATTGTCAACAGCTCGGCTGACTCTTCATCCAGGACCAGTTGCTGGTATGCTTGCTTGAGATCCAGCTTGGTGAACAGAGTGCCTCCAGCCAGTGTTGAAAACAGCTCTGTAACTGTTGGTAAGGGATACACATCTGGTAACACAGCAGTATCAACCATACATCTGTAATCTCCACAGATTCGCAGGCCCCCATCCTTCTTTGCAATGGGCACGATAGGGGTGGCCCAACGGGAGTTCTTCACTGGCAAGAGAACCCCTTGGTTCACCAGCTTATCCAGGGCCTCATCCACCTTCTTGCGCAATGCAAAAGGAACTGGTCGCGCCTTGAAGAACTTAGGCGCTACCCCTGGGTCCACTTTGATTGAGACGGGCGGTCCCCGACAGGCCCCGAACTCACCAAAAACCTCTTCATAGTTCTCCAACATAGGCATTATGGGCTGTCGCTGTACCGTGTGTACTCCTGTCACTTCAATACCTAGGGGCTCAAACCAATCTCTGCCCAGCAGGCTTGTGCCCTGCCCCGCCACCACATAAAGTGGAAGTGTGTCCTTGACTGCCTGATACTTAACTTCCACATGAATCATACCCAGCACCTGGAGTTGAGCTTGGGACCACTGCCGTAGCATGCCACTGACCTGAGCCATCGCCGGGGGTTCACGTGGCCACAGCCTATTGTAAGTCTCTTCACTTATCAACGAACACGCTGAGCCTGAATCCGCCTCCATGCAGAGTGGTGCCCCATTCATGATCACATTTGCCGTGTATCCCCACCGTCCGTGGGGTAGCTGCTCAGCTTCCGTGGTATACACTGTGTACTCATCGTTGTCCTCCAGTGTCAGGGTGTGTGTCTGTGATGCTTGTGTTGGCTCTGCTGCAGCAGCCTGAGCTTTCTTCATGCAGACACGAGCTATGTGTCCTCTTTTCTTACAGAAATGACATACCGCTGACACAAATTTGCATGTAGTGGAACGATGGAGAGCCCCACAGCGGAAACATTTTCTTCCTGTCTCTTTAGTTGCCTCCATGTCTCTCGCAGCAGCAGCTGCGTGTGTGGTCTTGTGCACCTCCTCAGCGGCCTGAGATGGTGCTGCCTCTGTACGGAGCATACGTGTGTTCATCGATGCAGCCTCTGCTGCTAAAGCCTTCTCCTCGGCCAGCCGGAACGTCAGGGCCTTCTCCGCTAACAACTGTCTCTGCAATGCCGAGTCCAGCACTCCACACACAATCCGATCACGGAGCATATTGTCTAACTGGTCACCAAAATGACAATGTAATGAGCGTTTCCTCAACTCAGCAATGTAACTTGAAATAGATTGTCCAGGCTGTTGTTTACAATTGTGAAAATGGAAACGCTGCACAATCTGAGGGTTTTGGGTTAAAATGTTTCTGCAGCTTCTCAATCAAATCAGCATAATCCACCTCACTAGGTTTACGAGGAGCCACCAATGAACGCAGGACGGAGTAAGTAGCAGCTCCGCATACACTTAGCAACACTGAGCGCTTCTCTTCTTTGTCAATATTATTGGCCTCAAAGAAACACCCCAGTCTTTCTGCGTATTCCTCCCATGAACTGTCCTTATCCCCAGAGAACTCTTCAATATGTCCCAAGGTTGTCATAGTTTTAATGTGCACTGTCCCTTTAAGATCCACGGACTTTTTCTTTTTTTTTAAATTCTTTTTCTCCTCCGGCCAGAGTTACGGTAGCTACACTCACGGTAGTTGCCTGGCCCGCACAATACCCTGTCCGCCGTCTACGTGGCAGCTAGCCAACTATCAAAATGCCGTTGATGATGCTAGCTGAGTGGCCCGCTCGTCGCAATTTCCAATATCACGGCTGTAGGTTCGCATGTCTATCTCCGTCCTTCTAGAGAGTTCAACAGCCGCCTCGTCGCCAGTATTGCATCTTGACCGAACAGTAATGAATAGAGGAGACGGAATGTATCTTTTACTATTTACTGAGTAAATGGGTGGACATTACAGCACATTGTCTTTCACTTTCAGTTTCGGGTTCTGCCATGCAGACAAAGTAAAACCGAGCCCCCCAGCACCCCCTTCAGGTAACACCCGGGAACTGGGACAAACTTCATTGAAGCAAAACTCAAAACACAGCAACATCGATGGAGAGAGAGTCACATCGAGGGAGAGAGAGTCACATCGAGAGAGTGAGAGTAAAATCGAGGGAGAGAGAGTCACACCGAGGGAGAGAGAGTAAAATCGAGGGAGAGAGAGTCACACCGAGGGAGAGAGAGTCACATCGAGAGAGTGAGAGTAACAACGAGGGAGAGAGTGACACATCGAGAGAGAGAGACATATCGATGTAGAGATAGTCACATCGAGAGGGTGGGAGTCACAGCGAGAGAGGGAAAGTCATATCGAGGGAGAGAGAGTTACATCGAGGGAAAGAGAGCCACATCGAGAGAGAAGGAGAGTCAGATCGAGAGAGAGAGGGAGAGAAACATCGAGGGAAAGAGAGTCACATCGAGGGAAAGAGAGTCACATCGAGAGAGGAGAGTCAGATCGAGAGAGAGAGGGAGAGAAACATCGAGGGAAAGAGAGTCACATCGAGAGAGAGAGAGTCACATCGAGAGAGTCACATCGAGGGAGAGAGAGTCACATCGAGGGAAAGAGAGTCACATCGAGAGAGAGAGAGAGTAACATCGAGGGAGAGAGTCACATCGAGAGAGAGAGTCACATCGAGTGAGAGAGAGTCACATCGAGAGAGAGAGTCACATCGAGAGAGAGAGTCACATCGAGGGAGAGAGAGTCACATCGAGAGAGAGAATCACATCGAAAGTGTCACATTGAGTGAAAGAGTCACATCGAAGGGGAGAGAGATACATCTAGGGAGAGAGAGTAACATCTAGGGAGAGAGTCACTTCGAGAGAGAGTTCGTCACATCAAGAGAGAGAGAGTCACATCGAGAGAGAGAGAGAGTCACTACGAGGGAGAGAGAGTCACATCAAGAGAGTCACATCGAGAGAGAGGGAGAGTCAGATCAAGAGAGAGTAACATCGAGGGAGAGAGTCACATCGATGGAGAGAGAGTCACATCGAGAGAGAGAGTCACATCGAGGGAGAGAGTCACACCGAGGGAGGAGAGAGTCACATCGAGGGAGGAGAGAGTCACATCGAGGGAGAGAGTGTCATATCGAGAGAGTGGGAGTCACAGCGAGAGAGAGAGTCACATCAAGGGAGAGTCACTACGAGGGAGAGAGAGTCACATCGAGAGAGTCACATCGAGAGAGAGGGAGAGTCAGATCAAGAGAGAGAGGGAGAGAAACATCAAGAGAGAGTCACATCAAAGGAGAGAGAGTCAGATCGAGAGAGAGTAACATCGAGAGAGAGAGAGTCACATCGAGGGAGGAGAGAGTCACATCGAGGGAGGAGACAGTCACATCGAGAGAGAGAGAGTCACATCGAGGGAGGAGAGAGTCACATCGAGGGAGAGAGTGTCATATCGAGAGAGTGGGAGTCACATCAAGGGAGAGAGAGTCACTACGAGGGAGAGAGAGTCACATCGAGAGAGAGAGTCACATCGAGAGAGAGAGTCACATCGAGAGAGAGAGAGTCACATCGAGGGAGGAGAGAGTCACATCGAGGGAGAGAGTGTCATATCGAGAGAGTGGGAGTCACATCAAGGGAGAGAGAGTCACTACGAGGGAGAGAGAGTCACATCGAGAGAGTCACATCGAGAGAGAGGGAGAGTCAGATCGAGAGAGAGAGGGAGAGAAACATCAAGAGAGAGTCACATCAAAGGAGAGAGAGTCAGATCGAGAGAGAGTAACATCGAGCGAGAGAGAGTCACATCGAGAGAGAGAGTCACATCGAGAGTGAGAGAGTCACATCGAGAGAGAGAGAGTCACATCGAGAGAGAGAGTCACATCGAGAGAGAGGGAGTCACATCGAGAGAGAGGGAGTCACATCGAGAGAGAGAGTCACATCGAGAGAGAGAGAGTCACATCGAGGGAGAGAGAGTCACATCGAGAGAGAAAGTCTCATCGAGGGAGAGAGAGTCACATCGAGGGAGAGAGAGTCACATCGAGGGAGAGAGAGTCACATCGAGAGAGAAAGTCTCATCGAGCGAGAGAGAGTCACATCGAGAGAGAGAGAGTCACATCGAGGGAGAGAGTCACATCGAGAGAGGGAGAGTCACATCGAAAGAGAGTCACATCTCCTGAAAACACAAGAAACTATCCAAGAGCAAATCGATGACAATGCCGCAACCGAATCTTGTCACTCACCATCAGAACAATCTAACACAAACACACATACAGGTTCTCATGAAAACACAGCAGACTTACCTGTGTTGAGAAGAGCCACACGTCAAGTAAAAAAGCCTGATAGTCTTAATCTTTGAGTATAAAGTAAAGCTTTGAAAATGTGTTGACTATTGTGAAGATGTTTATGTCGTTATGATTGATTGATATTGATTGATACTATTTTGTTTAACCTCAAAGAAAGGGGGATGTAATGATCAGTAACCTGTCATTCTAGAATGGTACACTAGGTGGAGCTGTATGTCTAGCTGTATGTATGTATATAGTAGTGGGCTACCCACGATGCACTAGGCTACCCAGAAGGCAGTAGTCAAGATGGATGCTGTACAGAAGTCCACATGGCATGAATAAAGTGACTAGCTCAAGCTAGCTGTTCATAATGAAAACGATTAGTTATTAATGAACATAACATGGTACCAGGGTTGGTAAAATCTGCTGAAAATTGTGAAACGCGACATGGAGACTTTGAAGCCACCGGAGGGTTTGAAACTCATGGGGAATGTCGACTGCAATCGGCGGACTTTCAAACAACAATTCGAACTCTACATTGCTGCCATCGGATTCGGTACGATGCCAGACGCAAGGAAAATAGCATTGCTGCTTACGGTTGCAGGCCCACAGGCGATAGAGGTATTTAATACGTTTGTATTTGATCAAGCGGAGGACAGAGAAAAACTGGAAGATGTGCTAAAGAAATTTGATACACATTGTTCAAAAAGAACGAAACCTATGAGAGATACGTGTTCTGTTCACGGACACAGCAGCAAAATGAGACTTTTGATAGCTTTGTGACCGATCTGAAACTGAAAGCACAGACATGTAATTTCTCTAATCTGAAATCATCCATGATTCGTGACCAGATTGTGTTTGGTATCCATGGTAAAAAGGTCAGGGAACGTCTGTTGAGAGAAACCGAACTGACATTGGAAAATGCTATGAAAATATGCCAAGCCAGTCAGCTAACTCAAAAGCACGCAAAAACTTTCAGTGGACAATAATAATAATGCGATTGTAGTAAGTGATAGTGCTGCTGTCGGTGCTGTGTCCTATAAAGGAAAGAAACGTGGGCAGAACAGAAATGAAAAGCAATCGGAGGATGGAAATTTTAATTGTAAATGCTGTGGTTACAAACACCAGTTAAGAAAATGCCCAGCATTTGGAAAAATGTGCACAAAATGTAATGGAAAGAATTACTTTGCCAAACAATGCTTTTCAAAAGTAAAAACAAAGAAAGGGCAACAAGTCAATGTGATTGAGGACACTGATTTAAGTGAGACATTTTCTGTAGGAATGGTGTCATGTGACAATATCAAAAAGGATACAGAAAATGTGCAGCCCTCAGGAATGGACAATGCTGAACATAAAGTTAATGCAGTAAAAGAGGACAAATGGATAATGTCACTGCAGGTAAATGGAGCATTAGTTACATTGAAACTAGACACTGAGGCAAAAGCAAACTTAATCAGTATGGGTGACATTTAAAACATGAAAGAAAAGCCCAAAATACAGAAAAAGTCAGTGCTACTGAAGGACTATAATGGACAGAAAATAGATAGCTTAGGTGTATGCAGACTTAAAGTGACAGTCAAAGACAAAGTGCATCATCTCATGTTTTCTGTTGTGGCTGAAGGACTTGATTCAATACTAGGTGACAAAGCTTGTGAGGACTTAGAACTGGTCAAGAGAGTCTACCGTATAAACTGTGCCATAAGCAGACCAGATGACTCGGTGGATTCTGTAGTGAGTAATTTCCAGGATGTGTTCAAAGGATTTGGAGTTCTATCATTCACATACAAGATCCAGCTAAAGGAGGATGCTCAGCCAGTGGTACATGCTCCACGGAGAGTTCCAGCACCCCTGCGTGACCGGCTCAAGAATGAACTGGACAGAATGACCACACTAGGAGTCATCAGGAAAGTCGAAGAGCCAACAGACTGGGTTAACTCCATGGTATGTGTAAAGAAAAAGAATAATGATCTAAGAATATGCATGGATCCAAAGGACTTAAATGCAAACATAAAACGTGAACATGACCAGATTCCCAAGCGAGAAGAAATCACCAGTGAAATGTCAGGTGCCAGATACTTCACAAAGCTCGAAGCCTCACAAGGATTTTGACAACTAAAACTGGATGAAGAGAGCACCAAATACTGTACCTTCAACACACCATTTGGCAGGTATTGTTTCCTCAGAATGCCTTTCGGGATAATATCTGCATCTGAAATCTTTCATAGAGCGATGGAACAGATAATTGAAGGTCTGGAAGGAGTTTGGGTCTATGTTGATGACATCATCATCTGGGGCTCCACACTGAAAGAACACAATGAGAGACTGACTAAAGTGCTACAGAGCATACGCCGGAATGGACTGAAGCTCAACAAAGCCAAGTGTCAGTTTGGCATCCAGGAAGTCACTTTCCTAGGAGATAATCTATCTGGTAAAGGAATAGAGCCAGATATGCAAAAAGTAAACGCCATACTCAACATGCCCCGACCCACTGACAAAAAAGGAGTGCTACGCATCATGGGGATGATAAACTTCATTGGAAAGTTCATTCCTAACTTGTCAGCCAAGACAGCCTGTCTGCGAGACCTGCTACATAAAACAAATGAGTTTGCATGGACAGAAAGACATCAACAGTGCTGACAACCACACCTGTACTCACCTTCTTTGACCCAACAAAGAGAATCAAAGTGTCAACGGATGCATCAAAAGATGGCCTAGGCGCGGTCTTGCTGCAAGCAGAGGGTGAAGATTGGAAGCCTGTTGCCTATGCCTCCAGGTCTATGACTGATTCTGAGTGACGATACGCCCAGATTGAAAAGGAATGTCTAGGCTTGGTAGTTGGACTAGAAAAGTTCCATGGCTACATATATGGACTTCCCACCTTCACAGTTGAGACAGACCACTGCCCACTGCTTGCCATCATAAAAAAGAACCTGAATGAGATGTCTCCAAGGATTCAACGACTCATGATGAAGCTGCAAAGATATGACTTTGAACTGATCTACACACCAGGCAAACACATAGTGTTAGCAGAAGCACTATCCCCAGCACCCACAATGAGTCATGTGAGCTCTACTGAAGAAGACGTGGATGTTCATGTGAGTATGGTCACTGCTGCGCTGCCCATGTCAGACACAAAATCAAAGCAAATAGCAGAAGAAACAGTGAAAGATACAGTGTTACAAACAGCAATAGAGAACATTCATCATGGTTGGCCAAAAGGTTCCTGTCCAAAGTACTATCACATCAGGTCAGAATTGAGTGTCGCAAGTGGACTATTACAAAAACAGAACAGAATAGTCATTTCACAGGCTCTACGTCAAGACATGCTCAAAAGGATTAATGAGGGACACCTCGGAATTGAAAAATGCAAAAGGAGAGCAAGAGGCACTGTTTATTGGCCTGGCATAAATAAGGACATTGAGAACATGATAGGCAAATGTGAGACATGTCAGAAACACCAAAACAAACAAACAAAGGAACCAATGATAGTAGCTGACTTACCAACAGCACCATGCCAAAAGGTTGGTATGGACTTTTTCATTTGAATGGTAAAGAATATCTAATAGTGATTGACTGCTATTCTAACTATCCTGAGATGGCGCTGCTCTCAAGCACCACAGCAAGCAGTGTCATAATGCATGTGAAATCCAAATTCGCCAGACATGGAATTCCCGGGATTGCCGTTAGCGACAATGGTCCGTGCTTCAACTGTAAGGAGTGGCAACAGTTTGCAGCACATTATGACTTTCAACACATCACATCCAGTCCTTTGTATGCTCAGTCGAATGGTAAGGCAGAGAAAGGCGTTCAAGTTCTCAAACAGCTACTGAAGAAAGCGACAGAAAGCAAGTCTGATCTTTATCTCGCCCTGCTGAGCTACCGAGCCTCCCCTTTAGACTCTGGTTCTTCACCAGCTGAACTCCTAATGGGTCGCAAGTTGCGCACCACACTACCCTGCCGTGCAAAAGAAAAGCAGCGTAAGGAACTGAGACAGAGACTTCAACTGTTAAAGCTGAAACAGAAATCATACTATGACAAGTCATCCAAAGCTCTGAAACCATTGACAAGGGATGATGTTGTCAGGATTGAGGATCCAGATGCATGGAACAGGAAAGCTACAGTTCTTGAGGAAGTAGGACCAAGGTCATACACTGTTTGAACTGAGGAAGGACAGATTCTCAGGAGGAACCGCCGTTCCCTCCTGAAAACACAAGAAACTATCCAAGAGCAAATCGATGACAATGCCGCAACTGAATCTTGTCACTCACCACCAGAACAATCTAACACAAACACACATACAGGTTCTCATGAAAACACAGCAGACTTATTTGTGTTGAGAAGATCCACACGTCAAGTAAAAAAGCCTGATAGACTTAATCTTTGAGTATAAAGTAAAGCTTTGAAAATGTGTTGACTGTTGTGAAGATGTTTATGTCGTTATGATTGATTGATATTGATTGATACTGATTTTGTTTAACCGCAAAGAAAGGGGGATGTAATGATCAGTAACCTGTCATTCTAGAATGATACACTAGGTGGAGCTGTATGTCTAGCTGTATGTATGTATATAGTAGTGGACTACCCACTATGCACTAGGCTACCCAGAAGGCAGTAGTCAAGATGGATGCTGGACAGAAGTCCACATGCCATGAATAAAGCGACTAGCTCAAGCGAGCGGCTCATAATGAAAACGACTAGTTATTAATGAACATAACAACATCGAGAGAGAGAGAGAGAGTCACATCGAGGGAGAGAGAGTCACATCGAGAGAGAAAGTCTCATCGAGGGAGAGAGAGTCACATCGAGAGAGAGAGTCACATCGAGAGAGTCACATCGAAAGAGAGAGTCACATCAAGGCAGAGTCACATCGAGGGAGAGAGAGTCACATCGAGGGAGAAAGAGTCACATCAAGGGAGAGAGAATCACTTCGAGGGAGAGAGAGTCACATCGAGGGAGAGAGAGTCACATCGAGGGGGAGAGAGTCACATCAAGAGAGAGAGTCACATCAAGAGAGAGAGTCACATCGAAAGAGAGAGTCACATCGAGGGAGAGAGAGTCACATCGAGAGAGAGAATCACGTCGAAAGTGACACATCGAGTGAAAGACAGAGTCACATCGAGAGAGAGAATCGCATCGAAAGTTACACATCGAGGGAGAGAGAGTCACATCGAAGGGGAGAGAGTTACATCTAGGGAGAGAGTCACTTCGAGAGAGTGAGAGTCACATCGAGAAAGTGAGAGTCAAATCGAGAAAGAGGTAGTCACGTCGAGAGAGAGGGAGAGTCAGATCGAGAGAGAGAGGGAGAGAAACATCAAGAGAGAGAGAGTCATATCAAAGGAGAGAGAGTCAGATCGAGAGAGAGAGAGTAACATCGAGGGAGCGAGTCACATCAAGAGAGAGTCACATCGCGGGAGAGAGAGTCACATCGAGAGAGTCACATCGAGAGAGAGTCACATCGAGAGAGTCACATCGAGGGAGAGAGAGTCACATCGAGAGAAAGTCTCATCGAGGGTGAGAGAGTCACATTGAGGCAGAGAGTCACATCAAGGGAGAGAGAGTCACACCGAGGGAGAGTCATAGAGAGAATCACATCGTAAGTGTCACATCAAGTGAAAGAGAGAGTCACATCGAAGAGGAGAGAGATACATCTAGGGAGAGAGAGTTACATCTAGGGAGAGAGTCACTTCGAGAGAGAGTTCGTCACATCGAGAGAGTGAGAGTAACATCGAGGGAGAGAGTGACACATCGAGAGACAGAGACACATCGATGTAGAGAGAGTCACATCAAGAGAGAGAGAGTCACATTGAAAGAGTCGCATCGAGAGAGTCGCATCGAGAGAGCCAGAAATCCTCTACGTGGACTATACCACACACAAAGGGACTAAGCTGAAGAACAACCTCATATTCTACACCGAATACGTCACCTCCTGGAAGGAGACTTTACAAAAACACTACACATACGTCTCCAGTGAAGGTATTGGCAGTGGAGGCAGACTGAAAATATGTAAAGATGGAAACCTAGATAAAGATGACCCCCTGCTAACCATAAGCTACTACAACAAAAATAGAAAGATCATGATACAGGGGAATGTGGAAAATCTGGACACCTTCGAAAAGGAATTCCCCCAGTTGAAAACTAAGACAGACACAAAGAGGACCAATGGACAGGAAGCAAAAGAGAATCGAACAGAGGATGAGGAGAGCCAAGTGGAGGAAGAAGAAGAGAGACCAGCAGAGGAAAACACCTCCCTGTACATCTCCACCCCCCCCACACCTCTCAACGAAAACAAAATGATGAAAGAGAATCTGGCCAAACTAGAACTTGATTTCAACGAATACAGAGAAACACTGGCCAAGAATCTGAAGGAGGAACTCAAACAGCTAAAAACGGAACACGAGTCCACCATCCACAAGCTGAGAAAGACCATAGAGGAGCAAAGAAATGAGACCAAAGAACTCCGTACTCAACTAAACAAAATGAAGGAGACCGTAGAAAGGCTCAGCAGGCAACACAAACCTCTTAAGGTCCAAAAACCTGAGGACACAAAAACAACACACACAAGGACACAGAACCCGCCGGATGCCACCCCACACGAAGACACACCGAAAGCCACAAACCCTGCTCCAACCAGCCCTCAGTCGAGTCATGCCCAGACTACTGATACCCAGTCCTCACACACAGGAACACAAAAACCGACAGATACCCCCCTAAACGAAGACACACCGAAAGCCCCAAACCCCGCTCCTGCCACACAACATATCCCAGAAACCCAGCCAACAACCAACCACCAGGCGAGTCCTACCCAGACTACTGTTACCCAGTCTGAAAAACCAGCCCCTCAGGCGGTCCTGCTGACCGACTCCAACGGAAAATTTCTGGACCCTCAGAGGCTGTTCCCAGACCATCAAGTCCTGAAAAAATGGTGCAGCAACACAGGCCAAGCAATGAAGATCCTGAACAAAGAATCCCTTGGAAGCCCCAAATGGATTGTGATCCACACAGGCACGAACGACCTACGCACCCTACAGGAAAACACGGCTTGGGCGGTGAGCAGGATGGCAGAAAAGGCCAGCAGGGAATTCCCCGAGGCGCGGATCGTGATCTCCACACTACTGCCCAGAAAGGACACCCCAGCCTATATAATCCACAACACCAACAGGGAGATCGACACGAGATGTTCTGTCCTCCCCAACGTCTCCCTGGCCCATCATCCAAACATCAACACAAGGGACCTCTATGACGAAATACATCTACTCAAACAGCGGATGTGGGTCTTCGCAAGAAACCTCATAAACACTGCCAAAAGACGCAGCCCTCCCACCCCCCCTACCATTGGGAGCCCAAACAGGACCACCAATGTCCCCCACCCCCCTTTACAAAACCGACAACAGAACCGTGCTTTTATACCTGACCCAAGACCCCCCTCTAGACCACAGACTGTAGACCAAGAACTGAGAAAGATCATGACGATGCTGAACAGCCTGATAGAAAGCCGGAGAAATTATTAATATTGTTATTTATCATTATCATTATTGTTATCTTATCAGTATTATTACTATTATTAGATAGATATATGTGCATGCCTCATGAAATTTATACTAAATCATCACTTAGCATTATAGAAAATAGTGTTTCCACACTCATCCCACAAAATAGGTCCATTTTATTTCGTTTTATTGAACTATATAAATGCGTTCTTTCCACATAAGCTGCTGGAATATCCAGGGCCTCCGCTCCTCAACTTTTGGGATGAAGAGTACAGACCCTGAATTCCTAAAAGCTATAAAAGACATTGATATAATTGTGTTAACAGAAACATGGTGCCAAAAGGACATGCCGACCCACTGTCCTCCAATGTACCATGAAATCATTGTGCCCTCAGTAAAGAACACTAAAACACGCAAGGGCAGAACCTCCGGGGGAATATTGGTGTGGTATAAGGGAGAACTGGACAAACACATCTCACCGGTAAAACAGGGGAAATCACACGTATGGCTAAAACTAGATAAAAATATAGGAATAGCAAAAAAAGATGTTTACTTATGTGCGATCTACATACCTCCAATAGATTCGCCATATTTCGAAGAGGAGTTATTTGATACTCTCCACATGGAAATCAGCCATTTCCAGGCCCAAGGAAAGGTGATAATATGTGGGGACCTAAATGCAAGGACTGGTTGTGAACCTGACTTCATAGACCCACAGGGAAACAACCATGTGTTTGGCCAGACCCCTTTAGATGTCACACCAGCCATCGCAAATCGGAACAACCTTGATCGTGAAATAAATAAAAGCGGTAGGGAGGTAGTGCAACTCTGCCGAGCCTTAGGCCTGTACATAGTTAATGGTAGGTTCAGAGGTGACTCCCTAGGGAGACTCACATACTCCTCAACTCTTGGGTCTAGTGTGGTGGACTATACAATCACTGACCTGGACCCCTGCGATATCAACGCATTCACTGTCAGGCAGCAATCCCCCCTCTCAGACCATAACCAAATAAATGTGTACCTTAAACTTTCTGCCCAAACTACAGACACAAAAAAAGAACAAAGTAAGCTACATAAAATAAACCAGACATACAGATGGGCCCCAGACAGTGGAGATAAATTCATCACAGCACTAAATTCACCTGATCTCACAAGTAAAATTTCAAAATTTAAAGAAAATCTATATGAGATCACCAGAGATGGTGTAAACACGGCCATAGAGGATATAAATATGATCTTCCATGAGGCAGCTGTAAAAGCCGACCTCGTGAAACAGAAGAGGAAGCATCACAAAAGACAAAATAAAAATATGAAATGGTTTGACCACGAATGCAAAAATGCCAGAAAAGACCTGAGAAAAATATCAAACCAAAAGCATCGGCAACCAAACAACCCGGACCTACGTACTAGATACAACGAAACCCTCAAAAGATATAAACACACCATTAGGAACAAAACACAAAACTATACCCACAAAATACTCGAAGAAATTGAAAACTCCACCAATCCAAAACAATTCTGGGAAATGTGGAATAACCTGAGTACAACACAATTGCAAGCATTACCAATCCAAGATGGCGACATCTGGAGAACACATTTTGAAAACCTCTACAAAGACATCCCAAAAAACAAAACAAACACAAGTCAACATCAGGTCACAGAAAAACTCCACACATTAGAAGCAACAATTAAAGACAACCAAAACCCTCTAGACTCCCCAATCACACGGAAAGAACTGGCCACAAAAACAAAATCTCTCCACCTAAAGAAAGCCTGTGGCCCAGACAACATCAAAAATGAAATGCTAAAGTTCAGCAATATGGAGATGCAGGGTGCGATACTCAAACTATTCAACATCATATTACGCTCAGGCTGTTTTCCCGATATCTGGTGCCAAGGACTAATCTCCCCCATATATAAAAGTGGAAACAAATCAGACCCAAATAACTACCGCGGCATCTGTGTCAACAGTTGTCTAGGGAAGTTATTCTGCAGTATTCTAAATAGTAGATTACTTGATTTTCTTAACAAACATAATATCCTCAGAAAAAACCAAATAGGCTTTCTTCCAAAACACCGCACCGCCGACCATATCTATACCCTTCACACCCTCATTGAAAAACATAAACACCAAACAAAAAATGGAAAAATATTCGCCTGTTTCATCGACTTCAAGAAAGCCTTTGACTCTATATGGCACGAAGGGCTCTATTATAAACTTCTTCAGTGTGGAATAGGGGGCAAAGTCTATGACCTTATTAAATCAATGTATCTGAAAAACAAATGCGGGGTCAAAATTGGAGACAAACGCACCGATTTCTTCACCCAGAGAAGAGGCGTCCGGCAGGGCTGCAATTTGAGCCCGACCCTGTTCAACATATACATAAATGAATTAGCAGACATGCTGGAGCAAAGCGAGTCACCAGGTCTCCGTCTCCTGGATGGAGAAGTGAAGTCCCTGTTCTATGCGGACGACCTGGTTCTGCTGTCTCCCACAGAACAGGGATTACAGCAACAACTAGACCTACTCGACAAATACTGCCAAAATTGGGCTCTAACAGTAAATCTAAAGAAAACCAACATCATGATTTTTCAGAAAAGACCCAGATGTCAGGAAAACAAATACCAGTTTACCCTCAGTGATACCACTATAGGACACACTATGAGCTACACCTACCTTGGTCTAACTATTACAGCATCAGGGAGCTTCAGCATAGCAGTGAATGCACTAAAAGAAAAAGCCCGAAGAGCCCTATATGCAATAAAAAGAAAATTCTACAACATCCAAATCCCAATCAAAATCTGGCTCAAAATTTTTGACAGCATAATCCTGCCCATTGCACTGTACGGTAGTGAAGTATGGGGCCCGCTAAATCACCAAAGCTACACTAAATGGGAAAAACACACAATAGAAGCCCTACATGCAGAATTCTGCCGAAGCATCCTTCGCACCCAAAGAAAAACGCCAACAAATGCATGCAGAGCCGAACTAGGCAGATACCCACTGATAATAAACATCCAAAAACGAGCACTAAACTTCCTAAATCACCTCAAATCTAGCTCCCCAGACACCCTTCATTTCAAAGCCTTTCAGACCCAAGAGCTAAACCCAGAAAAGAGTCCCCTGAGTCAGCTGCTACTGAAATTAAGTACTCAGCCGGACCCTGACCAGCCCCAGACCAACACAGCCGTCCAAACACCAATCCGAGTGAACCAAATCATTAAAAAATGCAAAGAAACCTACCTGGAACATTGGAACAAAATAACCGAAAGCCAAAGCAGATTAGAATGTTACCGGGCCCTAAAAAGAGAATATAAATTGGCAGACTACCTCACGACCATCAGAGACACAAAACAGAGACAGACCCTCACCAGGTACAGACTAAGCGACCACCAACTGGAAATTGAAAAAGGCAGATACAAGAAATCCTGGCAGCCTAGAGAGAATAGAATATGCGATCAATGTCTGGCTGGCGAGGTTGAAACAGAAATGCATTTCCTCCTAAAATGCGAAAAATTCAACACATCAAGAAACATATTATTCAACAAGCTAAGCCAAACAACCCCAGATTTCAAGGAATTGGATGATCTGTCAAAATTGAGATTAGTCCTAGGAGAAGGAGACAGACCATACCTTGGGGCTAAATATGTAACAACATGTCACAACCTGAGGACTGTTTAAAAGTAAGACTGTTTAAAATTAATATTGAACGTACCAAATGAAGTAGAAAGACTGTTTAAAATTAATATTGTTTAAAAGTAATATTGTATATACCCAACAAATGTCAAATCGATTGACACCTACAGAATGTTGGAAAACTGTACCTTTTTGCAATGTAAGCTTTGGCAATATGGTTCTCTGTAAACTTTCATGCCAATAAAGCATTTGAACTGAACTGAACTGAACTGAGAGTCTGATCGAGAGAGAGAGGGAGAGAAACATCGAGAGAGAGTCACATCAAAGGAGAGAGAGTCAGATCGAGAGAGAGAGTCACATCGATGGAGAGAGAGTCACATCGAGTGAAAGAGAGCGGCACTTCGAGGGAGAGAGAGTCACATCTAGTGAGAGAGAGTCACACCGAGAGAGAGAGAGTCACGCCGAGGGAGAGAGACACATCAAGAGAGAGAGTCACATCGAGAGAGGGAAAGTCAGATCGAGAGAGAGAGGGAGAGAAACATCGAGAGAGAGAGAGTCACATCAAAGGAGAGTCACATCGAGGGAGAGAGTCACATCAAGAGAGAGAGAGTCACATCGAGAGAGAGAGAGAGTCACATCGAGGCAGAGTCACATCGAAATAGAGAGAGTCACATCAAGGGAGAGAGAGTCACATCGAGGGAGAGTGTCACATCAAGGGACAGAGAGTCACATCGAGAGAGAGAGAGAGTCACATCGAGGGAGAGAGAGTCACATCGAGGCAGAGAGTCACATCGAGAGAGAGAGAGTCACTACGAGGGAGAGTCACATCGAGGGAGAGAGAGTCACATCGAGAGAGAGAGAGTCACATCGAGAGAGAGAGAGTCACATCGAGGGAGAGGGAGTCAGATCGAGAGAGAGAGTCACATCGAGAGAGAGAGTCACATTGAGTGAGAGAGTCACATCGAGGGAGAGAGAGTCACATCGAGGGAGAGAGAGTCACATCGAGGGAGAGAGAATCACATCAAGGGAGAGAGAATCACTTCGAGGGAGAATGAATCACATCGAGAGAGTCACAAGAGAGAGAGAGAATCACATCGAGAGAGTCACATCGAGAGAGAGAGAGAGTCACATCGAGGCAGAGTCACATCGAGATAGAGAGAGTCACATCAAGGGAGAGAGAGTCACATCGAGGGAGAGTGTCACATCAAGGGACAGAGAGTCACATCGAGAGAGAGTCACATCGAGGGAGAGAGAGTCACATCGAGGCAGAGAGTCACTACGAGGGAGAGAGTCACATTGAGGGAGAGAGAGTCACATCGAGAGAGAGTGTCACATCGATTGAGAGAGAGTCACATCGAGAGAGAGTCACATCGAGAGAGAGTGTCACATCGAGAGAGAGAGTCACATCGAGGGAGAGAGAGTCACATCGAGGCAGAGAGTCACATCGAGGCAGAGACTCACATCGAGGGAGAGAGAATCACTTCGGGGGAGAGAGAGTCACATCGAGGGAGAGAGTCGCATTGAGAGGGAGAGAGTCACATCGAGAGAGTCACATCGAGAGAGTCACAACAAGAGAGAGAGAGAATCACATCGAGAGAGAGAGGACTGTTTAAAATTAATACTGAATGTACCCACTGATGTACAAAGACTGTTTAAATTAATATTGTTTAAAGTAATATTGTATGTACCCAATGAAGGTCAGAATTGTTTGACACCTACAGAATGTTGGAAAACTGTACTTTTTGTTATGTAAGCTTTGGCAATATGGTTCCCTGTAAACTTTCATGCCAATAAAGCATTTGAATTGAATTGAATTGAATTGAATTGAGTCACATCGAGAGAAAGAGTCACATCGAGGGAGAGAGAGTCACATCGAGCGAGAGTGTCACATCGAGGGAGAGGGACTCAGATCGAGAGAGAGAGTCACATCGAGAGAGAGAGTCACATCAAGAGAGAGAGTCACATCGAGGGAGAGAGAGTCACATCGAGGGAGAGGGACTCAGATCGAGAGAGAGAGTCACATCGAGAAAGAGAGTCACATCGAGAGAGATAGAGGCACATTGAGAGAGAGAGAGAGTCACATCGAGAAATAGAGTCACATCGAGTGAGAGAGAGTCACATCGAGAGGGAGAGTCACATCGAGAGAGAGAGAGAGTCACATCGAGGGAGAGAGATTCAAATCGAGGTAGTGAGAGTCACATCGAGAGAGAGAGAGTCACATCGAGAGAGAGAGTCAGATCGAGGGAGAGATAGTCGTAGTGAAGGAGAGAGAGTCACATCAAGGGAGGGTCACATCGAGAGAAAGAGAGTCACATCGAAGGAGAGAGAATCAGATCGAGGGCGAGTCACATCGAGGGAGAGAGAGTCACACCGAGGGAGAGAGAGTCACATCGAGGGAGAGAGAGTCACATCGAGAGAGAGAGAGTCACATCGAGAGAGAGAGTCACATCGAGAGCGAGGGAGTCACATCGAGAGCGAGGGAGTCACATCGAGAGAGAGTCACTTCGAGAGAGAGAGTCACATCGAGGGACAGAGAGTCACATCGAGGGAGAGAGTCACATCGAGAGAGAGTCACTTCGAGAGAGAGAGTCACATCGAGAGAGAGAGAATCACATCGAGGGAGAGAGCGTCACATCAAGGGGGAGAGAGTCACTTCGAGGGGGAGAGAGTCACATTGAGGGAGAGAGTCACATCGAGAGAGATTCACATCGAGAGAGAGAGTCACGTCGAGGGAGAGAGAGTCACATCGAGAGAGAGAGTCACATCGAGAGAGAGAGAATCACATCGAGGGCGAGAGCGTCACATCAAGGGGGAGAGAGTCACTTCGAGGGGGAGAGAGTCACATTGAGGGAGAGAGTCACATCGAGAGAGATTCACATCGATGCAGAGAGTCACGTCGAGGGAGAGAGCGTCACATCGAGAGAGAGTCACATCGACGGAGAGAGTGTCACATCGGGGGAGAGAATCACATTGAGAGGGAGAGAGACACATCCTTGGGCTTAAAAATCAGCTCTACGGGAAATTTTCATCTGGCTGTGAATGAACTGAAAGAGAAAGCTAGAAGGGCTTTCTATGCCATTGAAAGATCAATCCAAATAGAAATCCCAATTAGCATTTGGCTCAAAATTTTTAAATCAGTAATTGAACCAATTGCACTCTATGGCAGTGAGGTGTGGGGACCGCTAACACAACAAGAATTTGTAAAATGGGACAAACACCCAATTGAGATCCTACATGCAGAATTCTGTAAAAGTATCCTCCGGACTCAAAGGAAAACCGTAAACAATGCATGCAGGGCAGAACTAGGCCAATATCCACTAATAATTACTATCCAAAAAAGAGCCACCAAAATTTGGAAACACCTAAAAATGAGCAACCCCCACTGCTATCATTACGAAGCCTTGAAAGGCTAAGAGAGGACCATAAAGAAGAAATCCCTCAGTCAACTAGTCCTGGGACCCAGTGAAGCAACCACTAACACTACTAACAATAACCAGCCCCAGGACAGTGACATCGTAGCACAGAGAATTCGACCCAACACAATTGTCGCTAAGCAAAAAGAAAAATACCTGTCATATTGGGCAGAAACAACAAAAACCCAAAACAAACTCAATTGCTACTTGGCCCTAAACAGACAATACAACATGGCTGAATACCTGACCATGGTAAAGGATAGCAAACTGAGAAAAATCTTGACAAGGTACAGACTTAGTGAACATAGCCTGGCGATCGAAAAAGGCAGACACAGACAGACCCGGCTGCCAAGAGAGGACAGGATATGCTCTCACTGCAGTCAGGGAGTGGTGGAGACAGAGATGCACTTCCTCACAGCTTGTGGAAAATATCAGGGCATCAGGGAGAATTTCTACCAAAAATTCTCACAAATATGCCCTGAATTCAGAAATTTGAATGACGACCAAAAACTCCCATACCTGCTAGGGGAACAGAGAAACTGTGTAACCTTAGCAGCAAACTATGTTACAGCTTGCCATAAACAGAGGGACAACCAGTAAACCTAAGAAAAGAGTATATCCAAATTATACGAATGTATATTTATACACTCAGGGATATATCTGTTTATACACTGTATGAATAGATCTGCGTTTATGTGTTCAACTATAAATGTTTTTCGATGCTTTGGCAACATAAGATGCACCTTATCATGCCAATAAAGCGATTTGAATTGAATTGAATTGAATTGAGGGAGTCACGTCGAGGGAGAGTGTCATATCGAGGGCGAGAGAGTCACATCGAGAGAGAGAGTCACATCGAGAGAGAGAGTCACATCGAGAGAGAGTCACATCGAAAGAGTCACATCAAGAGAGAGAGTCACATTGAGGGAGAGAGTCACATCGAGAGAGAGAGAGTCACATCGAGAGAGAGAGAGTCACATCGAGAGAGAGAGTCACATCGAGGGAGAGAGAGTCACATCAAGAGAGAGCGAGTCACATCGAGGGAGAGAGAGCCACATCGAGGGAGAGAGTCACATCAAGAGAGTCACAACGAGAGAGAGAGAGTCACATCGAGAGAGAAAGTCTCATCGAGGGAGAGAGAGTCACATCGAGAGAGAAAGTCTCATCGAGGGAGAGAGAGTCACATCGAGGGAGAGAGAGTTACCGCGAGGGAGAGAGAGTCACATCGAGGGAGGGAGAGTCACATGGAGAGAGAGAGAGCCACATCGAGAGAGACAGTCACATCGAGAGAGAGAGTCACATCGAAGGAGAGAGAGTCACATCGAGGGAGAGAGAGTCACATCGAGAGAGAGAGAGTCACATCGAGGGAGAGAGAGTCACATTGAGAGAGTGTCACATCGAGGGAGAGAGAGTCACATCGAGAGAGAGAGAGTCACATCGAGAGAGAGCGAGAGTCACGTCGAGTGAGAGAGAGTCAAATCGAGGCAGAGAGTCACATCGAGAGAGAGAGAGTCACATCGAGGGAGAGGGAGTCACATCGAGAGAGAGAGTCACATCGAGAGAGTGAGAGTCACATCGAGGGAGAGAGAGTCACATCGAGAGAGAGAGAGTCACATCAAGAGAGTCACATCGAGAGAGAGCGTCACATCGAGGGAGAGAGAGTCACATCGAGAGAGAGAGAGTCACATCAAGAGAGTCACATCGAGAGAGAGAGTCACATCGAGGGAGAGTCACATCGAGGGAGGGAGAGTCATATCGAGAGAGAGAGTCACATCGATGCAGAGAGTCACGTCGAGGGAGAGAGAGTCACATCAAGAGAGAGAGTCACATCGAGAGAGAGAGTCACATCGAGAGAGAGAGTCACATCGAGAAAAATAGAGTCACATCGAGAGAGAGAGAGAGAGTCACATCGAGGGAGAGAGAGTCACATCGAGGCAGAGAGTCACATCGAGAAAAATAGAGTCACATCGAGAGAGAGAGAGAGAGTCACAGCGAGGGAGAGAGAGTCACATCGAGAGGGAGAGTCACAACGAGAGAGAGAGAGTCACATCGAGGCAGAGAGAGACACATCGAGAGAGAGAGTCAGATCGAGGGAGAGATAGTCGTAGCGAAGGAGAGAGAGTCACATCGAGAGAGAGTCATATCGTGAGAGAGTCACAACGAGAGAGAGAGAGTCACATCGAGGGAGAGAGAGTCACATCGAGGGAGAGAGAGTCACATCGAGAGAGAGTCACATTGAGAGAGGGAGAGTCACATCGAGAGCGAGGGAGTCACATCGAGAGAGAGTCACTTCGAGAGAGAGAGTCACATCGAGGGAGAGAGAGTCACATCGAGGGAGAGAGAGTCACATCGAGGGAGAGAGAGTCACACATCGAGAGAGAGAGAGTCACATCGAGAGCGAGGGAGTCACATCGAGAGAGAGTCACATCGAGGGAGAGAGAGTCACATCGAGGGAGAGAGAGTCACATCGAGGGAGAGAGAGTCACACATCGAGAGACTCCCATCGAGAAGGAGAGAGTCACATCGAGAGAGAGTCACATCGAGAGAGAGAGAATCACATCGAGGGAGAGAGAGTCACATCGAGGGAGAGAATCACATTGAGAGGGAGAGAGACACACCGAGAGAGAGAGTCACATCCAGGGAGAGAGTCACATCAACAGAGAGAGAGTCACATCAACAGAGAGAGAGTCACATCGAGAGAGAGAGTCACATCAAGAGAGAGAGTCACATCGAAAGAGTCACATCGAGAGAGTCACATCAAGAGAGAGAGTCACATCGAGGGAGAGAGTCACATCGAGGGAGAGAGTCACATCGAGAGAGAGAGTCACATCGAGGGAGAGAGAGTCACATCGAGAGAGAGAGAGTCACATCGAGGGAGAGAGAGTCACATCGAGAGAGAATCACATCGAGGGAGAGAGAGTCACGTCGAGAGAGAGTCACATCGAGGGAGAATCACATCGAGGGAGAGAGAGTCACGTCGAGAGAGAGAGTCACATCGAGGGAGAGAGTCACGTCGAGAGAGAGTCACATCGAGGGAGAGTGTAATTCTGAAAAGATTCTGAAAAGTGTAATAAAACTGCTGCTACCGTGTGGAGATCGAGATTGCGAACGAATTATAAGATGATAACGGACCGATTTAAAATGTAAGAAATCAACACGTGTTCTTTGTTTGTGAAGACGCTAAATGGTGATCAGTGTGTGTTCATTGGTGGAGAGGCCACCTGGACAAGAAGGGGAGAACACACATCTCACAGGAACAGGAAGGTGTCGTGCAGATGGAACTCCACTTTGGGAAGGTTTGGAGTGGACAGACCTATCCAAGGGAGGCAGAGAGTAATTTACGATCAACTGTAAGATTCGCAAAATTCAGCAGATTCCCCAAAACTAAGAAGATTCCCCTAAAGAAGGGATTTTTGAACTGTTAATAAACCATGTCAGAATGGTATAAGAATATTGGGCAAAAGGGAGATTTAAAATTCAAGGACCCCAGGATTTTGGTTTTTATTTTAAAAACATGTTCGAGCCTGTGGAAGAAAAGGGGGCTGCAACAAAGGAATTGGGATTGGCCTCTGTAAATGGAGAGTTTTGGGTATTGGCATTAGTCAAGCTGTCTGGGGACTATCTGGACTGTCTCAGTCATTTTACATAATGACAATAGACCAACGGAAGAGCAGTTCCTGCCCAAAATTACAGAACCATCCAAAGTATACATAGTGCAGAACATGCCCCAACCAACAAAAGAACTTTGGCCCACAGGAAAAGACAAATGTTGCTGCAATTAAACAAGAGGTTAAACAATCGCTTAAAACCAATTAAGAATCGATGGGACCACCCCGAAACCACGTCACACAATCTTAAACCAATTAAGATCGATGGGACCATCCCGAAACATATTAAACAATTTTTTAACCCATCAATGTTAACGAGCCCGCCAAAACTAACAAAGAGACAGAACTGATTTGGCGCGCAGGTTAGCAGGCCTCAAACAGTATAACTGAGGGGCTGTTTTTACAACAGCAGAGCAAGGAGTCAACGGTGGTTCGAGTGAGAGGAGAGTTCAAAGGAGTTCAAAACGGTGAGAAGAGGGCAAACAGTGAAAGAAAAGAGTTGAAGAAAGCAGTGCTGGAGGAAGTTCGCTTCATCATTCATGTCAAATCAAATCACCAAGTTCAGTCCAAGAAGAAGCTCACTCTCAAAGAAGTAACGCACCGTTGGAGACCTCGCGGAAGACCAGGGCCCCACGAAACAAACAACCAAATATTACCAGCAACTGGGTAATATTGGGCCACCGCGACCAACAAAACCCAACTCGGAAGAAAACCGGAGATCCGCAAGTTTTTCCACTCTACAATCTAACCTGACTTACCCCTGGGTAAGATTTTATTGAAAAGACTCTAAACCCTACTTCTAACCAAAAGAAATTGGGTACTCACCTGATAGATCCAATACGCACCCTACCGCATCAGCGGACTCGCGAAGACTGACCAGCCACGCAGGTGAAGTCCTCTACCGCGTCCCGGGTACAGCAGGCCCCAACCGACACATCTAGAGAACCCCAAAATCGCGAACCTCTACAACTGTCAACAGGAGTTGTTTTGGTGAGCATTATCCCTGGTCCTCTGGAGCCCAACTTAGCTGGTGAAGTGGGATTGGGAGGGGTGAAATATTCTGTCTATTGTTATTTTCCCTCGTATAAACTATTGTGTTGTATATTTTCTTTCTCAAATAAAGATCTTATTTCGTTCACCAAGATTCAGTTGTCTGCTGCACTTTTCATCACAACCCCCAAATAAGTCCCAGGTCTAGAACCAAGGGAGTGGGAGCAATTCGAACTGCTCATAAGTCAGAGGCGAAGCTGACCAAAACAAAACAGCACCTTACACAACGAGGCCTTATAACCCAGTGGCGGGAGTTTTCAGAGAGGAGAAGAAGCAACAGTGAAGACAGAGCAGGAGGAAGATTGGAGTGAGAACGCCGGCCAGTTCATGTTTCGACTCACACTTTCCTTTAACCGGTCACCCAGAAATGGAGGAGTGTGTATGAGAATTGGACATGGGCTTAGATAAAGTTAAAGAGGGTACTTTTATGTACATTTGAATCATTAAAGGGGCATTTTTATATACTTTGAATTGATAAGTTGCAGGCATATTTATTGCCGGGAGTTCTTTGAATTTATTACCAAAGGTGCTTCTATGTACACTTGAATTTTGAACTAGAGTCTGATTAAAGGACCAATTTTATTGATCACATCCTTGTCTGTCATTGTTAAGCTAATTCGTAATTCTCGAGGTCCACCAGTAGTAAGAGAAAATGCTACATAAATTGGCGACCACGAAGGGGCTCGAGGGGAAAAAGCATTTTTATAACAATGCCGGACAAGAAAGTGAGAAGTATGGAGGATTTGGTAGCAAAATATATTAGTGCAAAATTTGATACAGATAAACCATGGGTTAGAGATATTGTGCAGAACGATGACCCTGTACAAAAAGTAAAAGGAATGGACAGAAGGTCCGTTTGGAAAAGTGCCATGGTATAAAGCGGTATGGCTGTTAGCCTATCACAGACAATTAGTTCAAAATAAGAAAGAGATTGAGCAACTGAAACAAAAGGCGAGCGACGGGGAAGCGGTGGTGATCCGTTTGCTAAAAGATTTAGAGGAATTAAAAGAACAGAGAGAACAGGGATTACAGCAACAACTAGACCTACTCGACAAATACTGCCAAAATTGGGCTCTAACAGTAAATCTAAAAAAAAACAACATCATGATTTTTCAAAAAAGGCCCAGATGTCAGGAAAACAAATACCAGTTTACCCTCAGTGATACCACTATAGGACACACTATGAGCTACACCTACCTTGGTCGAACTATTACAGCATCAGGGAGCTTCAGCATAGCAGTGAATGCACTAAAAGAAAAAGCCCGAAGAGCCCTATATGCAATAAAAAGAAAATTTTACAACATCCAAATCCCAATCAAAATCTGGCTCAAAATATTTGACAGCATAATCCTGCCCATTGCACTGTACGGTAGTGAAGTATGGGGCCCGCTAAATCACCAAAGCTACACTAAATGGGAAAAACACACAATAGAAGCCCTACATGCAGAATTCTGCCGAAGCATCCTTCGCATCCAAAGAAAAACGCCAACAAATGCATGCAGAGCCGAACTAGGCAGATACCCACTGATAATAAACATCCAAAAACGAGCACTAAACTTCCTAAATCACCTCAAATCTAGCTCCCCAGACACCCTTCATTTCAAAGCCTTTCAGACCCAAGAGCTAAACCCAGAAAAGAGTCCCCTGAGTCAGCTGCTACTGAAACTAAGTACTCAGCCGGACCCTGACCAGCCCCAGACCAACACAGCCGTCCAAACACCAATCCGAGTGAACCAAATCATTAAACAATGCAAAGAAACCTACCTGGAACATTGGAACAAAATAACCGAAAGCCAAAGCAGATTAGAATGTTACCGGGCCCTAAAAAGAGAATATAAACTGGCAGACTACCTCACGACCATCAGAGACACAAAACAGAGACAGACCCTCACCAGGTACAGACTAAGCGACCACCAACTGGAAATTGAAAAAGGCAGATACAAGAAATCCTGGCAGCCTAGAGAGAATAGAATATGCGATCAATGTCTGGCCGGCGAGGTTGAAACAGAAATGCATTTCCTCCTCAAATGCGAAAAATTCAACACATCAAGAAACATATTATTCAACAAGCTAAGCCAAACAACCCCAGATTTCAAGGAATTGGATGACCTGTCAAAATTGAGATTAGTCCTGGGAGAAGGAGACAGACCATACCTTGGGGCCAAATATGTAACAACATGTCACAACCTGAGGACTGTTTAAAATTAAGACTGTTTAAAATTAATATTGAACGTACCAAATGAAGTACAAAGACTGTTTAAAATTAATATTGTTTAAAAGTAATATTGTATGTACCCAACAAATGTCAAATCGATTGACACCTACAGAATGTTTGAAAATGTACCTTTTTGCTATGTAAGCTTTGGCAATATGGTTCTCTGTAAACTTTCATGCCAATAAAGCATTTAAATTGGAAATTGGAATTGGAATTGAGAAGCTGAGAAAGTGAAAGGGGAAAGTAAGATCGAATACTTGCAGTGTCAGGTGACGGGGTACTGGCGAAGAGCTGATCAATGGGAGAAAGAAAGCCATGAGCAACATGGGCAGGCAGCCTCGGCTGAGGAAGAGTTCAACAATGTAAAAACAGCATTGAAGGTGTTGCAGCAACAGAAAGTGGGAGGAACTGATCCCACTAAATGCCGAAAGGAAATTGAGCGATTGAAAGCTCATCTATCGGTAGAGAAGGGGATAATATGCTTAATGACCCCAGAGGAAGGGGATATCGAGGGGGAAGGAAAGTGGTCTGATGATGGGCCACAATATGGGGAATTGAGACCCCCGCCAGAAGTACCGGAACCTCCAGTCCCACCGCCAATGAATCCTATGAGGCAGCAGAAATTTGGTCCCCCTGCAGGAGTACGGAATAGAGGGGCGTTACAGAGTGATGATACCATACCGTGTAACACCACGCAATGGAAAGAAATGGTGGGTGATTTAGGGAAACTAAAAATGGGAGATGACCCTACAATGATGTTTCAGGAAGTAGCAGCTGGGGCTGCGATAAGCAAGTGTGATGAACCAGAACACATTAAGATGTTACTATTTACGCTGTCAATATCGGTCTTCACAAAAAGGGGTGCAGGAACATTGCAGGAAGTTAAAGATCAAGGTCGAGGTCGTCACGACCCATAAAAATATCAGGACATACCCCAACCAGAAACCCTGGATGAACGGAGAGGTCCGCTCGCTGTTGAAAGCACGCGACGCAGCATTTAAATCTGGTGACGCAGCGGCTTACAGTGCAGCTAGGACCAACATAAAAAAGGGTATCAGGACTGCCAAAAGGAAACAGACACTGCGGATGGAGGATCATTTCCACAACAACTCGGACCCCCGGCGCATGTGGCAAGGCATCCAGTCCATCACTGACTACAAGAGCAAGAACACCAGCCCCCCCGGTTAGCGATGCCTCCCTCCCGGAGGAGCTTAACAACTTCTACGCTCGCTTCGACAGGGGCAACAGGGAGCCGGCTCCCAAAGCCTTGCCACCCCCGGAAGACCAGGTGCTCACTCTGTCGACCTCCGACGTAAGAGGTGTTCTACGCGGAGTGAACACGCGAAAGGCTGCTGGACCAGATAGCATCCCTGGACGGGTACTCAAGGAATGTGCTGATCAGCTGGCTGATGTCTTCGCCGCCATCTTCAATCTGTCATTGGCCTAGGCAGTAGTCCCTACATGCTTCAAGACCGCTACCATTATTCCTGTGCCAAAACAAACGGCTGTGACGTGCCTGAACGACTATCGACCTGTCGCACTCACACCCATCATAATGAAGTGTTTCGAGAGACTGGTCCTGGCTCACATCAAAGCCAGTGTTCCCGCCTCTCTTGACCAACACCAGTTTGCCTATCGTGCAAACAGATCAACGGAGGATGCAATCACAACTGCTCTACACTCGGCACTGAATCACCTAGATGGTAAAGAGACCTACATCAGAATGCTGTTCATAGATTACAGCTCAGCATTCAACACTATCGTCCCCAACAAGCTGGCCACCAAACTCCACACTCTTGGCCTGAACACTTCCCTCTGCAACTGGACCCTGGACTTCCTAACAAACAGACCCTAGTCTGTCAAATTAGGTAACCACACCTCCCCCCCCCGACCCTGAACACGGGGGCCCCACAAGGATGTGTGCTGAGGCCCCTCCTCTACTCCCTCTTCACCCACGACTGTGTGGCTGTTCATGGTTCCAACACCATCATCAAGTTTGCGGATGATACCACGGTAGTAGGCCAGATCACCAACAACGATGAGTCAGCCTACAGGGAGGAGGTCCAGCATCTCGTGAAGTGATGCGCTGATAACAACCTGGCCCTTAACATCAAGAAAACCAAAGAAATCATTGTGGACTTCAGGAAGTCTAAAGGCGGAAGTCACACCCCCATCCACATCAATGGGGCTGTGGTGGAAAGGGTGGACAGCTTTAAGTTCCTCGGAGTCCACATCATGGAAGAGCTCTCCTGGTTCCTCAATACCTCCTCTCTGGTGAAGAAGGCCCAGCAGCGCCTATATTTCCTAAGGAGGCTGAAGGGATGTAACCTGTCACCCCTGATCCTCTCTAACTTTTACCGCTGCACAATAGAGAGCATCCTGACGAACTGTATCACAGTATGGTATGGCAGCTGTAGCTACTATGACCAGAAAGCCCTGCAGCGGGTAATCAAAACTGCCCAACGCATTACCGGCACCCGGCTACCGACCATAGAGCACATATACCAGAAACGCTGTTTACGGAGGTCACGGTCCATCATCAAAGACCCTACCCACCCCAGCCACAGTCTGTTCGCCCTCCTGCCATCTGGGAGACGCTACAGATGCATTCGCACCCGAACGACCAGATTCAGGAACAGCTTCTTCCCCAGGGCTGTCATCCTACTGAACTCCACAAATAAACTCTAAAGCCTGCACATCTGCCAATGCACTTTATTATGGTTATGTTTATGTTAATGTATTACAAGCCAAATGTATGTTGAATGTTTAAATGTCTTAATCTAAATGTACACTCTCGGGAGCCGCAAGCCTACATTTCGTTGTACTGCACTTGTGCACTAACAATGACAATAAAGTTGATTATGATTATTATTATTACGATAGCACTAGGGCATGGATCAGGTAATCCATTCCAACAGGTGGGCAAAACTAAGCAAAGACCCGGGGAGAGTCCTGAAAGTTATGCAGAAAGGTTGTGGCCGGTCTATAACACAGCCTCTGGAGGGATATTTGCTAGAGCTAACCTTGAAGCAGGGCCCCTGAATCATTGGCTGCGAGCATTAATAGCCAATCGCCTGCCACATAGTAGAGCAGTGACAGAAGCATGGTATGACCCGCAAGGCGACCAGACTGAGGTACAGACCTTGCGGAAAATGACCCTAGCTTTTGAAAGAGAAAGACAGGAAGAAGTAGAGGGGGGCCTAATTAAGTCGATACAAAAGGGTAAGGTGTGTGAGACAAGGGGATGGAAACAGGAGGGAGATTACTCCCCTATGGAGGATAAGCGATGCTTTAATTGTGGAGGAAAGGGACATTTTATTAGAGACTGCAGAAGACCGAGGAAAGATACAAATGAAGAACCGATTACAAGGCCCACTGTGCCTACAGAGCAGACAAAGGCAACCGTAACCGGTCAGGCGGGGCCGGCCTTAGTGGAAGTCCTGAAACAACTAGGGGTCACGGGGAAGGTGGCTGCTGCAAAAGGAAGCGATACACCACTAAGATCAGAATGAAGGGGCCGCGCCCAGCCCGAGTACCTGTGTCCCCTCAGGTGAAGGGGCCGCACCCAGCCCGAGTACCTGTGGCCCCTCAGGTGAAGGGGCCGCGCCCAGCCCGAGTACCTGTGTCCCCTCAGGTGAAGGGGCCGCACCCAGCCCGAGTACCTGTGGCCCCTCAGGTGAAGGGGCCGCGCCCAGCCCGAGTACCTGTGCCCCCTCAGGTGAAGGGGCCGCGCCCAGCCCGAGTACCTGTGTCCCCTCAGGTGAAGGGGCCGCACCCAGCCCGAGTACCTGTGGCCCCTCAGGTGAAGGGGCCGCGCCCAGCCCGAGTACCTGTGACCCCTCAGGTGAAGGGGCCGCGCCCAGCCCAAGTACCTGGGACCCCTCAGGTGAAGGGGCCACGCCCAGCCCGAGTACCTGTGGCCCCTCAGGTGAAGGGGCCGCGCCCAGCCCGAGTACCTGTGGCCCCTCAGGTGAAGGGGCCGCGCCCAGCCCGAGTACCTGTGACCCCTCAGGTGAAGGGGCCGCACCCAACCCGAATACCTGTGACCCCTCAGGTGAAGGGGCCGTGCCCAGCCCGAGTACCTGTGGCCCCTCAGGTGAAGGGGCCGCGCCCAGCCCGAGTACCTGTGTCCCCTCAGGTGAAGGGGCCGCACCCAACCCGAATACCTGTGACCCCTCAGGTGAAGGGGCCGCGCCCAGCCCGAGTACCTGTGACCCCTCAGGTGAAGGGGCCGCGCCCAGCCCGAGTACCTGTGTCCCCTCAGGTGAAGGGGCCGAGTACCTGTGACCCCTCAGGTGAAGGGGCCACGCCCAGCCCGAGTACCTGTGACCCCTCAGGTGAAGGGGCCACGCCCAGCCCGAGTACCTGTGACCCCTCAGGTGAAGGGGCCGCACCCAGCCCGAGTACCTGTGACCCCTCAGGTGAAGGGGCCATGCCCAGCCCGAGTACCTGTGTCCCCTCAGGTGAAGGGGCCATGCCCAGCCCGAGTACCTGTGTCCCCTCAGGTGAAGGGGCCACGCCCAGCCCGAGTACCTATGTCCCCTCAGGTGAAGGGGCCGCGCCCAGCCCGAGTACCTGTGTCCCCTCAGGTGAAGGGGCCGCGCCCAGCCCGAGTACCTGTGACCCCTCAGGTGAAGGGGCCGCACCCAACCCGAGTACCTGTGACCCCTCAGGTGGAGGGGCCGCACCCAGCCCGAGTACCTGTGTCCCCTCAGGTGAAGGGGCCGCGCCCAGCCCGAGTACCTGTGACCCCTCAGGTGAAGGGGCCGCGCCCAGCCCGAGTACCTGTGACCCCTCAGGTGAAGGGGCCGCGTCCAGCCCGAGTACCTGTGTCCCCTCAGGTGAAGGGGCCGCGCCCAGCCCGAGTACCTGTGACCCCTCAGGTGAAGGGGCCGCGCCCAGCCCGAGTACCTGTGACCCCTCAGGTGAAGGGGCCGCGTCCAGCCCGAGTACCTGTGTCCCCTCAGGTACGACAACTGGGGACAACCATGTGTGAAAGTAGAAGTAGAACATACAAACGGGACGTGTCTAGTAGATACTGGAGCCTCAAGCAGCGGGATTCACTCGGAATGTCCTGATAGTTCCCCATGGTCGTCAGGAACACCATACGTGTTAGCCGGTTTCACGGGCAACCAAAAGGCAGGGGCGGTATCAAGACCGTTAAAAGTTAAGGTAGGGGGACTAGAATCGAAGTGGGAATGTGTTCCTATGAATTGGGATAAGGAAGGGCATGAGGTGCTAGGCTCTGATTGGAGGCTGGCCCACAATGTGATAGTGGACCGGCACAATGATTGTTTGTGAGGCGTAGCAGAGGAGGTTAAATCAGGAGAGGTGCGAGTAATCCCAAAGGGAAATAAAGGGGACAGTTGGAGCTGCATGATGCAACCGCAAGTGAGGTATGACTGGGAGAATAGGTTGTGGAGGGAATTTAAGAAAAGGAAAAAGAAGGGAAAAATTTAAGTTTTACCGACACGAAGCTATTAGTTTCTGTCCTAAACAAGTAAACACAAGGGGCCAGAAATTCCAGAACGGGGCTTGCAGCGCGTGCAAGCCCCGTATTTGCACTTACCCCGCGCTCCTGCCGATCAGCTCCAGGGACGCCTGCACTTCCAGAAACTGAAACAAGAATCCCGGGCAGCGTATGACGTCACGCCGCCCAGGAGTGCAGCCAGCGCGGAGCCAGGAGCGTGCAGTGTAAGTGAGACACGCCCCTTGAGGTCTCAGTTTCACTGGACACGCCCCCAATGTTTCTGTCAAGCTGCTTTGCTTTTTTACATGCAAAGCAGCAGTTTAAATAGGTTTTTGGAAGTTTTTTCAACATTTTGGTAACTTTTATAAAAAAATTTAAATGTTTACATTATTTTGAGTAATCTGAAGTAGTTTTAAAGAGAATTAAAGCAATTTAAAGACTTTTAAAAGCCCTAAAAGAATTTTTTTAATTCCATTTATTTATTTAGCAATGTCGTCGTCATACGTGTCTTCACACTGTTCCCTTTGGGGAACTGTATGAAGTGGTGGAAGGATTTATGGCCATGATTAACGCTCATTCCGTGACCGTAACCATCTTTGAACCAGCCATTAGGGCGGTTAGTCCTGTGGCGGGAGGGTTTTACGGGCTCCCACAAGCTATACAAGGAGGGGGGGCCACCCACACCCACGGACGCAAATATCCCACTGGATGTCAACCCAGAATTTAGAGCCGGAGCTCCGACTCCACTTGCCGGGACTGTCTGGAGCGGGGTTCGAAACCCTACCCTGATCTGGCCCAGCGGCGGGGATCCTACCGCTATGACAAACGCCCAATCCGATTAGCAACGTGAAATGGCAGCATAGGGCTCCAGTCACGGGGAGGGAAAAGGCGCAGGAAACGTATGGGTGTCACCTTTTGTGCGGAGTGGGCCTTTTGCGTAGCAGTAAGCATCCCCTCCGCTGGGCCAGAAGGAGTAGGGTTTTGAACCCCACTCCAGACAGTCCCGGCAAGTGGAGTCGGAGCTCCAACTTTAAATTCTGGGTGGACATCCAGCGGGATACTTGCGTCCGTGGGTGTTGGTGGCCCCTCCCCCCCTCAGATGGGTTGTGGGAGCCCGTAAAACCCTCCCGCCATAGGACTAACCACCCTAATGGCTGGTTCAAAGATGGTTACGGTCACGGAATGAGCGTTAATCACGGCCATAAATCCTTCCACCACTTCATACAGTTCCCCAAAGGGAACAGTGTGAGGATACGTCCGATGATGACCTCTTGCGCAATGCACCTCCTTGGACCCTCAGTCGCAGATGCGAGGGGGCAAGTCGTGCAAGTGTTAAATTTTTTATTTTATTGACATGTAAAATGTTGGCCCAATAATTCCCTTCCAACTGCGCGAGTACGGTCGGGGTACTTACGCATCTGGCCGGATGAAATGCCGGTTTTCAGCATGCACAGTGCATGTGGGGAAAACCGGCATTTCCTGTCCTCTGAACGAAGGGGTTCAGAGGCAGAACGCGTGCGACTGCACATGCAGCGCATGCGCAGTATAATTCGCCGCTTTCATTAATGCTTTCAGTGAGGTCCAGTCATTACAACTTACACATGAAAAAAGCATGGGTACAGTTGCTACAGAGGCTGCGGAGGAAGATATTTCTTATCGTGGAGCTTCTGAAAGTATGTATGTCTGTATATATTCCTTTGCGTGTTATGTATATATTCCTTTACTTATGTGTATGAATGTATTATTTAATTATGACTTTCAGAGAAAGTAACTTATTGGAAAATCATAATTAAAAACATACATTCATAGTAAAGGAATATAAAACATACATACATATACGTAAAGGAATATATGTGGACATACATACATAACTCATTCTCACATTCCATTCACACAGCCACAATTGCTCCTTCTACCTACCGTTCTGAAAACCCTTTAAAAAAAAAAAAAAATTTTAACTTTAAAGCTTACTTAAAATTTCTTAAAATAACTTCCCTCCCTTTCCCAAACAAAAATATTGCATTTCAAAAGCTCCACGATAAAATATATCTTCCTCCGCAGCCAATGAACCACTTTACACTTGCATTTTTTCAGTGTAACTTCTAAGGACTTAACCTCACGGATTTCATGAATGAAATCCACGAAGTTCACTGCGCAAGCGCTGCCTGTGCAGTCGCACGCGCTCGAGGTCTGGAAATGCCGGCGTTCCCCCATGCGCTGTTCATGCTGAACGCCGGCATTTCCAACGGCCAGAAGCGTGAGTAAGCCGACCGTACTCACACTTCTGGCCTGGAATTTCTGGCCCAAGGTTTGCTGAGTGAAAGGATCAGAAAGGAATGCTAGAATCTGTCTTTGAAAGAAAGTGTCTGGTGTGTTTGTTTCACCTCCACCTACTTTTCTGTACTGAGAGCTTGTCTTTTCTTGAATGATGGACAAGTGGCTGTTTTAAGTTTGTTAATTGTTTTACAAAAGATAAGCTTCACCCTTGAAGTTAATGTGCCTGGAATAAAATGAATAGAACGTTTACAAAGCATGTGTGAATGTTTCTTTGTTAGTGTGGCTTCTTCCTTTGTTTTTCCAGTGATACTTGCTTAGTTTTAAAATATTGGTTTGAATTGAATTGGAGTTATTGAGGTAAATTAATCCATTAAAACCAGACTTTTATTGTGGCCACGGTGAAATTCTGGTGGCTGTAAATTTGTGTGGAAGCTTTTAGTTCCAGATATGTGGCATAAACACATCAATAACTTTTGGAAATTTTTGACTAATTGCAAGTATGGGTGACCAAGAAAAAAAGAGGAAATGCTATTGTGTGGAGTTGCTTCACAGAATGTTTAGGATATCTCATTTTAAAGCTACGAGACTTTGCAAGCTGTGAGGTTGTGTGACCAAACCTGACAGTGAGTGATGTCTGTGTTTGTCTTCTTTTGAAATGCAAAAGACAGAATTTAACTCTCTTCACAAGCAGCTGTGAACTCTGTTTTTAACTCCACAAACAGGTGTGGGTTTCGTAAACATTTTGGGCATTGTTAAATTTTCCGTTTTAAATTTGAGTGGATTGACGAATTAACCCATTTGGCTCTTAGGAAAGCCGCAATAGATTGTCTGTTTTTTGTCTTTTAAGCAGGGGGCCAGAGGAGTGTTGATGGTGCACGGTTACCAGCTCCAGGATGGGGAAACTCCTGTACGCATTGAGCGCTTTGATGCTCGTGAATGGGATTGAACTATATCAGGAATCACAGCAGCTCGGAAGCAGCACCAATGAAACCATGAACTCACTGGATACTGGGTTTTCTGTTGTAACTGAGATGAATGTAACAATTAAAAATCAAACGATAACATGTTATAATTGGACAGTGAGGGTAACGGAGCAGAGGGTGCATGAGGGGCAAAGGATTTGTTTAAAATGCTCCAATTAAAAATCATTATGATAATATTCAATGTCCTGATCAGTCCAAAGAAGCCATTCAATTAAAGGCCAAAGAGAAACCAGTGCCACCCGATGAAGGGAGTGAAGAGTGCTCCACCCCATTCCCTGCTCCGATTAATGGATTGGTGTTGGTTCCGAGTGAGTTGTCAATGTTACATGATGTTGTATTAAATGCAAGAGAGGTTATTGTCAATGGCCCAGAAACTCGGGTCTCCACGGGTGAGTACACACTGGGTACTCACCAGTAGGCCCAATGGAAGTGCCGGTTTCGTGCATAAGAACATAAGAAATAGGAGCAGGAGTAGACCAATCGGCCCCTCGAGCCTGCTCCGCCATTCAATAAGATCATGGCTGATCTGATCCTAACCGCCAATCCACTATCACAGAACCATCTCCTGAATCTAACAGAATTAGACACACGAAATAGGAGCAGGATCAGGCTACGCGGCCCCTGGGCCCGCTCCACTACCCACAGAGCCATGACCGATCCGAACCTAGACTCATGTGTCCAAATTCCTGCCCGCTCCCCGCAACCGTTAATTCCCTTTACTTCTAGGAAACTGTCTATCTCTGTTATAAATTTATGTAATGATGTAGCTCCTACAGCTTTTTGGGGCAGCATATTCCATGGACCTGCCATCCTCTGAGTGAAGTAGTTCCTCCTCATCTCAGTTTTGAAAGAGCAGCCCCTTATTCTAAGACTATGCCCCCTAGTTCTAGTTTCACCCATCATCGGGAACATCTTCCCCGCATCCACCCGATCCAACCCCTTCACAATCTTATATGTTTCAATAAGATCACCTCTCATTCTTCTGAACTCCAATGAGTAGAGTCCCAATCTACTCAACCTCTCCTCATTTGTCCATCCCCTCATCCCCGGGATTAACCGAGTGAACCTTCTTTGTACTGACTCGAGAGCAAATATGTCCTTTCTTAAGTATGGACACCAAAACTGTACGCAGTATTCCAGGTGCGGTCTCACCAATACCTTGTACAACTGAAGCAATACCTCCCTATTTTTATATTCTATCCCCCTAGCAATGAAAGCCAACATTCCATTGGCCTTCTTAATCACTTGCTGCACCTGCATACTAACCTTTTGAGTTTCGTGCACCAGGACCCCCAGATCCCTTTGTACTTCAGTACTTTCCAGTTTCTTGCCATTAAGATAATAACTTGCTCTACGATTTTTCCTGCCAAAGTGCATAACCTCACACTTTCCAGTATTGTATTCCATCTGCCAAATCTCTGCCCACTTACTTAGCCTGTCGATGTCCCCTTGCAGGTTTTTTATGTTCTCCTCACTCACTACTTTCCCTCCCATCTTAGTATCATCTGCAAACTTTGATATGTTACACTCGGTCCCCCCCTCCAAATCGTTAATATAGATTGTAAAGAGTTGGGGTCCCAGCACTGACCCCTGCGGAACACCACTAGTTACTGATTGCCAGTCTGAGAATGAACCATTTATCCCAACTCTCTGCCTTCTGTTAGATAGCCAATCCTCTATCCATGCCAGAATATTACCCCCAATCCCGTGATTTTTTATCTTAAGCAATAATCTTTTGTGTGGCACCTTGTCAAATGCCATTTGGAAGTCTAAATACACTACGTCCACTGGTTCCCCTTTCTCCACCCTATACGTTACTTCCTCAAAGAACTCCAGCAAATTTGTCAAACATGACATCCCCTTCATAAAACCATGCTGACTTTGTCCTATTAAATTATGATTATCCAAATGTCCTGTTACTGTCTCCTTAATAATGGACTCCAAAATTTTACCTACCACAGATGTTAGGCTAACCAGTCTATAGTTTCCAGCCTTCTGTCTACTGCCCTTTTTAAATAAGGGTGTTACATTAGCAGTTTTCCAGTCTGCCGGGACCTTTGCCGAGTCCAGGGAGTTTTGGAAAATTATTACCAATGCATCCACAATCCCTACCGCCACTTCCCTCAAGACCCTAGGATGTAAGCCATCAGGTCCAGGTGATTTATCCGCCTTGAGTCCCATTATTTTACCGAGTACCACTTCCTTAGTGATTTTGATCGTGTTTAGCTCCTCCCCCCCTTTAGCCCCCTGTTTGTCCAGTGTTGGGATATTCTTAGTGTCTTCTACTGTAAAGACTGATGTAAAATATTCATTCAGTGTTTTTGCCATCTCCATATTTCCCACCATTAATTTCCCGGTCTCATCCTCTAAGGGACCAACATTTACTTTAGCCACCCTTTTTCTTTTTATATAACTATAAAAACTCTTACTATCTGTTTTTCTATTTTTTGCTAATTTACTTTCATAATCTATCTTCCCTTTCTTAATCAATCTTTTTGTTATTTTTTGCTGTCTTTTAAAGTTTTCCCAATCCTCTATCCTCCCACTAGATTTGGCTACCTTATATGCCCTTGTATTTAGTCGAATGCTATCCTTAATTTCTTTACTTAGCCACGGATGGCTGTCTTTTCTTTTACACCCTTTTCTTCTCAGTGGAATATATATTTTTTGGAAGTTGTAAAATAACTCCTTAAATGTACACCACTGATCATGTATCGTCTTACCCTTTAATCTATTTTCCCAATCCACTCTACTCAATTCCGCTCTCATACCTTCATAGTCTCCTTTATTCAAGCTTAGCACGCTTGTTTGAGATCCAACCTTCTCACCCTCTAATTGAATATGGAATTCAACCATGTTATGGTCACTCATTCCAAGGGGATCCTTTATGAGGACATTTTTAATTAATCTCATCTCGTTACACAGGACCAGATCTAAGGTTGCTTGCCCCCTGGTCGGTTCAGTTACATACTGCTCAAGAAACCCATCCCTAATACACTCAATGAACTCATCCTCAAGGCAGCCCTGCCCAATTTGATTTGTCCAATTAATATGATAGTTAAAATCCCCCATAATTATAGATGTTCCCTTATTACAAGCCTCAACTATTTCCTGATTGATACTCCGTCCAACAGAGTTGCCACTGTTCGGAGACCTATAGACTACGCCCACTAGTGTTTTTTCCCCTTATTATTCCTTACCTCCACCCAAACTGTTTCATTATCCTGATCTTTTGACCCAATATCATTTCTCTGTATTACAGTGATTCCCTCCTTTATTAACATAGCCACCCCACCTCCCCTTCCTTCCTGCCTGTCCTTCCTGATCGTTAAATAACCTGGTATGTTTAATTCCCAGGCATTGTCACCCTGCAGCCATGTTTCTGTAATGGCCACAAGATCATACCCATATGTAGTTATTTGTGCCATTAACTCGTCTATTTTGTTATGAATGCTACGTGCATTCAGATAGACAACTTTCAAAGATGTTTTGTGACACTTAGTTCCTGCTTTTGCCCTTTTTATTACTTTACCTTTTACTCCATGCCTTCTGCCCCTTCCTGACACACTCTGGTTTTTAATTTCTCCACTGCTACCTAAGTCTATGACCTTCTCTGTTGTCATTTTTATTATTTGCTCTCTAGGAATCTCCCCCCCCACTAGTTAGTTTAAAGCCCTCTCTACAGCCCTAGTTATATGATCCACCAGGACTCTAGTCCCAGCACTGGCCAAGTGAAGCCCGTCCCAACGGAACAGCTCCCTCCTGCCCCAGTACTGGTGCCAGTGTCCCAGGAAGCAAAACCCATTTCTCCCACACCAGTCTTTGAGCCACGCATTTAACTCTCTAATTTTATTTGTCCTAGCCAAATTCGCTCGTGGCTCAGGGATTATTACCCTTGTGGTTCTGCTTTTTAATTTGGCCCCTAGCTGCTCAAACTCCCTCAGCAGAACCTCCTTCCTTGTCCTATCTATGTCATTGGTACCAACATGGACCACGACAACTGGATCCTCCCCCTCCCACTCCAAGTTTCTCTCCAGTCCAGAGGAGATGTCCTTAACCCTGGCACCGGGCAGGCAACACAGCCTTCGGGACTCTCGCTCTCGGCTGCAAAGAACTCTATCTATCCCCCTAACGATACTATCCCCTACCACTACAACATTTCTTTTAACTCCCCCCACTTGAATGGCCCCCTGCTCCACGGTGCTGTGGCCAGGTTGCTCATCCTCCCTGCAGTCCCTGCTCCTGTCCCCACAGGGAGTAAGAGCCTCGAACCTGTTGGACAAGTGCAAGGGCTGCGGCTCCTCCAACACTACCTCCTGGATCCCCGTACCTGCCTCACTTCTAGTCACACCATCCTGACCCTGGCCACGGACTACATCTGAATTAATTAATCTAATTGGTGTGACTACCTCGTGATACACAGAGTCCAGGTAACTCTCCCCCTCCCTGATGTGTCGGCACTTCCATTCCCCTGAAAGAAGGGGTTGAGAGGTCGAACGCGTACGCCGGAGAGGTGGCACGTGCGCATCGAACTTACGTTTATTTTCCAGGTTTCTCCGGGAGGGTAAGTCTCCAGCAGTTACACTTTAAAAAAGCAGGCGCAAGGCCTGCTTTTAACAAGGTAAGTGGTGAATTCATTAAAATTAAAACATTTTTCCACAGGTTTATTATTTTTAAATACTTTAAAGAAAGGTAAGTTTATTTTTAGCCCCGTTACAAAATGGAATTAATTTTTCAAAAATTTAAATTATTGTTTAAAATAGTTATTTCATGTAATTTATAGTTATTTTAAAAATGTGATTTTTTTTTAAATGTATTTGAAGTTTTAGTGATGTTTTGGGGCTTATAGTATTTATAGGTTTGCAGCGCTTCCTGTCAAACTTATGAATGGAGCATTCCCTGCTACCATTGGCTCTCCATGGCCCACGTGATCCCAGGGGACGCTTCGAACTAACTGCGCCCCTGGGATACGCAAGCACTGCGCGCCGGCAGTTGGAGGAGGCCCAGGATCGGAATCCCACGCGGGCCCACAGCACAACGGCCGGCGCGCAAGGTAAGTGCAGGTCGGGGGCTTGCACCCGCGGGAAGCCCCCGACCCAAATTTCTGGGCCGATATGTCTGGTATCTAACAGTACTATGTGTATTAAACCTAAAAGGATGGTAAAAATTGGGAACAGGACTATTCTGCCTTTAATGGATCAGAATCCAATACATGTTAAGGCATTAATCGAGATAGACGATTTGGGGAAATACGTGCCCATTTTTGGATATGGGTTACCTTGGATGAATGAAAATCTCACTGAGTTTGTGAAATGGATTGGAGAAGTGGGAAGGACATTCTCAGTATTAAAAGGGCAGAATGATGCTAATGCCAGAATAATAACCTCGTTAATGAACGAGGTGACTTCTTGGTGCGATTCGGGATTTACAGGAAACTTTGTTACATCCGGCACCGACAGGACTGAGCTGTTGCCGATCTATCAAAACTGCTGGACATACCAGCGTTAATGTTGAAGCATACGGAGGTTTTCATCTCCGTATCTGACAACAAATAATGTTGCTTAGCAACAGCTTCAAACAGTCGGCCCGTACCTTGGAAGCATCTCTGTAGCTTAGCAACAGCTTCAGAGAGACTTTCCAGAGCCTGACTGTTGGAAAAAAAAGCCATGAGAAGAAAAAAAACCTAACAAAATGGCTCCTGATTTCTGCTGGTAGATTGAGGTTTCCGGACATACAACCTCCGGATAAACCAAAGTCTCCTGTAATCGTACAGACATAGCTCCATGGGTAAGACTGTGCTCACAAGCTCTGCTATGGTTACAGCTAGTGTGTGTGATCGTGCTTATGTGGGAGTGGGGAATGCGGGCAAGACGGAGCCAAAGCAAGAACAAGGGGAGGCAATTGGGGCATACGAGGGGACTGTTCCCGAATTAGCTTTAATAATGTGAAATGGGGTATAGATATCATATTATAGGGGATAAAAAGGGGACTATGTCCGATTGGAATACATACTGCTCCAACTCTGGTGAAATGTCTGCACATGAATAAACATGAGAGACATTTGAGGGCGGACTGTAAGATTCTGAAAAGTGTAATAAAACCGCTGCTACCGTGTGGAGATCGAGATTGCGAACGAATTGTAAGATGATAACGGACGGATTTAAAATGTAAGAAATCAGCAGGTGTTCGTTGTTTGTGAAGACACAAAATGGTGGTCAGTGTGTGTTCATTGGTCGAGAGGCCACCTGGACATGAAGGGGAGAACACACTTCTCACAGGAACAGGAAGGTGTCAGGCGGATGGAACTCCAATCAGGGAAGGTTTGGAGTGGACAGACCTATCCAAAAGAGGCAGAGAGTAATTTACGATCAACGAGGCCTTATAACCCAGAGGTGGGAGTTTGCAGAGATAAGAAGGAGAACAGAGAAGACAAAGCAGGAGGAAGATTGAAGTGAGAACGCCGGCCAGTTCATGTTTCGACTCACAGTTTCCTTTGACCGATCACCCAGAAATGGAGGAGTATGTATGAGAATTGGACATGGGCTTAGATAAAGTTAAAGAGGGTACTTTTATGTACATTTGAATCATTAAAGGGGCATTTTTATATACTTTGAATTGATAAGTTGCAGGCATATATATTGCCGGGAGTTCTTTGAATTTATTGCCAAAGGTGCTTCTACGTACACTTGAATTTTGAACTAGAGTCTGATTAAAAGACCAATTTTATTGATCACATCCTTGTCTGTCACTGTTAAGCTAATTCGTAATTCTCGAGGTCCGAACAGTAGTAAGAGAAAGTGCGACAAGAGAGAGTCACATCGAGAGAGAGAGAGAGTCACATCGAGAGAGAGAGAGAGTCACATCGAGAGAGAGAGAGAGTCACATCGAGAGAGAGAGAGTCACATCGAGAGAGAGAGAGAGTCACATCAAGGGAGAGAGTCACACCGAGGGAGAGAGAGTCACATCGAGGGAGAGAGTCACATCGAGGGAGAGAGAGTCACATCGAGGGAGAGAGAGTCACATCGAGGGAGAGAGAGTCACATCGAGAGAGAGAGAGTCACATCGAGGGAGAGAGTCACATCGAGGGAGAGAGAGTCACATCGAGGGAGAGAGAGTCACATCGAGGGAGAGAGAGTCACATCGAGGGAGAGAGTGTCAAATAGAGAGAGAGTCACATCGAGAGAGAGAGTCACATCGAGAGAGAGAGAGAGTCACAGCGAGAGAGAGAGAGAGTCACATCGAGCGAGAGAGAGTCACATCGAGAGAGAGAGAGAGTCACATCGAGGGACAGAGTCACATCGAGGGAGAGAGAGTCACACCGAGGGAGAGAGAGTCACATCGAGGGAGAGAGAGTCACATCGAGAGAGAGAGAGTCACATCGAGAGAGAGAGAGAGTCACATCGAGGAAGAGAGTCACATCGAGGGAGAGAGAGTCACATCGAGGGAGAGAGTCACACCGAGGGAGAGAGAGTCACATCGAGCGAGAGAGAGTCACATCGAGAGAGAGAGAGAGTCACATCGAGGGAGAGAGTCACATCGAGGGAGAGAGAGTCACATTGAGGGAGAGAGAGAGTCACATCGAGGGAGAGAGTCACATCGAGAGAGAGAGAGAGTCACATCGAGGGAGAGAGTCACATCGAGAGAGAGAGAGAGTCACATCAAGGGAGAGAGAGTCACATCGAGGGAGAGAGAGTCACATCGAGGGAGAGAGAGTCACATTGAGGGAGAGAGAGCCACATCGAGGGAGAGAGTGTCAAATAGAGAGAGAGTCACATCGAGAGAGAGAGTCACATCGAGAGAGAGAGTCACATCGAGAGAGAGCGTCACATTGAGAGAGAGAGAGAATGACATCGAAAGAGAGACACACACATCGAGGGAGAGAGAGTCACATCGAGGGAGGGAGAGTCACATCAAGAGAGAGAGTCACATCGAGACAGAGAGTGTCAAACCGAGGAAGAGAGAGTCACATCAAGAGAGAGAGAGTCACATCGCGAGAGAGAGAGTCACATCGAGGGAGAGAGAGTCACATCGAGGGAGAGAGTCACATCAAGAGAGAGAGGTAGATCGAGAGAAAGGGAGTCACTTCGAGGGAGAGGGAGTCACATCGAGGGAGGGAGAGTCACATCAAGAGAGAGAGTCACATCGAGAGAGAGAGAGAGTCACATCAAGGGAGAGAGAGTCACATCGAGGGAGAGAGAGTCACATCGAGGGAAAGAGTCACATCGAGAGAGAGGGTCACATCGAGAGAGAGAGTCACATCGAGAGACAGTCACATCGAGGGAGAGAGAGTCACATTGAGGGAGAGAGAGCCACATCGAGGGAGAGAGTCACATCGAGAGAGAGAGTCACATCGAGGGAGAGAGAGTCACATCGAGAGAGAGTGAGTCACATCAAGAGAGAGAGGTAGATCGAGAGAAAGGGAGTCACTTCGAGGGAGAGAGTGTCAAACCGAGGAAGAGAGAGTCACATCAAGAGAGAGAGAGTCACATCGCGAGAGAGAGAGTCACATCGAGAGAGAGGGACTCACATCGAGGGAGAGAGAGTCACATCGAGGGAGAGAGAGTCACATCGAGAGAGAGGGACTCACATCGAGGGAGAGAGATTCACATCGAGGGAGAGAGATTCACATCAAGAGAGAGAGGGTCACATCGAGGGAGGGAGTCACATCGAGGGAGAAAGTGTCACATCGAGAGTGAGTCACATCGAGAGAGAGATAGTCACATCGAGAGAGAGATAGTCACATCGAGAGAGAGAGTCACATGGAAGGCTGCGACAAAGGGGTTGGGATGGGCCTCTGTAAAACAAGCAGTTTGAGTATTGGCATAGGCCAAACTGTCTAGGAATGTTCTGGACTGTCTCAGTCATTCCACATAAATCACAATAGGCCTACAGAAGAGCAGTTCTCGCCAAAATTACAGAGCCATCAAGAGTATACATAATGCAGTACATGCCACTGATCAACAAAAGAGACCCTGACCCCAGCAGGAAAAGACAAAACGCACTAATCAGACCAAAGATTAAACAGGCATTAAAAGCCAATTTCGGTTTCAATGGACCATCCCGAAACTAGTTTACACCAACTTAAACCAATTAAAAAAGATGGGACTAGCTCGGAACCCGTTAAAGAATTCAAAACTATTACTGTTAACGAGCCCGCCAGAATTTACAATGGGCCAGAGAAGATTTGGCGGGCAGATAAGACCTCAAATGGTATAATTGGGGCCTGCTTTTTCAGTTAACACAGTCACAGTCATTCGGACAGACAGTCAATCGGTGAGAGCGAAACGGTTGGAAGACTCAATCGACGGAAGGACAGCAGAAGGAGAACGGAAGGAAAGGAGAAAGGAATCGCGGCAAACAAGGGCCCCAAGAAACCAACAACTAACATTATTACCAGCAACTAGGTAATATTGGGCCACCGCGACCAACAAGAAACCAACCTGGAAGAAACCGAAGATTCGCAAGTTTGTTTCCACTCTACAAGCTATCCTGACTTACCCCTGGGTAAGATTTGATGTAAAAGACTCTAAACCCTATACCTAGCCAAAGGAAATTGGGTACTTACCCGATAGATCCAATACGCACCCGACCGCATCAGCGGACACGCGAAGACTGAAAAACCAATGCTGGTGAAGTCTTCTACCACGTCTGGGGTACGGCAGGCCCCAACCGCCACACCTAAAGAGAACCCCAAAATAGCGAACCTCTACAACTGTCAAGAAAGCTGTGTGGTGAGCATTTTCCCTGGTCCTCTGGAATCCAACTTAGTTAGTGTAATGGGATTGAGAGGGGTGAAGTATTTTGTCTATTGTCATTCTCCCTCGTATATTCTGAAGTGTTCCCCCTTTTAGAGTGATAAGGTTATTGTGTTGTGTATATTTTCTTGTCTCAAATAAAATCCGAGTTCTTTTCACTAACTCAGTTGTCTGTTGCAATTTCATTACAACCCCCAAATAAGTCCAAAGTCTAGAACCAAGGGAGTGGGAGCGATTCGAACCGCTCAGGAGTCAGAGGCAAAGCTGACCACACAGACCACCCCCTACAGAAAATGGCGACCGCAGTAGGACTTTGGCAAAAGGGATGTAATGCAATAGACCCTGTGTTTGACAAAAGAACGAAGATGGAAGAGAGGATTTCCTCTTATGTGTTTGAGAAGGTGAATATCACCAAGAAATGGGTGACCAGTCTGTTGCGCGCTGAGCGTCCCATGGACACTGCAGCCAAATGGACTGAGAGCAAGGATCATAAGAAGTCGGTGGAAAAGGCCATCTAGTTAGTGTGCGCCCTGTGACAGATCCAGCTTTTAGATCGGCACATTAAGGTGTTAACAGAAGAGCTGCAGGAGGCAGCCAGACTGTCTCAAGCAAGAGCTATAGCAGGGGAGGGATTACTGCAGGAATTACAGGCCCAAAGTCAGGAGAAGTTATAGATAGTGGAGAAACACAGGAACAGACATGAGTATTTTTGGTGTCAAGTCACCGAAGCCAAAAGTAATGAGTTAGTGTTAAGAGAAGAGAATGCTCGCCTAACCAGACAGTTAAAAGAACAGGAGGAAAGGTTAAGAGACGTGCAGGCAGCTTATAAGGTAGCGAGCACTAGGGGTTTTGAAGCAGGAGATCACAGCCTCTGTCAAAAGCAGATCGACAGTTTAAAACTTGCTCTGTCCAGGGCAAAGGGCATGGTATGCCTAGTGAGCCCAGGTGCAGCCCAGGTGCACCTGGAAGTAGAAGGAGAAATTGTTTAGACGTCACCTGTGGCGCCGCGGAACAACCCGGTTGGGCAGCAGGAGGGACAGGCAATCTGTAGGGAGGAAAGGGAGGAGTGCACACCACCACCACCTGTGGCGCCGGGGAACGACTCGGCTGGGCAGCAGGAGGGACAAGCAATCTGTAGGGAGGGCAGGGAGGAGTGCACACCACCACCAGCTGTGGCGCTGGGTTTTGACTCGGTTTGGCAGCAGGGTGAAGTGGGCAAACAAATGCAGGAAAGGTCGGAGCCGGGGCCGATGTGCCCGGCTCGGCAGCAAAAGTTTGGCCCACCCGGCGGTGGTGGGGACCAGGGGCCCTTTGAAAGCCAATTCATGATTCCCCATGGTACCCAACAGCTTAGGGCTATGGTAAGCCACCTGAACAAACTCACCCACAAGGGAGACCCCTCAGTCCACTTCATGGAAGTGGAACAAGCAGCAGGCATCAATGAGTGCGACGACTCAGAAATGGCCAAAATGCTTCTGTTCACCTTGGATGGCAAGCTGTACCAGTCCCTCGCTGCTGAGAGCAAGAAGGGACAGGGCAGATACGCTGCCATCCGGGATCAAGTTCTGGAGGCGATGGGGATGAATGATGGTAATCCATTCTCCCGGGTGGAGAAGATTACCCTGGTAGCAGGGGAGACCCCACAGGCTTTCGCAGACAGGCTGTGGCCTGTGTACAGGAGTGCCTGTAATGGGGATCTCGACCAGGCTAACTTGAACCAGGACGAGCTGGCCCACTGGCTCCGGAGTCTGGTGGCAAACAGCTTGCCATGGATCAGAGCCAAGGCCGAGCTGTGGTTTGACCCAAAGGGCCCCCAAGTCACCGAGGAGGCAGTGGTCAGACAACTGACCCTGGCTTACCGCAACAGTAGAGGGGCAGAAGAACCACAAGCTAAAGGGAAAGTTCACGAGTTAAAACCCAGCCAGGGTAAGAAGGAATGGCACCAGGAAGGGGGTAACCCTTCCGATACGAGGCGTAACTGCTTCGGGTGCGGGAAGAGTGGGCATTAGAGAAGGGACTGTAGAAATCCTTGGAAGGATAGTGTAGGGAAAAGCTCCCCAGCTCCTGCCCCAAAGACAGAAACACCGACCTCTCCCCCCACAGTTGATTCATTAGTAGCTGCACTTCGAGTTTTGTTGGCTGGCCCAGGGAGGGTAGCCACAGCCACGGGTGCTTTAACTCCATCTGCCCCACCCAACACAGACTTATGACTAGAGCCAGCGCAGCCTGTCTATCTGTGTCCCCTTGAGTACGATGTATGGAAGAGACCGCTTGTTAAGATGGAGGTGGAAAAGGTGAAAGGGACCTATCTGTTGGACACGGGAGCTTCGAGCACCATCGTCTATTCAGATAACCCCGCCGCCTCACCTCTGTCTAACGGGGTCCCATACAGCTTAGTGGGGTTCACAGGTAACGAGCAGGCTGTCTCGTTCTCCATCCCGCTGTCCATTCATTTCGGAGCACTCCACACCAAGTGGACTTGTGTTTTAATGAGATGGGAACAGGAAGGGAAAGGGATCCTGGGGGCTGATTTTATCATAGGCCACAGTGGATCTTAGGAACCACTGTCTGTGGGGAGCATGCACCGGCAAAGAGAGTGAAGTGGCAGTTATCCCAGAGAAACAGGACAAGGGGACCTAGTGTACCTAGTGTACCTCAAAAACCAAAGGAGGGTTACGACCTTGAGCAAATGGTCAGTAACACTCCAGTGGAGTACCAGGCATTTGTGCGAGCACACCTCGGTGCATTTGCCACTCACAAGCATGATTGTGGGAGGGTGAATGGGGTCGAAGTTAGTGTAGACGGGGACCCCATGACCCGACCACAAAAGCAGTATAATTTCCCCAAGGAGGCGAAGGCAGACATGGAAACGGCCACGACTTCTCTGGTCAAACAGGGGGTATTGAGACCGATAGCCACCCACGTAAACTCTCCACTGTGGCCGGTCAGGAAACCGGACAACTCCTGGAGAGCCACGGTGGACTATCGGGTACTCAATCGAAACATCCCCGTCTGTGCACCCATGGTCGCAGCTGTCGCCGACCTCATTGGAAGTATCCCAGCCTCCGCGACCACCTTCACGGTGCTGGATAATTCCAACGGGTTTTGGTCCATCCCTCTACGGAGAGAGGACCAGTACAAGTTCGCCTTCACGTTTAAAGGCCAACAATACACCTGGAACTGCCTACCTCAGGGTTTCCACAACAGTCCCAGCATTTTTCACCAATGCATGGCAAATTGTTTAAAGGGCTTCAGCCGGCCTCGGCAGTTAGTTCAGTATGTGGATGACCTGCTCCTATTCACCGATGAAGGAGAGGAACACGGTCCACTACTGGCTGAACTGCTGGAGTTGCTCAGGCAGGAAGGTTTTAAAGTAAACCCTAAGAAAATACAGATCGGCCGACAGGAAGTAAAGTTCCTAGGTCTGACTGTACGAGCAGGGGAAAGGGCCATCGATAAAGCCAGAAGGGAAGTGTTGTGTATGTAACCGTTTACCTTTAAGGGAACTATTGAATATAACCGTTCGCCTTTAAGAGCACTACTTTAGGGTGGCACTATTTGTTGGCTCATGTATACTGTAATACCGATAGTGACCACACCAGTATATAAGGGTTGTGATACGTTAACTAGGGCAGAATCGCCCGAACCTCTGAATAGTAAAGACCTGTTTTATTTTGTTAATCGTGGAGTCTGTGGATTATTTACAATACAACCCACAGACTTAACATTGGCAACGAGTCGGATTCGAACTCTGCGGCAGTTATTTCACGGCGGCTTCGTCCACAAACAGGACGTTGAAGGTTTCAAATCTCACCACCCCACTGGAATTGACAGGCATTAGGACCCTGAAGCCTCCATCAGCGACTGAGCACTGCAGAGCAGAAGACATCCAGGCAGTTTGTGAGGAGAAACAGGCTGGGAAGACAGAGGTACAGGGCCATCGATCGGGAGATAAGGGCCGGGCCGCTTTGGAGTGCGAGGCGCAGCCGGGCCATCGATCGGGAGATAAGGGCGATCGCAATCCCTGATAAGAGCCGCGGTGAAACGCGTGAGCGGGTGAGCCAGAGCCCGGGAGGGTGCAAGCGAGAGGCGCTTAGCGGGCCAGCGATCGCACCAGCGATAAGGGCCGGGAGCCGCTTCAAGCGGGAGGCGCTTAGCGGGCCAGCGATCGCACCGGTGATAACGGCTGAGAACCGCTTCGGGCAGGCGGCGCACCAGCGATCGCACAGGAGATACGGGCCGCACTCGGGCTGACAGTCAGCGTCGGGGGACGGGTGAAGACCGCCATTGAAGTGGGCGGAGAGCGCCGAGAAGCGCGGGAAAACCGCCATTGAAGTGGGCGGGGAGAGCGAGAAGCACGGGAAAGCCGCCATTTTTCACGGGAAAACCGCTGGGGAAGAAGACAGAAGCGGGAAACCGCCATCTTAGAAAATTAATTAGAATTTTCAGAAAGACTGGTGTGTTCTCAAGAAGAGAGGAAAAATAAGAATAAGTAAAGCAATACTTGTGGTGTTCTCAAGAAGAGAAGAAAATTAATAATAAGTAAAGAAATACTTGTACTGTTCTCGAAAAGAGAAGAAGATGCCTAAGCGAGGAAATATTAATGATTTTAATGCTGAAATAGAAGACTGGGCCACGTATGTGGAACGCATAGAAATATATTGCGTAGCCAACGAAATTGAGGATGACGACAAGGCAATAACTTTGTTAAATTCGATGGGAGCAAAAACATACGGGCTTTTGAAACATCTAATAGCACCAGTTAAACCAGTGGACCAGACCTTCGAAGAGATCGTAACAGTGTTGAAGGATCACTTGAACCCCACACCGTTGATGCTGGCTGAACGATTTAAATTTTACGCCAGAACCCAGAGGCAAGATGAAAGCAATGCGGAATACTTAGTCGAACTGCGTAAGCTAGCGAAATACTGCCAGTTTGGAGGGAATTTGACAGAGGCGCTGCGGGACAAGTTCGTATGCGGCTTGGCCAAAGAAGGAACGCAGAAGCGACTTCTGGAAGAAAACGACCTCACACTGGACAGGGCTGTCCTCATAGCTTCATCGCACGAAGCCGCAGCGAAAGGAACGGCGGAAATGCAGCAAAAGGCGGCGGCACTCGGGGTGGACCAAATTACTGCAAGCACTTCCAAATGCTACCGTTGTGGAAAGACAACGCACGACCAGAATCAGTGCTGGTTTAAGAACCAGGAGTGCAGGAAATGTGGCAAACTGGGTCACATCGCGAAGGTATGCAGGTCCGGAAAGAAGACCAACAAGCAAAGGAAGCCACCACCACAAGAAAAGTACAACAAGGTGCATCAGGTGGCTGAAAAGAGTTCAGACGAACAAAATTCAGACTCAGACCCAAACAGCCAGGAGTTGGATAGTCTGAGAATCCACAATGTGGGTAAAGTAACTGATCTACAGACGATCTGGGTCACACTAAAAATAGCTGGAGTCCAAGTACGAATGGAGCTGGACACGGGATCAGCTGTATCAGTCATCAACCAAAAGGACTACCACCGGCTATTCTCTCACATACCCTTAAGAAATACCAAGTTCGTATTACAGACATACACGGGGCATAACGTATACCCCATGGGGAAAATAAGAGTCAAGGTGAGAGATAGGGGTAAAGTACACCCAAGAATGAATTTGTACGTACTACCTGAGGGAGGACCACCACTTCTAGGACGGGAGTGGATCAAGAAAATAGACATGGAATGGCACTACCTACAAGCAATGACGAGTGAGGACTCGGTGCAGACAAGCAGCTCAGACTCCGAGCCGGAAGACGATAAGTCCAGCTTATGTATGAAAAACAAGGTTAACATGAACTCACGGACTAAGGTTGGAAAATCGATGGCGTGCATAAAGACAGAGAATTCTGAGTCTGTTCAAGCTACAGACATATGCATTACGGAGGAACACCGGGCTCGAACTCAACGTTATTTCAAAGTACAACAACAATTAGAACAATTAAGTTACCGCCTCGTACAAAAGATGAAAACAATGAAAAAGTTCTATGACACCGAATGGGAGAGTCTGGAAAGACAACAGAACCTACTGGCTCAAGCAGAGAGCGACCATAGAGTCATCGTGACCAATTATCGATCACATCTCCCTTATGATGTTCAGGAGTTAGAATATTTGCATGATCTAGAGATACAGCAGAAGGGCAAACCACGCTACACTGAGGATTTTGTTCTGCAATTAGAGACGGAGCTAGTGCAGGCAAGGTTAAGAGAAGTTGAATCGCAGTGTGCTCTTAAGGAGATGCAGAAACAAATCTTGGACATGGAAAAGAGAAACGCTTCTTTACCTGATGTGAATAATGTGGACATGTTGCGAGAGGGGATTATTGAGGCGAAACTGAAAGAAGCTAAGCAAAGGATGTTGGAACTTGAAACACAGAACCAAATCAGCAGAAATCAGCTATGTCAAGCAGAGAAGGAGTGCTATGGTCTACAGGAGAAGGTGAAATATCTCTCAGCCCAGAATAAGGGGCTACTCACTCAGTTAAAAGAGAGTAAACGGGAGATGGCTGAGATAGACTGCAAGAATAAAGAAGAATTGATGGCAGTGAGACTTCGAGAGGCAGATAACATAGCAGCCTTGGCTGAACTCCAACAGGAAATTGCAAAAACACCAATTGCAGAGGAATCTTCAGGAAGCCAGGATTTTATTCCAGTTCATCTCTACGACTTGTTGCAAGCAGAGTGTAACGAGTTGAAAGAACAGTATGAACAGGCCCAGACTACAATCCTGGAAGGGGTTAACTTGGCAACCTCCGAAAAGCTAGTGTTGGTGAAAGCACATGAGCAACTGAAGGTTGACCATGAGCAAGAAGTCCAAAGGCTGCAGGGAATGTTTGATGAGCTTCAGGCCAAGGCTGACTCATCGGTAAAGATTCCATCCATAGATGAAAAATTAGTGGTGGAAGACATGGCAGAACATGAAATGCAGGATGTCCCAGAACTCGTTAAATTATTGAAGGAAGTTGAAGGATTAAAATCACTAATGAGGTCATTAGTAAACGACTTGCTGAAAGCCAAGAAAAAGCTGGACGAAGAGGTACACATGAAGAAGTCTCTTCAGGAAAGATGTCTGGATTTGGAACAAGAGCTGGCTAACGTCCAGCTGGGTATGGAGGAAATAGACGACCCTCTAGCTGGCCTAGCTCAGGACGACACCGAATATTACCATGACCTGGTGGACTACACCGAAAATTGCGATGTCCTGTCCTGCCCAGCTTGTAACTTCGACTCCCAAAGTGCAGAAATCATGGAGGAGCACCAAAAGTCTACGGAACATCGGGAGAAGGTGGCTCTACGACGGAAAGAAAGAGAGATAGAGAAGGAACAGCAGTCGGATAGCGTCCAGTTGGGTAAGGAAGAAGTAGAAGGGCCTCTCGATGGACTAACTCAGGATGACCCCGAATGTGGCCATGACCTGTTGAGTGACACTGAATACTACGAGGATGTGGTATGCCTAAATTGTGAGGGAAACTCCCAAAGTGCTGAAATCCGGAGGAAGCACTTAAGGTCTAAAGAACATAGAGAGTTGGTGGCATTACAGCTGGCCGCCGAGAAGATGGGAACGCCAAGAGTTGTAAAAAGGCAGAAAAGAAATAGAAGAAGCCGAAGATAATAATTGTTTAAAATATTATTACTTCTACTACCTCCGGCCAAACACTACGAAAAGATGCTGTCTGGAACGAATTAAGATCAGAGACTGAATTTACGAACTGTTCCCACAGAGACTGAACCTGTAAACTGTTCCACTGAAAGTACGTTGCAACTATTCCTGCAGAGACTGAATCTGTGATCTGTTTTGACATGAAGTTATATATGTTATTATGTTATGTTAAACATGAAGTTATATGACGTTGACTCCATCGAGAGTATATCTGCAAACTGTATATATAAAGTTGAAGATTGTATGTTTAACGGGATTCTGTAAGTAATAAGCTAAAAAGGGAGGAGTGTTGTGTATGTAACCATTTACCTTTAAGGGAACTATTGAATGTAACCGTTCGCCTTTAAGAGCACTACTTTAGGGTGGCACTATTTGTTGGCTCATGTATACTGTAATACCGAAAGTGACCACACCAGTATATAAGGGTTGTGATACGTTAACTAGGGCAGAATCGCCCGAACCTCTGAATAGTAAAGACCTGTTTTATTTTGTTAATCGTGGAGTCTGTGGATTATTTACAATACAACCCACAGACTTAACAGGAAGCAGTGCAGGAGTTACCAGCCCCCAATACAGTGACAGGAGTGAGATCTCTTCTAGGGCTAACCGGGTACTGCAGAGATTTTATTGAGGATTACGCGGCCACAGCAGCCCCTCTGCTCCGACTCCTGGTGTGGGTTTGGGATGAGGGTTGCGAGGCAGCATTTGTAAGCCTCAAGAAAAATCTGCAGACCGCACCAGCTCTAGGGGTGATTGATGGGGAGAAAGAGTTTTTCCTGGAGGTAGCAGCCAGCGGGGACAGTCTGAGTGCAGTGTTGCCCCAGGAGCGGCACAGTCAGCTGAGACCGGTGGTTTACTCCTTCAGGATACTCACAGAAGTGGAAAAGGGCTATTCCAACTGTGAGAGGCACCGCCTCATCACTCACTGGGCTGTGAAAAGATCACTGATCTTCACAGGCACCTCGCCCATCACCCTCCTCACCCATCACACGCCCACCCAAATGCTCCTAGATGGGAGAATTAAAGATGGGACAGTGAGCAGTGCCCGCATTGCTCGCTGGACCCTGCTTCTCTCCCAGATGGACCTAAGGGTGAAAGGTCTCTGCGAGCCGAAGCTCGCAGCCAACATGATTTATCCAGGGACGGCCCACCGGTGTTCCATTGAAGGAGTATGGGAAGTCAACATAGGTTTTTGGGCCGGGATACATCCCACAGGCCGCAAAATCTATGTGGACGGTTCGAGCACAGTATCTGCTGGGGAATGACTCATAGGGTGTGGAGTTTATGACCCAGGGGCGGACATTGCCCTGGCAATTAAACTCCCCAGCACCATGAGCGTCCAGCAGGCTGAACTGTTCGCGGTAGTGTACGTGGTTACACACCCCGAGAAATTCCCTACCCCGTACACGATTTGCTCGGACAGCATGTTCACATGCAATTCGTGTACGGAATACCTGGCCATCTGGTCCCGTCGCAGATACACCTCCGCTGACGGGAGACCCCTGGCAATCAAGCCTCTGCTGGAGAAAATCATGACAGCCGTGGGGGAGGAAGGGAAGGTCTGTATCCATAAAGTTAAAGCCCATTCAAAGACAGAATCCATGCGGGAGGGCAACCAAAAGGCAGATGAATTGGCCAATCAGGGAGCCAGGGAAGGAGAGTTTTGGGACTCCTACCGAACAGGTTCGGTAGCCGCAATCCGGGACAAGGGAGGTACGCAGGGGGTAGCTTTGGTCCCAGACCTAAAGCAGGCCCAGGTACGGGATCCCGTCCTCAGAGCCGTCCTGAATGCGCTCACAAAAGGGGAGAAAGTAGAGGGCCCATACGGTACAGCAGCCATCACCGTCAAGGAAGGCCTGCTGTTCAGGGGGGAGCAGTGGGTAGTGCCGCAGCAGCACCAAAGGGAATTCCTCCAACTGGCCCATGAGGGTCTAAGAGCGGGGCATCCCGGGCCTGAGGCCACCTGGCAGCGGGTGGAACAGGCAGGATGGTGGCCAGGACTGAGGGAACATGTCCGTGAGTTCTGTGCCAGCTGTCTGGTGTGTGCTGCCAATAACCCTGACCCCCAGAAAAGGAAGGTATCTTTGGGACACACCAGGAGGGTAGCGGGACCATGGCAGTCAATCCAGATCGATTACATCGGGCCCCTACCCACCGCCCAGGGAGGCTACAAGTACTGCCTAGTCCTGGTGGATGTGTTCTCAAAGTGGGTGGAAGCTTTTCCCTGCCGAATAGCTACCGCATTGGGTACAGCCAAGATCCTGGCCAGGGAAGTGTTCTCACGATGGGGACTCCCACCGTATGTGGAGTCTGACCAAGGGAGTCACTTCACCGGACAGGTCATGCAAGAGACCCTCATGGTACTCGGCATTGAAGGGAAATGGCACGTCGCCTAAAACCCGCAGTCACCGGGTCCTGTGGAGCGTTTAAACCGCACCATCAAAGAAAGGCTGCGCAAGGAGACGGGAGACTCACCCAAGAAGTGGGTGGAGGTCTTACCGTTGGTCCTAATGGGGATCCGAGCCAGCCAGTCAAAAAGCACGGGGTATTCCCCACACGAGCTGATGACTGGCAGGGTTATGCGGACCCCCACCCATGTGCTAGCCCCGGTGCTCATGGAAGGCCAGCTCAGAGAGGTGAACCGGGACAGCTTCGTCAGGAATCTGTTTGAACACCTTAAACAGGTTCACTGGCAGGCTGCTAGCAACATGGGAGAACAGCAGCACCGGAGTAACCGACTGCTGCTAGAACCCAACAGGCACCATGAGTGGGAGATAGGGGATCAGGTCATGGTGAGGAACTTTGCCTGGTTGGGAAGTTTCGAACCATTGTATATGGGGCCATATAGCATTGTGGATAAGGCAAGCCCCATGGTCTATGCCATCAAGATACCCCGCCGCACAAAGTGGTTCCACGTTAATCAATGTAAGCTGTTCAAAACTGAGAGTGGGGAATGGCCAGCAAGGGCGAACCGTGTTAAAGTTAGAGAACATCAGCCTGCAGCTGTGACAGACTCACAGACCACAAAGGTGGGGGCAGTGACGTGTGTGACTGGAGAGGCCCTCCCACCAATTATGTGGGACTCAGGTACACCCCCAGTAGCCGGAGCCTTAAGGAGGTCTCCTCGCATACCACAGCCTAAACTACCATGGTCACCCGAGTATCAATTTAAACGGTCCAGCCCCAGGAGAGCCTTTAACAGAAAGGGAAAAACCAAGGTCAGGGACCAGTCTAAGGACACAGAACCCCAGCCTGCCGCCTCCAATGGTGAGGGACTCACAGGAGAGGTAGCGTTGGGCAGAGAGAGAGAGAAGGGTCCCCAGCCTGCGGCATCAGGCTGCGCGGAACGCACAGGACAGGATAGGGACTCGGCAGCCACACAGAAAGGGGTAGTGTGCTGCAGCACAGGAGGGCACACTCCCCCGGTCAGTCGGGGAACGGAAAACCCCCCAGTTCCTTTAAGAAGGATTCTCCGGGTCCGGTAGCACAGGTCACCTTACGCCCAGGCATACAAGCGGCCCAGATTCCACAAAAGGCAGAGGCCTAACAGGGATTAGCCTGGCCGTCCGGAGACGGGCGGCAGATGTATATAGCTTTTAGTTTAAGAGTGTTTTTACAGTTTGGTAGGTTTTGGAATTTTTAGATAGTCTAATTTTAGTTTATGATAAGTTTAAGTTTTGAAAATTTCGGTAACTGTGTCAGGCCAGAGAACCTTCTCGGCACATGGCTATTTTGTTTGTGTGTCCCTACAGAGAGGAAATCGGGATGAGGAAGGTTCTGCTCCTGCTCGCCCTGGTAGGGGTGAGCATCGGTGACCGAGGAGACATGGAGGACTCCCACATCTATGGGTGTTCAGGAGAGAGAGCACCGATCGTTACCACTGGGGGTGGCGAACGGGGTGTGGAGGAGCTCGCCATCTACTTCCACGAGGGAAGGTGGCCAGGGTGGCTGGGGTCTAACTCGACTCAGTACTCCAGCCAGACCGGGTTCACGTACGGGGAGGCCTCCATCCCGTGCCCCAGGGTACAGGTCGTGGCCACAAGGGTCAGTGTCACCGAGGGGAAACGTGTGTGTTTGACATGTAAGGGACAGGTTCCCTTGGATAGGTGGTGGTGGCTCAGGAAGCTGAGCCGGGACATAGGGGACCGGACAGTCAATTGGGAACGATTGGGAACGACACCCACTGTACGATCACAGGGATCGAGGGGGAGTGAGTGTGTGCTGGGATAAATGGTGGAAGTCGGAACAGGGAGTTTACATTTGTATGTGGGGGTCAGGGAAAGTCTGCTCCGCAGGCATATCCATCATTTTCCACAGACAATGGCAAGATGCCGGGGAGGGGATGGGGTGGGATTCTAGCCTGCATGCGTGCGCGGTCCCACACTCCCCGATCCCAGTGAATGCCACTGAACTCGTAGCACGCCCCCGAAAGCCCCTGCCCACGACCACGACATCACGGACTATAGTCCAGTGGTGTCCTACCACCACCAAGGGACCAGGGAATGGGTTACTCCTGGTGCCAACCGATAAGTTACTGTACCAGGGGGTACACTATGCAGTGGCCTCAGTGATCCTGAACCTGACCGAGGTACACTTACGTGAGTGGTGCCCTAAGGAGACAGAACAGTTGTACCAAGCCCTGCTGAAGGAAATGTTTAAGAAATTTTATGAATTCGACTTTGCCAGTGTAGACAAAGCAAAACTGTACAGTTTACATCCTGAGCATACTATGGGCGCGGGGAGACAAAGAAGGGGAACCTGGAATGATATTTTCACTGCTTATAATACAGGATCCTCAGTAGTAAACAGCCTAGATGATATAGAGTTAAAAACCCAGATAAATGGTCTAAAGACCTAATTACAAAAACTCCTAACAGAGGAGAACACAGTGGTAGGCTCAGAGCTACACGAGGACCAGGCCATGATGGTCCATTTAAAGGAGATAATAGCTGAGCTGGAAAGACATGCCAAAACAGTAAATGCACTCATACGGGAGGACAGGAATGCTTCGGATCAGGCTGCACAGAATGAGGTGTGCGTGCTATACGGGGCATGGTTGCTGGGCGAGGGCCGCAGCAACCTGGAGGATTTCAAACAAGGTTTAGACCCCTCCTGGATTAGCAACAAGCACCTCGCAGCCCTCCACCCATTTAGTAATTCGCTGAGCCCATGTCAGCTCCGCCTAGCCTCTGAAGCCTACCCTGTCCCAGTGGACTGTGGACATTCCAATCACACTATCATGGGGATAGTAGTGAGGATGCCGGTCATGGGTGGGACAGCCCGACCCGCACCGGTATACAGGGTGGAGAACATTGGGATCATTCAAGGGGGTGCACACATCCGTTTCGCAGTGGTCCCACCTTATGTCATAAAGTGGGAGCACGCTATGACAGGTACAGATCTCTCTGGGTGCCAGGGCCGGGGAGCACACACAATACTGTGTCCCCAGCACTTGAATGCCTATTTGAGACCACAGTGTGGGTTTAAAGCTGCTGGCGTACAACCTGTGAACTGTACCATGGAGGTAATGGCACAAGGCCATGTTTCCCCACAGGTAGCATTCATAGGGGGTGGGACATATTGTGTCACCACAAGTGCGCCCCACTACCGGCATGGACAGTTCATCTGGTGTCCGGTGAGTGACAGCAGTTTCTGTTTTAAACCCGAGGCAGAAATTCAAGTGGCCCAGGAATGGATTGTACCCATCCCTGAACACTCAACTGTTCACCTCACTGTCAGGGGAAACATTACCAACCTGCAAAATTACGTAACACATTTCAGCTATGAAATTCCCCCTCTACTCGAACATCTTACCGCCCTATTAAAAGCAGTGGTCATATAACAAAAGCATTTCTATACATTAGAGCAGAAGACAGTCGAGATAGGGGCCAAGATCTTGGATATCGTAGTTCCATCTTGGTGGGATATTTTTGAAAATATAGAGGTCCCTTCTTGGATCAGACTGGCTTCACATATTTTAATAGTCTGCCAGTTCAGTATAGTTTTCTACTTATTGTGCACAAAATGCAAGGGGAGAGACAGTGTAATAATAATAAATAACTTCCGGATGAAGTTATGTGCACATCACTTCCTGTGAACTGTGAACTCTGTGCATACATCACTTCCTGTGCATACGTCACTTCCTGTGTTTGGACTAGTATAAATACTGAACTGCTCAGTATGGTAAAAGGGCTTCTCCTAGAGGCATGGTGAAGACCGCTCTTGTATATAGTATAATTATAAGTTGCTTAAAGCTTACTTTAAAGTTCCTTGATATGTGAGACTCCTTTTTACATCAGAGAGGATGCTCCACTCCCAACATGAGGGAGCATGGGACAAACATAAAAATAAAGTCTATGACCAGGTATAAAACAAACCTTAACCATTATTAAAAATAAATTTCGTGAGTGTGTGTGTCGTTATTTTTCCTATGTGTATGTAATTTTTTGTCAAGTGGTGCAGGGGTGTTGGACCCCTCCGTGCTTGGATGTGAATGTAATCGGATTTTCGTACCTTGTATATCTGTTGAACACTACACCTAAAGGGGAACGGCAATGTGTGTTTTTGGGTTTTAGATAGATATAATACAGGGGAAGGTTGGCTCCCAGGGGTCAGAAATTTTTGCTCACCCAGGATGATACTATAGTGGATAATATATCACAGGAGGGAATGTAAGGTTCACAAAATTCTACAGATTCCCCCAAACCAAGAAGATTACTGTTTTTAAGAATATTGGGCCAAAAAGGGGTTTAAAGTCAAAACCCCAGGATTTTGGTTATTTTAAAAAGGACATGTCCAGGTCTGTGGAAGGCTGCGACAAAGGAGTTGGGATGGGCCTCTGTAAAACAAACAGTTTGAGTATTGGCATAGGCCAAACTGTCTGGGAATGTTCTGGACTGTCTCAGTCATTCCACATAAATCACAATAGGCCTACGGAAGGACAGTTCCCGCCAAAATTACAGAGCCATCAAAAGTATACATAATGCAGTACATGCCACTGATCAACAAAAGAGACCCTGACCCCAGCAGGAAAAGACAAAACGCACTAATCGGACCAAAGATTAAACAGTCATTAAAAGCCAATTTCGGTTTCAATGGACCATCCCGAAACTAGTTTACACCAACTTAAATCAATTAAAAATAGATGGGACCAGCTCGGAACCCATTAAAGAATTCAAAACTATTACTGTTAACGAGCCCGCCAGAATTTACAATGGGCCAGAGAAGATTTGGCGGGCAGATAAGTAAGGCCTCAAACGGTATAATTGGGGGCTGCTTTTTCAGTTAACACAGTCACAGTCATTCGGACAGAGAGTCAATCGGTGAGAGCGAAACGGTTGGAAGACTCAATCGACGGAAGGACAACAGAAGGAGAATGGAAGGAAAGGAGAAAGGAATCACGGCAAACAAGGGCCCCAAGAAACAAACAACCAACAATATTGCCAGCAACTAGGTAATATTGGGCCACCGCGACCAACAAGAAACCAACCTGGAAGAAACCGAAGATTCGCAAGTTTGTTTCCACTCTACAAGCTATCCTGACTTACCCCTGGGTAAGATTTGATGTAAAAGACTCTAAACCCTATACCTAACCAAAGGAAATTGGGTACTTACCCGATAGATCCAATACACACCCGACCACATCAGCGGACACGCGAAGACTGAAAAAGCAACGCTGGTGAAGTCTTCTACCATGTCCGGGGTACGGCAGGCCCCAACTGCCACACCTAGAGAACCCTGAAATCGCGAACCTCTACAACTGTCAAGAAAGTCGTGTGGTGAGCATTTCCCTGGTCCTCTGGAGTCCAACTTAGTTAGTGTAATGGGATTGAGAGGGGTGAAGTATTTTGTCTATTGTCATTCTCACTCGTATATTCCAAAGTGTTCCCCCTTTTAGAGTGATAAGATTTTTGTGTTGTGTATATTTTCTTGTCTCAAATAAAATCCAAGTTCTTTCACCAACTCAGTTGTCTGTTGCAATTTCATTACATCCCCCAAATAAATCCAAGGTCTAGAACCAAGGGAGTGGGAGCGATTCGAACCGCTCAGGGGTCAGAGGCAAAGCTGACCACACACACCACCCTCTACAAGAGAGAGTCACATCGAGGGAGAGTTCATCACATCGAGGGAGAGAGAGTCGCATCGAGAGAGGTAGAGTCACATCGAGGGAGAGTTCATCACATCGAGGGAGAGAGAGTCATATTGAGTGAGAGAGAGTCATATCGAGAGAGAGAGAATCACATAGAGTGAGAGAGTCATATCGAGTGAGAGTCACATTGAGGGAGAGAGAGTCACATTGTGAGAGAGTCACATCGAGGGAGAGAGAGTCACATCGAGGGAGAGAGAGTCACATCGAGAGAGAGTGAGTCACATCATGAGAGAGAGAGTCACATCGAGGGAGAGAGAGTCACATCAAGGGAGAGAGAATCACATCGAGGGAGAGAGACACACATCAAGAGAGAGAGAGTCACACCGATGGAGAGAGAGTCACATCGAGGGAGAGAGAGTCACATCGTGAGAGAGAGTCACATCGAGAGAGAGAGTCACATCGAGGGAGAGAGAGTCACATCGAGAGAGAGTCACATCGAGGGAGAGAGAGTCAGATCGAGGGAGAGACAGTCACATCATGAGAGAGAGTGAGTCACATCAAGAGAGCGAGTCACATCAAGGGAGAGAGAGTCACATCGAGAGTCACATCGAGGGAGAGAGAGTCACATCGAGAGAGAGAGAGAGACACATCGAGAGAGAGTCAAATCGAGGGAGAGTCACATCGAGAGAGTCACATCGAGGGAGAGAGTCACATCAAGAGAGAGAGTCACATCGAGGGAGAGAGTCACATCGAGGGAGAGAGAGTCACATCGAGGGAGAGAGTCACATCAAGAGAGAGAGTCACATCAAGAGAGAGAGTCACATCGAGGGAGAGAGTCACATCGAGGGAGAGAGTCACATCGAGGGAGAGAGTCAGATCGAGAGAGTGTCACATCCTCTCATTGCAGCCTTGAATCTAGGCCTGGAGAGACCTGTACATCAATTCTGCTGGAAAGAACAATGGAGAGACCCAGGAATAGAGCTCACAGTGCAGCCCCCACAGTCTCTTCTAAATCAATGCAAGGAAGATCAAATCAAAATGAACCTGCAAAATGCTGCTCAGTACCCAAAACTCCTCAACACAGTGTTGAATATCTCCAGACGTCTCTCTCTCTCTCTCACTCAGAATGCATGGTGCAAAAATGTCGCCGACAAAAAAAAGCAGGAAGCGGTCGCCTTTAAATAGCGCTCCCCCAGTCCCTTCCCGACTGCAAAACGCTCCCCTCAACCTGTCGTTGCTAGCGGCAGGCGGTAAGGCAGGGGGCGCCACTCAATATCCAGTCCGGGGCGTTAACTGGGCGTTGCACGCTCGACTGACATCACGATCTGCGGGCGCAGGAGATCGTGGCGGTAGTGTTTAGCGCCACCACAAAATGTCTGGTCAATTTCGCGAGCGCCGCAAACATCGCCGCGCCCGGGCGCTAGTTGCTTTGCGCCCCATTAGCGCCCTCTTAAGGCGCTAATGAGAGGCGCAAACCAACCGAATTTTCCCCCCGAGTGTTTCCTGGATTGCAGGTTCCAGAAGGTGTTGTGTATGTAATATGTGTGCTACTTTGAACCTATGGACAGGACTGCACTACTTGTTGGGCGTAGTGATACGCAGTACCACTCCTGGCCATAGGGGTATAAATAGTACTGTGGGTACTGATCTCCCCTCAGTTCCCGCCTGTGGGCATGAAGTAAAGACCTATGTATAGTCCCTACCTCCAACCAGTAAAGACCTGTTTGAGTTATACGTTTAAGTCTTTGTGTTAATTGTTCAATACAATACACATACTTAACAGAAGGTGGTCACCCCACAGCCAGATAGAGTTCAGAATAGCAAGTGGGTGGCCACCCGGAAGGGTAGGAAGAGGCAGGTAGTGCAGGAATCCTCTAGGTGTGTGGCACTCTCAATTTTGCCTTTTTACAGAGTCCAATTGGTTGGAGTTAAGAAACAATAGAGCAGCTATTACACTACTTGTGTATTTTATAAGCCACCAAATATTGGGACAGAGATAGAGAAGCAGATTTGCAAAGAAATTACTGAGAGGTGCAAGAACTATAGAGCAGTGATAATGGGAGACTTTAACTACCCCAATATTGAATAGGGCAGTGATTGTATTAACGGCAGAGAATCACAGAATCACAGAAACCCCACAGTGCAGATAGAGGCCATTTCGGCCCATCGAGCCTGCACCGACACATATCCCACCCGATCCCTATAACCCCTACACCAACACATATCCCACCCTATCCCCGTAACCCCACGTATTTAATCCCCCTTACACTAAGAAGGAGAGGAATTTCTGAAGTCTGTTCAAGAGAACTTTCTTGATCAGTATTTTTCCTGCCCAATGTGGAAGGAGACATGGCCGGATCTAGTCCTAAGGAATGAAATGGGTCAAGTGGAGAATGTCACAGTGGGGATTTTCTCAGGAATAGTGATCATAGTATCGTAAGGTTTAGATTTGTTATGAAGGACAAGGAGCAATCTAGAATAAAAATAATTAACTGGAGGAGGGCTAATTTCAGCAAATTGAGGAGCTTTTAGAGACAATGGGCCAGAAATTGGTGAACGGGGCTTGCAGCCCCGTTTCTGCACTTACCCCGCGCTACTGCCGATCAGCTCCAGGGACGCCTGGAATTGGTGTTTCCAGAAGAAGAATCCCGGGCAGCGTATGACGTCACGCCGCCCAGGAGTGCAGCCAGCGCGAAGCCAGGAGCGTGCAGTGCAAGTGAGACACGCCCCTTGAGGTCTCAGTTTCACTGGACACGCCCCCAATGTTTCTGTCAAGCTGCTAAGCATTTTTACATGCAAAGCAGAAGTTTAAATAGGTTTTTGGAAGTTTTTTGAAGATTTTGGTAACTTTTATAAACTTTTTAAAATGTTTACATTATTTTGAGTAATCTGAAGTAGTTTTAAACAGAATTAAAGCAATTTAAAGACTTTTAAAAGCCCTAAAAGAATTTTTTAAATTCCATTTATTTATTTAGCAATGTCGTCGTCATACGTGTCTTCACACTGTTCCCTTTGGGGAACTGTATGAAGTGGTGGAAGGATTTATGGCCGTGATTAACGCTCATTCCGTGACCGTAACCATCTTTGAACCAGGCATTAGGGCGGTTAGTCCTATGGCGGGAGGGCTTTACGGGCTCCCACAAGCTATACAAGGAGGGGGGGCCACCCACACCCACGGACGCAAATATCCCACTGGATGTCAACCCAGAATTTAGAGCCGGAGCTCCGACTCCACTTCTCGGGACTGTCTGGAGCGGGGTTCGAAACCCTACCCTGATCTGGCCCAGCGGCGGGGATCCTACCGCTATGACAAACGCCCAACCCGATTAGCAACGTGAAATGGCAGCATAGGGCTCCAGTCACGGGGAGGGAAAAGGCACAGGAAACATATGGGTGTCACCTTTTGTGCGGAGTGGGCCTTTTGCGTAGCAGTAAGCATCCCCGCCGCTGGGCCAGAAGGAGTAGGGTTTTGAACCCCACTCCAGACAGTCCCGGCAAGTGGAGTCGGAGTTCCAACTTTAAATTCTGGGTGGACATCCAGCGGGATACTTGCGTCCGTGGGTGTTGGTGGCCCCCCCCCCTCAGATGGGTTGTGGGAGCCCGTAAAACCCTCCCGCCATAGGACTAACCACCCTAATGGCTGGTTCAAAGATGGTTACGGTCACGGAATGAGCGTTAATCACGGCCATAAATCCTTCCACCACTTCATACAGTTCCCCAAAGGGAACAGTGTGAGGATACGTACGATGATGACCTCTTGCGCAATGCACCTCCTTGGACCCTCAGTCGCAGATGCGAGGGGGCAAGTCGTGCAATTGTTAAATTTTTCATTTTATTGACATGTAAAATGTTGGCCCAGTAATTCCCTTCCAACTGCGCGAGTACGGTCGGGGTACTTACGCATCTGGCCGGATGAAATGCCGGTTTTCAGCATGCACAGTGCTTTTGGGGAAAACCGGCATTTCCTGTCCTCTGAACGAAGGGGTTCAGAGGCAGAACGCGTGCGACTGCACAGGCAGCGCGTGCGCAGTATAATTCGCCGCTTTCATTACTGCTTTCAGTGAGGTCAAGTCCTTACAACTTACACATGAAAAAAGCATGGGTACAGTTGCTCCAGAGGCTGCGGAGGAAGATATTTCTTATCGTGGAGCTTCTGAAAGTATGTATGTCTGTATCTATTCCTTTGCGTGTTATGTATATATTCCTTTACTTATGTGTATGAATGTATTATTTAATTATGACTTTCAGAGAAAGTAACTTATTGGAAAATCATAATTAAAAACATACATTCATACACATTAGTAAAGGAATATAAAACATACATACATATACGTAAAGGAATATATGTGGACATACATACATAACTCATTCTCACATTCCATTCACACAGCCACAATTGCTCCTTCTACCTACCGTTCTGAAAACCCTATTAAAAAAAAAAAAATTTTTAACTTTAAAACTTACTTAAAATTTCTTAAAATAACTTCCCTCCCTTTCCCAAACAAAAATATTGCATTTCAGAAGCTCCACGATAAAATGTTTCTTCCTCCGCAGCCAATGAACCACTTTACACTTGCTTTTTTCAAGTGTAACTTCTGAGGACTTACCCTCACGGATTTCATGAATGAAATCTACGAAGTTCACTGCGTAAGCGCTGCCTGTGCAGTCGCACGCGCTCGAGGTCTGGAAATGCCGGCGTTCCCCGCATGCGCTGTTCATGCTGAACGCCGGCATTTCCAACGGCCAGATGCGTGAGTACCCCGAGCGCACTCACGCCTTTGGCCGCGAATTTCTGGCCCAATAATCCAGGAGAAAATTAACAGTCACTTGGACAAGCATGGACTAATAAAAGGAAAGCCAGCATGGATTTGTTAAGGGCAGTGTGTTTGACTAACTTGATTGAGTTTCTTGATAACAGAGAGGGTGAATGAAGGCAGTGCAGTTGATGTTGTGTCTATGGACTTTCAAAAGGTGCTTGATAAAGTACCGCGTATTAGGCTTGTTAGCAAAATAAAAGCACATAGGATAAAGGGGGCAGTAGCAGCATGGATACAAAATTGGCAAATGGATAGAAAACAGAGAGGTGAGGTGAATGGCTGTTTTGGGACTGAAGGGAGGTATACAGTGGCGTCCCCTGCTGGATTTGAAATACATTAATGACTTGGACTTGGGGGTACAGGGCACAATTTCAAAATTTGCAGATGACACGAAATTGGCAAGTGTAGTAAACAGTGAGGAAGGTAGTAATAGACCTCAAGAGGACAGAGATAGGCTGGTGGAATGGGCGGACACATGGCAGATATAATTAAACGCAGAAGAGTGTGAGGTGGCTGGAATCCAGCATCCGCAGTATTTTGCTATTGTTAGAGTGTGAGGTGGTATATTTTGGTAGGGAGGATGAGGATAGACCATAAATACTAAATGGTACAACGTTAAAGGGGGTGCGAGAAGAGAGGGCACTGAGGGTGCTTGTGCACAAATCTTTGAAGGTGGCAGGACAGGTTATGAAAGCAGTTAATAAAGCGTACGGGATCCTGGGCTTTATAAATAGAGGCAGAAAGTACAAAAGCCAGGAAGTTATGCTAAACCGATATAAAACACTAGCTCCGTCCCAGCTGGATCATTGGCCGGAATTGTCATTACCAAGGCGGGTCGGGTGCGGGCGGTCGACATGGCGGCTCGGAACTCCATTCTTCATTTCATCCCGCTCCTCAGAGCGACTTTCCCTTAATGGCGCCTATTAAGGCAGGCCTGCGCATTACCCGGCCTTATTAAATGGTGCGGGGCTGATGGCGTCATCGATGACTCATTTCATCGGGATATTTAAAGCAGCCACATTGCATTTGAAGGTTCATCGAGGAGTGTGTAGTCAGTACACATCACCATCTGGTTATTGCTCAGCCTTGCACAGATGGTTTCACAGAGACAGAGGACTTCACCTACGTTCTCAGATGGCTCCCTCCATATTCTTGTGGAGGGAGTCAGAGCACACGGGCAGGTCCTCTTCCCTGCTGATGGGAGCAAGAGACCTCCCCAGGAGACAAAAAGAGCCTGGCTCCAAACTGCAGAGGAGGTGAACAGCAGGGATGTGGTGAGGCGGACCTGGGTGCAGTGCCGGAAGCGCTTCAACGATCTCATGAGATCAGGAACAGTGAGTACAAAGCCACACTCACCTTCATCCTGATGTGCCTGTCATCATATCCCCATCACTTCCCAACCCTACACCTGCACAACATTCCTACACCAACATAGCTTGCACATCCACCCATCCCTCTCTCTCTATCTACATACTCACATCCCCATCTGACTAACCATCCCTCACACTCACCCTCATCCTAATGCAATCATACCAAGTAACACCACACAAGGAGGCCACTTTGCATTGGCACTTTGGCATTGGCACCACACAACCTCATAGTCACCCTCTAAAGATTTAACCTACACATCCCTTACACTCATGCCACCACTCTCACTCAAACATCTCTTCCCCTCCTTGCAGGAGAAGAGAGCCCACAATAAGAGGGATAGGGAGAGAGCCGGAGGTGGCCCTCCATCATTGGCCACGTTGGCAGCAGTAGAGTAGGTCGCCCTGAGTGTCTCAGGAGTTGCGGAGCTGCTGGCGGTGGGAGACGAAGAGAGGGGGACATCTCAGCAACCTGGTGACAGTATGACATCTCATACAGCCACATGGCGTACAGCAGTCGCTCATATGGGGACTGATGTCAGCAGCCAGTGAATGTTCATCATGTGCATAATGGTATCGTACCCATTCTTGATATTACATTTCTAAACCATTTCTTTACTCTCCCACAGGTCCCCCCACTGTCCAGGAGGAAGAGGAAGCTGACTCCTCAGAGGAGCCTCCAGCCTTTGAGGACGCACCGTCACCAGACCTAAGCGCACCCAGCACCAGCGAAGAGACGCACACCTGGGTGGCTCCTACACGAGTGTTGTACCTGGTGTCTCACAAATCAAAAGTGAGCAAGAGGAGATGGTGGAGACAGGGACAGCAGTGGAGGCTCCTCACCGGAGGGCGCAGGACGCTCCCAGCTCTGCTCAGCTACATGCAGACGCTGAGCCTCGGGGGCCATCCAGAAAGAGGGCGATCCTGGAGGTGCAGCAAGAAGTGCAGGGGGGTCTGACAGGTTTCGCGACCGCAATGTCTGCAAATGTTCAGAGAATGGAGGAGTCCATCTCCAACGTGAGCACCTCCATGTCGTAGGCGATGGAGACTGTAGGCTCTTCCATGGAAAGGATGGCCACCTGCATGGAGCAGCTAATGCACCACTCACAGGAGCACATGGTCTCTATGGAGAACAAATGGCACAGGCTCATAGACCTCCTCTCTAAGAGGGATGTCAACATAGACTTGGGTCCTCATGGCCCCACTGCTGTGTGGGTGGCCCATGAGAGGGATGATGGTGAAAGGGGACATGGAAGCGGGGACTCCTCTCAAAGTGCTCCCACTTCTCCCCCATTGCCTCCCCATCACTCAGAGCCCCAGGTGCCTCCTCGGATTGTGATGGCTGAGCCTGCCTGTGCACAGTCACAGGAGGAACAGACTTTGGCGGGGCTATCAGAGGCTCCAAAACCCAGAGAACCCAAAAGTGTCTACAAAGTCGCAGCAGGGAAGTGAGCAGGCTGCCTCTACCTCTGCTGAAGCCATAGGGGCAGCACTTCATAGAAGCACGCGTAAGAGAAAAATGACACAGAAGTAGATGCATAAGGGTAAGCACATGGGTGTTTCAAGAACTGTTTCTGTTAAGGCTCCATTACTCTTATGTCACATATAAAATTATTTATTTTCACCACTTTCCGCTCTTGCCCATTTTTGTCTGCTACTTTGGAAGTGGCTAAGTGAGTTGGAGTGAATGGTCAGTCATAACGTTACATCCAGCAGTGGGGGTCAGTCTGAAAGGAATGGCTTGGTCATTGTCGGGATGCTTTATGGTGTTGTTGCCGGGGCGGGCGTGGGGGGTGGGGGGGGGACGCGGGGGAAGCCATATGGGTGTAATGCAGGAAGTTGAGTAAATCTGGCCATGATGAGGCCACCCCTGGCCTCCTGGCAGCAGTGTGCTCAGGAGCTGCTGGTATCTGGACCTCAGGTGCCTCCAGCTCCTCCTGGTCTACCAGCTGATGCTCCTCCTCCTCCTCCTCTGAAGAGGCTGTGCGCTCTGCATGCAGCACTAATCCTCGCTCCTGCACTTTACTGTGCAGGGCACAGCAGATAACCACGATTCTGGAGACCCTGGCTGGTGCGTACTGAACGACTCCTCCAGATCGGTCACGGCATCTGAAGCGCATTTTCAGCATGCCTATTGTCTACTCTATGACACATCTGGTGGGCATGTGGCTTTCATTATATCTCTCCTCAGCCTCAGTACTTGACCTTCTCAAGGGTGTCATCATAGAATCATAGAAATTTACAGCACCGAAGGAGGCCATTCAGCCCATCTTGTCTGTGCCGGCCAACAAAGAGCTATCTAGACTAATCCCACTTTTCAGCACTTGGTCCGTAGCCTTGTAGGTTACGGCACTTCAAGTGCATATCCAAGTGCTTTTTAAATGTGATGAGGGTTTCTGCCTCTACCACCCTTTCAGGCAGTGAGTTCCAGACCCCCACCACCCTCTGGGTGAAGAAGTTTCTCCTCAAATCCCCTCTAAACCTCCGACCAATTACTTTAAATCTGTGCCCCCTGGTTATTGACCCTTCTGCTAAGGGAAATAGGTCCTTCCTATCCACTCCATCTAGGCCCCTCATAATTTTATACACCTCAATTTGGTCTCCTCGCAACCTCCTCTGTTCCAAAGAAAACAACCCCAGCCTATCCAATCTTTCCTCATAGCTAAAATTCTCCAGCCCAAGCAACATCCTCGTAAATCTCCTCTGCACCCTCTCTAGCGCAATCACATCCTTCCTGTAATGTGGCGACCAGAACTGCACGCAGTATTCGAGCTGTGGCCTAACTAGTGTTTTATACAGTTGAAGCATAACCTCCCTGCTTGTATATTCTATGCCTCGGCTAATAAAGGCAAGTATCCCGTGTGCCTTCTTAACCACCTTATCTACCTGTCCTGCTACCTTCAGGGATCTGTGGACATGCACTCCAAGGTCCCTCTGATCTTCTGCACTTCTCCATATCCTACCATTTATTGTGTATTCCCTTGCCTTGTTAGCCCTCCCCAAATGCATGACCTCACACTTCTCCAGATTGAATTTCATTTGCCACTGTTCTGCCCACCAGACCAGTCCATTGATATCTTCCTGCAGTCTGCAGCTTTCTTCTTCATTATCATTATCATCATCGTCATGAGCCACGTCTTCAAGCAGCCAGCCTGAAAGTATGATAGCAAAATACTGCAGATGCTGGAAATCTGAAATAACAACAGAAAATGCTGGAAAAACTCAGCAGGCCAGGCAGCATCCGTGGAGAGAAAATAGAGTCGACGTTTCGGGTCAAAACCCTTTTTCAAAACTGGAAAGGAAATAAAATAGATCGAAAGGCAGGGCTGGGAGAGAACAAAAGAAGTGAAGAGATATTCAAAACCAGACGAGATGGTAATAGGACAGTGGAGACAAAAGACGGCTCAGACTAGGTGTGAAGTGTACTGGCAGGATGAGAGACAGCTGCCATGTGGGAGAGAGAAAAAAAAAAGGAAAAAAGGAAAAAAACCTGTAAGTATGTTTGGAGGAGCTAAGAGCTGAGGGAGGGTGGACTGGCACAGGACGAAAGAGTCATGACAGCTGCCAAGGGATTTGGCGCACACGGTCCTGTGGAGCATCAGGTCGCTGAGGAGAAGATTGCTGCTGCTGGTGCTGCTGGTTTACCTGCTGCTGCTAGTGTTGGGGCTCATCGCGGTCCATTTCGGAGGACCAGGGTAAGACAGTATAAACGGCACCCATGCTGATGTAATAGATGGCAGGTCAAGTAGAGATCAGAGGGCCAATCTGTCAATGGTGTGATAGGTAGTAGCAATGAGGTGAGAGTGGCTTCCAAATTTGCAGAAACAACTTGCAAACTGTAGACACCTAAAACTCCGCAACAGCCTTTCCCTTAGGCAAGTAAGCAGGTGTCATGCGGGAGTATTTATTGTGCTTTCCACGCTCTGCAGTAATGACCTCGCTCAATGGCCACTGAGCTTCCACCTCAGCTTGACAGACATGGTTCCCGAGCTGCGTGATTCCTGTGGTCATGCAGTGAAATTCAAAAGGTCTGGTTAAAATCCCTGTTAAGGGTCTGACAACAAGGTATTAATGAGGTAAATTAGGTCACCTCTGCCATTCGGGTCCGTGCCGCGCTGGCAATGCGCCCATGTTAAAGGTGCGAGGAGGTGTGATGACAGCACGTTTCTGACCCGCTCCCATTTATTGTGCATATTACTCCCGACCCACTGCCAATCTCGCATGCACGGCAGCATGAAAATTCCGGCCATTGTGGCCAATTCTGGGCACCAGACTTTAGGAAGGATATGAAGGCTTTGGAGAGGGTACAGAAAAGATTTACAAGAATGGTTTGAGGGATGAGGGATTACAGTTATGTGAATAGACTAGAGAAGCTGAGATTGTTCTCCTTAGAGCAGAGAAGGCTAAGCGGAGATTTGATAGAGGTGTCTAAAATCGGCTGGGGGAGGTTAGAGACACCGGCTGGGGGAGGTTAGAGACACCAGCTGGGGGAGGTTAGAGACACCGGCTGGGGGAGGTTAGAGACACCAGCTGGGCCAGGTTAGAGACACCGGCTGGGGGAGGTTAGGGACACCAGCTGGGGGAGGTTAGAGACACCGGCTGGGGGAGGTTAGAGACACCGGCTAGGGGAGGCTAGAGACACCGGCTGGGGGAGGTTAGAGACACCAGCTGGACGAGGTTAGAGACACCGGCTGGACGAGGTTAGAGACACCGGCTGGGGGAGGTTAGAGACACCGGCTGGGGGAGGTTAGAGACACCGGCTGGGGGAGGTTAGAGACACCGGCTGGGGGAGGTTAGAGACACCGGCTGGACGAGGTTAGAGACACCGGCTGGACAAGGTTAGAGACACCGGCTGGGGGAGGTTAGAGACACTGGCTGGGGGAGGTTAGAGACACCGGCTGGGGGAGGTTAGAGACACCGGCTGGACGAGGTTAGAGACACCGGCTGGACAAGGTTAGAGACACCGGCTGGGGGAGGTTAGAGACACTGGCTGGGGGAGGTTAGAGACACCGGCTGGGGGAGGTTAGAGACACCGGCTGGACGAGGTTAGAGACACCGGCTGGACGAGGTTAGAGACACCGGCTGGGCCAGGTTAGCGACGCCGGCTGGGTTTCCTACAGACACGGTGGCCGGTTATTACCCACGTCACCAGGTATAGCTCATTACCTTTCACTCAGGTTTGCTTGCTTCCTGCAGGGGACAGTGTTCCGTACACAAGCTCCATTTTCAGGATCCACTCCCTCCACAATCACAAACGGTCTCTCCTCTAATGTGGCGACAGTTAAATGGTTACTGTCGGAAACAGGCTGCTGGAACGTTCCGTATCTTGGCCACACTGGATATTTCATTCTTATCAGGCCGTCTTCAAATCTCCCAACCTGTACAAGTGAGCAGAGGTTTGCTTACAATTCAGTGCCAGCTTCTTCCACAAACAAACTGAAACAATATCCTGGGACAGCGGACTGACTCGCAACAGAGCAAATCACACTGTTCAGGAGATAGCGAGGGAAGTTAGTGATATGTTAACAGGTCATTTATTTGTTGCATAAAATTGACAGAGCTTACTGAGAATTGAAAAACAGTCAAAATAAGCTCAGACTATTTCTCTATTTGCAATAAAGTGAGGTTCATGTATATATAGTTCATGCTCTCCCTCTGATGCAAGATCAGTGATGAGTGGGGAGAGAATGACACTGGGGAATGAGAATCATAGAATAGTACGGCACAGAAGGAAGCCATTCGGCCCATCGAGTCTATGCGGCTCTTTCTTTCTCCTTCAAGTATTTATCCAATTCCCTTTTGAAGGCTACAACATATTGAATCTGTATCCACCGCCCTATCAGGCAGTGCATTCCAAATCCTAACCACTCGTTGTGCAAACATAGAAACATAGAAGATAGGAGCAGGAGTAGGCCATTCGGCCCCTCAAGCCTGCTCCGCCATTCAATGAGATCATGGCTGATCATCCAAGTTCAGTACCCTGTCCCTGCCTTCTCCCCATACCCCTTGATCCCTTTAGCCTTAAGAAATATATCCAGCTCCTTCTTGAATATATTTAATGAATTGGCCTCAACCGCCTTCTGTGGTAGAGAATTCCACAGGTTCACCACTCTGTGGGTGAAGAAGTTCCTCCTCATCTCAGTCCTAAATGGCTTACCCCTTATCCTTACACTGTGACCCCTGGTTCTGGACTCCCCCGCCATCGGGAACATCCTTCCTGCATCTAGTCTGTCTAGTCCTAGCAAAAAAGATTTTCCTCATGTCGCCTCTGGTTCTTTTGCCAATCACCTTAAATCTGTGCCCTCTTGTTATCGGCCCTTCAGCCATTGGAAAGAGTTTCTCTTTATTTACTCTATCTAAAGCATGCATGATAGTGGAGAGGGAGGTACACTTGGGAACGATATTGATAGTGGGGAGACACTGACACTCCAGAATGAGAATGAGAATGGGGAGAGACTGACACTGGGGAATCACAATAATAATGAACAAGGTCAGAGAATGCGGAGTCAGGGGATAAGTAGCAGAATGGATTGCTGGCTGGCTTCAGGACAGAAAGCAGAGAGTGGGTGTAAAGGGTAGCTATTCACAGTGGCAGAAGGTGGGTAGTGGTGTTCCACAAGGATCAGTGCTGGGATCACAGCTGTTCACAATGTACATTAACGATTTAGACTTTGGAATCAAAAACACAATTTCTAAATTTGCGGATGACACCAAATTAGGGGGGATAGTCAATACTGAGGAGGACTGCAACAAATTACAGGAGGACATTAATAAACTTGCAGAATGGGCAAATAATTGGCAAATGAAGTTCAACACAGATAAATATGAGGTATTACATTTTGGTAGGAAGAATAGGGAGGTCACTTATCACTTGGAGGGTGCGAGTCTGGGTGGGGTAGAGGAACAAAGGGATCTCGGAGTACAAATACACAAATCACTAAAAGTTGCGACACAGGTTAACAAGGCCATAAAAAAGCAAAGCAAGCACTTGGGTTTATTTCTAGAGGGATAGAATTGAAAAGTAGAGAAGTTTTGCTAAACCTGTATCGAACCTTGGTTAGACCACACTTGGAGTACTGCGTACAGTCTGGTCGCCATATTATAAAAAGGATATAGAGACACTGGAGAGGGTGCAGAGAAGATTGACAAGGATGATACCAGAAAGGCGAGGGTATACATATCAGGAAAGGATGAACAGGCTGGGTCACTTTTCTCTTGAAAACGAAGGCTGAGAGGTGACCTAATCAAGGTCTTTAAAATTATGGCAGGTTTTGATAGAGTGGATACAGAGAGAGTGTTTCCACTTGGGAAGAGCATAACTAGAGGCCATCAATATAAGATAGTCACCAAGAAATCCAACAGGGAATTCAGAAGAAACTTCTTTACCCAGAGAGTGGTGAGAATGTGGAACTCGCTCCCACGAGGAGTGGTTGAAGCGAATAGTATCGATGCATTTAAGGGGAGACTGGATAAGCATATGAGAGTGAAGGGAATAGAGGGTTATCCTTATAGATGGGGTATGGGGAGAAAGCAGGGACCGGGGTACTGAATTTGGATGATCAGCCATGATCGAATTGAATGGCGGAGCAGGCTCGAGGGGTCGAATGGCCTACTCCTGCTCCTATCTTCTATGTTTCTATGATAGATTTAGATGGGGAAAGACAGGAGGAGGCTCGAGTGGAGCATAAACGCCGGCATGGACTGGTTGGGTTGAATGGCCTGTTTCTGTGCCGGAGATCCTGTGTAATCCTGTGTAATCCTAGTGGGAGAGTCTGACACCAAGGAATGACTATGATAGTGGGGTGAGAATGACATTTGGGAATGAACATAACACTGGGAAGTGTGAATGATAGAAGCATAGAGCCATAGATACAGCACAGAAGGAGGCCATTCGGCCCATCGTGTCTGTGCCGGCTCCTTGAAAGAGCGGTCGTGCTCAGTCCCACCCCCCCGCTTTTTGTCCGTAATCCTGTGAGTTCCTCATCCCCCAGCACCTGTCCAACTCCCTTTAAAATTATTTATGGAATCCGCTTCCACCACTGTTTCAGGTAGAGCGTTCCAGATCCCGACAACTCTCCGAGTCTCCCCTGTAGATTTTTTCAAATGTTTTTGAATCGATGATCTCTGGTTATTGACCCACTCGCCAGAGGGAAGAGTTTTTTTCTATCTATTCTATCAAAACCTCTCATCATCTTGAAAACCTCGATTACGTCACCTCTGAACCTTCTCTGTTCCAAGGAGAACAGTCCTAACTTTTCCAACCTCTCCTCATAACTGAAGTCCCTCGTCCCTGGTCACATCCTGGTAAACCTCCTCTGGACCCTTTCTAAGGCCTTTACACCTTTCCTGAAGTGTGAGGCCCAGAATTGTCCACAATACTCCAGCTGAGGCCTAACCGGTGATTTATAAAGTTCGAGCAGGATCTCTTTGCTTTTATATTCTATTCCTCTGTTTATAAACCCAAGGAACCCATTCGCTTTTTTAACCACCTTATCAACTTGCCCTGCCACCTTTAAGGATTTGTGTATCTGGACACCAAGGTCTCTCTGCTCAGCGACACGTTTCAGAATCGTGCTATTTATAGTGCACTGTCTTTCCATATTAGTCCCCCAAAGTGCCTCACTTCTCACTTCTCCACATTGAACTCCACCTGCCGTGCTTCTGCTCATTTCACCATCCTGTCCGTCAGCCTGAAGCCTAGAACTATTGACTACTTTACCAAGTTTCGTATCATCTGCAAACTTTATAATGCTGCTCCCTACACCCGAGTCTAGGTCATTTATAAAAATTGCAGAGTAATGGACCCAAAAACTGACCCTTGGGGAACACTACTGCAAACCACCCCCCAGTCTGAAAAACATCCATCCACCACCACCACTTCCTGTCACTGAGCCAATTTTGTATCCATCCCGCCACTTTCCCCTTAATTCTATGGGCTTCCATCTTCTTAATAAGTCTTCTGTGTGGCACTTTGTCAAATGCCTTCTGAAAGTCCATATATACAGCATCTACTGCACTACCTTGATCAACCTTCTCTGTTACCTCATCAAAGAATTCAATCAAGTTAGTTAGACACAATTTATCTTCCACAAATGCATGCTGGCTCTCCTTGATTAACCCATGCCTTTCCAAGTGAAAGTTTATTTTGTCCCTGATAATGGTTTCCAATAACTTCCCCACCACCGATGTTAGGGTGACTGGCCTGTAGTTTCCTGGTTTATCCCTCTCCCCTTTCTTGAATAGGTATAACATGAGCAGCCTCCAGTCCTCCGGCACTGCTCCTGTATCCAATGAGGATTGAAAGATTGGGACCAATGCCTCTGCTGTTTCTACCTTTGCTTCTTTCAGCAACTCAGGGTGCATTCCACCCGGACCAGGTGACTCACTGACTTTCAGTAATGTTAATCTTTTTAGTACGTCTTCTCTATCTATTACTAGCCTGTCCATAACTTCCCTCTCCTCTTCTAGTGTAACCCTCATCATCCACTTCCTTTGTGAAGACAGATGCAAAGCACTCATTTAATATTTTAGCCATGTCCTCTGCCTCTACATGAAGATTTCCCTTTGGGTCCTCAATAGGCCCAACTTTTTCCCCTAGCTGACCTCTTACACTTTATATCTTTATAAAATGTTTTAGGGTTCAATTTAATGTTGCCTGCTAATCTTTTCTCATAACCTCTCTTTGCCTCTCGTATTAACTTTTTCAATTCCCTCCTGTACTTTCCATAATCTTCCTGGTTATTAACTGAATCTTGCTCCTGACATTTGTCATAAGCCTCCTTTTTCCTGTTTTATTTTATCTTTTATTTCCTTTGTCATCCAGGCTGCATTAGCTTTGGATGCTCCACCTTTTCCCTTCAAAGGAACATGCCTAGTTTGTACCTGAACTCTCTCTTCCCTGAATGCCCTCCGTTACTGCTCTACCCTGGAATCGCCTTTTCCAATCTACCTGTGCCAGGTCCCTTCTTAAATCACTGAAATTAGCTCTTCCCCAGTTTAGCATCTTTACCTTTGATATTTTCTGGTCTCTTTCCAATAATTACTTTAAACCGAAGTATTTTGCTATCGTACGTATGTTGTGTTCACTGTTAATTAGATGATCTCCTATTGTAACACACTTCACTTGCCCTGCCAGAGAATCACCTGCAATGGCTTCTCTTCCCGCTCCCGCATCGTTACCTCTGGTGTCCCCCAAGGATCTATCCTTGGCCTCCTCCTATTTCTCACCTACATGTTGCTCTTTGGTGACATCATCCGAAAACACAGCATCAGTTTCTACATGTACACTGACGACACCCAGCTCTATCTCACCAACACTTCTCTCGACCACTCCACAGTCTCTAAATAGACACACTGCTTGTCTAACATCCAGTTCTGGATGAGCAGAGATTTTCTCCAATTAAATATTGGGAAGACTGAAGCAATTGTTTTTGGTTCCCGACCCAAACTCCGTTCCCGAGCCACTGACTCCATCCCTCTCCCGAACATCTGTCTGAGGCTGAACCACACTGTTCGCAACCTTGGTGTCATATTTGACTGTGAAATGAGCTTCCGATCACATATCCGCAGCATAACTAAGACCGCCTATTTGCACCTCCGTAACATCGCCCATCTCCACCCTTGCCTCAGCTCAGCCGCTGCTGAAACCCTCATCCACGCCTTTGTTACCTCTAGACTTGACTATTTCCAACGCACTCCTGGCCGGCCTCCCACATTCCACCCTACGTAAACTTGAGGTCATCCAAAACTCGGCTGCCCATGTCCTAACTCGCACCAAGTCCCGTTCACCCATCACCCCTGTGCTCGCTGACCTACATTGGCTCCCGGTTAAGCAACACCTCAATTTCAAAATTCTCATCCTTGTTTTCAAATCCCTCCATGGCCTCGCCCCTCCCTATCTCTGTAATCTCCCCCAGCCCCACAAACCCCCGCGATATCTGCGCTCCTCTAATTCTGCCCTCTTGAACATCCCTGATTATAATCGCTCAACCATTGGTGGCCTAGGCCCTAAGTTCTGGAATTCCCTCCCTAAATCTCTCCAACTCTACTTCTCTTTCCTCCTTTAAGATGCTCCTTAAAACCTACCTCTTTGACCAAGCTTTTGGACATCTGCCCTATTTTCTCCTTATGTGGCTCGGTGTCAAATTTTATGTCTTATTGTAGGAATGTGTAGTTCCTATCAAAAGACTGAGGTCCACTCAGGCGATCAAATAAACGAGGTTTAATGAAAACTAACAGAGTTTAACGGATAATTACAGGAGAACATCGAATATAGGTCTAGTCAGTTCGGAGGCTCCACGAGGACTGCTTGGGCGGTCCCGTGGCTGACGTCATCACGTCTTTCCCACCGGTGGGGGATCACGTGATGAACGGCGTGACGTCATCGCGTTTACCCGCGCTATTAAAGTGATCGCGCTCTGTACATGTAAACAGTGAAAACAAAGATACAGACTCAGGCTGTAGCTAACATGTTATTAAAGGGAATTATATACAATTGATCGGAGTCCCTTAGTGGCTCCGCCACATTATAACACTTCTGTGAAGCACCTTGGGACATTTTACTACATTAAAGGCGCTATATAAATACAAGTTGTTGTTGCTGTTATTGCTTCATTTCCCAGAACCAGATCCAACACTGCTTCCTTTCTTCTTGAACTGGAGACATATTGACTGAGAAAGTTCTCCTGTACACATATCAGAAATTCCTCTCCTTCCCTACTCTTAGCACTATGTTTTTCCCAGTCTATATTAGGGTAATTAAAGTCTCCTAATATTACTACTCTATTTTTGTTACACGCCTTTTGATATTTGCCAACTAGTTTGCTCATCTATCGCCCTCTCACTGTTTGGAGCTCTATAAGAATCACCCAGCAATGTAACAGCTCCCCCCCTGTTCCTCAACTCAAGCCAAATAGATTCAGTCCTAGAACCATCTACTATATCGTTTCTATTTAGAACTGTAACATCATCCTTCATCAATACTGCCACACACCCTCCTCTTTTTCCTTCTCTATCATTCCTGAATACTTGGTAACCAGGAAGATTAAGAGCCCATTCCTGGCCTTGTTTGAGCCATGTCTGTTAATGCAACCACGTCATAATCCCATGCGACACTTTGTGCCTGCAGCTCCCCCTTAGTCACACTACGGACACTGATGTACATACGATGGTGGGGAGAGACAGACTTTGGGGAATGAGAATCACAGTGACAGAGACTGCCACTGATGAATGAGAATCATAGCAGGGAGAGTGACATTGGGGAATGAGAATGATAGTGAGGAGTGAAACATAGAAACATAGAAGATAGGAGCAGGAGTAGGCCATTCGGCCCCTCGAGCCTGCTCCGCCATTCAATGAGATCTCGGCTGATCATCCAAATTCAGTACCCTGTCCCTGCTTTCTCTCTATATCCCTTGCTCCCTTTAGCCTGAAGAAATATATCCAACTCCTTCTCGAATATATTTAATGAATTGGCCTCAACTGCCTTCTGTGGTAGAGAATTCCACAGGTTCACCACTCTCTGGGTGAAGAAATTTCTCCTCATCTCTGTCCTTACCCCTTATCCTTAGACTGTGACCCCTGGTTCTGGACTCCCCGACCATCAGGAACATCCTTCCTGCATCTAGTCTGAAGGGCATTGAGGAATGCGAATCATAGCTGAGAGAAATATACTGGGGAATGAGAATGATAGTGGGAGCGTCTGTATCATTCCCACTATCCTATTCTATCAAAAGCCCTTGTGGCAAAGCCACTAAGAGACTCTCACAGTGATTTGTATAATTGCCTTTAATCATGATTATTACCTTTCAGTGTTAGCTCTGGTTAAACAGAGCTAGATCGACAAAATCGCGATCTGACGCGATGACGTCATCACGTGGGTCATGTGACGTCCTCAACGGCGGGAAACGTGATGACGTCATGACATCAGAGGTAGAGGGCGTGGCCAGCCAGTCCTCGTGTGGAGATATAGAGTAAAGACCTGTTTAGAGCTTCTCCTGCATTTTCTTGTTTTGTAAAGTTTTAATACATTAAACTCTGTTTGTTAACTTCCAGTGAGTTTACAGATTCTTTGCTAGGAGTGCAGAGACTCCTACACCCTCATAATTTTGAACACCTCCATCAACTCTCTCCTTAACCTTCTCTACTCGAACAACCCCAGCTCCTTTATATAGTGAAGTCTCTCATCCCTGGTGCCATTCTGTTAAATCTCCTCTGGGCCCTCTCCAAGGCCTTGGCATTCTTCCTGAAGTGTGGAGCCCTGAATTGAACACCATAATCCAGCTGAGGCCTAACCTGTGGTTTATAAAGGTTTAGCATCATTTCCTTGCTTATGTACTCTATTCCTCTATTAATAAAGCCCAGGATCCCGTGTGCTTTTTAACAGCCTTCTCAACTTGTCCCGCCACCTTCAAAGATGTGTGCACACACTCCCAGATTGCTCAGTTCCTGCACCCACTTTAAAACGGAGCCATTTCATTTATATTGCCTCTCCTCATTTTTCCTTCCATCCCTTCACATTTCTGTGTGTTAAATTTAACCTGCCATGTGTCTGCCTATTCCACCAGTCTGTCTCTGTCCTCTTGAAGTCTGTTACTCTCCTCCTCACTGTTGACTACATTTCCGAGCTTTGTGTCATCCACGAGCTTTGCCATTATGCCCCCTATACCCAAGCCCAGGTCATGTTCTATACATCAAAAAGAGCAGTGGTCCTAACACTGATCCCTGGGGGACACCACTGCCGACGTCCCTCCAGTCTGATAAACTACCGTTCACCACGACTTTGTGCTTTCTATCCTTTAGCCAATTTTATACCCACGCAGCCACTGTCCCTCCAACCCCGCGGGCTTTCATTTTATCAACAAGTCTATTGTGTGGCACTTCATCAAATGCCTTTTCAAAGTCTACACATCAACCTTCATCCACCCTCTCCGTTCCTTCGTTAAAGAACTCAATCAAGTTTATCAGAGACTATTTGCCTTGAATAAATCCACATTGCTTGTCATTTATAACCCATGTTCTTCCAAGTTATTCCCAGTCTTTATTTGGATAATTGAAGTGCTCCATTATTACTGCTCTACTGTTCGTACATCTTTCTGTAATGTAACTGCAAATTTGCACCTCTCTCTCCTTCCCACGATTTGATGGTCTCTAGTATACACCCAGTAGCCTAATAGCTCCTCTATTATTGCTTAATTATAACCCAATAGATTCTGTCTTTCACCCCTCACATACATCATCCCTCTCCAGTGCTGTAACCGTATCTTTGATCAATACCACCACCACCTCCTTTATTTCCTTCCCTATCTTTCCTGAATATCTTGTAGCCAGGAATATTACATTCCCAACACTCCCCTCCTTTGAGCCAGGTGTGTAATTTCCACGATATTACAGTCCCATGTGGCGACTTGTGCCTGCAGCTCAACAGCCTTATTTACCACAACATTTACGCACATATACTCCAAACCATACGAGACTGTCACGCATTTCCTCCCGGTCAGAAGTGGCAGATAGTCACGGGCTAAGGCGAGTTAGTAGCAATCTCTCCCCCCATGATCACACACCCATGATCTGTCTCCCGCAAACTCTGCCCCGCGACCTCTTCACCCGCAATCTCTCCTATTATCGCTCTCCCCATGATCTCTCTAACACAAACACTACCCCCACGATCACTCCCGCTGTGAGCTCCCCCGTGATCTCCCCCTGTGATCTCCCCATGTGACCTCCCCCTGTGATCTCTCCCGTGTGATCTCCCCCTGTGATCACCCCGTGATCACCCCGTGACCCCTCCCTGCGATCTCTTTCTGCGATCACCCCGTGATCTCATCCATGCGATCTCTTCCTGCGATCTCTCCCTGTAATCTCTCCCCTGTGATCTCTCCCTGTGATCTCTCCCGTGAGCTCTCCCCTGTGATCTCTCCTGTGATCTCCCTGCGATCTCCCTGTGATCTCCCCCATGATCTCTCCCTGCGATCTCTCCGTGATCTCCCCCTGTGATCTCCCCGTGATCTTCCCCTATGATCTCCCCGTGATCTCTCCCTGTGATCTCCCCCTGTGATCTCTCCCCTGTGATCTCGTCCTGTGATATCTCCGTGATCTCTCCCTGTGATCTCTCCCAGTGATCTCTCCCTGTTATCTCACCCTGTGATCTCCCCTTGTGATCTCCATCTGTGATCTCTCCGTGATCTCTCATTGTGATCTCTCCCTGCGATCTCTCCGTGATCTCTCATTGTGATCTCTCCCTGTGACCACCCCCTGTGATCTCCCCCTGTGATCTCTCCCTGTGATCTCCCCCTGTGATCTCCACCTGTGATCTCCACCTGTGATGTCTCCGTGATCTCTCATTGTGATCTCTCCCTGCGATCTCTCCGTGATCTCTCATTGTGATCTCTCCCTGTGATCTCCCCCTGTGATCTCCCCCTGTGATCTCACCCTGTGATCTCCCCCTGTGATCTCCACCTGTGATCTCCACCTGCGATCTCTCCGTAATCTCTCATTGTGATCTCTCCCTGCGATCTCTCCGTGATCTCTCATTGTGATCTACCCCCATGATCTCTCCCTGTGATCTCCCCCTGTGATCTCTCCCCTGTGATCTCCCCCTGTGATCTCCCCCTGTGATCTCTCCCCTGTGATCTCTCCCTCTGATCTCTCCCTCTGATCTCTCACTGTGATCTCTCCCCCGTGATACCACACTGTGATCTCTTCCTGTGATTCCTCCCTATGATCTCTCCCCCGTGATCTCCCCCGTGATCTCTCCCTGTGATCTCTCCCCCATGATCTCAACCTGTGATCTCTCCCTGTGATTTCTCCGTGATCTCTCCCTGTGATCTCTCCCCCGTGATCTCCCCCGTGATCTCTCCCTGTGATAGCTCCCCCGTGATCTCTCTCCTGTGATCGCTCCATGTGATTTCTCCCTGTGATCTCTCCCTGTGATCACTCCCTGCGATCTCTCCCTGCGATCTCTCCCTGCGATCTCTCCCTGCGATCTCCCCCTGTGATCTCTCCCTGTGATCTCTCATTGTGAAATCTCATTGTGATCTCTCCCTGTGATCACTCCGTGACCTCCCCGAAATCTCTCCCTGTGATCTCTCCCTGTGATCTCCCCCTGTGATCTCCCGTGATCTCTCCCTGCGATCTCTCCGTGATCTCCCCCTGTGATCTCTCCCTGTGATCTCACCCTGTGATCTCCCCCTGTGATCTCTCCAAGATCTCCCACTGTGATCTCCCCCTGTGATATCTCCCTGTGATCTCTCCCTGTGATCTCCCCTGTGATCTCTCCCTGCGATCTCTCCGTGATCTCCCCCTGTGGTCTCTCCCTGTGATCTCACCCTGTCATCTCCCCCTGTGATCTCTCCGTGATCTCCGACTGTGATCTCCCCCTGTGATCTCTCCCTGTGATCTCTCCCTGTGATCTCCCCGTGATCTCACCCTGTGATCTCTCTGTGATCTCTCCCTGTGATCTCTCCGTGATCTCTCATTGTGATCTCTCCCTGTGATCTCCCCGTGATCTCCCCCTGTGATCTCTCCCTGTGATCTCACCCTGTGATCTCCCCCTGTGATCTCCACCTGTGATCTCCACCTGCGATCTCTCCGTAATCTCTCATTGTGATCTCTCCCTGCGATCTCTCCATGATCTCTCATTGTGATCTACCCCCATGATCTCTCCCTGTGATCTCCCCCTGTGATCTCTCCCCTGTGATCTCCCCCTGTGATCTCTCCCCTGTGATCTCCCCCTGTGATCTCTCCCCTGTGATCTCTCCCTCTGATCTCTCCCTCTGATCTCTCACTGTGATCTCTCCCTGTGATCTCTCCCCCGTGATCTCACACTGTGATCTCTTCCTGTGATTTCTCCCTGTGATCTCTCCCCCATGATCTCAACCTGTGATCTCTCCCTGTGATTTCTCCGTGATCTCTCCCTGTGATCTCTCCCCCGTGATCTCTCCCGGTGATAGCTCCCCCGTGATCTCTCTCCTGTGATCGCTCCATGTGATCTCTCCCTGTGATCTCTCCGTGATCACTCCCTGCGATCTCTCCCTGCGATCTCTCCCTGCGATCTCTCCCTGCGATCTCCCCCTGCGATCTCTCCCTGTGATCTCTCATTGTGAAATCTCATTGTGATCTCTCCCTGTGATCACTCCGTGACCTCCCCGAAATCTCTCCCTGTGATCTCTCCGTGATCTCCCCCTGTGATCTCTCCCTGTGATCTCACCCTGTGATCTCCCCCTGTGATCTCTCCAAGATCTCCCACTGTGATCTCCCCCTGTGATATCTCCCTGTGATCTCTCCCTGTGATCTCCCCTGTGATCTCTCCCTGCGATCTCTCCGTGATCTCCCCCTGTGGTCTCTCCCTGTGATCTCACCCTGTGAAATCCCCCTGTGATCTCTGACTGTGATCTCCCCCTGTGATCGCTCCCTGTGATCTCCCCCTGTGATCTCACCCTGTGATCTCTCTGTGATCTCTCCCTGTGATCTCTCCCGGCGATCTCACCCTGTGATCTCTCTGATCTCTCATTGTGATCTCTCCCTGTGATCTCTCCCTGTTATCACTCTGTGATCTCCCTGTGATCTCTCCCTGTGATCTCCCCTGTGATCTCCCCTGTGATCTCTACCTGTGATCTCTCCCTGTAATCTCTCATCTCTCCCCTGTGATCTCCCCGTGATCTCTCCCTGTGATCTCTCATTGTGATCTCTTCCTGTGATCTCCCCCTGCAATCTCTCCCTGTGATCTCTCCCCTGTGATCTCTCCCTGTGATCTCTCCCTGTGATCTCACCCCATGATCTCTCCCTGTGATCTCCCCATGATCTCTCCCTGTGATCTCCCCCTGTGATCTCTCCCCTGTGATCTTGCCCCGTGATCCCTCCCCTGTGATCTCTCCCCTGTGATTTCTCCCTGTGATCTCTCCCTGTGATCTCTCCCTGTGATCTTCCCCTGTGATCTCTCCCGTGATCTCTCCCCCGTGATCTCTCTCCTGTGATCTCTCCCTGTGATCTCTCCCTGTGATCTCTCCCTGCGATCTCTCCCTGTGATCTCCCCCTGTGATCTCTCACGTGATCTCTCCCCCGTGATCTCTCTCCTGTGATCTCTCCCTGTGATCTCTCCCTGTGATCTCTCCCTGTGGTCTCTCCCTGTGATCTCTCCCTGCGATCTCTCCCTGCGATCTCTCCCTGCGATCTCCCCCTGTGATCTCTCCCCTGTGATCTCGCCCTCCCCCTGTGATCTCTCCCCTGTGATCTCGCCCTGTGATCTCTCCCGTGATCTCTCCCCTGTGATCTCTCACTGTGATCTCTCCCCCGTGATACCACACTGTGATCTCTTCCTGTGATTCCTCCCTATGATCTCTCCCCCGTGATCTCCCCCGTGATCTCTCCCTGTGATCTCTCCCCCATGATCTCAACCTGTGATCTCTCCCTGTGATTTCTCCATGATCTCTCCCTGTGATCTCTCCCCCGTGATCTCCCCCGTGATCTCTCCCTGTGATAGCTCCCCCGTGATCTCTCTCCTGTGATCGCTCCATGTGATTTCTCCCTGTGATCTCTCCCTGTGATCACTCCCTGCGATCTCTCCCTGCGATCTCTCCCTGCGATCTCTCCCTGCGATCTCTCCCTGCGATCTCCCCCTGTGATCTCTCCCTGTGATCTCTCATTGTGAAATCTCATTGTGATCTCTCCCTGTGATCACTCCGTGACCTCCCCGAAATCTCTCCCTGTGATCTCTCCCTGTGATCTCCCCCTGTGATCTCCCGTGATCTCTCCCTGCGATCTCTCCGTGATCTCCCCCTGTGATCTCTCCCTGTGATCTCACCCTGTCATCTCTCCCTGTGATCTCTCCAAGATCTCCCACTGTGATCTCCCCCTGTGATATCTCCCTGTGATCTCTCCCTGTGATCTCCCCTGTGATCTCTCCCTGCGATCTCTCCGTGATCTCCCCCTGTGGTCTCTCCCTGTGATCTCACCCTGTCATCTCCCCCTGTGATCTCTCCGTGATCTCCGACTGTGATCTCCCCCTGTGATCTCTCCCTGTGATCTCTCCCTGTGATCTCCCCCTGTGATCTCACCCTGTGATCTCTCTGTGATCTCTCCCTGTGATCTCTCCGTGATCTCTCATTGTGATCTCTCCCTGTGATCTCCCCCTGTGATCTCCCCGTGATCTCTCCCTGTGATCTCACCCTGTGATCTCCCCCTGTGATCTCCACCTGTGATCTCCACCTGCGATCTCTCCGTAATCTCTCATTGTGATCTCTCCCTGCGATCTCTCCATGATCTCTCATTGTGATCTACCCCCATGATCTCTCCCTGTGATCTCCCCCTGTGATCTCCCCCTGTGATCTCCCCCTGTGATCTCTCCCCTGTGATCTCTCCCTCTGATCTCTCCCTCTGATCTCTCACTGTGATCTCTCCCTGTGATCTCTCCCCCATGATCTCACACTGTGATCTCTTCCTGTGATTTCTCCCTGTGATCTCTCCCCCATGATCTCAACCTGTGATCTCTCCCTGTGATTTCTCCGTGAACTCTCCCTGTGATCTCTCCCCCGTGATCTCCCCCGTGATCTCTCCCGGTGATAGCTCCCCCGTGATCTCTCTCCTGTGATCGCTCCATGTGATCTCTCCCTGTGATCTCTCCCTGTGATCACTCCCTGCGATCTCTCCCTGCGATCTCTCCCTGCGATCTCTCCCTGCGATCTCCCCCTGCGATCTCTCCCTGTGATCTCTCATTGTGAAATCTCATTGTGATCTCTCCCTGTGATCACTCCGTGACCTCCCCGAAATCTCTCCCTGTGATCTCTCCCTGCGATCTCTCCGTGATCTCCCCCTGTGATCTCTCCCTGTGATCTCACCCTGTGATCTCCCCCTGTGATCTCTCCAAGATCTCCCACTGTGATCTCCCCCTGTGATATCTCCCTGTGATCTCTCCCTGTGATCTCCCCCCGTGATCTCCCCCATGATCTCTCCCTGTGATCTCCCCCTGTGATCTCTCCCTGTGATCTCTCCCTGTGATCTCCCCTGTGATCTCTCCCTGCGATCTCTCCGTGATCTCCCCCTGTGGTCTCTCCCTGTGATCTCACCCTGTGAAATCCCCCTGTGATCTCTGACTGTGATCTCCCCCTGTGATCGCTCCCTGTGATCTCCCCCTGTGATCTCCCCCTGTGATCTCACCCTGTGATCTCTCTGTGATCTCTCCCTGTGATCTCTCCCGGCGATCTCACCCTGTGATCTCTCTGATCTCTCATTGTGATCTCTCCCTGTGATCTCTCCCTGTTATCACTCTGTGATCTCCCTGTGATCTCTCCCTGTGATCTCTCCCTGTGATCTCACCCCGTGATCTCTCCCTGTGATCTCCCCATGATCTCTCCCTGTGATCTCCCCCTGTGATCTCTCCCCTGTGATCTTGCCCCGTGATCCCTCCCCTGTGATCTCTCCCCTGTGATTTCTCCCTGTGATCTCTCCCTGTGATCTCTCCCTGCGATATCTTCCCCGTGATCTCACCCTGTGATCTCTTCCTGTGATCTCTCCCCGTGATCTCTCTCCTGTGATCTCTCCCTGTGATCTCTCCCTGTGATCTCTCCCTGTGGTCTCTCCCTGTGATCTTCCCCTGTGATCTCTCCCGTGATCTCTCCCCCGTGATCTCTCTCCTGTGATCTCTCCCTGCGATCTCTCCCTGTGATCTCTCCCTGTGATCTCTCCCTGCGATCTCTCCCTGTGATCTCCCCCTGTGATCTCTCACGTGATCTCTCCCCCGTGATCTCTCTCCTGTGATCTCTCCCTGTGATCTCTCCCTGTGATCTCTCCCTGTGGTCTCTCCCTGTGATCTCTCCCTGCGATCTCTCCCTGCGATCTCTCCCTGCGATCTCCCCCTGTGATCTCTCCCCTGTGATCTCGCCCTCCCCCTGTGATCTCTCCCCTGTGATCTCGCCCTGTGACCTCTCCCGTGATCTCTCCCCTGTGATCTCTCCCTGTGATCTCTCCGTGATCTCTCCCTGCGATATCTTCCCCGTGATCTCACCCTGTGATCTCTTCCTGTGATCTCTCCCTGTGATCTCTCCCTGTGATTGCTCCATGTGATCTCTCCCTGCGATCTCCCCCTGTGATCTCCCCCTGTGATCTCCCATTGTGATCTCTCCCTGTGATCTCCCCTGCGATCTCTCCCTGTGATCTCCCCGTGATCTCTCCCTGTGATCTCTCATTGTGATCTCCCCCCGTGATCTCTCCCTGTAATCTACCCCCATGATCTCTCCCTGTGATCTCCCCCTGTGATTTCTCCCCTGTGATCTCTCCCAGTGATCTCCCCCTGTGATCTCTCCCCTGTGATCTCTCCCTCTGATCTCTCCCTCTGATCTCTCGCTGTGATCTCTCCCTGTGATCTCACACTGTGATCTCTTCCTGTGATTTCTCCCTATGATCTCTCCCCCGTGATCTCCCCCGTGATCTCTCCCTGTGATCTCTCCCCCATGATCTCAACCTGTGATCTCTTCCTGTGATTTCCCTCTGTGATCTCTCCCTGTGATCTCTCCTCCATGATCCCCCCCGTGATCTCTCCCTGTGATAGCTCCCCCGTGATCTCTCTCCTGTGATGTGCCCCTGCGATCTCTCCCTGTGATCTCTCCCTGTGATCTCTCCCTGCGATCTCTCCCTGCGATCTCTCCCTGCGATCTCTACCTGCGATCTCTCCCTGCGATCTCCCCGTGATCTCTCCCTGTGATCTCTCCCTGTGATCTCTCATTGTGAAATCTCATTGTGATCTCTCCCTGTGATCACTCCCTGTGTCCTCCCCGTAATCTCTCCCTGTGATCTCTCCCCGTGATCTCTCCCTGCGATCTCTCCGTGATCTCTCCCTGTGATCTCTCCCTGTGATCTCCCCCTGTGATCTCACCCTGTGATCTCTCTGTGATCTCTCCCTGTGATCTCTCCGTGATCTCTCATTGTGATCTCTCCCTGTGATCTCCCCCTGTGATCTCCCCGTGATCTCTCCCTGTGATCTCACCCTGTGATCTCCCCCTGTGATCTCCACCTGTGATCTCCACCTGCGATCTCTCCGTAATCTCTCATTGTGATCTCTCCCTGCGATCTCTCCATGATCTCTCATTGTGATCTACCCCCATGATCTCTCCCTGTGATCTCCCCCTGTGATCTCCCCCTGTGATCTCCCCCTGTGATCTCTCCCCTGTGATCTCTCCCTCTGATCTCTCCCTCTGATCTCTCACTGTGATCTCTCCCTGTGATCTCTCCCCCATGATCTCACACTGTGATCTCTTCCTGTGATTTCTCCCTGTGATCTCTCCCCCATGATCTCAACCTGTGATCTCTCCCTGTGATTTCTCCGTGAACTCTCCCTGTGATCTCTCCCCCGTGATCTCCCCCGTGATCTCTCCCGGTGATAGCTCCCCCGTGATCTCTCTCCTGTGATCGCTCCATGTGATCTCTCCCTGTGATCTCTCCCTGTGATCACTCCCTGCGATCTCTCCCTGCGATCTCTCCCTGCGATCTCTCCCTGCGATCTCCCCCTGCGATCTCTCCCTGTGATCTCTCATTGTGAAATCTCATTGTGATCTCTCCCTGTGATCACTCCGTGACCTCCCCGAAATCTCTCCCTGTGATCTCTCCCTGCGATCTCTCCGTGATCTCCCCCTGTGATCTCTCCCTGTGATCTCACCCTGTGATCTCCCCCTGTGATCTCTCCAAGATCTCCCACTGTGATCTCCCCCTGTGATATCTCCCTGTGATCTCTCCCTGTGATCTCCCCCCGTGATCTCCCCCATGATCTCTCCCTGTGATCTCCCCCTGTGATCTCTCCCTGTGATCTCTCCCTGTGATCTCCCCTGTGATCTCTCCCTGCGATCTCTCCGTGATCTCCCCCTGTGGTCTCTCCCTGTGATCTCACCCTGTGAAATCCCCCTGTGATCTCTGACTGTGATCTCCCCCTGTGATCGCTCCCTGTGATCTCCCCCTGTGATCTCCCCCTGTGATCTCACCCTGTGATCTCTCTGTGATCTCTCCCTGTGATCTCTCCCGGCGATCTCACCCTGTGATCTCTCTGATCTCTCATTGTGATCTCTCCCTGTGATCTCTCCCTGTTATCACTCTGTGATCTCCCTGTGATCTCTCCCTGTGATCTCTCCCTGTGATCTCACCCCGTGATCTCTCCCTGTGATCTCCCCATGATCTCTCCCTGTGATCTCCCCCTGTGATCTCTCCCCTGTGATCTTGCCCCGTGATCCCTCCCCTGTGATCTCTCCCCTGTGATTTCTCCCTGTGATCTCTCCCTGTGATCTCTCCCTGCGATATCTTCCCCGTGATCTCACCCTGTGATCTCTTCCTGTGATCTCTCCCCGTGATCTCTCTCCTGTGATCTCTCCCTGTGATCTCTCCCTGTGATCTCTCCCTGTGGTCTCTCCCTGTGATCTTCCCCTGTGATCTCTCCCGTGATCTCTCCCCCGTGATCTCTCTCCTGTGATCTCTCCCTGTGATCTCTCCCTGTGATCTCTCCCTGTGATCTCTCCCTGCGATCTCTCCCTGTGATCTCCCCCTGTGATCTCTCACGTGATCTCTCCCCCGTGATCTCTCTCCTGTGATCTCTCCCTGTGATCTCTCCCTGTGATCTCTCCCTGTGGTCTCTCCCTGTGATCTCTCCCTGCGATCTCTCCCTGCGATCTCTCCCTGCGATCTCCCCCTGTGATCTCTCCCCTGTGATCTCGCCCTCCCCCTGTGATCTCTCCCCTGTGATCTCGCCCTGTGACCTCTCCCGTGATCTCTCCCCTGTGATCTCTCCCTGTGATCTCTCCGTGATCTCTCCCTGCGATATCTTCCCCGTGATCTCACCCTGTGATCTCTTCCTGTGATCTCTCCCTGTGATCTCTCCCTGTGATTGCTCCATGTGATCTCTCCCTGCGATCTCCCCCTGTGATCTCCCCCTGTGATCTCCCATTGTGATCTCTCCCTGTGATCTCCCCTGCGATCTCTCCCTGTGATCTCCCCGTGATCTCTCCCTGTGATCTCTCATTGTGATCTCCCCCCGTGATCTCTCCCTGTAATCTACCCCCATGATCTCTCCCTGTGATCTCCCCCTGTGATTTCTCCCCTGTGATCTCTCCCAGTGATCTCCCCCTGTGATCTCTCCCCTGTGATCTCTCCCTCTGATCTCTCCCTCTGATCTCTCGCTGTGATCTCTCCCTGTGATCTCACACTGTGATCTCTTCCTGTGATTTCTCCCTATGATCTCTCCCCCGTGATCTCCCCCGTGATCTCTCCCTGTGATCTCTCCCCCATGATCTCAACCTGTGATCTCTTCCTGTGATTTCCCTCTGTGATCTCTCCCTGTGATCTCTCCTCCATGATCCCCCCCGTGATCTCTCCCTGTGATAGCTCCCCCGTGATCTCTCTCCTGTGATGTGCCCCTGCGATCTCTCCCTGTGATCTCTCCCTGTGATCTCTCCCTGCGATCTCTCCCTGCGATCTCTCCCTGCGATCTCTACCTGCGATCTCTCCCTGCGATCTCCCCGTGATCTCTCCCTGTGATCTCTCCCTGTGATCTCTCATTGTGAAATCTCATTGTGATCTCTCCCTGTGATCACTCCCTGTGTCCTCCCCGTAATCTCTCCCTGTGATCTCTCCCCGTGATCTCTCCCTGCGATCTCTCCGTGATCTCCCCCTGTGGTCTCTCCCTGTGATCTCACCCTGTGATCTCCCCCTGTGATCTCTCCGTGATCTCTGACTGTGATCTCCCCCTGTGATCTCTCCCTGTGATCTCCCCCTGTGATCTCACACTGTGATCTCACCCTGTGATCTCTCTGTGATCTCTCCCTGTGATCTCTCCCGGCGATCTCACCCTTTGATCTCTCTCTGATCTCTCATTGTGATCTCTCCCTGTGATCTCTCCCTGTTATCACTCTGTGATCTCCCTGTGATCGCCCCGTGATCTCTCCCTGTGATCTCCCCCGTGATCTCTGCTGTGATCTCTGCTGTGATCTCTCATCGCTCCCCTGTGATCTCCCCGTGATCTCTCCCTGTGATCTCTCATTGTGATCAATTCCTGTGATCTCACCCCATGATCTCTCATTGTGATCGGCCCCTCCGTGATCTCTCCCTGTGATCTCCCCATGATCTCTCCCTGTGATCTCCCCCTGTGATCTCTCCCCTGTGATCTTGCCCCGTGACCTCTCCCCTGTGATCTCTCCCCTGTAATCGCTCCCTGTGATCTCTCCCTGTGGTCGCTCCCTGTGATATCTTCCCCGTGATCTCACCCTGTGATCTCTCCCTGTGATCTCTCCCCCGTGATCTCTCTCCTGTGATCTCTCCCTGTGATCTCTCCCTGTGATCTCTCCCTGTGGTCTCTCCCTGTGATCTCTCCCTGTGATCTCTCCCTGTGGTCTCTCCCTGTGATCTCTCCCTGTGATCTCTCCCTGTGATCTCTCCCCTGTGATCTCGCCCTGTGATCTCTCCCGTGATCTCTCCCGTGATCTCTCCCTGTGATCTCTCCCTGTGATCTCTCCCTGCGATAACTTCCCCGCGATCTCACCCTGTGATCTCTTCCTGTGATCTCTCCCTGTGATCTCTCCCTGTGACCTCCCCCTGTGATCTCCCGTGATCTCTCCCTGCGATCTCTCCATGATCTCCCCCTGTGATCTCTCCCTGTGATCTCCCCCTGTGATCTCTCCAAGATCTCCCACTGTGATCTCCCCCTGTGAAATCTCCCTGTGATCTCTCCCTGTGATCTCCCCCTGTGATCTCCCCCTGTGATCTCTCCCTGTGATCTCCCCATGAACTCTCCCTGTGATCTCTCCCTGTGATCTCCCCTGTGATCTCTCCCTGCGATCTCTCCGTGATCTCCCCCTGTGGTCTCTCCCTGTGATCACACCCTGTGATCTCCCCCTGTGATCTCCGACTGTGATTTCCCCCTGTGATCTCTCCCTGTGAACTCTCCCTGTGATCTCCCCCTGTGATCTCACCCTGTGATCTCTCTGTGATCTCTCCCGATGATCTCACCCTGTGATCTCTCTGATCTCTCATTGTGATCTCTCCCTGTGATCTCTCCCTGTTATCACTCTGTGATCTCCCTGTGATCTCTCCCTGTGATCTCCCCTGTGATCTCCCCTGTGATCTCTACCTGTGATCTCTCCCTGTGATCTCTCCCTGTGATCTCTCATCTCTCCCCTGTGATCTCCCCGTGATCTCTCCCTGTGATCTCTCATTGTGATCACTTCCTGTGATCTCCCCCTGCAATCTCTCCCTGTGATCTCTCCCCGTGATCTCTCCCTGTGATCTCTCCCTGTGATCTCACCCCATGATCTCTCATTGTGATCGGCCCCCCGTGATCTCTCCCTGTGATCTCCCCATGATCTCTCCCTGTGATCTCCCCCTGTGATCTCTCCCCTGTGATCTTGCCCCGTGATCCCTCCCGTGATCTCTCCCCTGTGATTTCTCCCTGTGATCTCTCCCTGTGATCTCTCCCTGCGATATCTTCCCCGTGATCTCACCCTGTGATCTCCTCCTGTGATCTCTCCCGTGATCTCTCTCCTGTGATCTCTCCCTGTGATCTCTCCCTGTGATCTTCCCCTGTGATCTCTCCCGTGATCTCTCCCCCGTGATCTCACTCCTGTGATCTCTCCCTGTGAACTCTCCCTGTAAACTCTCCATGTGATCTCTCCCTGTGATCTCTCCCTGCGATCTCTCCCTGCGATCTCTCCCTGCGATCTCTCCCTGTGATCTCCCCCTGTGATCTCGCCCTGTGATCTCTCCCTGTGATCTCCCCCCGTGATCTCCCCCTGTGATCTCCCCTGTGATCTATCCCGGTGATCTCTCCCTGTGATCTCCCCCTGTGATCTCCCCTGTGATCTCTCCCTGTGACCTCCCCCTGTGATCTCCCCCTGTGATCTCCCACTGTGATCTCTCCCCTGCGATCTCTCCCTGTGATCTCTCTCTGTGATCCCTCCCCTGTGATCTCTCCCCTGTGATCTCTCCCAGCGATCTCTCCCTGTGATCTCTCCCTGTGACCTCCTCTGTGATCTCCCCCTGCGATCTCTTCCTGTGATCTCCACTGTGATCTCTCCCTGTGATCTCCCCCTGGGATCTTTCCCTGTGATCTCCCCTGTGATCTCCCACTGTGATCTCCCCCTGTGATCTTTCCTTTGATCTCTTCCTGTGATCTCCACTGTGATCTCTCCCTGTGATCTCCCCCTGGGATCTTTCCCTGTGATCTCCCCTGTGATCTCCCCCTGTGATCTCTCATCTGTGATCGCTCCCCTGTGATCTCTCCCCTGTGATCTCTCCCCTGTGATCTCTTCCTGTGATCTCCCCCCAGTCATCTCCCCGTGATCTCTCCCTCTGATCTCTCCCTGTGATCTCTCCCTGTGATCTCCCCCTGTGATCTCTCCCCTGTGATCTTTCCTTTGATCTCTTCCCGTGATCTCCCCTGTGATCTCCCCTGTGCTCTCTCCCTGTGATCTCTCCCCTGTGATTTATCCCGTGATCTCTCACTTGTGATCTCTCCCCTGTGATCTCTCCCAGCGATCTCTCCCTGTGATCTCTCCCTGTGACCTCCTCTGTGATCTCCCCCTGTGATCTCCCCCTGTGATCTCCCCCTGCGATCTCTTCCTGTGATCTCCACTGTGATCTCTCCCTGTGATCTCCCCCTGGGATCTTTCCCTGTGATCTCCTCTGTGATCTCCCACTGTGATCTCCCCCTGTGATCTTTCCTTTGATCTCTTCCTGTGATCTCCACTATGATCTCTCCCTGTGATCTCCCCCTGGGATCTTTCCCTGTGATCTCCCCTGTGATCTCCCCTTGTGATCTCTCACCTGTGATCGCTCCCCTGTGATCTCTCCCCTGTGATCTCTTCCTGTGATCTCCCCCCAGTCATCTCCCCGTGATCTCTCCCTCTGATCTCTCCCTGTGATCTCTCCCTGTGATCTCCCCCTGTGATCTCTCCCCTGTGATCTCCCCCTGTGATCTTTCCTTTGATCTCTTCCCGTGATCTCCCCTGTGATCTCCCCTGTGATCTCTCCCTGTGATCTCTCCCCTGTGATTTATCCCGTGATCTCTCACTTGTGATCTCTCCCCTGTGATCTCTCCACTGTGATCTCTCCCCTGTGATCTCTTCCTGTAATCTCCCCCCTGTGATCTCTCCCTGTGATCTCTCCCTGTGATCTCCCCCTGTGATCTCCCACTTTGATCTCTCCCCCTGTGGTCTCTCCCCTGCGATCTCTCGCTGTGAGCTCTCACTGTGATCTCTCCCCTGTGATCTCCCCCTGTGATCTCTCCCCTGTGATCTCCCCATGATCTCTCCCTGTGATCTCCCCCTGTGATCTCCCCCTGTGATCTCTCCCTGTGATCTCCCCCTGTGATCTCCCCTGTGCTCTCCCCTGTGATCTCCCCCTGTGATCTCCCCGTGATCTCCCCTAAGATCTCTCATTGTGATCTGCCCCTGTGATCTCTCCCTGTGATCTGTCGCTGTGATCTCTCCCTTTGATCTCCCCATGATCTTCCCCTTTGATCTCTCCCTGTGATCTCCCGTTACATCTCCCTGTGATCTCCCCATGATCTCCCCCTGTGATCTCTCCCTGTGATCTCCCCCGTGACCTCCCCTGTGATCTCTCCCTGTGATCTCCCCGTGATCTCTCCCTGTGATCTCCCCCATGATTGCTCCCTGTGATCGCTCCCCTGTGATGTCCCACTGTGATCTCCCCCAGTGATCTCTCCCTGTGATCTCTTCCTGTGATCTCCCCATGATCTTTCCCTGTGACCTCCCCGTGATCTCTCCCTGTGATCTCCCCCATGATCGCTCCCTGTGATCGCTCCCCTGTGATCTCCCACTGTGATCTCCCCCAGTGATCTCTCCCTGTGATCTCTTCCTGTGACCTCTCCCTGCAATCTCTGCCTGTGATCTGCCCTGTGATCTCCCCTGTGATCTCCCCCTGTGATCTCACCCTGGGATCTTTCCCTGTGATCTCCCCTGTGATCCCCCCTGTGATCTTTCCTTTGATTTCTTCCTGTGATCTCCCCTGTGATCTCTCCCTGTGATCTCCCCCTGTGTTCTCTCCTTGTGATCTCCCCGTGATCTCCCCCTGTGATCTCCTCCTGTGATCTCCCCTGTGATCTCTCCCTATGATCTCCCCCTGTGATCTCCCCCTGTGATCTCTCCCCTGTGATCTCCCCCTGTGATCTCTCCCCTGTGATCTCTCCCTATGATCTCTCCCTGTGATCTCCCCCGTGATCTCTCATTTTAATCTCTCCCTGTGATCTCTCCCCCTGTGATCTCTCCCCTGCGATCTCTCCCTGTGATCTCTCTCTGTGATCTCTCCCTGTGATCTCTCTCTGTGATCTCTCCCATGTGATCTCTCTCAGCGATCTCTCCCTGTGATCTCCCCGTGATCTTTCCCTGTGATCTCCCCCTGTGATCTCCCCCGTGATCTCTCCCTGTGCCCTCTCCCCCGTGATCTCCCCCTGTGATCTCCCCCTGTGATCTCTCCCTGTGATCTCTCCCCTGCGAACTCTTCCTGTGATCTGCACTGTCATCTCTCCCTGTGATCGCCCCCTGGGATCTTTCCCTATGATCTCCCCTGTGATCTTTCCTTTGATCTCTTATTGTGATCTCCCCTTCGATCTCTCCCTTGGGTCTCTCCCCTGTGATTTCTCCCCTGTGATCTCTCCCCTGTGATCTCCCCCTGTGATCTTTCCTTTGATCTCTTCCCATGATCTCCCCTGTGATCTCCCCTGTGATCTCTCCCTGTGATCTCTCCCCTGTGATTTATCACCTGTGATCTCTCACTTGTGATCTCTCCCCTGTGATCTCTCCCCTCTGATCTCTCCCCTGTGATCTCTTCCTGTGATCTCCCCTGTGATCTCTCCCTGTGATCTCTCCCTGTGATCCCCCCCTGTGATCTCCCCCTGTGATCTCTCCCCTGTGATCTCTCCCCTGTGATCTCTCCCTGTGATCTCCCCCTGTGATCTCCCACTTTGATCTCTCCCCCTGTGGTCTCTCCCCTGTGATCTCTCGCTGTGAGCTCTCACTGTGATCTCTCCCCTGTGATCTCCCCCTGTGATCTCTCCCCTGTGATCTCCCCCTGTGATCTCCCCCTGTGATCTCTCCCTGTGATCTCTCCCTGTGATCTCCCCGTGATCTCCCCATGTGATCTCCCCATGTGATCTCCCCGTGATCTCCCCTGTGATCTCTCCCTGTGATCTCCCCCTGTGATCTCCCCCTGTGATCTCCCCATGATCTCCCCTAAGATCTCTCTTTGTGATCTGCCCGTGATCTCTCCCTGTGATCTGTCGCTGTGATCTCTCCCTGTGATCTCCCCGTGATCTTCCCCTTTGATCTCTCCCTGTGATCTCCCCTGTTATATCTCCCTGTGATCTCCCCGTGATCTCCCCCTGTGATCTCTCCCTGTGATCTCCCCCGTGATCTCTCCCTGTGATCTCCCCCATGATCGCTCCCTGTGATCGCTCCCCTGTGATCTCCCACTGTGATCTCCCCCAGTGATCTCTCCCTGTGATCTCTTCCTGTGACCTCTCCCCTGCAATCTCTTCCTGTGATCTCGCCCTGTGATCTTACCCTCCGGTCTTTCCCTGTGATCTCCCCTGTGATCCCCCCTGTGATCTTTCCTTTGATCTCTTCCTGTGATCTCCCCTGTGATCTCTCCCTGTGACCTCCCCCTGTTTTCTCTCCTTGTGATCTCCCCCTGTGAACTCCCCCTGTGATCTCCCCCTGTGATCTCCCCTGTGATCTCTCCCTATGATCACCCCCTGTGATCTCTCCCCTGTGATCTCTCCCTATGATCTCTCCCTGTGATCTCCCCCCGTGATCTCTCATTTTAATCTCTCCCTGTGACCTCTCCCCCTGTGATCTCTCCCCTGCGATCTCTCCCTGTGATCTCTCTGTGATCTCTCCCTGTGATCTCTCTCTGTGATCTCTCCCATGTGATCTCTGTCAGCGATCTCTCCCTGTGATCTCCCCATGATCTTTCCCTGTGATCTCCCCCTGTGATCTCTCCCTGTGATCTCCCCCGTGATCTCCCCCTGTGATCTCCCCTGTGATCTCTCCCTGTGATCTCTTCCTGTGACATCTCCCCTGCGAACTCTTCCTGTGATCTCCACTGTGATCTCTCCCTGTGATCGCCGCCTGGGATCTTTCCCTGTGATCTCCCCTGTGATCTTTCCTTTGATCTCTTCCTATGATCTCCCCTGTGATCTCTCCCTTGGATCTCTCCCCTGTGATTTCTCCCCTGTGATCGCTCCCCTGTGATCTCACCCCTGTGATCCCTCCCCTGTGATCTCTTCCTGTGATCTCCCCTGTGATCTCCCCCCGTGATCTCCCCCTGTGATCTCCCCCTGTGATCTCTCCCCTGTGATCTCCCCCTGTGATCTTTCCTTTGATCTCTTCCTGTGATCTCCCCTGTGATCTCTCCCTGTGATCTCCCCCGTGATCTCTCATTTTAATCTCTCCCTGTGATCTCCCCCTGTGATCTCCCCTGTGCTCTCCCCTGTGATCTCCCCCTGTGATCTCCCCGTGATCTCCCCTAAGATCTCTCATTGTGATCTGCCCCTGTGATCTCTCCCTGTGATCTGTCGCTGTGATCTCTCCCTTTGATCTCCCCATGATCTTCCCCTTTGATCTCTCCCTGTGATCTCCCGTTACATCTCCCTGTGATCTCCCCATGATCTCCCCCTGTGATCTCTCCCTGTGATCTCCCCCGTGATCTCCCCTGTGATCTCTCCCTGTGATCTCCCCATGATCTCCCCGTGATCTCTCCCTGTGATCTCCCCCATGTTTGCTCCCTGTGATCGCTCCCCTGTGATGTCCCACTGTGATCTCCCCCAGTGATCTCTCCCTGTGATCTCTTCCTGTGATCTCCCCATGATCTTTCCCTGTGACCTCCCCGTGATCTCTCCCTGTGATCTCCCCCATGATCGCTCCCTGTGATCGCTCCCCTGTGATCTCCCACTGTGATCTCCCCCAGTGATCTCTCCCTGTGATCTCTTCCTGTGACCTCTCCCTGCAATCTCTGCCTGTGATCTGCCCTGTGATCTCCCCTGTGATCTCCCCCTGTGATCTCCCCCTGTGATCTCACCCTGGGATCTTTCCCTGTGATCTCCCCTGTGATCCCCCCTGTGATCTTTCCTTTGATTTCTTCCTGTGATCTCCCCTGTGATCTCTCCCTGTGATCTCCCCCTGTGTTCTCTCCTTGTGATCTCCCCGTGATCTCCTCCTGTGATCTCCCCTGTGATCTCTCCCTATGATCTCCCCCTGTGATCTCCCCCTGTGATCTCTCCCCTGTGATCTCCCCCTGTGATCTCTCCCCTGTGATCTCTCCCTATGATCTCTCCCTGTGATCTCCCCCGTGATCTCTCATTTTAATCTCTCCCTGTGATCTCTCCCCCTGTGATCTCTCCCCTGCGATCTCTCCCTGTGATCTCTCTCTGTGATCTCTCCCTGTGATCTCTCTCTGTGATCTCTCCCATGTGATCTCTCTCAGCGATCTCTCCCTGTGATCTCCCCGTGATCTTTCCCTGTGATCTCCCCCTGTGATCTCCCCCGTGATCTCTCCCTGTGCCCTCTCCCCCGTGATCTCCCCCTGTGATCTCCCCCTGTGATCTCTCCCTGTGATCTCTCCCCTGCGAACTCTTCCTGTGATCTGCACTGTCATCTCTCCCTGTGATCGCCCCCTGGGATCTTTCCCTATGATCTCCCCTGTGATCTTTCCTTTGATCTCTTATTGTGATCTCCCCTTCGATCTCTCCCTTGGATCTCTCCCCTGTGATTTCTCCCCTGTGATCTCTCCCCTGTGATCTCCCCCTGTGATCTTTCCTTTGATCTCTTCCCGTGATCTCCCCTGTGATCTCCCCTGTGATCTCTCCCTGTGATCTCTCCCCTGTGATTTATCACCTGTGATCTCTCACTTGTGATCTCTCCCCTGTGATCTCTCCCCTCTGATCTCTCCCCTGTGATCTCTTCCTGTGATCTCCCCTGTGATCTCTCCCTGTGATCTCTCCCTGTGATCCCCCCCTGTGATCTCCCCCTGTGATCTCTCCCCTGTGATCTCTCCCCTGTGATCTCTCCCTGTGATCTCCCCCTGTGATCTCCCACTTTGATCTCTCCCCCTGTGGTCTCTCCCCTGTGATCTCTCGCTGTGAGCTCTCACTGTGATCTCTCCCCTGTGATCTCCCCCTGTGATTTCTCCCCTGTGATCTCCCCCTGTGATCTCCCCCTGTGATCTCTCCCTGTGATCTCTCCCTGTGATCTCCCCGTGATCTCCCCATGTGATCTCCCCATGTGATCTCCCCGTGATCTCCCCTGTGATCTCTCCCTGTGACCTCCCCCTGTGATCTCCCCTGTGATCTCCCCCTGTGATCTCCCCATGATCTCCCCTAAGATCTCTCTTTGTGATCTGCCCCTGTGATCTCTCCCTGTGATCTGTCGCTGTGATCTCTCCCTGTGATCTCTCCCTGTGATCTCTCCCTGTGATCTCCCCTGTTATATCTCCCTGTGATCTCCCCGTGATCTCCCCCTGTGATCTCTCCCTGTGATCTCCCCCGTGATCTCTCCCTGTGATCTCCCCCATGATCGCTCCCTGTGATCGCTCCCCTGTGATCTCCCACTGTGATCTCCCCCAGTGATCTCTCCCTGTGATCTCTTCCTGTGACCTCTCCCCTGCAATCTCTTCCTGTGATCTCCCCTGTGATCTACCCTGTGATCTCGCCCTGTGATCTTACCCTCCGGTCTTTCCCTGTGATCTCCCCTGTGATCCCCCCTGTGATCTTTCCTTTGATCTCTTCCTGTGATCTCCCCTGTGATCTCTCCCTGTGACCTCCCCCTGTTTTCTCTCCTTGTGATCTCCCCCTGTGAACTCCCCCTGTGATCTCCCCCTGTGATCTCCCCTGTGATCTCTCCCTATGATCACCCCCTGTGATCTCTCCCCTGTGATCTCTCCCTATGATCTCTCCCTGTGATCTCCCCCCGTGATCTCTCATTTTAATCTCTCCCTGTGACCTCTCCCCCTGTGATCTCTCCCCTGCGATCTCTCCCTGTGATCTCCCCATGATCTTTCCCTGTGATCTCCCCCTGTGATCTCTCCCTGTGATCTCCCCCGTGAACTCCCCCTGTGATCTCCCCCTGTGATCTCCCCTGTGATCTCTCCCTGTGATCTCTTCCTGTGACATCTCCCCTGCGAACTCTTCCTGTGATCTCCACTGTGATCTCTCCCTGTGATCGCCGCCTGGGATCTTTCCCTGTGATCTCCCCTGTGATCTTTCCTTTGATCTCTTCCTATGATCTCCCCTGTGATCTCTCCCTTGGATCTCTCCCCTGTGATTTCTCCCCTGTGATCGCTCCCCTGTGATCTCACCCCTGTGATCCCTCCCCTGTGATCTCTTCCTGTGATCTCCCCTGTGATCTCCCCCCGTGATCTCCCCCTGTGATCTCCCCCTGTGATCTCCCCCTGTGATCTCTCCCCTGTGATCTCCCCCTGTGATCTTTCCTTTGATCTCTTCCTGTGATCTCCCCTGTGATCTCTCCCTGTGATCTCTCCCCTGTGATCTCTCCCCTGTGCTCTCTTCCTGTGATCTCTTCCTGTGATCTCCCCCATGATCTCTCCCTGTGATCTCTCTCTATGATCTCTGCCTGTGATCTCCCCCTGTGATCTCTCCCCTGTGCTCTCTCCCTGTGATCTCTTCCTGTGATCTCCCCCGTGATCTCTCCCTGCGATCTCCCCTGTGATCTCCCCCTGCGATCTCTCCCTGTAATCTCTCCCTGTGATCTCTCCCTGTGATCTCTCCCCTGTGATCGCTCCCTGTGATCTCTCCCCTGTGATCACCCCCGTTATCTCTCACTGCGATCTCTCCCTGTGATCTCCCCATGATCTTTCCCTGTGATCTCCCCCTGTGATCTCTCCCTGTGATCTCTCCCTGTGATCTCCCTGGTGATCTTTCCCTTTGATCTCACCCTGTGATCTCCCCGTGATCTGTCCCTGTGATCTCCCCCCGTGATCTCCCCGTGATCTCCCGTGATCTATCCCTGTGATCTCCCCCCATGATCTCCCCCTGTCATCTCCCCTGTGATCTCTCCCTGTGACCTCCACCTGTGATCTCCCCCTGTGATCTTCCGCTGTGATCTCTCCCCTGCGATCTCTCCCTGTGATCTCTCTCTGTGATCTCTCCCCTGTGATCTCTCCCCTGTGATCTCTCCTCATGATCTCTCCCAGCGATCTCTCCCTGTGATCTCCCCCTGTGATCTCTCCCTGTGATCTCCCCCATGATCTCTCCCTGTGATCTCTCCCCCGAGATCTCCCCCTGTGATCTCCCCCTGTGATCTCCCCCTGTGATCTCATCCTGTGATCTCCACTGTGATCTCTCCCTGTGATCTCCCACTGGGATCTTTCGCTGTGATCTCTCCGTGTGATCTCTCCCTGTGATCTCCCCCTGTGATCTCCCCCTGTGATCTCTCCGTGTGATCTCTCCCTGTGATCTCCCCCTGTGATCTCTCCCCTGTGATCTCCCCCTGTGATCTTTCCTTTGATCTCTTCCCGTGATCTCCCCTGTGATCTTTCCCTGTGATCTCTCCCCTGTGATTTATCCCGTGATCTCTCACCTGTGATCTCTCCCCTGTGATATCTCCCGTGATCTCTCCCCTGTGATCTCTTCCTGTGATCTCCCCCCTGTGATCTCTCCCTGTGATCTCCCCTGTGATCTCTCCCCTGTGATTTATCCCGTGATCTCTCACTTGTGATCTCTCCCCTGTGATCTCTCCACTGTGATCTCTCCCCTGTGATCTCTTCCTGTAATCTCCCCCCTGTGATCTCCCACTTTGATCTCTCCCCCTGTGGTCTCTCCCCTGCGATCTCTCGCCTGTGATCTCTCCCTGTGATCTCCCCCTGTGATCTCCCCCTGTGATCTCTCCCCTGTGATCTCTCCCTGTGATCTCCCTCTGTGATCTCCCACTTTGATCTCTCCCCCTGTGGTCTCTCCCCTGCGATCTCTCGCTGTGAGCTCTCACTGTGATCTCTCCCCTGTGATCTCCCCCTGTGATCTCTCCCCTGTGATCTCCCTGTGATCTCCCCCTGTGATCTCCCCCTGTGATCTCCCCCTGTGATCTCCCTGTGATCTCCCCTAAGATCTCTCTTTGTGATCTGCCCCTGTGATCTCTCCCTCTGATCTGTCGCTGTGATCTCTCCCTGTGATCTTTGCTTTGATCTCTTCCTGTGATCTCCCCTGTGATCTCTCCCTGTGATCTCTCCCCTGTGATCTCTTCCTATGATCTCCCCCCTGTGATCTCTCCCTGTGATCTCTCCCTGTGATCTCTCTCTGTGATCGCTGCCTGTGATCTCCCCCTGTGATCTCTCCCTGTGATCTCCCCTGTGATCTCTCCCTGTGCTCTTTGCTTTGATCTCTTCCTGTGATCTCCCCTGTGATCTCTCCCTGTGATCTCTCCCCTGTGATCTCTTCCTATGATCTCCCCCCTGTGATCTCTCCCTGTGATCTCTCCCTGTGATCTCTCTCTGTGATCGCTGCCTGTGCTCTCTCCCCTGTGATCTCCCCGTGATCTTTCCTTTGATCGCTTCCCGTGATCTCCCCTGTGATCTCTCCCTGTGATCTCTCCCCTGTGATTTATCCCGTGACCTCTCACTTGTGATCTCTCCCCTGTGATCTCTCCCTGTGATCTCTCCCGTGATCTCTTCCTGTAATCTCCCCCCTGTGATCTCCCCCTGTGATCTCCCCCTGTGATCTCTCCCCTGTGATCTCTCCCCTGTGATCTCTCCCTGTGATCTCCCACTTTGATCTCTCCCCCGGTGGTCTCTCCCCGCGATCTCTCGCTGTGAGCTCTCACTGTGATCTCTCCCCTGTGATCGCCCCCTGTGATCTCTCCCCTGTGATCTCCCCCTGTGATCTTTCCTTTGATCTCTTCCTGTGATCTCCCCTGTGATCTCTCCCTGTGATCTCTCCCCTGTGATCTCTCCCCTGTGATCTCTTCCTATGATCTCCCCCCTGTGATCTCTCCCTGTGATCTCTCCTTGTGATCTCTCTCTGTGATCGCTGCCTGTGATCTCCCCCTGTGATCTCTCCCTGTGATCTCCCCCGTGATCTCTCCCTGTGCTCTCTCCCCTGTGATCTCCCCGTGATCTTTCCTTTGATCGCTTCCCGTGATCTCCCCTGTGATCTCCCCTGTGATCTCTCCCTGTGATCTCTCCCCTGTGATTTATCCCGTGACCTCTCACTTGTGATCTCTCCCCTGTGATCTCTCCCTGTGATCTCTCCCGTGATCTCTTCCTGTAATCTCCCCCCTGTGATCTCTCCCTGTGATCTCCCCCTGTGATCTCTCCCCTGTGATCTCTCCCCTGTGATCTCCCCCTGTGATCTCCCACTTTGATCTCTCCCCCGGTGGTCTCTCCCCGCGATCTCTCGCTGTGAGCTCTCACTGTGATCTCTCCCCTGTGATCGCCCCCTGTGATCTCTCCCTGTGATCTCCCCGTGATCTCTCCCTGTGATCTCCCCCTGTGATCTCCCCTGTGATCTCCCCTGTGATCTCTCCCTGTGATCTCCCCGTGATCTCCCCGTGATCATCCCTAAGATCTCTCATTGTGATCTGCCCCTGTGATCTCTCCCTGTGATCTGTCGCTGTGATCTCTCCCTGTGATCTCCCCGTGATCTTGCCCTTTGATCTCTCCCTGAGATCTCCCGTTATCTCTCCCTGTGATCTCCCCCTGTGATCTCCACCTGTGATCTCCCCGTGATCTCCCCTGTGATCTCTCCGTGATCTCTCCCTGTGATCTCCCTGTGATCTCTCCCTGTGATCTCCCCGTGATCTCTACCTGTGATCTCCCCCTGTGATCTCTCCCTGTGATCTCCCCCTGTGATCTCCCCCTGTGATCTTTCCCTTTGATCTCTTCCTGTGATCGCCCCTGTGAACTCTCCCTGTGATCTCCCCCTGTGATCTGTCCCTGTGATCTCCCCCCGTGATCTCCCCCTGTGATCTCCCCTGTGATCTATCCCGGTGATCTCTCCCTGTGATCTCCCCCTGTGATCTCCCCTGTGATCTCTCCCTGTGACCTCCCCCTGTGATCTCCCCCTGTGATCTCCCACTGTGATCTCTCCCCTGCGATCTCTCCCTGTGATCTCTCTCTGTGATCCCTCCCCTGTGATCTCTCCCCTGTGATCTCTCCCAGCGATCTCTCCCTGTGATCTCTCCCTGTGACCTCCTCTGTGATCTCCCCCTGTGATCTCCCCCTGTGATCTCCCCCTGCGATCTCTTCCTGTGATCTCCACTGTGATCTCTCCCTGTGATCTCCCCCTGGGATCTTTCCCTGTGATCTCCCCTGTGATCTCCCACTGTGATCTCCCCCTGTGATCTTTCCTTTGATCTCTTCCTGTGATCTCCACTGTGATCTCTCCCTGTGATCTCCCCCTGGGATCTTTCCCTGTGATCTCCCCTGTGATCTCCCCCTGTGATCTCTCACCTGTGATCGCTCCCCTGTGATCTCTCCCCTGTGATCTCTCCCCTGTGATCTCTTCCTGTGATCTCCCCCCAGTCATCTCCCCGTGATCTCTCCCTCTGATCTCTCCCTGTGATCTCTCCCTGTGATCTACCCCTGTGATCTCTCCCCTGTGATCTCCCCCTGTGATCTTTCCTTTGATCTCTTCCCGTGATCTCCCGTGATCTCCCCTGTGATCTCTCCCTGTGATCTCTCCCCTGTGATTTATCCCGTGATCTCTCACTTGTGATCTCTCCCCTGTGATCTCTCCCAGCGATCTCTCCCTGTGATCTCTCCCTGTGACCTCCTCTGTGATCTCCCCCTGTGATCTCCCCCTGTGATCTCCCCCTGCGATCTCTTCCTGTGATCTCCACTGTGATCTCTCCCTGTGATCTCCCCCTGGGATCTTTCCCTGTGATCTCCTCTGTGATCTCCCACTGTGATCTCCCCCTGTGATCTTTCCTTTGATCTCTTCCTGTGATCTCCACTGTGATCTCTCCCTGTGATCTCCCCCTGGGATCTTTCCCTGTGATCTCCCCTGTGATCTCCCCCTGTGATCTCTCACCTGTGATAGCTCCCCTGTGATCTCTCCCCTGTGATCTCTCCCCTGTGATCTCTTCCTGTGATCTCCCCCCAGTCATCTCCCCGTGATCTCTCCCTCTGATCTCTCCCTGTGATCTCTCCCTGTGATCTCCCCCTGTGATCTCTTCCTGTAATCTCCCCCCTGTGATCTCTCCCTGTGATCTCTCCCTGTGATCTCCCCCTGTGATCTCCCCCTGTGATCTCTCCCCTGTGATCTCTCCCTGTGATCTCCCTCTGTGATCTCCCACTTTGATCTCTCCCCCTGTGGTCTCTCCCCTGCGATCTCTCGCTGTGAGCTCTCACTGTGATCTCTCCCCTGTGATCTCCCCCTGTGATCTCTCCCCTGTGATCTCCCTGTGATCTCCCCCTGTGATCTCCCCCTGTGATCTCCCTGTGATCTCCCCTAAGATCTCTCTTTGTGATCTGCCCCTGTGATCTCTCCCTGTGATCTGTCGCTGTGATCTCTCCCTGTGATCTTTGCTTTGATCTCTTCCTGTGATCTCCCCTGTGATCTCTCCCTGTGATCTCTCCCCTGTGATCTCTTCCTATGATCTCCCCCCTGTGATCTCTCCCTGTGATCTCTCCCTGTGATCTCTCTCTGTGATCGCTGCCTGTGATCTCCCCCTGTGATCTCTCCCTGTGATCTCCCCTGTGATCTCTCCCTGTGCTCTCTCCCCTGTGATCTCCCCGTGATCTTTCCTTTGATCGCTTCCCGTGATCTCCCCTGTGATCTCTCCCCTGTGATTTATCCCGTGACCTCTCACTTGTGATCTCTCCCCTGTGATCTCTCCCTGTGATCTCTCCCGTGATCTCTTCCTGTAATCTCCCCCCTGTGATCTCTCCCCGTGATCTCCCCCTGTGATCTCCCCCTGTGATCTCTCCCCTGTGATCTCTCCCCTGTGATCTCTCCCTGTGATCTCCCACTTTGATCTCTCCCCCGGTGGTCTCTCCCCGCGATCTCTCGCTGTGAGCTCTCACTGTGATCTCTCCCCTGTGATCGCCCCCTGTGATCTCTCCCCTGTGATCTCCCCCTGTGATCTTTCCTTTGATCTCTTCCTGTGATCTCCCCCTGTGATCTCTCCCCTGTGATCTCTCCCCTGTGATCTCTTCCTATGATCTCCCCCGTGATCTCTCCCTGTGATCTCTCCTTGTGATCTCTCTCTGTGATCGCTGCCTGTGATCTCCCCCTGTGATCTCTCCCTGTGATCTCCCCCGTGATCTCTCCCTGTGCTCTCTCCCCTGTGATCTCCCCGTGATCTTTCCTTTGATCGCTTCCCGTGATCTCCCCTGTGATCTCCCCTGTGATCTCTCCCTGTGATGTCTCCCCTGTGATTTATCCCGTGACCTCTCACTTGTGATCTCTCCCCTGTGATCTCTCCCTGTGATCTCTCCCGTGATCTCTTCCTGTAATCTCCCCCCTGTGATCTCTCCCTGTGATCTCCCCCTGTGATCTCCCCCTGTGATCTCTCCCCTGTGATCTCTCCCCTGTGATCTCTCCCTGTGATCTCCCCCTGTGATCTCCCACTTTGATCTCTCCCCCGGTGGTCTCTCCCCGCGATCTCTCGCTGTGAGCTCTCACTGTGATCTCTCCCCTGTGATCGCCCCCTGTGATCTCTCCCTGTGATCTCCCCGTGATCTCTCCCTGTGATCTCCCCCTGTGATCTCCCCTGTGATCTCCCCTGTGATCTCTCCCTGTGATCTCCCCGTGATCTCCCCGTGATCATCCCTAAGATCTCTCATTGTGATCTGCCCCTGTGATCTCTCCCTGTGATCTGTCGCTGTGATCTCTCCCTGTGATCTCCCCGTGATCTTGCCCTTTGATCTCTCCCTGAGATCTCCCGTTATCTCTCCCTGTGATCTCCCCATGATCTCCCCCTGTGATCTCCACCTGTGATCTCCCCGTGATCTCCCCTGTGATCTCTCCGTGATCTCTCCCTGTGATCTCCCTGTGATCTCTCCCTGTGATCTCCCCGTGATCTCTACCTGTGATCTCCCCCTGTGATCTCTCCCTGTGATCTCCCCCTGTGATCTCCCCCTGTGATCTTTCCCTTTGATCTCTTCCTGTGATCGCCCCTGTGAACTCTCCCTGTGATCTCCCCCTGTGATCTGTCCCTGTGATCTCCCCCCGTGATCTCCCCCCGTGATCTCCCCCTGTGATCTCCCCTGTGATCTATCCCGGTGATCTCTCCCTGTGATCTCCCCCTGTGATCTCCCCTGTGATCTCTCCCTGTGACCTCCCCCTGTGATCTCCCCCTGTGATCTCCCACTGTGATCTCTCCCCTGCGATCTCTCCCTGTGATCTCTCTCTGTGATCCCTCCCCTGTGATCTCTCCCCTGTGATCTCTCCCAGCGATCTCTCCCTGTGATCTCTCCCTGTGACCTCCTCTGTGATCTCCCCCTGTGATCTCCCCCTGTGATCTCCCCCTGCGATCTCTTCCTGTGATCTCCACTGTGATCTCTCCCTGTGATCTCCCCCTGGGATCTTTCCCTGTGATCTCCCCTGTGATCTCCCACTGTGATCTCCCCCTGTGATCTTTCCTTTGATCTCTTCCTGTGATCTCCACTGTGATCTCTCCCTGTGATCTCCCCCTGGGATCTTTCCCTGTGATCTCCCCTGTGATCTCCCCCTGTGATCTCTCACCTGTGATCGCTCCCCTGTGATCTCTCCCCTGTGATCTCTCCCCTGTGATCTCTTCCTGTGATCTCCCCCCAGTCATCTCCCCGTGATCTCTCCCTCTGATCTCTCCCTGTGATCTACCCCTGTGATCTCTCCCCTGTGATCTCCCCCTGTGATCTTTCCTTTGATCTCTTCCCGTGATCTCCCGTGATCTCCCCTGTGATCTCTCCCTGTGATCTCTCCCCTGTGATTTATCCCGTGATCTCTCACTTGTGATCTCTCCCCTGTGATCTCTCCCAGCGATCTCTCCCTGTGATCTCTCCCTGTGACCTCCTCTGTGATCTCCCCCTGTGATCTCCCCCTGTGATCTCCCCCTGCGATCTCTTCCTGTGATCTCCACTGTGATCTCTCCCTGTGATCTCCCCCTGGGATCTTTCCCTGTGATCTCCTCTGTGATCTCCCACTGTGATCTCCCCCTGTGATCTTTCCTTTGATCTCTTCCTGTGATCTCCACTGTGATCTCTCCCTGTGATCTCCCCCTGGGATCTTTCCCTGTGATCTCCCCTGTGATCTCCCCCTGTGATCTCTCACCTGTGATAGCTCCCCTGTGATCTCTCCCCTGTGATCTCTCCCCTGTGATCTCTTCCTGTGATCTCCCCCCAGTCATCTCCCCGTGATCTCTCCCTCTGATCTCTCCCTGTGATCTCTCCCTGTGATCTCCCCCTGTGATCTCTCCCCTGTGGTCTCCCCCTGTGATCTTTCCTTTGATCTCTTCCCGTGATCTCCCCTGTGATCTCCCCTGTGATCTCTCCCTGTGATCTCTCCCCTGTGATTTATCCCGTGATCTCTCACTTGTGATCTCTCCCCTGTGATCTCTCCACTGTGATCTCTCCCCTGTGATCTCTTCCTGTAATCTCCTCCCTGTGATCTCTCCCTGTGATCTCTCCCTGTGATCTCCCCCTGTGATCTCCCACTTTGATCTCTCCCCCTGTGGTCTCTCCCCTGCGATCTCTCGCTGTGAGCTCTCACTGTGATCTCTCCCCTGTGATCTCCCCCTGTGATCTCCCCGTGATCTCCCCGTGATCATCCCTAAGATCTCTCATTGTGATCTGCCCCTGTGATCTCTCCGTGATCTGTCGCTGTGATCTCTCCCTGTGATCTCCCCGTGATCTTGCCCTTTGATCTCTCCCTGAGATCTCCCCTGTTATCTCTCCCTGTGATCTCCCCATGATCTCCCCCTGTGATCTCCACCTGTGATCTCCCCATGATCTCCCCTGTGATCTCTCCCTGTGATCTCTCCGTGATCTCCCTGTGATCTCTCCCTGTGATCTCCCCGTGATCTCTACCTGTGATCTCCCCCTGTGATCTCTCCCTGTGATCTCCCCCTGTGATCTCCCCCTGTGATCTTTCCCTTTGATCTCTTCCTGTGATCGCCCCTGTGAACTCTCCCTGTGATCTCCCCCTGTGATCTGTCCCTGTGATCTCCCCCCGTGATCTCCCCCTGTGATCTCCCCTGTGATCTATCCCGGTGATCTCTCCCTGTGATCTCCCCCTGTGATCTCCCCTGTGATCTCTCCCTGTGACCCCCCCCTGTGATCTCCCCCTGTGATCTCCCACTGTGATCTCTCCCCTGCGATCTCTCCCTGTGATCTCTCTCTGTGATCTCTCCCCTGTGATCTCTCCCCTGTGATCTCTCCCAGCGATCTCTCCCTGTGATCTCTCCCTGTGACCTCCTCTGTGATCTCCCCCTGTGATCTCCCCCTGTGATCTCCCCCTGCGATCTCTTCCTGTGATCTCCACTGTGATCTCTCCCTGTGATCTCCCCCTGGGATCTTTCCCTGTGATCTCCCCTGTGATCTCCCACTGTGATCTCCCCCTGTGATCTTTCCTTTGATCTCTTCCTGTGATCTCCACTGTGATCTCTCCCTGTGATCTCCCCCTGGGATCTTTCCCTGTGATCTCCCCTGTGATCTCCCCCTGTGATCTCTCACCTGTGATCGCTCCCCTGTGATCTCTCCCCTGTGATCTCTCCCCTGTGATCTCTTCCTGTGATCTCCCCCCAGTCATCTCCCCGTGATCTCTCCCTCTGATCTCTCCCTGTGATCTCTCCCTGTGATCTCCCCCTGTGATCTCTCCCCTGTGATCTCCCCCTGTGATCTTTCCTTTGATCTCTTCCCGTGATCTCCCCTGTGATCTCCCCTGTGATCTCTCCCTGTGATCTCTCCCCTGTGATTTATCCCGTGAACTCTCACTTGTGATCTCTCCCCTGTGATCTCTCCCAGCGATCTCTCCCTGTGATCTCTCCCTGTGACCTCCTCTGTGATCTCCCCCTGTGATCTCCCCCTGTGATCTCCCCCTGCGATCTCTTCCTGTGATCTCCACTGTGATCTCTCCCTGTGATCTCCCCCTGGGATCTTTCCCTGTGATCTCCTCTGTGATCTCCCACTGTGATCTCCCCCTGTGATCTTTCCTTTGATCTCTTCCTGTGATCTCCACTGTGATCTCTCCCTGTGATCTCCCCCTGGGATCTTTCCCTGTGATCTCCCCTGTGATCTCCCCCTGTGATCTCTCACCTGTGATCGCTCCCCTGTGATCTCTCCCCTGTGATCTCTCCCCTGTGATCTCTTCCTGTGATCTCCCCCCAGTCATCTCCCCGTGATCTCTCCCTCTGATCTCTCCCTGTGATCTCTCCCTGTGATCTCCCCCTGTGATCTCTCCCCTGTGATCTCCCCCTGTGATCTTTCCTTTGATCTCTTCCCGTGATCTCCCGTGATCTCCCCTGTGATCTCTCCCCTGTGATTTATCCCGTGATCTCTCACTTGTGATCTCTCCCCTGTGATCTCTCCACTGTGATCTCTCCCCTGTGATCTCTTCCTGTAATCTCCCCCCTGTGATCTCTCCCTGTGATCTCTCCCTGTGATCTCCCCCTGTGATCTCCCACTTTGATCTCTCCCCCTGTGGTCTCTCCCCTGCGATCTCTCGCTGTGAGCTCTCACTGTGATCTCTCCCCTGTGATCTCCCCCTGTGATCTCTCCCCTGTGATCTCTTCCTGTGATCTCCCCCCAGTCATCTCCCCATGATCTCTCCCTCTGATCTCTCCCTGTGATCTCTCCCTGTGATCTCCCCCTGTGATCTCTCCCCTGTGATCTCCCCCTGTGATCTTTCCTTTGATCTCTTCCCGTGATCTCCCCTGTGATCTCCCCTGTGATCTCTCCCTGTGATCTCTCCCCTGTGATTTATCCCGTGAACTCTCACTTGTGATCTCTCCCCTGTGATCTCTCCCAGCGATCTCTCCCTGTGATCTCTCCCTGTGACCTCCTCTGTGATCTCCCCCTGTGATCTCCCCCTGTGATCTCCCCCTGCGATCTCTTCCTGTGATCTCCACTGTGATCTCTCCCTGTGATCTCCCCCTGGGATCTTTCCCTGTGATCTCCTCTGTGATCTCCCACTGTGATCTCCCCCTGTGATCTTTCCTTTGATCTCTTCCTGTGATCTCCACTGTGATCTCTCCCTGTGATCTCCCCCTGCGATCTTTCCCTGTGATCTCCCCTGTGATCTCCCCCTGTGATCTCTCACCTGTGATCGCTCCCCTGTGATCTCTCCCCTGTGATCTCTCCCCTGTGATCTCTTCCTGTGATCTCCCCCCAGTCATCTCCCCGTGATCTCTCCCTCTGATCTCTCCCTGTGATCTCTCCCTGTGATCTCCCCCTGTGATCTCTCCCCTGTGATCTCCCCCTGTGATCTTTCCTTTGATCTCTTCCCGTGATCTCCCGTGATCTCCCCTGTGATCTCTCCCCTGTGATTTATCCCGTGATCTCTCACTTGTGATCTCTCCCCTGTGATCTCTCCACTGTGATCTCTCCCCTGTGATCTCTTCCTGTAATCTCCCCCCTGTGATCTCTCCCTGTGATCTCTCCCTGTGATCTCCCCCTGTGATCTCCCACTTTGATCTCTCCCCCTGTGGTCTCTCCCCTGCGATCTCTCGCTGTGAGCTCTCACTGTGATCTCTCCCCTGTGATCTCCCCCTGTGATCTCTCCCCTGTGATCTCCCCATGATCTCTCCCTGTGATCTCCCCCTGTGATCTCCCCCTGTGATCTCCCCCTGTGATCTCTCCCTGTGATCTCCCCCTGTGATCTCCCCTGTGCTCTCCCCTGTGATCTCCCCCTGTGATCTCCCCGTGATCTCCCCTAAGATCTCTCATTGTGATCTGCCCCTGTGATCTCTCCCTGTGATCTGTCGCTGTGATCTCTCCCTTTGATCTCCCCATGATCTTCCCCTTTGATCTCTCCCTGTGATCTCCCGTTACATCTCCCTGTGATCTCACCATGATCTCCCCCTGTGATCTCTCCCTGTGATCTCCCCCGTGATCTCCCCTGTGATCTCTCCCTGTGATCTCTCCCTGTGATCTCCCCATGATCTCCCCGTGATCTCTCCCTGTGATCTCCCCCATGATTGCTCCCTGTGATCGCTCCCCTGTGATGTCCCACTGTGATCTCCCCCAGTGATCTCTCCCTGTGATCTCTTCCTGTGATCTCCCCATGATCTTTCCCTGTGACCTCCCCGTGATCTCTCCCTGTGATCTCCCCCATGATCGCTCCCTGTGATCGCTCCCCTGTGATCTCCCACTGTGATCTCCCCCAGTGATCTCTCCCTGTGATCTCTTCCTGTGACCTCTCCCTGCAATCTCTGCCTGTGATCTGCCCTGTGATCTCCCCTGTGATCTCCCCCTGTGATCTCACCCTGGGATCTTTCCCTGTGATCTCCCCTGTGATCCCCCCTGTGATCTTTCCTTTGATCTCTTCCTGTGATCTCCCCTGTGATCTCTCCCTGTGATCTCCCCCTGTGTTCTCTCCTTGTGATCTCCCCGTGATCTCCCCCTGTGATCTCCTCCTGTGATCTCCCCTGTGATCTCTCCCTATGATCTCCCCCTGTGATCTCCCCCTGTGATCTCTCCCCTGTGATCTCCCCCTGTGATCTCTCCCCTGTGATCTCTCTCTATGATCTCTCCCTGTGATCTCCCCCGTGATCTCTCATTTTAATCTCTCCCTGTGATCTCTCCCCCTGTGATCTCTCCCCTGCGATCTCTCCCTGTGATCTCTCTCTGTGATCTCTCCCTGTGATCTCTCTCTGTGATCTCTCCCATGTGATCTCTCTCAGCGATCTCTCCCTGTGATCTCCCCGTGATCTTTCCCTGTGATCTCCCCCTGTGATCTCCCCCGTGATCTCTCCCTGTGCCCTCTCCCCCGTGATCTCCCCCTGTGATCTCCCCCTGTGATCTCTCCCTGTGATCTCTCCCCTGCGAACTCTTCCTGTGATCTGCACTGTCATCTCTCCCTGTGATCGCCCCCTGGGATCTTTCCCTATGATCTCCCCTGTGATCTTTCCTTTGATCTCTTATTGTGATCTCCCCTTCGATCTCTCCCCTGTGATTTCTCCCCTGTGATCTCTCCCCTGTGATCTCCCCCTGTGATCTTTCCTTTGATCTCTTCCTGTGATCTCCCCTGTGATCTCCCCTGTGATCTCTCCCTGTGATCTCTCCCCTGTGATTTATCACCTGTGATCTCTCACTTGTGATCTCTCCCCTGTGATCTCTCCCCTCTGATCTCTCCCCTGTGATCTCTTCCTGTGATCTCCCCTGTGATCTCTCCCTGTGATCTCTCCCTGTGATCCCCCCCTGTGATCTCCCCCTGTGATCTCTCCCCTGTGATCTCTCCCCTGTGATCTCTCCCTGTGATCTCCCCCTGTGATCTCCCACTTTGATCTCTCCCCCTGTGGTCTCTCCCCTGTGATCTCTCGCTGTGAGCTCTCACTGTGATCTCTCCCCTGTGATCTCCCCCTGTGATCTCCCCCTGTGATCTCTCCCTGTGATCTCTCCCTGTGATCTCCCCGAGATCTCCCCATGTGATCTCCCCATGTGATCTCCCCGTGATCTCCCCTGTGATCTCTCCCTGTGATCTCCCCCTGTGATCTCCCCTGTGATCTCCCCCTGTGATCTCCCCATGATCTCCCCTAAGATCTCTCTTTGTGATCTGCCCCTGTGATCTCTCCCTGTGATCTGTCGCTGTGATCTCTCCCTGTGATCTCCCCGTGATCTTCCCCTTTGATCTCTCCCTGTGATCTCCCCTGTTATATCTCCCTGTGATCTCCCCGTGATCTCCCCCTGTGATCTCTCCCTGTGATCTCCCCCGTGATCTCTCCCTGTGATCTCCCCCATGATCGCTCCCTGTGATCGCTCCCCTGTGATCTCCCACTGTGATCTCCCCCAGTGATCTCTCCCTGTGATCTCTTCCTGTGACCTCTCCCCTGCAATCTCTTCCTGTGATCTCCCCTGTGATCTCCCCTGTGATCTCGCCCTGTGATCTTACCCTCCGGTCTTTCCCTGTGATCTCCCCTGTGATCCCCCCTGTGATCTTTCCTTTGATCTCTTCCTGTGATCTCCCCTGTGATCTCTCCCTGTGACCTCCCCCTGTTTTCTCTCCTTGTGATCTCCCCCTGTGAACTCCCCCTGTGATCTCCCCCTGTGATCTCCCCTGTGATCTCTCCCTATGATCACCCCCTGTGATCTCTCCCCTGTGATCTCTCCCTATGATCTCTCCCTGTGATCTCCCCCCGTGATCTCTCATTTTAATCTCTCCCTGTGACCTCTCCCCCTGTGATCTCTCCCCTGCGATCTCTCCCTGTGATCTCTCTGTGATCTCTCCCATGTGATCTCTGTCAGCGATCTCTCCCTGTGATCTCCCCATGATCTTTCCCTGTGATCTCCCCCTGTGATCTCTCCCTGTGATCTCCCCCGTGATCTCCCCCTGTGATCTCCCCCTGTGATCTCCCCTGTGATCTCTCCCTGTGATCTCTTCCTGTGACCTCTCCCCTGCGAACTCTTCCTGTGATCTCCACTGTGATCTCTCCCTGTGATCGCCGCCTGGGATCTTTCCCTGTGATCTCCCCTGTGATCTTTCCTTTGATCTCTTCCTATGATCTCCCCTGTGATCTCTCCCTTGGATCTCTCCCCTGTGATTTCTCCCCTGTGATCGCTCCCCTGTGACCTCACCCCTGTGATCCCTCCCCTGTGATCTCTTCCTGTGATCTCCCCTGTGATCTCCCCCCGTGATCTCCCCCTGTGATCTCCCCCTGTGATCTCCCCCTGTGATCTCTCCCCTGTGATCTCCCCCTGTGACCTTTCCTTTGATCTCTTCCTGTGATCTCCCCTGTGATCTCTCCCTGTGATCTCTCCCCTGTGATCTCTCCCCTGTGCTCTCTTCCTGTGATCTCTTCCTGTGATCTCCCCCATGATCTCTCCCTGTGATCTCTCCCTGTGATCTCTCTCTATGATCTCTGCCTGTGATCTCCCCCTGTGATCTCTCCCCTGTGCTCTCTCCCTGTGATCTCTTCCTGTGATCTCCCCCGTGATCTCTCCCTGCGATCTCCCCTGTGATCTCCCCCTGCGATCTCTCCCTGTAATCTCTCCCTGTGATCTCTCCCTGTGATCTCTCCCCTGTGATCGCTCCCTGTGATCTCTCCCCTGTGATCACCCCCGTTATCTCTCACTGCGATCTCTCCCTGTAATCTCTCCCTGTGATCTCTCCCTGTGATCTCTCCCCTGTGATCGCTCCCTGTGATCTCTCCCCTGTGATCACCCCCGTTATCTCTCACTGCGATCTCCCCTGTGATCTCCCCCTGTGATCTCTCCCCTGTGATCTCCCCCTGTGATCTTTCATTTGATCTCTTCCTGTGATCTCCCCTGTGATCTCTCCCTGTGATCTCTCCCCTGTGATCTCTCCCCTGTGATCTCTCCCCTGTGCTCTCTTCCTGTGATCTCCCCCATGATCTCTCCCTGTGATCTCTCCCTGTGATCTCTCTCTATGATCTCTGCCTGTGATCTCCCCCTGTGATCTCCCCCTGTGATCTCTCCCCTGTGATCTCTCCCTGTGATCTCTTCCTGTGATCTCCCCCGTGATCTCTCCCTGCGATCTCCCCTGTGATCTCCCCCTGCGATCTCTCCCTGTAATCTCTCCCTGTGATCTCTCCCTGTGATCTCTCCCCTGTGATCTCCCCCTGTGATCGCTCCCTGTGATCTCTCCCCTGTGATCACCCCCGTTATCTCTCACTGCGATCTCTCCCTGTGATCTCCCCATGATCTTTCCCTGTGATCTCCCCCTGTGATCTCTCCGGTGATCTTTCCCTTTGATCTCACCCTGTGATCTCCCCGTGATCTGTCCCTGTGATCTCCCCCCGTGATCTCCCCGTGATCTCCCGTGATCTATCCCTGTGATCTCCCCCCATGATCTCCCCCTGTCATCTCCCCTGTGATCTCTCCCTCTGACCTCCACCTGTGATCTCCCCCTGTGATCTTCCGCTGTGATCTCTCCCCTGCGATCTCTCCCTGTGATCTCTCTCTGTGATCTCTCCCCTGTGATCTCTCCCCTGTGATCTCTCCCCATGATCTCTCCCAGCGATCTCTCCCTGTGATCTCCCCCTGTGATCTCTCCCTGTGATCTCCCCCATGATCTCTCCCTGTGATCTCTCCCCCGAGATCTCCCCCTGTGATCTCCCCCTGTGATCTCCCCCCGTGATCTCATCCTGTGATCTCCACTGTGATCTCTCCCTGTGATCTCCCACTGGGATCTTTCGCTGTGATCTCTCCGTGTGATCTCTCCCTGTGATCTCCCCCTGTGATCTCCCCCTGTGATCTCTCCGTGTGATCTCTCCCTGTGATCTCCCCCTGTGATCTCTCCCGTGATCTCCCCCTGTGATCTTTCCTTTGATCTCTTCCCGTGATCTCCCCTGTGAGCTTTCCCTGTGATCTCTCCCCTGTGATTTATCCCGTGATCTCTCACCTGTGATCTCTCCCCTGTGATATCTCCCGTGATCTCTCCCCTGTGATCTCTTCCTGTGATCTCCCCCCGTGATCTCTCCCTGTGATCTCCCCTGTGATCTCTCCCTGTGATCTCTCCCCTGTGATTTATCCCGTGATCTCTCACTTGTGATCTCTCCCCTGTGATCTCTCCACTGTGATCTCTCCCCTGTGATCTCTTCCTGTAATCTCCCCCCTGTGATCTCTCCCTGTGATCTCTCCCTGTGATCTCCCCCTGTGATCTCCCCCTGTGATCTCTCCCCTGTGATCTCTCCCTGTGATCTCCCTCTGTGATCTCCCACTTTGATCTCTCCCCCTGTGGTCTCTCCCCTGCGATCTCTCGCTGTGAGCTCTCACTGTGATCTCTCCCCTGTGATCTCCCCCTGTGATCTCTCCCCTGTGATCTCCCTGTGATCTCTCCCTGTGATCTCCCCCTGTGATCTCCCCCTGTGATCTCCCCCTGTGATCTCCCTGTGATCTCCCCTAAGATCTCTCTTTGTGATCTGCCCCTGTGATCTCTCCCTGTGATCTGTCGCTGTGATCTCTCCCTGTGATCTTTGCTTTGATCTCTTCCTGTGAACTCCCCTGTGATCTCTCCCTGTGATCTCTCCCCTGTGATCTCTCCCCTGTGATCTCTTCCTATGATCTCCCCCCTGTGATCTCTCCCTGTGATCTCTCCCTGTGATCTCTCTCTGTGATCGCTGCCTGTGATCTCCCCCTGTGATCTCTCCCTGTGATCTCCCCTGTGATCTCTCCCTGTGCTCTCTCCCCTGTGACCTCCCCGTGATCTTTCCTTTGATCGCTTCCCGTGATCTCCCCTGTGATCTCTCCCTGTGATCTCTCCCCTATGATTTATCCCGTGACCTCTCACTTGTGATCTCTCCCCTGTGATCTCTCCCTGTGATCTCTCCCGTGATCTCTTCCTGTAATCTCCCCCCTGTGATCTCTCCCCGTGATCTCCCCCTGTGATCTCCCCCTGTGATCTCTCCCCTGTGATCTCTCCCCTGTGATCTCTCCCCTGTGATCTCTCCCTGTGATCTCCCACTTTGATCTCTCCCCCGGTGGTCTCTCCCCGCGATCTCTCGCTGTGAGCTCTCACTGTGATCTCTCCCCTGTGATCGCCCCCTGTGATCTCTCCCCTGTGATCTCCCCCTGTGATCTTTCCTTTGATCTCTTCCTGTGATCTCCCCTGTGATCTCTCCCTGTGATCTCTCCCCAGTGATCTCTCCCCTGTGATCTCTTCCTATGATCTCCCCCCTGTGATCTCTCCCTGTGATCTCTCCTTGTGATCTCTCTCTGTGATCGCTGCCTGTGATCTCCCCCTGTGATCTCTCCCTGTGATCTCCCCCGTGATCTCTCCCTGTGCTCTCTCCCCTGTGATCTCCCCGTGATCTTTCCTTTGATCGCTTCCCGTGATCTCCCCTGTGATCTCCCCTGTGATCTCTCCCTGTGATGTCTCCCCTGTGATTTATCCCGTGACCTCTCACTTGTGATCTCTCCCCTGTGATCTCTCCCTGTGATCTCTCCCGTGATCTCTTCCTGTAATCTCCCCCCTGTGATCTCTCCCTGTGATCTCCCCCTGTGATCTCCCCCTGTGATCTCTCCCCTGTGATCTCTCCCCTGTGATCTCTCCCTGTGATCTCCCCCTGTGATCTCCCACTTTGATCTCTCCCCCGGTGGTCTCTCCCCGCGATCTCTCGCTGTGAGCTCTCACTGTGATCTCTCCCCTGTGATCGCCCCCTGTGATCTCTCCCTGTGATCTCCCCGTGATCTCTCCCTGTGATCTCCCCGTGATCTCCCCTGTGATCTCCCGTGATCTCTCCCTGTGATCTCCCCGTGATCTCCCCGTGATCATCCCTAAGATCTCTCATTGTGATCTGCCCCTGTGATCTCTCCCTGTGATCTGTCGCTGTGATCTCTCCCTGTGATCTCCCCGTGATCTTGCCCTTTGATCTCTCCCTGAGATCTCCCCTGTTATCTCTCCCTGTGATCTCCCCATGATCTCCCCCTGTGATCTCCACCTGTGATCTCCCCGTGATCTCCCGTGATCTCTCCCTGTGATCTCTCCCTGTGATCTCCCTGTGATCTCTCCCTGTGATCTCCCCGTGATCTCTACCTGTGATCTCCCCCTGTGATCTCTCCCTGTGATCTCCCCCTGTGATCTTTCCCTTTGATCTCTTCCTGTGATCGCCCCTGTGAACTCTCCCTGTGATCTCCCCCTGTGATCTGTCCCTGTGATCTCCCCCCGTGATCTCCCCCTGTGATCTCCCCCCGTGATCTATCCCGGTGATCTCTCCGTGATCTCCCCCTGTGATCTCCCCTGTGATCTCTCCCTGTGACCTCCCCCTGTGATCTCCCCCTGTGATCTCCCACTGTGATCTCTCCCCTGCGATCTCTCCCTGTGATCTCTCTCTGTGATCCCTCCCCTGTGATCTCTCCCCTGTGATCTCTCCCAGCGATCTCTCCCTGTGATCTCTCCCTGTGACCTCCTCTGTGATCTCCCCCTGTGATCTCCCCCTGTGATCTCCCCCTGCGATCTCTTCCTGTGATCTCCACTGTGATCTCTCCCTGTGATCTCCCCCTGGGATCTTTCCCTGTGATCTCCCCTGTGATCTCCCACTGTTATCTCCCCCTGTGATCTTTCCTTTGATCTCTTCCTCTGATCTCCACTGTGATCTCTCCCTGTGATCTCCCCCTGGGATCTTTCCCTGTGATCTCCCCTGTGATCTCCCCCTGTGATCTCTCACCTGTGATCGCTCCCCTGTGATCTCTCCCCTGTGATCTCTCCCCTGTGATCTCTTCCTGTGATCTCCCCCCAGTCATCTCCCCGTGATCTCTCCCTCTGATCTCTCCCTGTGATCTCTCCCTGTGATCTCCCCCTGTGATCTCTCCCCTGTGATCTCCCCCTGTGATCTTTCCTTTGATCTCTTCCCGTGATCTCCCCTGTGATCTCCCCTGTGATCTCTCCCTGTGATCTCTCCCCTGTGATTTATCCCGTGATCTCTCACTTGTGATCTCTCCCCTGTGATCTCTCCCAGCGATCTCTCCCTGTGATCTCTCCCTGTGACCTCCTCTGTGATCTCCCCCTGTGATCTCCCCCTGTGATCTCCCCCTGTGATCTCCCCCTGCGATCTCTTCCTGTGATCTCCACTGTGATCTCTCCCTGTGATCTCCCCCTGGGATCTTTCCCTGTGATCTCCTCTGTGATCTCCCACTGTGATCTCCCCCTGTGATCTTTCCTTTGATCTCTTCCTGTGATCTCCACTGTGATCTCTCCCTGTGATCTCCCCCTGGGATCTTTCCCTGTGATCTCCCCTGTGATCTCCCCCTGTGATCTCTCACCTGTGATCGCTCCCCTGTGATCTCTCCCCTGTGATCTCTCCCCTGTGATCTCTTCCTGTGATCTCCCCCCAGTCATCTCCCCGTGATCTCTCCCTCTGATCTCTCCCTGTGATCTCTCCCTGTGATCTCCCCCTGTGATCTATCCCCTGTGATCTCCCCCTGTGATCTTTCCTATGATCTCTTCCCGTGATCTCCCCTGTGATCTCCCCTGTGATCTCTCCCTGTGATCTCTCCCCTGTGATTTATCCCGTGATCTCTCACTTGTGATCTCTCCCCTGTGATCTCTCCACTGTGATCTCTCCCCTGTGATCTCTTCCTGTAATCTCCCCCCTGTGATCTCTCCCTGTGATCTCTCCCTGTGATCTCCCCCTGTGATCTCCCACTTTGATCTCTCCCCCTGTGGTCTCTCCCCTGCGATCTCTCGCTGTGAGCTCTCACTGTGATCTCTCCCCTGTGATCTCCCCCTGTGATCTCTCCCCTGTGATCTCCCCATGATCTCTCCCTGTGATCTCCCCCTGTGATCTCCCCGTGATCTCCCCGTGATCATCCCTAAGATCTCTCATTGTGATCTGCCCCTGTGATCTCTCCCTGTGATCTGTCGCTGTGATCTCTCCCTGTGATCTCCCCGTGATCTTGCCCTTTGATCTCTCCCTGAGATCTCCCCTGTTATCTCTCCCTGTGATCTCCCCATGATCTCCCCCTGTGATCTCCACCTGTGATCTCCCCGTGATCTCCCCTGTGATCTCTCCCTGTGATCTCTCCCTGTGATCTCCCTGTGATCTCTCCCTGTGATCTCCCCGTGATCTCTACCTGTGATCTCCCCCTGTGATCTCTCCCTGTGATCTCCCCCTGTGATCTCCCCCTGTGATCTTTCCCTTTGATCTCTTCCTGTGATCGCCCCTGTGAACTCTCCCTGTGATCTCCCCCTGTGATCTGTCCCTGTGATCTCCCCCCGTGATCTCCCCCTGTGATCTCCCCTGTGATCTATCCCGGTGATCTCTCCCTGTGATCTCCCCCTGTGATCTCCCCTGTGATCTCTCCCTGTGACCTCCCCTTGTGATCTCCCCCTGTGATCTCCCACTGTGATCTCTCCCCTGCGATCTCTCCCTGTGATCTCTCTCTGTGATCCCTCCCCTGTGATCTCTCCCCTGTGATCTCTCCCAGCGATCTCTCCCTGTGATCTCTCCCTGTGACCTCCTCTGTGATCTCCCCCTGTGATCTCCCCCTGCGATCTCTTCCTGTGATCTCCACTGTGATCTCTCCCTGTGATCTCCCCCTGGGATCTTTCCCTGTGATCTCCCCTGTGATCTCCCACTGTGATCTCCCCCTGTGATCTTTCCTTTGATCTCTTCCTGTGATCTCCACTGTGATCTCTCCCTGTGATCTCCCCCTGGGATCTTTCCCTGTGATCTCCCCTGTGATCTCCCCCTGTGATCTCTCACCTGTGATCGCTCCCCTGTGATCTCTCCCCTGTGATCTCTCCCCTGTGATCTCTTCCTGTGATCTCCCCCCAGTCATCTCCCCGTGATCTCTCCCTCTGATCTCTCCCTGTGATCTCTCCCTGTGATCTCCCCCTGTGATCTCTCCCCTGTGATCTCCCCCTGTGATCTTTCCTTTGATCTCTTCCCGTGATCTCCCCTGTGATCTCCCCTGTGATCTCTCCCTGTGATCTCTCCCCTGTGATTTATCCCGTGAACTCTCACTTGTGATCTCTCCCCTGTGATCTCTCCCAGCGATCTCTCCCTGTGATCTCTCCCTGTGACCTCCTCTGTGATCTCCCCCTGTGATCTCCCCCTGTGATCTCCCCCTGCGATCTCTTCCTGTGATCTCCACTGTGATCTCTCCCTGTGATCTCCCCCTGGGATCTTTCCCTGTGATCTCCTCTGTGATCTCCCACTGTGATCTCCCCCTGTGATCTTTCCTTTGATCTCTTCCTGTGATCTCCACTGTGATCTCTCCCTGTGATCTCCCCCTGGGATCTTTCCCTGTGATCTCCCCTGTGATCTCCCCCTGTGATCTCTCACCTGTGATCGCTCCCCTGTGATCTCTCCCCTGTGATCTCTCCCCTGTGATCTCTTCCTGTGATCTCCCCCCAGTCATCTCCCCGTGATCTCTCCCTCTGATCTCTCCCTGTGATCTCTCCCTGTGATCTCCCCCTGTGATCTCTCCCCTGTGATCTCCCCCTGTGATCTTTCCTTTGATCTCTTCCCGTGATCTCCCCTGTGATCTCCCCTGTGATCTCTCCCCTGTGATTTATCCCCTGTGATTTATCCCGTGATCTCTCACTTGTGATCTCTCCCCTGTGATCTCTCCCCTGTGATCTCTTCCTGTAATCTCCCCCCTGTGATCTCTCCCTGTGATCTCTCCCTGTGATCTCCCCCTGTGATCTCCCACTTTGATCTCTCCCCCTGTGGTCTCTCCCCTGCGATCTCTCGCTGTGAGCTCTCACTGTGATCTCTCCCCTGTGATCTCCCCCTGTGATCTCTCCCCTGTGATCTCCCCATGATCTCTCCCTGTGATCTCCCCTTGATCTCCCCCTGTGATCTCCCCCTGTGATCTCCCCCTGTGATCTCTCCCTGTGATCTCCCCCTGTGATCTCCCCTGTGCTCTCCCCTGTGATCTCCCCCTGTGATCTCCCCGTGATCTCCCCTAAGATCTCTCATTGTGATCTGCCCCTGTGATCTCTCCCTGTGATCTGTCGCTGTGATCTCTCCCTTTGATCTCCCCATGATCTTCCCCTTTGATCTCTCCCTGTGATCTCCCGTTACATCTCCCTGTGATCTCCCCATGATCTCCCCCTGTGATCTCTCCCTGTGATCTCCCCCGTGATCTCCCCTGTGATCTCTCCCTGTGATCTCTCCCTGTGATCTCCCCATGATCTCCCCGTGATCTCTCCCTGTGATCTCCCCCATGATTACTCCCTGTGATCGCTCCCCTGTGATGTCCCACTGTGATCTCCCCCAGTGATCTCTCCCTGTGATCTCTTCCTGTGATCTCCCCATGATCTTTCCCTGTGACCTCCCCGTGATCTCTCCCTGTGATCTCCCCCATGATCGCTCCCTGTGATCGCTCCCCTGTGATCTCCCACTGTGATCTCCCCCAGTGATCTCTCCCTGTGATCTCTTCCTGTGACCTCTCCCTGCAATCTCTGCCTGTGATCTGCCCTGTGATCTCCCCTGTGATCTCCCCCTGTGATCTCACCCTGGGATCTTTCCCTGTGATCTCCCCTGTGATCCCCCCTGTGATCTTTCCTTTGATCTCTTCCTGTGATCTCCCCTGTGATCTCTCCCTGTGATCTCCCCCTGTGTTCTCTCCTTGTGATCTCCCCGTGATCTCCCCCTGTGATCTCCTCCTGTGATCTCCCCTGTGATCTCTCCCTATGATCTCCCCCTGTGATCTCCCCCTGTGATCTCTCCCCTGTGATCTCCCCCTGTGATCTCTCCCCTGTGATCTCTCCCTGTGATCTCCCCCGTGATCTCTCATTTTAATCTCTCCCTGTGATCTCTCCCCCTGTGATCTCTCCCCTGCGATCTCTCCCTGTGATCTCTCTCTGTGATCTCTCCCTGTGATCTCTCTGTGATCTCTCCCATGTGATCTCTCTCAGCGATCTCTCCCTGTGATCTCCCCGTGATCTTTCCATGTGATCTCCCCCTGTGATCTCCCCCGTGATCTCTCCCTGTGCCCTCTCCCCCGTGATCTCCCCCTGTGATCTCCCCCTGTGATCTCTCCCTGTGATCTCTCCCCTGCGAACTCTTCCTGTGATCTGCACTGTCATCTCTCCCTGTGATCGCCCCCTGGGATCTTTCCCTATGATCTCCCCTGTGATCTTTCCTTTGATCTCTTATTGTGATCTCCCCTTCGATCTCTCCCTTGGATCTCTCCCCTGTGATTTCTCCCCTGTGATCTCTCCCCTGTGATCTCCCCCTGTGATCTTTCCTTTGATCTCTTCCCGTGATCTCCCCTGTGATCTCCCCTGTGATCTCTCCCTGTGATCTCTCCCCTGTGATTTATCACCTGTGATCTCTCACTTGTGATCTCTCCCCTGTGATCTCTCCCCTCTGATCTCTCCCCTGTGATCTCTTCCTGTGATCTCCCCTGTGATCTCTCCCTGTGATCTCTCCCTGTGATCTCCCCCTGTGATCTCTTCCCTGTGATCTCTCCCCTGTGATCTCTCCCCTGTGATCTCTCCCCTGTGATCTCTCCCTGTGATCTCCCCCTGTGATCTCCCACTTTGATCTCTCCCCCTGTGGTCTCTCCCCTGTGATCTCTCGCTGTGAGCTCTCACTGTGATCTCTCCCCTGTGATCTCCCCCTGTGATCTCTCCCCTGTGATCTCCCTGTGATCTCCCCCTGTGATCTCTCCCTGTGATCTCTCCCTGTGATCTCCCCATGTGATCTCCCCATGTGATCTCCCCGTGATCTCCCCCTGTGATCTCCCCCTGTGATCTCCCCTGTGATCTCCCCCTGTGATCTCCCCATGATCTCCCCTAAGATCTCTCTTTGTGATCTGCCCCTGTGATCTCTCCCTGTGATCTGTCGCTGTGATCTCTCCCTGTGATCTCCCCGTGATCTTCCCCTTTGATCTCTCCCTGTGATCTCCCCTGTTATATCTCCCTGTGATCTCCCCGTGATCTCCCCCGTGATCTCTCCCTGTGATCTCCCCCGTGATCTCTCCCTGTGATCTCCCCCATGATCGCTCCCTGTGATCGCTCCCCTGTGATCTCCCCCAGTGATCTCCCCCAGTGATCTCTCCCTGTGATCTCTTCCTGTGACCTCTCCCCTGCAATCTCTTCCTGTGATCTCCCCTGTGATCTCCCCTGTGATCTCGCCCTGTGATCTTACCCTCCGGTCTTTCCCTGTGATCTCCCCTGTGATCTTTCCTTTGATCTCTTCCTGTGATCTCCCCTGTGATCTCTCCCTGTGACCTCCCCCTGTGTTCTCTCCTTGTGATCTCCCCCTGTGAACTCCCCCTGTGATCTCCCCCTGTGATCTCCCCTGTGATCTCTCCCTATGATCACCCCCTGTGATCTCTCCCCTGTGATCTCTCCCTATGATCTCTCCCTGTGATCTCCCCCCGTGATCTCTCATTTTAATCTCTCCCTGTGACCTCTCCCCCTGTGATCTCTCCTGTGCGATCTCTCCCTGTGATCTCTCTGTGATCTCTCCCTGTGATCTCTCTCTGTGATCTCTCCCATGTGATCTCTGTCAGCGATCTCTCCCTGTGATCTCCCCATGATCTTTCCCTGTGATCTCCCCCTGTGATCTCTCCCTGTGATCTCCCCCGTGATCTCCCCCTGTGATCTCCCCCTGTGATCTCCCCTGTGATCTCTCCCTGTGATCTCTTCCTGTGACCTCTCCCCTGCGAACTCTTCCTGTGATCTCCACTGTGATCTCTCCCTGTGATCGCCGCCTGGGATCTTTCCCTGTGATCTCCCCTGTGATCTTTCCTTTGATCTCTTCCTATGATCTCCCCTGTGATCTCTCCCTTGGATCTCTCCCCTGTGATTTCTCCCCTGTGATCGCTCCCCTGTGATCTCACCCCTGTGATCCCTCCCCTGTGATCTCTTCCTGTGATCTCCCCTGTGATCTCCCCCCGTGATCTCCCCCTGTGATCTCCCCCTGTGATCTCCCCCTGTGATCTCTCCCCTGTGATCTCCCCCTGTGATCTTTCCTTTGATCTCTTCCTGTGATCTCCCCTGTGATCTCTCCCTGTGATCTCTCCCCTGTGATCTCTCCCCTGTGATCTCTCCCCTGTGATCTCTTCCTGTGATCTCTTCCTGTGATCTCCCCGTGATCTCTCCCTGTGATCTCTCCCTGTGATCTCTCTCTATGATCTCTGCCTGTGATCTCCCCCTGTGATCTCCCCCTGTGATCTCTCCCCTGTGATCTCTCCCTGTGATCTCTTCCTGTGATCTCCCCCGTGATCTCTCCCTGCGATCTCCCCTGTGATCTCCCCCTGCGATCTCTCCCTGTAATCTCTCCCTGTGATCTCTCCCTGTGATCTCTCCCCTGTGATCTCCCCCTGTGATCGCTCCCTGTGATCTCTCACTGCGACCTCTCCCTGTGATCTCCCCATGATCTTTCCCTGTGATCTCCCCCTGTGATCTCTCCCTGTGATCTCTCCCTGTGATCTCCCTGGTGATCTTTCCCTTTGATCTCACCCTGTGATCTCCCCGTGATCTGTCCCTGTAATCTCCCCCCGTGATCTCCCCGTGATCTCCCGTGATCTATCCCTGTGATCTGCCCCCATGATCTCCCCCTGTCATCTCCCCTGTGATCTCTCCCTGTGACCTCCACCTGTGATCTCCCCCTGTGATCTTCCGCTGTGATCTCTCCCCTGCGATCTCTCCCTGTGATCTCTCTCTGTGATCTCTCCCCTGTGATCTCTCCCGTGATCTCTCCCCATGATCTCTCCCAGCGATCTCTCCCTGTGATCTCCCCCTGTGATCTCTCCCTGTGATCTCCCCCATGATCTCTCCCTGTGATCTCTCCCCCGAGATCTCCCCCTGTGATCTCCCCCTGTGATCTCCCCCTGTGATCTCATCCTGTGATCTCCACTGTGATCTCTCCCTGTGATCTCCCACTGGGATCTTTCGCTGTGATCTCTCCCTGTGATCTCTCCCTGTGATCTCCCCCTGTGATCTCCCCCTGTGATCTCTCCGTGTGATCTCTCCCTGTGATCTCCCCCTGTGATCTCCCCCTGTGATCTCCCCCTGTGATCTCTCCCCTGTGATCTCCCCCTGTGATCTTTCCTTTGATCTCTTCCCGTGATCTCCCCTGTGATCTTTCCCTGTGATCTCTCCCCTGTGATTTATCCCGTGATCTCTCACCTGTGATCTCTCCCCTGTGATATCTCCCGTGATCTCTCCCCTGTGATCTCTTCCTGTGATCTCCCCCCTGTGATCTCTCCCTGTGATCTCTCCCTGTGCTCTCCCCCTGTGATCTCCCCCTGTGGTCTCTCCCCTGTGATCTCTCCCCTGTGATCTCTCCCCTGTGATCTCTCCCTGTGATCTCCCCCCGTGATCACCCACTTTGATCTCTCCCCCTGTGGTCTCTCCCCTGCGATCTCTCGCTGTGATCTCTCCCCTGTGATCTCCCCCTGTGATCTCTCCCCTGTGATCTCCCCCTGTGATCTCTCCCTGTGATCTCCCCGTGATCTCTCCCTGTGATCGCCCCCTGTGATCTCCCCTGTGATCTCTCCCTGTGATCTACCCCTGTCATCTCCCCGTGATCTCCCCTGTGATCTCCCCTGTGATCTCCCCCTGTGACCTCCCCGTGATCTCCCCTGAGATCTCTCATTGTCATCTGCCCCTGTGATCTGTCCCTGTGATCTGTCCGTGATCTCTCCCTGTGATCTCCCCGTGATCTTCCCCTTTGATCTCTCCCTGTGATCTCCCCTGTTATCTCTCCCTGTGATCTCCCCCTGTGATCTCCCCCTGTGATCTCTCCCTGTGATCTCCCCGTGATCTCCCGTGATCTCTCCCTGTGATCTCTCCCTTTGATCTCCCCATGATCTTTCCCTGTGATCTCCCCCTGTGATCTGTCCCTGTGATCTCCCCCATGATCGCTCCCTGTGATCGCTCCCTGTGATCGCTCCCCTGTGATCTCCCACTGTGATCTCCCCCAGTGATCTCTCCCCTGTGATCTCCCCCTGTGATCTCTCCCTGTGATCTTTCCCTGTGATCTCCCCCTGTGATCTCTCCCTGTGATCTCCCCCATGATCGCTCCCTGTGATCGCTCCCCTGTGATCTCCCACTGTGATCTCCCCCAGTGATCTCTTCCTGTGATCTCCCCCTGTGATCTCCCCTGTGATCTCTCCCTATAATCTCCCCCTGTGATCTCCCCCTGTGATCTCTCCCCTGTGATCTCCCCCTGTGATCTCTCCCCTGTGATCTCTCCCTATGATCTCTCCCTGTGATCTCCCCCGTGATCTCTCATTTTAATCTCTCCCTGTGATCTCTCCCCGTGATCTCTCCCCTGCGATCTCTCCCTGTGATCTCTCTCTGTGATCTCTCCCTGTGATCGCTCTCTGTGATCTCTCCCATGTGATCTCTCTCAGCGATCTCTCCCTGTGATCTCCCCCTGTGATCTTTCCCTGTGATCTCCCCCTGTGATCTCTCCCTGTGATCTCCCCCATGATCTCTCCCTGTGCTCTCTCCCCCGTGATCTCCCCCTGTGATCTCCCCCTGTGATCTCTCCCTGTGATCTCTTCCTGTGACCTCTCCCCTGCGAACTCTTCCTGTGATCTCCACTGTGATCTCTCCCTGTGTTCGCCCTCTGGGATCTTTCCCTGTGATCTCCACTGTGATCTTTCCTTTGATCTCTTCCTGTGATCTCCCCGTGATCTCTCCCTTGGATCTCTCCCCCGTGATTTCTCCCCTGTGATCTCTCCCCTGTGATCTCTCCCTGTGATCTCTTCCTGTGACCTCTCCCCTGCGAACTCTTCCTGTGATCTCCACTGTGCTCTCTCCCTGTGATCGCCCCCTGTGATCTCCCCCTGTGATCTCCCCCTGTGATCTTTCCTTTGATCTCTTCCTGTGATCTCCCCTGTGATCTCTCCCTTGGATCTCTCCCCTGTGATTTCTCCCCTGTGATCTCTCCCCTGTGATCTCTCCCCTGTGATCCCTCCCCTGTGATCTCTTCCTGTGATCTCCCCTGTGATCTCCCCCGTGTGATCTCCCCCTGTGATCTCTCCCTGTGATCTCTTCCTGTGATCTCCCCTGTGATCTCTCCCTGTGATCTCTCCCCTGTGATCTCTCCCCTGTGATCTCTTCCTGTGATCTCTTCCTGTGATCTCCCCCCTGTGATCTCTCCCTGTGATCTCTCCCTGTGATCTCTCCCAGCGATCTCTCCCTGTGATCTCCCCCTGTGATCTCTCCCTGTGATCTCCCCCATGATCTCTCCCTGTGATCTCTCCCCCGAGATCTCCCCCTGTGATCTCCCCCTGCGATCTCATCCTGTGATCTCCACTGTGATCTCTCCCTGTGATCTCCCACTGGGATCTTTCCCTGTGATCTCCCCTGTGATCTCCCACTGTGATTTCCCCCTGTGATCTCTCCCTGTGATCTTTCCTTTGATCTCTTCCTGTGATCTTCACTGTGATCTCTCCCTGTGATCTCCCCCTGGGATATTTCCTTGTGATCTCCCCTGTGATCTCCCCCTGTGATCTCCCCCTGTGTTCTCTCCCTGTGATCTCTCCGTGTGATCTCTCCCTGTGATCTCCCCCTGTGATCTCCCCCTGTGATCTCTCCCCTGTGATCTCCCCCTGTGATCTTTCCTTTGATCTCTTCCCGTGATCTCCCCTGTGATCTTTCCCTGTGATCTCCCCCTGTGATTTATCCCGTGATCTCTCACCTGTGATCTCTCCCCTGTGATCTCTCCCGTGATCTCTCCCCTGTGATCTCTTCCTGTGATCTCCCCCCTGTGATCTCTCCCTGTGATCTCTCCCTGTGATCTCTCCCTGTGATCTCCCCCTGTGATCTCCCCCTGTGATCTCTCCCCTGTGATCTCTCCCCTGTGATCTCTCCCCTGTGATCTCTCCCTGTGATCTCCCCCTGTGATCACCCACTTTGATCTCTCCCCCTGTGGTCTCTCCCCTGCGATCTCTCGCTGTGAGCTCTCACTGTGATCTCTCCCCTGTGATCTCCCCCTGTGATCTCTCCCCTGTGATCTCCCCCTGTGATCTCCCCCTGTGATCTCTCCCTGTGATCTCCCCGTGATCTCTCCCTGTGATCGCCCCCTGTGATCTCCCCTGTGATCTCTCCCTGTGATCTACCCCTGTGATCTCCCCGTGATCTCCCCTGTGATCTCCCCTGTGATCTCCCCCTGTGATCTCCCCTGAGATCTCTCATTGTCATCTGTCCCTGTGATCTGTCCCTGTGATCTGCCTGTGATCTCTCCCTGTGATCTCCCCGTGATCTTCCCCTTTGATCTCCCCCTGTGATCTCCCCTGTTATCTCTCCCTGTGATCTCCCCCTGTGATCTCCCCCTGTGATCTCTCCCTGTGATCTCCCCATGATCTCCCCTGTGATCTCTCCCTGTGATCTCTCCCTTTGATCTCCCCGTGATCTTTCCCTGTGATCTCCCCCTGTGATCTCTCCCTGTGATCTCCCCCATGATCGCTCCCTGTGATCGCTCCCCCGTGATCTCCCACTGTGATCTCCCCCAGTGATCTCTTCCTGTGATCTCCCCCTGTGATCGCCCCCGTGATCTCTCCCTATGATCTCCCCCTGTGATCTCCCCCTGTGATCTCTCTCCTGTGATCTCCCCGTGATCTCTCCCCTGTGATCTCTCCCTATGATCTCTCCCTGTGATCGCCCCCCGTGATCTCTCATTTTAATCTCTCCCTGTGATCTCTCCCCTGTGATCTCCCCCTATGATCTCTCCCTGTGATCTCCCCTCGTGATCTCTCATTTTAATCTCTCCCTGTGATCTCTCCCCTGCGATCTCTCCCTGTGATCTCTCTCTGTGATCTCTCCCTGTGATCGCTCTCTGTGATCTCTCCCATGTGATCTCTCTCAGCGATCTCTCCCTGTGATCTCCCCCTGTGATCTTTCCCTGTGATCTCCCCCTGTGAGCTCTCCCTGTGATCTCCCCCGTGATCTCTCCCTGTGCTCTCTCCCCCGTGATCTCCCCCTGTGATCTCCCCCTGTGATCTCTCCCTGTGATCTCTTCCTGTGACCTCTCCCCTGCGAACTCTTCCTGTGATCTCCACTGTGATCTCTCCCTGTGTTCGCCCCCTGGGATCTTTCCCTGTGATCTCCACTGTGATCTTTCCTTTGATCTCTTCCTGTGATCTCCCCTGTGAGCTCTCCCTTGGATCTCTCCCCTGTGATCTCTCCCCTGTGATCTCTCCCTGTGATCTCTTCCTGTGACCTCTCCCCTGCGAACTCTTCCTGTGATCTCCACTGTGCTCTCTCCCTGTGATCGCCCCCTGTGATCTCCCCCTGTGATCTTTCCTTTGATCTCTTCCTGTGATCTCCCCTGTGATCTCTCCCTTGGATCTCTCCCCTGTGATTTCTCCCCTGTGATCTCTCCCCTGTGATCTCTCCCCTGTGATCCCTCCTCTGTGATCTCTTCCTGTGATCTCCCCTGTGATCTCCCCCCTGTGATCTCCCCCTGTGATCTCTCCCTGTGATCTCCCCCTGTGATCTCTCCCTGTGATCTCTTCCTGTGATCTCCCCCGTGATCTCTCCCTGTGCTCTCTCCCCCGTGATCTCCCCCTGTGATCTCCCCCTGTGATCTCTCCCTTGGATCTCTCCCCTGTGATTTCTCCCCTGTGATCTCTCCCCTGTGATCTCTCCCTGTGATCTCTTCCTGTGACCTCTCCCCTGCGAACTCCTACTGTGATCTCCACTGTGCTCTCTCCCTGTGATCGCCCCCTGTGATCTCCCCCTGTGATCTCCCCCTGTGATCTTTCCTTTGATCTCTTCCTGTGATCTCCCCTGTGATCTCTCCCTTGGATCTCTCCCCTGCGATTTCTCCCCTGTGATCTCTCCCCTGTGATCTCTCCCCTGTGATAACACCCCTGTGATCTCTTCCTGTGATCTCCCCTGTGATCTCCCCCCTGTGATCTCCCCCTGTGATCTCTCCCTGTGATCTCTTCCTGTGATCTCCCCCTGTGATCTCTTCCTGTGATCTCCCCCGTGATCTCTCCCTGTGCTCTCTCCCCCGTGATCTCCCCCTGTGATCTCCCCCTGTGATCTCTCCCTTGGATCTCTCCCCTGTGATTTCTCCCCTGTGATCTCTCCCCTGTGATCTCTCCCTGTGATCTCTTCCTGTGACCTCTCCCCTGCGAACTCCTACTGTGATCTCCACTGTGCTCTCTCCCTGTGATCGCCCCCTGTGATCTCCCCCTGTGATCTCCCCCTGTGATCTTTCCTTTGATCTCTTCCTGTGATCTCCCCTGTGATCTCTCCCTTGGATCTCTCCCCTGCGATTTCTCCCCTGTGATCTCTCCCCTGTGATCTCTCCCCTGTGATAACTCCCCTGTGATCTCTTCCTGTGATCTCCCCTCTGTGATCTCCCCCTGTGATCTCTCCCTGTGATCTCTTCCTGTGATCTCCCCTGTGATCTCTCCCTGTGATCTCTCCCGTGATCTCTTCCTGTGATCTCTTCCTGTGATCTCCCCCGTGATCTCTCCCTGTGATCTCTCCCTGTGATCTATCTCTGTGATCTCTGCCTGTGATCTCCCCCTGTGATCTCTCCCTGTGATCTCTTCCTGTGACCTCTCCCCTGCGAACTCTTCCTGTGATCTCCACTGTGCTCTCTCCCTGTGATCGCCCCCTGTGATCTCCCCCTGTGATCTTTCCTTTGATCTCTTCCTGTGATCTCCCCTGTGATCTCTCCCTTGGATCTCTCCCCTGTGATTTCTCCCCTGTGATCTCTCCCCTGTGATCTCTCCCCTGTGATCCCTCCTCTGTGATCTCTTCCTGTGATCTCCCCTGTGATCTCCCCCCTGTGATCTCCCCCTGTGATCTCTCCCTGTGATCTCCCCCTGTGATCTCTCCCTGTGATCTCTTCCTGTGATCTCCCCCGTGATCTCTCCCTGTGCTCTCTCCCCCGTGATCTCCCCCTGTGATCTCCCCCTGTGATCTCTCCCTTGGATCTCTCCCCTGTGATTTCTCCCCTGTGATCTCTCCCCTGTGATCTCTCCCTGTGATCTCTTCCTGTGACCTCTCCCCTGCGAACTCCTACTGTGATCTCCACTGTGCTCTCTCCCTGTGATCGCCCCCTGTGATCTCCCCCTGTGATCTCCCCCTGTGATCTTTCCTTTGATCTCTTCCTGTGATCTCCCCTGTGATCTCTCCCTTGGATCTCTCCCCTGCGATTTCTCCCCTGTGATCTCTCCCCTGTGATCTCTCCCCTGTGATAACACCCCTGTGATCTCTTCCTGTGATCTCCCCTGTGATCTCCCCCCTGTGATCTCCCCCTGTGATCTCTCCCTGTGATCTCTTCCTGTGATCTCCCCCTGTGATCTCTTCCTGTGATCTCCCCCGTGATCTCTCCCTGTGCTCTCTCCCCCGTGATCTCCCCCTGTGATCTCCCCCTGTGATCTCTCCCTTGGATCTCTCCCCTGTGATTTCTCCCCTGTGATCTCTCCCCTGTGATCTCTCCCTGTGATCTCTTCCTGTGACCTCTCCCCTGCGAACTCCTACTGTGATCTCCACTGTGCTCTCTCCCTGTGATCGCCCCCTGTGATCTCCCCCTGTGATCTCCCCCTGTGATCTTTCCTTTGATCTCTTCCTGTGATCTCCCCTGTGATCTCTCCCTTGGATCTCTCCCCTGCGATTTCTCCCCTGTGATCTCTCCCCTGTGATCTCTCCCCTGTGATAACTCCCCTGTGATCTCTTCCTGTGATCTCCCCTGTGATCTACCCCCTGTGATCTCTCCCTGTGATCTCTTCCTGTGATCTCCCCTGTGATCTCTCCCTGTGATCTCTCCCCTGTGATCTCTTCCTGTGATCTCTTCCTGTGATCTCCCCCGTGATCTCTCCCTGTGATCTCTCCCTGTGATCTATCTCTGTGATCTCTGCCTGTGATCTCCCCCTGTGATCTCTCCCTGTGATCTCCACCTGTGATCTCCCCTGTGATCTCCCCTGTGATCTCCCCGTGATCTCCCCTAAGATCTTTGTGATCTGCCCCTGTGATCCCTCCCTGTGATCTGTCGCTGTGATCTCTCCCTGTGATCTCCCCGTGATCTTCCCCTTTGATCTCTCCCTGTGATCTCCCCTGTTATATCTCCCTGTGATCTCCCCGTGATCTCCCCGTGATCTCTCCCTGTGATCTCCCCCGTGATCTCCCCTGTGATCTCTCCCTGTGATCTCTCCCTGTGATCTCCCCATGATCTTTCCCTGTGATCTCCCCGTGATCTCTCCCTGTGATCTCCCCCATGATCGCTCCCTGTGATCGCTCCCCTGTGATCTCCCACTGTGATCTCCCCCAGTGATCTCTCCCTGTGATCTCTTCCTGTGACCTCGCCCCTGCAATCTCTTCCTGTGATCTCCCCTGTGATCTCCCCTGTGATCTCTCCCTGTGATCTCACCCTGGGATCTTTCCCTGTGATCTCCCCTGTGATCCCCCCTGTGATCTTTCCTTTGATCTCTTCCTGTGATCTCCCCTGTGATCTCTCCCTGTGACCTCCCCCTGTGTTCTCTCCTTGTGATCTCCCCCTGTGAACTCCCCCTGTGATCTACCCCTGTGATCTCCCCCTGTGATCTCTTCCTGTGATCTCCACCGTGATCTCTCCCTGTGATCTCTCCCCCGTGATCTCCCCCTGTGATCTCTCCCTGTGATCTCTTCCTGTGACCTCTCCCCTGCGTTCTCTCCCTGTGATCTCCCCCTGGGATCTTTCCCTGTGATCTCCCACTGTGATCTTTCCTTTGATCTCTTCCTGTGATCTCCCCCTGTGATATCTCCCCCTGTGATCTCTCCCTGTGATCTCTCCCTGTGATCTTTCCCTGTGATCTCCCCTGTGACCTCTCCCCTGCAATCTCTCCCTGTGCGCTCCCCCTGGGATCTTTCCCTGGGATCACCCCTGTGATCTCCCCCTGTGATCTTTCCTTTGATCTCTCCCTGTGATCTCCCCGTGTGATCTCTCCCTGTGATCTCTCCCTGTGATCTCCCCCTGTGATCTCTCCTTTGTGATCTCCCCCTGTGATCTCTCCCCTGTGATCTCCCCCTGTGATCTCTCCCTGGGATCTCTCCCTGGGATCTTTACCCTGTGATCTCCCCCTGGGATCTTTCCCTGTGATCTCCCCCTGGGATCTCTTCCTGTGATCTCTCCCTGTGATCTCCCTGTGATCTCTCCCCCGTGATCTCCCCCCGTGATCGCTTCCTGTGACCTCTCCCCTGCAATCTCTTCCTGTGATCTCCCCTGTGATCTCCCCTGTGATCTCTCCCTTGGATCTCTCCCCTGTGATTTCTCCCCTGTGATCTCTCCCCTGTGATCTCTCCCCTGTGATCTCTCCCTGTGATCTCTCCCTGTGATCTCTTCCTGTGACCTCTCCCCTGCGAACTCTTCCTGTGATCTCCACTGTGCTCTCTCCCTGTGATCGCCCCCTGTGATCTCCCCCTGTGATCTTTCCTTTGATCTCTTCCTGTGATCTCCCCTGTGATCTCTCCCTTGGATCTCTCCCCTGTGATTTCTCCCCTGTGATCTCTCCCCTGTGATCTCTCCCCTGTGATCCCTCCCCTGTGATCTCTTCCTGTGATCTCCCCTGTGATCTCCCCCCTGTGATCTCCCCCTGTGATCTCTCCCTGTGATCTCCCCCTGTGATCTCTCCCTGTGATCTCTTCCTGTGATCTCCCCCGTGATCTCTCCCTGTGCTCTCTCCCCCGTGATCTCCCCCTGTGATCTCCCCCTGTGATCTCTCCCTTGGATCTCTCCCCTGTGATTTCTCCCCTGTGATCTCTCCCCTGTGATCTCTCCCTGTGATCTCTTCCTGTGACCTCTCCCCTGCGAACTCCTACTGTGATCTCCACTGTGCTCTCTCCCTGTGATCACCCCCTGTGATCTCCCCCTGTGATCTCCCCCTGTGATCTTTCCTTTGATCTCTTCCTGTGATCTCCCCTGTGATCTCTCCCTTGGATCTCTCCCCTGCGATTTCTCCCCTGTGATCTCTCCCCTGTGATCTCTCCCCTGTGATAACTCCCCTGTGATCTCTTCCTGTGATCTCCCCTGTGATCTCCCCCCTGTGATCTCCCCCTGTGATCTCTCCCTGTGATCTCTTCCTGTGATCTCCCCTGTGATCTCTCCCTGTGATCTCTCCCCTGTGATCTCTTCCTGTGATCTCTTCCTGTGATCTCCCCCGTGATCTCTCCCTGTGATCTCTCCCTGTGATCTCTCTCTGTGATCTCTGCCTGTGATCTCCCCCTGTGATCTCTCCCTGTGATCTCCACCTGTGATCTCCCCTGTGATCTCCCCTGTGATCTCCCCGTGATCTCCCCTAAGATCTTTGTGATCTGCCCCTGTGATCCCTCCCTGTGATCTGTCGCTGTGATCTCTCCCTGTGATCTCCCCGTGATCTTCCCCTTTGATCTCTCCCTGTGATCTCCCCTGTTATATCTCCCTGTGATCTCCCCATGATCTCCCCGTGATCTCTCCCTGTGATCTCCCCCGTGATCTCCCCTGTGATCTCTCCCTGTGATCTCTCCCTGTGATCTCCCCATGATCTTTCCCTGTGATCTCCCCGTGATCTCTCCCTGTGATCTCCCCCATGATCGCTCCCTGTGATCGCTCCCCTGTGATCTCCCACTGTGATCTCCCCCAGTGATCTCTCCCTGTGATCTCTTCCTGTGACCTCGCCCCTGCAATCTCTTCCTGTGATCTCCCCTGTGATCTCCCCTGTGATCTCTCCCTGTGATCTCACCCTGGGATCTTTCCCTGTGATCTCCCCTGTGATCCCCCCTGTGATCTTTCCTTTGATCTCTTCCTGTGATCTCCCCTGTGATCTCTCCCTGTGACCTCCCCCTGTGTTCTCTCCTTGTGATCTCCCCCTGTGAACTCCCCCTGTGATCTACCCCTGTGATCTCCCCCTGTGATCTCTTCCTGTGATCTCCACCGTGATCTCTCCCTGTGATCTCTCCCCCGTGATCTCCCCCTGTGATCTCTCCCTGTGATCTCTTCCTGTGACCTCTCCCCTGCGTTCTCTCCCTGTGATCTCCCCCTGGGATCTTTCCCTGTGATCTCCCACTGTGATCTTTCCTTTGATCTCTTCCTGTGATCTCCCCCTGTGATATCTCCCCCTGTGATCTCTCCCTGTGATCTCTCCCTGTGATCTTTCCCTGTGATCTCCCCTGTGACCTCTCCCCTGCAATCTCTCCCTGTGCGCTCCCCCTGGGATCTTTCCCTGGGATCACCCCTGTGATCTCCCCCTGTGATCTTTCCTTTGATCTCTCCCTGTGATCTCCCCGTGTGATCTCTCCCTGTGATCTCTCCCTGTGATCTCCCCCTGTGATCTCTCCTTTGTGATCTCCCCCTGTGATCTCTCCCCTGTGATCTCCCCCTGTGATCTCTCCCTGGGATCTCTCCCTGGGATCTTTACCCTGTGATCTCCCCCTGGGATCTTTCCCTGTGATCTCCCCCTGGGATCTCTTCCTGTGATCTCTCCCTGTGATCTCCCTGTGATCTCCCCGTGATCTCTCCCTGTGATCTCTCCCCCGTGATCTCCCCCCGTGATCGCTTCCTGTGACCTCTCCCCTGCAATCTCTTCCTGTGATCTCCCCTGTGATCTCCCCTGTGATCTCTCCCTGTGATCTCCCCCTGGGATCTTTCCCTGTGATCTCCCCTGTGACCTCTCCCCTGCAATCTCTTCCTGTGATCTCCCCTGTGATCTCTCCCCGTGATCTCTCCCTATGATCTCCCCCGTGATCTCTCCCTGTGATCTCTCCCCCGTGATCTCCCCCGTGATCTCCCCCTGTGACCTCTCCCCTGAGATCTCCACCTGTGATCTGCCCCTGGGATCTATCCCTGTGATCTCTCCCTGCGATCTCCACCTGTAATCTCTCCCTTTGATCTCCACCGTGATCTCTCCCCCGTTATCTCTTCCTGTGACCTCTCCCCTGCGTTCTCTCCCTGTGATCTCCCCCTGGGATCTTTCCCTTTGATCTCCCACTGTGATCTTTCCTTTGATCTCTTCCTGTTATCTCCCCTGTGATCTCTCCCTGTGATCTCCCCTGTGATCTCTCCCTGGGATCTTTCCCTGTGATCTCCCCCTGTGATCTTTCCTTTGATCTCTTCCTGTGATCTCCCCTGTGATCTCTCCCTGTGATCTCCCCGTGATCTCCCCCTGTGATCTCCCCGTGATCTCCCCCTGTGATCTTTCCCTGTGATCTCCCCCTGTGATCTTTCCTTTGATCTCTTCCTGTGATCTCCCCCTGTGACCTTTCCTTTGATCTCTTCCTGTAATCTCCCCCCTGTGATCTCTCCCTATGATCTCCCCCCTGTGATCTCCCCCCTGTGATCTCCCCCCTGCGATCTCCCCCCTGCGATCTCTCCCCTGTGATCTCTCCCAGTGATATCTCCCCGTGATCTCCCCCTGTGATCTCTCCCCTGAGATCTCCACTGTGATCTCTCCCTGTGATCTCCCCCTGGGATCTTTCCCTGTGATCTCTCCCTGTGATCTCCCCGTGTGATCTCCACCGTGATCTCTCCCTGTGACCTCTCCCCTGCGTTCTCTCCCTGTGATCTCCCCCTGGGATCTTTCCCTGTGATCTCCCCCTGTGAGCTCTCCCTGTGATCTCCCCCGTGATCTCTCCCTGTGCTCTCTCCCCCGTGATCTCTCCCTGTGATCTCTTCCTGTGACCTCTCCCCTGCGAACTCTTCCTGTGATCTCCACTGTGATCTCTCCCTGTGTTCGCCCCCTGGGATCTTTCCCTGTGATCTCCACTGTGATCTTTCCTTTGATCTCTTCCTGTGATCTCCCCTGTGATCTCTCCCTTGGATCTCTCCCCTGTGATTTCTCCCCTGTGATCTCTCCCCTGTGATCTCTCCCCTGTGATCTCTCCCTGTGATCTCTTCCTGTGACCTCTCCCCTGCGAACTCTTCCTGTGATCTCCACTGTGCTCTCTCCCTGTGATCGCCCCCTGTGATCTCCCCCTGTGATCTTTCCTTTGATCTCTTCCTGTGATCTCCCCTGTGATCTCTCCCTTGGATCTCTCCCCTGTGATTTCTCCCCTGTGATCTCTCCCCTGTGATCTCTCCCCTGTGATCCCTCCCCTGTGATCTCTTCCTGTGATCTCCCCTGTGATCTCCCCCCTGTGATCTCCCCCTGTGATCTCTCCCTGTGATCTCCCCCTGTGATCTCTTCCTGTGATCTCCCCCGTGATCTCTCCCTGTGCTCTCTCCCCCGTGATCTCCCCCTGTGATCTCTCCCTTGGATCTCTCCCCTGTGATTTCTCCCCTGTGATCTCTCCCCTGTGATCTCTCCCTGTGATCTCTTCCTGTGACATCTCCCCTGCGAACTCCTACTGTGATCTCCACTGTGCTCTCTCCCTGTGATCGCCCCCTGTGATCTCCCCCTGTGATCTCCCCCTGTGATCTTTCCTTTGATCTCTTCCTGTGATCTCCCCTGTGATCTCTCCCTTGGATCTCTCCCCTGCGATTTCTCCCCTGTGATCTCTCCCCTGTGATCTCTCCCCTGTGATAACTCCCCTGTGATCTCTTCCTGTGATCTCCCCTGTGATCTCCCCCCTGTGATCTCCCCCTGTGATCTCTCCCTGTGATCTCTTCCTGTGATCTCCCGTGATCTCTCCCTGTGATCTCTCCCCTGTGATCTCTTCCTGTGATCTCTTCCTGTGATATCCCCCCTGTGATCTCTCCCTGTGATCTCTCCCTGTGATCTCTCCCTGTGATCTCTCTCTGTGATCTCTGCCTGTGATCTCCCCCTGTGATCTCTCCCTGTGATCTCCCCCTGTGATCTCCCCTGTGATCTCCCCGTGATCTCCCCTAAGATCTTTGTGATCTGCCCCTGTGATCTCTCCCTGTGATCTGTCCCTGTGATCTCCCCGTGATCTTCCCCTTTGATCTCTCCCTGTGATCTCCCCTGTTATATCTCCCTGTGATCTCCCCGTGATCTCTCCCTGTGATCTCCCCCGTGATCTCCCCTGTGATCTCTCCCTGTGATCTCTCCCTGTGATCTCCCCATGATCTTTCCCTGTGATCTCCCCCTGTGATCTCTCCCTGTGATCTCCCCCATGATCGCTCCCTGTGATCGCTCCCCTGTGATCTCCCACTGTGATCTCTCCCTGTGATCTCTTCCTGTGACCTCTCCCCTGCAATCTCTTCCTGTGATCTCCCCTGTGATCTCCCCTGTGCTCTCTCCCTGTGATCTCACCCTGGGATCTTTCCCTGTGATCTCCCCTGTGATCCCCCCTGTGATCTTTCCTTTGATCTCTTCCTGTGATCTCCCCTGTGATCTCTCCCTGTGACCTCCCCCTGTGTTCTCTCCTTGTGATCTCCCCCTGTGAACTCCCCCTGTGATCTACCCCTGTGATCTCCCCCTGTGATCTCTTCCTGTGATCTCCACCGTGATCTCTCCCTGTGATCTCTCCCCCGTGATCTCCCCCTGTGATCTCTCCCTGTGATCTCTTCCTGTGACCTCTCCCCTGCGTTCTCTCCCTGTGATCTCCCCCTGGGATCTTTCCCTGTGATCTCCCACTGTGATCTTTCCTTTGATCTCTTCCTGTGATCTCCCCCTGTGATATCTCCCCCTGTGATCTCTCCCTGTGATCTTTCCCTGTGATCTCCCCTGTGACCTCTCCCCTGCAATCTCTCCCTGTGCGCTCCCCCTGGGATCTTTCCCTGGGATCACCCCTGTGATCTCCCCCTGTGATCTTTCCTTTGATCTCTCCCTGTGATCTCCCCGTGTGATCTCTCCCTGTGATCTCTCCCTGTGATCTCCCCCTGTGATCTCTCCTTTGTGATCTCCCCCTGTGATCTCTCCCCTGTGATCTCCCCCTGTGATCTCTCCCTGGGATCTCTCCCTGGGATCTCTCCCTGGGATCTTTACCCTGTGATCTCCCCCTGGGATCTTTCCCTGTGACCTCCCCCTGGGATCTCTTCCTGTGATCTCTCCCTGTGATCTCCCTGTGATCTCCCCGTGATCTCTCCCTGTGATCTCTCCCCCGTGATCTCCCCCCGTGATCGCTTCCTGTGACCTCTCCCTGCAATCTCTTCCTGTGATCTCCCCTGTGATCTCCCCTGTGATCTCTCCCTGTGATCTCCCCCTGGGATCTTTCCCTGTGATCTCCCCTGTGACCTCTCCCCTGCAATCTCTTCCTGTGATCTCCCCTGTGATCTCTCCCCGTGATCTCTCCCTATGATCTCCCCCGTGATCTCTCCCTGTGATCTCTCCCCCGTGATCTCCCCCGTGATCTCCCCCTGTGACCTCTCCCCTGAGATCTCCACCTGTGATCTGCCCCTGGGATCTATCCCTGTGATCTCTCCCTGCGATCTCCCCCTGTAATCTCTCCCTTTGATCTCCACCGTGATCTCTCCCCCGTTATCTCTTCCTGTGACCTCTCCCCTGCGTTCTCTCCCTGTGATCTCCCCCTGGGATTTTTCCCTTTGATCTCCCACTGTGATCTTTCCTTTGATCTCTTCCTGTTATCTCCCCTGTGATCTCTCCCTGTGATCTCCCCTGTGATCTCTCCCTGGGATCTTTCCCTGTGATCTCCCCCTGTGATCTTTCCTTTGATCTCTTCCTGTGATCTCCCCTGTGATCTCTCCCTGTGATCTCCCCGTGATCTCCCCCTGTGATCTCCCCGTGATCTCCCCCTGTGATCTTTCCCTGTGATCTCCCCCTGTGATCTTTCCTTTGATCTCTTCCTGTGATCTCCCCCTGTGACCTTTCCTTTGATCTCTTCCTGTAATCTCCCCCCTGTGATCTCTCCCTATGATCTCCCCCCTGTGATCTCCCCCCTGCGATCTCCCCCCTGCGATCTCTCCCCTGTGATCTCTCCCAGTGATATCTCCCCGTGATCTCCCCCTGTGATCTCTCCCCTGAGATCTCCACTGTGATCTCTCCCTGTGATCTCCCCCTGGGATCTTTCCCTGTGATCTCTCCCTGTGATCTCCCCGTGTGATCTCCACCGTGATCTCTCCCTGTGACCTCTCCCCTGCGTTCTCTCCCTGTGATCTCCCCCTGGGATCTTTCCCTGTGATCTCCCACTGTGATCTTTCCTTTGATCTCTTCCTGTGATCTATTCCTGTGACCGCTCCCCTGCGATTTCTTTCTGTGATCTCCCCTGTGATCTCCCCCTGGGATCTTTCCCTGTGATCACCCCTGTGATCTCCCCCTGTGATCTCTCCCTGTGATCACCCCTGTGATCTCCCCCTGGGATATTTCCCTGTGATCACCCCTGTGATCTACCCCTGTGATCTCCCCCTGTGATCATTCCTTTGATCTCTTCCTGTGATCTCCCCTGTGGTCTCTCCCTGTGATCTCCCCCTGTGAGCTCATAGAAACATATAGAGACATAGAAGATAGGAGCAGGAGTAGGCCATTCAGCCCTTCGAGCCTGCTCCGCCATTCAACGAGATCATGGCTGATCATCCAAACCCTAGCACCCGGTCCCTACACCGACAGCCATCCCACCCATGCCGTATCCCTGTAACCCCACGTATTTAATCCCCCCTAACACTAAGGGCCAATTTTTATCATGGCCAATCAACCTAACCCGCACATCTTTGGACTGTGGGAGGAAACCGGAGCACCCGGAGGAAACCCACGCAAACACGGGGAGAATGTGCAAACTCCACACAGACAGTAACCCGAGGCCGGATTTGAACCCGGGTCCCTGGCGCTGTGAGGCAACAGTGCTAACCACTATGTCACCGTGCTGCCCTTGTGATCTCCCCTGTGATCTCCCCTGTGATCTCTCCCTGTGATCTCCCCCTGTGATCTCCCCCTGTGATCTCTCCCTTGTGATCTCCCCCCTGTGATCTCTCCCCCTGTGATCTCCCCCTGTGATCTTCCCCTTTGATCTCTCCCTGTGATCTTTCCCTGTGATCTCTCCACAGCCCCGAGACCGGAGAAGCAGCGGACCTGCGCGGGAGCAGCCCGAGGCGGGAGAGCTTAAAGGCTTGAGAGGGAGCAGTCAGAGGCACCGAGGCCCACAGCCCCGAGACCGGAGAAGCAGCGGACCTGCGCGGGAGCAGCCCGAGGCGGGAGAGCTTAAAGGCTTGAGAGGGAGCAGTCAGAGGCACCGAGGCCCACAGCCCCGAGACCGGAGAAGCAGCGGACCTGCGCGGGAGCAGCCCGAGGCGGGAGAGCTTAAAGGCTTGAGAGGGAGCAGTCAGAGGCATACCAATCCAGGTTCCAGGAGAGAGGTAAAAAGTAATCCAAGTGTGACGTCACCAGGGAGCAGGTAAGTGATTGGTTGGTGAGTATTTCTCTCTTTTCAATACAAGCTTGAATTCTGTGGTGTTAAATTTCTGTGGTGTAGTGGGGACAGTTGGTAAATAAAGCGCCCTAGAGTATACCTGTAACTGGGGTATTGAATAAATTTTTTAATGAATTAAAGGAGTAAGTCATGGCAGGAGAGTTCAGACCCGTGTTCTGCTCCTCTTGCTCCATATGGGAAGTCAGGGACGCTGCCAGTGTCCCTGACGACCATGTGTGCGGGAAATGCATCCAGCTGCAGCTACTTGTAGACCGCATTGCGGCGCTCGAGCTGCGGGTGGATGAATTTTGGAGCATGCGCGATGCTGAGAGGGTCGTGGATAGCACGTTTAGCGAGTTGTTCACGCCTCAGGGTAGGGCAGCACAGGGGGTGACCATCAGGCGGAGCAACAAAGGCAGGCAGGTAGTGCAGGGAACCCCTGCGGACATCCCCCTTTCAAACAGGTATACCAAGTTGGATACTGTTGAGGGGGATGACTCACCAGGGGAAGGCAGCAGTAGCCAGCTTCCTGGCACCAGGGACGCTTCTGCTGCTCAGGAAGGGAGGAAAAAGAGTGGGAGAGCAATAGTGGTAGGGGATTCTATCGTAAGGGGAACAGATAGGCGTTTCTGTGGCCGCAAACGTGACTCCAGGATGGTTTGTTGCCTCCCTGGGGCCAGGGTCAGGGATGTCACTGAGCGGCTACAGGGCATTCTTAAGGGGGAGGGTGAGCAGGCAGAGGTCGTGGTCCACATTGGGACCAAGGACATAGGTAGGAAGGGGGATGAGGTCCTGCATCAAGAATTTAGGGAGCTAGGTAACAGATTAAAGAGCAGGACCTCAAAGGTTGTAATCTCTGGATTACTCCCAGTGCCACGTGCTAGTGAGTATAGGAATGGGAGGATAGAGCAGATGAATGCGTGGCTAAAGAGTTGATGTAGGGGGGAGGGTTTTACTTTCCTGGATCGCTGGGCCTGCTTCTGGGAAAGGTGGGACTTGTACAAGTCGGACGGGTTGCACCTGAACCAGAGCGCGACAAATATCCTTGCGGGGAGGTTTGCTAGCACTGTTGGGGGGGGTTTAAACTAACTTGGCAGGGGGATGGGATACAGAGGGGATCTGAAATAGGGGGTAATGTGCTGCCAATTATAGAGAAAAAAACAAGTCAGCTTGGTAGACAGGGCAAATATATAAGGGCAAGGCTGGATGGCATCTATTTTAATGCAAGGAGTCTTGCAAATAAGGTGGATGAACTGAAGGTGTTGATAAACACATGGGAGTATGATATTGTTGCTATCACGGAGACATGGTTGAGGGAGGGGCAAGACTGACAGCTCAGTATTCCGGGGTACAGAATCTTCAGGCGAGACAGAGGGGGAGGTATAAGAGGAGGGGGTGTCGCAATATTAATTAAGGAGTCAATTACTGCAGTAAGGAGGGATGATATATTAGCAGGTTCCTCTAATGAGGCCATATGGGTGGAGCTTAAAAACAAAAAGGGGGCAAGCACTTTGCTGGGAGTGTACTATAGGCCTCCAAACAGTCAGGGGGAGATAGAGGAACAGATATGTAGGCAAATCTCAGAGAAATGTGCAAATAATAGGGTAATAATAATGGGGGATTTCAACTTCCCCAATATTAACTGGGATAGTCAGAGTGTGAAAGGCTCAGAGGGTGTAGAATTCTTAAAGTGCATCCAGGAGAGCTTTTTGAGCCAGCATGCAGAAAGTCCTACAAGAGAGGGGGCGTTACTGGACCTAATTCTAGGGAATGTGGCCGGCCAATTGGAAAAAGTGCTAGTAGGTGAGCACTTTGGTGACAGTGACCATAATATGGTAAGATTTAAGGTGGTCATGGAAAAGGACAGGGATGGGCCAGAAATAAAGGTTCTAAATTGGGGGAAGGCCGATTTTAATAGGATAAGGCAGGATCTGGCCAAAATGGACTGGGATCAGCTACTTGTAGGAAAATCCGCATCAGAGCAATGGGAGGCTTTCAGAAGGGAGATTGGGATCATACAATGGCAACATGTTCCCGTAAAGGTCAAGGGTGGTTCCAAAAACCACAGGGAACCTTGGATGTCAGGGGATATACGAGAATGGATTAGGAAAAAAAGGAGGGCTTTTGGCAGATACAAAAGGCTAAAGACGGAGGAAGCCCGAGAGGAGTACAAAAAGTGCAGGGGGATACTTAAAAAAGAAATTAGGAGATCAAGGAGGGGCCATGAAATAACACTGGCGAGCAAAATAAAGGAAAATCCTAAGATGTTTTATAAGTATATTAAGGGTAAGAGGATAACTAGGGAAAAAATAGGGCCCATTAGGGACAAAAGTGGCAATCTGTGTGTGGAGCCGGAAGATGTAGGAGGGGTTCTAAATGAATTTTTTGCATCTGTTTTCACTATGGAGAAGGACGATGTAGACATAGAAATAGGGCGGGGGGACTGTGATATGCTCGAACATATTCACATCGAGAGGGAGGAGGTATTGGCGGTTTTAGCTGGCCTAAAAATGGATAAATCCCCAGGCCCGGATGAAATGTATCCCAGGCTGCTGTGTGAGGCAAAGGAAGAGATTGCGGGGGCTCTAACACATATATTCAGGACCTCTCTGGCCACAGGGGATGTGCCAGAGGACTGGAGAACCGCTAATGTAGTACCATTATTCAAGAAGGGAAGTAGGGAAAAACCGGGGAACTACAGGCCAGTGAGCCTAACATCAGTGGTAGGAAAATTATTGGAAAAAATTCTGAGGGACAAAATTTGTCTCCACTTGGAGAGGCAAGGATTAATCAGGGATAGTCAACATGGCTTTGTCAAGGGATGATCATGTCTGACTAATTTGATTGAATTTTTTGAGGGGGTGACTCGGTGTGTGGATGAGGGTAACGCAGTGGATGTGGTATACATGGATTTCAGTAAGGCCTTCGATAAAGTCCCGCACAGGAGACTGGTCAAGAAGGTAAGAGCCCATGGAATCCAGGGTGCCTTGGCACATTGGATACAAAACTGGCTTAGTGACAGAAGGCAGAGGGTGATGGTCGAAGGTTGTTTTTGTGACTGGAAGCCTGTGGCCAGTGGGGTACCACAGGGATCGGTGCTGGGTCCCTTGCTGTTTGTGGTCTACATTAATGACTTGGATATGAATGTAAAAGGTATGATCAGTAAGTTCACGGATGATACAAAAATTGGTAGGGTGGTAAATAGCGAGGAGGGTAGCCTCAGTCTGCAGGACGATATAGATGGGTTGGTCAGATGGGCGGAACAGTGGCAAATGGAATTTAACCCGGAAAAGTGCGAGGTGATGCACTTTGGGGGGACTAACAAGGCAAGGGAATACACAATGAATGGTAAGACCCTAGGCAAGACGGAGGGTCAGAGGGATCTGGGTGTGCAAGTACACAGATCCCTGAAGGCGGCGGAACAGGTGGATAAGGTGGTAAAAAAGGCATATGGGATACTTGCCTTCATTAGCCGAGGCATTGCATATAAGAGCAAGGAGGTTATGATGGAACTGTATAAAACACTGGTTAGGCCACAGCTGGAATACTGTGTGCAGTTCTGGTCGCCACACTACAGGAAGGATGTGATCGCGTTGGAGAGGGTGCAGAGGAGGTTCACCAGGATGTTACCGGGGCTGGAGCGCTTCAGCTATGAAGAGAGACTGGGCAGATTGGGTTTGTTTTCCTTGGAGCAGAGGAGGCTGAGGGGGGACATGATTGAGGTGTACAAAATTATGAGGGGCATAGATAGGATGGATGCTGAGGAGCTTTTTCCCTTAGTAGAGGGGTCAATAACTAGGGGGCATAGATTCAAGGTAAAGGGCGGGAGGTTTAGAGGGGATTTGAGAAAGAACTTTTTCACCCAGAGGGTGGTTGGAGTCTGGAACTCACTGCCTGAAAGGGTTGTGGAGGCAGGAACCCTCACAACATTTAAGAAGCATTTGGATGAGCACTTGAAATGCCATAGCAGACAAGGCTACGGACCAAATGCTGGAATATGGGATTAGATCAGACAGGGCTTGATGGCCGGCGTGGACACGATGGGCCGAAGGGCCTCTATCCGTGCTGTATAACTCTATGACACTATGACTCTATGACTCTCCCTGTGATCTCCCCCTGTGATCTCTTCCTGTGACCTCTCCCCTGTGATCTCTTCCTGTGATCTCCCCTGTGATCTCTCCCTGGGATCTTTCCCTGTGATCTCCCCCTGTGATCTCCCCCTGTGATCTCTCCCTGTGATCTCTCCCTGTGACGTCTCCCCTGAGATCTCTCAGTGATCTCCCCCGTGATCTCTCCCTGTGATCTCCCCCTGTGATCTCCCCCTGTGATCTCTTCCTCTGACGTCTCCCCTGTGATCTCTCCGTGATCTCCCCCTGTGATCTCTCACTGTGACGTCTCCCCTGTGATCTCTCCGTGATCTCCCCCTGTGATCTCCCCCGTGATCTCCTCCTGTGATCTCTTCCTGTGATCTCTTCCTGTGACCTCTCCCCTGCGATCTCCCCTGTGATCTCCCGAGATCTCCCCCTGTGATCTTTCCTTTGATCTCTTCCTGTGATCTCTCCCCTGTGATCTCTCCCCTGTGATCTCTCCCCCTGTGATCTCTCCCCTGCGACCTCTCCCTTGCGATCTCTCCCCTGTGATCTCTCCCAGCGATCTCCCCCTGTGATCTCCCCCGTGATCTCTCCCTGGTGATCTCCCCCTGTGATCTCCCCCCCTGTGATCTCCCCCTGTGATCTCTCTGCTCTAATCTCCCCCTGTGATCTCCCCCTGTGATCTTTCCTTTGATCTCTTGCTGTGATTTCTCCCCTGTGATCTCTCCCTGTGGTCTCTCCCCTGCGATCTTTCCCTGTGATCTCTCCCTGTGATCTCCACCGTGATCTCTCCCTGTGATCTCTTCCTGTGACCTCTCCCCTGCGTTCTCTTCCTGTGATCTCTCCCTGTGATCTCCCCCTGTGAACTCTCCCTGTGATCTCCCCCGTGTAATCTCCCCCTGTGATCTCTCCCTGTGATCTCTCCCCTGCGATTTCTTCCTGTGCTCTCCCCTGTGATCTCTCCCTGTGATATTTCCCTGTGATCTCCCCCTGTCATCTTTCCTTTGATCTCTTCCTGTGATCTCTCCCTGTGATCTCTCATTGTGATCTCTCCCCTGTGATCTCTCCGTGATCTCCCCGTGATCTCTCCTTGTGACCTCTCATTGTGATCCTTTCTTGTGATCTCTCCCCTTTGATCTCGCCCTGTGATCTCTCCCTGTGATCTCTGCCTGTGACCTCTCCCCTGCGATCTCCCCCTGTGATCTCTCCCTGCTATCTCTCCCTGTGATCTCCCCGTGATCTTTCCCTGTGATCTCCCCCTGACCTTTCCCTGTGATCTCCCCCTGTGATCTCTCCCTGTGATCTCCACCTGTGATCTCTCCCCCGTGATCTCCCCCGTGACCTCTCCCCTGCGTTCTCTCCCTGTGATCTCTCCCTGTGATCTCCACCTGTGATCTCTCCCCCGTGATCTCCCCCTGTGACCTCTCCCCTGCGTTCTCTCCCTGTGATCTCCCCCTGGGATCTTTCCCTGTGATCTCCCCCTGTGATCTCCCCTGATCTCCCCCTGTGATCTCTCCCGATCTCCCCCTGTGATCTCTCCCCTGTGACCTCTCCCCTGCGTTCTCTCCCTGTGATCTCCCCCTGGGATCTTTCCCTGTGATCACCCCTGTGATCTCCCCCTGTGATCTCATAGAAACATATAGAAGCGTAGAAGATAGGAGCAGGAGTAGGCCATTCGGCCCTTCGAGCCTGCTCCGCCATTCAACGAGATCATGGCTGATCATCCAAACCCTAGCACCCGGTCCCTACACCGACAGCCATCCCACCCAAGCCGTATCCCCGTAACCCCGTAACCCCACGTATTTAATCCCCCTAACACTAAGGGCCAATTTTTATCATGGCCAATCAACCTAACCCGCACATCTTTGGACTGTGGGAGGAAACCGGAGCACCCGGAGGAAACCCACGCAAACACGGGGAGAATGTGCAAACTCCACACAGACAGTCGCCCGAGGCCGGATTCGAACCCGGGTCCCTGGCGCTGTGAGGCAACAGTGCTAACCACTATGCCACCGTGCTGCCCTTGTGATCTCCCCTGTGATCTCCCCTGTGATCTCTCCCTGTGATCTCCCCCTGTGATCTCCCCCTGTGATCTCCCCCTGTGATCTCCCCCTTGTGACCTCCCCCTGTGATCTCTCCCCTGTGATCTCCCCCCCCCGTGATCTCCCCCTGTGATCTTCCCCTTTGATCTCTCCCTGTGATCTCTCCCTGTGATCTTTCCCTGTGATTTCCCCTGTGATCTCTCCCTGTGATCTCCCCCTGTGATCTCTTCCTGTGACCTCTCCCCTGTGATCTCTTCCTGTGATCTCTCCCTGTGATCTCCCCCTGGGATCTTTCCCTGTGATCTCCCCCTGTGATCTCTCCCTGTGATCTCCCCCCGTGATCTCTCCCTGTGATCTCTTCCTGTGACGTCTCCCCTGTGATCTCTCCGTGATCTCTCCCTGTGAACTCCCCGTGATCTCCCCGTGATCTCCCCCCTGTGATCTCTCCCTCTGATCTCCCCCTGTGATCTCTCCCTGCGATCTCTCCCCGTGATCTCCCACTGTGATCTCCCACTGTGATCTCCCCCAGTGATCTCTCCCTGTGATCTCTTCCTGTGACCTCTCCCCTGCAATCTCTTCCTGTGACCTCCCCTGTGATCTCCCCAGTGATCTCTCCCTGTGATCTCCCCTGGGATCTTTCCCTGTGATCTCCCTTGTGATCTCCCCCTGTGATCTTTCCTTTGATCTCTTCCTGTGATCTCCCGTGATCTCCCCGTGACCTCCCCCTCTGATCTTTCCTTTGAACTCTTCCTGTGATCTCCCTCTGCGATCTCCCCCTGTGATCTCTCCTTGTGATCTCCCCTTGTGATCTCCCCCTGTGATCTGCCCTGTGATCTCTCCCTGTGATCTCTCCCTGTGATCTCCCCCTGTGAGCTCCCCCTGTGATCTCCCCCTGTGATCTCTCCCTGTGATCTCTCACTTTGATCTCTCCCTGTTATCTCTCCCCGTGATCTCTCCCCCTTTGATCTCTCCCCTGCGATCTCTCCCTGTGATCTCTCCCTGTGATCTCTCCCCTGTGATCTCTCCCAGTGATCTCTCCCTGTGATCTCCCCGTGATCTCCCCCTGTGATCTCTCCCTGTGATCTCCCCCATGATCTCTCCCTGTGATCTCTCCCTGTGATCTCTCCCCTTTGATCTCCCCCTGTGATCTCCGCCTGTGATCTCCACTGTGATCTCTCCCTGTGATCTCTTCCTGTGACCTCTCCCCTGTGATCTCTCCCTGTGATCTCCCCCTGGGATCTTTCCCTGTGATCTCCCCTGTGATCTCCCCCTGTGATCTTTCCTTGAATCTCGTCCTGTGATCTCCCCTGTGATCTCTCCCTTGGATCTCTCCCCTGTGGTTTCTCCCCTGTGATCTCTCACCTGTGATCTCTCCCCTGTGATCTATTCCTGTGATCGCCCTGCTCTAAACTCCCCGTGATCTCTCCCTGTGATCTCCCCGTGATATCCCCCTGTGATCTCTCCCGTGATCTCCCCGTGATCTCTTCCTGTGATCTCCCCTGTGATCTCTCCCTGTGATTTCTCCCGTGATCTCTCACCTGTGATTTCTCTCGTGATCTCTCCCTGTGATCTCCCCCTGTGATCTCTCCCCTGTGATCTCTCCCTGTGATCTCTCCCTGTGATCTCCCACTTTGATCTCTCCCTGTGATCTCTCCCTGTGATCTCTCCCCTGCGATCTCTCCATGTGATCTCTCCCTGTGATCTCTCCCCTGTGATCTCCCCCTGTGATCTCTCCCTGTGATCTCTCCCCTGTGATCTCCCCCTGTGATCTCTCCCTGCGATCTCTCCCTGTGATCTTTCCCTGTGATCTCCCCCTGTGATCTCTCCCTGTGATCTCCACCGTGATCTCTCCCTGTGATCTCTCCCCCGTGATCTCCCCCTGTGATCTCTCCATGTGATCTCTTCCTGTGACCTCTCCCCTGCGTTCTCTTCCCGTGATCTCCCCTGTGAACTCTCCCTGTGATCTCCCCCTGGGATCTTTCCCTGTGATCTCTCCCTGTGATCTCCCCCTGTGATCTCCCCCTGGGATCTTTCCCTGTCATCTCCCCTGTGATCTCCCCCTGTGATCTCCCCTGTGATCTCCCCCTGTGATCTCCCGCTGTGATCTTTCCTTTGATTCTTCCTGTGATCTCCCCTGTGATCTTTCCTTTGATCTCTTCCTGTGATCTCCCCTGTGATCTCCCCGTGACCTCCCCCTCTGATCTTTCCTTTGATCTCTTCCTGTGATCTCCCTCTGTGATCTCTCCCAGCGATCTCTCCCTGTGATCTCCCCCTGTGATCTCCCCCTGTGATCTCTCCCTGTGATCTCCCCCATGATCTCCCCCTGTGATCTCTCCCCTGTGATCTCTCCCCTGTGATCTCTCCCTGTGATCTCCCCCTGTGATCTCCCCCTGTGATCTCTCCCTGCGATCTCTCCCTGTGATCTCCCCGTGATCTTTCCCTGTGATCTCTCCCTGTGATCTCTCCCTATGATCTCCACCGTGATCTCTCCCTGTGATCTCTCCCCCGTGATCGCCCCCTGTGATCTCCCCCTGTGATCTCCCCCTGTGATCTCTTCCTGTGACCTCTCCCCTGCGTTCTCTTCCTGTGATCTCCCCTGTGAACTCTCCCTGTGATCTCCCCCTGGGATCTTTCCCTGTGATCACCCCTGTGATCTCTCCCTGTGATCTCCCCCTGGGATCTTTCCCTGTCATCTCCCCTGTGATCTCCCCCTGTGATCTCCCCCTGTGATCTCCCCCTGTGATCTCCCGCTGTGATCTTTCCTTTGATTCTTCCTGTGATCTCCCCTGTGATCTCCCCCTGTGATCTTTCCTTTGATCTCTTCCTGTGATCTCCCCTGTGATCTCCCCGTGACCTCCCCCTCTGATCTTTCCTTTGATCTCTTCCTGTGATCTCCCTCTGTGATCTCCCTCTGTGATCTCTCCGTGATCTCTCCTTGTGATCTCCCCTTGTGATCTGCCCTGTGATCTCTCCCTGTGATCTCTCCCTGTGATCTCCCCCTGTGATCTCTCCCTGTGATCTCTCCCTGTGATCTCTCCCCGTGATCTCTCCCCGTGATCTCTCCCCCTTTGAGCTCTCCCCTGCGATCTCTCCCTGCGATCTCTCCCTGTGATCTCTCCCTGTGATCTCCCCCTGTGATCTCCCCTGATCTCCCCCTGTGATCTCTCCCCTGTGATCTCTCCCCTGTGATCTCTCCCTGTGATCTCTCCCTGTGATCTCTCCCTGTGATCTCCCCCTGTGATCTCCCACTTTGATCTCTCCCTGTGATCTCTCCCCGTGATCTCTCCCCCTTTGATCTCTCCCCTGCGATCTCTCCCTGTGATCTCTCCCTGTGATCTCCCCGTGATCTCCCCTGATCTCCCCCTGTGATCTCTCCCCTGTGATCTCTCCCCTGTGATCTCTCCCAGCGATCTCTCCCTGTGACCTCCCCCTGTGATCTCCCCCGTGATCTCTCCCTGTGATCTCCCCCATGATCTCTCCCCTGTGATCTCCCCCTGTGATCTCCCCCTGTGATCTCCCACTGTGATCTCCCCCTGTGATCTCTCCCTGTGATCTCTTCCTGTGACCTCTCCCCTGTGATCTCTCCCTGTGATCTCCCCCTTGGATCTTTCCCTGTGATCTCCCCTGTGATTTCCCCTTTTGATCTTTCCTTGAATCTCGTCCTGTGATCTCCCCTGTGATCTCTCCCTTGGATCTCTCCCCTCTGGTTTCTCCCCTGTGATCTCTCACCTGTGATCTCTCCCCTGTGATCTCTTCCTGTGATCGCCCTGCTCTAACCTCCCCTGTGATCTCTCCCTGTGATCTCCCCGTGATCTCTTCCTGTGATCTCCCGTGATCTCTCCCTGTGATTTCTCCCGTGATCTCTCACCTGTGATTTCTCTCGTGATCTCTCCCCTGTGATCTCTTCCTGTGATCTCCCCCGTGATCTCCCCCGTGATCTCCCCCTGTGATCTCTCCCTGTGATCTCTCCCTGTGATCTCTCCCTGTGATCTCCCCCTGTGATCTCCCCCTGTGATCTCTCCCTGTGATCTCTCCCTGTGATCTCCCCTGTGATCTCCCACTTTGATCTCTCCCTGTGATCTCTCCCTGTGAGCTCTCCCCTGCGATCTCTCCATGTGATCTCTCCCTGTGATCTCTCCCCGTGATCTCCCCCTGTGATCTCTCCCCTGTGATCTCTCCCTGCGATCTCTCCCTGTGATCTCCCCCTGTGATCTTTCCCTGTGATCTCCCCCTGTGATCTCTCCCCGTGATCTCCCCCTGTGATCTTTCCCTGTGATCTCCCCCTGTGATCTCTCCCCGTGATCTCCCCCTGTGATCTCCCCCTGTGATCTCTCCCTGTGATATCTTCCTGTGATATCTTCCTGTGACCTCTCCCCTGCATTCTCATCCCGTGATCTCCCCTGTGAACTCTCCCTGTGATCTCCCCCTGGGATCTTTCCCTGTGATCACCCCTGTGATCTCTCCCTGTGATCTCCCCCTGTGATCTCCCGCTGGGATCTTTCCCTGTCATCTCCCCTGTGATCTCCCCCTGTGATCTCCCCTGTGATCTCCCCCTGTGATCTCCCGCTGTGATCTTTCCTTTGATTCTTCCTGTGATCTCCCCTGTGATCTCCCCCTGTGATCTTTCCTTTGATCTCTTCCTGTGATCTCCCCTGTGATCTCCCCTGTGATCTCCCCGTGACCTCCCCCTCTGATCTTTCCTTTGATCTCTTCCTGTGATCTCCCTCTGTGATATCTCCCAGCGATCTCTCCCTGTGATCTCCCCCTGTGATCTCCCCCTGTGATCTCTCCCTGTGATCTCCCCATGATCTCCCCCTGTGATCTCTCCCCTGTGATCTCTCCCCTGTGATCTCTCCCTGTGATCTCTCCCTGTGATCTCCCCCTGTGATCTCCCACTTTGATCTCTCCCTGTGATCTCTTCCTGTGACCTCTCCCCTGCGATCTCTTCCTGTGATCTCCACTGTGATCTCCCCTGTGATCTCACCCTGGGATCTTTCCCTGTGATCTCCCCCTCTGATCTCTCCTCTGTAATCTCCCCCGTGATCTTTCCTTTGATCTCTTCCTGTGATCTCCACTGTGATCTCTCCCTGGGATCTTTCCCTGTGATCTCCCCTGTGATCTCCCCCTGTGATCTCTCCCTGTGAGCTGCCCCTGGGATCTTTCCCTGTGATCTCCCCTGTGATCTCCCCCTGTGATCTCTCACCTGTGATCTCTCCCTGTGATCTCCCCCTGTGACCTCCCCCTGTGATCTCTCCCTGTGATCTCCCCCTGTGATCTCCCCCTGTGATCTCCCCCTGGTGATCTCCCCCTGTGATCTCTCCCTGTGATCTTTCCCCTGTGATCTCTCCCTGTGATCTTTCCCCTGTGATTTCCCCCTGTGATCTCTCCCTGTGATCTCCCCCTGTGATCTCCCCCTGTGATCTCCCCCTGTGATCTCCCCCTGGTGATCTCCCCCTGTGATTTTTCCCCTGTGATTTCTTCCCTGTGATTTCTCACATGTGATCTCTCCCCGTGATCTCTCCCCTGTGATCTCTCCCTGTGATCTCCCCCTGTGATCTCCCCCTGTGAGCTCTCCCTGTGATCTCTCCCCTGTGATCTCTCCTGTGATCTCTCCCCCGTGATCTCCCCCTGGGATCTCCCCCTGTGATCTCTCCCTGTGATCTCTTCCTGTGACCTCTCCCCTGTGATCTCTTCCTGTGATCTCCCCTGTGATATCTCCCTGCAATCTCCCCCTGGGATCTCCCCTGTGATCTCCCCCTGTGATCTCTTCCTGTGATCTCCACTGTGATCTCTCCCTGTGATCTCCCCCTGTGATCTCTCCTTGTGATCTCCCCGTGATCTCCCCGTGATCTCCCCCTGTGATCTCCCCCTGTGATCTCTCCCCTGCGATCTCTCCCTGTGATCTCTCCCTGTGATCACTCTGTGATCTCTCCCCTGTGATCTCTCCCAGCGATCTCTCCCTGTGATCTCCCCGTGATCTTTCCCTGTGATCTCCCCCTGTGATCTCCCCCGTGATCTCTCCCTGTGATCTCTCCCCCGTGATCTCCCCATGTGATCTCCACCTGTGATCTCTCCCTGTGATCTCTTCCTGTGGCCTATCCCCTGCGACCTCTTCCTGTGATCTCCACTGTGATCTCTCCCTGTGATCGCCCCCTGGGATCTTTCCCTGTGATCTCCCCTGTGATCTCCCCCTGTGATCTCCCCCTGTGATCTCTCCTCTGTGATCTCCCCCTGTGATCTCCCCTGTGATCTCCCCCTGTGATCTCCCACTGTGATCTCACCAGTGATCTCTCCCGTGATCTCGCCCTGTGATCTCCTCCTGTGATCTGTCCCTGTGATCTCCCCTTTGATCTCCCCCTGTGATCGCCCCCTGTGATCTCTCCCCTGTGCTCTCCCCTGTGATCTCTCCCTGTGATCTCTCCCTGTGATCTCTCCCCTGTGATCTCTCCCCTGTGATCTCCCCCTGTGATCTCTCCCTGTGATCTCCCCCTGTGATCTCTCCCCTGTGATCTCTCCCCTGTGATCTCTCCGTGATCTCCCCCTGTGATCTCCCACTTTGATCGCTCCCTGTGATCTCTCCCCCTGTGATCTCCCACTTTGATCTCTCCCTGTGATCTCTCCCCTGTGATCTCTCCCTGTGATCTCCCCCTGTGATCTCCCACTTTGATCTCTCCCTGTGATCTCCCCCTGTGATCTCCCACTTTGATCTCTCCCTGTGACCTCTCCCCCTGTGATCTCTCCCTGCGATCTCTCCCTGTGATCTCCCCGTGATCTTTCCCTGTGATCTCTCCCTGTGATCTCTCCCTATGATCTCCACCGTGATCTCTCCCTGTGATCTCTCCCCCGTGATCGCCCCCTGTGATCTCCCCCTGTGATCTCCCCCTGTGATCTCTTCCTGTGACCTCTCCCCTGCGTTCTCTTCCTGTGATCTCCCCTGTGAACTCTCCCTGTGATCTCCCCCTGGGATCTTTCCCTGTGATCACCCCTGTGATCTCTCCCTGTGATCTCCCCCTGGGATCTTTCCCTGTCATCTCCCCTGTGATCTCCCCCTGTGATCTCCCCCTGTGATCTCCCCCTGTGATCTCCCGCTGTGATCTTTCCTTTGATTCTTCCTGTGATCTCCCCTGTGATCTCCCCCTGTGATCTTTCCTTTGATCTCTTCCTGTGATCTCCCTCTGTGATCTCTCCCAGCGATCTCTCCCTGTGATCTCCCCCTGTGATCTCCCCCTGTGATCTCTCCCTGTGATCTCCCCCATGATCTCCCCCTGTGACCTCTCCCCTGTGATCTCTCCCCTGTGATCTCTCCCTGTGATCTCTCCCTGTGATCTCCCCCTGTGATCTCCCCCTGTGATCTCTCCCTGCGATCTCTCCCTGTGATCTCCCCGTGATCTTTCCCTGTGATCTCTCCCTGTGATCTCTCCCTGTGATCTCCACCGTGATCTCTCCCTGTGATCTCTCCCCCGTGATCGCCCCCTGTGATCTCCCCCTGTGATCTCTTCCTGTGACCTCTCCCCTGCGTTCTCTTCCTGTGATCTCCCCTGTGAACTCTCCCTGTGATCTCCCCCTGGGATCTTTCCCTGTGATCACCCCTGTGATCTCTCCCTGTGATCTCCCCCTGGGATCTTTCCCTGTCATCTCCCCTGTGATCTCCCCCTGTGATCTCCCCCTGTGATCTCCCCCTGTGATCTCCCGCTGTGATCTTTCCTTTGATTCTTCCTGTGATCTCCCCTGTGATCTCCCCCTGTGATCTTTCCTTTGATCTCTTCCTGTGATCTCCCCTGTGATCTCCCCGTGACCTCCCCCTCTGATCTTTCCTTTGATCTCTTCCTGTGATCTCCCTCTGTGATCTCCCTCTGTGATCTCTCCGTGATCTCTCCTTGTGATCTCCCCTTGTGATCTGCCCTGTGATCTCTCCCTGTGATCTCCCCCTGTGATCTCTCCCTGTGATCTCTCCCTGTGATCTCTCCCCGTGATCTCTCCCCGTGATCTCTCCCCCTTTGAGCTCTCCCCTGCGATCTCTCCCTGTGATCTCTCCCTGTGATCTCTCCCTGTGATCTCCCCCTGTGATCTCCCCTGATCTCCCCCTGTGATCTCTCCTGATCTCCCCCTGTGATCTCTCCCCTGTGATCTCTCCCCTGTGATCTCTCCCTGTGATCTCTCCCTGTGATCTCCCCCTGTGACCTCCCACTTTGATCTCTCCCTGTGATCTCTCCCCGTGATCTCTCCCCCTTTGATCTCTCCCCTGCGATCTCTCCCTGTGATCTCTCCCTGTGATCTCTCCCCTGTGATCTCTCCCAGTGATCTCTCCCTGTGATCTCCCCGTGATCTCCCCCTGTGATCTCTCCCTGTGATCTCCCCTGATCTCCCCCTGTGATCTCTCCCCTGTGATCTCTCCCCTGTGATCTCTCCCAGCGATCTCTCCCTGTGACCTCCCCCTGTGATCTCCCCCGTGATCTCTCCCTGTGATCTCCCCCATGATCTCTCCCCTGTGATCTCCCCCTGTGATCTCCCCCTGTGATCTCCCACTGTGATCTCCCCCTGTGATCTCTCCCTGTGATCTCTTCCTGTGACCTCTCCCCTGTGATCGCTCCCTGTGATCTCCCCCTTGGATCTTTCCCTGTGATCTCCCCTGTGATTTTCCCTTTTGATCTTTCCTTGAATCTTGTCCTGTGATCTCCCCTGTGATCTCTCCCTTGGATCTCTCCCCTCTGGTTTCTCCCCTGTGATCTCTCACCTGTGATCTCTCCCCTGTGATCTCTTCCTGTGATCGCCCTGCTCTAACCTCCCCTGTGATCTCTCCCTGTGATCTCCCCGTGATCTCTTCCTGTGATCTCCCGTGATCTCTCCCTGTGATTTCTCCCGTGATCTCTCACCTGTGATTTCTCTCGTGATCTCTCCCCTGTGATCTCTTCCTGTGATCTCCCCCGTGATCTCCCCCTGTGATCTCCCCCTGTGATCTCTCCCTGTGATCTCTCCCTGTGATCTCTCCCTGTGATCTCCCCCTGTGATCTCCCCCTGTGATCTCTCCCTGTGATCTCTCCCTGTGATCTCCCCTGTGATCTCCCCTGTGATCTCCCACTTTGATCTCTCCCTGTGATCTCTCCCTGTGAGCTCTCCCCTGCGATCTCTCCATGTGATCTCTCCCTGTGATCTCTCCCCTGTGATCTCCCCCTGTGATCTCTCCCCTGTGATCTCTCCCTGCGATCTCTCCCTGTGATCTCCCCCTGTGATCTTTCCCTGTGATCTCCCCCTGTGATCTCTCCCCGTGATCTCCCCCTGTGATCTCCCCCTGTGATCTCTCCCTGTGATATCTTCCTGTGATATCTTCCTGTGACCTCTCCCCTGCATTCTCATCCCGTGATCTCCCCTGTGAACTCTCCCTGTGATCTCCCCCTGGGATCTTTCCCTGTGATCACCCCTGTGATCTCTCCCTGTGATCTCCCCCTGTGATCTCCCGCTGGGATCTTTCCCTGTCATCTCCCCTGTGATTTCCCCCTGTGATCTCCCCTGTGATCTCCCCCTGTGATCTCCCGCTGTGATCTTTCTTTTGATTCTTCCTGTGATCTCCCCTGTGATCTCCCCCTGTGATCTTTCCTTTGATCTCTTCCTGTGATCTCCCCTGTGATCTCCCCTGTGATCTCCCCGTGACCTCCCCCTCTGATCTTTCCTTTGATCTCTTCCTGTGATCTCCCTCTGTGATATCTCCCAGCGATCTCTCCCTGTGATCTCCCCCTGTGATCTCCCCCTGTGATCTCTCCCTGTGATCTCCCCATGATCTCCCCCTGTGATCTCTCCCCTGTGATCTCTCCCCGTGATCTCTCCCCTGTGATCTCTCCCCTGTGATCTCTCCCTGTGATCTCTCCCTGTGATCTCCCCCTGTGATCTCCCACTTTGATCTCTCCCTGTGATCTCTTCCTGTGACCTCTCCCCTGCGATCTCTTCCTGTGATCTCCACTGTGATCTCCCCTGTGATCTCACCCTGGGATCTTTCCCTGTGATCTCCCCCTCTGATCTCCCCCTGTGATCTCTCCTCTGTAATCTCCCCCGTGATCTTTCCTTTGATCTCTTCCTGTGATCTCCACTGTGATCTCTCCCTGGGATCTTTCCCTGTGATCTCCCCTGTGATCTCCCCCTGTGATCTCCCCCTGTGATCTCTCACCTGTGATCTCTCCCCTGTGATCTCTCCCCTGTGATCTCTCCCCTGTGATCTCTCCCTGTGAGCTGCCCCTGGGATCTTTCCCTGTGATCTCCCCTGTGATCTCCCCCTGTGATCTCTCACCTGTGATCTCTCCCTGTGATCTCCCCCTGTGACCTCCCCCTGTGATCTCTCCCTGTGATCTCCCCCTGTGATCTCCCCCTGTGATCTCCCCCTGGTGATCTCCCCCTGTGATCTCTCCCTGTGATCTTTCCCCTGTGATCTCTCCCTGTGATCTTTCCCCTGTGATTTCCCCCTGTGATCTCTCCCAGTGATCTCTCCCTGTGATCTCCCCGTGATCTCCCCCTGTGATCTCTCCCTGTGATCACCCCTGATCTCCCCCTGTGATCTCTCCCCTGTGATCTCTCCCGTGATCTCTCCCAGCGATCTCTCCCTGTGACCTCCCCCTGTGATCTCCCCCGTGATCTCTCCCTGTGATCTCCCCCATGATCTCTCCCCTGTGATCTCCCCCTGTGATCTCCCCCTGTGATCTCCCACTGTGATCTCCCCCTGTGATCTCTCCCTGTGATCTCTTCCTGTGACCTCTCCCCTGTGATCGCTCCCTGTGATCTCCCCCTTGGATCTTTCCCTGTGATCTCCCCTGTGATTTCCCCTTTTGATCTTTCCTTGAATCTTGTCCTGTGATCTCCCCTGTGATCTCTCCCTTGGATCTCTCCCCTCTGGTTTCTCCCCTGTGATCTCTCACCTGTGATCTCTCCCCTGTGATCTCTTCCTGTGATCGCCCTGCTCTAACCTCCCCTGTGATCTCTCCCTGTGATCTCCCCGTGATCTCTTCCTGTGATCTCCCGTGATCTCTCCCTGTGATTTCTCCCGTGATCTCTCACCTGTGATTTCTCTCGTGATCTCTCCCCTGTGATCTCTTCCTGTGATCTCCCCCGTGATCTCCCCCTGTGATCTCCCCCTGTGATCTCTCCCTGTGATCTCTCCCTGTGATCTCTCCCTGTGATCTCTCCCTGTGATCTCTCCCTGTGATCTCCCCCTGTGATCTCCCCCTGTGATCTCTCCCTGTGATCTCTCCCTGTGATCTCCCCTGTGATCTCCCACTTTGATCTCTCCCTGTGATCTCTCCCTGTGAGCTCTCCCCTGCGATCTCTCCATGTGATCTCTCCCTGTGATCTCTCCCCTGTGATCTCCCCCTGTGATCTCTCCCCTGTGATCTCTCCCTGCGATCTCTCCCTGTGATCTCCCCCTGTGATCTTTCCCTGTGATCTCCCCCTGTGATCTCTCCCCGTGATCTCCCCCTGTGATCTCCCCCTGTGATCTCTCCCTGTGATATCTTCCTGTGATATCTTCCTGTGACCTCTCCCCTGCATTCTCATCCCGTGATCTCCCCTGTGAACTCTCCCTGTGATCTCCCCCTGGGATCTTTCCCTGTGATCACCCCTGTGATCTCTCCCTGTGATCTCCCCCTGTGATCTCCCGCTGGGATCTTTCCCTGTCATCTCCCCTGTGATCTCCCCCTGTGATCTCCCCTGTGATCTCCCCCTGTGATCTCCCGCTGTGATCTTTCTTTTGATTCTTCCTGTGATCTCCCCTGTGATCTCCCCCTGTGATCTTTCCTTTGATCTCTTCCTGTGATCTCCCCTGTGATCTCCCCTGTGATCTCCCCGTGACCTCCCCCTCTGATCTTTCCTTTGATCTCTTCCTGTGATCTCCCTCTGTGATATCTCCCAGCGATCTCTCCCTGTGATCTCCCCCTGTGATCTCCCCCTGTGATCTCCCCATGATCTCCCCCTGTGATCTCTCCCCTGTGATCTCTCCCCGTGATCTCTCCCCTGTGATCTCTCCCCGTGATCTCTCCCCTGTGATCTCTCCCCTGCGATCTCTCCCTGTGATCTCTCCCTGTGATCTCCCCCTGTGATCTCCCACTTTGATCTCTCCCTGTGATCTCTTCCTGTGACCTCTCCCCTGCGATCTCTTCCTGTGATCTCCACTGTGATCTCCCCTGTGATCTCACCCTGGGATCTTTCCCTGTGATCTCCCCCTCTGATCTCCCCCTGTGATCTCTCCTCTGTAATCTCCCCCGTGATCTTTCCTTTGATCTCTTCCTGTGATCTCCACTGTGATCTCTCCCTGGGATCTTTCCCTGTGATCTCCCCTGTGATCTCCCCCTGTGATCTCCCCCTGTGATCTCTCACCTGTGATCTCTCCCCTGTGATCTCTCCCCTGTGATCTCTCCCTGTGAGCTGCTCCTGGGATCTTTCCCTGTGATCTCCCCTGTGATCTCCCCCTGTGATCTCTCACCTGTGATCTCTCCCTGTGATCTCCCCCTGTGACCTCCCCCTGTGATCTCTCCCTGTGATCTCCCCCTGTGATCTCCCCCTGTGATCTCCCCCTGGTGATCTCCCCCTGTGATCTCTCCCTGTGATCTTTCCCCTGTGATCTCTCCCTGTGATCTTTCCCCTGTGATTTCCCCCTGTGATCTCTCCCTGTGATCTCCCCCTGTGATCTCCCCCTGGTGATCTCCCCCTGTGATCTTTCCCCTGTGATTTCTTCCCTGTGATTTCTCACCTGTGATCTCTCCCCGTGATCTCTCCCCTGTGATCTCTCCCTGTGATCTCCCCCTGTGATCTCCCCCTGTGAGCTCTCCCTGTGATCTCTCCCCTGTGATCTCTCCTGTGATCTCTCCCCCTTGATCTCCCCCTGGGATCTCCCCCTGTGATCTCTCCCTGTGATCTCTTCCTGTGACCTCTCCCCTGTGATCTCTTCCTGTGATCTCCCCTGTGATATCTCCCTGCAATCTCCCCCTGGGATCTCCCCTGTGATCTCCCCCTGTGATCTCTTCCTGTGATCTCCACTGTGATCTCTCCCTGTGATCTCCCCCTGTGATCTCTCCTTGTGATCTCACCGTGATCTCCCCGTGATCTCCCCCTGTGATCTCCCCCTGTGATCTCTCCCCTGCGATCTCTCCCTGTGATCTCTCCCTGTGATCACTCTGTGATCTCTCCCAGCGATCTCTCCCTGTGATCTCCCCGTGATCTTTCCCTGTGATCTCCCCCTGTGATCTCTCCCTGTGATCTCCCCCGTGATCTCTCCCTGTGATCTCTCCCCCGTGATCTCCCCATGTGATCTCCACCTGTGATCTCTCCCTGTGATCTCTTCCTGTGGCCTATCCCCTGCGACCTCTTCCTGTGATCTCCACTGTGATCTCTCCCTGTGATCGCCCCCTGGGATCTTTCCCTGTGATCTCCCCTGTGATCTCCCCCTGTGATCTCCCCCTGTGATCTCTCCTCTGTGATCTCCCCCTGTGATCTCCCCTGTGATCTCCCCCTGTGATCTCCCACTGTGATCTCACCAGTGATCTCTCCCCTGTGATCTCGCCCTGTGATCTCCTCCTGTGATCTGTCCCTGTGATCTCCCCTTTGATCTCCCCCTGTGATCGCCCCCTGTGATCTCTCCCCTGTGCTCTCTCCCTGTGATCTCTCCCTGTGATCTCTCCCCTGTGATCTCTCCCCTGTGATCTCCCCCTGTGATCTCCCCCTGTGATCTCTCCCTGTGATCTCTCCCTGTGATCTCCCCCTGTGATCTCCCCCTGTGATCTCTCCCCTGTGATCTCTCCCCTGTGATCTCTCCCTGTGATCTCCCCCTGTGATCTCCCACTTTGATCGCTCCCTGTGATCTCTCCCCCTGTGATCTCCCACTTTGATCTCTCCCTGTGATCTCTCCCCTGTGATCTCTCCCTGTGATCTCCCCCTGTGATCTCCCACTTTGATCTCTCCCTGTGATCTCCCCCTGTGATCTCCCACTTTGATCTCTCCCTGTGACCTCTCCCCCTGTGATCTCTCCCTGCGATCTCTCCCTGTGATCTCCCCGTGATCTTTCCCTGTGATCTCTCCCTGTGATCTCTCCCTATGATCTCCACCGTGATCTCTCCCTGTGATCTCTCCCCCGTGATCGCCCCCTGTGATCTCCCCCTGTGATCTCCCCCGTGATCTCTTCCTGTGACCTCTCCCCTGCGTTCTCTTCCTGTGATCTCCCCTGTGAACTCTCCCTGTGATCTCCCCCTGGGATCTTTCCCTGTGATCACCCCTGTGATCTCTCCCTGTGATCTCCCCCTGGGATCTTTCCCTGTCATCTCCCCTGTGATCTCCCCCTGTGATCTCCCCCTGTGATCTCCCCCTGTGATCTCCCGCTGTGATCTTTCCTTTGATTCTTCCTGTGATCTCCCCTGTGATCTCCCCCTGTGATCTTTCCTTTGATCTCTTCCTGTGATCTCCCCTGTGATCTCCCCGTGACCTCCCCCTCTGATCTTTCCTTTGATCTCTTCCTGTGATCTCCCTCTGTGATCTCCCTCTGTGATCGCTCCGTGACCTCTCCTTGTGATCTCCCCTTGTGATCTCCCCCTGTGATCTGCCCTGTGATCTCTCCCTGTGATCTCTCCCTGTGATCTCCCCCTGTGATCTCTCCCTATGATCTCTCCCTGTGATCTCCCCTGGGATCTTTCCCTGTGATCTCCCCCTGCGATTTCATCCTGTGATCTTTCCTTTGATCTCTTCCTGTGATCTCCCCTGTGGTCTCTCCCCATGTGATCTCCCCCTGTGATCTCTCCCTGTGATCTCTCCCTGTGATCTCCCCCTGTGATCTCCCCCTGTGATCTCTCCCTGTGATCTGTCCCTGTGATCTGTCCCCTGTGATCTCTCCCTGTGATCTCCCCCTGTGATCTCCCCCTGTGATCTCCCCCTGTGATCTCCCCTGTGATCTCCCCTGTGATCTCTCCCTGTGATCTCTCCCTGTGATCTCCCCCTGTGATCTCTCCCTGTGATCTCTCCCCTGTGATCTCTCCCTGTGATCTCTCCCTGCGATCTCTCCCTGCGATCTCTCCCTGCGATCTCGCCATGTGATCTCTCCCCCTGTTATCTCTCCCCCTGTGATCTCCCCTGTGATCTCCCCTCTGATCTCCCCCTCTGATCTCCCCCTTTGATCTCTCCGTGATCTCTCCCTGTGATCTCTCCCTGTGATCTCCCCTGTGATCTTTCCCTGTGATCTCTTCCTGTGAGCTCCCCCTGTGATCTCTCCCTCTGATCTCTCCGTGATCCCCCTGTGATCCCTCCCTGTGATCTCTCCCTGTGATCTCTCCGTGATCTCCCCTGTGATCTCTCCCTGTGATCCCCCTGTGATCTCTCCCTGTGATCTATCCCTGTGATCTCCCCCTGTGATCCCCCTGTGATCTCTCCGTGATCTCTCCCTGTGATCTCTCCCTGTAATCTCTCCATGTGATTCCCCTATGATATCTCCCTGTGATCCCCCTGTGATCTCTCCCTGTGATCTCCCCCTGTGATCTCCCCTGTCAACTCTTTGTGATCTCCCCCTCGATATTCTCCAATTTTCGGGGTCTGTCCCAGCCCTCCCTGGTTGCTGCCTAGTGGCACAGGCTTTCTCCCCCAGCACATGGCCAGCATCCGGCAGGAAACGGAGTAAAAAAATTCCAGTGAGGGACGTTTAATTTGGAAGGACCGCCACGTCCTGGAGATTTCCAGGATTCCCAGCTGCTGATACATGCCCCCGCTCCCTCCCCATTCCTCTCCTCCCTCCTTGCTCCCACTGCCACTCCCTCCCTGTCCCTCTGCTCTCTCCCCATCACTTCTGCGTTAACTCCCTGCCTCCCCATACCTCCTTCTCCATCCCCACTCCCCCGTCACTCCAACTCTCCCACATCCCCTCCCTCCCCCTCCCACTCCCTTCCCGTCCCTCCACCTACCTCGCCCACCCTCCCTCTCCCAGCACCTCACTACCCATACCTCCCCCCTCCCTCCCCGCTCTCTCCCTCCATCCCTCCCACCTCCCCCTCCCTTCCCCTCCCTCCCACTCTCACCCCACTCACTGCCCACTCATTCCCCCTCCCTCTCTCGCCACAGGAAGGGTCCCAGCATGGCATCGGCTGTACGGGAGGGAGGTGAACAAGGAAACATATGCCCAGGTGTCCATTCTGTTCCGCCCTCCTCCAGGCCTCAAGAACGTGAAACTGCTGGAGTCAGAATGGAGATTTTGCCAGGCGCCCACAAAGTTGAAGGACCCAATCAGGCCCAGACACAGCCTGACTCTCCAGGCCCAGACACAGCCTGGCTCTCCAGGCCCAGACACTGCCTGACTCTCCAGGCCCAGACACTGCCTGGCTCTCCAGGCCCGGACACAGCCTGACTCTCCAGGCCCAGACACAGCCTGACCCTCCAGGCCCAGACACAGCCTGACTCTCCAGGCTCAGACACAGCCTGACTCTCCAGGCCCGGACACAGCCTGACTCTCCAGGCCCAGACACTGCCTGACTCTCCAGGCCCAGACACAGCCTGACTCTCCAGGCCCAGACACTGCCTGACTCTCCAGGCCCAGACACAGCCTGACTCTCCAGGCCCAGACACAGCCTGACTCTCCAGGCCCGGACACAGCCTGACTCTCCAGGCCCAGACACAGCCTGACTCTCAAGGCTCAGACACAGCCTGACTCTCCAGGCCCGGACACAGCCTGACTCTCCAGGCCCAGACACAGCCTGACTCTCCAGGCCCAGACACTGCCTGACTCTCCAGGCCCAGACACTGCCTGACTCTCCAGGCCCAGACACAGCCTGACTCTCCAGGCCCAGACACAGCCTGACCCTCCAGGCCCAGACACAGCCTGACTCTCCAGGCCCAGACACAGCCTGACCCTCCAGGCCCAGACACAGCCTGACTCTCCAGGCTCGAACACAGCCTGACTCTCCAGGCCCGGACACAGCCTGACTCTCCAGGCCCAGACACAGCCTGACTCTCCAGGCCCGGACACAGCCTGACTCTCCAGGCTCGGACACAGCCTGACTCTCCAGGCCCGGACACAGCCTGACTCTCCAGGCCCAGACACAGCCTGACTCTCCAGGCCCAGACACAGCCTGACTCTCCAGGCCCGGACACAGCCTGACTCTCCAGGCCCAGACACAGCCTGACTCTCCAGGCCCGGACACAGCCTGACTCTCCCTGAAGTGGAGTGTTTGCAGTGTTAAAAAGATGGTGGCAATAATAGTGTAAAAGTGTCTAAATGTGCTAAAACACAAATTTCCTCAATGCTTTTGGTGCCATAACGGCCTAAGAAGAGTGGAAATGCTGAAGGCAATGAGCACATTTATGGCCTATATGTTGATACTTTAAACTGATGCCCCCCAGTTCTCCCATCACTATTGAGTTGAATGAACCTCCTCCTGAACTCTTAGGGGTTAAATTCAGTTGGCTGCGCCACCCGTTAGCGCCTTAAGAGGGCGCTAAGTGGGTCGCAAGCCAACTGATGCCCGGGGCGCGGCACTGCCCACGCCTCCATCTAAATTCCGCGGGACGCTAGTGGTGGCACTAGCCGTTAGCGCTGCGCCGCTACCGATGATGTCATCGGTGTGCGCAGCGCCCCGCTGATGCCCCGACCGTGATATGTGGCAGCGCCCCCTGATTTACCGCCGGACGCTATGTCCGACCGGTTCAGGGGGGCCTACCTGCGGCCGGGGAGGCGCAAATTAAAGGCGAGGTGCGGGGCGGCCATTTTTGTTGTTGGCCGCCTGCCAGCACCTGCCTGCACTCCCGTTCCCGGCCTCCTGAACCGCCCCCCGCGGAGTGCCGGCTGCGCTCCAAGAGCACGGCACTTCTCCTCGGTGCCGGGCTCTTTTGCCGGCACTCGCGATCCTCGCGGGCCCAGCTGGGCCCCAGAGTGCGCTGCACAAGGCCCCTCTCCTTTAAGAAGGGGAGGAAGGCCTGCAGTACCACAGCGCGACGTGCCGCATCGTGTGGTGCTGCAGCACGTTGCGCCACGATATTCACTCGCAGCGCCCCAAGAGGGATGCGGGGCGCCTCCAGTAGTGCCGCGCTTCCCTTTGGGGCGCTACGACTCAATTTCCGGCGGGCGGCCGCGACTGCTTCCGGGGCGCTACTTTTAGCACCCTGGTGAGGCTGGCGTCCCAAACGGGGCTATACTCAATTTCTCCCCCTTATTCTTTAGTTGACACTTTGTTCATTGTTCTTTTTCCACAAACATTCCTAGTGTGCATCCCTCTGTACCTAACTGCCCACTTCACTGGCCTGTGTACATCCATCTGCAATCTCCAGCATGCTTGCTCACAATTTGCTATTCCCTTAATTTGATATCATCAACTTCAATACAAATAGAATACAAGAGTTCCCAGCACAGATCCCTGGGACACACCACGAAGCACATCTCACCAATCCAAAAACATCCATTCGCCATGAACTCTTTGCTTTTCTCTATCCGGGTGGCTACATTCCCTTTAACACCTGCCTTCACTTTCACAACAACATCCTGATGTGGAACCTCACTGAATGCCTCCTGAAAATCTCAATCAATAGGATCCACTTCACTGTGCAGGGACAAAATCAACGATTTCACAGGAGGGGTCTGGACAGTGTCACCTCTTATATATTCTCTGAACCAACTGGCACGATCTCTTACTTTCACTTTCCCCAAAACTCGCTTACCCAGCACCTCCTCTGTGTCCTCTTGGATAAGAACATAGGAACAGCAGGAGGCCATTCAGCCCCTTGAACCTGTTCTGCCATTCAATGACGAAAGGCGAAAGGCTGATCTGTATCCGAAGACCATTTACCTGCCTTGGCTCCATATCCCTTAATAACCTTGGCTAGAAAAAAATCTATCGATCTCAGATTTAAAATTATTAATTGACCTAGCCTCAACAGCTTCTTGTGGGAGAGATTTCCATACTTCTACCGCTCTTTGTGTGAAGAAGTGTTTCTTAACTGCATCGGTACTTTAAATGATTTGTGTATTTGTACCCCCAGATCCTTCTGTTCCTCTACACTATTTAGATACTTATTTTCCAAGGAGTATGTGATCTCCTTATTCTTCCTACCAAAATGTACCACAACACACTTATCTATATTGAAGTTCATTTGCCAATTACACGCCCATTCTGCAAGTTTATTAATGTCTTCCTGTATTTTGTCGCAATCCTCCTCTGTATTAACTATACACCCAATTTGGTGTCACCCGCAAATTTTGAAATTGTACTTCCGATTCCTGAGTCCAAATCATTTATATAAATGGTGAACAACAGTGGACCCGGCACTGATCCCTGTGGAAAGCCACTTCCCACCTTTTGCCTATCCGAGTAACTACCCTTAACCCCTGCTCTCTGTTTTCTGTTTTCTGTTTTGTAACCAGTTTGCTATCCATTTTGCTACTTGTCCTGACTCCACATGTTCTGGCCTTCATTTTTATGTTTGGTACTTTTTGCCCAAGAACAAATTCAGTGCAGATCAACTAATTTGAATGAGATGTGTGCACTGAATGCACAGTTGCAGAATATTAAAGACACAAATTCAACAGGTCTCAAGGTGAGGAACATTCATCCAATACTCACCAGCTCCCAAAACCTGCCTCTGTTCAGCATCATCACGACCATCGTTGGTCTCACCAAATAGCCATCATCATTGAAAGACAAATCTTTACCTTCCCAGCTAACATTCAACATGTGCCTGTAAAATATATTCAGGATCACCGTTAGGCCCACTGAGATGGAGCATCCAGGGAACAGTGGCTAATTCAACCTTGTACTACTCAATGTACAGGGAGCGTTACTCTGTATCTAACCAGTGGTATACCTGCCCTGGGAGTGTTTGATGGGACAGTGTAGAGGGAGCTTTACTCTGTGTCTAAACCATGCTGTACCTGCCCTGGGAGTGTTTGATGGGACAGTATAGAGAGAGCTTTACTCTGCATCTAAGCCATGCTGTACCTGCCCTGGGAGTGTTTGATGGGACAGAGTAGAGTGTAAGATTCGCAAAATTCCCACATTCCCCCAAGGTTATTAATAAAAGGAACCCTGCATGGACAATTCAAAAAGATGGCGTCCGCACCTCGTGACCAAAAGCCTGCAAGATTTTAAAAGCTTGGACTCTGCAGCAGCAGGCAGTTTCGGGAAATCGAAACTTAAAATGCATTTCTGTGAAAAGGACTTTGTGTTTGAAAAACCAGACAGCTAGACAAACACTGAATATGCATTGTGTCAGATTGGAACAGATCAACCCAGTTAGGCCAAAGCGTAAGGCCATTAGTTTGTCCGCATAAATAATCGGAAACAGCTTAGGGGAGCCACCAAGGCTGGACAGGCCGATTAAAATGCATTAATGACAATACAATCCGGACATTGAGGCCATCAGGTGCGATAAATGGCCATCTAAAGCCAGTTAGTTTAGATTGGTATAATCATGTTAAACAGCCCGCCAAAAGTTAAACAATGGACTGACCTGATTTGGCGCGCAGATAGGAGATGAAGGAACGGGTATAATTGTAGGCCCTCTGTAGCAATCGCTCTCTTGGCTCTTGCTCTTGCTCCTGCCCTGCTCTCGTGGCTCCGGCCTCTTGGGGCTGCTGCCGCTCGCACGCGTGTCCTGGCCTCGTGGCGGGTTATCCTCTCGCTCTCCGCTTTGTTTAACAACCAAGGACATCCATACCAATCGCGGAGAGGGGAACGAGACCCGAGTCCAAAGTCACCCAGGACACCCGGGCCATGAAAGAGGGCAGAGGAACGAGGCAAAACGAAGCGAGACGAAGAACAAGGTAGAGACCCGACAAGAGCAGAGAAGGGCAGAAAAAGATGCATTGATAAAGACTGAGCGCCTAGTTATAAGCTGGTGCTTGGGGAAGAGTTTATACGAACATGCTGGCGTTTTAACGTTTGGGTAGAAAAATCTAAGCAGTAAAGACTGCCAACGCAACGTTACCGCCGACGACTACCCGAGGGAGAAGAAGAGAATCCATCGCGATGAGACGACGATGGTAGCTGAGGAGAGGGAAGGTGTGGCACAGCAACGGCTCCAGCACCGCGCCCTGAGACCACGTGGCGACAGAGTACCCCAGGAGACCAAACCTCAAAACTCACAACTGTTAAAGCAACAGGCTTTGGATTGGTGAGCATGAATTCTGGCCTCATAACTTAATCTAGTTAGGTATAGGGGGTGGGATAAGGATAAGGGGATTGTTAATGTAGTTGTTTTCCCTCGATGTGCCGTGTGTTCCCCATTCCCTGTATAAGTATATAAAATTTTTGTGTTTGCCTGTATTTTATACCAGTGACTTCTCATAAGACTGTGTTTTAATCTCTGCTTTAATAAAATCTTGGTTTTCTTACACCAAACCACTTGTCTACTAGATTTTCTGTATCACCGCCTGTACCTAAGTCTGGTGTCTAGAACCCAGGGGCGTGGGAGCGATTCGAACCGCTCAGAGACAGTAAGGGGCACAACTGACTGGGCGCACGTGCCACCCGCCACCCCCTACAGAAAATGGCAACCGCGGCAGGACACTGGCAGCAGGGTTGCGATACAGTAGACAATGGTTCAGATGAGCAAACCATGATGGAGGAAAGGATTTCTGATTATGTGTTTAGCAAGGTGAATATCACAAAGAAGTGGATCACCACTCTGTTAAGGGCTGGGCATCCGATAGATGCAGCAGCTAATTGGACAGAAGGGAGGGAGCACAAGAAGTCCCTAGAGAAGGCAGTCTGGCTGATGTGTTTCAAAAAGCAGGTCCAGCTTTTGGACAGGCTCGTTGCAGCACAGGCAGCCGAGTTAAAGGAGTCAGCCCTGGAGATCCAGGATAAGGCTCTGGCAGGGGAGAAGTTAATGGTAGCATTGCAGGCCCTGAATCAGGAGAGAGTGTATTTAATGGGAGAACACAAGGCCCAGTTGGAACACCTACAGTGCCAAGTCACCGAAGCCAAGGGAAATGAGTTCAGGTTGTGGGAAAAGAACGCCAGCTTGGCAAGGCAAGTTAGGGAACAGGAGGAGAAAGTACAGGAGGTAAAGGCAGCTTACAAGCTAGCAAGCAAATGGGGGTTTGAGGAGGCAGACCACGGCCCCTGCAAAGAGCGGATAGAAAATCTGAGCTTGGCTCTGAGGAAGGCGAAAGGCATGGTGTGCCTCATAAGCCCAAAGGCAGGTCAGGCGGATTTTATGGGGAACGAGGGGAGGACGGTTCCAACGTCACCGGTAGTGCCCAGGGACGACCCGGTTGAGGGACAGGAGGTCTCACGACCACCACCCGTAGCGCCAAGCTTCAGCAAGGTCTGGCAGCAAGGTGGGGTGGAGCCAGAGGTGGGAGCGGAGGTGGAGCAACCCCTGCCAGAGAGGTCGGAGCTGGGACCGATGTGCCCAGCACGGCATCGGAGGCTCGGCCTACCCGTCGATGGCGACGATGAGGGACCCCTCTAAAACCAGTTCGTATTACCCTATAGCACTCAACAGCTTAGGGCTATGGTCAACCATATCCCAAAGCTCTCCGAAAAGGGAGGCCCCTCGATCCACTTCAGGGACATAGAGCAGGCAGCCAGCGTCAACGACTGCAATGGCACTGAGCAGGCCAAGGTGCTGCTATTCTCCCTGGAGAGTAGTTTCCTCCAATCCCTCTACGACGAGTGTAAGAGGGGGCAGAGCGGGTATGAGGAGCTCAGGGATGCAGTTCTGGAGGCCATGAGGATGAATGAGGGAAGTCCTTTCTCCCATGTGGAGAAGGCGATTCAGCTCGCAGGGGAAACCCCGCAGGCTTTCGCGGACCGGTAATGGCCGGTGTACCGGAGGGCCTGCCCGGGGACGCCGAACCGGGTGTTCTGATAGGATTCGCAAATTTCATGTCTCCCCCGAAGATTTACTTTTGGCTTATTGGAGAAACCATGGCTGGACTGAGTTTAAAATCCAGGGCTCCAGGGCTCAACAAGATGGCTGCGGTCAACCTCATGGCCAAGGCCTGTAAGTTTCAGTTTGGGCTGACAAAGAAGGAACTTTCCAGAAATTAGAAGGCAGACAAACCTTATGCATGAGAAGCAAACCAGTGGCATTCAGACCACTGATTAAAACCCATCAAGGCCGTTTGCACAGTCAATCAATATGTAATAGCTGCGTTCAGACCTTTGTTAGAGGACATCAGCACTGTTTGCAAATGATCAACGGGGTATTCAAGCTGGAGTGGCCCCATCACGAAACCAGTGGGACAAAGGGAAACACTTATGAGATGTTCAAAAACCGATTAACCGGCCATCCAGGTCGATGGGCCCAGATCGGTTTCCTTTGTATAAGCTTCCATACATCCAGGTCAGACAAAGGAACAAGCTGATCTGACGGGAGATAAGGACTCCCAGGAGGGGTATAACTAGTCCCTCGGGAAGCCATCTCTCTCTCTCTCTCTCGCCTCGCCTCCAGTACCCTGCTGTATTATCAACCCAGCGAGAGGATCATCGACGAAGAGCCCATCCAGGGAAATAGGACATCTGCAGTTATGTTTGAATTACTGGGGTATCTCTGCTCTGGGGCGGTGTAAACCTAAAAACATCGACAGGCAACAGGGCACGGAGCAGGCGTTTCAACATCCTAGACTGGTGAGCATCAACTTTCTGGCCCATTACAAGACAACCTAGATAGGTGTAAAGGGTGGGAGTTAAGGGGAATTGCTAAAGTGTCATTTTAGTCATTTTCCCTCGATGTGTCCGTTTCTCCTCCCCCGCTAAGTGTAATTGTGTTGCATCCATAGTGATTTTCTCTGTATAGTAATTGTTTCTCTATTTTTAATAAACATTGGTTTTCTTTGCACCGAACCACTGGTCTCGTTTGTCTATATCGCTACTCGTAAATAAGTCCAGTGCTCAGAACTAAAAAGGGGGAAGCGATTCGAACTGCACGGGGCTGGGGCAGCTCAGGCACACGGCTGACTGACCAGATAAAAACCCCAAACCAAAACCCCCTACAGAAATGGCGAGCCAAGTAGGAGCATCAGCGACAGTATGCGATGTGACAGACAGTGGTGCGGAGGAAGAAACCGCAATGGAAGAGAGGTTGTCCACTTATGTGTGCAGAAAGGTCAATATCGCCACGAAATGGGTGGGCGCTATGTTAAAGGCCGATCGTCCCAAAGACGCCGCCGCCCAGTGAACAGCGAGTAAACAGCATAAGTGGGCAATTGAAAAGGCAGTCTGGTTAATGTGTTATAAGAAACTAGTCCTAGTGCTGGACAGTGTTGTAGCAGCACAGGCTGCCAAGCTCGAGAAATTGGCCCTAGAAATGCAGGATAAGGTTGTAGCGGAAGAAAAAATGCTAGTGACACTTCAGGCGTTAAGCCAAGAGAGAGCGCAGATGGCCAAGGAACACCAGGCAGAGGTAGAGTGCCTGGAGGCCCGGGGCCTCGGAGTGCAACGGGAACACCAGGCAAAGGTAGAGTACCTGGAGGCCCGGGCCCTCGGAGTGCAACGGGAACACCAGGCAAAGGTAGAGCGCCTGGAGGCCCGGGCCCTTGAGGTGCAACGGGAACACCAGGCGAAGGTAGAGCACCTGGAATACCAGACCGCTGAAAGTAAAGCCAGCGCTAGGCGCAAGATGGAGCACTTAGAATACCAGGTCAGAGAGGCAAGGGGCAGCGAGATAAGGCTGCAGGACACGATTTGCGACCTCACCCAAAAATTAAAAGAGCAGGAGGAGAAAGTAAGGGAGGTAAAGGCAGCATACAAGCTAGCCTGCGAACAGGGGTTTGAGGAAGCAGATCATGGCCCCTGTAGGGAAGAGATAGAAACCTTGAGTATGGCTTTAGCGAGGGCTAAGGGGATGATATGCCTCATCAGCCCAAAGGTGGGCCAGTCGGACTTTACCGGCAACCCAAACAGAACCATCCCACAGGCAGCACCCAGAACAAAGTTGGCTAGGGAATCAGAGGTCCCACGGCCGCGACCCATAGCTCCGAGTTTTCAGGAGTGCTGGCAGCGAAGGGGGGTGGAGGATGAAGTGGTAGGGGAAGCACAGCAGGCCCCGCTAGATAGGCCGGGACCAGGACCAGTGTACCCCCTCCGACAACGGAGATACGGCCCGCCCGTTGATGCCGAGGACCCAGGGGCCATCCAAAATCAGTTTGTGGTGCCGCATGGCACCCAACAGCTCAGGGCCATGGTTAGTCACATCCCCAAGCTCACCGAAAAGGGAGACCCCTCTCTGCACTTCAGGGAGATAGAACAGGCAGCGTGCGTTAATGACTGCGATGACGCAGAGCAAGCTAAGATGCTGCTGTTTTCTCTGGGGAGTGATCTCCTCCAGACCCTATCTGATGAATGTAAAAAGGGGCAGAAAGATTATGAAGATTTGAGGAACGAGATATTGGAGGCCATGGGGCTCAATGACGGTAGTCCGTTCGCCCGGGTGGAAAAAACGGTACAGCTCCCAGGGGAGTCCCCGCAGGCGTTCGCAGACAGGCTGTGGCCAGTCTACCGGAGCGCATGCCCGGGAATGACAGTGCGGGCATTACTGAACCAAGTTCAAGTGACCCACTGGCTCCGTTGTCTAATGACAAACTGCCTGCCCTGATTCCGAGCCCAGGCTGCGGCCTGGTTTGACCCCAGTAGCCCCCAGACCACCAAGGAAACGGTGATCCGCCAGCTCACTATAGCATTTAAAAATACAAGGGGTATCGAGATGCCCCAACCCAAGGGGAAAGTCCATGAGGTTAAACCTGGGGGCCAGAATAAGGAAGAGTGGCACCAGGAGGGGAACCGTCCCTCCCAGGCTAAGTTAAATTGTTACGGGTACGGGAAGACGGCCACTGGCGAAAGGATTGTAAGAATCCCTGGAAGGAGAAAAAGGGAAAGAATTCATCAGCCCCAGCCCAAAAGGCAGAGCCAGGTATCCCTCCCGCTGCGATCGAGCCACTCTTGGAGTTGATACGATCTCTCCTCCTGGCCAGCCAGGGGAAAATAGCAGCCACCACCGGTGCTTTGACCCCGTCTGCCCCATCCCACTCCCAGCAATGACTAGAGCCAGCGCAGCCTGTCGACCTGTATCCCCGCGAAAACGCTGAGGGGAGCAGGCCCTATGTTAAGATGGGGGTGAAGACGGTGCAGGGGAGATATTCGGTGGACACTGGAGCTTCCAGCACGGTGGTCCATTCAGAAGACCTGACCAATTCACCCCGGTCTAGCAAGGTCCCATCTAGCTTAATGGGATCCACAGGGAACAAGCAGGCTGGGGAAAGGTCAAAACCTTTGGCCATAGGTTTAGGATCCCTCCATACCACGTGGGAGGGTAACCACAAGACCAACGAGGTGGCCAAGCAGGGGGACAGGGGAGGAGAGTTCTGGGACCCCTGTAGAGCAGACCCGGTAGCAGCAATCCGGGACAAGGGAGGCACACAGGGGGTAGCTTTGGCCCCGGACCAAAAGCAGGTCCAAGCCCAAGATTCCGCCTTTAAGGACGCCCTGGTAAGGAGAAAGAATTTAGAACAGGGTTACTGGCAGGCTGCTAGTTATATTAAACAATGTAAGTTGTTTAAACCCGAAAAGAAAGAGCAGCCAGTTGGGACAAGGTCTGAGGATAGAGATCCTCAGCCCGCAGCGGGTACAAGTTCACAGGCTGCACAGGCAGGCACTGTGGCTTGTGTCAGGGGAGGAGCCATTCCGCCCACCATTCAGGACACTCCCCCAATCCTTTGGGATTCAGATGGGGAGGAGTCCGAGTGCGAGAATCCCGCCCCCGACCCAGGTTTGGAACCTGGGGGCGTAGACTCACAGCCTGCTGCAACAGGCGGCGAAAGGTTACCTGCCCTCAGCCCAAGTTTGGGAGAGGTGAAACCTGAGGGAGAGGACCCCCAGCCAGCGGTCGTGGAAAACCCACAGACTAGCAAAGGCTGCGGTCCGAGCCAAAGGTCCACCCGCCAAGAAAACCCCACCTGTAGCCCTCCCTAGAAGGTCCCCTCGGACACCCCAGCCCAGAAAGGTATGGTCACCGACTCCCCAGCTTAAAACGACAACCTCCCGAGTTAAAGAGAAGTCAGAAGACAAAGGTCCCCAGCTAGCAGCTACAGACTGCAAGGGACCGGAAGTGCAGGTCAGTGCAGCCACGCCGCAGGGAGCAGCCTGCAGCAGCCCAAACAGGGATTAGGCTGGCCGCCCGGAGACGGGCAGCGGATGTATATAGTTCAGGTAGTTTAATTTTTAAGTTTATATAGTGTTAATTTTAGGGTGTTTAATTTAATTCTAATTAAGGTGATGGTTAGTTTTAAGTAATCTGCTCAGAGTGTGTACATTTGAGTCGAGGTCGCAAGACCTGACCATGCTTCACCCAAGCCAGCGAATCTCTAGGGAACCTGGCTGTGTGCTTCTATATCTGTTACAGGAAAATTTACGGAATGAAGGGGGGCGTAATCCTACTCGCCCTGATAGGACTGAACTTCGGAAGGAGAGGTGACGTGGAGGATTCCCACCTCTATGGGTGCTCCGGAGACACAGCACCGATAGCGATCGATGGGAGCGGCGAACGGGATGCAGAGGAGAATTTTACCAATTATGGGGATAGTTGTAAGAATGCCAGTCATGGGCGGGACGGCCCGACCCGCACTGGTATACAGGGTGGAGAATATTGGAATCATTCAAGGGGTGCACACATTCGTTTTGCAGCGGTCCCGCGCTATGTCATAAAGTGGGAGCACGCTATGACGGGTACTGACCTCTCGGGGTGCCGTAGCCGGGGAGCACACATCATCCTGTGTCCCCAGCACTTGAATGCCTATTCAAAACCACAGTGCGGGTTCAGAGCTGCTGACGCGGAACCTATAAATTGTACTATGGAAGCCATGGCACAAGGCCATGTTCCCCCACAGGTAGCATATATAGGAGGTGGGACATATTGCGTCACCACAGGAGCGTCTCACTACCAGCACAGACAGCACAGCTGGTGCGCGGTGAGTGACAGCAGCTTCTGTCTCAAACCCGAGGCAGAAGTTCAAGTGGCACAGATACGAATTGTCCCCATTCCTGAACTGTCCACTGTTCACCTCACTGTGGAGGAGAATTTTACCCACCTCCAGAAATATGTCGCCCACTTCGGTTACCCGATTCCCCCTCTCCCAGAGCACCTTACCAAATTATTAAAAGCCGTTCTAGTATCGCAAAAGCACTTCTACACTTTGGAACAGAAGACTGTACAGATAGGGGCCGACATTTTAGATATTACGACCCCGCCCTGGTGGGACGTTTTTGAGAGTATAGAGGGTCCCTCCTGGATTTGTATGGCATCCCACATCTTAGTAGTCTGTCAGTTAGGGATCGTCTTCTACCCGGTCTGTGTCCAGTGTAGGAGAAAGGGTCCCGGGGTAGAACTTAAAGTAAAAGGGTTGTCGAAGGACCAGTATGCCTGAGTGGAAGAAGAAACACCCATGTGAGCTTTGTATCATATCACTGCTGAGTGATGGCAGATCCGTTTGCTATTTTTAATAAAGCTCGTTCCTTCCGCTCGTTATTTTTAATAAATATGGTTTTTTTGGCCTGATGTTTATTTTTATTAAAGGTTGTGTGTTGAAATGAAGTTCTATGATGTCCCAAGTAGTGCAGGGGTGTTGGACCCCTCCGTGCTTGGACTATTGTAACAGATAGTAATTTGTTTCCACCGATAGATGCCTGTCGTGCACTGTAGTTTTCTCTAAGTAAGGGGAATGTATGTGTCGAGGGATCGTGGATAGATAAATATAGGGGAAGGTTGTTTGTGGGGGGGTCAAAAATTTGCTCACCTTGATTGGACACTTCAAGCAAGTTTCAGTATCCTAGGGGGGACTGAAAGGATTAGCAAATTTCATGTCTCCCCCGAAGATTTACTTTTGGCTTATTGGAGAAACCCTGGCTGGACTGAGTTTAAAATCCAGGGCTCCAGGGCTCAACAAGATGGCTGCAGTCAACCTCATGGCCAAGGCCTGTAAGTTTCAGTTTGGGCTGACAAAGAAGGAACTTTCCAGAAATTAGAAGGCAGACAAACCTTATGCATGAGAAGCAAACCAGTGGCATTCGGACCTCTGATTAAAACCCATCAAGGCCGTTTGCATAGTCAATCAATATGTAATAGCTGTGTTCAGACCTTTGTTAGAGGACATCAACACTGTTTGCAAACGATCAACGGGGCATTCAAGTTGGAATGGCCCCATCATGAAACCAGTGGGACAAAGGGAAACACTTATGAGATGTTCAAAAACCGATTAACCGGCCATCCAGGTCGATGGGCCCAGATCGGTTTCCTTTGTATAAGCTTCAACACATCCAGGTCAGACAAAGGAACAAGCTGATCTGGCGGGAGATAAGGACTCCCAGGAGGGGTATAACTGGTCCCTCGGGAAGCCATCTCTCTCTCTCTCTCTCGCCTCGCCTCCAGTGCCCTGCCGTATTATCAACCCAGCGAGAGGATCGTCGACAAAGAGCCCGTCCAGAGAAGTAGGACACCCACAGTTACGTTTGAATTACTGGGGTATCTCTGCTCTGGGGCGGTGAAAACCTAAAAACATCGACAGGCAACAGGGCACGGAGCAGGCATTTCAACATCCTAGACTGGTGAGCATCAACTTTCTGGCCCATTACAAGACAACCTAGATAGGTGTAAAGGGTGGGAGTTAAGGGGAATTGCTAAAGTGTCATTTTAGTCATTTTCCCTCGATGTGTCCATTTCTCCTCCCCGCTAAGTGTAATTGTGTTGCATCCATAGTGATTTTCTCTGTATAGTAATTGTTTCTCTATTTTAATAAACATTGGTTTTCTTTGCACCAAACCATTGGTCTCGTTTGTCTATATCGCTACTTGTAAATAAGTCTGGTGCTCAGAACTAAAAAGGGGGAAGCGATTCGAACCGCACAGGGCTGGGGCAGCTCAGGCACACGACTGACTGACCAGATAAAAACCCCAAACCAAAACCCCCTACAGTTCCTGAACGGGGATCCCCTGGCCCATTGGTTCCGTTGCCTGGTGGTGAACAGCTTGCCACAGCTCCGGGCCAAGGCAGAAGTCTGGTTCGACCCCAAGAACCCCCAGACCACCAAACTTACGGTGATCAGGCAGTTGACTCTAGCCTATAAAAACTGTAGGGGAACTGATGCACACCCACCCAAGAGGAAGGTGCACGAGGTAAAACCCGGGCCGGGTAGGAAAGAGTGGCACCAGGAAGGGAATAACCCACCCCAACACAAAGACGAATTGTTACGGGTGCGGGAAGGATGGCCACTGGTGGAAGGAGTGCAAAAACCCTTGGAAAGGTAACAAGGGAAAGAATTCCACAGCCCCAGCCCAAAAGGCAGAGGCAGGAATCACTCCCGCAGCGGTCGAGTCACTTTTGGACACCATGAGGTCCTTATTGACTGGCCAGGGGAGAGTAGCAGCCGCCACCGGTGCTCGGACCCCGTCAGCCCCATCCAACCCACAGCCCTGACTAGAGCCAGCACAGCCTGTTTACCTGTGTTCTCTCCGGTATGATGAATGGAAAAGACCCCTCTTGGAGATGGAGGTAGAAAAGGTGACGGGGACCTATCTGTTAGACACGGGGGCATCATGCACCGTGGTCTACTCAGCTAACCCCACCACCTCGCCTCTATCTAACGGGGTCCCATACAGTCTGTCGGGGTTCACAGGCAAAGAACAGGCTGGCTCGTTTTCCATCCCGCTCGCCATTCGTTTAGGACCGCTCCGCTCCAAGTGGATCTGTGTCCTGATGAAGTGGGAAGTGGAGGGTGGAAGGGGGGTCCTGGGGGCCGACTTTATTGTAGGCCACGGGATCCTAGTAGATTTGAGAAATCATTGCCTATGGGGGGCAGGTAAAGGGAAGAACGGTGAGGTAGTATTAATCCCAGGAAAGGAAGGGAAGGGGACCCTGTGCACCATGAAGCCCAAAGAGGGTTATAACCTCGAGCTCATGGTCAGCAACACCCCACAGGGGTTCCAGGCATTTGTGCAGGCCCACCTGGCCACATTTGCCACGCACAAACACGACTGCGGGAGGGTCAACGGGTTTGAGGTCAGCGTAGACGGGGACCCCCATGGCCTGACCATAGAAACAGTATAACTTCCCCAGGGAAGCAGAGCCAGACATGGAAGCAGCCATGTCATTGTTAGTACAGCAGGGAGTTCTGAGGCCGATAGCCACCCACGTAAACTCTCCACTGTGGCCGGTTAGAAAGCCGGACAATTCCTGGGGGGCCACGGTGGACTATCTGGTGCTCAACAGTAACATCCCAGCCTGTGCACCCACAGTAGCAGCAGTTGCCGACCTGATAGGAAGTATTCCAGCCTCCGCGACCACTTTCACGGTGCTGGATATTTCCAACGGGTTTTGGTCCATCCCTTTAAAGAGGGAGGATCAGTACAAGTTTGCCTTTACGTTTAAAGGGCAACAGTACACGTGGAACTGCTTGCCTCAGGGCTTCCACAACAGCCCCAGCATTTTCCATCAGTGCATGGCAAACAGTTTAAAGGATTTTAGCCAGCCCAGACAATTGGTACAATATGTGGATGACCTGCTCCTATTCACTGATTCGAAAGAGGAGCATGGCCCACTATTGGCCGAACTGCTGGAGCTGCTTGGGCAAAAGGGTTTTAAGGTAAACCCCAAGAAAGCGCAGATCGGCCAGCAGGAGGTGAAATTCCTAGGCCTGACCGTGCGCGCTGAAGAAAGGGCCATAGATAAGGCTAGGAGGGAAGCGGTACAAGAGCTACCAGTCCCCAACACAGTGACAGGTGTGAGGTCGTTTCTAGGGCTAACCGGGTACTGCAGAGACTTTATTGAGGACTATACAGCCACAGCAGCCCCTCTGCTCCGACTCCTACACAAGGGAGTGGAGTGGCTTTGGGATGGGGGTTGCCAGGCAGCATTTGTCAGGCTCAAGGAGGACTTGCAGACCGCACCAGCTCTAGGGGCTATAGATGGGGGGAAAGAGTTTTTCCTGAAGGTAGCAGCCAGCGGGGACAGCCTGAGTGCTGTGCTGCTCCAAGAGCGGCACGGCCGGCTAAGGCCGGTGGTCTACTCCTCCAGGATATTCACGGATGTGGAAAGGAGCTATTCCAATTGTGAGAGGCACCTCTTGGCCATACATTGGGCTGTGAAGAGATCACTGATCTTCACAGGCACCTCTCCCATCACCCTCCTCACCAATCACACACCCACCCAGATGCTTCTGGACGGGAGGATCAAGGATGGAACAGTGAGCAGTGCCCGCATTGCCCGCTGGACCTTGCTCCTCTCACAGATGGATCTTAGAGTGCAGGGTCTCTGTGAGCCAATGCTCGCAGCCAACCTGGTATATCCTGGAACAGCCCACTGGTGCTCCATTGAAGGGGTTTGGGATACATCCCACAGGCCGCGAGATCTATGTAGACGGTTCTAGCACAGTATCGGCTGGCAAGCGTCTCACGGGGTGTTGAGTTTACGACCCAGCGGCAAACATTGCCCTGGCGATTAAGCTCCCCAGCACCATGAGCGCCCAGCAGGCTGAGCTGTCTGCGGTAGTGTACGTCGTTACACACCCCGAAATCTTCCCCACCCCCTACACGATTTGCTCGGACAGCATGTTCACGTGCAATTCGTGTACAGAATACCTGGCCATCTGGTCCCGCCGCGGATACACCTCCGCTGACGGGAGACCCCTCACAGTAAAATCCCTGCTGGAAAAGATCCTGGCAGCAGTGGGGGAGAGGTTTTCATCCACAAGGTGAAGGCCCATTCCTCCACAGAACCCCGCAGCCAAGGCAACCAGCAGGCTGACATGCTCACCAAGGAGGTTGCACGTACAGGCACTTTCTGGGACCCGTATGGGTCCAGACCCATGGCGGCGGTCAGAGGAAGGGACAGGACCCAAGGGAGTGCAGGGGTAGCCTTAGCCCCGGAACTTAAGACGGTCCAAGCCCAAGACCCCGTCCTCAAAGCGGTCCTCAGTACAGTAACTGAGGGAAAAAGGGTAGAGGGTCCGTACGGCACAGCAACCCTCTCCGTAAAAGAAGGCATGCTGTTCCGGGGGGAACAGTGGGTTGTGCCGCAGCAGCACCAGAGGGAATTCCTTCAACTGGCCCATGAGGGTCCAGGAGCGGGACACCCTGGGCCTGAGACCACCTGGCAGCGGGTGGAACAGGCGGGATGGTGGCCAGGACTCAGGAAAGATGTCCACGAGTTCTGTGCAGGCTGTCTTGTGTGCGCTGCTAACAACCCTGACCCCCACAAAAGGAAGGTACCTATGGGACACGTCAGGAGGGTAGAGGGACCATGGCAGTCGATACAGGTCAACTACATCAGGCCCCAGCCCACCGCCCAGGTACTGCCTAGTCCTGGTGGATGTGTTCACCAAATGGGTAGAGGCCTTCCCCTGCAGAACAGCCACAGCTCTGGGGACTGCCAGGGTCCTGGTCTGGGGAGTGTTCTCGCGGTGGGGACTACCACAGTATGTGGAGTCTGACCAAGGGAGTCATTTTACCGGATAGGTGATGCAGAACACCCTCATGCTGCTAGGCATCGAGAGGAAATGGCACGTGGCCCACAACCCGCAGTCATCGGGGATTGTGGAGAGCATGAATAGGACCTGAGAAGAAAGGTTAAGGAAGGAGACGGTGGACTTGCCCCGTAAATGGGCCGAGGTCCTACCGTTGGTTCTGATGGGGATCCAGGCCAGCCAGTCTAAAAGCACGGGGTACTCCCCGTACGAGCTAATGACCGGCAGGGTTATGCGGACCCCCACCCAGGTACTAGCCCCGGTGCTCATGGAGGGTCAGCTCAGAGAGGTAAACCGGGACAGGTTCGCCTGAAACCTTTTTGAGCACCTGAAGCAGGTCCACAAACAGGCGGTTGGGAACATGGGAAGGCAGCATCGGAGTAACCGATTGCTGCTCGAACCGAGAAAGCACCACGAGTGGGAGGTAGGAGATCAGGTCATGGTGAGGAACTATGCCCGAGTAGGGCATTCTGGAACCGTTATACATGGGGCCCTACAGCATTGTAGATAAAGCCAGCCCCATGGTATACGCCGTTAAGATGCCTCGGCGCACAAAATGGTTTCATATTAACCAGTGCAAACTGTTTAAACCTGAGAGGGGAAAACAGCCAGTTGGGGTAAGGTCTGAGGATAAAGATCCTCAGCCTGCAGCAGGAGCAAATTCACAGACTGTACAGGCAGGCGCTGTGGCTTGCTTAAAGGGAGGGGCCATCCCTCCCACCGATTGGGACACTCCCCCGTTCTTCTGGGATCCAGATGAGGAGGGACCCGAGGGCGAAAACCCCGCCCCTAACCCAGGTGTAGAGGAGGAGGGACCTGAGGTCGAAAACCCCGCCCGGACCCAGCTATGGGACCTGGGGGCGGAGACTCTCAGTTTGCAGCAACAGGCTGCGAAGAGTTACCTGCCCCTAGCCCAGGATCGGGAGAGGTCAAGCCAGGGAGCAGCGGTTCGGGTTAAAGGCCCACCAGCCAAGAAAGCCCCACCCGCCAAGCCCCCTAGAAAGTCCCCACAGACGCCCCAGCCGAGAAAGCCATGGTCACCAGCTCCCCAGTTACCAAGGGCCGCCCCTCGAGTTAGGGGGAGGTCCAAGGACAGAGTTCCCCAGCCAGCAACCACGGGCGGCGAGGGACCAACAGTGCAGGACGGTGCGGCCATGCCGGAGGGAGCGGTGTGCCGCAGTCCAACCAGGAATTAGCCTGGCCGCCCAGAGACGGGCGGCGGATGTATATAGTTTAGGTAGTGTATGTTTATATTTTAAGTTAGGTGTTTAGCTTAAGTTCGGGTGTTTTAGCTTAAGTTAAGTAAGGTGATGGGTAGTTTTAATTAAGTAGTAATCTGCTAAGAGTGTGTGTATTTGAGTCGAGGTCGCGGGACCCGACTATGCTTCACCCAAGCCAGAGAATCTCTTGGGGACCTGGCTGCATGTTTTTGTATCTGTTGCAGAAAGACTTTCAGGATGAAGGGGATCGTAATCCTACTCGCCCTGATGGGACTGAGCCTGGGAAGGAGGGGTGACGTGGAAGACTCCCACATCTATGGGTGCGCCGGAGATAGAGCGCCGATAGCAACCGACGGAAGCGGCGAACGGGATGCAGAGGAGACCGCCGTCTACGTCCACGAGGGAAGGTGGCCAGGATGGCTGGGGTCCAATTCATCTCAGTACTCCAGCCAGACCGGGTTCACGTACGGGGAGACCTCCCTCCTGTGCCCCAGGGTACGGGTCATTACCACAAGGGTCAGCGTCACCGTAGGGAAACGTGTATGTCTGACGTGCAAGGGACACATTCCTCTGGATAGGTGGCGGTAGCTCAGAAAGCTGAGCAAAGATATGAGAAACCCCGCAGTCGAGTGGGAACGGTTGGGGAACAATACCCACCGGACGATTACAGGGACTCATGGGGGATTAAGCGTGTGTTGGGACAAGTGGTGGGAGCTGGATCAAGGGATTTACATCTGTATGTGGGGGTCAGAGAGGGTCTGCCCTTCAGGCATATCCATTGTTTTCCACCAGCAATGGCAAGACGCCGGGGAGGGGATGAAGTGGGATACCAGCCTGAAGGTGTGTGCGGTCCCATACACCCCGATCCCAGTCAATGCCACTGAGCTTGTGCCCCGCCCACAGCGCAGGCGGCGAGGTTACCCAGGGAAGGGTGCCCCACCACCACCAAGGGACCAGGGAATGGACTGATACTAGTGCCTACCGATCAGATGCTGTACCAGGGGGTACACTACGCGGTAGCCTCCGTGATTTTAAATCTCACCGAGGTACATTTACCGGAGTGGTGTCCCAAAGAAACAGAGCAGCTATACCAGGCCCTATTAAAGGACATGTTCAAGAAGTTTTATGAGTTCGATTTCGCCAACGTTGACAAAACCGAACTGTACACCACACACCGCGAGTTTTTGGGTAACGCAGGGAGACAAAGAAGGGGAGTATGGAATGATGTTTTTATTGCGTTTAATACTGGGTCCTCTGTCATCAACAGTTTGGATGACATAGAGCTGCAGACCCAGATAAACATTTCAAAAACACAGTTAAGGAAGATATTAATGGATAAGAACGAGGTAGTGGGCTCGGAGTTACATGAGGACCAGGCCATGGCGGTCCATTTAAAGAAGATTATAGCAGAGTTGGAAAAGCACGCAAAGATGGTAAATGCCCTCATAAGGGAGGACAGGAATGCTTCTGGCCAGGCTGCGCAGAATGAGGTGTGCGTGTTGTATGGGGCGTGGTTGCTGGGCGACGGCCGCAGTAATCTGGAGGATTTAAAACAGGGTTTAGTCCCCTCCTGGATCAGCAACAAACACCTCGCAGCCCTCCACCCGTTTGAGAATGCATTAAGCCCGTGCCAACTCCGGCTAGCTTCTGAAGCCTACCCAGTCCCAGTGGATTGTGGACGGTCCAACCACACGATCATGGGAGTAGTAGTTAGGATGCCGGTCATGGGTAGGACAGCCCGACCCGCACCAGTATACAGGGTTGAGAACATTGGAGTCATTCAAGGGGGTGCACACATTTATTTCACAGCAGCCCCACCTTACGTCATAAAGTGGGAACACGCTATGACAGGTACTGACCTCTCAGGGTGCTGGGGAGCACACATAATCCTGTGTCCCCAGCACTTGAATGCCTATTCAAAACCACAGTGTGGGTTCAGAGCTGTCCCACTACCAGCATGGACAGCATAGCTGGTGTCCGGTAAGTGACAGCAGTTTCTGCTTTAAACCCAAGGCAGAAGTTCAAGTGGCCCAGGAACGAATTGTCCCCATTCCTGAACCCTCCACTGTTCACCTCACTGTGAAGGAGAATTTTACCGATCTGCAGAAGTATGTAGCGCACTTCGGCTATGAAATTCCCCCTCTCCAAGAACACCTTACCAAAATACTCAAAGCCGTTATAATTTCGCAGAGACATTTTTACACTCTAGAGCAGAAAACAGTAGATATGGGGGCTAAGATATTGGATACTGTGATTCCACCCTGGTGGGACATTTTCAATAACATAGAGGTCCCTTCGTGGATCAGACTGGCTTCCCACATTCTCGTGGTTTGCCAGTTAGGGATAGTGTTGTATGCCTGGGAATTAAACATACCAGGTTATTTAATGATCAGGAAGGACAGGCAGGAAGGAAGGGGAGGTGGGGTGGCTATGTTAATAAAGGAAGGAATCACTGTAATACAGAGAAATGATACTGGGTCAAAAGATCAGGATAATGAAACAGTTTGGGTGGAGGTAAGGAATAATAAGGGGAAAAAAACACTAGTGGGCGTAGTCTATAGGCCTCCGAACAGTGGCAACTCTGTTGGACAGAGTATCAATCAGGAAATAGTTGAGGCTTGTAATAAGGGAACATCTATAATTATGGGGGATTTTAACTATCATATTAACTGGACAAATCAAATTGGGCAGGGCTGCCTTGAGGATGAGTTCATTGAATGTATTAGGGATGGGTTTCTTGAGCAGTATGTAACTGAACCGACCAGGGGGCAAGCAACCTTAGATCTGGTCCTGCGTAACGAGACAGGATTAATTAAAAATGTCCTAGTAAAGGATCCCCTTGGAATGAGTGACCATAACATGGTTGAATTCCATATTCAATTAGAGGGTGAGAAGGTTGGATCTCAAACAAGCGTGCTAAGTTTGAATAAAGGAGACTATGAAGGTATGAGAGCGGAATTGAGTAGAGTGGATTGGGAAAATAGACTAAAGGGTAAGACGATACATGATCAGTGGTGTACATTTAAGGAGTTATTTTACAACTTCCAAAAAATATATATTCCACTGAGAAGAAAAGGGTGTAAAAGAAAAGACAGCCATCCGTGGCTAAGTAAAGAAATTAAGGATAGCATTCGACTAAAAACAAGGGCATATAAGGTAGCCAAATCTAGTGGGAGGATAGAGGATTGGGAAAACTTTAAAAGACAGCAAAAAATAACAAAAAGATTGATTAAGAAAGGGAAGATAGATTATGAAAGTAAATTAGCAAAAAATATAAAAACAGATAGTAAGAGTTTTAATAGTTATATAAAAAGAAAAAGGGTGGCTAAAGTAAATGTTGGTCTCTTAGAGGATGAGACCGGGAAATTAATGGTGGGAAATATGGAGATGGCAAAAACACTGAATGAATATTTTACATCAGTCTTTACAGTAGAAGACACTAAGAATATCCCAACACTGGACAAACAGGGGGCTAAAGGGGGGGGGAGGAGCTAAACACGATCAAAATCACTAAGGAAGTGGTACTCGGTAAAATAATGGGACTCAAGGCGGATAAATCACCTGGACCTGATGGCTTACATCCTAGGGTCTTGAGGGAAGTGGCGGTAGGGATTGTGGATGCATTGGTAATAATTTTCCAAAACTCCCTGGACTCGGCAAAGGTCCCGGCAGACTGGAAAACTGCTAATGTAACACCCTTATTTAAAAAGGGCAGTAGACAGAAGGCTGGAAACTATAGACCGGTTAGCCTAACATCTGTGGTAGGTAAAATTTTGGAGTTCATTATTAAGGAGACAGTAACGGGACATTTGGATAATCATAATTTAATAGGACAAAGTCAGTATGGTTTTATGAAGGGGAAGTCATGTTTGACAAATTTGCTGGAGTTCTTTGAGGAAGTAACATATAGGGTGGATAAAGGGGAACCAGTGGACGTAGTGTATTTAGACTTCCAAAAGGCATTTGACAAGGTGCCACACAAAAGATTATTGCTTAAGATAAAAAATCACGGGATTGGGGGTAATATTCTGGCATGGATAGAGGATTGGTTATCTAACAGAAGGCAGAGAGTTGGGATAAATGGTTTAATCTCAGACTGGCAATCAGTAACTAGTGGTGTTCCGCAGGGGTCAGTGCTGCGTCCCCAACTCTTTACAATCTATATTAACGATTTGGAGGAGGGGACCGAGTGTAACATATCAAAGTTTGTAGATGATACTAAGATGGGAGGGAAAGTAGTGAGTGAGGAGGACATAAAAAACCTGCAAGGGGACATAGACAGGCTAAGTAAGTGGGCAGAGATTTGGCAGATGGAATACAATACTGGAAAGTGTGAGGTTATGCACTTTGGCAGGAAAAATCGTAGAGCAAGTTATTATCTTAATGGCAAGAAACTGGAAAGTACTGAAGTACAAAGGGATCTGGTGCACGAAACTCAAAAGGTTATTATGCAGGTGCAGCAAGTGATTAAGAAAGCCAATGGAATGTTGGCTTTCATTGCTAGGGGGATAGAATATAAAAATAGGGAGGTATTGCTTCAGTTGTACAAGGTATTGGTGAGACCGCACCTGGAATACTGCGTACAGTTTTGGTGTCCATACTTAAGAAAGGACATACTTGCTCTCGAGTCAGTACAAAGAAGGTTCACTCGGTTAATCCCGGGGATGAGGGGATGGACATATGAGGAGAGGTTGAGTAGATTGGGACTCTACTCACTGGAGTTCAGAAGAATGAGAGGCGATCTTATTGAAACATATAAGATTGTGAAGGGGTTGGATCGGGTGGATGCGGGGAGGATGTTCCTGATGATGGGTGAAACTAGAACTAGGGGGCATAGTCTTAGAATAAGGGGCTGCTCTTTCAAAACTGAGATGAGGAGGAACTACTCCACTCAGAGGGTGGTAGGTCCATGGAATATGCTGCCCCAAAAAGCTGTAGAAGCTACATCATTACATAAATTTATAACAGAAATAGACAGTTTCCTAGAAGTAAAGGGAATTAAGGGTTACGGGGAGCGGGCAGGAATTTGGACATGAGTCTAGGTTCGGATCGGTCATGGCCCTGTGGGTAGCGGAGCGGGCCCAGGGCCGTGTAGCCTGATTCTGCTCCTATTTCGTGTGTCTAATTCTGTTAGATTCAGGAGATGGTTCTGTGATAGTGGATTGGTGGTTAGGATCAGATCAGCCATGATCTTATTAAATGGCGGAGCAGGCTCGAGGGGCCGATTGGCCTACTCCTGCTCCTATTTCTTATGTTCTTATGTTCTTAGTTTGCATTCAGTGCAAGGGAAAAGGTCAGATGCTAGAGTTCTGAAACCAGAGGATCTGGAAGGAACATTATGTGAAGGTGGAGGGAGATACACCTGTTTGAGTTTTTGTACTTTTGATTAAAGATTGTTGTTTTTTGTGTTTGTTGGTTTTAGTAAAGATTTTCCGACGCGTTGTTAATAAAGATGTATGTGTACCAAGTGGTGCAGGGGTGTTGGACCCACTCCATGCATGGATGTGTGTAAAAGACTGTAGTTATTCTATTTATGCTTATGTACACTACATTTTCGTGGAATGGGAAGTGCATGTGTCGTGGGTATATTAGATAGGTAATTACAGGGGAAGGTTGACTATGGAGGGTCAGAACTTTTGCTCACCTTGTAAGGATGATACTTCAAGCAAGTTTTAGTACACGGGAGTGTAAGTTTCGCAAAATTCCCACATTCCCCCAAGGTTATTAATAAAAGGAACCCTGCATGGACAATTCAAAAAGGGTACCCAAAAGATGGCGTCCGCATCTCGTGACCAAAAGCTTGCAAGATTTTAAAAGCTTGGACTCTGCAGCAGCAGGCAGTTTTGGGAAGTCGAAACTTAAAATGCATTTCTGTGAAAAGGACTTCGGCCTAGAAATTGGGTTGGGGCGCCAAAGTGGCGCAAAAGTCGCCTGAGCGCAGGTTTTAGCGCAGCGATCGGAGTGATACCGATCACCAGAAATTCAGTTTCAGTGCCCCTCGAGGGAGACGGGGCGAGGCTCGAGGCGCTCCACGTCCCTCTTAGGGCGCTGAAACTGATTATCGCAGTGCAACGTGCCGCAGCACCACATGCTGCGGCACGGCACGCTGCGGTACTGCAGGCCTTCCTCCCACTGTTAAGGGGGAGGTGCCGGCAACAGCGCGAACCCCGATCGCGAGTGCCGGCAAATGAGCCCGGCACCAAGGAGAAGTGCCGGGCTCTCTGGAAACAGCTGGCAATGCTGCGGCGGGGGGGGTTAGGAGGCCGGGGACGGAGGTACTGGCAGGCGGCTGCCGAAAAAGCGGCCGCCCCGCACCTCCACCTTAACTTGCGCCGCTGCCGGAACAGTAAGGCCCCGTGAACCGGGCGTGGCTAGCGAGCGGCGCAACTGCGGCGTTCGCAACCAAATATCACGAACGGGGCACGAATAGGGCGCTGCGCACACTGATGACATCATCGGTGGCGGCGCAGCGCAAATGCCTAACGCCACCATTAGCGCCCCTACTGAATATCGCCGGAGGCGCAGCCAGTGGCGCTACAGCCACTGACTGCCTCTTTAGGCGCTAACAGGTGGCGCTACTCACCCAATTTCTCCCCCTTTGTGTTTGAAAAACCAGACAGCTAGGCAAACACTGAATATGCATTGTGTCAGATTGGAACAGATCAACCCAGTTAGGCCAAAGCGTAAGGCCATTAGTTTGTCCGCATAAATAATCAGAAACAGCTTAGGGGAGCCACCAAGGCTGGACATGCCGATTAAAATGCATTAAAGGCAATACAATCCAGACATTGAGGCCATCAGGTGCGATAAATGGCCATCTAAAGCCAGTTAGTTTAGATTGGTATAATCATGTTAAACAGCCCACCAAAAGTTAAACAATGGGCTGACCTGATTTGGCGCGCAGATAGGAGATGAAGGAACGGGTATAATTGTAGGCCCTCTGTAGCAATCGCTCTCTTGGCTCTTGCTCTTGCTCCTGCCCTGCTCTCGTGGCTCCGGCCTCTTGGGGCTGCTGCCGCTCACACTCGTGCCCTGGCCTCCTGGCGGGTTCTCCTCTCGCTCTCTGCTTTGTTTAACAACCAAGGACATCCATACCAATCACGGAGAGGGGAACGAGACCCGAGTCCAAAGTCACCCAGGACACCCGGGCCACGAAAGAGGGCAGAGGAACGAGGCAAAATGAAGCGAGACGAAGAACAAGGTAGAGACCCGACAAGAGCAGAGAAGGGCAGAAAAAGACGCATTGATAAAGACTGAGCGCCTAGTTATAAGCTGGCGCTTGGGGAAGAGTTTATATGAACATGCTGGCGTTTTAACGCTTGGGTAGAAAAATCTAAGCAGTAAAGACTGCCAACGCAACGTTACCACTGACGACCGCCCGAGGGAGAAGAAGAGAACCCATCGCGACGAGACGATGACGGTAGCTGAGGAGAGGGAAGGTGTGCCACAGCAACGGCTCCAGCACCGCGCCCTGAGACCACGTGGCGACGGAGTACCCCAGAGGACAGGAGGCCAAACCTCAAAACTCACAACTGTTAAAGCGAGTGCGGTGGCGTTGGGTGAAGCGAGTGTTTGGTAAGTGAGAGAAAAGTTATTTAAGTTTATTTAGTGAGTTTAAGTGAAGGGAAAATTTAATTTTCTGAAGTAACTTTAATTTATTAAAGTAAATTAAACTGTTGGGGAGTTTAAACCGGAAGTAGAATCCGGGTTTAAAAAGGGGCGGGCCAAGTGCGACAGCGCGAGTGCGGTGGCGTTGAGTGAAGCGAGAGTTTGGTAAGTGAGAGAGTTCGGGCAAGTGGGAGGTGAGGGGGTGTTTCTGTCCTGTTTTGTTTCCCACTCTTAGGCTTAGCCAGCACTGCGGAAGCGGAGCAGCGAGACGACTCAACCTAACAGGCCCCACAGACAGCATTCAAAAGGGAGGTAGGTGATCAGCTGGTTGGTAGGTCCTCTTCCTTCTCTGTTATACCTTTATAAGTTGGTAAGTCCTATTAAATAGTGGTGTGATATTCATCATCTATATCGGGGCAGAGGGTCTTCATAACTAATAATAAGAAATTTAATTAATTACATAGAAATGGGTGAACAGGTGATGTGTTACTGTTGCGAAATGTGGGAGCCGGTGGACCCCATTGAGGCTCACGGTGATTACATTTGCGATAAGTGTTTGCTGCTAGAGGAACTCAGGCTCCGTGTTAAAGAGCTTGAGACCGAGCTTCAGACACTGCGGCACATCAGGGAGGGGGAGAAGTACCTGGACTCGATGTTTCAGGAGGTAGTCACACCTATGAAATTAATTAATTCAGATGTAGTCCGTGGTCAGGGACAGGACGGTATGACTATGAGTGAGGCAGGTACGGGGATCCAGGAGGTAGTGTTGGAGGAGCCGCAGCACTTGCTCTTGTCAAACAGGTTCGAGGTTCTTACTCCCTGTGAGGGCGGGAGTGCGGACTGCAGGGGGGATGAGCAACCTGACCACAGCACTGTGGAACAGGGGGCCATTCAAAAGGGGGGAGTAAAAAGAAATGTTGTAGTGGTAGGGGATAGTATCGTTAGGGGGATAGATAGGATTCTCTGCAGTCGAGAGCGGGAGTCCCGAAGGCTGTGTTGCCTGCCCGGTGCCAGGGTTAAGGACATCTCTTCTGGGCTGGAAAGAAACTTGGAGTGGGAGGGGGAGGATCCAGTTGTTGTGGTCCATGTTGGTACAAACGATGTAGATAGGACAAGGAAGAAGGTTCTGTTAAAGGAGTATGAGCAGCTAGGGGTCAAATTAAAAAACAGAACCTCAAGGGTAATAATCTCTGGATTATTACCTGAGCCACGAGCGAATTTGGCTAGGATAAATAAAATTAAATAGTTAAATGCGTGGCTCAAAGACTGGTGTGGGAGAAATGGGTTTTGCTTCCTGGGACACTGGCATCAGTACTGGGGCAGGAGGGAGCTGTTCCGTTGGGACGGACTTCACTTGGCCAGTGCTGGGACTGGAATCCTGGCGAATCATATAACTAGGGCTGTAGAGAGGGCTTTAAACTAATTAGTGGGGGGAGGTTTCTAGAGAGCAAACAATAAAAATGACAACGGAGAATGTCATAGACCTAGGTAACAGTAGGGGAATTAAAAACCAGAGCATGTCAGGAAGGGACAGAAGGTATGGAGTAAAAGGTAAAGTAGTAAAAGGGGAAAAAGCAGGAACTAAGTGTCACAAAACATATTTGAAGGTTCTTTATCTGAATGCACATAGCATTCGTAACAAAATGGACGAGTTAATGGCACAAATAACTACATATGGGTATGATCTTGTGGTCATTACAGAAACATGGCTGCAGGGTGACCATGACTGGGAATTAAACATACCAGTGTGGCGGTACCACCGGTTGTCCCTTACTAACTATGTACATAATTCACTTTAACCTAACTAGTTTGTATGTAACTTACCTGTTGGGCCATTGCCCCTTTAAGAGGCGACCTAATGCGCTGACGTCACGCATCACGTGATGCCCACGGGCCCGGCTCGGCCTTCCATGGCGGCCGCCGGCACAGCCCGGCCTACCGCGACTTCGGCCGCATCGGCCAGCTGACGTGAGCAACGCGATCTCCCGCTCCCGCGGCAAGCGCCGGCCCAGCTCGGCCACCAGCTCCCGCTCCCGCGCTCACGACTTTGGCCTCAACGGCCAGCCTCAGTGCCGGGTAAACGCGCCGACATATCGGCGTGGGTCACGTGACCACCCGAAGCACGGGAAAACACAGCCGAGCATGATCACGCTCTCCACAGGACTGCGGACTCAGTCCTTGTGGCGTCCCCGCTGGGGAAAGACCTACTTCACAGTGCTCCTGCATCCAGCCGCCTTACCTGCTGTATTTCGTCTGTTCTTGTAAATAAACAACTTCTAGATTGTTCTCCTGAAGTCGAATTCGATTATTTAGTAGGCATTCGTCCAATACCTGCTGAGGTCAACCCGAATTCCTACACCAGGGTATTTAACAATCAGGAAGGACAGGCAGGAAGGAAGGGGAGGTGGGGTGGCTATGTTAATAAAGGAAGGAATCACTGTAATACAGAGAAATGATATTGGGTCAAAGGATCAGGATAGTGAAACAGTTTGGGTGGAGATAAGGAATAATAAGGGGAAAAAAACACTAGTGGGCGTAGTCTATAGGCCTCCTAGCAGTTGTAACTCTGTTGGACGGAGTATTAATCAGGAAATAGTTGGGGCTGGTAATAAGGGAACAGCTATAATTATGGGGGAGTTTAACTATCATATTAACTGGACAAATCAAATTGGGCAGGACAGCCTTGAGGAAGAGTTCATTGAGTGTATTAGGGATGGGTTTCTTGAGCAGTATGTAACTGAACCGACCAGGGGGCAAGCAACCTTAGATCTGGTCCTGTGTAATGAGTCAGGATTAATTTAAAATGTCCTAGTAAAGGATCCCCTTGGAATGAGTGACCATAACATGGTTGAATTCCATATTCAATTAGAGGGTGAGAAGGTTGGATCTCAAACAAGCGTACTGAGCTTGAATAAAGGAGACTATGAAGGTATGAGAGCGGAATTGATTAGAGTGGACTGGGAAAATAGATTAAAGGGTAAGACGGTACATGAGCAGTGGTGTACATTTAAGGAGCTATTTTACAACTTTCAAAAAATATATATTCCACTGAGGAAAAAAGGGTGTAAAAGAAATGACAGCCATCCGCGGCTAAGTAAAGTAATTAAGGATAGTATCCGACTAAAAACAAGGGCATATAAGGTAGCCATATCTAGTGGGAGGATAGAAGATTGGGAAGTCTTTAAAAGACAGCAAAAAATAACTAAAAGATTGATTAAGAAAGGGAAGATAGATTCTGAAAGTAAATTAGCAAAAAATATAAAAACAGATAGCAAGAGTTTCTATAGTTATATAAAAAGAAAAAGGGTGGCTAAAGTAAATGTTGGTCCCTTAGAGGATGAGACCGGGAAATTAATGGTAGAAAACATGGAGATGGCAAAAACGCTGAACAAATATTTTGTTTCAGTCTTTACGGTAGAGGACACTAAGAATATCCCAACACTGGACAAACAGGGGGCTCTAGGGGGGAGGAGCTAAATACGATTAAAATCACTAAGGAATTGGTACTCGGTAAAATAATGGGACTCAAGGCGGATAAATCCCCTGGACCTGATGGCTTACATCCTAGGGTCTTGAGGGAAGTGGCGGTAGGGATTGTGGATGCACTGGTAATAATTTTCCAAAACTCCCTGGGCTCAGCAAAGGTCCCGGCAGATTGGAAAACTGCTAATGTAACACCCTTATTTAAAAAGGGTAGTAGGCAGAAGGCTGGAAACTATAGACCAGTTAGCCTAACATCTGTGGTTGGTAAAATTTTGGAGTCCATTATTAAGGAGACAGTAACGGGACATTTGGATAAACATAATTTAATAGGACAAAGTCAGCATGGTTTTATGAAGGGGAAGTCATGTTTGACAAATTTGCTTGAGTTCTTTGAGGACGTAACATACAGGGTGGATAAAGGGGAACCAGTGGATGTAGTGTATTTAGACTTCCAAAAGGCATTTGACAAGGTGCCACACAAAAGATTATTGCTCCAGATAAAAAAATCACGGGATTGGGGGTAATGTTCTGGCATGGGTGGAGGATTGGTTATCTAACAGAAAGCAGAGAGTTGGGATAAATGGTTCATTCTCAGACTGGCAATCAGTAACTAGTGGTGTTCCGCAGGGGTCAGTGCTGGGACCCCAACTCTTTACAATCTATATTAACGATTTGGAGGAGGGGACCGAGTGTAACATATCAAAGTTTGCAGGTGATACAAAGATGGGAGGGAAAGTAGTGAGTGAGGAGGACATAAAAAACCTGCAAAGGGACATAGACAGGCTAAGTAAGTGGGCAGAGATTTGGCAGATGGAATACAATACAGGAAAGTGTGAGGTTATGCACTTTGGCAGGAAAAATCACAGAGCAAGCTATTATCTTAATGGCAAGAAACTGGACAGTACTGCAGTACAAAGGGATCTGGGGGTCTTGGTGCATGAAACTCAAAAAGTTAGTATGCAGGTGCAGCAGGTGATCAAGAAGGCCAATGGAATGTTGGCTTTTATTGCTAGGGGGATAGAATATAAAAACAGAGAGGTATTGCTGCAGTTATACAAGGTACTGGCGAGACCGCACCTGGAATACTGTATACAGTTTTGGTGTCCATACTTAAGAAAAGACATACTTGCTCTCGAGGCAGTACAAAGAAGGTTCACTCGGTTAATCCCGGGGATGAGGGGGTGGACATATGAGGAGAGGTTGAGTAGATTGGGACTCTACTCATTGGAGTTCAGAAGAATGAGAGGCGATCTTACTGAAACATATAAGATTGTGAAGGGGCTTGATTGGGTGGATGCGGTGAGGATGTTCCCAATGATGAGTGAAACTAAAACTAGGGAGCATAATCTTAGAATAAGGGGCTGCTCTTTCAAAACAGAGATGAGGAGAAACTTCTTCACTCAGAGGGTAGTAGGTCTGTGGAATTTGCTGCCCCAGAAAGCTGTGGAAGCTACATCATTAAATAAATTTAAAACAGAAATAGACAGTTTCCTAGAAGTAAAGGGAATTAGGGGTTACGGGGAGTGGGCAGGAAATTGGACATGAGTCTAGGTTCGGATCGGTCATGGCCCTGTGGGTGGCGGAGCGGGCCCAGGGGCAGTGTAGCCTGGTCCTGCTCCTACTTCTTGTGTTCTAATTCTGTGTTAGATTTCAGGAGATGGTTCTATTCACAGGGATTAGTGGAGACCTCGGGAACAGGCTGCCAGCTAGGAGTCCTTCAAGAGTAAATTGGGCCTGTTCCTGGCTGGGGTGGAGATCATCTTTTACAGAAGGTAAGTACTGCAGGAAATACAGCGACAGAGTGATCTCCTGGACGAGTTTCGATCGCCTAGATGGGTCGGAGAGGAATTTCCCAGATTTTTTCTCCCAAATTGGCCATTGGGTTTTTACCTGGTTTTTCGCCTCTCCCGGAAGATCACATGGGTTCAGGTGGGATGGAGAGTGGAAGTAGATTTGAGGTTAGGATCAGATCAGTCATGATCTTATTGAATGGCGGAGCAGGCTTGAGGGGCCGATTGGCCTACTCCTGCTCCTATTTCTTATGTTCTTATGTTCTTATGTTCAACAGGCTTTGGATTGGTGAGCATGAATTCTGGCCTCATAGCTTAATCTAGTTAGGTATAGGGGGCGGGATAAGGATAAGGGGATTGTTAATGTAGTTGTTTTCCCTCGATGTGCCATGTGTTCCCCATTCCCTGTATAAGTATAATTTTTGTGTTTGCCTGTATTTCATACCAGTGACTTCTCATAAGACTGTGTTTTAATCTGTGCTTTAATAAAATCTTGGTTTTCTTACACCAAACCACTTGTCTACTCGATTATCTATATCGCCGCCCGTACCTAAGTCCAGTGTCTAGAACCCAGGGGCGTGGGAGCGATTCGAACCGTTCACAGACAGTCAGGGGCACAACTGACTGGGCGCACGTGCCACCAGCCACCCCCTACAAGAGTGAGCTTTACTCTGTAACTAACCCCACGCTGTACATACCCTGGGAGTGTTTGACGAGACAGTGTAGAGGGAGCTTTACTCTGTAAATATCCCGTGCTGCACCTGCCCTGGGAGTGTTTGATGGGATAGTGTAAAGGGAACTTTAGTCTGTATCTATCCCGTGCTGTAACCGCCCTGGGAATGTTTAATGGGACAGTGTGGAGGGAGCTTTACTCTGTAAATATCCCGTGCTGCACCTGCCTTGGGAGTGTTTGATGGGACAGTGTAACATAGAAGAAACATAGAAACATAGAAGATAGGAGCAGGAGTAGGCCATTCGGCCCCTCGAGCCTCTTCTGCCATTTAATGAGACCATGGCTGATCATCCAAATTCAGTACCCTATCCCTGCTTTCTCCCCATATCCCTTGATCCCTTTAGCCTTAAGAAATCTATCCAACTCCTGCTTGAATATATTTAATGAATTGGCCTCAACTGCTTTGTGTGGTAGAGAATTCCACAGGTTCATCACTCTCTGGGTGAAGAAGTTCCTCTTCATCTCAGTCCTAAATGGCTTACCCCTTATCCTTAGACTGTGACCCCTGGTTCTGGACTCACCCGCCATCGGGAACATCCTTCCTGCATCTAGTCTGTCTAGTCCTGTTAGAATTTTATAAGTTTCAATGAGATCCCCTCTCATTCTTCTAAACTAGCGAATATAAGCCTAATCGACCCAATCTCTCCTCATACGTCATTCCTGCCATCCCAGGTATCAGTCTGGTGAATCTTCGCTACACTCCCTCCATGGCAAGAACATCCTTCCTCAGATAAGGCGACCAAAACTGCACACAATACTCAAAGTGTGGTCTCATCAAGGCCCTGTACAACTGCAGCAAGACATCCTTGCTCCTGTACTCGAATCCTCTCGCTTTTAAGGCCAACAAACCATTTGCCCCCTTAACCGCCTGCTGCACCTGCATGCTTACCTTGAGCGACTGGTGCACAAGGACACCCAGGTCTCATTGCACTTCCCCTTTTCCCAATCTATTGCCGTTCAGATAATAAACTGTCTTCCTGTTTTTGCCACCGAAGTGGATAACCTCACATTTATCCACATTCTACTGCATCTGCCATGCATCTGCCCAATCACCCAACCTGTCTAAATCATACTGGAGTTTCTCTGCATCATCACAGCACACACGTCCACCTAGCTTTGTGTCATCTGCAAACTTGGAGATATTACATCTAGTTCCCTCGTCTAGATCATTTATATATATTGTGAAATAGCTGGGGTCCTAGCACCGATCCCTGCGGTTCCCCACTAGTCACTGCCTGCCACTCAGAAAAATACCTGTTTATTCCAACTCTTTGTTTCCTGTCTGCCAACCAGTTCTCTATCCAAGTCAATACCTTACCCCCAATCCCATGTGCTTTAACTTTACACGCTAATCTCTTATGTGGGACCTTATCGAAAGCCTTCTGAAAGTCGAAATACACCATATCCACTGGTTCTCCCTTATCTATTCTACAGTTACATCCTCAAAAAATTCCAGTAGATTAGTCAAGCACGATTTACCTTTTGTAAATCCATGTTGACTTTGTCCGCTCCTGTCACTGTTTTCCAAGTGCTCTGCTATTACATCTTTTATAATGGACTATAGCATTTTCCCCACTACCGATGTCAGGCTTACCGGTCTATAATTCCCCGTTTTCTCTCTACCACCCTTTTTGAATAGTGGGGTAACATTAGCTACCCTCCAATCCATGGGAACTGTTCCAGAGTCTATCGAATTTTGGAAGATGACCAGCAATGCATCTACTATTTCTAGGACCACTTCCTTAAGTACCCTAGGATGTAGATTATCAGGCCCTGGGAATTTATCGGCCTTCAATCCCATCAATTTCCCTAGCACCATTTCCCTACAAATACTGATTTCATTCAATTCCTCCCTCTCATTAGACCTTATGTTCCGCGACATCTGTGGGAGGTTATTTGTGTCCTCCTTTGTGAAGACAGAACCAAAGTATGTATTTAATTGGTCTGCCATTTCTTTGTTCCCATTATAAATTCCCCTGATTCTGACTGCAAGGTACCTACACTTGACTTTACCAATCTTTTTCTCTTCACATATCTATAAAAGCTTTTACAGTCAGTTTTTATGTTCCCTGAAAGCTTACTCTCATAATCTATATTCCCCCTCTTAATTAATCCCTTTGTCCTCCTTTGCTGAATCCTAAACTGCTCCCAATCCTCAGGTTTGCTGCTTTTCTGGCCAAATTATATGTCCTCTCCTTGGATCTTATGCTATCCCTAATTTCCCTTGTCAGCCACGGCTGAGTCACCTTTTTTGTTTTATTTTTATGCCAAACAGGGATGAACAAATTCTGTATTTCATCCAAGCGATCTTTAAATGTTTGCCATTGCCAATCCACTGTCAATCCATCCTAGCCAACTCGTGCCTCATACCATCGTAGTTTCCTTTATTTAAATTCAGGACCCTAGTTTCTGAGTCAACTACTTCACTCTCCATCTTAATGAAGAATTCTATCATATTATGATCGCTCCTCCCCAAGGGGCCTCGCACAACAAGATTGCTAATTAATCCTTTCTCATTACATAATACCCAGTCTAAGATGGCCTGATCTCTAGTTGGTTCCTCGACATATTGGTCCAGGAAACCATCCCGTATACACTTTAGGAATTCCTCCTCCACAGTATTGTTACTGATTTGGTTAGCCCAATCTATATGTAGATTAAAGTCACCCATGATAACTGCTGTGCCCTTATTGCACGCCTCTCTAATTTCCCATTTAATGCCATCCCCAACCTCCACATTACTGTTTGGGGGTCCCACTAACGTTTTCTGCCCCTCGGTATTTCTCAGCTCTGCCCATGCAGATTCCACATCATCAGAGCTAATATCCTTCCTTACTATTGTGTTAATCTCCTCTTTAACCAGCAATGCTACTCCACCTCCTTTTCCTTTTTTCCTGTCCTTCCTGAATATTGAATACCCCTGGATGTTGAATTCCCAGTCTTGGACACCCTGGAGCCATATCTCCGTAATCCCAATTATATCATATCCGTTTACATCTATTTGCGCAGCTAATTCATCCACCTTATTATGAATGATCCTCGCATTAAGACACAAAGCCTTCAGGCTTGATTTTTTAACACTCTTAGTCCTTTTAGAATTATTATTTACTGTGGCCCTGTTTGATTTGCACCCTTGATTTCTTTGCCTTCCATTTTGCTTTTCTCCTTCCTGTCTTTTGTTTCTATCCCTGCTTCCCTTTCCTCTGTCTCCCTGCATAGGTTCCCAACCCCCTGCCATTTTAGTTTAAACCCTCCCCAACAGCACTAGCAAACACGCCTCCTAGGACATCGGTCCCGGTCCCGCCCAGGTGCAAACCGTCCAGTTGGTACTGGTCCCACCTCCCCCAGAACCGGTTCCAATGTCCCAGGAATTTGAATCCCTTCCACTTGCACCATTCCACTAGCCACGTATTCATCCAAAATATCCTTCTATTTCTACTCTGACTAGCACATGGCACTGGTAGCAATCCTGAGATTACTACCTTTGAGGTCCTATTTTTTAATTTACCTCCTAACTGCCTATATTCAGCTTTTAGGACCTAATCCCGTTTTTTACCTATATCGTTGGTACCTATATGCACCACAACAACTGGCTGTTCACCCTCCCCCTCCAGAATGCCCTGCAGGCACCCAGAGACATCCTTGACCCTTGTACCAGGGAGGCAACATACCATCCTGGAGTCTCGTTTGCGGCCGCAGAAACGCCTATCTATTCCCCTTACAATAGAATCCCCTATCACTATAGCTCTTCTGCTCTTTTTCCTCCCGTCCTGTGCAACAGGACCTCCCATGGTGCCAGGAAGTTGGCTGCTGCTGCCTTCCCCCGATAAGCCATCTCCCTCAACAATATCCAAAGTGGTATATCTGTTTGAAAGGGGGATGGCCACAGGGGACCCCTGCACTACCTGCCGGCACCTACTACTCTGTCTATGATCTCTGCTGTACCTATCCTGGGAGTGTTTGATGGGTCAGTGTAGAGGGAACTTTACTCTGTATCTATCCCGTGCTGTACCTGCCCTGGGAGTTTTTAATGGGACATCGTGGAGTGACCTTTACTCTGTATCTAACCTGAACTGTAGCAGCCCTGGGAGTGTTTGATGGGACAGTGTAGAGGGAGCTTAACTCTGTATCTAACCCGTGCTGTACCTGCTCTGTGAGTGTTTGATGGGACAGTGTAGAGGGAGCTTTAATCTGTAACTAATCCATGCTGTACCTGCCCTGGGAGTCTTTGATGGGACAGTGTAGAGGGAGCTTAACTCTGTATCTAACCCGTGCTGTACCAGCCCTGGGAGTGTTTGATGGGACTGTGTAGAGGGTGCTTTACTCTATATCTGTCCCCTGCTCTACCTGCCCTGGGCGTGTTTGATGGGACAGTTTAGAGAGAGATGTACTCTGTATCTAACCCGTGCTGTACCTGCCCCGGGAGTGATTGATGGGACAGTTTGGAGGGAGCTTTACTCTGTATCTAACCCGTACTGTACCTGCCCTGGCAGTGTTTGATGGGACAGCGTAAAGGGAGCTTTTCTCTGTATCTAACCCGTGCTGTACCTGCTCTGTGAGTGTTTGATGGGACATTGTGGAGGGAGCTTTACTCTGTATCTAACCCGTGCTGTACCTGCCCCGGGAGTGATTGATGGGACAGTGTAGAGGGAGCTTTACTCTGTATCTAACCCGTGCTGTACCTGCCCTGGGAGTGTTTGATGGGACAGTGTAGAGGGAGCTTTACTCTGTAACTTTCCCGTGCTGTAACTGCCCTGGCAGTGTTTGATGGGACAATGTAGAGGGAGCTTTTCTCTGTATCTAACCCGTGCTGTACCTGCCCTGGGAGTGTTTGATGGGACAGTGTAAAGGGAGCTTTTCTCTGTATCTAACCCGTGCTGTACCTGCTCTGTGAGTGTTTGATGGGACATTGTGGAGGGAGCTTTACTCTGTAATCTAACCCATACTGTAACAGCCCTGGGAGTATTTGATGAAACAGTGTACAGGGAGGTTTACTCTGTACCTAAACCATGCTGTACCTGCTGTGGGAGTGTTTGATGAGACAGTGTAGAGGAAGCTATACTCTGTATCTAACCTGTGCTGTACCTGCCCTGGGAGTGTTTATAGAGTCATAGAGTTATACAGCACGGATAGAGGCCCTTCGGCCCATCGTGTCCGCGCCGGCCATCAAGCCCTGTCTAATCTAATCCCATATTCCAGCATTTGGTCCGTAGCCTTGTATACTGTGTCATTTCAAGTGCTCATCCAAATGCTTCTTAAATGTTGTGAGGGTTCCTGCCTCCACAACCCTTTCAGGCAGTGAGTTCCAGACTCCAACCACCCTCTGGGTGAAAAAGTTCTTTCTCAAATCCCCTCTAAACCTCCCGCCCTTTACCTTGAATCTATGCCCCCTAGTTATTGACCCCTCTACTAAAGGAAAAAGCTCCTCAACATCCATCCTATCTATGCCCCTCATAATTTTGTACACCTCAATCATGTCCCCCCTCAGCCTCCTCTGCTCCAAGGAAAACAAACCCAATCTGCCCAGTCTCTCTTCATAGCTGAAGCGCTCCAGCCCGGGTAACATCCTGGTGAGCCTCCTCTGCACCCTCTCCAACGCGATCACATCCTTCCTGTAGTGTGGCGACCAGAACTGCACACAGTATTCCAGCTGTGGCCTAACCAGTGTTTTATACAGCTCCATCATAACCTCCTTGCTCTTATATTCAATGCCTCGGCTAATGAAGGCAAGTATCCCATATGCCTTTTTTACCACCTTATCCACCTGTTCCGCCGCCTTCAGGGATCTGTGTACTTGCACACCCAGATCCCTCTGACCCTCCGTCTTGCCTAGGGTCTTACCATTCATTGTGTATTCCCTTGCCTTGTTAGTCCCCCCAAAGTGCATCACCTCGCACTTTTCCGGGTTAAATTCCATTTGCCACTGTTCCGCCCATCTGACCAACCCATCTATATCGTCCTGCAGACTGAGGCTACCCTCCTCGCTATTTACCACCCTACCAATTTTTGTATCATCCGCGAACTTACTGATCATACCTTTTACATTCATATCCAAGTCATTAATGTAGACCACAAACAGCAAGGGACCCAGCACCGATCCCTGTGATACCCCACTGGCCACAGGCTTCCAGTCACAAAAACAACCTTCGACCATCACCCTCTGCCTTCTGCCACTAAGCCAGTTTTGTATCCAATGTGCCAAGGCACCCTGGATTCCATGGGCTCTTACCTTCTTGACCAGTCTCCTGTGCGGGACTTTATCGAAGGCCTTACTGAAATCCATGTATACCACATCCACTGCATTACCCTCATCCACACACCTAGTCACCCCCTCAAAAAATTCAATCAAATTAGTCAGACATGATCTTCCCTTGACAAAGCCATGTTGACTATCCCTGATTAATCCTTGCCTCTCCAAGTGGAGACAAATTTTGTCCCTCAGAATTTTTTCCAATAATTTTCCTACCACTGATGTTAGGCTCACTGGCCTGTAGTTCCCCGGTTTTTCCTACTTCCCTTCTTGAATAATGGTACTACATTAGCGGTTCTCCAGTCCTCTGGCACATCCCCTGTGGCCAGAGAGGTCCTGAATATATGTGTTAGAGCCCCCGCAATCTCTTCCTTTGCCTCACACAGCAGCCTGGGATACATTTCATCCGGGCCTGGGGATTTATCCATTTTTAGGCCAGCTAAAACCGCCAATACCTCCTCCCTCTCGATGTTAATATGTTCGAGCATATCACAGTCCCCCCGCCCTATTTCTATGTCTACATCGTCCTTCTCCATAGTGAAAACAGATGCAAAAAATTCATTTAGAACCCCTCCTACATCTTCCGGCTCCACACACAGATTGCCACTTTTGTCCCTAATGGGCCCTATTTTTTCCCTAGTTATCCTCTTACCCTTAATATACTTATAAAACATCTTAGGATTTTCCTTTATTTTGCTCGCCAGTGTTATTTCATGGCCCCTCCTTGATCTCCTAATTTCTTTTCTAAGTATCCCCCTGCACTTTTTGTACTCCTCTAGGGCTTCCTCCGTCTTTAGCCTTTTGTATCTGCCAAAAGCCCTCCTTTTTTTTCTAATCCATTCTCGTATATCCCCTGACATCCAAGGTTCCCTGTGGTTTTTGGAACCCCCCTTGACCTTTACGGGAACATGTTGCCATTGTACGATCTCAATCTCCCTTCTGAAAGCCTCCCATTGCTCCGATGCTGATTTTCCTACAAGTAGCTGATCCCAGTCCAATTTGGCCAGATCCTGCCTTATCCTATTAAAATCGGCCTTCCCCCAATTTAGAACCTTTATTTCCGGCCCATCCATGTCCTTTTCCATGACCACCTTAAATCTTACCATATTATGGTCACTGTCACCAAAGTGCTCACCTACTAGCACTTTTTCCACTTGGCCGGCCACATTCCCTAGAATTAGGTCCAGTACCGCCCCCCCTCTTGTAGGACTTTCTACATGCTGGCTCAAAAAGCTCTCCTGGATGCACTTTAAGAATTCTACACCCTCTGAGCCTTTCACACTCTGACTATCCCAGTTAATATTGGGGAAGTTGAAATCCCCCATTATTATAACCCTATTATTTGCACATTTCTCTGAGATTTGCCGACATATCTGTTCCTCTATCTCCCCCTGACTGTTTGGAGGCCTATAGTACACTCCCAGCAAAGTGCTTGCCCCCTTTTTGTTTTTAAGCTCCACCCATATGGCCTCATTAGAGGAACCTGCTAATATATCATCCCTCCTTACTGCAGTAATTGACTCCTTAATTAATATTGCGACACCCCCTCCTCTTATACCTCCCCCTCTGTCTCGCCTGAAGATTCTGTACCCCGGAATATTGAGCTGCCAGTCTTGCCCCTCCCTCAACCATGTCTCCGTGATAGCAACAATATCATACTCCCATGTGTAATGGGACATTGTGGAGGGACCTTTACTCTGTATCTAACCCGAACTGTAGCAGCCCTGGGAGTGTTTGATGGAGCAATGTAGAGGGATCTTAACTCTGTATCTAACCCGTGCTGTACCTGCTCTGTGAGTGTTTGATGTGGCAGTGTAGAGGGAGCTTTAATCTATAACTAATCCATGCTGTGCCTGCCCCAGGAGTGTTTGATGGGACGGTGTGGAGGGAGTTTTACTCTGTATCTAACCTATGCTGCACCTGCCCTGGGAGTGTTTGATGGGACAGTGTCGAGGGAGTTTTACTCTGTATCTACCCCGTGCTGTACCTGCCCTGGGAGTGTTTGATGGGACAGTGTAGAGGGAGCATTACTCTGTATCTAACCCATGCTGTACCTGCCCTGGGAGTGTTTGATGAGACAGTGTAGAGGGAGCTTTACTCTGTAACTAACCCGTGCTGTACCTGCCCTGGGAGTGTTTGATGAGACAGTGTAGAGGGAGCTTTACTCTGTAACTAACCCGTGCTGTACCTGCCCTGGGCATCTTTGATACAACATTGTAGAGGCAGTTGATCTGTATCTATCACATGTGGTACTTGCCCTGGGCGTGTTTTATGTGACAGTGTATTGGGAGCTTTATTTTGTATCTAATCCGTGCTGTACCTGCCCTGGGAGTGCTTAGCGGTGCAGTGTATAAGCAGCTTTACTCTGTATTCTGTATCAGGCTGGGAATATTCAATGGGACACTGCAGAGGGAGCTTAACTCTGTATCTAACTCCTGCTCTACCTGCTTTGCAAGTGTTTGATGTATAAGGGTAGATGGAGCTTTTCCCTGTATCAAAGCTGTGCTGTACCTGCCCTGGGTGTTTTTGATAGGCCCTTGAAGAGGTAGCTTTTCTCTATATCTAACTCATGCTATACCTGCCCTCTGAGTGTTTGATGGGAATATAGAAACAGGAGTAGGCCATTTAGCCCCTCGAGCACTTCCGCCATTCAGTGAGACCATGGCTGATCTGTGACCTAACTCCATATACCTGCCTTTGGCCATTATCCCTTAATACCTTTGGTTAACAAAAATCTCTCAAACGCAGATTTATAATTAACTCATATCCTAGCATCAATTGCCCTTTTGGGGAGAGAGTTCCAAACTTCTACCACCCTTTGCGTGCAGAAGTGTTTCCTAACTTCACTTCTGAAAGGCCCGGCTCTAACCTTTAGACTATGTCCCCTAGTCCTAGACTCCCCAACCAGCGGAAATAGTTTCCCTCTTAATATCTTGAAAGCTTCGATCAAATCTCCCCTTCTAAATTCCAGGGAATACAACCCTGGTTTGTGTAATCGCTCCTTGTAATTTAACCCCTGCAGTCCGGGTATCATTCTGGTAAACCTACGCTGCACTCCCTCCAAGGCCAATATATCCTTCCTAAGGTGTGGTGCCCAGAACTGCTCCCAGTGCTCCAGGTGTGGTCTAACCAGGGCTTTGTACAGCTGCAGCATAACTTCTGCCCCCTTGTACTCTAGTCCTCGAGATATAAAGGCCAGCATTCCATTAGCCTTTTTGATTATTTTCTGTACCAGTTCATGACATTTTAATGATCTGTGTACCTGACCCCCGAGTCTCTTTGGACCTCCACTGTTTTTAGCCTTTCACCATTTAGAAAGTCCCCTGTTCGATCCTTTTTAGGTCCAAAGTGGATGACCTCACAGTTGCTTACAGTGAAATCCATTTGCCACAGTTTGGCCCATTCACTTAATCTGTCGCTATCCCTTTGTAATTTTATGCTTCCGTCTACACTGCCGCCTATCTTTGTGTCATCAGCAAACTTGGATATGTGGCTTTCTATCCCATCATCTAAGTCGTTAATAAATGCAGTGAATAGTTGAGGCCCCAACACCGATCCCTGCGGGACACCACTAGTCACATCCTGCCAACTACAGTACCTGCCCATTATCCCTACTCTCTGTCTCCTGTCGCTCAGCCAGTTTCCTGACCAGGTCAATAATTTACCTTCAATTCCATGGTCTTCAACCTTAGTTAACAGGGACTTTATCAAATGCCTTCTGGACCACATAAATAACATCAATAGACATTCTCCTGTCCGTTGCTTTAGTCACCTCCTCAAAAAATTCAATCAGGTTTGTCGGGCATGACCTACCTTTTACAAATTTATGATCAGCTGAAAATTTGAGAGGTGTTCAGTCACCCTATCCTTAATTATAGACTCTAGTAATTTCCTGACAACAGCTGTTAGGCTAACTGGTCCATAATTCCCTGGTTTCCCTCTCTCGCCATTTTTAAATAGCGGAGTGAAATACGCAATTTCCAGTCTAAAGGAACGGTTCCCGAATCGAGAGAACTTTGGAAGATTATAGTTGGGGAATCTGCAATGTGCTCACTTACTTCCTTTAAAACCCTGGGATGGAAACCATCTGGCCCTGGGGATTTCTCACTTTTTAGTGCCATTATTTTCTTCATTGCTGTTATTTTACTTACGTTAATTTTGTTCTGTCCCTGTCCTGGATTTAATATTAGTTTCCTGGGGATTTCTGGCAGGCTATCCTCTTCCTCTACTGTAAATACTGATGTAAAGTAATTATTCAACATGTCTGCCATTTCCTTATTATCATTGACAATATCATCACTTTCAGTTTTCAAGGAGCCAACATTGCTCCTGACCACCCTCTTTTTCCTAACATAATTGTAAAAAATTGTGTGTTGATTTTGATCCCAGTCAAGTTTCTTTTCATATTGCCCTTTCTTGTAGCTCTTATCCACTTTGTCACCCTTTGCTGTTCTTTGTATCTCTCCCATTCGCCAGGATCTGTGCTTTTTTTGCATTTTTGTAAACTTTTTCTTTTAGTTTTTTGTTGCCCTTTACCTCTTCAGTCCTATTAAATATTGGGAAGACGGAAGCCATTGTTTTCGGTCCCCACCACAAACTCCGTTCCCTCGCCACTGACTCCATCCCTCTTTCCTAACATCTGTCTGAGGCTGAACCACACTGTTCGCAACCTTGGTGTTGTAGGAATTAACGATTTCCTACGAATAACTGAGATCGACACCAGAGAACAATTAAACAGGTCTTTACTCAACGGAGATGCCACGAGGACTGACTGGGCAGTCCCGTGGTTTGCGACGTGACGTCATCGCGTTTGCCCGCGTTTTCCCGCGCTCTTAAAGAGGCCACGCCCCATACATGCAAACTCTATATACAAAACACAGTAATGCCTAACACAATGGTACAGGTCTAGGCTGGTGTTAGAACATTGTTAAAGAGAATTATATACAGTTAGCCAGAGTCATTCAGTGGTTCTGCCACATGCGCGCCCCCAGAATTCGCTTTAACGGACAAAGTCAAACGGTGAGGGGGTCTGACAAGCCTGTCAGAACGACTCCTGTACTCTCGAGGCGGAGGCTGCTGGGCGGCTGGCGGCTGGCGGTCTGGCAGGCGGTCGCACTTGGTCTGCCGCAACGACGGCGGGTGGCCGACCCCATCTCGGCGGTTGTGCTGTCTCGGCGGGGCGGTCGAGGTCCAAATGTGCTGGCTTTAAGCGGTCTACCGTGAAGGTTTTGTCCCCTGCTTCCAACACGCGGAAGGGACCGGTATATGGGGCCTTGAGCGGATCCCTATGTGCGTCATGGCGAATAAAAACGTATTCAGCCTTGTGAAGCTCCGTGGGAACGTGTGACCTCTGCGGCCCGTGGTGCGAAGTGGGTACCGGTGCGAAACATCTGGCCGCCTCTTGGTGACCAGCAAGCTGGGCAGACGCGGACCATTGCCCCGTCGATGTTGGTAGGAAGTCTCCTGGGACCCGCAGCGGCTGACCATACACAAGCTCTGCTGATGAAGAGTGAAGGTCTTCTTTGGGGGCCGTGCGAAGGCCCAACAGGACCCACGGTAGCTTGCCTGCCCATCCAGCATCCTGGAGGCTGGCTCTCAGGGCGGCTTTCATTGACCGGTGGAAGCGTTCGCAGAGGCCATTCGCCTGTGGGTGGTAGGCTGTGGTGCGGTGTAATTTGACACCGAGTCCTTGGGCCACTGCATTCCAGAGTTCGGAGGAAAACTGCGGTCCCCTGTCTGATGAAATATCGGCAGGTACTCCGAAACGGGCGATCCAGGAGGAAATGAACGCCCTGGCCACATCCGCCGAAGTAGTGGATGACAGGGGGGCCGCCTCTGGCCATCTGGTGGTGCGGTCAACCATGGTCAGGATGTGTGAAAAACCATGGGAGGGTGGGAGTGGTCCTACCAGGTCCACGTTGACGTGGTTAAAATGTCGCTCCGGAACTGTGAAGGCGGCCAACGGAGCTTTGATGTGGCGCTGTACCTTGGCCTTTTGGCAGACCACGCAGGTGTTGGCCCAGTCACGGACATCTTTATGCATGCCATGCCATACAAATTTCGCTGACATCAGTTTCTGAGAGGCCTTCATTCCAGGGTGTGACAACCCATGTATGGCGTCGAACACTTTGCGGCGCCAGACGACCGGCACGACAGGGCGAGGATCCTGTACGGAGACGTCACACAACAGCGTGGTACCTGCCGAATGGAACTTGACGTCGGCCAACTGGAGGCCAGTGATGGCCGTTCGGTAAGCTTGGACTTCCAGGTCTGAGGCTTGGTCCGCTGCCATGAGGGCGTAGTCGATGCCCAAATGAACCGTATTGACGATCGCGCGGGAGAGGCAGTCTGCCACCAGGTTGTCCTTACCGGCCACGTGCCATATATCCGTGGTGAATTCGGATATGTAGGTCAGTTGACGCTGCTGTCGGGCTGACCACGGTTCGGCGGTCTTGGACATTGCAAAGGTCAGCGGCTTATGGTCCACAAAAGCGGTGAAAGGACGTCCTTCCAAGAGGAACCGAAAATGGCGGATGGCCAGAAAAAGGGCGAGCAACTCCCGGTCGAACGTGTTGTATGCTCTCTCGTTCTGCCGTAGTTGACGGCTGAAGAATGCCAACGGCTGCCACGTCCCGTTCACCCATTGCTGTTGCACAGCACCGACTGCGTAGTCCGACGTGTCGGTGGTGAGGGCGATGGTGGCTCCTGGCAACGGGTGCGCCAGCATAGTCGCATTGGCTAAGGCGCTTTTGGTGTCGGCGAACGCTCGGGCCATGTCATCCGTCCAGTCTACCGGGTTCTTGCCAGTCTTGCCCTTGAGGGCCTCGTACGGGGCTGCATGAGTAGTGCCGCCTTAGGCACGAAACGGTGGTAAGAGCTTACCATGCCTAGGAATTCCTGCAGGGCCTTTATGTTCTGCGGGCGTGGAAAGGATGTCACCACCTCTACCTTCGAAGGTAAAGGAACCGCTCCCTCTGAGGTGATGCGATGCCCCAGGAAGTCAATTTGGTGCAGGCCAAACTGACACTTGGCCGGGTTGATAATCAGGCCGTGTTGGCTGAGGCGTCGAAAAAGGGTGCGTAGGTGACAGGTATGTTCTTCCTTAGTAGGACTGGCAATTAGAATATCGTCCAGGTAGACGAAGAGGAACTTGAGGTCCCGCAGCACGGAGTCCATCAGGCGTTGGAAAGCCTGGGTGGCTTTCTTTAACCCAAACGGCATCCGTAAAAACTCGAAGAGGCCGAATGGAGTGATGACTGCGGTCTTCTGGACGTCTTGTGGATGAACTGGGACCTGGTGGTAGCCCCGGACGAGGTCGACTTTTGAGAACACGGTGTTCCCTGCCAAATGGGCAGAGAAATCCTGGATATGGGGGATCGGGTACCGATCAGGAGTGGTGGCGTCGTTTAGTCGTTGATAGTCACCGCATGGTCGCCATCCGCCGCCAGGCTTCAGGACGATATGGAGAGGTGAAGACCAGGGACTATTCAACCGGCGAATAATCCCTAACCGTTCCATGGTCGCGAACTCCGCCTTTGCGACCGCCGGCTTGCCAGGTTCTAGGCGCCGGGCCCGCGCGTAGGCTGGGGGGCCGTTGGTGGTGATGTGGTGTTCCACACCATGTTTCGTGGCTGTGGAGGAGAACGTGGGTCTTGTCAGGTCGGGGAATTCGCTGAGCAGGCGAGCGAACTCATCAGGAGTCGGGAACGCACAGGAGACGGTGCGTGACGTAGTGTTACTGCGGTAACATGGAAGAGAATTAAAAGTTGCTGCGTTGATCAGCCGCCGGTTCCTAACGTCGACCAGGAGGCTGTTGGCACACAGGAAATCCGCGCCGTGGAGGGGCTGGGAAACTTTGGCCGTAACAAACTCCCAGTGAAAATGTTGCCCCCCGAGGCACAACTCCACTCGCCGTCTGCCGAAGGTCCGAATTGTTCCGCCATTGGCCGCTTCAAGGGCGGGGCCATGATTCCCCGTCTGCATATCGAGGGCGGATGCGGGTAAAATGCTGCACTGCGCTCCGGTGTCACACAGAAAACGACGACCGGAGAGAGTATCAGTGAAGAGCAATTTTCCCGTGTTGCCGATCGCCATCGCGGCCGCTGGGTGCCCGTTAGACCCGTCGCCCATCTCTGCACTTGCCTCAGCTCATCCGCTGCTGAAACCCTCACCCATGCCTTTGTTACTTCAAGACTTGACTATTCCAACGCACCCCTGGCTGGCCTCCCACATTCCACCCTACGTAAACTTGAGGAGACCCAAAACTCGGCTGCCCGTGTCCTAACTCGCACCAAGTCCCGTTCGCCCATCACCCCTGTGCTCGCTGACGTACATTTGCTCCCGGTTAAGCAGCGCCTCGATTTCAAAATTCTCATCCTTGTTTTCAAATCCCTCCAGGGCCTCGCCCCTCCCTATCTCTGTAATCTCCCCCAGCCCCACAACCCCCCGAGATATCTGCACTCCTCTAATTCTGCCCTCTTGAGCATCCCTGATTATAATCGCTCAACCATTGGTGGCCGTGCCTTCTGTTGCCTCGGCCCTACGCTCTGGAATTCCCTGCCTAAACCGGTCCGCCTCGCTACCTCTCTTTCCTCCTTTAAGACGCTCTTTAAAACCTACCTCTTTGACCAAGCTTTTGGTCACCTGCCCTAATTTATCATTATGTGGATCGGTGTCAAATTTGTTGTCTTAAAATACTCCTGTGCAGCACCTTAGGACATTTTACTATGTTAAAGGCGCTACATAAATACAAGTGGTTGCTGTTGTTGTTGTTCAGTCGTCCATGGCTTTTTTTTTGGCAAGTCGAGCTCTTGCCCCTGAGGAATATAAACTGGTTCTGTATCACCTTAAAAAAAATTTGAACATCTTCCACTGAGCTTCTGCTGTTTTACCCATTAACAGATTTGCCCAGTTTACTGTGGACAGTCTCTGTCTCATCGCATTGAAGTCAGCCTTACCTAAACCATAGAATCATCGAAAGTTACAGCACGGAAGGAGGCCATTTCGGCCCATCGTGTCCGCGCCGGCCAACAAAGAGCTATCCAGCCTAATCCCACTTCCCAGCTCTTGGTCCGTAGCCCTGCAGGTTACAGCATCCCAAGTGCACATCCAAGTACTTTTTAAATGCGGTTAGGGTTCCTGCCTCTACCACCCTTTCAGGCAGTGAGTTCCAGACCCCCACAACCCTCTGGGTGAAGACATTTCCCCTCAAATCCCCTCTAAACCTTCCCCCAATTACTTTAAATCTGTGCCCCCTGGTTTTTGACCCCTCTGCTAAGGGAAATAGGTCCTTTCTATCCACTTTATCAATGCCCCTCATAATTTTATACACCTCAATAAGGTCTCCCCTCAGCCTCCTCTGTTCCAAGGAAAACAGACCCAGCCTATCCAGTCTTTCCTCATAGCTAAGATTCTCTACTCCCAGCAACATCCTTGTAAATCTCCTCTGTACCCTCTCTAGTGCAATCACATCTTTCCTGTAATGTGGTGACCAGAACTGCACGCAGTACTCTAGCTGAGGCCTAAATAGTGTTTTATACAGTTGAAGCATAACCCCCCTGCTCTTGTATTCTATGCCGCGGCTAATAAAGGCAAGCATTCCGTATGCCTTCTTAACCACCTTATCTACCTGGCCTGCTACCTTCAGGGATCTGTGGACATGCACTCCAAGGTCCCTTTGTTCCTCTACACTACTCAGTGTCCTGCCATTTAATGTGTATTCCCTTTCCTTGTTAGCCCTCCCCAAATGCATTACCTCACACTTCTCCGGATTGAATTCCATTTGCCACTGTTCTGCCCACCTGACCAATTTATTGATATCTTCCTGCAGTCTACAGCTTCCTTCTTCAGTATCAACCACACGGCCGATTTTAGTATCATCTGCAAACTTCTTAATCATACCCCCTATATTCAAGTCTAGATCGTTGATATATACCACAAAAAGCAAGGGACCCAGTACTGAGCCCTGCGGAACCCTGCGGAACCCCACTGGAAACAGCTTTCCAGTCACAAAATCTAAAATCTTAGTAGCTGTTTTGCGTTTCTCCTTTTCAAACACGACGTTGAACTCGATCATGTTATGATCGCTATTGGATAAATATTCATGCACCTTTAGGCTGTGAACTAAATCTGGCTCGTTATTCATTATTAAATCTAATATGGCTTGCCCCCTTGTTGGTTCTGGGACACATTATTGCAGAAAACTATCCCGAGCACTCTGAAGATAATCGCTACCTTTCTGACACGAGCTAGTCTGCTTTTCCCAATCTATATGGAAGTTAAAATCCCCCATTAAAACCACTCTGCCTCTACTACATCTTTTCTCATCTCTGCAGTTATACAATCCAGCACATCACAGCTGCAACCAGGGGGCCTATACACAACTCCCACTACAGTCTTAAATCCTTTCCTATTTCTTCATTCTACCCATAAAGTCTCCACTGCCTGCTTACCTCTCGTTATATCCTCTCTTATCATTGAAGTAATTTCATAATTAATCACTAAGGCTACTCCTCCCCCTCTGCCATTGTCCCTATCTTTCCTGTAGACCTTATAACCTGGTATATTTAGTCCCCAGTCCTGACTGTCCTGCAGCCATGTCTGTCCTGCAGCCATGTCTCAGTAATGGCCACCATGTCACGCCCTCAAAGTTGAATTTGCGCCAAATTCAACCTAGCCTGTCCTTCCGCTCTAAAGTTGTTTTTGTCACACATTTCTTATTTCTCTCTCCTGATTTAATTACTTTATGCCTTTTAGTTTTCCTTTTACTTGTAGTGCCTAAAGCACTATTTCTGACTATTACTCTACTCTCTGGTAGAGTAAAAAGAAAGACTTGCATTTCTATAGTGTCTTTCACGACCACCGGACGTCTCAAAGCACTTTTCAGCCAATGAAGTACTTTTGAAGTGTAATCTCTGTTGTGATGTGGGAAACACAGCAGCCAATTTGCACACAGCAAGCTCCCACAAACAGCAATGCGATAATGACCAGATAATGTGATTTTGTTATGTTGATTGAGAGGAAAATATTGGCCAAGGCAGCAGGGATAACTCCCCCGCTCTTCTTCGAAATAGCATCATGGGATCATTTACGTCCACCTGGGAGGGCAGACGTTTGGCTTAACGTCTCATCTGAAAGATGGCACCTCCGACAGTGCAGCACTCCCTCAGCACTGCACTGGAGTGTCAGCCTAGCTTCATGTGCTCAAGTCCCTAACTCAGAGGCAATTCTGCTACCAACTGAGCCACAGCTGACACTGTGTAAATCAGGAGGAACTGTTTCCAGTGGCAGGAGGGTCGGCGACCAGAGGACACAGATTTAAGGTGATTGGCAAAAGAACCAGAGGGGAGATGAGGAGAAATTTCTTTATGCTGCAAGTTGTTGTGATCTGGAATGCGCTACCTGAAAGGGCAGTGGAAGCAGATTCAATAGTAACTTTCAAAAGGGATAAATACTTAAAAAGGAAAAAATGTGCAGGGCTGTGGGGAAAGAGCGGGGGAGTGGGGCTAATTGGAGAGTTCTTTCACTGGCACGATGGGCCTAATGGCCTCCTCCTATTCTGTATGATTCTACAATTAAGACAACAAGATGTTCAAATGGTCCTGAGTGTCATGATGGGACAAAAGGTGCGGTTACCACCATTTAAAGGGGCTGTGCCTTCCCCTTGTGGCTGCATCTCTCGCTCTCCCGGCTTTGCTTCCCGCTCCCCACCCCAGCCCGGCTCAGGGTGAGCAGATCCTACTCCGCCCCAGGGCTGGTCTAAAATCAGAATCTCCCCAGTGCAGGATGCAAAAGTTTGATGGACTCCGACTGCTTGCCCGTGTTCAGAGCCCTGTCACAGGCCCAAGTGATCAAGGGCAGGTGACGAGGCTCTGTCCATTAGTTCACGAGAAACCCTCTGTGGCCATTGCATGGAATAAGCTGCTTTAAGCCATCTGGTTGGCTGCTTTTCTTTACAGAAGTTGACTCCCATTCCCTGCGCCTGCCAGTGTGATAGCTGAACCCAGGTGTGTACCAATCCTTTGTGATCTGGACCTAAGCTCTATGCATTAAGCATGTGTACTCCTTCAATCCCTCCGAAGGCAGGCTGAGTTAACACTAGGTAGTTTGGTTTCAATGCTCCCCTGGCCGGCCTTCCACTTTCCAAAACTCAAACTCATCCAAAACTCTGCTGCCCATGTCCTAACTCGCACCAAGTCCTGTTCCCCCACCACCCCTGTGCTCGCTGATCTACATTGGCTTCCGGTCCAGCAACACCTCGATTTTAAAATTCCTATCCTTGTTTTCAAATCCCTCCAGGGCCTCGACCCTCCATATCTCAGTAACATCCTCCAGTCCTACACCCCTCCAATGCTCCTCCAATTCCAGCCTCTTGCACATCTCTGATTTCCTTTGCCCCACCATTGGCGGCTGTGCTTTCACCTGCCGAGGTCCTAAGCTGTGGAGTTCTCTCCCTAACCCTCTCTCCCTCTATCTCCTCCATTATATTACTCCTTAAAACCTCATAATATCGTTATGTTACCTGGTATAAAATGTCTGATAACGCTCCTGTGAAGCATCTTGGGATGTTTTACTATGTCCTGGGGTGAGAGGGTTGTCCTATGAGGAGAGATTTAGTTGAATGGGCCTATCCAAGACAGTACCTTGCCCCCAATCCCATGTGCCTTAACTTTACATGCTAATCTCTTATGCGGGGCCTTATCGAAAGCCTTCTGAAAGTCCAAATGCACCACATCCACTGGTTCTCCCTTATCTGTTCTACCAGTTACATCCTCAAAAAATTCCAGTAGATTAGTCAAGCATGATTTGCCTTTTGTAAATCCATGTTGACTTTGTCCGCTCCTGTCACTGTTTTCCAAGTGCTCTGCTATTACATCTTTTATAGTGGACTCTAGCATTTTCCCCACTACCGATGTCAGGCTTACCGGTCTATAATTACCCGTTTTCTCTCTACCACCTTTTTTGAATAGTGGAGTTACATTAGCTATCCTCCAATCCATGGGAACTGTTCCAGAGTCTATCGAATTTTGGAAGATAACCAGCAATGCATCTACTATTTCTAGGGCCACTTCCTTAAGTACCCTAGGATGTAGATTATCAGGCCCTGGAGAATTATCGGCCTTCAATCCCGTCAATTTCCCTAGCACCATTTCCCTACAAATACTCATTTCATTCAATTCCTCCCTCTCATTAGACTCTATGTTCCACGACATCTGTGGGAGGTTATTTGTGTCCTCCTTTGTGAAGACAGAACCAAAGTATGTATTTAATTGGTCTGCCATTTCTTTGTTCCCCATTATAAATTCCCCTGATTCTGATTGCAAGGGACCTACGCTTGACTTCACCAATCTTTTTCTCTTCACATATCTATAGAAGCTTTTATAGTCAGTTTTTATGTTCCCTGCAAGCTTACTCTCATAATCTATTTTCCTCTTCTTAATTAATCCCTTTGTTCTCCTTTGCTGAATCATAAACTGCTCCCAATCCTCAGGTTTGCTGCTTTTTCTGGCCAAATTATATGTCCTCTCCTTGGATCTTATGCTATCCCTAACTTCCCTTGTTAGCCACGGTTGAGGCACCTTTTTTGTTTTATTTTCATGCCAAACAGGGATGAACAAATTCTGTAGTTTATCCATGCGATCTTTAAATGTTTGCCATTGCCTATCCACCGTCAACCCTTTAAGTAACGTTCCCCAATCCATCCTAGCCAACTCGTGCCTCATACCATCATAGTTTCCTTTATTTAAATTCAGGACCCTAGTCTCTGAGTCAACTACTTCACTCTCCATTTTAATGAAGAATTCTATCATATTATGATCGCTCCTCCCCAAATCATGTTTGACTAACTTGATTGCATTTTTTGAGGTATCAGAGAGGGTGGACGAGGGCAATGCAGTTGTTGTGTATATGAACTTTCAAAAGGAGTTTGATAAAGTTCACATACTAGGCTTGTTAGCAAAATTAAAGCCCATGGGATAAAGGGGGCAGCAGCAGCATGGATACAAAATTGGCAAATGGATAGAAAACAGAATTGTGGTGAATGGCTGTTTTCAGACTGGAGGAAGGTACAGACTGGCAGTCCCCAGGTTTCAGTACTAGGGTCACTGCTGTTTTTGATATATATTAATGACTTGGGCTTGGGGGTTCAGGGCACAATTTCGAAATTTGCAGATGACACGAAAGTTGCAAGTATAGTAAACAGCGAGGATGATAGTAATAGGCTTCAAGAGGACAGAGACAGGCTGGTGCAATGGGTGGACACATGGCAGATGAAATTCAACGCGGAAAAGTGTGAGGTGGTATATTTTGGTAGGAAGAATGAAGAGAGACCATACAATAACTTGTATTTACAACAACAACTTGTATTTATATAGCCCCTTTAACGTAGTAAAACGTCCCAAGGTGCTGCACAGGAGTATTTTAAGACAAAAACTTTGACACCGAGCCACATAAGGATAAATTAGGTCAGATGACCAAAAGCTTGGTCAAAGAGGTAGGTTTTAAGGAGCGTCTTAAAGGAGGAAAGAGAGGCGGAGAGGTTTAGGGAGGGAATTCCAGAGCTTAGGGCCCAGGCAACAGAAGGCACGGCCACCAATGGTGGAGCGATTATAATCAGGGATGCTCAAGAGGGCAGAATTAGAGGAGCGCAGATATCTCGGAGGGTTGTGGGGTTGAAGGAGATTACAGAGATAGGGAGGGGCGAGGCCATGGAGGGATTGGAAAACAAGGATGAGAATTTTGAAATCGAGGCGCTGCTTAACAAGCTAAATGGTGCAATTTTAAAGGGGGTGCAAGAACACAGAGACCTGGGGTGTTGGTGTATAATTGTTTGAAGGTGGCAGGGCAGGTTAACAAAGCATATGGGATCCTGGATTTTACAAGTAGTGGTATAGAGTACAAAAGCCAGGAAGTTATGCTAAACCTATATAAAATATTGGTTCGGCCCCAGCTAGAGTGTTGTCTCCAATTCTGGGCACCATACTTTAGGAAGGATGTGAAGGCTTTGGAGAGGGTGCAGAAGAGATTTACTAGAATGGTTCCAGAGATGAGGGATTACAGTTATGTGAATAGGCTGGAGATGCTGGAGTTCATAGAATCATAGAAAGTTACAGCACAGAAGGAGGCCATTTCGGCCCATCGTGTCCGCGCCGGCCAACAAAGAGCTATCCAGCCTAATCCCACTTCCCAGCTCTTGGTCCGTAGCCCTGCAGGTTACAGCATCCCAAGTGCACATCCAAGTACTTTTTAAATGTGATTAGGGTTCCTGCCTCTACCACCCTTTCAGGCAGTGAGTTCCAGACCCCACAACCCTCTGGGTGAAGACATTTCCCCTCAAATCCCCTCTAAACCTTCCACCAATTACTTTAAATCTGTGCCCCCTGGTTTTTGACCCCTCTGCTAAGGGAAATAGGTCCTTTCTATCCAGTTTATCTATGCCCCTCATAATTTTATACACCTCAATAAGGTCTCCCCTCAGCCTCCTCTGTTCCAAGTGTTAAGTCTGTGTGTTCTAGTTATTGTTAATAAGAATCACTGCACACAGACCACAAGAGTAAATTCAACAGGTCTTTACTAGTCGGAGGTCAGGCTGAACTGCCCAATAAATCATTACACAGCACTTATATACCGGTGTGGTCACCACCGGTATTACAGTATACAGCAGCCAAGATAAAGTAGTGCATCTCTTAAAATAGTTCTCTTAAAGGTGGAACGGTTACATACACCACAATCCTCCCTTTTTAGCTTAACAGTATATATTCCCCATTAAACATAACATAATAACATATATACACAACTTCATGTAAAAACAGTTCACAGATTCAGTCTCTGAGGAGGCCTCCTGATCCGAGACGGATAACGCCTTTCAGGGGTCTCTGGTTCTCGTTGCTGGGGTGACTCATCTAGTTGATCCCCTATGGATAGGACATCATCATCAGGTATATTCACTTCTGAGGTAGATGCTTCAGGTTCACTAACTTCCTCCACGGTTGTCTCTGTCGTAACCATGGGCTCGACCCTTGTTCTCGATCCCACCAGTTGGTCAGCATGACGTCGCATTACATTTTCACCAACATCTACCGTGTACATCAGGGGTCCTTGTCTGGCCCGAATTGTTCCAGATTTCCATTTCTCGTTTTTATAGTCCCTGGCTAACACCGGTTGTCCTATTTCAAAACTCCGAGTGGGCTTGTTATTGATATGCTGGAACTGTTTGTTTTCGACTTCCCTCCGCAAATTTGGTTATAACAAGTCCAACCTGGACCGCAACCTCCTGTTATAGAACATCATGGCAGGACTTTGGTTTGTTGTTGCATGGGTGGCGTTTCGATATGCCAGTAGGAAATTGTCCACCTTGTGTTGCAGTGGAATCTGATCTTCGCTCATGGCCTTTATTGCCTTTTTGAACGTCTGTACAAACCTCTCGGCCAGCCCATTCGTAGCTGGATGATATGGGGCAGAGGTATAATGTTTCACCCCATTCTTCTTCAGGACTTTCTGGAATTCCTCTGACACGAACTGTGGCCCGTTGTCTGAACATATTTGCTCTGGCAATCCATTTCTTGCAAATATCGTTCTTAGCACCGCGATCGTCTTCTCCGAGGTAGTGGTAGTCATTTTAATCACTTCTGGCCATTTAGAATGTGCGTCCACCGCAATTAAAAACATGGAATCCATGAATGGACCAGCAAAGTCAATATGTACACGTTGCCATGGGGTTGAAGGCCATTCCCATGAATGCAGCGGTGCAATTGGAGGTGCATTTTGGACTTTTTGGCACCCTGAGCAGCTTTTCGTCAGATCCTCTATCTGTTGGTCGATACCCGGCCACCACACATAAGCCCTAGCAAGGCTTTTCATCTTGACTCCCCCCAGATGACCTTCATGTAGTTCTTTTAGAACTCTCTCTCTTAACTTAGGAGGGATAATCACCCTTGTTCCATACATCAATGTTCCCTGACAGATGGACAGCTGTTCTCGTCTTGCTGAGAATGCCGGTAACAGTGGATCACCATGGGCTGGCCATCCCTTTACTGTCAATTCGTAGACCCGGGACAGTGTCGGGTCATTCCTAGTCTCCCTTTCAATATTTGCATTGGTGACAGGTAAACATTCGATGATGGTCGAGTGAAATAACTCCACCGGGTCAACCGTCGGTGCCTCCTCCTCAGTAGGTAGTGGCAGGCGCAACAGCCCATCAGCATTACCATGCTGCTTTGTACCTCTGAATTCTATCTGATATTGATGTGCCCCTAGGAAAAGGGACCATCTCTGGAGCCTCTGTGCTGTCATCACCGAAACACCCTTCTTAGGGTTAAAAATGGATACCAACGGCTGGTGGTCTGTCAGCAGTGTAAACTTCTGGCCCTGCAGGTAATGATTAAACTTCTTTACTCCCCACACAAGGCTGAGAGCCTCCCTATCTATCTGAGCATAGTTGCGCTCAGCGGAGGTCAATGATCTGGATGCAAATGCGACTGGCCTTTCCAAGCCATTTGGCAACTTGTGTGAGAGTACTGCTCCAATACCATAAGGAGAAGCATCACAAGCTAAACGAATAGGTAGCGTTGGGTTGAAGTGAGCCAACACTTCCTCTGAGGTGATCAATGCCTTGCTTTTGCGAAAGGCCTTCTTACAGTCCTCGCTCCACTTCCATGGTACTTCTTTCTGCAAAAGAGCGTTCAGCGGGTGCAGCACCGTGGATAGATTTGGCAGAAACTTATGGTAATAGTTAATCAACCCTAGGAACGACCTCAACTGGGATACATTTTCCGGAACGGGAGCCTTCACAACAGCTTCGATCTTGTCAGGTGACTTGTGCAGCCCCTCCTGGTCAATGACATGACCACAGTACGAGACCCGTTTCTGAAAGAACTCACATTTCTGGCGATTAACTCGAAGTCCATATTCCTTCAATCTGGTGAGCACCAGTTTCAAATTTGCAAGGTGTTCCTCATCGTCATCTCCTGTAATCAGGATATCGTCCAAGTAACATTGAGTGCTTGGAATTCCCTGTAATACCTGCTCCATGGCCCTCTGCCAAATTGCTGGAGCCGAAGCCACTCCAAAAACCAGTCTATTATACCGATACAAGCCTCTGTGCGTGTTGATTGTGAGATACTGGCGCGACTCTTCCTCAACTTCCATCTGTAAGTACGCTTGCGCCAGGTCTATCTTGGTGAAGTGTTTCCCACCAGACAATGAAGCAAAGATATCCTCAATCCGCGGAAGCGGATATTGCACCGTGTGAAGCACCGGATTAACCGTGATCTTGAATTCTCCACAGATGCGGACCTTCCCCGGTTCCCCTGGCTTGTTACTCGATGAACGCTTCATGACGGAAACAATGGGCGTGGCCCACTCACTCCAGTCCACCTTAGACAGTACTCCTGAATGTTCTAGCCCTTCCAGCTCAGCTTCCACAACAGGTCGTATCGCATAAGGTACCGGTCTGGCTTTGAAAAATTTTGGGTTTGCATGTTCTGCAATCTTGATTTTTGCCGTAATTCCTCTCAGTGTTCCCAGTCCCTGTTGGAACACCTCTTTAACCTCATCCAATATTCTGGACAATCGTTCAGGTTTGACATCTTTTTTTCCGGAATCTACCGTTATTGCTTTTAGGGAGTGCCAGTCCATATTTATTTTCCTGATCCACTCCCGTCCCAGAAGTGGTGGACCTCCCTCAGGTAGTACATATAAGTCCATTCCTTGGTGTTCTTTGCCCTTGTGTACCACCTTGACTTTTATCTTTCCGATGGGGTATACTCTTTGCCCCGTGTATGTCTGCAATACTATCTCCGTATCCCGTAGGGGAATATGTGTGAATAACCTTTTGTAATCTTGCTTATTCATGACCGTCAACGCCGATCCGGTGTCCAATTCCATCTTCACTTGGACTCCTGCTATCTGAAGTGTGACCCAGATAGTTTGTAGGTCAGCTTCCTTACTCACATTGTGAATTCTCAGACTACCCAGTTCCTTGCTGTTGGAGTCTGAATCCAAATTCTGTTCATCCGAACTCTTCTCAGCCACCTTATGTACCTTCCTGCACTTTTCCTGCGGTGACTTTTTGTTGCTGGTCTTCTTTCCTGACCGGCATACTTTAGCTATGTGACCAAGCTTGCCACATTTTCTACATTCCTGATTTTTAAACCAGTATTGGTTCTGATCGTGTGTTGTCTTTCCACAACGATAACATTTCGCTGTACCCAAAGCCATTTGATCTACACTGAGTGCCGCTGCCTTCAGCTGCATTTCCACAGTGCCTCTCGCTGCGGCTTCGTGCGATGCTGCAATAGTGACAGCCTTATCAAGTGTAAGATCATTCTCTTCAAGCAGCCGCTTTTGTGTTCCTTCTTTCGACAATCCACACACGAATTTGTCTCTCAGTGCCTCTATCAGTCTTTCCCCAAACTGACAGTATTTCGCTAGCTTACGCAGTTCAATTAAATACTCCGCATTGCTTTCCTCTTTCAGTTGCGTTCTCGCATAAAATTTAAATCGTTCCGCTAACATCAGCGGTGTGGGGTTCAAATGATTTCTCAGGACAGCAACAATATTAGCGAAAGCCTGATCCGCCGGTTTAGCTGGTGATAGAAGATGCTTCAATAGCCCGTATGTCTTCGCACCCATTGAGTTTAGTAAGGTTAGTGCTTTATCTTCATCTGATATTTTATTTGCCTTACAATAAATCTCTATGCGTTCTACATACGTGGCCCAATCTTCAACATCGGGATCGAAATCGTTGATGTTACCACGCTTAGGCATCCTCGCAATCTTCTTGAGAAACAAGAAGAAATTTTTTTTTTTCAAAATGGCGGTTTCCCGCGCTTGTCTTCTTCCCCCGCCTACGAAAATGGCGGCTTCCCGCGTTTGCCTTTCTCCCCCGCTGGCTGTAATGGCGATTGCTGTATTGCTGCGTTCGCCCTCCCCAGCGGTTCTCAAATCGTGCCTCCCAGCCCCTCTTGCAGTCCGGTCCTTTCCCCCCGGCTGCGGCTGAGTTCTCTGCGTTTTTTTAAATTTTATCCCGCGCCTCGCGGCCTCGGTAGCTGCCCGGACTTTATCCCCGGTCGTGGTCGAGCTCACTCTCAACGCTGTTGCGTCTCCCAGCCCGCTTGCAGCCCGGTCTTTTACACCGGCTGCGTTTGCATTCACCGCGGCTCCCGTGCCTTACGCTGCCCCAGTCTCAGTGCCTCTGGCCCCGACTTCTGTCCGGCTCTTTTCCCCGGCCGTGGTCGAGTTCTCCGCCCTTATATCCTCCGTTTTTCCCTCCCCTGCTTCACAGCCAACGTGGCCGACTTGCTGCTCGTCGCTGATCGGCTTACCCACCACCGTGATAGAAGGGATGATCACTGCCTGTTGCTGATGGAAGGCTTCATGTCAGGATTCTTCCTTGCTCTTCAGACCCGAGTCTTTTCTCAGCAGGATGATGAGGGCGGATGCCTCTTCTCGACGCCCGTTAAACTGCCTTGGATATATCTCTGCCGCAGGGTAAGATCGTCATCATCGCCACTGTTAAGTCTGTGTGTTCTAGTTATTGTTAATAAGAATCACTGCACACAGACCACAAGAGTAAATTCAACAGGTCTTTACTAGTCGGAGGTCAGGCTGAACTGCCCAATAGATCATTACACAGCACTTATATACCGGTGTGGTCACCACCGGTATTACAGTATACAGCAGCCAAGATAAAGTAGTGCATCTCTTAAAATAGTTCTCTTAAAGGTGGAACGGTTACATACACCACACCAAGGAAAACAGACCCAGCCTATCCAGTCTTTCCTCATAGCTAAGATTCTCTACTCCCGGCAACATCCTTGTAAATCTCCTCTGTACCCTCTCTAGTGCAATCACATCTTTCCTGTAATGTGGTGACCAGAACTGCACGCAGTACTCTAGCTGAGGCCTAACTAGTGTTTTATATAGTTGAAGCATAACCCCCCCGCTCTTGTATTCTATGCCACGGCTAATAAAGGCAAGCATTCCATATGCCTTCTTAACCACCTTATCTACTTGGCCTGCTACCTTCAGGGATCTGTGGGCATGCACTCCAAGGTCCCTTTGTTCCTCTACACTACTCAGTGTCCTACCATTTAATGTGTATTCCCTTTCCTTGTTAGCCCTCCCCAAATGCATTACCTCACACTTCTCCGGATTGAATTCCATTTGCCACTGTTCTGCCCACCTGACCAATTTATTGATATCTTCCTTCTTCAGTATCAACCACACAGCCGATTTTAGTATCATCTGCAAACTTCTTAATCATGCCCCCTATATTCAAGTCAAGATCGTTGATATATACCACAAAAGGCTAGGGACCGAGTACTGAGCCCTGCGGAACCCCACTGGAAACAGCCTTCCAGTCACAAAAACACCCATCAACCTCTGCTTCCTGTCTCCGAGCCAGTTTTGAATCCAACTTGACACTTTGCCCTGGATCCCATGGGCTTTTAACTTCGTGACCAGTCTGCCATGTGGAACCTCATCAAAAGCCTTGCTAAAGTCCATATACACTACATCAAATGCACTACCCTCATCTACCCTCCTTGTTACCTCCTCAAAAAATTCAATCAAGTTTGTCAGACACGACCTTCCCTTAACAAATCCGTGCTGACTATCCTTGATTAATCCGTGTCTTTCTAAATGAAGATTTATCCTGTCCTTCAGAATTCTTTCCAATAATTTTCCCACCACCGAGGTTAGGCTGACTGGCCTGTAATTACTCGGTCTATCCTTTTCTCCCTTTTTAAACAAGGGTACCACATTAGCAGTCCTCCAGTCCTCCGGCACCACACCTGAAGCCAGAGAGGATTGAAAAATGATGGTCAGGTCCTCTGCTATATCCTCTTTTGCTTCGCTTAACAGCCTGGGATACATTTAGATCCAGGCCTGGGGATTTATCCACTATTAAAGCTGCTAAACCCCTTAATACTTCCTTTCTCGCTATGTTCATTTCATCTAATATTTCACACTCCTCCCCAGATAGCAATGTCTGCTTCGCCCCTCTCCTTTGTGAAAACAGACGCAAAGTATTCATTAAGAACCCTACCGACGTCTCCCGCCTCCACACACAGATTACCCTCATGATCTCTAACAGGCCCTACCCTTTCTTTAGTTATCCTCTTACTCTTAATATATTTATAAAACATCTTTGGGTTTTCCTTGATTTTACTTGCCAAGAATTTTTCATGCTCTCTCTTTGCTTTCCTAATATCATTTTTAATTGCACCCCTGCACTTTCTGTACTCCTCTGAACATTCTGGAGTATTTAGCCCTCGGTATCTGTCATACGCCTCCCTTTTTTTCTTTATCCTACCCTGTATGTCTCTAGATATCCAGGGGGCTCTAGATTTGTTAGTCCCACCTTTTTTCTTTAAGGGCACATATTTGGTCTGAACCCTCCGGATCTCCTCCTTGAATGCCTCCCACTGCTCTGACACTGATTTACCTTCAAGTAGCTGTTTCCAGTCCACTATGGCTAAATCCCCTCTGAGCTTAGCAAAATTTGCATATCCCCAATTTAGAATTTTTATTCCTGGTCTATCCTTGTCCTTTCCCATGGGTTGTTCTCATTAGAGCAGAGAAGTCTAAGAGGAGATTTGATAGAGGTGTTTAAAATCATGAAGGGTTTAGATCGAGTAAAGAGAAGCTGTTTCCAATGGCTGAAGGGTCGATAACCAGAGGGCACAGATTTAAGGTGATTGGCAAAAGAACCACAGGCGACATGAGGAAAAACATTTGCTATTCACAATATATATTAATGATCTAGACGAGGGAACTAGATGTAATATCTCCAAGTTTGCAGACGACACAAAGCTGGGTGGGCGTGTGTGCTGTGAGGAGGATGCTGAGAAACTCCAGTATGATTTGGACAGGTTGGGTGATTGGGCAGAAGCATGGCAGATGCAATATAACGTGGCTAAATGCGAGGTTATCCACTTTGGTGGCAAAAACAGGAAGACAGATTATTATCTAAATGGCAATAGATTGGGAGAAGGGGAAGTGCAACGAGACCTGGGTGTCTTGTGCACCAGTCGCTGAAGGTAAGCATGCAGGTGCAGCAGATGGTTAGGAAGGCAAATGGTATGTTGGCCTTCATAGCGAGAGGATTCGAGTACAGGAACAAGGTTGTCTTGCTGCAGTTGTACAGGGCCTTGGTGAGACCACACCTTGAGTATTGTGTGCAGTTTTGGTTGCCTTATCTGAGGAAGGATGTTCTTGCCATGGAAGGAGTGCAGCGAAGATTCACCAGGCTGATACCTGGGATGGCAGGAATGACATATGAGGAGAGATTGGGTCGATTGGGCTTATACTCGGTGGAGTTTAGAAGAATGAGAGGGGATCTCATTGAAACTTATAAAATTCTAACAGGACTAGACAGATTAGATGCAGGAAGGATGTTCCCGATGGCCGGGGAGTCCAGAACCAGGGGTCACAGTCTAAGGATAAGGGGTAAGCCATTTAGGACAGAGATGAGGAGGAATTTCTTCACCCAGAGAGTGGTGAACCTGTGGAATTCTCTACCACAGGTATATTCAAGAAGGAGTTAGATATATTTCTTAAGGTTAAAGGGATCAAAGGATATGGGGAGAAGGCAGGGACAGGGTACCGAATTTGGATGATCAGCCATGATCTCATTGAATGGCGGAGCAGGCTCGAGGGGCTGAATGGCCCACTCCTGCTCCTATCTTCTATGTTTCTATGTAAAAATTTGGAATGTACAGCCTGATAGGGTGGTGGATACAGAGTCAATAGTAGCCTTCAAAAGGGAATTAGATAAATACTTGGAGGAGAAAGAATTGAGGGATATGGGGGAAGAGCGGGGGAGTGGGACTAACTAGATTGCTCTTCAAAAGAGCTGGCACAGACTCGATGGACCGAATGGCCTCATTCTATGCTGTACTATTCTATAGTGGAACACCTCCTGTAAAGCTTCACTGTCTCTAATGGATCATTATCTGTAAAAAATCACAGTCTGCATTGGATCATTTCCTGCAAAGGGTCACGCTTCACAATGGATCATTGATGGCAAAAGTTCACTGTTCATTCCTGTAAAGTTTCACTTTTTATAATGGTTCATTACCTGCAATGGTCGCTGTTTGTAATGGTTCATTATATGTAAAAAGTCACTCTCTGCAATGGATCATTACCTCTAAAGGTTCGTTGTCCATAATGGATCATTACCTGTAAACCATCTCTGTGTATAATGAATGGGTCACTGTCTATAATGGCTCATTACTTGCAAAAAGGTTAGTGTATCAAATGGATCATTATCTTTAAAGTGTCCATAAGGGATGAAAACCACTAGAGTTCTGCTGTCATAATGGATCATTACATGTTATAGGTCACTATATAATGGAGGTCACTGACTATAAGGCCACATTACCTGTAAAGGGTCACAGTCTATAATTTTCTGTAAAGCTTCACACTCCATAACGGGTCATTGCCTGTAAAGGGTCACAGTCTAAAATGAATCATGGACCTAGAAATTCGGTAGCATCCATTTTTGGGCGCCTTACCTGCAGAGTGCTAACAAACAGGGAGTTCCAAGAAGCCCAGGATTTTGGGCCTCGGACCTCATTATCATGTAGATGGCGCAGCGTTAGGAGCCCGCTCAGGTTCCTGCTCCAATTTTCAGTTAAATGATTGGGTTGGATCGCGGGGGTCTGGAAGAGGAATGGCTGGGCCTTGGAGTCCGATCGGAGAGCTGTCATGGGTCGTGAAGAAGATCGCGGGGGTCTGGAGGAGGAAGGGCTGGGCCTCGGAGCCTGATCGGAGGGCTGTCGGGGGTCGGGTAGGAAGATCACGGGAGTCTGGAGGAGGAATGGCTGGGCCTCGGAGCCTGATTGGCGGCTGTCGGGGGTCGGGTAGGAAGATTGGGGGGGTCTGGAGTACTGTTGGGGGATTGGGAGTGCTGTCGGTAGGGGCTAGGAGGTCGGGGCCAGGGGATGATCGCAGGGGGTATACCTGGAGGTCGGAGTCAGGAGTGAGGTCGGAGATCTTGGGACCGGGAGCAGCGGTGATTATGGTAAGTACTTACCCTTTTTTAATTCCGTGCTGCTTAGCATTGGTTGTCCCACAGGCAATCAGCACTGGTGCTGCCTGCCTCAGGCACAAACCAAAGTTGCAAGACTGAGCAGAAGCAAGCGTTAGGCCCCTTATTTGCATATGTTAATGGCCTAATGCCTGCTTCAGACGTGGATAAAGAACGCCACATATTTGCCCTTTACCAAGATGGCGTCCGGCACGTCCTGCACCAGAAGTGTGCGCACACAACGCGGCGCCATTCTGGGCACAAAACGGCACCTGTAGCGCTAAAAAACTGGGCACTGCAGAGCCGAATCTCTAGCCCATAACATTTAATAGGTCATTGTCACTAATGATTCACTACCTGTGAAGATTCATTGTCTATAATGGGTCATTACCTGTAAAGGGTCACTGACTGTAATGAATCATTACCTGGAAAGATTGACGGGCTACAATTGAACATAACATTAAAAGTGTCACTCTCTATAATGGATCATTACCTGTAAAAGTTCACTCTATATAATGAATCTGTAATGATCATTGTCTATAATGGATCATTATCTCTGAAGGATCGCTGTCTATATTGGATCATTATTTGTAAAGACTCACCGTATATACTGGACCGTTTCCTGTGAAGAGTCACTCTCTATATTAGATCATTAACTGCAAAGGTTCATTGTCAATAATCGATAATTAACTGTAAAGGCTCACTGTCGAGAGAGCTGCAGCACAGGGCATAACCACAGATCACAACGTTAACTGAGTGGGTCGTGAACAGGGTGGGAAGTGGAGAATTTGGTGCAAGTAGGAATTCGGTGCAGAGAGGGGAAGGAGGTGCAGAGGGGGGAGGAGGTGCAGGGGGAAGGAGGGGCAAAGGGGGAAAGAGGTGGGGAGGAGGTGCAGGGGGGAATGGAGGGGGGAGGAGGTGCAGGGGGAAGGAGGGGCAGAGGGGGAAAGAGATGCGGGGGGAAGGAGGTGCAGGGGGCAAGGAGGTGCAGGGGGGAAGGAGGGGGGAAGGAGGTGCAGGGGGGAAGGAGGAGCAGGGGGGGAAGGAGGGGGGAAGGAGGTGCAGGGGGCAAGGAGGTGCAGGGGGGAAGGAGGGGGGAAGGAGGTGCAGGGGGAAGGAGGAGCAGGGGGGAAGGAGGGGGGAAGGAGGTGCAGGAGGGGGAAGGAGGGGGGAAGGAGGTGCAGGGGGGAAGGAGGTGCAGGGGGGAAGGAGGTGCAGGAGGGGGAAGGAGGTGCAGGGGGGAAGGAGGTGCAGGGGGGAAGGAGGAGCGGGGGGGAAGGAGGGGGGAAGGAGGTGCAGGGGGGAAGGAGGGGGGAAGGAGGTGCAGGGGGAAGGAGGAGCGGGGGGGAAGGAGGGGGGAAGGAGGTGCAGGAGGGGGAAGGAGGGGGGAAGGAGGTGCAGGGGGGAAGGAGGTGCAGGAGGGGGAAGGAGGTGCAGGGGGGAAGGAGGTGCAGGGGGGAAGGAGGAGCGGGGGGGAAGGAGGGGGGAAGGAGGTGCAGGGGGGAAGGAGGGGGGAAGGAGGTGCAGGGGGAAGGAGGAGCGGGGGGGAAGGAGGGGGGAAGGAGGTGCAGGGGGGAAGGAGGTGCAGGGGGGAAGGAGGGGGAAGGAGGTGCAGGAGGGGGAAGGAGGAGCAGGGGGAAGGAGGTGCAGGGGGCAAGGAGGTGCAGGGGGCAAGGAGGTGCAGGGGGCAAGGAGGGGGGAAGGAGGTGCAGGGGGAAGGAGGAGCAGGGGGGAAGGAGGGGGAAGGAGGTGCAGGGGGGAAGGAGGGGCGGGGGGAAGGAGGTGCAGGGGGCAAGGAGGTGCAGGGGGCAAGGAGGGGGGAAGGAGGTGCAGGGGGAAGGAGGAGCAGGGGGGAAGGAGGGGGAAGGAGGTGCAGGAGGGGGAAGGAGGTGCAGGGGGGAAGGAGGTGCAGGGGGGATGGAAGGGGGAAGGAGGGGGGAAGGAGGAGCGGGGGGAAGGAGGTGCAGGGGGAAGGAGGAGCAGGGGGGAAGGAGGGGGAAGGAGGTGCAGGAGGGGGAAGGAGGGGGGAAGGAGGTGCAGGGGGGAAGGAGGTGCAGGGGGGATGGAAGGGGGAAGGAGGGGGGAAGGAGGAGCGGGGGGAAGGAGGTGCAGGGGGAAAGGAGGGGGGAAGAAGCGGGGAAGGAGGAGCAGGGGGAATGAGGTGCTTCTTTTTGCCTTTAACACAAGTAGTGGTTTGTGTAAGCTTGAGGCAGTAAGTATTCAAAATACTGTTCAGTGTTTTAGCACTTGGTGCAAGTTAGTATGTAAAAAAAACAAAAAAAAATCTTAAAACAGACTAAAGGGTAATTACCTATCAATAAACATAGACTAAGATATGGTAAGGACCAAAGATAAAGAATGAGAATAAATCAAGCGAGTTTCGGTACCGTCCATTCAGCTAGGTAAACAATCCCCGGGGCCCAGCAACGTCACAGGACGGCAGGTTGGTGATTGGTTGGTGACTAATACATGTTTTTTGTTCTCTGAGCTAGAAGAGTGGTGTAAACTAGAACCTCTAAGAACATAAGAAATAGGAGCAGGAGTCGGCCATACGGCCCCTCGAGCCGGCTCCGCCATTCAACAAGATCATCAACCTCAACTCCACTTTCCCGCCCGATCTCCATATCCCTCGATTCCCCTCGAGTCCAAAAATCTATCGATCTATCTAACTAATACTTTATTAAATGAATGATTTTATCTAGTTAAAATAATTAGTTTTTTTTTCATTACAAACCAAGTGAATTAATTACATAAAACTTTAACGAATTAAATATATGGGACAAGGTTCGATAGGGACGGCCGTAACTGCAGCATGTGGGAGTTTGTGGAGGGCAGTGTGAAAGCAGACAGCTACATCTGCAGTAAGTGTCTGCAACTCAGGTAACTTCAGCTCAGGTTTGTTGAGCTGGAGTCCGAGGTGCAGATATTGTGGGCCATCAAGCAGGGGGAGAGTTACCTGGACACTTGATCCAGGAGGCAGTCACACCCCTTAGGTTAGGTAGTGGTTTAGATTGGTTTAATGGTCAGGGACAGGAGGGTGTGACTGTGACTCAGACAGGTAAGGAGACCCCAGGTGCAGTGATGGAGGAGCCACTTTGGTGGCAAAAACAGGAAGGCAGATTATTATCTGAATAGCAATAGATTGGGAGAAGGGGAAGTGCAACGAGACCTGGGTGTCCTTGTGCACCAGTAAGCATGCAGGTGCAGCAGGCGGTTAAGAAGGCAAATGGTATGATGGCCTTCGTAGCGAGAGGATTCGAGTACAGGAACAAGGCTGTCTTGCTGAAGTTGTACAGGGCCTTGGTGAGACCACACCTTGAGTATTGTGTGCAGTTTTGGTCGCCTTATCTGAGGAAGGATGTTCTTGCCATGGAGGGAGTGCAGCGAAGATTCACCAGGCTGATACCTGGGATGGCAGGAATGACATATGAGGAGAGATTGGGTCGATTGGACTTGTACTCACTGGAGTTTAGAAGAATGAGAGGGGATCTCATTGAAACTTATAAAATTCTGACAGGACTGGACAGACTAGATGCAGGAAGAATGTTCCCGATGGTCGGGGAGTCCAGAACCAGGGGTCACAGTCTAAGGGTAAGGGGTAAGTCATTTAGGACAGAAATGCGGAGGAATTTCTTCACCCAGAGAGTGGTGAACCTGTGGAATTCTCTACCACAGAAGGCAGTTGAGGCCAATTCATTAAATATATTCCAGAAGGAGTTGGATATATTTCTTAAGGCTAAAGGGATCAAGGGATATGGGGAGAAGGCAGGGACAGAGTACTGAATTTGGATGATCAGCCATGATCTCATTAAATGGCGGAGCAGGCTCGAGGCGCCGAATGGCCGACTCCTGCTCCTATCTTCTATGTTTCTATGTTTCTCAGCCTTTGCCATTGTCCAACAGGTTCAAGGTACTTGCTACTGGTGTGGATGAGAACAAAGATTGCAGGGGGGATGGGCAAATTGACCATGGCACCGTGGTACAGGAGGTCACTCAAGTGGGTGGAGTGAAAACGAATGTAGTTGCGGTAGAGGACAATATAGTCAGGGGGATAGATACTGTTCTCTGCAGCTGCGAGCGGGAGTCCCAAAGGTTGTGTTGCCAGCACGATGCCAGGGTTAAAGACATCTCCTCGTGGTTGGAGAAGAACTTGGAGCAGGAGGAGAAGGATCCCATTGTTGTTGTTCACATAGGAACCAACGACATAGGTAGAATTAGGAATGAGGTTCTGCTGAGGGAGTTTGAGGAGCTAGGGTACAAATTAAAAAGCAGAACCTCACAGGTAATAATCTCTGGATTGTTACCTGAGCCACGTGTAAATTGGCATAGGGTCAAACAGATTAGAAGGTTAAATGTGTGGCTGAAAGAGTGGTGTGGGAGGCAGGGGTTTCGATTTATGGGGCACTGGCAGCAATACTGGGGAAAGAGGGAGCTGTTCCGTTGGGATGGACTCTACTTAAACCGGGCTGGGACCAGTGTCCTGACGAATTGAATAAATTATCAGGGTGGGTCAGGAAGGAACAGAGCTGAACAAAGGTAATAGGGCAATAGTGACTAAGGTGACATCAGGGGAAAATAGAAAAAAGTTAAAGCTAAAGGCACTATATCTGAATATGCGAAGCATTCGTAACAAAATAAATGATTTAACAGCACAGATAGAAATAAATGGGTTTGATCTGATAGCAATTACAGAGACATGGTTGCAGAGTGACCAAGGTTGGAACCTAAATATTCCAGGATTCTTGACTTTTAGAAGAGATTGGCAAAATGGAAAAGGGGGATCGGCGGGTAACCCAGGTAATAAAGGATGGGATAAAGACAGTAGAGAGAAAAGATCTTAGCTCGGAGAAACAAGATTTAGAATCACTTTGGGTGGAGCTGAGAAACAACAAGGGGCAGGAAACACTGGTGGGAGTCGTTTATAGGCCCCTTAACAGTAGTTGTAGTGTTTGGCAGAGTATAAATCAGGAAATTAGAGGTGCATGTAACAACAGTAATACAGTAATCATAGGGACTTTAATCTACTTATAAACTGGGCAAAACAAAATTGCAGTAATAGTGTGGAGGATGAGTTCATAGAATGCATTCAAGATAGTTTTGTAGATCAGTATGTCAAAGAACCAATTAGGGAACAGGCTATTTTAGATCTAGTATTTGTGCAATGAGACAGGGTTAATTGATAACCTTGTAGTAAAGGAGCTTCTGGGGCAGAGTGATCATAATATGATAGAATTTTATATTCAGTTTGAGAGTGATTTAGTTAAGCCCGAAACTAAGGTATGAGAGGCAAGTTGGCTAAGGTAGATTGGGAAAATAGATTAAAAGATATGACAGTAGATAAACAATGGTAAACATTTAAAGAAATAATTAATAATTCACAAAGAATATACATTCCCTTAAGGAATAAAGATCCCATGGGGAAAATGGTCCAACTGTGGCTAACAAGAGAAGTTATAGATAGTATTAGATTAAAGGAAGAGGCTTATAATGTTGTCAAAAAGAGTACTAAGCCTCAGGATTGGGACAATTTTAGAATTCAGCAAAGGAGGACCAAGAAATTGATAAAGAGGGAGAAAATAGAAAATGAGAGTAAACTAGCAAGAAATATAAAAACAGATGCAAGAGCTTTTACAAGTATGTAAAAAGGAAGAGATTAGTGAAAGTAAACGTGGGTCCCTTAGAGGCTGAAACAGGAGAAATTATAATGGGGAATAAGGAAATGGCAGAGACATTAAACAAATACTTTGTATCTTTCTTCATGGAAGAAGACACAAAATACATTCCGGAAGTAGTGGAGAGCCAAGGGTCTAGTAAGAATGAGGAACTTAAAGAAATTACTATTAGTAAAGTAATAGTACTGGAGAAATTGATGGGACTAAAAGCCAACAAATCCCCTGGACCTGATGGCACTTCATCCTAGGGTTTTATAAGAGGTGGCTACAGAGATAGTGGATGCATTGGTTTTGATCGTCCGGAATTCCCTTGATTCCAGAACCTGTCCCCGTGGATTGGAAGGTAGCAAATGTAACCCCACTATTCAAGAAAGGAGGGAGAGAGAACACAGGGAACTATGGGCCAGTTAGCCTGAGATCAGTAACAGGGGAAATGCTAGAGTCTATTATTAAGGACGTGGTAACAGGGCATTTAGAAAATAATATGATTAGGCAGAGCCAACATGGTTTTATGAAAGGGAAATCGTGTTTGACAAATCTATTAGCAATTTTTGATGGTATAACCAGTGTTCCCTGTAAGGTGCACGGCCACTCACTGCTCCAGGAACCTGCACAGCTGGCTTGCCGGCATTTCAATGTAAAAACCGAGCACATGTGATATTTTGAATGGCCTGTGCAACCCCATAAAGGGATCGCGCAAGGCAAAAATAAATTACAGGGAACATAGTGTGTAACTAGCAGGGTAGATAAGGGGGAACCAGTGGACGTAGTATACTTGGATTTTCAGAAGACATTTGATAAGGTGCCAAACAAGAGGTTGTTGCACAAGATCAGGGCTCATGGGATTGGGGTAATATACTAGCATGGATAGAGGATTGGGTAACTGACAGAAAACAGGGAGTAGGAAAAAACAGGTCATTTTCGGGATGGCAGGCTATAACTAGTGGAGTGCCGCAAGGATCAGTGCCTCAGCTATTCACAATCTATATCAATGACATAGATAAGGGGACCGAGTGGAATACATCCAAATTTGCTGATGATACTAAGCTAGATGGGGTATAAGCTGTGAGGAGAACACAAAGAGGCTGCAAAGGGATATAGACCAGTAAAGTGAGTGGGCAAGAAGGCGGCAGATAGCGTATAATGTGGAGAAGTGTGAAATTATCCACTTTGGTAGGAAGAATGGAAGAGCAGAGTATTTTTAAAAGGTGAGAGACTAGTAAATGTTGGTATTCAGAGGGGTTTGTGGGTCCTCATACACGAATCACAGGACGTTAACATGCAGGTACAGCAAGCAATTAGAATCAGGTTTATAGAAACTTACAGCACAGAAGGAGGCCATTCGGCCCATCGTGCCTGTGCCGGCTCTTTGAAAGAGCGGTCGTGCTCAGTCCCACACCCCCGCTTTTTGTCTGTAACCCTGTGAGTTCCTCATCCTCCAGCACCTGTCCAACTCCCTTTAAAATTATTTATGGAATCAGCTTCCACCACTGTTTCAGGTCGAGCGTTCCAGATCCCGACAACTCTCCGAGTGAAAACATTTCTCCTCATCTCCCCTCTGGATATTTTGCCAATGATTTTGAATCTGTTCCAAGGAGAACAGTCCGAACTTTTCCAACCTCTCCTCAGAACTGAAGTCCCTCGTCCCTGGTCACATCCTGGTAAACCTCCTCTGTCCCCTTTCTAAGGACTTTACATCTTTCCTGAAGTGTGGGGCCCAGAATTGTCCACAATACTCCAGCTGAGGCCTAACCAGTGATTTATAAAGTTCGAGCAGGATCTCTTTCCTTTTATATTCTATTCCTCTATTTATAAACCCAAGGAACCCATTCGCTTTTTTAACCACCTTATCAACTTGCCCTGCCACCTTTAAGGATTTGTGTATCTGGACACCAAGGTCTCTCTGCTCAGCGACACGTTTCAGAATCGTGCTATTTATAGTGCACTGTCTTTCCATATTAGCCCCCCAAAGTGCCTCACTTCTCACTTCTCCACATTGAACTCCACCTGCCGTGCTTCTGCTCATTTCACCATCCTGTCCGTCAGCCTGAAGCCTAGAACTATTGACTACTTTACCAAGTTTCGTATCATCTGCAAACTTTATAATGCTGCTCCCTACACCCGAGTCTAAGTCATTTATAAAAATTGCAGAGTAATGGACCCAAAAACTGACCCTTGGGGAACACTACTGCAAACCACCCCCCAGTCTGAAAAACATCCATCCACCACCACTTCCTGTCACTGAGCCAATTTTGTATCCATCCCGCCACTTTCCCCTTAATTCTATGGGCTTCCATTTTCTTAATAAGTCTCCTGTGTGGCACTTTGTCAAATGCCTTCTGAAAGTCCATATATACAGCATCTACTGCACTACCTTGATCAACCTTCTCTGTTACCTCATCAAAGAATTCAATCAAGTTAGTTAGACACAATTTACCTTTAACAAATCCATGCTGGCTCTCCTTGATTAACCCATGCCTTTCCAAATGAAAGTTTATTTTAGCCATGTCCTCTACATGAAGATTTCCCTTTGGACCCAACTTTTTCCCTAGCTAACCTCTTACACTTTATCGGCTGAAAATTCAGTAGCCTTAGCGCCTCATTTGAGGCGCTAGAGGGCCTTGCGCCGGAGTTATGGCCAGTAGTGAAATTCCCTGGGGCCCTAAATCGGCGTTGCTCCGGTAGCGCTGCGCCGGCACCGATGACGTCATCGGTGTGCGCAGCGTCCCGGTTGCCGTGGTAACCCGCCCGAACTCCGAAATTGAGTTGCGGCCGCCTCGCCCGTGGCAGCCGCAACCAGCGTTTTTTCCAGAGGTGCCTTACTGCAGTTAGCGCCGGCGCATTAAAGGCCCCGCAGCGGCCGGCCGCTTTCCCGCCGGCCGCCTGCCCGCAGCTCCCTCCCTGGACTTCTCTCCCCCCCCCCCCCCCCCCCGGAACAGATGCAAGCCCGGCACTTGTCCGAGGTGCCGGGCTCATTTTTAAGCAGATTTGCGCGGGCCGCGGCCGGGTGCAGGCAGCTCCTCCTTAACGGAAGGAGGAGGCCTGCACTTCCCCAGCCTGCCGCACCGCATCGGGTGCCGCAGTGCCGGAATTGCGGCGCGAAACGGCAGTTAGCGCCCTTTTCCAGGCGCTAAGACCCTTCAGTAGCGCCGGCAGCCGTTTGGGTGCGGTGCCACTGAATTTTTGGCGCGCGCAGGGGACTTAGCGCCGGCACTAATTTCCGGCGCTAAAGCCCTGGCTAAGCCAAAACCCAATTTCTAGGCCTATATCTTTATAAAATGTTTGAGGGTTCAATTTAATGTTGCCTGCTAATCTTTTCTCATAACCTCTCTCTGCCCCCTGTATTAACTTTTTCAATTCCCTCCTGTACTTTCCATAATCTCCCTGGTTATTAACTGAATCTTGCTCCTGACATTTGTCATAAGCCTCCTTTTCCTGTTTTATTTTATCTTTTATTTCCTTTGTCATCCAGGCTGCATTAGCTTTGGATGCTCCACTTTTTCCCTTCAAAGGAACATGCCTAGTTTGTACCTGAACTCTCTCTTCCCTGAATGCCCTCCGTGACTGCTTTACCCTGGAATCGCCTTTTCCAATCTACCTGTGCCAGGTCCCTTCTTAAATCACTGAAATGAGCTCTTCCCCAGTTTAGCATCTTTACCTTTGATATTTTCTGGTTTCTTTCCAATAATTACTTTAAACCGAATTATGTTGTGTTCACTGTTGGCTGGATGATCTCCTGCTGTAACACACTCCACTTGCCCTACTTCAGTTTCCAGAACCAGATCCAACACTGCTTCCTTCCTCTGTTGGACTTTATTGCAAGGGGGTTGGAGTATAAGAGTAAGGAAGTCTTGCTGCAATTATACAGGGCTTTAGTGAGACCACACCTAGAGTACTGTGTATCGTTTTGATCTCTTTACCCAAGGAAGGATACTCTTGCCTTAGAGGCGGTGCAACGAAGGTTCACTAGACTGATTCCTGTGAGGAGAGTGCGAGTAGAATGGGCCTATACTATCTGAAGTTTAGTAGAATGAGAGGTGATCTCATTGAAATGCATAAAATTCTTAGAGGGCTTAACAGGGTACACTAGCATAATAGTTATGTCACTGGACTAGTAATCTAGAGGTCTGGACTAATGACCTGGAGATGTGAGTTTAAATCCAACCACGGCAGCTGGGGAATTTAAATTCAGTTAATTAAATAAATCTGGAATAAAAAGCTAGTATCAGTAATGGTGACCCTGAAACTATTGGACTGTTGTAAAAACCCATCTGGTTCACTAATGTCCTTTAGTGAAGGAAATCTGCTGTCCTTACCTGGTCTGGCCTATATGTGACTCCAGACCCACAGCAATGTGGTTACCTCTTAACTGCCCCGCTGAAATGACCTAGCAAGTCATTCAGTTGTATAAGGCGGCTCACCACCACTTTCTTGAGGGCAATTAGGAAATGGGCAATAAATGCTGGCCTTGCCAGCGATGCCCACACCCCGTGAACGAATACATTTTAAAAAAAGATGTTGAGAGGTTGTTTCCCCTGCCTGGAGAGTCTAGAACTCGGGGTCCTAGGGGGAGAAACTTGGTACATTTTGAAAGCTGGATGTTTGTGTAGTGTATGTACCTTTAAGAGAGAACTACTTTTACAGCTCCTGTATACTGTAGTACCGGCAGTGACCACACCTGTATATAAGCCTTGAGCATGCCTCTGTACCCCAGTCTTGAGACTACCCTACTCCAGTAAATACCTGTTGATTGTTAAGTTACAGCATCCGTGTGGTTATTGAAAAACATCATACTCTCAGAATCACGGATCTAACAGTGGCGACGAGTGTCGATTCGAATCTACCTGCAACTCTGCATTTCCCTTCGAGGATTCGCTCCGGGAGGACGGTGGAAGAAAGTCGAGGCCAGAAGCACGGGCGTCGACCACGAGCAACCGCCCAGTCGTCCGTCAGAGAGTGAACATCGCAGGGGAGGCTGAGGAGAGCCGGGCTTGGTTCCCCAGCCACGACGATCAGCAATAGACTGCCGACAGGTACAGCGCAGACCCTTCCCGGACAGCGGCAGCTGGAGCCGACCGACGGCGGAGAGAAAGCCGAGCAGCGTCGAGGAAAAACAAAATGGAGAGAGAGAGGGTAAAGCAACAGCCGGGTTCAGGACTGAGCGGCGGAAACGGGAAAGGCGCACAAAAAAAAAAGAAGAACGCGCAGAGCACAGCCAGGGCTCAAGGGCTGAACAGTGTCCGCGGAGAGAAGAAGGGAGAGCGCGGGAGACGCCATTGAGCCGCGGAGAAGAAGGAAGAGAGCGGGAAACGCCATTTTTAGAAGCCGCAGCGGAGATGAAGGGTGAGCGCAGGAAGGAAGGAAAGCGCAGGAGATGCCATTTTGTGCCAGCGGAGAAGAAGGGGAAGCGCGGGAGATGCCATTTTTGACAGTTAAATCACACCCAGGGATGCAGAAGAGTGGCAGTATCTCTACGTTCGACAATGAAGTCGAAGATTGGGCGACATATGTGGAACGTATTAAGGTGTACTGCAGGGCGAATGAAGTGCCAGATGCTAGGAAAGCACTGGTTTTGTTAAATTCCATGGGTGCAAAAACTTATGGGTTACTGCGAAACCTAATAACCCCAGAGAAGCCTGTGAACAAGAATTTCGAAAGCATAGTAGAAATCCTACAGGACCACTTAAACCCCACACCGCTGCTGATAGCAGAATGATTTAAGTTCCATAAAAGGAACCAACACAAAGACGAAAGCAATGCTGAGTACCTAACGGAACTGCACAAGCTATCGAAACACTGCCAGTTTGGAGCGGGACTAGCAGATACGTTAAGGGACAAGTTTGTGTGTGGGCTGCAAAGTGAAGGAACCCAGAAATGGCTTCTATCAGAAAAGGATCTTACGCTGGACAAGGCTTTCAGTATGGCAGTATCACACGAAGCAGCCGCAAGGGGCGCTGCAGAGATACAACGGAGACCGCAAGAATATGGCACCAATGAAATGTCCTATGGAACAGGGAAGTGCTATCGCTGCGGCAGAACAACACATGACCAGAAGGATTGTTGGTTCAAGGACCAAGTGTGCAGACAGTGTGGAAAAGCAGGACACATAGCAAGAGTCTGCAGGTCTGGGAAGAAAACCAACAGTAAGAAATCTCCACAGGAGAAGTACAAAAAGGTACACCAGGTGATGGACAGTAGTTCAGACGAACAGAAAAGTGACACAGACTCCGGAAGCAAGGAGCTGGGTTGTCTGAAACTACATAAGGTAACCAAAATGGAGGATCACCAGACTATCTGGGTTACACTCAAGATAGACGGAGTTCAAGTGAAAATGGAATTGGACACAGGATCAGCCCTAACAGTCATAAACCAAAGGGACTACAAGCGGCTATTTTCACATATACCCTTGAAAGCTACAGAGATTGTCTTGAAGACGTACACGGGGCAAAAAGTCTACCCCAAAGGAAAAATAAGGGTGAAAGTGATATATAAAGGCCAGGAAATACCTAAAATGGATATATATGTATTGCCAGATGGAGGACCACCACTGCTAGGACGTGAATGGATCCGGAAGATACAATTAGATTGGCATTCCATACAGGCACTGAAGGTTGAGGCCAAAAAGGATGACGACGTCACACCTGGACGACTGTCAAAAATGCTAACTGACGCAAAAGAAGTGTTCCAGGAGGGACTCGGAACACTAAAAGGCATAACAGCAACGATTAAAATAGAGGAAAATGCAAGCCCAAAGTTTCTTAAGGCCAGACCAGTGCCTTATGCGATCAGACCAGCTGTCGAAGCAGAGCTGGAAGAGTTGGAACATTCAGGAGTACTGTCCAAAGTAGACTGGAGCGAGTGGACTACACCCATCGTTCCTGTAATGAAGAGGTCGTTGAGTAATACGCCTGGGGAACCAAAGAAGGTCCGCATCTGTGGGGATTTTAAGGTGACAGTGAACCCAGTCCTTCACACGGTACAATATCCGCTTCCACGAATTGAGGATATTTTCGCCTCGCTATCTGGAGGTAAACGCTTCACCAAAATTGATCTAGCCCAGGCGTACTTGCAAATGGAGGTAGAAGAAGCCTCAAAACAATACCTTACGATTAACACTCATAAAGATCTTTATCAATACAACCGGCTGGTGTTCGGGGTAGCATCGGCTCCGGCTATTTGGCAAAGGGCGATGGATCAAGTCCTGCAAGGGATTCCAGGGACCCAGTGTTATTTGGACGACATCCTGGTCACGGGCGAAAATGACAGTGATCACCTCGCCAACTTGGAGAAGGTGCTCACCAGATTAAAGGAATATGGGCTCCAAGCTAATCGCCACAAGTGCGAGTTTTTCCAGAAGCAGATCTCGTATTGTGGCCACGTCATCGATGAAGTGGGGTTACATAAGTCCCCTGAAAAGATTGAGGCAGTAGTCAAGGCTCCAGCACCGGAAAATGTGTCACAACTGAGGTCGTTCCTCGGGCTGGTAAACTACTACCATAAGTTCTTACCAAATTTGTCCACAGTATTACACCCACTGAACACCCTCCTGCAAACAGGGGTACCATGGAAGTGGAATGACGAACGTAGACGAGCTTTCCAGAAGTGTAAAGAATTGATCACATCAAAAGAGGTGTTGGCCATTTCAACCCAGCACTACCAATTCGTTTGGCATGTGATGCATCACCCTATGGTATTGGAGCGGTGCTGTCGCACAAATTCCCAGACGGGTTGGAGAGGCCAGTAGCCTTTGCGTCTCGGTCACTAACCTCAGCCGAGCGCAAATACGCCCAGATTGACAGGGAGGCCCTCAGCCTAGTATGGGGAGTAAAAAAATTCAACCACTATCTGCATGGGCAGAAGTTCACCTTGCTGACTGACCACCAACCACTTGTCTCCATCTTTAATCCTAAGAAGGGCGCTCCAGTAATGACGGCACAACGGTTACAAAGATGGTCCCTGTTTCTAGGGGCGAATCAATATGAAATAGAATATAAAGGCACGAAACAACATGGAAACGCTGATGGGCTATCGCGCCTGCCACTGCCTACTGTGGAGGAAGCACCAGCAGTGGACCCTATCGAGATATTTTATTCGTCAATAATTGAACGATTGCCAGTAACGAACGCGGATATAGAGAAGGAGACCCGCAATGATCCGACGCTGTCTCGGGTATATGATTTGACGGTGAGGGGATGGCCAACACATGGTGACTCACTGTTGCCAGAATTCTCATCCAGAAGAGAACAGCTGTCAGTATGCCAGGGGACAGTGATGTGTGGATCCAGAGTGGTGATTCCACCCAAGTTAAGGGAGAGAGTGCTAAATGAGCTACATGAAGGTCATCTGGGGGGAGTGAAAATGAAAAGCCTTGCTAGGGCTTATGTGTGGTGGCCGGGAATCGATCAACAAATCGAAGACCTAACCAAGAGCTGCTCAGGATGCCAGAAGGTCCAAAATGCACCACCACATGCCCCTCTACACCCATGGGAGTGGCCCTCCTCTCCATGGCAACGGGTGCATATTGATTTTGTTGGTCCATTCATGGACTCAATGTTCTTAATAGCAGTGGATGCTCATTCGAAGTGGCCTGAGGTGATAAAAATGTCCTCAACCACTACAGAGAAAACGACTGCAGTCCTACGGACCATATTTGCCAGAAACGGCTTGCCAGAGCAGATTTGCTCTGACAATGGACCACAGTTTGTGTCCGAAGAGTTTCGAAAATTTATGAGAAGGAATGGGGTAAGGCATTACACATCCGCCCCGTATCATCCAGCCACAAATGGATTGGCTGAGAGGTTCGTACAAACCTTTAAGAAGGCGACGATGAAATTCCACTACAGCATAAGGTGGACAATTTCTTATTAGCCTACCGAAACGCGACACATGCAGTTACCAACCAGACCCCGGCCATGATGTTCTTTAACCGAAGGTTGAGATCTCATCTGGACTTGCTCAGACCAAATGTGCGAAGAAATGTTGAGGACAAACAATTCCAGCACATCAATGAGAAGCCGACAAGGAGCTTCAATGTAGGACAACCAGTCTTGGCCCGTGACTACCGAACAGAGAAATGGCAACCCGGAACGATATGCACACGGCAGGGGCCATTAATGTACACAGTGGATGTCGGGGAGAACATTGTGAGACGCCACGTCGATCAGATCTTAGCGTCACAGGAACGAGTCAACCCCATGTCTTGCGTACCTGGGGATGAACCCGACATACCGGTAGCATCTACCTCCGAACCAGTAGCAGTGGAACCCGATGAACTAACTGATGAAAAGGGGCCAGAATCGCCTCCGCACCAAGAACAAGAACCTCAGGAAAGGCGCTATCCCGAAAGGATCAGGAAGCTGCCCCAAAGACTGAATCTATAAATGGACTATTGTTGTTTAATGTACATGTTAAAGTGTTAATTGTTATTTGAATACTATGGGTACTACTAATCTAAAAGGGGAGGAATTGTAGTGTATGTACCTTTAAGAGAGAACTACTTTTACAGCTCCTGTATACTGTAGTACCGGCAGTGACCACACCTGTATATAAGCCTTGAGCATGCCTCTGTACCCCAGTCTTGAGACTACCCTACTCCAGTAAATACCTGTTGATTGTTAAGTTACAGCATCCGTGTGGTTATTGAAAAACATCATACTCTCAGAATCACGGATCTAACAGTTTGCGCTCCAGGAAGGAAGTGGAGCACTAACTCAAACAGCAGGAGCGGCCCTGGGTGGAGCCCGAGCGAGGACACCGAGAATTTAAGCAGCGGGAGAGAGAGCGGGGCCCAGACTCACCGGCAGGGGCAGCGGGCAGTGCGAGCGGCCCTGGGTGGAGCCCGAGCGAGGACACCGAGGATTTAAGCAGCGGGAGAGAGAGCGAGGCCCAGACTCACCGGCAGGGGCAGCGGGCGGCGAGAGCGGCCCTGGGTGGAGCCCGAGCGAGGACACCGAGGATTTAAGCAGCGGGAGAGAGAGCGAGGCCCAGACTCACCGGCAGGGGCAGCGGCAAGGGGAAAAAAAACCCACAAGGAGTGACGTCACAGGATAGCTGGTAACTGATTGGTTGGTAAAGGTCATATAGTAATCTGGGATGTAATGTTTAAGTTATCCACCAGATGGAGCCAAATATTAAGGGTTCCCATTCACCAGTTTTTAAGGTAATGGGTCATGTATTCACTGTCCTGGTACACCAGTTTATACGGTAATGTGGCATTGCATTATGGGTATGACTCAGAGGTGAAACCTCCATCGTGCAGTAAGAATTGTGTGCTTTGCTTGCAGCCTGTAAGAGATGTTTCTCTGCTACACCGTGTAATTAAACAGTTGGGTTTTGTTCCTAATATCTCGCTTCTCTCAGTTTCTGACCTTACCACTCGGATATCACAGGTCACATCCTTTTTCCTTGCCATTCAGGGTCCGGGCCGGTGAGTATCACTGTTTTTTTTTCTTGTCTGTTGTCTTTTAGTCTTTAATTTAGTTAATTAATCTAATAAATAGAGGCATGGCAGGGCAGCTCAGTCCCGTGAAATGCACATCCTGTGCCATGTGGGAAATCCTGGATGGTTCTCGTGGCCTGGACGACCACGTGTGTGGGAAGTGTCGCCAACTGCAGCAGCTCGAGCTTTCGGAGTTTGAGCGGTGGCTGGAGTCACTGCAGTGCATCTGCGAGGCTGAGAGCTTCGTGGATAGCACGTTTCAGGAGGTGGACACCCTGCAGCTTAAGTGTGTGCAGGCAGAGAGGGAATGGGTGACTGCCAGATAGACAAGGAGGACCAGGCAGGTATGGCAGGAATTCCCTGAGTGCATCTCGCTCGCTAACCAGTTTTCAGCTCTGGATACTGGTGAGGATGATGGTTCCTCTGGGGAGTGCAGCCAGAACCAAGTCCATGGCATCATGGGTGGCTCAGCAGCACAGGGAGGGAGGAAGAAGCATGGAAGAGCAATAGTGATAGGGGGTTCAATAGTTAGGGGAACAGACAGGTGCTTCTGCAGCCGCAGGCATGACTGCAGGATGGTACGTTGCTTCCCTGGTGCCAGGGTCAAGGATGTCACTGAGCGACTGCAGGACATTCTGAGGGAGGAGGGTGAACAGCCAGAGGTTGTGGTCCATATCGGTACCAACGACATAGGTAGAAAGAGGGATGAGGTCCTGCAGGCAGATTTTAGGGAGCTAGGAACGAGATTAAAAAGCAGGACCTCAAAGGTAGTAATCCCCCGGATTACTCCCGGTGCCACGAGCTAGTGAGTATAGAAATAGGAGGATAGAACAGATGAATGTGTGACTGTAGAGATGGTGCAGGAGGGAGGGCTTTAGATTCCTGGGACATTGGGACCGATTCTGGGGGAGGTGGGACCTGTACAGGCCGGACAGGCCAGGGTTGCACCTCAACAGAGCCAGGACCAATATCCTCGCGGAGGGTGGGGGGCGTTGCTAGTGCTGTTGGAGAGGGTTTAAACTAATTTGGCAGGGGGGTGGGCAACAGGCTGTAGCATTAGAAAGGAGAAACAAGGTACACAAAGGATTGGGAGAGACAGATAGCACTAGAGTAAGAAACAGTACTGTATTAGGTGGGGTCAGACTAAGAGAGAATACAAGAAGGTCTAAGATAGGTTTACAGTGCTTGTGTGTAAATGCACGAAGTGTGGTAAATAAGGTTGGTGAGCTGCAGGCGCAAATAGCCACATGGGAATAACAGACCTGGCTCAAAAAAGGGCAGGATTGGGTATTAAATATTCCTGGTTATAAGGTATTCAGGAAAGATAGGAAAGGAAAGAAAGGATGTGGAGTGGCAGTATTGGTTAAGGAGAATGTTACAGTGCTGGAGAGAGAGGATGCCCTGGAGGGGTCAAGGACAGAATCTATTTGGTTAGAGTTAAGAAACAATAGCGGTGCCATTACACTACTAGGTGTATTCTATAGGCCACCAAATAGTGGGACGGATATAGAGGAGCAAATTTGCAGGGAAATTACAGAGAGGTGCAAGAACTATAGAGCAGTGATAATGGGGGCTTCAACTATCCTAATATAGACTGGGATAGTAACAGTGTAAAGGGCAGAGAGAGGGAAGAAATTTTGAAGTGTGTTCAAGAGAAATTTCTATGTTTCTGGCCCAACGAGGAAGGAGACATTGATGAATCTGGTTCTGGGGAATGAGGTAGATCAAGTGGAGCAAGTGTCAGTAGGGGAATATTTAGGGAACAGCGATCATAGTATCATAAGGTTTAAATTAGCTTTGGAAAAGGACAGGGAGCAATCTAGAGTAAAAATGCTTAATTGGAGGAAGGCAAATTTGAGTGGGTTGAGAACGGATTTGGCCCGGGTAAATTGGAATCAAAGATTGGCAGGCAAAACTGTAACTGCCTTTAAAGAGGAGATGGTTCGGGTACAGTCGAGGTACATTCCCATGAAGGGGATAGGTAGAGCAACCAAAGTTAGAGCTCCCTGGATGACGAAAGAGATAGAGAGTAAGGTGAAGCAGAAAAAGGGGTGTATGACAGATGTCAGGTTGAGAATATAAGTGAGAACCAGGCTGAATATAGAAAGTTCAGAGGGGAAGTGAAAAAGGAAATAAGAGGGGCAAAAAGAGAGTATGAGAATAGATTGGCAGCTAACATAAAAGAGAATTCAAAGGTCTTCTATAGGCATATAAATAATAAACGGGTAGTAAGAAGAGGGGTGCGGCCGATTAGGGACCAAAATGGAGACCTACGCATGGAGGCAAAGGGCATGGCTGAGGTACTAAATGAGTACTTTGCATCTGTCTTCACCAAGGATGAAGATGTTGCCAAAGTCATAGTGAAACAGGAGGTAGTGGAGATACTGGATGGGATAAAAATTGATAAAGAGGAAGTACTGGAAAGACTGGCTGTATTTAAAGTAGATAAGTCACCAGGACCGGATGGAATGCATCCTAGGATGCTGAGGGAAGTAAAGGTGGAAATTGTGGAGCTACTGGCCATAATCTTCCAATCCTCCTTAGATGCAGGTGTTGCGCCAGAGGACTGGAGAATTGCAAATGTTGCATCATTGTTCAAAAAAGGGTGCAAGGATAAACCCAGCACAGGCTAGTCAGTTTATCTTCGGTGGTGGGAAAGCTTTTAGAAACGATAATCAGTGACAAAATTAACAGTCACTTGGACAAGTGTGGATTAATTAAGGAAAGCCAGCACGGATTTGTTAAAGGCAAATCGTGTTTAACTAACTTGATTGAGTATTTTGATGAGGTAACAGAGAGGGTTGATGAGGGCAATGCGGTTGACGTAGTGTACATGGACTTCCAAAAGGCGTTCGACAAAGTGCCACATAATAGGCTGGCCAGCAAAGTGGAAGCCCATGGAATAAAAGGGACAGTGGCAGCATGGATACCAAATTGGCTAAGTGATAGGAAACAGAGAGTAGTGGTGAACGGTTGTTTTTTGGACTGGAGGAAGGTATACAGTGGTGTTCCCCAGGGGTCGGTTCTAGGACCACTGCTATTCTCGATATATATTAATGACTTGGACCTGGGTGTACAGGGCACAATTTCAAAATTTGCAGATGGCACAAAACTTGCAAGTATAGTGAACAGTGAGGAGGAGAGTGATAGACGTCAGGAAGACATAGACAGGCTAGTGGGATGGGCGGACACGTGGCAGATGAAATTTAATGCAGAAAAGTGTGAAGTGATACATTTTGGTAGAATGAATGAGGAGAGGACAAATAAACTAAAGGGTCCAATCCTGAAGGGGTGCATGAACAGAGAGACCTGGGGGTATGTGTGCACAAATCGTTGAAGGTGGCAGGGCAGTATGAAAAAGCGGTTAAAAAAGCATACGGGATCCTGGGCTTCATAAATAGAGGCATGGGGCTCGATTTTCCAAGCCCCGAGGAGGCGGGAGTGGTGGGAAAATTGCAGAATCGGGGGGCAGGCCCCCAACCCGCCTCCGTGCCAATGTCCCAGGAGGCAGGTACCCCACCTGTGCTGGGAACTGCCTCCCCGAGGCGGGAAGGGGATTAGTGCCAATTAACTGGTAGTTAACAGGCAGCTTTTTGCCTAATCCCTATTTTTAGCCCTGAAGTGTGGGCTTCCCGACGGCTCCGAAACACGCCAAGTTAGCGAGGCGGACCGTCGGTCTGCAGGGGTTGGAGGGGTCGAGATGTGCATTGTGCAGGTGAGTGATGGGTGTATGTGTGCAGAGGTAAGTGTGCGAGGTAAGTGTAAAGTGGCTTAATAAGTTTTACTTACCTTTACTTTCTCCTGCAGGCTTCTTTCCTTCAGTTCTCGGGAGTCCCTCGGCTCACCGGCACAGAAAGCAGAATGGCCGCTGAACTGTCAAAAGTTGCAGCCTCTGCTTTCTGGTCTGGAGAGATCTCTAACTGAGTCTGAGTAGAAGGACTCAAGTTAGAAGACAGATTGTCAGTGTTTGTCAGCTTCACAGAGCTGTCAAATGCTGATTTTTCATCTGTCAAAAGCTCTTGACAGATGAAATGTCAATCACTGATGTCACCAGTAACCAGGTGTCCCTTAATTGGCCTGCTGAGCCCGCTGGGACAATTAACAAGGTCAATCACGGGAAAATAGCGTGGGTTGGCCACAAGTCGATGGAGGCGGGACTACAACCCAAAAAGTGGGAGTCCCGCCTCCAAAAGCTCCCCATTGACAAAATCGAGCCCATAGAGTACAAAAGCAAGGAAGTTATGATGAATGTTTAAAGAACACTGGTTTGGCCTCAACTGGAGTATTGTGTCCAATTCTGGGCACCGCACTTTAGGAAGGATGTGAAGGCCTTAGAGAGGATGCAGAAAAAATTTACAAGAATGGTTCCAGGGATGAGGGATTTCAGTTACATTGATAGACTGGAGAAGCTGGGGTTGTTCTCCTTAGAGCAGAGAAGATTGAGAGGAGATATGATAGAGGTGTTCAAAATTATGAGGGGTCTAGACAGAGTAGATAGAGAGAAACTGTTCCCATTGGCGGAAGGGTCGAGAACCAGAGGACACAGATTTAAGGTTATTGGCAAAAGAACCAAAGGCGACATGAGGAAGAACTTTTTTACGCAGCGAGTGGTTAGGATCTGGAATGCACTGCCCGAGAGGGTGGGGGAGGCAGATTCAATCACTGCTTTCAAAAGGGAGTTGGATAAGTAGCTGAAGGAAAGAAAATTGCAGGGCCATGGGGAAAGGGCAGGGGAGTGGGACTCGCTGAAGTGCTCTTGCAGAGAGCTGGCACGGGCTCGACGGGCCGAATGGCCTCCTTCTGTGCTGTAACCATTCTACGATTCTATGATTAGCTGAAATGGGTCACTATCTATAATGAATCATTACCTGTATAGGTCATCTCTCTATAATAGAGCATTACCTGTGTAAACCTTCATTGTCTACAATGGATTATTACCTGCAAAGAGTCACCATCTACAATGGTTTATTCCATGTAAAGGGTCATTGTCGCTAATGGACCGTTGTGTGTAAACGGTCACTGTCAATAATGGATCTGTAGCTGAAATTGGTCGCTGTCTATATTGGATCCTTACCTGTAAAACTATATTGTCTATAATGGATTACTACCTCTCAAGTGTCACTAACTGTAATGAATTATTACCTGCAAACAGTCACTGTCGATAATGGATCATTAACTGTAATAGTTCAATATCTACAATGGATCATTATGTGCAAAATATTGTCCATAATGGATATCTCTAAAGAGTCAGTGCCTATAATGGATCATTAGCTACAAAGGTTCATTATCTATAATGGTTTATAACCTGTAAACGTTCACTGTTTATTATCGATCATGGCTTGTCAAGTGTCACTGTCTATAATGGATCGCTATCTGTAGATGGATGTTACGTTTAATGGATCAGTACCTGTACAGTATGTTTCTTGTGCCCTCTCGAGCTGGATTCCTGCAGTCAGCACTTCCTCCTGGAATATATCCGTATGCTTTGTAAAAACTCTCTGCTCCTTTTGCGATGATTGCCACTCCATCCCTCACCCTCTGCCGCAAACTCATCTTCCATCTCTCTGTCATTATGCTGATTAGTCCGACAGGGAATTGTTTGGCCACTCGTTCTGTGTTGCCCACTGTGATAGTGGGCAGTATCCAGATATAGCCCGGGCCTAGGAGATTAGCCTGCTCAGCCAATTCAAACAGATATTCTGCCTCATCTCTGGAGCAATACAGAATCAGAACCTGCGCGTCAATCTGTTGCAGAAGCCTCATTGTTTTTGGATTGTTCTCATCTCGCATCATTTCAAGAGTAAGAATCTGTTCAACTTCCCACCCATAATAGCTGGTACCAATAAAAAGCTTGATGTGGTCTATGAAGTCCTGGTATCCGGGAAAGAAGCTGGTGATGATGGCAAAGTTCACCCAGTCGTACTCTTCCATTACTTTGAAAATTACCCTGATCTGTTGTTCCATGGAAGCCCCCAACTGGAGAAAGGCAGAGTGCTGCTCCTGTAATGGAAAAGAAACTTAAACAGATTCAGTCAACAATAGAAAGGTCCCTAACCACGAGACGTACTCGGTACGACACTGTCTGGTGAACGAGACTCACTCTGGGAGACACTGGGCAGGATTTTCATTGGGCCGTGGAGGCGGGATTGGAGGCACGTGGGGGGTTAAAATTGCAAAAACTGGCGGGCGGGCCCAACCCCGCTTCCATCCTGCCGCCAAGCAATTTTCATTAATTCGTGTCTAATGGTCCCATCTCCGTCCCGCCTCCACGAGGCAGGATAGGCCGTTAAGGCCCTTAACAAGCACTAAATTGTCTCTATAATGCCATTTTGAAAGGCCTTTGCGATTTTAACCCTTTTCCCACGTGAAACACGCCTGTTCTGCAACACGATGGTGAAACCTGGTGGGAGCACAATTGGATTGCTGACTATCAGCTGCAGCTCAACCATTAAAGAGGAGATTTGATCAGCCATCATTTGCAGGTGGCAGGACTTTGTTATCTCAGGTTTGGGGGAACTTTTAGAAGACCTGCAGGCCAGAGGACCAGGTGGACAACCCTTACCAGTGGCCGTCAAAGTCACCACCACACTCAACTTTTTTGCCTCAGGCTCATTCCAGGGATCAGCAGCAGACATCAGCAGCATCTCCCAGTCGGCCGCACGCACTTGCATCACGCAGGTAACCGATGCCCTCTTTGCCATCGCGCACAATCACATTCATTTCACCAAGGATCAAGCAAGTGTCACGGCGCAAGCGGTTGGATTAGCTAATCTGGCAGGCTTTCCAAGGGTGCAGGGCGTCGTTGACTGCACACGTGGCCCTTAAGGCACCCTATCGCAATCCAGGTATTTTTGTCAACCGCAAGGGCTTCCACTCCCTTAACGTTCAGCTGGTGTGTGACCACAAGAAGGAAATTTTGCATGTTTGTGCCAAGTACCCTGGCAGTTGCCATGACTCCTTCATACTGCACCAGTCCAGTGTGCCTCCGCTATTCAGTCCGCCAGACCAACTTAACGGATGGCTACTTGGAGACAAGGGCTATCCCCTAAAGACGTGGCTAATGACGCCGTTGAGAAGCCCATCCAACGAAGCTGAGGAGCACTACGACTCCAGCCACATGTCCACCAGAGCCATAATCGAGCAAACCATCGGTTTGCTGAAGATGCGCTTCAGATGCCTGGATAGATCAGGTGGAGCCCTGCAGTACTCAGCAGCCAGGGTCTCCAGAATCGTCGTGGTTTGCTGTGCACTTCACAACATGGCACAGCGTCGTGGCTTGCAGATTCCTGAGGGCCAAGTGGCTCCTCACATATCCTCCTCAGATGAGGAGGAGGAGGGCGAAAACAAACATCTTGCAGAGGCCCATCAACCAGCGGCAGCCTTACGCGAGAACATTGCTGCCCGGGAGGCAAGGAACACACTCATCTTGGCCAGATTTGCTTAGCCTAGCCAATCAAGCACTTTTGTCTCACAGCTTCTTACCTGAGCATCGACAATGGCCAAGACCCTGTGGATTCCTAGCTATTTGACCACCATACTGACAATTGCAAGTAATCCTAAGCCCTCAATGTGAAAGTCCCAATCGCGAAATGACACACACCACAACTACAGCAGTAGCCATCAGATTTTTTATTTACATTATTCATCTGATGGCTTTTTCACAGAAAACATCAAATTTCACCCAAGTGACCACCCTTGTGACTATTTGTGCAGTATCTTTCTCTTACGTGTGCTCCTACATGATGCTTCCCCTCTGGCTTCAGCAGATGTGGAGGCCCCTTGCTTACTTTCCTGCTGCACCTGTCTTGACACCTTTGGCGGGCGTCCTCTGGGGTTGCGAACCTGTGAGGGCTCGGCAACTCTCTGCTGCTCCTGCAGCTGTGCAGGGGTTGAGACGCCGATCTCAGTTGGGTGTGGACTCTGGTGGGGCTCTGACCGAGAGCTCTGCAGTGGCATGGAAGTGTGAGTGCTTGGAGAGGAGCCCCCACTTCCTTGATGTCTGCCACCAACTTCTCTCTCATGGGTCAGGTCCCCCTCAGCGCTTGAAAGTGGCTTGAGAGCACCTTGCTGCACATCAGGAGGGCCATGGGGACCCGTATCTGCACTGGCAGTCCTACTCAGAAGGACTTCCATGAAGGTCTGGTTTCTCTGTTCAATAGATGACCATCGCTCCTCCAGAGATGTCATTCTATTCAGAACACTCACCATGTTTTCTGCACTCTGGCGACTTATCACCTCCATGGAGTTGCCATCCTTTCCATGATGATGCATTCATGCGCCAATGACTCCACAAAGGCTCTGCTCATGTTTGCAATGGACTCCTCCATTCACTCCACACTCGCAGCGACCCTGGAGACAAAACCTGCCAAAGACTCCTGCATCTGTTCCTGGAGTTCCAGCACTGCTGATCTTATGGATGGACCCAGAGGCAGAGAGCCGACATGCAGCTGAGCCGAGCTGGCAGAGTCCTGCGCCCTCCGACTAGGACTCTCCACTGCTGTCCCTGTCTCCACAATCTGCTGATGCTCACTTGTGAGCTGTGATACACCAGGTGACAACACTACTCTATGTCCCAAAGGTCCCCCCGAGGTGTGAGTGTCTGCGCTGGTGCTGGGTGCGCTGAATTCTGCTGCGCCCTCAGAGGTTGCAGCTTCCTCTGAGGAGTCTTGAGGCTCAAGCTGTTCCTCCTGGATAGTGGGGACAGGTGCTTGCGATGGTCCTGTGGGAGAGTAAAGGAAAGAGTCAGAGATGTGATGCCAAGGTTACATGCACATTGCATATTGCAGATGATCATTAGTCCATCTGTTAGAGCTTCAGAATCATTATCAGCGACTCATGCAATGTCAATGAGAGAGATGGAAAACTATTCTGTCACCAGTTTGCTGTGATGCACCCGTCTGCCCATCCCCCACTTGGGAATCTTCCTCCACTCCTACGATCTCCAGGACCGCCTCTTCCCAGGGGATGAGGTGGGCTACTGAGGGTGGCCCTCCTCCTGTCCTGGCTCACTCTCTCTTGTTATGAGCTCTCTTTTCCTGCAATGAGGGAGACAAGTGGAGGTTGAGTGAGAATGAAGGAGTGAGTGTGGAGAATCCATAGCATAGATACGTAGGAGACAAAGATGGAGTGAGGTGGCAAGACCAAGGGCCCTCCCTGTGTGTTGTCAGTTGTTTTCATAGCATCACAGTGATAGGGAGTGTGAGGGCTGCATAGTCGAATAGTTAGGTGAATGTGACCATAGAGAGGGAATGGGTAAAGGTGCATGGATGTCAGTGTGAAGTGGGATGTGGAGGAAGAGATTGCTAAAGCTGAGTGCTGGTGAGGAAAGGCAATGGGGATCAGATTGAGGGTGATGGGAAATTCATACTCACTTTTCCAGTGCGCAGAAGGTCATGAAATCTCTTCCTGCATTGAATCCAGCTTCTGCGGGTTATTGACAAAGAGTTGACCTCCTCTGCCACCTGGATCCACACAGCCTTGGTCTGCTGGGGAGGCTTCTTCCTCCCTGAAGAAGGGAAGAGCACCTCTGTATGAGCTCTTGCTCCCTCAACTAAAGCCTGCAGGGCAGCATCATCAAACCTGGGAGCAGATCTAGGTCTCTCGCTGGTCATTCTGCCTCCAGGTCCCTGTAGCATGAAAGGCCAAAAGGTTGGCAGTCTGCAGAAGAAGCAAGGCTTGTTGCAGACCTTAAATGCAGCAGCAATGATGACGTCATCGGAGGCGAGTTTCAGACTGGAAAAACTCATTGGTCATGGGTTCCCACACGCTGGAACTCAATTGGCCAATTAAGTTAAAATCGCATCAATCTCCCACATCGATTTAGATTCGGGTGGATAACATGAAATGCGGATTACACGACCCCAGCCCGCCCCTGACTTAAAATCCAGCCCACAGTCTGGTGAACAAGACTCACTCAGTGAGACACTGTCTGGTGAACAAGACTCACTCTGTGAGACACTGTCTGGCGAACGAGACTCAGTCTGGGAGACACTGTCTGGTGAACGAGACTCAGTCTGGGAGACACTGTCTGGTGAACGAGACTCACTCTGTGAGACACTGTCTGGTGAACGAGACTCAGTCTGGGAGACACTGTCTGGTGAACGAGACTCACTCTGTGAGACACTGTTGCGTGAACGAGACTCACTCTGCACGACACTGTCTGGTGAACAAGACTCACTCAGTGAGACACTGTCTGGTGAACGAGACTCACTCTGTGAGACACTGTCTGGTGAACGAGACTCAGTCTGGGAGACACTGTCTGGTGAACGAGACTCACTCTGTGAGACACTGTTGCGTGAACGAGACTCACTCTGCACGACACTGTCTGGTGAACAAGACTCACTCAGTGAGACACTGTCTGGTGAACAAGACTCACTCAGTGAGACACTGTCTGGTGAACGAGACTCACTGCACGACACTGTCTGGTAAACAAGACTCACTCAGTGAGACACTGTCTGGTGAACGAGACTCACTCTGTGAGACACTGTCTGGTGAACGAGACTCACTCTGTGAGACACTGTCTGGTGAACGAGACTCAGTCTGGGAGACACTGGTGAACGAGACTCACTCTGGGAGGCACTGTCTGGTGAACGAGACTCACTCTGGGAGACATTGTCTGGTGAACGAGACTCACTCTGGGAGACACTGTCTGGTGAACAGGATTCACCCTGGGAGACACTGTCTGGTGAACGAGACTCAGTCTGGAGAAACTGTCTGGTGAACGAGGCTCACTCTGGGAGACACTGTCCGTTGAACGAGACTCATTCTGGGAGACACTGGTGAACGAGACTCAGTCTGGGAGACACTGTCTGGTGAACGAGACTCACTCTGGGAGACATTGTCTGGTGAACGAGACTCAGTCTGGGAGACACTGTCTGGTGAACGAGACTCAGCCTGGGAGACACTGTCTGGCGAACGAGACTCACTCTGGGAGACACTGTCTGGTGAACGAGACTCAGTCTGGGAGACACTGTCTGGTGAATGAGACTCACTCTGGGAGACACTCTCTGGTGAACGAGACTCACTCTGGGAGACACTGTCTGGTGAACGAGACTCAGTCTGGGAGACACTGTCTGGTGAATGAGACTCACTCTGGGAGACACTCTCTGGTGAACAAGACTCACTCTGGGAGACATTGTCTGGTGAACAAGACTTGCTCTGTGAGACACTATCTGGTGAACGAGACTCACTCCGGGAGACACTGTCTGGTGAACGAGACTCACTCCGGGAGACACTGTCTGGTGAATGAGACTCACTCCGGGAGACACTGTCTGGTGAACGTGACTCAGTCTGTGAGACACTGTCTGGTGAACGAGACTCACTCCGGGAGACACTGTCTGGTGAACGAGACCTGCTTTTCCTCTTCCATCCTTCAACCTGCATTTAAAATGGTCGAAATGAACAGAGCTGAATTTCCAGGTTGTGCTCATTAACATGTAGGAATTCACTGAGAGAATTACTGCTTGGGATTCGTAAAATGTCTATGTGAACAAATCCGTTGTGCTGCTATGGACCTTAAAGTTGAAATCAACTTTTGGACTGGTGGCAGAAGATTAAGACTGCAGCTGAAGATACCACATGGCAGGGTACACAGAGACTGACATCAGGTCTAGACAGAGACTGACATCAGGTCTAGACAGAGACTGACATCAGGTCTACACAGTGACTGACATCAGGTCCAGACAGAGACTGACATCAGGACTAGACAGAGACTGACATCAGGACTAGACAGAGACTGATATCAGGACTAGACAGAGACTGACATCAGGTCTAGACAGAGACTGACATCAGGTCTAGACAGAGACTGACATCAGGACTAGACAGAGACTGACATCAGGACTAGACAGAGACTGACATCAGGACTAGACAGAGACTGACATCAGGTCTAGACAGAGACTGACATCAGGACTAGACAGAGACTGACATCAGGTCTACACAGAGACTGACATCAGGACTAGACAGAGACTGACATCAGGTCTAGACAGAGACTGACATCAGGACTAGACAGAGACTGACATCAGGTCTAGACAGAGACTGACATCAGGACTAGACAGAGACTGACATCAGGACTAGACAGAGACTGACATCAGGTCTACACAGAGACTGACATCAGGACTAGACAGAGACTGACATCAGGTCTAGACAGAGACTGACATCAGGAGTAGACAGAGACTGACATCAGGTCTAGACAGAGACCGACATCAGGACTAGACAGAGACTGACATCAGGTCTAGACAGAGACTGACATCAGGACTAGACAGAGACTGACATCAGGTCTAGACAGAGACTGACATCAGGACTAGACAGAGACTGACATCAGGACTAGACAGAGACTGACATCAGGTCTAGACAGAGACCGACATCAGGACTAGACAGAGACTGACATCAGGTCTAGACAGAGACTGACATCAGGACTAGACAGAGACTGACATCAGGTCGAGACAGAGACTGACATCAGGACTAGACAGAGACTGACATCAGGACTAGACAGAGACTGACATCAGGACTAGACAGAGACTGACATCAGGACTAGACAGAGACTGACATCAGGTCTAGACAGAGACTGACATCAGGTCTACACAGAGACTGACATCAGGTCTAGACAGAGACTGACATCAGGACTAGACAGAGACCGACATCAGGTCTAGACAGAGACTGACATCAGGTCTACACAGAGACTGACATCAGGTCTAGACAGAGACTGACATCAGGTCTAGACAGAGACTGACATCAGGTCTACACAGAGACTGACATCAGGACCAGACAGAGACTGACATCAGGTCTAGACAGAGGCTGACATCAGGTCTAGACAGAGACTGACATCAGGACTAGACAGAGACTGACATCAGGTCTACACAGAGACTGACATCAGGTCTAGACAGAGACTGACATCGGGTCTAGACGGAGACTGACATCAGGACTAGACAGAGACTGACATCAGGTCTAGACAGAGACTGACATCAGGTCTACAGAGAGACTGACATCAGGTCTAGACGGAGACTGACATCAGGACTAGACAGAGACTGACATCAGGTCTACACAGAGACTGACATCAGGTCTAGACGGAGACTGACATCAGGTCTACACAGAGACTGACATCAGGTCTACACAGAGACTGACATCAGGACTAGACAGAGACTGACATCAGGTCTAGACAGAGACTGACATCAGGGCTACACAGAGACCGACATCAGGACTAGACAGAGACTGACATCAGGTCTAGACAGAGACTGACATCAGGACTAGACAGAGACCGACATCAGGACTAGACAGAGACTGACATCAGGTCTACACAGAGACTGACATCGGGTCTAGACAGAGACCGACATCAGGACTAGACAGAGACTGACATCAGGACTAGACAGAGACTGACATCGGGTCTACACAGAGACTGACATCAGGTCTCGACAGAGCCTGACATCAGGTCTAGACAGAGACTGACATCAGGACTAGACAGAGACTGACATCAGGTCTAGACAGAGACTGACATCAGGACTAGACACAGACTGACATCAGGACTAGACAGAGACTGACATCAGGACTAGACAGAGACTGACATCAGGTCTAGACAGAGACTGACATCAGGACTAGACAGAGACTGACATCAGGACTAGACAGAGACTGACATCAGGTCTAGACAGAGACTGACATCAGGTCTAGACAGAGACTGACATCAGGACTAGACAGAGACTGACATCAGGACTAGACAGAGACTGACATCAGGTCTAGACAGAGACTGACATCAGGACTAGACAGAGACTGACATCAGGTCTAGACAGAGACTGACATCAGGTCTAGACAGAGACTGACATCAGGACTAGACAGAGACTGACATCAGGTCTAGACAGAGACCGACATCAGGACTAGACAGAGACTGACATCAGGTCTAGACAGAGACTGACATCAGGACTAGACAGAGACTGACATCAGGTCTAGACAGAGACTGACATCAGGTCTAGACAGAGACTGACATCAGGACTAGACAGAGACCGACATCAGGACTAGACAGAGACTGACATCAGGACTAGACAGAGACTGACATCAGGACTAGACAGAGACTCTACATCAGGTCTAGACAGAGACTGACATCAGGACTAGACAGAGACTGACATCAGGTCTAGACAGAGACTGACATCAGGACTAGACAGAGACTGACATCAGGACTAGACAGAGACTGACATCAGGACTAGACAGAGACTGACATCGGGTCTACACAGAGCCTGACATCAGGTCTAGACAGAGACTGACATCCGGTCTAGACAGAGACTGACATCAGGTCTACATAGAGACTGACATCAGGTCTAGACAGAGACCGACATCAGGACTAGACAGAGACTGACATCAGGTCTAGACAGAGACTGACATCAGGTCTAGACAGAGACTGACATCAGGACTAGACAGAGACTGACATCGGGTCTACACAGAGACCGACATCAGGACTAGACAGAGACTGACATCAGGTCTAGACAGAGACTGACATCAGGTCTAGACAGAGACTGACATCAGGACTAGACAGAGACCGACATCAGGACTAGACAGAGGCTGACATCAGGACTAGACAGAGACTGACATCAGGACTAGACAGAGACCGACATCAGGACTAGACAGAGACTGACATCAGGTCTAGACAGAGACTGACATCAGGTCTAGACAGAGACTGACATCAGGACTAGACAGAGACCGACATCAGGACTAGACAGAGGCTGACATCAGGACTAGACAGAGACTGACATCAGGACTAGACAGAGACTGACATCAGGTCTAGACAGAGACCGACATCAGGACTAGACAGAGGCTGACATCAGGACTAGACAGAGACTGACATCAGGACTAGACAGAGACTGACATCGGGTCTAGACAGAGACTGACATCAGGTCTAGACAGAGACTGACATCAGGACTAGACAGAGACTGACATCAGGTCTACACAGAGACTGACATCAGGTCTAGACAGAGACTGACATCAGGACTAGACAGAGACTGACATCAGGACTAGACAGAGACTGACATCAGGACTAGACAGAGACTGACATCAGGTCTAGACAGAGACTGACATCAGGTCTAGACAGAGACTGACATCAGGACTAGACAGAGACTGACATCAGGACTAGACAGAGACTGACATCAGGTCTAGACAGAGACTGACATCAGGTCTAGACAGAGACTGACATCGGGTCTACACAGAGACTGACATCAGGACTAGACAGAGACTGACATCAGGACTAGACAGAGACTGACATCAGGTCTAGACAGAGACTGACATCAGGTCTAGACAGAGACTGACATCAGGACTAGACAGAGACCGACATCAGGACTAGACAGAGGCTGACATCAGGACTAGACAGAGACTGACATCGGGTCAACACAGAGACTGACATCAGGTCTAGACAGAGACTGACATCAGGACTAGACAGAGACTGACATCAGGACTAGACAGAGACTGACATCAGGTCTACACAGAGACCGACATCAGGACTAGACAGAGACTGACATCAGGACTAGACAGAGACTGACATCAGGACTAGACAGAGACTGACATCAGGACTAGACAGAGACTGACATCAGGTCTACACAGAGACTGACATCAGGTCTAGACAGAGACTGACATCAGGACTAGACAGAGACTGACATCAGGACTAGACAGAGACTGACATCAGGACTAGACAGAGACTGACATCAGGTCTAGACGGAGACTGACATCGGGTCTACACAGAGACTGACATCAGGACTAGACAGAGACTGACATCAGGACTAGACAGAGACTGACATCAGGACTAGACAGAGACTGACATCAGGACTAGACAGAGACTGACATCAGGACTAGACAGAGACTGACATCAGGTCTACACAGAGACTGACATCAGGTCTAGACAGAGACTGACATCAGGACTAGACAGAGACTGACATCAGGACTCGACAGAGACTGACATCAGGACTAGACAGAGACTGACATCAGGTGTAGACAGAGACTGACATCAGGTCTAGACAGAGACTGACATCAGGACTAGCCCTTCCCCCGCCCTTCCCCCATCGCCCTGCAATTCTCTCCGCTTCAAGTATTTATCCAATCCCCTTTTGAAAGATATTGAATTTGCTTCCACCCCCCTTTCCGGCAGTGCATTACAGATCATAACTGACTATCACTGAATTATTGTATTACTGTTGGTTATGAGGGGAATCTGAGTGTTATCGGTATTCCTATTCGTTATGAGTGCAATTTCAGTAAGGGGCAATGGGTTGCCTCCCAGAGGCCAAGTTTCCGTCAAAGCCGAGATGTCAATACAATCATCCACAATAAAGTAATGGACAGCAAAGGCCATCTTTTGAAGTGAACCAATATTCTGGAGGGAGGTGCGGAGAGGGGCGGTGATAGTTGATCCACTGGCATAGCGATGGGACGGGTGAGTGGACGGGATGGAGGTTGTTGAGTTTAGGCCCCCAGCGGGTGGACTGGGCAGGAAGGTTGGCGAGAGAAGATGGAGCAGTTGGGGTTGCTGTTCGTAAGGAGGCAGCGATGCGTGTTTCGATAAGCCTTTCTGAGAATGCCGAGAGAGGCACAGAGGGACGTTCCATAGCCTTACATCGAATTTACAGCACAGAAACAGGCCATTCAGCCCATGCTCCACACAAGCCTGCTCCCAACTTATTCATCTCAACAGCATAACCCACTGTTCCTTTCTCCCTCATGTGCTTATCTATCTTCCCCTTGAGTAGATCGATACTATTCGCTTCAACCACTCCCTGTGGTAGCAAGTTCCACATTCTCACCACTCTCTGGGTAAAGAAGTTTCTCCTGAATTGCCTATTGGATTTATTAATGACTATCTCATATTTATGGCCCCTAGTTTTGGTGGAAACATCTTCTCTATGTCTACCCTATCGAAACCCTTCATAAATTTAAAGGCATCTATCAGGTCATGCATCAGCCTTCTCTTTTCTAAAGCCTGTTTAGTCTCTCCTGATAGTTATAACCTCTCAGTTCTGGTATCACCCTTATAATATTTTTTGCACTTTCTCCAGTAATTTTATATCCTTTTTGTAATATGAAGGCCAGAACTGTGGATAGCACTCTAACTGTGGTCTAACCAGGGTCCTCTATAAATTTAACCGCGTTTCCTACACTACAGCAGTGACTACACTTGAAAAGTACTTCATTGGCTGTGAAGTGCTTTGGAACGTCCGGTGGTCGTGAAAGGCGCTGTATAAATGCAAGTCTTTCTTTTCTTTCTTTCACAGCTTCATGTTCTCATAAATGGTACAATATCTAATTAATCAACTGTCCACCCACGGGAGCCAAACTTCACTGCAGCAACAACCCCAGAAAACACCAAAGCACTTCACAAAGCAAGGCTCACAAACACAATAAACGCTGTCTTTTGTCCAATCAGGTTTCCACCCCTGCCACAGTACCGAAACAGCCCTTCTCAAAGTCACTAATTGCATCCTATGTGACTGTGGTAAACTATCCTTTTTCATCCTTCTCGATCTGTCTGCAGCCTTTGACACATTGACCACACCCTCTTCCTCCAACGCCTCTCCACCGTCGTCCAGCTGGGTGGGACTGCACTCGCCTGGTTCCATTCTTATCTATCTAATCATAGCTAGCGAATCACTTGAAATGGCTTCTCTTCCCACTCCCGCACTGTTACCTCTGGAGTCCCCCAAGGATCTATCCTTGGCCCCCTCCTATTTCTCATCTACATGCTGCCCCTCGGTCACATCATCAGAAACACAATAGCCCAGATTTTGCAGTTGTAATGACGGTGAAACTGTCAGCGTTCATCGTCATTACCCTGTGACACTGACAGCAACTTCTGCCGTCCGCACATACGCAGTTGAACACGGAAATCCAGAGATTGCTGCCAGTGATTCCCTTGTCCTCCACGGGGTGTGCTGTTGAAATCAATCTTTGAGAAATCACTGAACTGATGAGAATTTCCCCTTTTACGCTGTAATATCACTGTTAAAACCCCCCCAAAAAGTTAAGCCTTGTTGAATGAGGTGTAACTGGGGTTATAACAGCATTCTAAGTCATAATTACTGCTGAACAATCTCTCTAGCCTTGAAAAAGTAATTTTATATTTGTGGAATGTCAAATGTTTCCATTATGATAAAAATTCCATTTTTTATGTAATTTATTTTAAAAGTTTGTTTATGATATTTTAGTTTCTACCTTCATCCTATGTCTATGTCCCAACCTTTATTTCGTTCTCTGTAAAAATTTTAAAAAGTGAAGGAGCTTCAGTGCATTCTATTTCCTGGTTTGCTGTCTGTGAGAATTCTTCAATGTGATTGGTTGCTTAGCCTGCTTGATGACATCACTGTTGCTGGACGCTGGAGATCCCCTAGACTTGGCGCCAAAATCAAACTAACGGCGGGAAAGGTGAAATCCACGCCACAGAGATCGCTAGATATTTGTGGGCAGTTTTCTTTGAGGTCAGCGGTGAGCGCCGTCACTTCGCCACTGACCGCAAAACCCGGGCCAATTTCAGGTTCCACATGTACGCTGATGACACCCAGCTTTACCTCACCACTACCACTCTCAGCACCTCCACTGCCTATGATAGGTGAGAAAGGCTGCCCTTGACATGAAGACAGCATTCGAGCGAATGTGGCACCAAGGAGCCCTAGTAAAACTGATGTCAATGGGAATCAGAAGGAAAACTCCACAGGCTGGAGTCATACCTAGCACAAAGGAAGATGGTTGTGGTTGTTGGAGGCCCCAGGACATCGCTGCAGGAGTCCCTCAGGGCAGTGTCCGAGGCCCAACCATCTTCAACTGCTTCATCAATGACCTTCTCTCCAATATAAGGTCAGAAGTAGAGATGTTTGCTGATGACTGCACAGTGTTCAGCACCATTCGCAACTCCTCAGATAATGAAGCAGTCCATGCCCGCATGCAGCAAGACCTGGACGACATTCAGGCTTGAGCTGATAAGTGGCAGGTAACATCGCGCCACACAAGTGCCAGGCAATGACCATCTCAAAAAAGAGAGTCTAACCACCTCCCCTTTGCATTCAACGGCATTACCATGATCGAACCCCACGCAATCAACATCCTGGAGGCCATCATTGACCAGAAACTTAACTGGACCAGCCACATAAATACTGTGGCTACAAGAGCAGGTCAGAGGCTGGGTATTCTGTGGCGAGTGTCTCACCTCCTGACTCCCCAAAGCCTTTCCACCATCTACAAGGCACAAGTCAGGAGTGTGATGGAATACTCTCCACTTGCCTGGATGAGTGCAGCTCCAACAACACTCAAGAAGCTCGACACCATCCAGGACAAAGCAGCCCGCTTGATCAGCATCCCATCCACCACCTTAAATATTCACTCCCTCCACCACCAGCGTACCGTGGCTGCAGTGTGTACCATCTACAAGATGCACTGCAGCAACTCACCAAGGCTTCTTCGACAGCACCTCCCAAATCCATGACCCCTACCACCTAAAAGGACAAGTGCAGCAGGCACATGGGAACACCACTACCTCCAAGTTCCCCTCCAAGTCACACACCATCCTGACTTGGAAGTATATCGCCGATCCTTCATCGTCACTGCGTCAAAATCCTGGAACTCCCTCCCTAACAGCACTGTGGGAGTACCTTCACCACACGGACTGCAGCGGTTCTAGAAGGCGGCTCACCACCACCTTCTCGAGCGCAATTAGGGATGGGCAATAAATGCTGGCCTTGCCAGCGACGCCCACATCCCGTGAAAGAATAAAAATTTAAATCTGGAGCAGTTTACCAGTAGGAATGGTTAACGCCAGGACACATTAAAGAAGCTAGGTGTTGTAATAGGAAAATGTTAGGGTGGGGATTCTGGAAAGATGAACTTTTATGGGCTCATCTTACGCACTCCCTCTGTACGGCACTAAAGTGCCAGCCTAGATTATGTGCTCAAGTCCTCAGAGGCGAGAGTCCTGCAAAGTGAGTGGAAAGAAGTTGCCACAAACCCTGTTTACTGTTGTACAACATATTGGCAGATTGACTTTTCAACTTGAATTCTGATCAGCATTGAACCAGTACTGAGAGCAGGGAATAATGGTCATTATAGAAATATGTTAATTGAAACCATGATTGTGGCTGTGGTATAAGCTCTCTTGGAGAGACAGAATAATAAATAATTGAAATATTGAAGAAGAAAGAAATAAGTAATGAGAGCAATGTAGGAAGGAGAGATATGAGGAGCAGCCAATCAGTGCAAGGGTTTGTTGGAGAACTGCGCATTGCTATTGATGAGATGGTAACTGGAACTAACCTTTGGAGTGAGCACTGCAGTGGAGCCTCCACTCATCCCTATGATCGGAGCTGCCATGTGAGCAGAGATAAAGTCCAGAATTTGTGCCACAGCCTCAGATTCAATATCATCCTCAAAGATAACTGCATGGATCCTGGATCTGGTCAGCACATCACAGATGCGAGTGATCAGGCTGCTGGGATTGGTGTTGTTCACTATCACTGTGACGGTGTTGACTTGTACAGGCATGTCTTGGAAGTTCTCTCTACTGAAGCTGCCCTTGATTTCCATGTGGTACCAAGAGCCTCCGAGTACAACAGCTACGTTGACAGCAGGTTGGCTGGCTTCCCCGGCGAAGGCAGACTCTACCGCACAAAGGAAGAGGACGGTTTTCAGCATCTCCTCCATGGCGTGGCCCAGCCCCAAGGGCTCACTAAAGAAAGACAAGGGTCATCCAGTTAATATAAATCCACAACAAGTTGCATTTATACCAGTCGATCTTATGGCGTTGTAAACAAGGAGGCACTGACCAATGACTCCAATGTCAAGGGGGTGGCAAAAGGGGGGGGGGTAGGTTAAGGGGAATGGAATTAGTGGTAATGTTGAAAATTGGATTAAAACCTGCTTAGAAGGGAGGAAATAGGGAGTAGGAGTTAAGGGCAGTTTTTCAGAATGATTGGAAGTGGGTAGTGGCGCCCCACAGGGTTCACTTCTGTTCACTGTCTATGATCTGGATATAGGCCTAGAGGGAATGGTGTCCAAATGGACAGACAATAGCAGGCATAGCGAATAACTCTGAAGACCAGAGAGAGCTATCAGGGGATGTGGATAAGATGGTGGACAGGACAATAAATAGCCAATGGAATTCAATGTCAGTTAATGTGAGATGTACATTTTGGTTCAAAAAGTAATTATTATACTTTGAATGACGGAAAGCTGGGTGATGGGGAAGAACAGAGGGATTGGGGGGTTCATGTGGATAAGGCCATAAAAACTAATGAAATCCTGGGTTTTATGGCAAGAGTACAGAATAAAAAAGTCAGAGTGTAATGAATAATTTAAATAAAAGCTGAATAAGACCTCAGTTAGAGTACAAGCGCAGTTTCTTTCCGATGTTCACCCTGGTACCGACCCATTCGCACCAACAACAAAAAAACAGAGAACTCGACCCAACACAATTGTCACTAAGCAAAAGGAAAAATACCTGTCATATTGGGCAGAAACAACAAAAACCCAAAACAAACTCAATTGCTACTTGGCCCTAAACAGACAATACAACATGGCTGAATACCTGACCATGGTAAAGGATAACAAACTGAGAAAAACCTTGACAATGTACAGACTTAGTGAACATAGCCTGGCCATCGAAAAAGGCAGACACAGGCAGACCCGGCTGCCAAGAGAGGACAGGATATGCTATCACTGCAGTCAGGGAGTGGTGGAGACAGAGATGCACTTCCTCACAGCTTGTAGAAAATATCAGGACATCAGGGAGAATTTCTACCCAAAATTCACAAAAATATGCCCGGAATTCAGAAATTTGAATGACGACCAAAAACTCCCATACCTACTAGGGGAACAGAGAAATTGTGTAAACTTAGCGGCACACTATGTTACAGCTTGCCATAAACAGAGGGACAACCATTAAATCTGAAAAAAAGAGTATATACAAATTATATGAATGTATATTTATACACTCAGGGATATATCTGTTTATACACTGTATGGATAGATCTGCGTTTATGTGTTCAACCATAAATGTTTTTCGATGCTTTGGCAACATAAGATGTACCTTGTCATCATGCCAATAAAGCGATTTGAATTGAATTGAATTGAATTGAATAGTGCAAGGAAAGGGGAATGAAGGGACCTGGGGACAGGGCGGACACCTGGGGTTAGGATACCGCTCGTGTGGAGGACTCACACCAACACGGACTGGTTCGGCAGAATGGCCGCTCCTGTTTTGTCATTTCTATATCATTTTAGCCTGAGAAATCCTGTTCAGGCAGTTCCCGTTGTGAATGTGAAATTTATAATGGCGAAGTTGACAAGCGTGCATAAATGTTAAGAATTATGATATTAATTGAGAAAGACACAAGACAAAGACCAAAGTGATAGATTGGAAATAACCAAACTGTGAGAGGATGAGAATGGAACCAGGGAAGATAATCTGGAAAAAGTTATTGACAAACAGTGAGGGGGGCAATTTTCGCCCAATACTTTCGATGCTAAAGAGGCTCCAAGGTCGCCAAGATGGGGTCTTAAGCTGCAATGCCGGTTTAGCGCAGGACACCATCTTGGTAAAGGATTTGAAGCCAGCACCAGGAACAGCCGCCCGGAGGCTCGTTAAACAGCTGATTGCCACTTAACATGCCTGCTAGCGCTCATTAAAGAGGCTGCACGGGGGGCATTTGGTGGCTCGCGCTTCATCCAACGCCCTCTCCCAACAGCAACCAGCGTTCAAGCGCTACTTAAAGGGAAAGCAGAGAAGGTTGATCAAGGTAGCGCAGTAGATGTTGTATATACGGACCTTCGGAAGGCATTTGACAAAGTGCCACACAGAAGGTGGAAGCCCATAGAATTAAGGGGAAAGTGGCGGGATGGATACAAAATTGGCTCAGTGACAGGAAGTGGTGGTGGATGGATGTTTTCAGACTGGGGGGTGGTTTGCAGTAGTGTTCCCCAAGGGTCAGTTTTTGGGTCCATTACTCTGCAATTTTTATAAATGACCTAGACTCGGGTGTAGGGAACAGCATTATAAAGTTTGCAGATGATACGAAACTTGGTAAAGTAGTCGATAGTGATGAGGATAGTTCTAGGCTTCAGGCTGACGGACAGGATGGTGAAATGAGCAGAAGCACGGCAGGTGGAGTTCAATGTGGAGAAGTGAGAAGTGAGGCACTTTGGGGGACTAATATGGAAAGACAGTGCACTATAAATAGCACGATTCTGAAACGTGTCGCTGAGCAGAGAGACCTTGGTGTCCAGATACACAAATCCTTAAAGGTGGCAGGGCAAGTTGATAAGGTGGTTAAAAAAGCGAATGGGTTCCTTGGGTTTATAAATAGAGGAATAGAATATAAAAGCAAAGAGATCCTGCTCGAACTTTATAAATCACCGGTTAGGCCTCAGCTGGAGTATTGTGGACAATTCTGGGCCCCACACTTCAGGAAAGGTGTAAAGGCCTTAGAAAGGGGACAGAGGAGGTTTACCAGGATGTGACCAGGGACGAGGGACTTCAATAGAATCGATAGTGAAAAACTCTTCCCTCTGGCGAGTGGGTCAATAACCAGGGGTCATAGATTTAAAATCATTGGAGAAAGATCCAGAGGGGAGATGAGGAGAAATGTTTTCACTCGGAGAGTTGTCGGGATCTGGAACGCTCGACCTGAAACAGTGGTGGAAGCTGATTCCATCAATAATTTTAAAAGGGAGTTGGACAGGTGCTGGAGGATGAGGAGTTCACAGGGTCACTGACAAAAGGCGGGGGGGTGGGACTGAGCACGACCGCTCTTTCTAAGAGCCGGCACAGGCACGGCGGGCCGAATGGCCTCCTTCTGTGCTGTAAGTTTCTGTGATTCTATGAATACCTTTGGTTAACAAAAATCTATCAATCTCAGATTTAAAATTCACAATTGATCCAGCATCAATTGCCAGTTACGGAAGAGAGTTCCAAACTTCCACCACCCTTTGTATGTAGAAATGTTTCCTAATTTCATTCCTGAAAGGTCTGGCTCTAATTTTTATTCTATGTTCCCTAATTCTAGACTACCCAACCAACAGAAATAGTTTCTCTCTATCTACGCCATCAGTTCCCTTTAATATCCCTTAACCTTCGAAATTCCAGGGAAGATAATCCTAGCTTGTATAATTATGCCCTGTATACCCAAGTGCAGATCATTAATATATATCAAAAAGAGCAGTGGACCCAACACCAACCCCTGGGGGACACCACTACACACTGCCCTCCGGTCTGAAAAACAGCCGTTGACCACTACTCTCTGCTTTCTGTCCCTTAGTGTCAGCTGTGGCGCAGTGGGCCGCACCCTCGCCTCCAAGTCAGAAGGTTGTGGGTTCAAGTCCCACACCATGGAACTTGAGCACATAAATCTAGGCTGACACTCCAGTGCAGTGCTGAGGGAGTGCTGCATTGATGGAGGAGTCATCTTTCAGATGAGACGTTAAACCAAGGCCCTGTCTGCCCCCTCAGGTGGACGTAAAAGATCCCATGGCACTATTTCGAGGAAGAGCTGTAGAGTTATCCCTGATGTCCTAGCCAATATTTATCCCTCAATCAACATCACTAAAAAACAGATTATCTGGTCATTATCACATTGCTGTTTGTGGGAGCTTGCTGTGCGCAAATTGGCTGTCGCATTTCCCACATTACAACAGTGACTACACTTCAAAAGTACTTCATTGTAAAGCGCTTTGGGACATCTGGTGGGCATGAAAGGCGCTGTGTGGACACTTTGATCCAGGAGGCAGTCAGACCCCTTAGGTTAGGTACTGGTACAGGTATGGTTAGTGGTCAGGGACAGGGGGGTGTGACTGCAAGGTAAGGGGACCCAAGGTGCAGTGCTGGAGGAGCCTCAGTCTTTGCCATTGTCTAACAAGTATGTTCTGTGTGAATGAGGGAAAAGCCTACAGGATGGATGAGCAAGCTGACCATGGCACCATGGTGCAGGAGGCCATTCAAGCGGGGAGAGTGAAAGGGAATGTAGTTGTGGTAGAGGACAATATAGTCAGGGGGATAGACATTGTTCTCTGCAGCCGTGACCGAGAGTTTTGAAGGTTGTGTTGCCTGCCCGGTGCCAGGGTTAAAGACATCTCCTCGCAGCTGGAGAAGAAGGGGGAGGGGGAGGATCCAGTTGTCATGGTCTACGTAGGAACCAACGACATAGGTAGAACTAGGAATGAGGTTCTGCTGAGGGAGTTTGAGGAGCTAGAGTCAAAATTATAAAGCAGAACCTCAAAGGTAATAAACTCTGGATTGTTACCTGAGCCATGCGCAAATTGGCATAGGGACAAACAGAAGAGTGGTGTGGGAGAAAGGAGTTTCAGTTCATGGGGCACTGGCACCAGTACTGGGGAAAGAGGGAGCTGTTCCGTTGGGACGGGCTCCACTTAAACCGGGCTGGGACCAGTGTCCTGGCAAACTGAATAACTAGGGCAGTAGACAGGGCTTTAAACTAATGAAGGGGGAGGGGGGACAATTCAGGAAAGAGTAAATTTAAAAGCAGCGAGAGAAATGTCGAGGCTCTAGAGCAGAGCAGAGTTTTGGGTAAAAATAAGCAGAGTGGGTCAGGAAGGGATAGAGAGAGTAACAAAGGTAACAAGGCATCAGTGACTAAGGTGACATCAGGGAAATATAGAAATCAGTCAAAGCTAAAGGCACTATATCTGAATGTGTGAAGTATTCGTAACAAAATAGATGAATTAATAGCGCAGATAGAGATTAACATATTTGATCTAATAGCCATAACAGAGACATGGTTGCAAACTAAATATTCCAGGATACCTAACTTTTAGAAGAGATAGGCAAAATGGAAAAGGAGGAGGGGCCCTGATAATAAAGGATGGGATAAAGACAGTAGAGAGAAAGGATCTTAGCTCCGAAAATCAAGAAGTAGAATCAGTTTGGGTGGAGCTAAGAAACAGCAAGAGGCATAAACATTGGGAGTTGTTTATAGGCCCTCCAAACAGTAGTTGTAATGTAGGGCAGAGTATAAATCAGGAAATTAGAGGCGCATGTAACAAGGGTAATACAGTAATCATGGCGGACTTTAATCTGCATATAGACTGGGCAAACCAAATTTGCAATAATAGTGTGGAGGACGTGTGCAATGTATGCGGGATAGTTTTCTAGGTCAGTATGTTGAGGAACCAACTAGGGAACAGGCTATTTTAGATCTAGTATTGTGCAATGAGAAAGGGTTAATTAATAACCTTGTAGTAAAGGGGCCTTTAGGGAAGAGTGACCATAATATGATAGAATTTTATATTGAGTTTGAAAGTGAGTTAGTTAAATACAAAACTAGGGTCTTAAATCTAAACAAAGCAAACTAAGTAGGTATGAGGGGCGAGTGGGCTAAGGTAGATTGGGAAACGACATTAAAAGATATGATGGCAGACAAGCAACAGACAAATATTTAAAGAATTAATACATAATTTACAAGAAATATACATTGCTTTAAGGCACTAAAACCCCACAGGAAAAGTGGTCCAACCGTGGCTAACAAGAGAAGTTAAAGATAGTATTAGATCAAAGGAAGAGGCTTATAATGCTGCCAAAAAGAGTAGTAAGCCTGAGAATTGGGAGGATTTTAGAATTCAGCAAAGGAGGACCAAGAAATTGATGAAGAAAGGGAAAATAGAACATGAGAGTAAACTAGTGAGAGACATAAAAACAGACTGTAAAACGTTCTATAGGTATGTAAAAAGGAAAAGATTGGCGAAAGTAAATGTGGGTCCCTTACAGGCTGAGACAGGAGGAATTATAATGGGGAATAAGGAAATGGCAGAGAAATTAAACAAATACTTTGTGTCTGTCTTCACGGGACTGAAAGCCAATAAATCCCCTGGACCTGATGGCCTACATCCTAGGGTTTTGAAAGAGGTGATTATAGAGATAGTGGATGCATTGGTTGTCATTTTCCAAAATTCCATAGATTCTCGAACGGTTCCCGTGGATTGGAAGGTAGCAAATGTAACCCCACTATTTAAGAAAGGAGGGAGAGAGAAAATGGGGAACTACAGACCAGTCAGCCTAACATCAGTAGTGGAGAAAATGCTAGGATCTATTATTAAGGACGTGGTAATAGGGCACTTAGAAAATAATAATAGAGTCAACACGGATTTATGAAAGGGAAATAGTGTTTGACAAATCTGTTAGAGTTTTTTGAGATTGTAGCTAGCAGAATAGATAAGGGGGAGCCATTAGTGTATTTGGATTTCAGAAGACATTCGATAAGGTGCCACACAAGAGGTTATTAAACAAAATTAGGGCTCATGGGATTGGGGGTAATATACTAGCATGGATTGAGGATTGGTTAACGGATAGAAAACAGAGAGTAGGAATAAACGGTCATTTTCAGGTTGGCAGGCTGTAACTAGTGGGGTACCACAAGGATCAGTGCTTGGGCCTCAGCTATTCACAATCTACATCAATGATTTGGATGAGGGGACCAAATGTAATATATCCAAGTTTGCTGATGATACAAAGCTGGGTGGGAATGTAAGTTGTGAGGAGGATGCAAGGAGGCTTCAAGGGATATAGACAGGCTAAGTGAGTGGGCAAGAACATGGCAAATGGAATACAATGTGGAGAAATGTGAAGTTATCCACTTTGGTAGGAAAAATAGAAAAGTAGAGTATTTTTTAAATGGTGAGAGATTGGGAAATGTTGGTGTTCAGAGGGACCTGGGTGTCCTTGTACATGAATCACTAAAAGTTAACATGCAGGTACAGCAAGCAATTAGGAAAGCAATTGGTATGTTGGCCTTTATTACAAAAGGATTGGAGTATAAGAGTGAAGAAGTCTTATTGCAATTATATAGGGCCCTGGTGAGACCACACCTGGAGTATTGTGTACAGTTTTGGTCTCCTTACCTAGAGAAGGATATACTTGCCATAGAGGGGGTGCAACAAAGGTTCACCAGACTGGTTCTTGGGATGGGGGGATTGTCCTTTGAGGAGAGATTGAGTAGACTAGGCCTATATTCTCTAGAGTTTAGAAGAATGAGAGGTGATCTCATTGAAACATATAAAATTCTTACACGAGAGTAGATACTGGGAGGATATTTCCCCAGTTGGAGAGTCTAAAACTAGGGGTCACAGTCTCAGAATAAGGGGTCGGCCATTTAGGACTGAGATGAGGAGAAATTTCTTCACTGTGGATGCTCAGTTTTTGAGTATGTTCAAGACAGAGATTGATAGATTTTTGGATATTAGGAATCAAGGGATATGGGAATAGTGCAGGAAGGTGGAGTTGAGGTAGAAGATCAACCATGATCTTATTGAATGGCGGAGCACGCTCGAGGGGCCGAATGGCCTACTCCTACTTCTTGGCCCAGTAATTCGGGTCCCAATGCGTGAGTAAGCACCGTGTACTCACACGTGGGACCGATGGAATTGCTGGTTTTCTGCATGCACAGCGCATGCGCGGGAAACCGGCATTTCCGATCCTCTGAACCAAGGGGTTCAGAGGTCGAACGCGTGCGCGCTGAAATTCCTTTTTTTTTACAGGGTTGCCCGTGCAATAAGGCCTCCAGCTTTTACGCGAGAGAAAAGCAGACGTAAGTACTTAGTTTTAAAAGGTAAGTGGTCTATTAATTAAAGTTAGACATTTTTTTCCACAGGTTTATTATTTTTTAAGACTTTACAGTAAGGTAAGTGTATTTTTAGACCCGATTTGTTAAAAAATTATTTTTTCAAAAATTTGAATAATTGTTTAAATTAGTTTTTTACAGTTATTAATAGTTCATTTAATTAGTGGGATGTTTTTTAAACTTTTATTTGAAGTTTAAGTACTGTTTTGGGCGCCCGGAGTTTTCATGAGTTTGACAGTTCTTACTATCAAATTCATGAATGAACTTTTGCAACCTCCGATTGGTTGCCCAGTGCTCACGTGATCCCAGCCGGCTCATCGAACTAGCTACGCCGCTGGATCACGCAAGCACAGCGCGCCGGGAGCTGAACCGGGCCACTGACAGGAAATCCACGCAGGGCCGGGCTTCAACTGTTGGCGCGCTATGTAAGTGTAGGTCGGGGGCTTGCACCCGCGGGAATCCCCAGACACCAATTTCTGGGCCATTATGTTCTTAATAAGCCTCCTGTGTGGCACTTTGTCGAATTGCCTTCTGAAAGTCCATGTGTACAACATCTACTGCACTACCTTGATCAACCTTCTGTTACCTCATCAAAGAATTCAATCATATTAGTCTGACATGATTTGCCTTTAACTAATCCATGCTGGCTCTCCTTGATTAACCCATGCCTTTCCAAATGAAAGTTTATTTTGTCCCTGATAATGGTTTCCAATAACTTCCCCACCACCGATGTTAGGGTGACTGGCCTGTAGTTTCCTGGTTTATCCCTCCTCCCTTTCTTGAATAGGTATAACATGAGCAGCCTCCAGTCCTCCGACACTGCTCCTGTATCCAATGAGGATTGAAAGATTGGGATCAATGCCTCTGCTGTTTCTACCTTTGCTTCTTTCAGCAGCTTAGGATACATTCCACCCGGACCAGGTGACTCACCGACTTTCAGTAATGTTAATCTTTTTAGTACGTCTTCTCTGTCTATTACTATCCTGTCCATAACTTCCCTCTCCTCTTCTAGTGTAACCCTTATCATCCACTTCCTTTGTGAAGACAGATGCAAAGCACTCACTTAATACTTTAGCCATGTCCTCTGCCTCTACATGAAGATTTCCCTTTGGGTCCTCAATAGGCCCAACTTTTTCCCTAGCTAACCTCTTACACTTTATGGGGGAAAGATTTGGTTGCTTTGCGCCTCCCGTTAGCGCCCTGAGAGGGCACAAAGCAACTAGTGCCCGGGCGCGGTGCCGCCAACGCCTCCCGCAAAATACAACGGGAGGTTAGCGGTGGCACTAACTGTTTCCCTCAAGTGCCTATCCAGTCTCCCCTTGAAAACATTGAGTGTCTCCGCTTCCACCACTTCCATCGGCAGCGAGTTCCAGGTCCTCACCACTCGCTGTGTAAAAAGTTTTTCCTCACGTCCCCCCTATATCTCTTGCCCAAAACCTTAAATCTGTGTCCCCTAGTCACACAATCACAGAAACCCCACAGTGCAGATAGAGGCCATTTCGGCCCATCGAGCCTACACCAACACATATCCCACCCTATCCCTATAACCCCACGTATTTAATCCCCCCTAACACTAAGGGTCAATTTATCATAGCCAATCATCCTAACCCGCACATCTTTGGACTGTGGGAGGAAACCGGAGCACCCGGAGGAAACCCACGCAAACACGGGGAGAATGTGCAAACTCCACACAGACAGTCACCCGAGGCCGGATTCGAACCCGGGTCCCTGGCGCTGTGAGGCAACAGTGCTAACCACTATGCCACTGTGCTGCCGTTACCATCCTTGTACAGTCCTTGTACCATCAACTAGTGGGAACAGCCTTTCCCCATCTAGCCTATCCAAACCCGTCATAATCTTGTACACTTTAATCAAATCACCCCTCAACCTCCTTTGCTCTAATGAAAACCAATCCAGCTTCTCCAACCTGTCCTTGTAGCTAAGATCCCCCATCCCCGGAACCATTCTGGTAAATCTCTGCACCCTCTCAAGGGCCTTCACATCCTTCCTAAAGTGTGGTGACCAGAACTGGACGCAATACTCCAGTTGTGGCCTAACCAGCGCTTTATAAAGGTTCAGCATAACTTCTCTACTTTTGTACTCAATACCTCTATTTATGAAGCCCAAGATCCCATATGCTTTGCTAACCACTCTCTCAATATGTCCTGCCTCCTTCAGGGAACTATGCACATTAACTCCCAGGTCCCTCTGTCCCTGCACACTCTGTAAAACTGTGCCATTAAGTGTATATTGCCTCTCCCTGTTCCTTCTGCCAAATTGCATCACCTCACACTTCTCTGTATTAAATTCCATCTGCCAGTTGTCTGCCCATTCTGCTAGCTTTTCTATGTCCTGCTGCAGTCGAATGATGTCATCATCACTGTTTGCCACACCCGCAAGTTTGGTGTCATCAGCAAATTTAGAAATTCTACTCTGTATTCCCTCTCTATCTCCTTCCCAGTATTTGTTGGGCTATAGTATACACCCAGTAGCCTAACAGCTCCTCTATTGTTCCTTAATTATAAACAAATAGACTATCTTTGGCCCTTCAAGTACATCATCCCTCTCTGGTGCTATAATAGTTTCTTTGATCAGTATTGCCACCTCTTTCCTCCTTTTCCTTCCCTATCTGTCCTGAATATATTGTTACCAGGACTATTAAGTGCCCATTCCTCCCGTTGTTTGAGTTAGGTCTCTGTTATTGTCACTATATCATAATCCCATGTGACTACATGTGCCTGTGGCTCACCAACCTTATTAACCATGCTCCAGGCATTTACACACATGCACTCCAAACCCATCTTAGTCTGCCTCACATTTCCCCCTGTCTGAATCCTCCGATTTCTGAACGACTCTTTATTCTTGTGTCCCTGTTTGTCCCTGTGCATCTGTAGCTGCTCACTAATGCTTCATATTCAGTTATTGTTGTTGAATATACTATTAACTTCCAAAGAATGGAAAGATAGAGGAAGAGATACATAAATATATTAGAAAAAATATTCTAGAAGCAACAGGACCATAACTCTTCCTTGGATGTGGAAATGGTGCCAATAGACTGGGTGAGTGCCACTGTAAAACTTCTATTTGTAAAGGGAGGAAAGGATCAACCAGGTAACAATAGATCAATCAACCTGGCATCGGAAAGCTTCATAACATGGAATAAATGACCTTCCTCATAAACTGGGATAATTAAGGACAATCAGCATGGATTTGCAGAAGGAAAGTCATGTCTGACAACGTGAAGTGTACTTTGAGGAAATAACAGTGTATTAATAAAGGAAATGCGGTGGATGTGGTGAATTTCCAAAAGGCATCTGATAAGGTGCCACCTGGGAGGCTTGTTGATAAAATGAAGGCACAATGTGTTAAAGGCAATGTCACCGCATGGATAGGAAGTTAATTAAAAGAATAAAAAAGTCATGGTTTATGGATGGTTTTCAGATTGGAGAAATGTAAATGAAAATTTCCTCCAGGATCATTGTTCTTGAAATATAAAAATAGACTGGTTATAACGGGACAACATCAACATTTTAAGACAACACAAAAATAGAGATCATGGTTAACTATGAAGTTGACTAAGTGACTTCAGGAGCACAGGCAGGTTAGTAGACTGAGCATAGAGATGCCACAGGCAATTTAATGCAGAGAAATGTGAGGTGATACATTTTGGGAGGAAAAATAAGGAGTCATAGTCATAATGGCACAGAAGGAGGCCATTCGGGCCATTGAGTCCATGCCGGCTCTCTGTATACAATCCAGTCAGTCCCATTCCCCCGCTCTATCCCCGTAGCCCTGCAAGTTTATTTCCCTCAAGTGCCTATCCAGTCTCCCCTTGAAAACATTGAGTGTCTCCGCTTCCACCACTTCTGTCGGCAGCGAGTTCCAGGTCCTCACCACTCGCTGCGTAAAAAAGTCTTTCCTCACGTCCCCCCTGTATCTCTTGCCCAAAACCTTAAATCTGTGTCCCCTAGTCCTTGCACCATCAACTAATGGGAACAGCCTTTCCCCGTCTAGCCTATCCAAACCCGTCAAATCTTGTACACCTCGATCAAATCACCCCTCAACCTCCTTTGCTCTAATGAAAACAAATCCAGCTTCTCCAACCTATCCTTGTAGCTAAGATCCCCTGAGGGAATAGTAAAATTTTAAAAGGAGCAAAGAGACTTAGGTGTTCCAATAAAAGTGGAAGGACAAGTTCTTTAAATACAATTTCAAAATTTGCTCGTAACACCAAATTGTTGGGGGGGGTGGCGGTGGGGGGTTATAGACAATACTGAGGAGGACTGTGACAAAATACAAGAAGTCATTAATAAACTTGCAGTTAGGGTTAGGGTTAGGGCAAATTAATTTCAATATAGATAATTGTGAGGTGGTGCATTTTGGTAGGAAGAATAAGAATGTCACCTACTCCTTGGAAAATAAGTCTAAATGGGGTAAAGGAGCAAAGGGATCTAGGTGCACCCATTGACAAATCACTAAAGGTAGTGACACAGGTTAAAAAGGCCACTGAAAAAGCAAAAAAACACAAGGGTTCATTAATAGAGGGATAGAATTGAAAGGTAGAGAGGTCATGTGAAACTTCTATATAACCTTGGTCAAACAAAAACTCCACGGGAAAAGTGATCCAACCGTGGCTAACTAAAGAAGTTAAGGATAGCATTAGATTGAAAGAAGAAGCTTATAATGTTGCAAAGAATAATAGTAAGCCTGAGGATTGGGAGAGTTTCAGAAACCAGCAAAGGTTGACCAAAACATTGATAAAAAGGGAAAAAATAGAATCAGAGAAAACTAGCAAGAAATATAAAAGCAGATTGTAAGAGCTTCTACAAGTATGTAAAAAAGGAAGAGAGTAGCAGAAGTAAACGTTGGTCCCTTAGAGGCTGAGACAGGAGAAATTATTATGGGGGATAAGGAAATGGCAGAAACGTTAAACAAATATTTTGTATCTGTCTTCACAGTAGAAGATACAAAAGCAGACCAAAAATGGTGGGGAACCAAGGGTCTAATGAGGGTGAGGAACTTAACGTAATTAATATAAGTAGAGAAAAAGTACTAGAGAAACTAATGGGACTAAAAGCCGACAAATCCCCTGGACCTGACGGCCTACATCCTAGGGTTCTAAAAGAGGTGGCTGAAGAGATAGTGGATGCATTGGTTTTGATCTTCCAAAATTCCCTAGATTCTAGAACGGTCCCAGCGGATTGGAAAGTCGCAAATGTAACACTATTCAAGAAAGGAGGGAGAGAAAAAACAGGGAACTCCAGGCCAGTTAGCCTGACATCAGTCGTCGGGAAAATGCTGGAATCCATTGTTAAGGAAGTGGTATCAGGGCACTGAGAAAATCATAACGTGATTAGGCCGAGTCAACATGGTTTCATGAAAGGGAAATCGTGTTTGACAAATTTATTAGAGTTTTTTGAGGATGTAACTAGCAGGGTAGATAAAGGGGAACCAGTGGATGTAGTATATTTGGATTTCCAAAAGGCATTCGATAAGGTGCCACATAAAAGGTTATTACACAAGATTAGGTCTCATGGGATTGGGGTAATATAGTAGCATGGATAGAGGATTGGTTAACAGACAGAAAACAGAGAGTAGGGATAAACGGATCTTTTTCAGGTTAACAGGCTGTAACTAGTGGGGTGCCGCAAGGATCAGTGTTGGGGCCTCGGCTATTTACAATCTATATTAATGACCTAGATGAAGGGACCGAGTGTAATGTTTCCAAGTTTGCTGATGATACAAAGCTAGGTGGGACAGTAATCTATGAGGAGAACACAGAGTCTGCAAAGGGATATAGATAGACTGAGTGAGTGGGCAGTAAGGTGGCAGATGGAGTATAATGTGGGGAAATGTGAGGTTATTCACTTTGGTAGGAAGAATAGAAAAACAGAATATTTTTTTAATGGTGAGAAACTTTCAAATGTTGGTGATTACAGAGATTTGGGTGTCCTCGTGCAAGAAACACAGAAAGCTAGCATGCAGGTACAGCAAGCAGTAAGGAAGGCAAATGGCATGTTGGCCTTTATTGCAAGGGGGTTGGAGTATAAGAGTGAGGAAGTCTTGCTACAATTGTACAGGGCCTTGGTGAGACCACACCTGGAGTACTGGGCACAGTTCTGGTCTCCTTATCTAAGGAAGGATATACTTGCCTTGGAGGCGGTGCAACGAAGGTTCACTAGATTGATTCCTGGGATGAGAGGGCTGTCCTATGATGAGAGATTGTGTAGAATGGGCCGATACTCTCTGGAGTTTAGAAGAATGAGAGGTGATCTCATAGAAACATACAAGATTCTGAAGGGGATTGACAGGGTAGATGCTGAGAGGTTGTTTCCCCTGGCTGGAGAGTCTAGAACTAGGAGGCGTAGTCTCAGGATAAGGGGTCGGCCATTTAAGACTGAGATGAGGAGGAATTTCTTCACTCAGAGGGTTGTGAATCTTTGGAATTCTCTGCCCCAGAGGGCTGTGAATGCTGAGTCTTTGAGTATATTCAAGGCTGAGATCGATAGATTTTTGGACTCTAGGGGAATCAAGGGATATGGCGATCGGGCAGGAAAGTGGAGATGAGGCCGATGATCAGCCATGACCTTATTGAATGGCGGAGCAGGCTTCAGGGGCCGTATGGCCGACTCCTGCTCCTATTTCTTATGTTCAAACCACATTTAAGAGGACTGTGCACAGTTCTGGTCTTCCTCTATACCCCATACTAACCCTCCATACCCCCTGTACCCACCCTCTGTACCCCTTGTCTTCACCCTCTGTACCCTGTATGTGACGGGCCAGGGCTGTTACAGGGCTGGCATTTCAATAGTTACTGAATAGAAAGCTCTGATCCCAGTCAAGCAGCACTCAGTGTCCTAGGAGGGCTGGAGGAATATTATTAAACAGCATAAGGTGAACTCACCGCACAGCCCGGCTCGGCTCCCTTAGTCCCTGTCTGCACCGGTCACAACAATCAAATCCAACTGGCGCTCTTCTCCTGTTCTGTCGCTTCTGCCGTGCAGGTTGGGGTTTCCAAGGAGCCTAGAATGACGGTGATTAACGTAAAGGACAGACTCCATCTCCAGTCTCCAGCCCCAAGTCCCAGTCTCCAGCCCCCAGTCTCTAGTCTCTAGCCTCCAGTCTCTAGCCCCCAGTCCCCAGTCTCCAGCCCCCAGTCTCTAGCCTCCAGTCTCTAGCCCCCAGTCTCTAGTCTCTAGCCCCCAGTCTCTAGTCTACAGTCTCCAGCCCCCAGTCTCTAGTCTCTAGCCCCCTGTCTCTAGTCTACAGTCTCTAGCCCCCAGTCTCCGGCCCCCAGTCTCTAGCCCCCAGTCCCCAGTCTCCAGCCCCCAGTCTCTAGTCTACAGTCTCCAGCCCCCAGTCTCTAGTCTCTAGCCCCCTGTCTCTAGTCTACAGTCTCTAGCCCCCAGTCTCCAGTCTACAGTCTCTAGCCCCCAGTCTCTAGTCTCTAGCCCCCAGTCTCTAGTCTACAGTCTCCAGCCCCCAGTCTCTAGTCTCTAGCCCCCTGTCTCTAGTCTACAGTCTCTAGCCCCCAGTCTCCGGCCCCCAGTCTCTGGCCCCCAGCCCCCAGTCTACAGTCTCTAGCCCCCAGTCTCCAGTCTACAGTCTCTAGCCCCCAGCCCCCAGTCTCTAGTCTACAGTCTCTAGCCCCCAGTCTCCGGCCCCCAGTCTATGGCCCCCAGTCTCCAGTCTCCAGCCCCCAGTCTACAGTCTCTAGCCCCCAGCCCCCAGTCTCCAGTCTACAGTCTCTAGCCCCCAGCCCCCAGTCTCTAGTCTACAGTCTCCGGCCCCCAGTCTATGGCCCCCAGTCTCCAGCCCCCAGTCTCCAGTCTCCAGCCCCCAGCCTCTAGTCTACAGTCCCCAGTCACAAGCGCCGAGCTGTTACAGACCCTGAAACTCACAGTTAAGGCGCAGCAACGGACTCTCAAACACTGCCCTCTTCAAAAACCAGCCGGGAAATACAAAGCTTTGGAGGAGGTAGCGCCAGACAGATTGGTGAGGCTCACCCGGCGGGAGTCCCAGCACTCCGGACAATCCGCACACCGGACAGACCCCGCACACCGGACAGACTCCGCACTGCCCGTCTCACCGCTCTTCCCAGAGAGAAACTCCAGCCCGGAGCAGGAACACCAGCCCGGAGCAGGGCACGGAGACAATCTTTCAACTTCTACAGTTAACCCTTCGATGAAGAACTAAACACCGTCCGTCCTTCTCCCAGACACTCCTCGCGGTCTCTCAGTCTCAATACTTTACACCCATTATACTCAAATCCGAAATCTCTGTACCCCCTTTACCCACTCTCTGTACCCCCTGTACCCACTCTCTGTACCCCCTGTACCCACTCTCTGTACCCACTCTTTGTACCCCTTTACCCACTCTCTGTACCCCCTGTGCCCACTCTCTGTACTCCCTGTACCCCCTATCTGTACCCCCTGTACCCACTCTCTGTACCCCCTTTACCCACTCTCTGTACCCCCTGTACCCACTCTCTTTACCCCTTGTGCCCACTCTCTGTACCCCCTGTACCCCCTGTACCCACTCTCTGTACCCCCTTTACCCACTCTCTGTACCCCCTGTACCCACTCTCTGTACCCCCTGTACCCCCTCTCTGTACCCCCTGTACCCACTCTCTGTACCCCCTGTACCCACTCTCTGTACCCCCTTTACCCACTCTCTGTACCCCCTGTACCCACTCTCTGTACCCCCTTTACCCACTCTCTGTACCCCCTTTACCCACTCTCTGTATCCCCTGTACCCACTCACTGTACCCACTCTCTGTACCCGCTGTACCCACTCTCTGTACCCCCTGTACCCACTCCCTGTACCCCCTTTACCCACTCTCTGTACCCCTGTACCCACTCTCTGTACTCCCTGTACCCACTCTCTACCCCCTGTACCCCCTTGTACCCACTCTCTGTACTCCCTGTACCCACTCTCTGTACCCCCTTTACCCACTCTCTGTACCCCCTTTACCCACTCTCTGTACCCCCTGTACCCACTCTCTGTACCCCCTGTACCCACTCTCTGTACCCCCTTTACCCACTCTCTGTACCCCTGTACCCACTCTCTGTACTCCCTGTACCCACTCTCTGTACCCCCTTTACCCACTCTCTGTACCCCCTGTACCTCCTTACCCACTCTCTGTACTCCCTGTACCCACTCTCTGTACCCCCTTGTACCCACTCTCTGTACCCCCTTTACCCACTCTCTGTACCCCCTTTACCCACTCTGTACCCCCTGTACCCACTCTCTGTACCCCCTTTACGCACTCTCTGTACCCCCTTTACCCACTCTCTGTACCCCCTTTACCCACTCTCTGTACCTCCTTACCCACTCTCTGTACTCCCTGTACCCACTCTCTGTACCCCCTTTACCCACTCTCTGTACCCCTTGTACCCACTCTCTGTACCCCTTTACCCACTCTCTGTACCCCCTTTACCCACTCTCTGTACCTCCTTACCCACTCTCTGTACCTCCTTACCCACTCTCTGTACCCCCTTTACCCACTCTCTGTACCCCCTTTACCCACTCTCTGTACCCCCTGTACCCACTCTCTGTACCCCCTTTACCCACTCTCTGTACCCCCTTTACCCACTCTCTGTACCCCCTGTACCCACTCTCTGTACCCACTCTCTGTACCCCCTGTACCCACTCTCTGTACCCACTCTCTGTACCCCCTTTACCCACTCTCTGTACCTCCTTTGCCCACTCTCTGTACAGCGTGTACCCACTCTCTGTACCCCCTGTACCCACTCTCTGTACCCACTCTCTGTACCCCCTGTACCCACTCTCTGTACCCCCTCTACCTACTCTCTGTACCCCCTTTACCCACTCTCTGTACCCCCTTTACCCACTCTTTGTACCACTGTACCCACTCTCTGTACCTCCTTACCCACTCTCTGTACCCCCTGTACCCACTCTCTGTACCCCCTTTACCCACTCTCTGTACCCCCTGTACCCACTCTCTGTACCCCCTTTACCCACTCTCTGTACCCCCTTTACCTACTCTCTGTACCCCTTTACCCACACTCTGTACCCCTTTACCCACTCTCTGTACCCCCTTTACCCACTCTCTGTACCCCTTTACCCACTCTCTGTACCCCCTTTACCCACTCTCTGTACCCCCTTTACCCACTCTCTGTACACCTTTACCCACACCCTGTACCCCCTGTACCCACTCTCTGTACCCCCTGTACCCACTCTCTGTACCCCCTGCACCCACTCTCTGTACCCCATTTACCCACTCTCTGTACCCCCTGTACCCACTCTCTGTACCCCTTTACCCACTCTCTGTACCCCCTGTACCCACACTCTGTACCCCCTGTACCCACTCTCTGTACCCCCTTTACTCACACCCTGTACCCCCTGTACCCACTCTCTGTACCCCCTCTACCCACTCTCTGTACCCCTTTACCCACTCTCTTTACCCCCTGTACCCACTCTCTGTACCCCCTGTACCCACTCTCTGTACCCCCTGTACCCACTCTCTGTACCCCTTTACCCACTCTCTGTACACCCTGTACCCACTCTCTGTACCCCCTGTACCCACTCTCTGTACCCCCTGTACCCACTCTCTGTTCCCCCTGTACCCACTCTCTGTACCCCCTGTACCTACTCTCTGTACCCACTCTCTGTACCCCCTGTACCCATTCTGTACCCCCTGTACCCACTCTCTGTACCTCCTTACCCACTCTCTGTACACCCTCTCTGTACCCCCTGTACCCACTCTCTGTACCCCCTGTACCCACTCTCTGTACCCCCTGTACCCACTCTCTGTACCCCCTGTACCCACTCTCTGTACCCACTCTCTGTACCCCCTGTACCATTCTGTACTCCCTGTACCCACTCTCTGTACCTCCTGTACCCACTCTCTGTACCCACTCTCTGTACCCCCTGTACCATTCTGTACCCCCTGTACCCACTCTCTGTACCCCCTGTACCATTCTGTACCCACTCTCTGTACCCCCTCTCTGTACCCCCTGTACACACTCTCTGTACCCCCTTACTAATTCAGTTGGGGAAAACCCCCAGAAAGCCAGTTAATTAAATCTGGAATAAAGAGGCAATAATCTTGGCCATGAAGCTATCGGATTGTAATTAAAAATCCAACGGGCTCACTCATGTCCTTTAGGGATAGAAAGCTGCCGCCCTGACCCAGTCTGGGCCGATATGTGATTCCAGAGCCTCAGCAATGTTGTTGACTCTTAACGGCCCTCTGAAATTAATCAAACTTCAACAAGAAAGTATAAGAGTAAAACTGGGTGGAACAATTGGCTTTCGAACGAAGCACCCGATTTGGACATGACAATGACACACCCAGCCCAGTCGACCCGGCAAAGTCCTCCTCATTAATAGTTGGGGATTGTGCCAACATTGGGAGAGCTGTCCCACAGTCAAGCAACAGCCTGACAGTCATACTCACAGAATCGTATCTTTCAGCCAACTTTCATGCAACTTTCACTCCGCCATCTTCCCTGGGTATATCCTGTCTGAACAGCAGTCAGGAAGGAATGATGCTGTGAGTCCTCAACATTGACTCCAAACCCCTTGAAGTCTCATGGCTTCAGGTCAAATATGGGCAAGGAAACCTCCTGCTGATTCCCACCTACCGCCCTCCCTCAGCTGATGAATCAGTAGTGCTCCATGTTGAACACCACTTGGAAGAAGTACTGAGGGTGGCAAGGTCACAGATGTACTCTGGGTGGGGGACTTCAATGTACCACCGCAACTGACCGAGCTGGCCGAGTCCTGCCAGACTGGGCCTGCGGCAGGTGGTGAGGGTGCCAACATGAGGGAAAAACATACTTGACCTCATCCTCACAAATCTGTCACAGATGCATCTGCCCATGATATTATTGGTAGGAGTGACCACTGCACAGTCCTTGCGGAGACAAAGCCCCATCTTTACACTTCCATCATGCTGTGTGGCACTACCACTGTGCTAAATGGGATAGATTAATTACAGATCTAGCAGCTCAAAACTGGGCATCCATGAGGTGCCATGGGTCAGCAGCAGAATTGTATTCCACCACAATCTGTAACCTGTTGGCCTGGCATATCCCTCACTCTACCATTACCATCAAACCAGGGGCCCAACCCAGGTTCAATAAGGACAGCACCAGGCATACCTGAATATGAGGTGCCAGCCTTGTGAAGTTACAGCACAGGACTACAAGCATGCTAAACAGCGGAAACAGCATACTATAGACAGAGCTAAGCGATCCCACAACCAATGGATTAGATCAAAACTCTGCAGTCCTGCCGCATCCAGTCGTGAATGGTGGTGGACAAATAAACAGTTAACGGGAGGAAGAGGCTCCATTAACATTCTCATCCTCAACCATTGTGGAACCCAGCACGTGAGTGCAAAAGACAAGGCTGAAGCATTCGCAACCACCTTCAGCCGGAAGTGCGGAGTGGATGATCCATCTCGGCCTCCTCCTGAGGTCCCCACCATCACAGAAGCCAGCCTTCAGCCAATTCGATTCACTCCACGTGGTATCAAGAAACGGCTGAGCGCCCTGGATACAGCAAAGGCTGTGAGTCCCGACAACATCCCAGCTGTCGTGCTGAAGACTTGTGCCCCAGAACTAGCCGCGCCTCTAGCCAAGCCGTTCCAGTACAGCTACAACACTGGCATCTATCCGACAATGTGGAAAACTGCCCAGGTATGTCCTGTTCACAAAAAGCAGGACAAGTCCAATCCAGCCAATTACTGCCCCATCCACATGCTCAAAATCATCAGCAAAGTGATGGAAGGTGTCGTCGACAGTGCTATCATGGGCCACTTATTCACCAATAACCTGGTCACCGATGCTCAGTTTGGGTTCCGCCATGACCACTCGGCTCCAGACCTCAGTACAGCCTTGGTCCAAATATGGACAAAGGAGCTGAATTCAGGGGTGAGGTGAGAGTGACTGCCCTTGACATCAAGGCAGCATTTGACCAAGTGTGGCATCAAGGAGCCCTAGTAAAACTGAACTCAATGGGAATCGGGGGAAAACTCTCCACTGGCTGGAGTCATACCTAGCACAAAGGAAGATGGTTGTGGTGGTTGGAGGTCAATCATCACAGCCCCATGACATTGCTGCAGGGCAGTGTCCTAGGCCCAACCATCTTCAGCTGCTTCATCAATGACATTCCCCCCATCATAAGGTCAGAAGTCGGAATGTTCACTGATGATTTCACAGTGTTCAGTTCGATTCACAATTCCTTAGATAATGAAGCAGTCTGTGCCCACATGCAACAAGACCTGGACAACATCCAGGCTTGGGCTGATAAGTGGCAGGTAACATTCGCGCCATACAAATGCCAGGAAATGACCATCTCCAACAAGCGAGAGTCTAACCACCTCCCCTTGATATTCAACGGTATTACCATCGTCGAATCCCACAGCACCAACAACCTGGGGGTTACCATTGACCAAAACCTTAACTGGACCAGCTACAGAAATACTGTGGCTACAAGAGCAGGTCAGATGTTGGGTATTCTGCGGCGAGTGTCTCACCTCCTGACTCCCCAAAGCCTTTCCACCATCTACAAGGCACAAGTAAGGGTTGTAATGGAATATTCTCCACTTGCCTGGATGAGTGCAGCTCCAACAACACTCAAGAAGCTCGACACTATCCAGGACATAGCAGCCCATCCACCACCTTAAACATTCACTCGCTCCACCACCGGGGTACCATGGCTGCAGTGTGTACCATCTACAAGATGCACTGCAGCAACTCACCAAGGCTTCTTCGGCAGCACCTCCCAAACCCGCGACCTCTTCCACCTAGAAGGACAAGGGCAGCAGGCGCGTGGAAACACCATGGGCAATAAATGCTGGCCTTGCCAGCAACGCCCACATCCCAAGAACGTCTAAATCAATAAAAAAAATCATTCAACAATGCCCCAATCAGCTACAAACTCGCCTACTCAGTCAACAGGGCTCCAAGTACAGAAATCACTAAAAGCTAGAGGACAGGTACAACAAATAATTGAAAAGGCTAATGGAATGTTGGCCTTTACCGCAAGAGGGGACTAGAATACAAAGGGGTGGATGTTATGCTGCAGCTGTACAGAGCCCTGGTCAGACCGTATCTGGAGCATTGTGTTCAGTTCTGGGCCCCGCCCCTCAGGAAGGACATATCGGCCTTGGAGGGGGGGCAGCGCAGATTCACCAGAATGATACCGGGCTAAAAGGGTTAAATTATGAGGACAGGTTGCAGAGACTAGGTTTGTATTCCCTCGAGTATAGAAGATTGAAGGGTGACCTAATTGAGATGTTTATGATGTTCAAAGCAGTCGATCGGGTGGATAGAGAGAAACTATTTCCTCTGGTGGGGGGGGGGGGGTCCAGAACAAGGGGACATCACCTTAAAATTAGAGCCAGGCCATTCAGGGGTGATGTCAGGAAGCACTTCTTCACACAAAGGGTGGTGGAAATCTGGAACTATCTCCCCCAAAAAGCTGTTGAGGCTGGGGGTGAATTGAAAATTTTGAAACTGAGATCGATAGATTGATAGGTAAGTGTATGAAGAGATACAGGACCAAGGCAGATAGATGGAGTTACGATAAAGATGAGCTATGATTTAATTGAATGGCTGAATAGGCTCGAGGGGCTGAATGGCCTCCTCCTGTTCTTATGCTCCTGTTCTGCTTCCGTTTTCCCAGCTAATTTTGTTTTCTTTTTTCGCTCTCTCTTGACCTTTGTGAATCAGCAGGAGGATGTGCAGTGAAGCAATGGGGCAATGGAAATCGAGAGAGGGATTGCTGATTGAAGGCAGTGTGAAAGTACAGAGCTGAGAGCAGCCTCTGGTGGCAAGAAATGCTCACTGCCCCTGGTATTCACAGTCCGTCTCCCATCCAAGTCCACAATAAATGTAACTCTTAGCTTCCCAGACCCAACCTGATTTGATGATATTTTAAAAACATTTTAAATTTGATTTATTCATCATTAAACACATTTACAGCATGGTGATCATTCCTTTGTACCAGACTATCATTCCTTTAGCGGTTTTTAGCGACAGAAATTAAGGTCATTAAAGACATTTAGAACATCATTATTATTCTGTTATACTGCACAGTCTTTCCTTTCCCATTTATTAGCTTCAGAAATTAAAGTTCATTTTGTGTCCTACAATATATATAAATCTACTGAACTTCAAAAACTAGTCATAAATGTCATTCTTAACTTTCTTTCAGAATAATAAATCCACAGAGCCTTATAATGCTCTTTTGTCTATATTTAAAATACTCTTTCAGGTTTATTCTCCACCCCTTATAAAACAGAGTATTCCTTCATTGAACAATCATGAATTTGGCCACACTGAACAGTAAGTTAATCACCACTACACTAGACCAGCATGAGGCTGAAAAGGCCATCTGACAACTGAAGAACAACAAGGCCTCAGGAGCAGATGGAATCCCCGCCGAGGCACTAAAGCATGGTGGAGAAGCACTACTGGCGCGAATTCATGAACTCATTTCTCTTATCTGGAAGGAGGAGAGCATGCCAGGGGATCTCGGAGATGCCGTAATTGTGACCATCTTCAAGAAAGGTGACAAGTCCGATTGCGGTAATTACAGAGGACTGCAACAGGGAAAGTCATCGCAAGAATCCTCCTCAATCGCCTTATCCCAGTGGCTGAAGAGCTCCTCACAGAGTCACAATGCGGATTCTGCCCACTAAGGGGCACAATGGACATGATCTTCACCACGCGCCAATTACAAGAGAAATGCAGGGAACAGCACCAACTGCTGTACATGGCCTTCTTTGACTTCACAAAGGCCTTTGACACTGTCAACCATGAGGGATTATGGAGTGTGCTCCTCAAATTCAGCTGCCCTCAAAAGTTTGTCACCATCCTCCGCCTGCTTCACGACGACATGCAAGGCATGATCCTGACCAATGGTTCCACCACAGACCCAATTCATGTATGGACCGGGGTCAAGCAAGGCTGTGACATCGCACCAACGCTCGAGAACGCTCTTCTCGATCTTCCTTGCGGCAATGCTCCAGCTCACCCTCAGTACACTCCCCGCTGGAGTGGAGCTAATTTACAGGACAAACGGGAAACTGTTGAACCTCCATCGCCTCCAGTCCAGATCCAAGGTCGTCCCTTCCTCTGTCGTCGAATTACAGTTTGCAGATGACGCTTGCATCTGCGCACACTCGGAGATCGAACTCCAAACCATTGTCAACACCTTCACCGAAGCATACGAGAGTATGGGCCTTACACTAAACATCCGTAAGACAAAGGTCCTCTACCAATCTGCCCCCGCCACACAGTACTGCCCCCCAATTATCAAAATCCATGACAAGGCCTTGGACAACGTGGACCACTTTCCATACCTCGGGAGCCTACTGTCAACAAGGGCAGATGTCGATGACCAAGTCCAACACCGCCTTCAGTTTGCCAGTGCAGCCTTTGGTCGCCTGAGGAAGAGAGTGTTTGAAGACCAGGACCTCAAACTCGGCACCAAGCTCTTGGTCTACAGAGCAGCAGTGATAACTGCCCTGCTGTATGCCTCAGAGACATGGACCATGTACAGCAGGCACCTCAAAGCACTGGAGAGGTACCACCAACGCTGCGTCCACAAGATCCTGCAAATCCATTGGCAGGATAGGCGCACCAACGTCAGTGTTCTCGCTCAAGCCAACATCCCCAGCATTGAAGCTTTGACCACGCTCGAACAGCTCCGCTGGACGGGTCACATCGTCCGCATGCCCGATACGAGACTCCCAAAACAAACGCTCTACTTGGAGCTCCAGCATGACAAGGGAGCCCCAGGTGGGCAGAGGAAATGCTTCAAGGACACCCTCAAGGCCTCCTTGAAAAAGTGCAACATCCCCACCGACACCTGGGAATCCCTGGCCCAAGACCGCACAAAGTGGAGGAGAAGCATCCGGGAAGGCGCCGAACACCTCGAGTCTCTTCGCCGGGAGCAAGCGGAAGCCAAGCGCAAACAGCGGAAGGAGCGCACATCAACTCAAGCACCACACCCACCCGCCCCTTCAACCACCGTCTGCCCCACCTGTGACAGAGACTGTAGGTCCTGCATTGGACTCATCAGTCACCTGAGAACTCATTTTTAATGTGGATGCAATTCATTCTCGGTTCCGAGGGACTGCCTAAGAAGCAGAAGAAGAAGACTTGGGCCGACTCTCCTAAAATCCCCACCTCAAAATACAGTCCCATAGGATTCCCATTCCCGCTCTCGGCCCCCACCCAGCAAGAAAACATCAGACAACTGTCGAACATAGTGCCTGAAAACTGCGGATGTAAGACCAGTAAATGAGGCAGTCTCGCCCTGTGTCCCACACACTGGGCAGGTTGCGCCTCCACTCACCCCCTCTTACATAATAGTAAATATCTGGTTGTGGGCCAATTTAAAATCGAGTTTAATCCAGTCTGGACTTTTAAAATGCGCCCAAATCATGATAAAATGCTGCAGTGGTTATTTACTCAGCCAGAACTCCTGACCAGCAGATGTCTTGAATCTCCATTCCTTAAATACCCCGTACAAATCTCGTATATTGCAGTTTTCTAATCGAACAAACTCACCCCTTTCTCTAGCTGACAGCTTGGAAAAACGTGATGCATTTTACTTTCTCTGGTGATTTCCGCATTTATTTCTTCCGTCCAATCCTGTGGCGTTGCCCTCACAATCTTCTCCTACACGATCCCTATTTCCTCTACCTCCTGATCCTCCTCCCACACCATGTCCCTCACTATCGCTTCCAGCAACCAACCTGGAATCACCTCGTATAATACATCTTTCACGTATATAATGCCAGCTTTTATAAAAGACTGGTTAAATAATGCCTGCCCATCGCTATTTAACCACCTGTTTAAAAATAAGGGCTGTTCTAAAACTTCATCAGCACCCTTGGGCATAAACTGCATATTTATCAAGAATTGGGTCCAAATCTCTATAACCTCCTTATAGAACCAAGGGAGATCCATAATAGAATTAAAAAATATATTGCAGTATTCCGCATAAAATATCTTCTGTCCTGCCAACCCACTTCACTTTAAAAAATGCTTAAAACAACCCTTTTAAAATCTTGTATTTGACATCTGAAGGATTTATCTTCAATTCAATGTCTGGGAAATTGAATCCTCCTTGATCTAGAAGAATCATAGAAATTTACAGCCCAGAAGGAGGCCATTCGGCCCATCGTGTCCGTGCCGGCCGACAAAGATCTCTCCAGCCTAATCCCACTTTCCAGCACTTGGTCCGTAGCCCTGTAGGTTACGGCACTTCAAGTGCATATCCAAGTACTGTTTAAATGTGATGAGGGTTTCTGCCTCTCCCACCCTTTCAGGCAGTGAGTTCCAGACCCCCACCACCCTCTGGGTGACAAAAATTCTCCTCAACTCCCCTCTAATCATTCCACCAATTACTTCATATCTATACCCCCTGCTAAGGGAAATAGGTCCTTCCTATCCACTCTATCTAGGCCTCTCATAATTTTATACACCTCAATTAGGTCTCCTCTCAGCCTCCTCTGTTCCAAAGAAAACAACCTCTGCCTATCCAATCTTTCCTCATAGCTAAAATTCCCCAGCCCAGGCAATCTCCTCGAAAATCTCCTCTGCACCCCCTCTAGTGCAATCACATCCTTCCTGTAATGTGGTGACCAGAACTGCACGCAGTACTCGAGCTGTGGCCTAACTAGTGTTTTATACAGTTCAAGCATAACCTCCCTGCTCTTATATTCTATGCCTCGGCTAATAAAGGCAAGTATCCAATATGCCTTCTTAACCACCTTATCTACCTGCTCTGCTACCTTCAGGGATCTGTGGTCATGCAATCTAAGATCCCTCTTTTCCTCTATACTTCTCAGTATCCTACCATTTATTATGTATCCCCTTGCCTTGTTAGCCCTCCCAAAAATGCATTACCTCACACTTCTCTGGATTGAATTCCATTTGCCACTTTTCTACCCAACTAACCAGTCCATTGATATCTTCCTGCAGTCTACAAGTCTTCCTCACTATCAACCACACGGCCAATTTTTGCATCATCCGCAAACTTCTTAATCATACCCCCTATATTCAAGTCTAAATCATTGATATATACCACAAAAAGCAAGGGACCGAGTACTGAGCCCTGCAGAACCCCACTGGAAACAGCCTTCCAGTCACAAACACACCTGTTGACCATTACCCTTTGCTTCCTGCCACTGAGCCAATTTTGGATCCAACTTGCCACTTTCCCTTGGATCCCATGGGCTTTTACTTTTCGTGACCAGTCTGCCATATGGGACCTTGCCAAAAGCCTTGCTAAAATCCATATAGACTACATCAATCGCACAACCCTCATCTACCCTCCTTGTTACCTCCTCAAAAAATTCAGTTAAGTTTGTCAGACACAACCTTCCCTTAACAAATCCATGCTGACTGTCCTTGATTAATCTGTGCCTTTCTAAATGAAGATTGATCCTGTCCCTCAGAAATTTTTCCAATAATTTGCCCACCACCGAGGTTAGGCTGACTGGCCTGTAATTACTCGCTCTATCCCTTTCTCCCTTTTTAAACAAGGGTACCACGTTAGCAGTCCTCCAGCCCTCCGGAACCACACCTGTAGCCAGAGAGGATTGGAAAATGATGGTCAGAGCCTCTGCTATTTCCTCTTTTGCTTCTCTTAACAGCCTGGGATACATTTCATCCGATCCTGGGGATTTATCCACTTTCAAAGATACTAAACACTTAATATTTCCTCTCTCACTATGTTTATCTCATCTAATATATCACACTCCTCCTCCTTAGCTACAATGTCTGTATCGTCCCCCTCTTTTATGAAGACAGACACAAAGTATTCATTAAGAACCATACCCTCGTCTTCTGCCTCCACACACAGTGGGGTAAATTTTCTGGCCGCCGTCGGGCGGCTTTTCAGGTGGCCAGGGGCCGAAAATCACCGAAAAAGCGGGTTGGGACCCCCCCGCCTGATTCCCCGCCCCGTCCGACTTTCAGACCGCCGTTTCTCCGCGACCCGCTTCAGTCCCGGCCGCCGCTGGTGGGACTGGTCGTCGGCACACTAATGACCAATTATTACCTTGTTGAAGTAGATTTTCCGGGGCCGTTGCGACTTTGGGGCTTTCCCCACATCAAACACGCCTGCGGGGAACCCCGCCGATGAGACCTGGCGTGAAGCTTGCCGGCTTGCTTGCTGTCAGCTGCAGGTCAGGGAAAGCTGCGATTTAAAGGGACAGCACTTGTATGTTGAAGGACCTTGTTGTTGCAGGCTTGGGGCTACTTCTTCAAGGCTTAGGCACAGCTGTGGAAGGTTGGAGCCTCACACACTTCTCCAATGTGAGCTCCTGGGAAGCCCCTCTCGCCACCCTCACTCAGCGCTTCCTCAGCAGAGGCATCTGCGAGAAGCATGGGATGCCTTTTTTTCCTTCCCTTCTTGCCATTAGAGGATCTCCAGCAGCAGAGGCGGCAGCAGCAGAACCAGGAACAGCAGGATGAGCACCAGGAGCACCAGGCTGCTGCTCACTCACCTGAAGCTGCACAGGCCAGAAGGGGCCAGCGCTTGGAAGTGGCTTGAGAGCACCTTGCTGCGCTTTAGGGGGCCATGGGGACCCGTATCTGCACTGGCAGTCCTACTCAGAAGGACTTCCATGAAGATCTGGTTTCTCTGTTCAACAGATGGCCAACGCTCCTCAAGAGATGTCATTCTCTTATGAGCACTCACCATGTTTTCTGTACCCTGGCGAGTTATCTCCTCCATGGAGGTTGCCAACCTTTCCATGGTGATGCGTTCATGCGCCAATGACTCCACAAAGGCTCTGCTCATGGTCGCTACGGACTCCTCCATTCGCTCCACACTCGCAGCGACCCTGGAGACAAAACCTGCCAGAGACTCCTGCATCTGTGCATGGAGATCCATCACCTCTTCTCTTGCATATGGACCCAGAGGCAGAGGGTCGACATGCAGCGCAGCTGAGCTGAGCTGGCAGAGTCCTGCGCCCTCCGACGAGGACTCTCCACTGCTGTCCCTGTCTCCAGAATCTGCTGAGGCTCACTTGTGAGCTGTGAAACACCAGGTGACAACACTACTCTATGTCCCGAAGGTCCCCCCGGGGTGTGAGTGTCTGCGCTGGTGCTGGGTGCGCTTACTTCTGCTGACGCTGCACCCTCAGAGGTTGGAGCTTCCTCTGAGGAGTCTGGCACGGAGAAAAGGCGGGGACGGGGTACTGAACTGGTAAGATCAGCTATGATCTCAGACGAAGATCAGCCATGATCTCATTGAATGGCGGAGCAGGCTCGAAGGGCCGAATGGCCTACTCCTGTTCCTATCTCTATGTTTCTATGTTTCCTCCACAGTGAGGACGGGGGCTCTGGATGGTACTGTGGGGGAGTAAAGGAAGGAGTTAGAGATGTAATGCCAAGGTTCTTCTGGTGACTCCCAGCGAGTTGCTGACACTGTTGTATCCGTGTGTTAATGAAGACCCGGAAAGCAGGAGTTGATTTAACAAGTGTTTACTGAACAAAGTCTGGAGGTGAACTAAACTATACAAGACGCTATACGGGCTTATATACCCGAGTGGTCACTACCGGTACTACAGTACACAGGGGCTTCAAAAAAACATGGTTCCTCTTAAAGGTACATACACCACAGACACCTGCATCCATGCAGCATTGGTCTCAGTGGGAGGCCTCTTCCTCCCTGACCTAGGGAAGAGGACCTTCCTGTGGGCCCTAACCCCATCCAATAATGCCTGCAGTGAAGCCTCGTCGAATTTGAAGGCAGCTCGGGGTCTGACACTGGCCACAGCTGCTGCAGGCTCCTCTGCCATCCTGTATGGTTCGTTTGGAAGCCTTCAGGGGATGCAGTGCTTGCTACGGACCTTGAAAGCACCACGAATGATGACATCATACTGTGGGGATTTCTGACTCGAATTGGACAATTAGCAAGGCTTCCCACATGCTGGGAATTAATTGGCCACTCGAGGGAAAATTGCGTGGAGCTGGCTGACACTTTTTTATGTGTGTCAGAAACCCCACATTCGGGGAAACCCGACCATTTCCCACACAAGCTGAAAATCGGAGCCACAGGTTACCTTTTTGGTCTCTAATAGGCCCTACTCTTACTTTAGTTATCCTCTTGCTTTTTATGCCTTTATAAAACATCTTAACTTTCCTTGATTTTACTTGCCAATATTTTTTCATGCCCTCTCTTTGTTTTCCTAATTTCCTTTTTAATTTCACCCCCGCACTTTCTATACTCCTCTCGGCTTTTTGCCGTATTGAGATCTTGGTATTTGACAAAAGCTTCCCTTTTTTTTCTTTATCCTACCCTGTGTGCCCTTTGACATCCAGGGGCTATAGATTTGGGAGTCCCGCCCTTTTTCTCTGTGGAACTTATTTGCTCTGAGCCCTCACTATCTCCTCCTTGAATGCCTCCCACTGCTCGGACACTGATTTACCTTCAAGTAGCTGTTTCCAGTCCACTTTGGTTAAATCAAACCTCAGCCAATGTTCCCCGTAATTTGTTTTTGGGCTGTGCGGCCCCTTTAACAGGCTGCAAGGCCCCTTCAAACGTCCGCGCATGCGTGTTTTTTTCAATTTAAAAGCCGGCTTATCAGCTGTGCGGGGCCCCTGGATGCTGGGGTCCCTGGAGTGTGATGTGGGGCCCCTGAAGCACAGTGCGGGGCTCCTGGAGCACAGTGTGGGGGCCCTGGAGCGTTGTGCAGGGCCTCTGGAGCGTTGTGCGGGGCCCCTGGAGCACAGTGTGGGGTCCCTGGAGCACTGTGTGGGGTCCCTGGAGCGCTGTGTGGGGTCCCTGGAGCACTGTGCGGGGCCCCTGGAGCACTGTGTGGGGTCCCTGGAGCGCTGTGTGGGGCCCCTGGAGCACTGTGCGGGGCCCCTGGAGCACAGTGTGGGGTCCCTGGAGCGCTGTGTGGGGTCCCTGGAGCACTGTGCGGGGCCCCTGGAGCGCTGTGTGGGGCCCCTGGAGCACTGTGCGGGGCCCCTGGAGCACTGTGTGGGGCCCCTGGAGCACTGTGTGGGGTCCCTGGAGCACTGTGTGGGGCCCCTGGAGCACAGTGTGGGGTCCCTGGAGCGCTGTGTGGGGTCCCTGGAGCACTGTGCGGGGCCCCTGGAGCACTGTGTGGGGCCCCTGGAGCGCTGTGTGGGGCCCCTGGAGCACTGTGTGGGGTCCCTGGAGCACTGTGTGGGGCCCCTGGAGCACTGTGTGGGGTCCCTGGAGCACTGTGTGGGGCCCCTGGAGCGCTGTGCGGGGCCCCTGGAGCATTGTGCGGGGCCCCTGGAGCATTGTGCGGGGCCCCTGGAGCACTGTGTGGGGCCCCTGGAGCACTGTGTGGGGCCCCTGCAGCGCTGTGCGGGGCCCCTGGAGCGCTGTGTGGGGCCCCTGGAGCACAGTGCGGGGTCCCTGGAGCGCTGTGTGGGGTCCCTGGAGCACTGTGCGGGGCCCCTGGAGCACTGTGCGGGGCCCCTGGAGCGCTGTGTGGGGCCCCTGGAGCACTGTGTGGGGCCCCTGGAGCACAGTGTGGGGCCCCTGGAGCACTGCGCTGGGGTCCCTGGAGCACTGTGTGGGGGTCCCTGGAGCACTGTGTGGGGTCCCTGGAGCACTGTGTGGGGTCCCTGGAGCACTGTGTGGGGCCCCTGGAGCACTGTGTGGGGTCCCTGGAGCACTGTGTGGGGTCCCTGGAGCACTGTGTGGGGCCCCTGGAGCGCTGTGTGGGGTCCCTGGAGCACAGTGTGGGGCCCCTGGAGCACTGTGCGGGGCCCCTGGAGCACAGTGTGGGGTCCCTGGAGCACTGTGTGGGGTCCCTGGAGCACAGTGTGGGGTCCCTGGAGCACAGTGTGGGGTCCCTGGAGCACTGTGTGGGGTCCCTGGAGCGCTGTGTGGGGTCCCTGGAGCACTGTGTGGGGTCCCTGGAGCGCTTTGTGGGGCCCCTGGAGCGCTGTGTGGGGCCCCTGGAGCACTGTGCGGGGCCCCTGGAGCACTGTGCGGGATCCCTGGAGCGCTGTGCGGGGCCCCTGGAGCACTGTGTGGGGCCCCTGGAGCGCTGTGCGGGGCCCCTGGAGCACAGTGCGGGGCCCCTGGAGCACTGTGCGGGGCCCCTGGAGCACAGTGCGGGGCCCCTGGAGCACTGTGCGGGGCCCCTAGAGCACTGTGCGGGGCCCCTGGAGCACTGGGGCCCCTGGAGCACTGTGTGGGGCCCCTGGAGCACTGTGCGGGGCCCCTGGAGCACTGGGGCCCCTGGAGCACTGTGTGGGGCCCCTGGAGCACTGTGCGGGGCCCCTGGAGCACTGGGGCCCCTGGAGCACTGTGCGAGGTCCCTGGAGCACTGGGGCCCCTGGAGCACTGTGTGGGGCCCCTGGAGCACAGTGTGGGGCCCCTGGAGCACTGTGCGGGGCCCCTGGAGCACTGTGCGGGGCCCCTGGAGCACTGTGTGGGGTCCCTGGAGCACAGTGTGGGGCTCCTGGAGCACTGTGCGGGGCCCCTGGAGCACTGTGCGGGGCCCCTGGAGCACTGTGTGGGGCCCCTGGAGCACTGTGTGGGGCCAATGGAGCACTGCGCTGGGGTCCCTGGAGCACTGTGTGGGGCCCCTGGAGCACTGCGCTGGGGTCCCTGGAGCGCTGTGTGGGGCCCCTGGAGCACTGTGTGGGGCCCCTGGAGCACTGTGTGGGGTCCCTGGAGCACAGTGTGGGGCCCCTGGAGCACTGTGCGGGGCCCCTGGAGCACTGTGCGGGGCCCCTGGAGCACTGTGTGGGGCCAATGGAGCACTGCGCTGGGGTCCCTGGAGCACTGTGTGGGGCCCCTGGAGCACTGCGCTGGGGTCCCTGGAGCGCTGTGTGGGGCCCCTGGAGCACTGTGTGGGGCCGCTGGAGCACTGTGCGGGGCCCCTGGAGCACTGTGCGGGATCCCTGGAGCGCTGTGCGGGGCCCCTGGAGCACTGTGTGGGGCCCCTGGAGCGCTGTGTGGGGCCCCTGGAGCACAGTGCGGGGCCCCTGGAGCACTGTGCGGGGCCCCTGGAGCACAGTGCGGGGCCCCTGGAGCACTGTGCGAGGCCCCTAGAGCACTGTGCGGGGCCCCTGGAGCACTGGGGCCCCTGGAGCACTGTGTGGGGCCCCTGGAGCACTGTGCGGGGCCCCTGGAGCACTGGGGCCCCTGGAGCACTGTGTGGGGCCCCTGGAGCACTGTGCGGGGTCCCTGGAGCACTGGGGCCCCTGGAGCACTGTGCGGGGTCCCTGGAGCACTGGGGCCCCTGGAGCGCTGTGTGGGGCCCCTGGAGCACTGTGTGGGGCCCCTGGAGCACTGTGTGGGGTCCCTGGAGCACAGTGTGGGGCCCCTGGAGCACTGTGCGGGGCCCCTGGAGCACTGTGCGGGGCCCCTGGAGCACTGTGTGGGGCCAATGGAGCACTGCGCTGGGGTCCCTGGAGCACTGTGTGGGGCCCCTGGAGCACTGCGCTGGGGTCCCTGGAGCGCTGTGTGGGGCCCCTGGAGCACTGTGTGGGGCCCCTGGAGCACTGTGCGGGGCCCCTGGAGCACTGTGCGGGATCCCTGGAGCGCTGTGCGGGGCCCCTGGAGCACTGTGTGGGGCCCCTGGAGCGCTGTGCGGGGCCCCTGGAGCACAGTGCGGGGCCCCTGGAGCACTGTGCGGGGCCCCTGGAGCGCTGTGTGGGGCCCCTGGAGCACAGTGTGGGGCCCCTGGAGCACAGTGTGGGGTCCCTGGAGCACTGTGTGGGGTCCCTGGAGCACAGTGTGGGGCCCCTGGAGCACAGTGTGGGGCCCCTGGAGCGCTGTGTGGGGCCCCTGGAGCACAGTGTGGGGCCCCTGGAGCACAGTGTGGGGTCCCTGGAGCACTGTGTGGGGCCCCTGGAGCACAGTATGGGGCCCCTGGAGCACTGTGCAGGGCCCCTGGAGCACAGTATGGGGCCCCTGGAGCGCTGTGCGGGGTCCCTGGAGCACTGTGTGGGGCCCCTGGAGCACTGTGTGGGGCCCCTGGAGCACTGTGTGGGGCCCCTGGAGCACAGTGTGGGGTCCCTGGAGCACAGTGTGGGGTCCCTGGAGCACTGTGTGGGGCCCCTGGAGCACTGTGCGAGGCCCCTGGAGCACTGTGTGGGGCCCCTGGAGCACTGTGCGGGGCCCCTGGAGCACTGGGGTTCCTGGAGCACAGTGTGGGGCCCCTGGAGCACTGTGTGGGGTCCCTGGAGCACTGTGTGGGGCCCCTGGAGCACTGTGTGGGGCCCCTGGAGCACTGTGCGGGGCCCCTGGAGCACTGTGCGAGGCCCCTGGAGCACTGTGTGGGGCCCCTGGAGCGCTGTGCAGGGCCCCTGGAGCACTGTGTGAGGCCCCTGGAGCACTGTGTGGGGCCCCTGGAGCACTGTGCGGGGCCCCTGGAGCACTGGGTTTCCTGGAGCACTGTGCGGGGCCCCTGGAGCACAGTGTGGGGTCCCTGGAGCACAGTGTGGGGTCCCTGGAGCACTGTGTGGGGCCCCTGGAGCACTGTGTGGGGCCCCTGGAGCACTGTGTGGGGCCCCTGGAGTACTGTGTGGGGCCCCTGGAGCACAGTGTGGGGTCCCTGGAGCACTGTGTGGGGCCCCTGGAGCACAGTGTGGGGCCCCTGGAGCGCTGTGTGGGGCCCCTGGAGCACTGTGTGGGGTCCCTGGAGCAGTATGTGGGGCCCCTGGAGCACTGTGCGGGGCCCCTGGAGAACTGTGCGGGGCCCCTGGAGCACTGGGGCCCCTGGAGCACTGTGCGGGGTCCCTGGAGCACTGTGCGGGGCCCCTGGAGCACGGTGTGGGGTCCCTGGAGCGCTGGGGTTCCTGGAGCACTGTGTGGGGCCCCTGGAACACTGTGCGGGGCCCCTGGAGCACTGTGCGGGGTCCCTGGAGCGCTGTGTGGGGCCCCTGGAGCACTGTGCGGGGCCCCTGGAGCACTGTGCGGGGTCCCTGGAGCGCTGTGCGGGGCCCCTGGAGCGCTGTGTGGGGTCCCTGGAGCACTGTGCGGGGCCCCTGGAGCACTGTGCGGGATCCCTGGAGCGCTGTGCGGGGCCCCTGGAGCACTGTGTGGGGCCCCGGAGCGCTGTGCGGGGCCCCTGGAGCGCTGTGCGCGGTCCCTGGAGCGCTGTGCGGGGCCCCTGGAGCACTGTGCGGGGCCCCTGGAGCACTGGGGCCCCTGGAGCACTGTGTGGCGCCCCTGGAGCACTGTGCGGGGCACCTGGAGCACTGGGGCCCCTGGAGTGCTGTGCGGGGCCCCTGGAGCACTGTGTGGGGCCCCTGGAGCACTGTGCGGGGCCCCTGGAGCACTGTGCGGGGCCCCTGGAGCACTGTGCGGGGTCCCTGGAGCACTGTGTGGGGTCCCTGGAGCACTGCGCTGGGGTCCCTGGAGCACTGTATGGGGTCCCTGGAGCACTGTGTGGGGCCCCTGGAGCACTGTGTGGGGCCCCTGGAGCACTGTGTGGGGTCCCTGGAGCGCTGTGTAGGGTCCCTGGAGCGCTGTGTGGGGTCCCTGGAGCACAGTGTGGGGCCCCTGGAGCACTGTTTGGGGTCCCTGGAGCACTGTGTAGGGTCCCTGGAGCGCTGTGTGGGGTCCCTGGAGCACTGTGTGGGGCCCCTGGAGCACTGTGTGGGGCCCCTGGAGCACTGTGTGGGGCCCCTGGAGCACTGTGCGGGGCCCCTGGAGCACTGTGTGGGGCCCCTGGAGCACTGTGCGGGGCCCCTGGAGCACTGTGCGGAGCCCCTGGAGCACAGTATGGGGCCCCTGGAGCACTGTGCGGAGCCCCTGGAGCACTGTGCAGGGCCCCTGGAGCACTGTGTGGGGCCCCTGGAGCGCTGTGCGGGGTCCCTGGAGCACTGTGTGGGGCCCCTGGAGCACTGTGCGGGGCCCCTGGAGCGCTGGGGCCCCTGGAGCACTGTGCGGAGCCCCTGGAGCACTGTGCGGGGCCCCTGGAGCACTGTGCGGGTCCCCTGGAGCACTGTGTGGGTCCCCCGGAGCACTGTGCGGGGCCCCTGGAGCACAGTGTGGGGCCCCTGGAGCACTGTGTGGGGCCCCTGGAGCACAGTGTGGGGCCCCTGGAGCACTGTGTGGGGCCCCTGGAGCACTGTGTGGGGCCCCTGGAGCACAGTGTGGGGCCCCTGGAGCACTGTGTGGGGCCCCTGGAGCACTGTGTGGGGCCCCTGGAGCACTGTGCGGGGCCCCTGGAGCACTGTGTGGGGCCCCTGGAGCACTGTGTGGGGCCCCTGGAGCACTGTGTGGGGCCCCTGGAGCACTGTGTGAGGCCCCTGGAGCACTGTGTGGGGCCCCTGGAGCACTGTGTGGGGCCCCTGGAGCACAGTGTGGGGTCCCTGGAGCACAGTGCGGGGTCCCTGGAGCACTGTGTGGGGCCCCTGGAGCGCTGTGCGGGGTCCCTGGAGCACTGTGTGGGGCCCCTGGAGCACTGTGTGGGGCCCCTGGAGCACTGTGTGGGGCCCCTGGAGCACTGTGTGGGGCACCTGGAGTACTGTGTGGGGCCCCTGGAGCACTGTGCGGGGCCCCTGGAGAACTGTGCGGGGCCCCTGGAGCACTGGGGCCCCTGGAGCACTGTGCGGGGCCCCTGGAGCGCTGGGGCCCCTGGAGCACTGTGCGGGGTCCCTGGAGCACTGTGCGGGGCCCCTGGAGCACGGTGTGGGGTCCCTGGAGCGCTGGGGTTCCTGGAGCACTGTGCGGGGCCCCTGGAACACTGTGCGGGGCCCCTGGAGCACTGTGCGGGGCCCCTGGAGCACTGGGGTTCCTGGAGCACTGTGCGGGGCCCCTGGAACACTGTGCGGGGCCCCTGGAGCACTGTGCGGGGCCCCTGGAGCACTGGGGCCCCTGGAGCACTGTGCGGGGCTCCTGGAGCGCTGTGCGGGGCCCCTGGAGCACTGGGGCCCCTGGAGCACTGTGCGGGGCTCCTGGAGCGCTGTGCGGGGCCCCTGGAGCACTGGGGCCCCTGGAGCACTGTGCGGGGCTCCTGGAGCGCTGTGCGGGGCCCCTGGAGCACTGGGGCCCCTGGAGCACTGTGCGGGGCTCCTGGAGCGCTGTGCGGGGCCCCTGGAGCACTGGGGCCCCTGGAGCACTGTGCGGGGCCCCTGGAGCACTGGGGCCCCTGGAGCGCTGTGCGGGGCTCCTGGAGCGCTGTGCGGGGCCCCTGGAGCACTGGGGCCCCTGGAGCGCTGTGCGGGGCCCCTGGAGCGTTGTGCAGCCGCACAGCTTAAAGGGAACATTGATCTCTGCCTAGTAAAACTGGCCTTTCCCCAATTGAGAACTTTTACTCCTGGTCTAGCTTTGTCGTTTTCCATAACTACACTAAATCTAACTGAATTATGATCACGAGCACCAAAATGCTCTCCCACTGATACCCCTTCCACCTGCCCAGCTTCATTCTCTCCTTCCAATGATGGTATTGTAAGCAACCAGGGCTGGTTTCCCGGCCCATAAAATCTCACACAAGCCTCTCAGGTGGACTGTTGCAGGAGTGTCCTCCGCCCTCAACATGTTCCGTCGTTTGGAGAGCGGGAGAACTGCCACCACTGCCACTCCTCCTTGCACTTTCAAACACCTTTGCTTCCATCTTCCCAGAATCTTTTTAATTTTCTTAACCTTCGGCTCCCAATTTAATCGATGCACTTCGTCTCTGACCTTCTTGCCCCCCATAAAAAAACCCAGAACCTCCACCACCTTAAAGGGGCTTCCCTCCAACCATTCCCCCTTACCCCTTCCCGCAACCAGGCATTGCCTACCAGTGTACCATGGAAGTGGGTGAGTGTTTGCTTAAATCTTACTTGAAGGCTTCCTGTTCTGTTTCTGTTTTTGCCAGCTAATTCTGTTTCCTTTTTTCGCTCTCTCTTGACCCCTTGCCTTTGTGAATCAGCAGGAGGATGTGCAGTGCAGCAATGGGGCAATGGAAATCGAGAGAGGGAGAGGGAGTGCAGGAGAGATTGCTGATTGAAGGCAGTGTGAAAGTACAGAGCTGAGAGCAGCCTCTGGTGGCAAGAAATGCTCACTGCCCCTGGTATTCACAGTCCGTCTCCCATCCAAGTCTTAGCTTCCCAGATCCAACCCGATCGGGGGCAATCAGAGCACCAGGGATATCAGCAACAGCGTGCTTTTAAGAAATGGTTCAAAGGAAAGTGAGAGAGGGGGAGTGAGTGCAGGAGTGCGCAAAAACATTGCTGAATGAAGGCAGTGCCAGCGTCAAGAAAGTTAGACCGATCAATTGGACTGACTGGGCTGGGAGGACAAGAAATAGAGGGAAGAAGGCGTAGGGTCCTCCAATATTACATAGGATTATACAGGATATACAGCACAGAAACAGACTATTCGGCCCAACCAGTCCATGCCGGCGTTTATGCTCCACTCGAGCCTCCTCCCGTCTTTCCTCATCTAAATCTATCAGCATAACCCTCTATTTCCTTCTCCCTCATGTGCTTGTCCAGCCTCCCCTTAAATGCATCGATACTATTCGCCTCAACCACTCCCTGTGGTAGCGAGTTCCACATTCTCACCACTCTCTGGGTAAAGAAGTTTCTTCTGAATTCCCTATTGGATTTCTTGGTGACTATCTTATATTGATGGCCTCTAGTTTTGCCCTTCCCCACAAGTGGAAACACTCTCTCTGTATCCACTCTATCAAAACCTTTCATGATTTTAAAGACCTCTATTAGGTCACCCCTCAGCCTTCGTTTTCAAGAGAAAAGAGACCCAGCCTGTTCATCCTTTCCTGATAGGTATACCCTCGCATTTCTGGTATCATCCTTGTAAATCTTCTCTGCACCCTCTCCAGTGCCTCTATATCCTTTTTATAATATGGCGACCAGAACTGCACGCAGTACTCCAAGTGTGGCCTAACCAAGGTCCTATACAGGTTTGGCAAAACTTCCCTACTTTTCAATTCTATACCTCTAGAAGTTGTGAGGGTGCCGGTCAGTTCCTTCAGTAACCCCTAGATGGCACCTTCACTGGTTGGTTTCCCTTTGTTAATTGTTTTTAGTCTCCTGTGTTTATTACTTAACTGCCTTTTATCTGGTTTATTGGTTTCACCTGTTTTTGCTTGTATTTAAGTTCTGTGGTTTCTTCCCTCTGGGCTCAGTCCTGACAAGGGAGTTAGTCTTGACTAGGTGCTCTGTCTTGACTAGGTGCTCAGTCTTGACTAGGTGCTCAGTTTTGGACAAGCCGGTTGCCCTGTGGTAGCTTGTCTTGAGCTCAGTCTGGACAAGCCGGTTGCCTCATGGTAGCTTGTCTTGAGTTCCTATCTTGACAAGCCGGTTGCCCTGGGGTAGCTTGTCTTGAGCTCAGTCTGGACAAGCCGGTTGCCTCACGGTAGCTTGTCTTGAGTTCCTATCTTGACTAGCCATTTGCCTATGTGGTAGCTTGTCTTGAGCTCCTATGTTTTGTAACTGTTTACTTGTGTGATTCTAGTAAAGTACCTTTATTTAAGACTGCATATCTGCTTCTCGCCTCGTCTGTCTGCACTTGGGTCCAGAACCAGCCTCGCCCTGACAGCACGGCCTCGTGTCCACACGGCCCCGTGACAGCAACCCTGACAGAAGTAGAGTAAAGTGACCATGTGGCTCCTAAAGCCTTTGAGAAAAAGCTACCAGGGACAGCAGGGAAAGAGGATTTCGTTCCCATAATGATGGAGGGAGACCAGTCTTTTTGGACGGCAAGAAAATATGTGGATAAAGAAGTAGCAGATGGGAAACTGCAAGTTAAACCAACCAGGCGACTGGTGATACATGCTGCACAGTTCTGTGCAGTTACATCAGAAGAAGAGATAGGAAAGGGAAAACAATTGGGCCAGGCTGGAGGAGAAAGCCAAGACTGGGAAATCAGACATGAGATGTTGCAAGATAAAGTGCCGGAGTTCCAGTGCCAGCTAGGAATGCTCAGTGCATTGGAACCACGGTCACTGTACAGGAAAACAAGGAACTGAGAGAAGAACCAGGCAGTAAACGGCACCGTTTGAAAGATACGCGAGTCACTCGATTGAAACTGCTCTCAAATCCAGAAAAAGCATCAAGCCTGTAAAAGGGAATTAGATAAGGAAAACTGTAGGCCTAGCTACCTGTAGCAGAAAGTTCGACCCTGCTAGCAGATGATGGCAATGACATAGATTGGAGTATGAGGCATCTCATTATCAGGGTGAGGATGAGACACCCCCATCGGGCCAGCCCCTCCTCTGTCAAACCATCAGCAGCCCCGATAGAGAAGGGCTGACCCATGGCAGCAGTGACCCGCACAGATAATTATAACAACGCAGTCCCGCCAGTTGGGACAGGACACTCACAACAAAGCAGACTCCTCAATGGCAATGAGGCCAGGGCACTAGCAGCGGAATTGGGAGCCATTGATGTGGATTCAGAGCCCGTGGACAGCATGCAGAGGATGATGAATTTTATGGCTCAACATCATAAATTAGATGATCAAGACCAGGCTCACTGCTGTTGACGCCTGTCGGCCCCCGGTGACATTTTCCAGATGGCCAACTTGCATGGGGGCTACACCGCCTACTACAGGTCAAACCCGGTAGCGCGCCACACTGACAGCGCTGGGCATGGATCAGGACAGACTGCGAGAACACACAGGCCAAATGCAGCAGGGTTTATCGGAATACCCACGGGCATTTATAACCCGGCTGCTTAACGTGTGCAATTTGGGAATGGAATAACCAGGCGGCTCCAGGCAGCTGGGTCCTGCACCCCAGGTGCTGCCACCAGCTCCCACTGATGGACCCTTGAACGCCATGTTTTGGGGTCAGTGGAGGGCACCTCTGCGGGGGGGGGAGGCAGGTGGAGTTTCAGTCCACAAAGGTCAACCGTAGCAGATGGTTACGGAAAAGGTTGTAGGTGGACGGGAATTATCTGCCCCGGAAAGAGCACCAGCGCAGGTTAAAGGGCAGAGGGGCAGCAGGACCACGGCCCAATCCGGATAAGGGTAAAGGGAAGGGAGGTTCAGCCGGCCAGAGATCAGGGAACTGTGATCATTGTGGGAAACCGGGTCACATGGCACCCCTTCCAGGTGAAACAGCGATTTACTTGTACTTCTTGCAATCTAGTATACTGTATTCGCTGCTCACGATGCGGTCTCCTCTACAAACACTATCCCATCCCAGAATAAGGAGACCATATGTCTGAGCCATTATCAAAGCAAAGCTACAATAAGGAGTGATCCAGAAAGGAACATTTAGCACAAATTCCCCAATTTGACCTCTGGTGACACCAGGCAGATCGTGGCGTTTGACCATCGAGACACATGTCCTGGTCAGTGAGTGGGGAGGGTTAGTCCTGTATAGCTCACCAGCCACTCAGGAGTGAGATCAAAAATCATTTTTAACACATAGAGTAGTAGACATCTGGAGCTCCATCCCACAAAAGGCTGCAAATTTTAGGACAATTGGAAATTTCAAGACTGAGAGAGATAGATTTTTGTTAGGAAAGGGTAAGAACATAGGAACATAAGAATTAGGAGCAGGGGTAGGCTATTCGGCCCGTCGAGCCCGTGCCGGCTCTCTGCAAGGGCACCTCAGCGAGTCCCACTCCCCCGCCCTTTCCCTACAAATGTTTTTCTTTCAGGTACTTATCCAATTCCCTTTTGAAAGATAAGATTGAATCTGCTCCCACCACCCTCTCAGGCAGTGCATTCCAGATCCTAACCACTCGCTGCGTAAAAAAGTTGTTTTTTATGTCGCCTTTGGTTCTTCTGCCAATCACCTTAAAACTGTGTCCTCTGGTTCTCGACCCTTCCGCCAATGGGAACAGTTTCTCTCTATCTACTCTGTCTAGACTCCTCGTGATTTTGAACACCTCTATCATATCTCCTCTCAATCTTCTCTGCTCCAAGGAGAACAACCCCAGCTTCTCCAGTCTATCCATGTAACTGAAGTCCCTCAAGAATCATTCTCGTAAATCTTTTCTGCACCCTCTCTAAGGCCTTCACATCCTTCCTAAAGTGTGGTGCCCAGAATTGGACACAATACTCCAGTTGAGGCTGAACCAGTGTTTTATAAACGTTCATCATAATTTCCACACTTTTGTACTCTATGCCTTTATTCATGAAGCTCAGGATCCTGTAAGCTGTTTTAACTGCTTTCTCAACCATCACTACCCTCCTCACTGTTCACTATACTTCCAAGTTTTGTGTCATCTGCAAATTTTGAAATTGTGCCCTGTACACCAAGTCGTCCTAGTACCATTTGGGGAGGGCTAACAAGGCAATGGTAGGACACTGAGAAGTGCAGAGGATCAGAGGGACCTTGGAGTGCATGTCCACAGATCCCTGAAGGTAGCAGGCCAAGTAGATAAGGTGGTTAAGAAGGCATACAAGATACTTGCCTATATTAGCCGAGGCATAGAATATAAGAGCAGGGGGGTTATGCTTCAACTGTATAAAACACTAGTTAGGCTGCAGCTCGAATACTGCATACAGTTCTGGTCACCACATTACAGGAAGGATGTGATTGCACTAGAGACGGTACAGAGGAGATTTACAAGGATGTTGCCTGGGCTGGAGAATTTTAGCTATGAGGAAAGATTGGATAGGCTGGGGTTGTTTTCTTTGGAACAGAGGAGGCTGAGGGGAGACTTAATTGAGGTGTATAAAATTATGAGGGGCATAGATAGAGTGGATAGGAAGGACCTATTCCCCTTAGCAGAGGGGTCGATAACCAGGGGGCAGAGATTTAAAGTAATTGGTAGAAGGATTAGAGGGGATTTGAGAACATGTTTCACCCAGAGGGTGGGGGGGGTCTGGAACTCACTGCCTGGAAGGGCGGTAGAGGCAGAGACCCTCATCACATTTAAACAGTACTTGGATATGCACTTGAAGTGCCGTAACCTACAGGGCTACGGACCAAGTGCTGGAAAGTGGGATTAGGCTGGATAGCTCTTTGTCGGCCAGCACAGACAAGATGGGCCAAATGGCCTCCTTCTGTGCTGTAAATTTCTATGATTCTGTGATAAATCCATGTAGTGAAACAAGAACTCGAAGAGGCGAGATATTAGAATTAGTCTGTGTACTTTATTAACAACTGCGTAGCAAACATACAGGCCTGCATCCTGGTGTTCCACCTTTGCTGACCTTGACAGGAAGCAACCCCCTGACCTTAGCCAGCAGCAGCACTAGCTACAGCACCACCTGGTGGATAACCTTAATCATAACATCCCAGATTACTATATTCCTCCCCCCTTAAGATTTCAGTATGAATTTCTTAACAACCACCATTCCTAAGGGTCACATAAGAAGCCTCCATTCACTATGTTCAATGCTTCATGAATCTAACAGGTCAGTACCAATCTCTCTGGTGGCTTGCGAGGCCTTTGTGAACGTCTAACAGTAAAGTCCCTGCTTGTTTGTGGTGAAGCCACCAGCTGCTCCTGAGCAGTGCTCAGAGTATCTGACTCTGCAACGATGGTTTCCTCTTGATGAATAGGTTCCTGTGGAATTGTCTCTGTCCCTGTGGTGGCACCACAGATGCACTTGGATAACTGGGGCCAACCTGTCCTCAGCCATTGCATCTGGAACCTCAATTTCAATTTCCCCTTGTCTGGTAAGCATCTGATCTACATGTCTGCGTACTACCCTACCATCTCCCAACATGACCTTGTATGATACTGGACCTGTCATTGAGTCTATGAAGCCAGGAATCCACTTTGGTCCATAACTGAAATTCCTGGTAAGGACCGCATCTCCTTCTCCAAAACTTCGGCTCTTTGTTCTTTTGTCATGGTTCTCTTTTTGTTTGGTTTGTCTGTTTTCCATTTTCCTTTATAGGTCTGGGTGGACAAGGTCAAGAGTGGAGCGTAGTCTACGACCTAATAACATCTCAGCAGGAGAGAGTCCTGTGGTGGATTGAGGTGTTATTCTGTAGCTGAACAGAACCCGTGACACTTTGGCTGCTAAATTCCCTTCTGCACTTTTTTTCATCATCTCTTTAAATGTTTGCACGGCTCTCTCCGCAAGTCCATTTGAGGATGGATGATATGGAGCCGAGATCACCTGCACTATACCATTTTTTCTCATGAACTCTTTTGTCTCTGTACTCACAAAACAAGTGGCATTGTCACTTACTGCGATCTCCGGTAGCCCTTGATTACTGAAGCTCTGACGCAGGCAGTCTATAGTAGTAGTGGAGGCAGCAGAATTAACAGGATAAACATCCATCCATTTGGAATGTGCATCAATGATTATGAGGAACATCTTCCCCATGAATGGACCCGCATAATCTAAGTGCAATCTTCTCCATGGTTTATCCGGCCACTCCCAGGGGTGGAGAGGAGCCGCTGCTGGTGCCTTCCTGTGTACCTGACAAGTGCTGCATGTCTTGACTAGATTTTCTATCTCCTCATCTAGCTTTGGCCACCACAAGTAACTCCTAGCCAAGGCTTTCATACACGAGACCCCAAGATGACACTGATGTAGTTGCTCTAGGATAGACTGTCATGCTGGCTGTGGAATAATTACTCGTGCTCCCCACAACACGCAACCATCCTGCACACTCAGCTCTATTTTCCTGACACTGTAGGATGTGAAGTCAGCCCCTTCCGGATGCTGTGGCCATCCCCTCACCACATATTCTCGAACTCTAGACAGTACTGGATCTTTACCTGTCCATGTTCTTACTTTCTCTGCAGTCACAAGTGCCGTGTCAGTGTCCTCCAACATCAAAACTCTGTCCTCTGGAGCTGCAAGGATAGGTGTGCCTGGCAGTGGAAGACGGCTCAAGGCATCTGCGTTCCCATGGTAATTGCCCGCCTTGTAGACAATGACATACTCATATGCCCTCAACGTCACTGCCCACCTCTGGATCCAGAGTGACACCATCTGTGGAACTGCTTTCATTTCGTTGAAAAGAGAGAGAAGAGGTTTATGATCGGTGCATATAGTGAACTTCCTGCCATATGTACTTGTGGAACCTCTGTAACCCAAACATTACTGCTAACCCCTCTTTGTCTAACTGGGAATAGTTTTTTTCCGCTGGTGTTAGAGTTCGGGACATAAACCCTATAGGTCTTTCAGCTCCATCTTCCATGCGGTGTGAGAGAACTGCCCCCACCCCGTAAGGTGAAGCATCACAAGAGAGAATGATGTCTTTCTCTTCATTGTAGTGAACCAGCACATCCGACGACAGCATCAGTTTCTTGGACTGTTCAAATGAAACCCCCTGCTCCTCTCCCCACTGCCACTGTGTCTCCTTGCACAGTAGTTTGTGAAGAGGTGCTAATACTGTTGACAAGTTTGGTAAAAACCTGTTATAATAGTTCAGCAGTCCCAGGTAAGCATTTAACTCAGCCACATTGGTAGGAGCAGGGGCACCCTGCAGTGCTTGTACCTTCTCCTTGATTGGATGGAGCCCAGTGGCGTCCACTCTGTGTCCCAGGAACACTGCCTCATTCCCCAGGAAAGTGCACTTACTCCTCTTGAGCCGTAACCCTGCCCTCTCCAATCTCTGTAGTACCTCTCTCAGAGTGCTCAGATGCCCCTGGTCGGTTCTTCCCGTCACCAGAATATCATCCAGATAGATGGAAACATGTGGAATCCCTTGCAGTACACCTTCGATTGTCCTCTGGAAGATAGCTGGACTAGATGAGACACCAAACGGTAAGTGGTTATATGTAAACAAGCCCTTGTGTGTATTTATAGTAACATACTTCTTTGATTCGTCATCCAGTGTAATCTGCAAGTATGCATGACTCATATCCAACTTTGTGAATTTCTTTCCTCCAGCCAGGTTTGCAAAGAGATCCTCTGTTTTGGGAATAGGATACTGCTCTAGTTTGGACACCCGATTGACTGTCAATTTATAATCTCCACAGAGTCTTACCAAATTGTCCGGTTTTAAAACAGGTACTATGGGAGCTGCCCATTCTGAACATTTCACTGGCTCTAGTATGTTCTCTCTCAATAGACGGTCAAGCTCAGCCTCTACCTTTGGTTTCATGGCATAAGGCACAGGTCATTGTTTAAAAAACCTTGGCGGTGCCTCCTTGTCTACATAAATCTTAGCTGAGGGCCCATTAAATGTGCCAAGTTCCTCCTTGAACACATTCTCATGTTCACTCAACACTTCTTGCAAAGTCAACTGTTTGCCCTCATCTATTTGATTTACTGCTCCCCAGTCTAATTTAAGTTCTTTTATCCAGCCCCGACCTAACAGGTTTGGTCCAGTACCTGATACTATAACTACAGGTAGCTGTTCCACTGTGTCCCTGTGTTGCACAGTTACATTAGCTGTACCTAATGTCGCTACTCGTTCACCTGTATATGTTTTAAGATGCAGGGAGCAAGACTTTAACTCTGGAACTTTTGCCGGGTTCCACAATTTTGAGTACTCTGCCCTGTTCATTATGGTTACACCGCACCCTGTATCAACTTCAAAGTTCACCTTAGAGTCATTTACTGTCAGTTGCAATGTGATAGGAGCCACTTTTGGAATGTTCTCTAACATGCTATACATTATGAACATGTCCTCTTCTTCCTCAGCTTCCCCGCTGATGTGGTGTGCTCCATGTTTTTTCACTTCTCTTCCCTGGTTTTGCTTTCCTCCCCCTTTTGGTTTGGATTCCTCCACAGGTGATTTTGCCCTGCATGCTCGTTTAATGTGTCCTTGTTTCCCACACTTGTGGCACTTTTCCTCCAGAAACCGGCATTCACTCGCCAGGTGATCGCCCTTGCATCTATAACATGCCTTCACATGCTGACGATGTGGTTTCTGATGCACATTTAACTTGTGCACAATAACCTGACCTGCAACTTGCTTAGCATTAGCCCTGTCTGAACCCTGTATTTCTTTTACATCTCGGTTCGCTGTCACTAAGGCTTGAGCAAGTTCCAAAGCTTTTTCATAAGTAAGCCCAGTCTCGGATAATAATCTACGCTGCATTCGGTCATCCGTTATTCCGCAAACCAGTTTATCTCTCAGCATTTCCTTCAGGTTGTTCCTATAATTGCAATCTTGTGCCAATTTACGCAACACCGCTACATAGTCCATTACACTCTCTTCCTCTTTTCTGTTCCTTGAATTAAACTTGAACCGCTGTACAATCTCACTAGGCTTGGGGTTGAAATGTTCTTTGAGCAAGGCCACTAATTCAACAATTGATTTGTCTCCAGGCTTTTCAGGACTGAGCAAATTCTTCATCAAACTGTAGGTTTGGCTTCCCACCGAACTAAGCTGAATGGCTTTCCTTTTTCCGGCATCATTTATTTCATTTCCTTCGAAGAAATAACCCAACACTTCATAGTATTCCTCCCAGGTTTGTGCTCGAATATCAAAAGCGGAGACCGTTCCTACCGTGGCAGCCATGCTTCCGTCCAATTTGCAGCTAACTTTAACTCATGAGTTTGTTCTTTAAAAGTCCCAGCAGACTTCACTTTTTCATGCAGTGTCCTTTTACCTTGTCGCCAAATGTGATAAATCCATGTAGTGAAACAAGAACTCGAAGAGGCGAGATATTAGAATTAGTCTGTGTACTTTATTAACGTAAAAAGTCACACAACACCAGGTTATAGTCCAACAGCTTTATTTGAAATCACAAGCTTTCGGAGCGCTGCTCCTTCTTCAGGTGAAGTGGAGAAATGCATAAAGACACAGCTTATATAGTCAGAGAATCATGTCAGATGTTTACAGGTAACCTTTCCAACTGCCATTAATCACACCTCGGCAGAGAGATAATCACAGCAGTCAAAGGTGTGAATGGTGTCCAAACAGGTCAGTCAGGGAAACATTACATCAAAGAACAATGAGGTGGGGTCACAAGGGGTCAAATATTGCAGATGCTGGGGTCTGTATGAAAAACAAAAAAACAGACAAAAAACATTTTTTTTTTTTTTTGGCTGGAAATCACAGCAGGTCCGGCCGCATCCGTGTAGAGAGAACAAGCCAATGTCGACTCGAGTCTGGATGACCCTGCATCAGGTGGGGTTACATGTAGCATGACATGAACCCAAGATCTCTGTTGAGGCCGTCCTCATGGGTGCGGAACTTGGCTATCAGTTTCTGCTCGACGATTTTGCGTTGTCGTGTGTCTCGAAGGCCACCTTGGAGAATGCTTACCCGAAGGTCGGAGGCTGAATGTCCTTGACTGCTGAAGTGTTCCCCGACTGGGAGGGAACACTCCTGCCTGGTGATTGTTGCGCGGTGTCCGTTCATCCGTTGTCGCAGTGTCTGCATGGTCTCGCCGATGTACCATGCTCCGGGGCATCCTTTCCTGCAACGTATGAGGTAGACAACGTTGGCCGAGTCACATGAGTATGTACCATGTACCTGGTGGGTGGTGTCCTCACGTGTGATGATGGTATCTGTGTTGATGATCTGGCATGTCTTGCAGAGGTTGCTGTGGCAGGGTTGTGTGGTGTCGTGGTCGCTGTTCTCCTGAAAGCTGGGTAATTTGCTGCGAATGATGGTCTGTTTGAGGTTAGGCGGCTGTTTGAAAGCGAGTAGTGGAGGCGTGGGGATGGCCTTAGCGAGGTGTTCGTCGTCATCGATGACATGTTGAAGGCTGCGAAGAACATGGCGTAGTTTCTCCGCTCCGGGGAAGTACTGGACGACGAAGGGTACTCTGTTGGTTGTGCCCCGTGTTTGTCTTCTGAGGAGGTCTATGCGATTTTTCGCTGTGGCCCGTCGGAACTGTCGATCGACGAGTCGAGCGTCATATCCCGTTCTTACAAGGGCGTCTCTCAGTGTCTGTAGGTGTCCATCGCGTTCCTCCTCGTCTGAGCAGATCCTGTGTATTCGCAGGGCTTGTCCATAGGGGATGGCTTCTTTAACGTGGTTAGGGTGGAAGCTGGAGAAGTGAAGCATCGTGAGGTTGTCCGTGGGCTTGCGGTAGAGTGAAGTGCTGAGGTGTCCGTCTTTGATGGAGATTCGTGTGTCCAGGAATGAGATTGATTCTGAGGAGTAGTCCATGGTGAGTTTGATGGTGGGATGGAACTTGTTGATGTTATCGTGTAGTCTTTTCAGTGGTTCTTCGCCGTGGGTCCATAGGAAGAAAATGTCGTCGATGTATCTGGTGTATAGCATTGGTTGGAGATCCTGTGCAGCGAAGAAGTCTTGCTCGAACTTGTGCATGAAGATGTTTGCATATTGGGGTGCGAATTTGGTCCCCATGGCTGTTCCGTGTGTTTGGGTAAAGAACTGGTTGTCGAAGGTGAAGACATTGTGGTCAAGGATGAAGCGGATGAGTTGTAGGATGGCGTCTGGAGATTGGCTGTTGTTGGTGTTGAGTACTGAGGCTGTCGCAGCGATGCCGTCATCGTGGGGGATACTGGTGTAGAGTGCCGAGACGTCCATCGTGGCGAGGAGTGTTCCTGGTTCAACTGGTCCGTGGGTGCTGAGCTTCTGTAAGAAGTCTGTAGTGTCGCGACAGAAGCTGGGGGTTCCCTGTACGATGGGTTTCAGGATGCCCTCGACATATCCAGAGAGGTTCTCACACAGGGTTCCATTGCCTGATGTGATAGGACGTCCAGGTGTGTTGGCTTTGTGTATCTTTGGGAGGCAGTAGAAGTCTCCCACGCGGGGAGTACGTGGGATGAGAGCATGTAGGATGCTTTGAAGGTCTGGGTCGAAGGTTTTGATCAGTCTGTTGAGTTGGCGGGTGTGTTCTTTGGTCGGATCTGCGGGTAACTGTCTGTAGTGTTCCTGGTTGTCCAGTTGTCGGTATACTTCTTTGCAATAGTCCGTTCTGTTCTGTATGACGATGGCACCTCCTTTGTCTGCTGGTTTGATGACGATGTTGCGGTTGGTCTTGAGAGCGTGGATGGCGTTGCGTTGTGCTCGGGTGACATTCTGGACTGTCTTGTGAGTGCGGCTGATGAATCTGGCGTTGATGCATCTCCTGACAGCTTGAGCATACATGTCAAGCTTAGGGCAGCGACCCTCCGGAGGGGTCCAATTTGACTCTTTCTTCTTCGGTTGCTGCACTGCGGATCCCTCTGTCTGCTGTTCCGGATCATTGATTGTCTCATTGGGTTCGCTGCTGACATCTTGGGATTTGTGGAAGAATCCCCGGAGCCTCATTCTCCTGATGAATTCCTCTGTGTCTGCCGCGAGGCCGATGGGGTCCATTTTGGTGGTGGGGCAGAAATTGAGCCCTCGGCTGAGAACTTCAATTTCGTCTGGTTGAAGGGTGTGGTCGGACAGGTTGACGATGGATTTCCCTGTGGTTTCAACCGTGGTACTGGGGGAGGCTTGGTTGCTGCTGCTGCTGCTGGTGGACACCATTCACACCTTTGACTGCTGTGATTATCTCTCTGCCGAGGTGTGACTAATGGCAGTTGGAAAGGTTACCTGTAAACATCTGACATGATTCTCTGACTATATAAGCTGTGTCTTTATGCATTTCTCCACTTCACCTGAAGAAGGAGCAGCGCTCCGAAAGCTTGTGATTTCAAATAAAGCTGTTGGACTATAACCTGGTGTTGTGTGACTTTTTACATTTGTCCACCCCAGTCCAACTCCGGCATCTCCACACCATGGCTACTATCGACACCACAAACTGCCGGCTCAAAGTGGAGAGGATCTCCAAGAAGATCGCGCATATCGACACAGACATCAAGTTTCTACAGAGATGCAAGAAAGCAGACAAGATCCCGAAAGGACTTCAGATCACTAACCCACTCAAGTCGACCTACAACACAGACTACGCTGAGAGACTCTGCCGTCGTACCTCTCGCACACTCCTCAACCATCTCGTACACCAGCTCTACAGCAGACGCCGCAACCTCAAAACCGAGATGGAGTCCATGTTCTCAGCCTGTGCTCAGGATGCAGCAGACCAGCTACGAGACACCGCCAAACAAACAAGGCAACGGAACTACGCTACCTACATGCACACCAAGAACAGGAAGCTTGAGAAACTTGGCATCACCAGCAGCAGCAACCAAGCCTCCCCCAGTACCATGGTTGAAACCACAGGGAAATCCATCATCAACCTGTCCGACCACACCCTTCAACCAGACGAAATTGAAGTTCTCAGCCGAGGGCTCAATTTCTGCCCCACCACCAAAATGGACCCCATCGGTCTCGCAGCAGACACAGAGGAATTCATCAGGAGAATGAGGCTCCGGGAATTCTTCCACAAATCCCAAGATGTCAGCAGCGAACCCAATGAGACAATCAATGATCCGGAACAGCAGACAGAGGGATCCGCAGTGCAGCAACCGAAGAAGAAAGAGTCAAATTGGACCCCTCCGGAGGGTCGCTGCCCTAAGCTTGACATGTATGCTCAAGCTGTCAGGAGATGCATCAACGCCAGGTTCATCAGCCGCACTCACAAGACAGTCCAGAATGCCACCCGAGCACAACGCAACGCCATCCACGCTCTCAAGACCAACCGCAACATCGTCATCAAACCAGCAGACAAAGGAGGTGCCATCGTCATACAGAACAGAACGGACTATTGCAAAGAAGTATACCGACAACTGGACAACCAGGAACACTACAGACAGTTACCCGCAGATCCGACCAAAGAACACACCCGCCAACTCAACAGACTGATCAAAACCTTCGACCCAGACCTTCAAAGCATCCTACATGCTCTCATCCCACGTACTCCCCGCGTGGGAGACTTCTACTGCCTCCCAAAGATACACAAAGCCAACACACCTGGACGTCCTATCGCATCAGGCAATGGAACCCTGTGTGAGAACCTCTCTGGATATGTCGAGGGCATCCTGAAACCCATCTTACAGGGAACCCCCAGCTTCTGTCACGACACTACAGACTTCTTACAGAAGCTCAGCACCCACGGACCAGTTGAACCAGGAACACTCCTCGCCACGATAGACGTCTCGGCACTCTACACCAGTATCCCCCACGATGACGGCATCGCTGCGACAGCCTCAGTACTCAACACCAACAACAGCCAATCTCCAGACGCCATCCTACAACTCATCCGCTTCATCCTTGACCACAATGTCTTCACCTTCGACAACCAGTTCTTTACCCAAACACACGGAACAGCCATGGGGACCAAATTCGCACCCCAATACGCAAACATCTTCATGCACAAGTTCGAGCAAGACTTCTTCGCTGCACAGGATCTCCAACCAACGCTATACACCAGATACATCGACGACATTTTCTTCCTATGGACCCACGGCGAAGAATCACTGAAAAGACTACACGATAACATCAACAAGTTCCATCCCACCATCAAACTCACCATGGACTACTCCTCAGAATCAATCTCATTCCTGGACACACGAATCTCCATCAAAGACGGACACCTCAGCACTTCACTCTACCGCAACCCACGGACAACCTCACGATGCTTCACTTCTCCAGCTTCCACCCTAACCACGTTAAAGAAGCCATCCCCTATGGACAAGCCCTGCGAATACACAGGATCTGCTCAGACGAGGAGGAACGCGATGGACACCTACAGACACTGAAAGACGCCCTTGTAAGAACGGGATATGACGCTCGACTCGTCGATTGACAGTTCCGACGGGCCACAGCGAAAAATCGCATAGACCTCCTCAGAAGACAAACACGGGACACAACCAACAGAGTACCCTTCGTCGTCCAGTACTTCCCCGGAGCGGAAAAACTACACCATGTTCTTCGCAGCCTTCAACATGTCATCAATGACGATGAACACCTCGCTAAGGCCATCCCCACGCCTCCACTACTCGCTTTCAAACAGCCGCCTAACCTCAAACAGACCATCGTTCGCAGCAAATTACCCAGCTTTCAGGAGAACAGCGACCACGACACCACACAACCCTGCCACAGCAACCTCTGCAAGACATGCCAGATCATCAACACAGATACCATCATCACACGTGAGGACACCACCCACCAGGTACATGGTACATACTCATGTGACTCGTCCAACGTTGTCTACCTCATACGTTGCAGGAAAGGATGCCCCGGAGCATGGTACATCGGCGAGACCGTGCAGACACTGCGACAACGGATGAACGGACACCGCGCAACAATCACCAGGCAGGAGTGTTCCCTCCCAGTCGGGGAACACTTCAGCAGTCAAGGACATTCAGCCTCCGATCTTCGGGTAAGCATTCTCCAAGGTGGCCTTCGAGACACACGACAACGCAAAATCGTCGAGCAGAAACTGATAGCCAAGTTCCGCACCCATGAGGACAGCCTCAACAGAGATCTTGGGTTCATGTCACGCTACATGTAACCCCACCTGATGCAGGGTCATCCAGACTCGAGTCGACATTGGCTTGTTCTCTCTACACAGATGCGGCCGAACCTGCTGTGATTTCCAGCCACAAAAAAAAAAAATGTTTTTTGTCTGTTTTTTTGTTTTTCATACAGACCCCAGCATCTGCAATATTTGACCCCTTGTGACCCCACCTCATTGTTCTTTGATGTAATGTTTCCCTGACTGACCTGTTTGGACACCATTCACACCTTTGACTGCTGTGATTATCTCTCTGCCGAGGTGTGATAAATGGCAGTTGGAAAGGTTACCTGTAAACATCTGACATGATTCTCTGACTATATAAGCTGTGTCTTTATGCATTTCTCCACTTCACCTGAAGAAGGAGCAGCGCTCCGAAAGCTTGTGATTTCAAATAAAGCTGTTGGACTATAACCTGGTGTTGTGTGACTTTTTACATTTGTCCACCCCAATCCAACTCCAGCATCTCCACACCATGGCTACTTTATTAACAACTGCGTAGCAAACATACAGGCCTGCATCCTGGCGTTCCACCTTTGCTGACCTTGACAGGAAGCAACCCCCTGACCTTAGCTAGCAGCAGCACTAGCTACAGCACCACCTGGTGGATAACCTTAATCATAACATCCCAGATTACTATAGATTCTATGAGTATCGACACCTGGGGAACACCACTATATACCTTCGTCCAGTCCGAAAAACAACCATTCACCATTACTCTGTTTCCTGTCACTTAGCCAATTTCGTGTCCATGCTGCCACTGTCCCTTTTATTCCATGTGCTTCAACTTTGCTGGCAAGACTATTATGTGGCACTTTGTCGAACGCCTTTTGGAAATCCATATACACCACGTCAATCGCATTACCCTCATCAACCCTTTCTGTTACCTCATCAAAAAACTCAATCAAGTTAGTTAAACACAATTTGCCTTTAACAAATCCATGCTGACTTTCCTTAATTAATTCACTCTTGTCCAAGTGACTGTTAATTTTGTCCCGGATTATCATTTCTAAAAGCTTCCTCACTACCGAGGTTAAACTGACTGGCCTATAGTTGCTGGGTTTATCTTTACACCATTTTTTGAACAATGGTGTAACATTTGCAATTCTCCAGTCCTCTGGTACCACCCTCGTATCTAAGGAGGATTGGAATATTATGGCCAGAACCTCCGCGATTTCTTCCTTCACTTCCCTCAGTGTCCTAGGATGTCTCCTATCCAGTCCTGGTGACTTATCTACTTTAAGTACAGCCTGCCTTTCTAGTACCTCGACTTTATCAATTCTTATCCCATCCAGTATCTCCTCTACCTTCTCCTTCACTATGTCTATGGCAGCATCTTTTTCCTTGGTGAAGACAGATGCAAAGTATTCGTTTAGTACCTCAGCCATGCCCTCTGCCTCCATGCTGTAGGGGGTTTCTCTTGCTCGTTCTGGTCTCCTGCCAGGTTTCGTGCAATAATTACCCTTGAGTGGTTCGACCCACCCCCCCTACGGTTCTAGACCTTGGACTTAGATGCAGAGAACAGTAGTGCAGAGAAAGAACTCAATAGACCAGGTTGAATAGCACGAAATGGATGCTTTTATTTTTAAACAGTTTGAAGCATTACAAAATACATGTCATAGGCACAGATTAAAGTTACGACAATCATGCACAAATTTATGAACTTGACTCTATGGAAATGGGGAACACACGGCACATCGTAAAAGGGGAAACACATTACGATTACCCTTAACTCCCTCCCCTATACCTAAACTAAGTTTCGACCTGGGGAACTTGGGATCATGCTCACCACTCTCGAAATCGCGAAAAAGGGGGTTCGCAGTCTTTTGGCACCGCTTTCCGTCGTCACGTGGATTTGGAAACTTCTGGCGCAGTTGATATTCTCTCTCCCTCGAAGCGGTGGGTTAGACACAGCCTCGATGAGCGCTCGTTAAGGTTGAGGTCCACTATCGTGGATTTGGGTTCATGGAGCAGACTTCAGCTGCAGGCTGTTGAAGAAGTGCCTGCACATGGAAGAATCTTTCCGGCCTGGATCGCCGGTTCTCCAGAGGGTTTCCTCTCCGTCGGCCTGGGTCTTCGATGATCTCCCGACCCCAGTACCCGGGCCACCCTCATCGTCTTCTCGTCGTGGCCGAGCCTTGTTCGGCTGAACACCGACCACGTTGTCTTTTCACCGAAGTCGTCCGTCTTTAAAAAGACGAAAACGTCTTCCTCGATTCCGCATCTACCGAAGTGGAAGAGGCACCGATCCTGGCACCGTCCGTCCTTCGTTCGTTCCTTGTAGAAGAAGTTCTTGCAGAGATAGAAGTCTGAAGTCGCCCAGCAAGAAGCAGCAGTGAAGTCAAGTTCGAAGTTGTCCAAGTAACTTAGATGGACTTTCAATCCATAGTTATACTCTTTTGGGACAGTCTTATCTCCCGCCAAATCATAGTCCTGTCTTTGTATGAATTTTGGCGGGCAGAAATCTCTGCAGGGGCGCTTTGTCTTGTAACGGGAGCCGGTGATAACTTAAACTGGCCTTCCTGGCCGATAATGTCTTTTAATGTCTTTTACATTGTCATCGCGACTCGGTTCGCATATTGATCGGTCCGGAGATTTTCCTTGATGGCTGCTAAACGGTTTCTCCTTTGTACAATAAATGGGTATAAGTGTTTTTGCATTGTCCGCCCATATCTTGATGGGCCCCATCCTGTACTTAGAATCCATTGAATATGTATGCTGTTTCTCTGAGTTTCGGTTCCCAGATACAGGCTTTCGCAGGCTTACTGTCTTCAATCCACAAGCCTGTCTGGCTTGCAGTAACAGAAATAAAATGGTTCAGAAACTGATCACGGGGCCTGGCGGCCATTTTGTATGCCCTTTTATCAAAGGTTTTTCTGTGCAAGCTTACTTTGGTCAATAAACAGTCTTATTTTATCCAGTTTTCTTGCGTGATTTTTGCTGAAAATTTCGAATCTTACAATGCGTAGGTCTCCTTTTTGGTCCCTAATCGGCCCCACCCCTCCTCTTACTATCCGTTTACTATTTACTTTTGGATTGCCTTTTATGTTAGCTGCCATTCTATTCTCATACTCTCTCTTTACCCCTCTTATTTTCTTTTTCACTTCTCCTCTGAACTTTCTATATTTCTTCTTAGACAGTCCCTCTGAACCGAGGATGACTTGCTTCCACATTAAAAATGAGTTCCCAGGTGACTGATGAGTCCAATGCGGGACCTACAGTCTCTGTCACAGGTGGGGCAGACGGTGGTTGAAGGGGCGGGTGGGTGGGGTGCTTGGGTTGACGTGCGTTCCTTCCGCTGTTTGCGCTTGGCTTCTGTTTGCTCCCAGCGAAGAGACTCGAGGTATTCGGCGCCTTCCCGGATGCTTCTCCTCCACTTTGTGTGGTCTTGGGAAAGGAATTCCCAGGTGTCGGTGGGGATGTTGCACTTTTTCCAAGGAGGCTTTGAGGGTGTCCTTGAAGCATTTCCTCTGCCCACCTGTGGCGCTCTTGCTGTGTCAGAGCTCCGAGTAGAGCGTTTGTTTTGGGAGTCTCGTATCGGGCATGTGGACGATGTGGCCCATCCATCGGAGCTGATCGAGCGTGGTCAAAGCTTCGATGCTGGGGATGTTGGACTGAGTGAGAACACTGACGTTGGTGCACCTATCCTGCCAATGGATTTGCAGGATCTTGCGGAGGCAGCGGTGGTGGTACCTCTCCAGTGCTTTGAGGTGCCTGCTTGGTCCATGTCTCTGAAGCACACAGGAGGTCGGGTATCACTACTGCTCTGTAGACCATGAGCTTGATGTCAGGTTTGAGGTCCTGGTCTTCAAACACTCTCTTCCTCAGGTAACCGAAGGCTGCACTGGCACACTGAAGGCGGTGTTGGACTTCATCATTGACATCTGCCCTTGTTGACTGTAGGCTCTCGATGTATGGAAAGTGGTCCACGTTGTCCAAGGCCTCGTCGTGGATTTTGATAAACGGGGGGAGTACTGTGTGGCGGGGGCAGGTTGCTAGAAGGCCTTTGTCTTACGGATGTTTAGTGTAAGGCCCATGCTCTCATACGCTTCGGTGAAGGTGTTAACAATGGTTTGGAGTTCAACTTCCGAGTGTGCACAGATGCAAGATTTGTCTGCATACTGTAATTCGATAACAGAGGATGGGACAACCTTGGATCTGGACTGGAGGCGACGGAGGTTGAACAGTTTCCCGTTTGTTCTGTAAATTAGCTCCACTCCAGTGGGGAGCGTACTGAGGGTGAGATGGAACATTGCAGCAAGGAAGATCGAGAAGAGCGTTGGTGCAATGACACAGCCTTGCTTGACCCTGGTCCGTATGTGATTTGGGTCTGTGGTGGAACCGTTGGTCAGGATCATGGCTTGCATGTCGTCGTGAAGCAGGCAGAGGATGGTGACAAACTTTTGAGGGCAGCCGAATTTGAGGAGGACACTCCATAATCCCTCACGGTTGACAGTGTCAAAGGCCTTTGTGAGGTCAAAGGAGGCCATATACAATGGTTGGTGCTGTTCCCTGCATTTCTCTTGTAATTGACATGCGGTGAAGATCATGTCCATTGTGCCCCTTAGTGGGTGGAATCCGCATTGCGACTCTGGGAGGAGCTCTTCAGCCACTTGGAGAAGGCGATTGAGGAGGATTCTTGCAATGACTTTCCCTGTGGCAGACAGCAGGGAGACTCCGCTGTAATTACCGCAATCGAACTTGTCACCTTTCTTGAAGATGGTCATGATTATGTATTGGGGCAGGGGGAGTCTGTATTGGGGGCAAGGGGAGTCTGTATTGGGGCAGGGGGAGTCTGTATTGGGGCAGGGGGAGTCTGTATTGGGGCAGGCGGAGTCTGTATTGGGGGCAGGGGGAGTCTGTATTGGGGCAGGGGGAGTCTGTATTGAGGCAGGGGGAGTCTGTATTGGGGCCGGGTTGAGTCTGTATTGGGGCAGGGGGAGTCTGTAATTGGGGGGGGGGGCAGGGGTAGTCTGTATTGGGGGCAGGGGGAGTCTGTATTGGGGCAGGGGGAGTCTATTGGGGCAGGAGGAGTCTGTATTGGGGCAGGGTGAGTCTGTATTGGGGCAGGGGGAGTCTGTATTGGGGCAGGGGGAGTCTGTATTGGGGCAGGGGGAGTCTGTATTGGGGCAGGGGGAGTCTGTATTGGGGGCAGGGGGAGTATGTATTGGGGCAGGGGGAGTCTGTATTGGGGCAGGGGCAGTCTGTATTGGGGCAGGGGCAGTCTGTATTGGGGCAGGGGGAGTCTGTATTGGGGCAGGGGGAGTCTGTATTGGGGCAGGGTGAGTCTGTATTGGGGCAGGGGGAGTCTGTATTGGGGCAGGGGGAGTCTGTATTGGGGCAGGGAGAGACTGTATTGGGGCCGGGGGGAGTCTGTATTGGGGCAGGGGGAGTCTGTAATTGGGGGGGGCAGGGGGAGTCTGTATTGGGGGCAGGGGGAGTCTGTATTGCGGCAGGGGGAGTCTGTATTGGGGCAGGGGGAGTCTGTATTGAGGAGCAGGGGGAGTCTGTATTGGGGGGCAGGGGGAGTCTGTATTGGAGCAGGGGGAGTCTGTATTGGGGCAGGCGGAGTCTGTATTGGGGGCAGGGGGAGTCTGTATTGGCGGGCAGGGGGAGTCTGTATTGGGGGCAGGGGGAGTCTGTATTGGGGCAGGGGGAGTCTGTATTGAGGGGCAGGGGGAGTCTGTATTGGGGGGCAGGGGGAGTCTGTATTGGGGCAGGGGGATTCTGTATTGGGGCAGGGGGAGTCTGTATTGGGGGCAAGGGGAGTCTGTATTGGGGCAGGGGGAGTCTGTATTGGGGCAGGGGGAGTCTGTATTGGGGCAGGCGGAGTCTGTATTGGGGGCAGGGGGAGTCTGTATTGGGGCAGGGGGAGTCTGTATTGAGGCAGGGGGAGTCTGTATTGGGGCCGGGTTGAGTCTGTATTGGGGCAGGGGGAGTCTGTAATTGGGGGGGGGGGCAGGGGTAGTCTGTATTGGGGGCAGGGGGAGTCTGTATTGGGGCAGGGGGAGTCTATTGGGGCAGGGGGAGTCTGTATTGGGGCAGGGGGAGTCTGTATTGGGGCAGGGGGAGTCTGTATTGGGGCAGGGGGAGTCTGTATTGGGGGCAGGGGGAGTCTGCATTGGGGCAGGGGGAGTCTGTGTTGGGGGCAGGGGGAGTCTGTATTGGGGCAGGGGGAGTCTGTATTGAGTGGCAGGGGGAGCCTGTATTGGGGCAGGGGGAGCCTGTATTGGGGCAGGAGGAGTCTGTATTGGGGCAGGGGCAGTCTGTATTGGGGCACGGGGAGCCTGTATTGGGGCAGGGGGAGTCTGTATTGGGGCAGGGGGAGTCTTTATTGGGGCAGGGGGAGTCTGTATTGGGGGCAGGGGGAGTCTGTATTGGGGCAGGGGGAGTCTGTATTGGGGGCAGGGGGAGTCTCTATTGGGGCAGGGGGAGTCTGTATTGAGGGGCAGGGCGAGCCTGTATTGGGGCAGGGGGAGTCTGTATTGGGGGCAGGGGAGTCTGTATTGGGGGCAGGGGGAGTGTGTATTGGGGGCAGGGGGAGTCTGTATTGGGGCAGGGGGAGTCTGTATTGGGGCAGGGGGAGTCTGTATTGGGGCAGGGGGAATCTGTATTGGGGGCAGGGGGAGTCTGTATTGGGGGCAGGGGGAGTCTGTATTGGGGCAGGGGGAGTCTGTATTGGGGGCAGGGGGAGTCTGTATTGGGGGCAGGGGGAGTCTGTATTGGGGCAGGTGGAGGCTGTATTGGGGGCAGGGGGAGTCTGTATTGGGGGCAGGGGGAGTCTGTATTGGGGGCAGGGGGAGTCTGTATTGGGGGCAGGGGGAGACTGTATTGGGGCAGGGGAGTCTGTATTGGGGGAGGGGGTGTCTGTGTTGGGGCAGGGGGAGTCTGTATTGGGGGGCAGGGGGAGTCTGTATTGGGGGAGGGGGAGTCTGTATTGGGGGCAGGGGGAGTCTGTATTGGGGGGCAGGGGGAGTCTGTATTGGGGCAGGGGGAGGCTGTATTGGGGGGAGGGGGAGTCTGTATTGGGGCAGGGGGAGTCTGTATTGGGGCAGGGGGAGTCTGTATTGAGGGGCAGGGGGAGCCTATATTGGGGCAGGGGGAGTCTGTATTGGGCGCAGGGGGAGTCTGTATTGGGGGCAGGGGGAGTCTGTATTGGGGGCAGGGGGAGTCTGTATTGGGGCAGGGGGAGTCTGTATTGAGGGGCAGGGGGAGTCTGTATTGGGGGGCAGGGGGAGTCTGTATTGGGGGCAGGGGGAGTCTGTATTGGGGCAGGGGGAGTCTGTATTGGGGCAGGGGGAGTCTGTATTGGGGCAGGGGGAGTCTGTATTGCGGCAGGGGGAGTCTGTATTGGGGCAGGGGGAGTCTGTATTGGGGCAGGGGGAGTCTGTATTGGGGCAGGGGGAGTCTGTATTGGGGGCAAGGGGAGTCTGTATTGGGGCAGGGGGAGTCTGTATTGGGGCAGGGGGAGTCTGTATTGGGGCAGGGGGAGTCTGTATTGGGGCAGGGGGATTCTGTATTGGGGCAGGGGGAGTCTGTATTGGGGCAGGGGGAGTCTGTATTGGGGCAGGGGGAGTCTGTATTGGGGCAGGGGGAGTCTGTATTGGGGGCAGGGGGAGTCTGTATTGGGGGGCAGGGGGAGACTGTATTGGGGCAGGGGAGTCTTTATTGGGGGAGGGGGGTGTCTATATTGGGGCAGGGGGAGTCTGTATTGGGGCAGGGGGAGTCTGTATTGGGGGGAGGGGGAGTCTGTATTGGGGGGCAGGGGGAGTCTGTATTGGGGGGCAGGGGGAGTCTGTATTGGGGCAGGGGGAGTCAGTATTGGGGGGAGGGGGAGTCTGTATTGGGGAAGGGGGAGTCTGTATTGGGGCAGGGGGAGTCTGTATTGAGGGGCAGGGGGAGCCTATATTGGGGCAGGGGGAGTCTGTATTGGGCGTAGGGGGAGTCTGTATTGGGGGCAGGGGGAGTCTGTATTGGGGGGCAGGGGGAGTCTGTATTGGGGGCAGGGGGAGTCTGTATTGAGGCAGGGGGGAGTCTGTATTGTGGCAGGGGGAGTCTGTATTGGGGCAGGGGGAGTCTGTATTGGGGCAGGGGGAGTCTGTATTGGAGCAGGGGGAGTCTGTATTGGTGCAGGCGGAGTCTGTATTGGGGGCAGGGGGAGTCTGTGTTGGGGGGCAGGGGGAGTCTGTATTGGGGGCAGGGGGAGTCTGTATTGGGGCAGGGGGAGTCTGTATTGAGGGGCAGGGGGAGTCTGTATTGGGGGGCAGGGGGAGTCTGTATTGCGGGCAGGGGGAGACTGTATTGGGGCAGGGGGAGTCTATATTGGGGCAGGGGGAGTCTGTATTGGGGCAGGGGGAGTCTGTATTGGGGCAGGGGGAGTCTGTATTGGGGCAGGGGGATTCTGTATTGGGTCAGACAGCCAGACAGCCAGACAGAGTGAATACACACGCTGAAGATGGGCTGCTGAATTTTTAGTGTTTTTAGTGTTTAAAGTGGGGGAAAAAAAAGGTTCATTTCAAGTTTAAAAAGGTTTTAAAGTTAAATTTAGTTCTAGTTAAGTTCGTTTAGTTTGTTTAGTTAAGTTTAAGTTTAGTTTAGTCTAGATTAAGTAAGGAAGGAAAAGACCACCAAAGGAAAAAAAACCAGAGGAAACTAGAAAAAAAAAAGCCAAAGAAAAAAAAAAGAAATAAGGGAAAAAAAAAACAAACGGGGCCACAGCAGCAGCAGAAGCAAGGTGACTCGGCCGCATCGGGAACCGAGGCGCGAAGGCCGCACGGAGACGCAGCGGCAGCCGGAGCGAGGAGACTCGGGGAGGCCGCTTCGGGAAACGAGGCGAATCGGGGAGGCCGCACGGAGACGCAGCGGCAGCCGGAACGAGGTGACTCGGGGAGCCCGAGCGGCGAACGAGACACGGCCTGATCGGCGGCCGCAGTCCAGCACCCGAGCGACGACCGCAGTCCAGCACCCGAGCGACGGCCGCAGTCCAGCACCCGAGCGACGACCGCAGTCCAGCACCCGAACGGCGAACGAGGCACAACCCGAGCGGCGGCTGGGCTAGAAAGCCCGGGAAAGGCCCGAGGAGCCAGGCCCAGAGACCTCTGAGGAGAAGGGGAGCAACCAGAAGGCTTCCAGAAGCAAACCAAGACTGTGAGTACAGGGCCCAGGGAGGGAGACTGAAGCCAGGGAAAGGCCCGAGGAGCCAGGCCGAGATAGAGGCACAGAGGCCTCTGAGGGGGAGGGGAACAGCCCGAAGGCACCGGGAAACAGCGGCTCACAGACCCAGACCTGAGAAGGGTGAACCCAGAAGCCGAGGCCCAGGGACCACGGGGTCGGAGAGGGGGACCGGGAAAGCTCGCGAACAGGGAGAGGGAAACACCAAACCCGGGGCCCCAGAAAAGCTTATTCTAAGATCAACAATACTTTACCAAAAATGAGCGAATCAGAAGATCCACAACAGCCCCGCTTCCAGATTCCCCCCAACACTGCAAAAAAAGCTATAAAAGCGATCAAGCATGAGCAGATGAGAGAAAAACCAGAAACACTTTTTGCTGACTGTTACAACAATGGGACAAAAAGTAACCTCATTTTCTACTCAGATCAGCCAGTGGCTTGGATCACAGCAATAAAATCACACTATACCAATGTTAAGCTAGAAAATACCGCAAATGGGTCCATAATGAAAATTAACACACCAGGAGACAGTTCAACTACGACGGTCAACGCGTACAATACCGGGACAATATTAGTGCAAGGCAACCTCGACAAATTTGCAACGGCCTTCAGGACACTGAAAAAATTAACTAAGGGGGGAAGGAACAGCCCCAGAGTGGCCCGCACTCCCCCCAACATTGACAACTTACCAGGAGAAAATCTGCCTGGTCAGGAGGTGAACGAGCCACACAGTTCAAACCAGACACTAACCCCGGGGAACCACAGCCACACGATACAACTGACAAACACCAGCATAACTACCAGGGAGGAAGCCACACATAGTCCCCCTACCATTCCCAGCTCACCAAGAGAAGAGCAGCATAGCCAGGAAGTGAGTGAGCCCTCCAGGGCCGACCAGCCTAGCCAGGAAGTGAGTGAGCCTACCAGGGCCGACCAGACACATACCCCGGGATCACACAGCCAGATACAACCAAAAGATAAATTTAATCAATTAGAGATAGAGATGGTTAAACTTAGAGAGGACTTCCTCAAAATGAATGACAATCAAAATCAGGAGAGGGAGAGACACAAGAGAGAGCTGAAGCTACTTGAGAACCAGGTGAATCTACTTAGGAATCAGGTGAAAGAGCTGCAGGAAAAAGAAGAGAGCCATAGAGGAGAGAAAACACCATTAGACCAGCAACCAGAGGCTTAGACCAGCAACCAGAGGCTAGAGATAAGACAAGACAGAGCCGGACGGAACGGCTGCACTCCCACACGGAACAAAAGCAACAGACACACAATACAAGGGGTGCCACACAGACCGACCAGCATACTGATTCGCAATCTTCCCCCACCACCGTGGAACCACAAGCGGGCCGCTCACAAGAGGTACGCACACACCAGACACCCCAGCCCAGCACACACACTATGAGTCCAAGCGAAAGCCACCAGACAGTAAACACAAACAAGGCTGACGTCGTAATACTCATAGACTCAAATGGGAAATTTCTATGGGAGAAAAAACTATTCCCTAGAAGTAAAGCAGAATGACCAAAGCCAGATTAGGCTCCCCCCAACACATAATAATACACATGGGCACAAATGACCTAAAGACCCAACAGAAAGAAGTAGCAACATCGCTCAGAGCAATGATTAGGAAAGCAAGCAGTACATTTCCAAACACTAGAATCACTGTTTCCACAATATTGCCGAGAACAGACTTCAACAACAACACAATTCATGAGATAAATGCCAGCATAGCAAGAGACTGCGAATCAAACCACAACGTACACCTGGCCCAACACCCCACCCTCGATGAGGAATGTCTTTACGACCACGTCCACATCCAAAGGCAAAGAATATCGATCCTTGCTAAAGCCCTGAAGGACGTCGCTTTTAACCGGGTCCATACCCAGACTCCAAGAGGACCCCCCCCCGACCACCAGAGATCAGCGGGGGTACATATCAGGAACACTACAAGGACCACCAACACACCAACCGAGACCAGAGAGGATCCCCATGCAAAACAACAATGTCAGACCTGCACCACTCCTGTCCCACAGGGGAATAGGACTGCTCCCAGCCAGACAGAGGGAGAGATGCACAGGACGTACGCAATACCTCAGACAGAAACAATCCATTAAGAGACAATAAGCAGATGTGCAGCAGCATCTACTTCCGCCTTATGGATCAAGGACTAATTAATAGAAAGAACTGTAACCAAATTGTATTAACTTTTGTAGACAACTGATGTGATCTTTTTTTTCCCACACTTAGACACGACAAACACGTACCACTCTTTAACCTATCATAGTAAAAGATCAAACTTAACATGAAATCCTTATATATTTCGACCTGGAATATCCAAGGTCTACGCTCTTCACTGCGAGAAGTGAAAAGTAGGACCCCAGAGTTCATAGATGAAACTAAAGACCTAGATATTATCATTTTACAGGAAACTTGGTATAAAGGAAAAGGACACACTGGCTGTCCCCAAGGGTACACTGAGCTGGTGGTGCCCTCCAATAAATTACCAAGTGTAACCCAAGGCAGAGACTCCGGAGGCATACTGATCTGGTTTTAAAACAGAACTTAAGAATTACATCAAATTTATAAAAAAGGGCGAAAACCATATGTGGCTCAAACTTGAGAGGGAGATTATCTCAAACACCCAAGATGTTTACATTTGCGCACTTTATATCCCTCCAATCGATTCCCCGTACTTTAAAGAGGACACCTTCTCCAACATGGAGGGGGAAATTATCCAATACCAGGCCCAGGGGAACGTGTTGATCTGTGGGGACCTCAATTCAAGAACGGGCGAAGAACCAGACTTCACCAATAATCAGGGAAACAATTATGTTTTCGGGAATAACCACTTTGACATCCCTTCCCTTCCATACAGGCATAACTGCGACAAGCAGTCAAATACCAACGGAAAACAGCTACTACAGCTCTGTCGAAACCTGGGTCTGTACATTGTCAATGGTAGGTTCATAGGAGACCTCCTAGGAAGATCGACCTATTGCTCACCTCTTGGCTGCAGCACAGTAGACTATATGATTACAGACTTAGACCCATCCTCTTTCAGAGCATTCACAGTCAAACCACAAACAACACTGTCAGATCACAGTCAAATTACTATGTTCCTCAAAAAAGACAGAAACAAACAACATAGAAACACAACCCAGTAAACTGTACAACACCAAAAAATCGTACAGATGGGCCAAAAAACGACACGGAAAAATACCAGAAAACAATTAGCAATGCATCAACTCAAGCTCTCTTAGACACCTTTCTGGATAACATATACACTCACAATAAAGAAGGCGTAAACCGGGCAGTTAGTAAACTAAACAATATTTTTGATAATTTGGCAACAAATGCAAACTTGAAAGCTCGCAAGAACAAACCCAAAACAAAAAACTATGAAAAATGGTTTGACCGAGATTGCCATAACATGAGGAAAAAACTTAGAAAAATATCAAACCAAAAACACAGACATCCAGAAAACGAGGAACTACGCCTTACTTATTGTCAGACACTAACACAATACAGAAACACACTCAGAACCAAAAAAGAGCAATATATTAAGAATACACTCAGCTCCATGGAGGAATCCATTGATTCCAATTGTTTCTGGGAAAACTTGAAAACACTACACAAAAAACAACACGACGATTTGGCCATTCAAAATGGGGACACATGGGTAAACCACTTTGAAAAATTATACCAGAAAAAAACACTAAGACCAGAGCAACACCAAATATGCAAAAAACTGGAAAAGCTAGAAATGGCCATAAAAGATAACCAAAACCCGCTGGACGCCATAATAACAGAAAAAGAACTTCTTGAAAAACTCAAGGACCTGCGACCAGGAAAAGCCTGCGGGACAGATGGCATACTAAACGAGATGATTAAACACACAGACAACAAAATGAAACTGGCTATCCTAAAACTCTTCAACTTGGTTCTGAGTGTCGGTTATTTCCCTGATATCTGGAACAAAGGACTCATAACGCCCATATACAAAAGTGGGGACAAAATCGACCCCAAACAACTATCGAGGCATCTGTGTAAACAGTAACCTGGGGAAGGTATTCTGTAGCATCATAAACAAAAGACTTATAAACTTCCTTGAGGAGCACAATGTCTTGAGTAAAAGCCAAATTGGATTCCTGCCAAACTATAGAACATCCGATCATATCTTCACCCTACAGACCCTAATTGACAAACACGTTCACAATAACAAAAGCAAAATCTACGCATGCTTTGTAGATTTCCAGAAGGCTTTCGACTCCATCTGGCATGACGGTTTATTCCTGAAACTTATCGAAAGTGGGGTAGGAGGGAAAACATATGATGTAATTAAATCAATGTATACAAACAACAAATGTGCAGTTAAAATTGGAGACAAACAAACAAAATACTTCCCACAGGGGCGGGGGGGTGACGCAGGGCTCGCCAATCTCACCGACACTCTTTAATATTTACATAAATGGATTGGCAAAACTACTTGAACAATCTACAGCACCCGGCCTCACCCTATATGAATCCAAGGTTAAATTCCTCCTCTATGCAGACGACCTGGTTCTGCTGTCACCTACTAAAGAGGGGCTACAGCAAAACCTGGACCTGCTGGAGTCGTACTGCCAGACTTGGGCCCTGACAATAAATCCCCAAAAAACCAAAGTCCTTGTGTTCCAGCAAAGATCCAAACATCAGGGACCCAAAATAAATTTCACAGTAGGAACAAACCAAAATTGAACAAACCACTAACTACACATACTTGGGCTTAAAAATCAGTTCTACGGGAAACTTCAAACTGGCTGTGAATGAACTGAAAGAGAAAGCAAGAAGGGCTTTCTATGCCATCAAAAAATCAATCCAAATAGAAATCCCAATTAGCATTTGGCTCAAAATTTTCAAATCAGTAATTGAACCAATTGCACTCTATGGCAGTGAGGTATGGGGACCGCTAACTCAACAAGAATTTGCAAAATGGGACAAACACCCAATTGAGATCCTACATGCAGAATTCTGTAAAAGTATCCTCCGGACTCAAAGGAAAACAGTAAACAATGCATGCAGGGCGGAACTAGGCCAATATCCATTAATAATCACTATCCAAAAAAGAGCCACCAAATTTTGGAATCACCTACAAATGAGCAATCCCAATGCTATCACTACGACGCCCTGAAATGCCAAGAGCTGACCATAAAGAAGAATACCCTCAGTCAATTAGTCCTGGGACTCAGTGAAGTAACTACTAACAATACTAACAATAACCAGCCCCAGGACAGTGACAGGGTAACACAAAGAATTCGACCCAACACAATCGTCGCTAAGCAAAAGGAAAAATATCTGACATATTGGGCAGAAACAACAAAAACCCAAAGCAAACTCAATTGCTACTTGGCCCTAAACAGACAATACAACATAGCTGATTACCTGACCATGGTAAAGGATAACAAACTGAGAAGAACCTTGACAAGGTACAGACTTAGCGAACACGGTGGCATAGTGGCACATAGTGGCACGGTGGCAGCACGGTGGCATAGTGGTTAGCACTGTTGCCTCACAGCGCCAGGGACCCGGGTTCAAATCCGGCCTCGGGTGACTGTCTGTGTGGAGTTTGCACATTCTCCCCGTGTTTGCGTGGGTTTTTCTCCGGGTGCTCCGGTTTCCTCCCACAGTCCAAAGATGTGCAGGTTAGGTTGATTGGCTATGATAAATTGACCCTTAGTGTTAGGGGGATTAAATACGTGGGGTTACGGGGATAGGGTGGGATATGTGTTGGTGTAGGGGTTACAGGGATCGGGTGGGATATGTGTCGGTGCAGGCTCGATGGGCCGAAATGGCCTCTATCTGCACTGTGGGGGTTTCTGTGATTCTGTGATTCTGTGAACATAGCCTAGCGATCGAAAAAGGCAGACACAGGCAGACCAGGCTGCCAAGAGAGGACAGGATATGCTCTCACTGCAGTCAGGGAGTGGTGGAGACAGAGATGCACTTCCTCACAGCTTGTGGAAAATATCAGGGCATCAGGGAGAATTTCTACCAAAAATTCTCACAAATATGCCCTGATTTCAGAAATCTGAATGACAACCAAAAACTCCCATTCCTACTGGGAGAGGAGAGAAGCTGTATAACACTGGCGGCGCACTATGTTACAGCTTGCCATGAACAGAGGGACAACCAGTAAACTAAGAAAAAAATATATATAAACAATGCGAATGTATATTTATACACTCAGGGATATACCTGTTTATACACTGTATGAATAGAACTGCGTTTATGTGCTAAACCATAAATGTATTTTGATGCTTTGGCAACATAAGATGTAACTTATCATGCCAATAAAGCGATTTAAATTGTAAAATTGTAAAAAATTGGGAGTCTGTATTGGGGGCAAGGGGAGTCTGTATTGGGGCAGGGGGAGTCTGTATTGGGGCAGGGGGAGTCGATATTGGGGCAGTGGGAGTCTGTATTGGGGCAGGGGGAGTCTGTATTGGGGCAGGGGGGAGTCTGTATTGGGGGCAGGGGGAGTCTGTATTGGGGCAGGGGGAGTCTGTATTGAGGGGCAGGGGGAGTCTGTATTGGGGGGCAGGGGGGAGTCTGTATTGGGGGCAGGGGGAGTCTGTATTGGGGCAGGGGGAGTCTGTATTGGGGCAGGGGGAGTCTGTATTGGGGCAGGGGGAGTCTGTATTGGGGCAGGGGGGAGTCTGTATTGGGGCAGGGGGAGTCTGTATTGGGGGCAGGGGGAGTCTGTATTGGGGCACGGGGAGCCTGTATTGGGGCAGGGGGAGTCTGTATTGGGGCAGGGGGAGTCTGTATTGGGGCAGGGGGAGTCTGTATTGGGGGCAGGGGGAGTCTGTATTGGGGCAGGGGGAGTCTGTATTGGGGGCAGGGGGAGTCTCTATTGGGGCAGGGGGAGTCTGTATTGAGGGGCAGGGCGAGCCTGTATTGGGGCAGGGGGAGTCTGTATTGGGGGCAGGGGAGTCTGTATTGGGGGCAGGGGGAGTGTGTATTGGGGGCAGGGGGAGTCTGTATTGGGGCAGGGGGAGTCTGTATTGGGGCAGGGGGAGTCCTGTATTGGGGCAGGGGGAATCTGTATTGGGGGCAGGGGGAGTCTGTATTGGGGGCAGGGGGAGTCTGTATTGGGGCAGGGGGAGTCTGTATTGGGGGCAGGGGGAGTCTGTATTGGGGGCAGGGGGAGTCTGTATTGGGGCAGGTGGAGTCTGTATTGGGGGCAGGGGGAGTCTGTATTGGGGGCAGGGGGAGTCTGTATTGGGGGCAGGGGGAGTCTGTATTGGGGGCAGGGGGAGACTGTATTGGGGCAGGGGAGTCTGTATTGGGGGAGGGGGTGTCTGTGTTGGGGGGCAGGGGGAGTCTGTATTGGGGGGCAGGGGGAGTCTGTATTGGGGGGAGGGGGAGTCTGTATTGGGGGCAGGGGGAGTCTGTATTGGTGGGGCAGGGGGAGGCTGTATTGGGGGGAGGGGGGAGTCTGTATTGGGGCAGGGGGAGTCTGTATTGGGGCAGGGGGAGTCTGTATTGAGGGGCAGGGGGAGCCTATATTGGGGCAGGGGGAGTCTGTATTGGGCGCAGGGGGAGTCTGTATTGGGGGCAGGGGGAGTCTGTATTGGGGGCAGGGGGAGTCTGTATTGGGGCAGGGGGAGTCTGTATTGAGGGGCAGGGGGAGTCTGTATTGGGGGGCAGGGGGAGTCTGTATTGGGGGCAGGGGGAGTCTGTATTGGGGCAGGGGGAGTCTGTATTGGGGGCAGGGGGGAGTCTGTATTGGGGCAGGGGGAGTCTGTATTGCGGCAGGGGGGAGTCTGTATTGGGGCAGGGGGGAGTCTGTATTGGGGCAGGGGGAGTCTGTATTGGGGCAGGGGGAGTCTGTATTGGGGCAGGGGGAGGATTGGGGGAAGGGGAAGGGTGTGTATTGGGGGGGGAGAGGTGAATGGGGAGGGGAGTGGGGTGTATTGGGGCAGGAGGAGTGATTGGGGAAGGGGGAGGTGTAATGGGGGAGGGGGAGTGGGCTGAATTGGGGGGAAGGGGGGGAGTAGTGGGGGGAAGGGGGAGATGTATGGGGAGGGAGTTATTGGGGAGGAGGGGGTGTATATTGGGGAAGGGGGGAGTATGTTGGGGGAAGGGGGAAGTGTGGGGGGAGGAGTGTATTGGGGGGAGGAAGGGGAAGGAGGTAGGAGTGGGGGGAGGAAGGGGAAGGGGGGAGGAAAAGGGGAAGGGGGGAGGAG